>NC_090309.1:46160883-47402584 GCF_039906515.1 Pseudorca crassidens
CAATGGCAAGAAATAGCTTTGTGAGTCACGGCCAAATAAGATCACTAAGTGAACTCTGATGAAGCAGGATGGTGCCTACTTCACTTACCGTTATATATCACCAAGGGCTGGCACATAGTAAGTGCTCAGTAAATATCTCAGTAAATATCTGATGAATTAAATTGATTCCAAGATGTATCATTGCACAATGGGGCATCACAGAATTCAGGTTATATATAATTTTAAGAGGTTAACAAGGATGTTAATATTTGTGGCCTGGCTGAATGTAATGCTTACAGCACTAGGACTTTTCTCTGATTCAACTGCACAACTACTACAAGTAGTATGCATTATCATCATCTATGTTCAAACTGTCCAGGTGTTCAGAGAGGTTAAGGAACATGTACAAGCTGGGCTACACATGCACTCCCTCCCTCCATTCCAGCATGCTACCTTCCATAACACACAACATGAGGTTTATATTTATCCCTACTATCCAGTCAAAAGTGCTCTGCCTTTTTTACTCTTCCATCACCCTATTTCCTTCTAGCACTTATCAGTTTTCATGATTATCTTGTTTATTTGTTTGCTTCTTAATCATCTGACTCTTGAGAGACAAGGCATTAGAGTAGGTAAATTATCCAACATGTCCACAGTCATACCCTGGTGCCTAGAACACTGTAAGTGCTCAATAAATATTTATTGAAAGCACTGAATGAATGAGTGAATGAATGAATTGACTTAAGTACTTATTGTAATACTAGAGAAAGGATAACCTAAGTAAAGAGACCCTACACAGGGTCACCAAATAATGAAGAGAGCAAGCAGCCCAGAATTTTAAAATTCATGGTTACTTTGTTCCAATCTCATACTCCTTGATTAAAACCCCTCTCTTACATTGCTATTCTTATGCAAGCTACATGGTGATCAAAACTACATTCTTGAAGATGGCGGAGCAGAAGGACATGCGCTCACTCCCTCTTGTGAGAGCACCAGAATCACAGCAAATTGCTGAACAATCATCGATAGGAAGACACTGGAACTCACCAAAAAAGATACCACACATCCAAAGACAAAGGAGAAGCCACAGTGAGATGGTAGGAGGGGCACAATCACAATAAAATCAAATCCCATAACTGCTGGATGGGTGACTCATAAACTGGAGAACAATTATACCACAGAAGTCCAACCACTGGAATGAAGGTTCTGAGCCCCACGTCAGGCATCCCAACCTGGGGGTCCAGGCGGGAGGAGGAATTCCTAGAGAATCAGAATTTGAAAGCTAGTGGGCTTTGATCTCAGGACTTTGACAGGACTGAGGGAAACACAGACTCCAATCTTAGAGGGCACACACAAAGTAGTGTGCGCATCGGGACGCAGGGGAAGGAGCAGTGACCCCACAGGAGACTGAACCAGACCTACCTGATAGTGTTGGAGGGTCTCCTGCAGAGGCAGGGGTGGCTGTGGTTCACCACAGGGACAAGGACACTGGCAGCAGAAGTTCCGGGAAGTACTCCTAGGTGTGAACCCTTCCAGAAACCACCATTAGCCCCACCAAAGAGCTGGGTAGGTCCCAGTGCTGGGTGGCCTCAGGCCAAACAACCAACAGGGAGGGAACCCAGCCCCAAGCATCAGCAGACAAGCAGATTAAAGTTTGACTGAACTCTGCCCACCAGAGCAACACCCAGCTCTATCCACCACCAGTCTCTCCCATCAGGAAGCTTGCACAAGCCTCTTAGATAGCCACATCCACCAGAGAGCAGGCAGCAGAAGAAAGAACTACAATTCTGCAGCCTGTGGAACAAAAACCACATTCACAGAGAGATAGACAAAATGAAAAGGCAGAGAACTATACAACAGATGGAGGAACAAGATAAAACCCCAGAAAAACAACTAAATGAAGTGGAGATAGGCAACCTTCCAGAAAAGGAATTCAGAATAATGAGAGTGAAGATGATCCAGGACCTCAGAAAAAGAATGGAGGCACAGATCGAGAAGATGCAAGAAATGTTTAACAAAGACCTAGAAAAATTAAAGAACAAACATCTAGAAGAAATAAAGAACAAACAAACAAACAGAGATGAATGATACAATAGCTGAAATGAAAAATACACTAGAAGCAATCAATAGCAGAATAACGTAGGCAGAAGAATAGATAAGTAACCTGGAAGACAGAATGGGGGAATTCACTGCCACAGAACACAATAAAGAAAAAAAAAAAAGAAAAGAAATGAAGACAGCCAAAGAGACCTCCGGGACAATATTAAACGTACCAACATTCCCATTATAAGAGTCCCAGAAGGAGAAGAGAGACAGAAAGGACCCAAGAAAATATTTGAACAGATTATAGTTGAAAATTTCCCTAACATGGGAAAAGAAATAGCCACCCAAGTCCAGGAAGTGCAGAGAGTTCCAGGCAGGATAAACCCATGGAGAAACATGCTGAGAAATATAGTAATCAAACTGACAAAAATTAAAGGCAAAGAAAAATTATTGAAGCAACAAAGGAAAACCAACAATTAACATAAAAGGGAACTCCCATAAGGTTAACAGATGATTTCTCAGCACTCTACAAGGCAGAAGGGAGTGGCATGATATATTTAAAATGATGAAAGGAAAGAACTGACAACTAAGATTACTCTACCTGGCAAATATCTCATTAAGATTAGATGGAGAAATCAAAAGCTTTACAGACAAGCAAAAGCTAAGAATTCAGCACCACCAAACCACCTCTACAACAAATGCTAAAGGAACTTCTCTAAGTGGGAAACACAAGAGAAGAAAAGGACCTACAAAAACAAAACCATAACAATTAAGGAAATTGTAATAGGAACATACATATCAATAATTACCTTAAACGTGAATGGATTAAATGCTCCAACCAAAAGACACAGGCTTGCTGAATGGATACAAAAACAAGACCCATATATATGCTGTCTAAGAGACCCACTTCAGACCTAGAGTCACATACGACTGAAAGTGAGAGCATGGAAAAAGATATTCCATGCAAATGGAAATCAAAAGAAAGCTGGAGTAGCAATACTCAGATCAGATAAGATAGACATTAAAATAAAGAATGTTACAAGAGACCAGGAAGGACACTACATAATGATCAAGGGATCAATCCAAGAAGAAGATATAACAATTATAAATATATATGCACCCAACATAGGAGCACCACAATACATAAGGCAACTGCTAACAGCTATAAAAGAGGAAATCGACAGTAACACAATAATAGTGGGGGACTTTAACACCTCACTTACACCAATGGACAGATCATCCAGACAGAAAATTAATAAGGAAACACAAGCTTTAAATGACACAATAGACCAGATAGTTTTAATTGATATTTTTATGGGACATTCCATCCAAAAACAGCAGATTACACTTTCTTCTCAAGTGCACATGGAACATCCTCCAGGATAGATCACATCTTGGGTCACAAATCAAGCCTCAGTAAATTTAAGAAAACTGAAATCATATCAAGCATCTTTTCTGACCACTACACTATGAGATTAGAAATCAATTACAGGGAAAACAATGTAAAAAACACAAACACATGGAGGCTAAACAAAATGTTACTAATAACCAAGAGATCACTGAATCAAAGAGGAAATCAAAATATACCTAGAGACAAATGACAATGAAAACACGATGGTCCAAAACCTATGGGATGCAGCAAAAGCAGTTCTAAGAGGAAAGTTTATAGCAATATAATCCTACCTCAAGAAACAAGAAAAATCTCAAATAAACAATGTAACTTTACACCTAAAGCAACTAGAGAACGAAGAACAAACAAAACCTAAAGTTAGTGGAAGGAAGGAAATCATAAATATCAGAGCAGAAATAAATGAAATAGAAACAAAGAAAACAATTGAAGAGATAAATAAAACTAAAAGCTGGTTCTTTGAGAAGATAAACAAAATTGATAAACCTTTAGCCAGACTCATCAAGAAAAAGAGGGAGAGGACTCAAATCCATAAAATTAGAAATGAAAAATGAGATGTTACAGAATGCACCACAGAAATACAAAGCATTATAAGAGATTACTACAAGCAACTCTGTGCCAAAAAAAATAGACAGCCTGGAAGAAATGGATAAATTCTTAGAAAGGTATAACCTTCCAAGACTGAACCAGGAAGAAATAGAAAATATGAACAGACTAATCACAAGTAATGCAGTTGAAACTGTGATTAAAAATATTCCAACAAACAAAAGTCCTGGACCAGATGGCTTCAAAGGTGAACTCTATCAAACATTTAGAAAACAGCTAACACCTATCCTTCTCAAACTCTTCCAAAAATTGCAGAGGAGGAAAACTCCCAAACTCATTCTACCAGGCCACCATCACCCTGATACCAAAACCAGACAGAGATACTACAAAAAAAGAAAATTACAGAGCAATATCACTGATGAATATAAACGCAAAACTCCTGAAGAAATACTAGCCAGAAGAATCCAACAACACATTAAAAGGATCATTCACCATGATCAAGTGAGATTTATCCCAGGGATGCAAGGATTCTTCAGTATATGCAAATCATTCAATGTGATTCACCATATTAACAAACTGAAGAATAAAAACCATATGATCATCTCAATACATGCAGAAAAAGCTTTTGACAAAATTCAACACCCATTTATGATAAAAACTCTCTAGAAAGTGGGCAGAGAGGGAACCTACCTCAACATAATAAAGGTCATATATGACAAACCAACAGCAAACATCATTCTCAATGGTGAAAAACTGAAAGCATTTCCTCTAAGATCAGGAACAAGATAAGGATGTCCACTCTCACCACTGTTTTTCAACATAGTTTTGGAAGTTTTAGCCACAGGAATCAGAGAAGAAAAAGAAATAAAAGGAATACAAATTGGAAGAGAAGAACTAAAACTGTCACTGTTTGCAGATGACCTGATACTATACATAGAGAATCCTAAAGATGTCACTGGAAAACTACTAGAGCTAATCAATGAATTTGGTAAAGTTGCAGGGTACAAAATTAATGCACAAAAATCTCTTGCATTCCTATAACTAACAATGAAAGATCAGGAAGAGAAATTAAGGAAACACTCCCATTTACCATTGCAACAAAAAGAATAAAATACCTAGGAATAAACCTACCTAAGGAGGTAAAAGACCTGCTCTCAGAAAACTATAGGACACTGATGAAAGAAATCAAAGGTGACACAAAGAGATGGAGAGATATACCATGTTCTTGGATTGGAAGAACCAATACTGTGAAAATGACTATACTTCCCAAGGCAATATCTACAGATTCAATGCAATCCCTATCAAATTACCAGTGGGATTTTTTACAGACCTAGAACTAAATCTCAAAATTTGTGTGGAGACACCAAAAAAACCCGAATAGCCAAAGCAGTCTTGAGGGGAAAAAACGGAGCTGCAGGAATCAGACTCCCTGACTTCAGACTATACTACAAAGCTACAGTAACCAAGACAATAGGGTACTGGCACAAAAACAGAAATATAGATCAATGGAACAGGATAGAAAGCCCAGAGAAAAACCCATGCACCTATGGTCAACTAATCTGACAAAGGAGGCAAGGATATGCAATGTGGAAAAGACAGTCTCGTCAATAAGTGGTGCTGGGAAAACTGGACAGCTACATGTAAAAGAATGAAGTTAGAACACTCCCTAATACCCTACACAAAAATAAACTCAAAATGGATTAACGACCTAAATGTAAGATCGGACACTATAAAACTCTTAGAGGAAAACATAGGAAGAACACTCTTTGACATAAATCACAGCAAGATCTTTTTTGACCCACCTCCTAGTGTAATGGAAATAAAAATAAACAAATGGGCCCTACTGAAACTTAAAAGCTTTTCACAGCAAAGGAAACTACAAACAAGATGGAAAGACAACCCTTAGAATGGGAGAAAATATTTGCAAAGGAATCACTGGCAAAGGATTAATCTCCAAAATATACAAACAGCTCATGTAGCTCAATATTAAAAAAACAAACAACCCAATCAAAAACTGGGCACAAGCCCTAAACAGACATTTCTCCAAACAAGACACACAGATGACCAAGAAGCTCATGAAAAGCTGCTCAACATCAGTAATTATTAGAGAAATGCAAATCAAAACTACAATGAGGTATCACCTCACACCGGTTAGAATGGGCATCATCAGAAAATCTATAAACAACACGTGCTGGAGAGGTTTTGGAGAAAAGGGAACCCTCTTGCACTCTTGGTGGGAATGTACATTGAATTGATACAGCCACTGTGGAGAACAGTATGGAGGTTCCTTAAAAAACTAAAAATAGAATTATCATATGATCCAGCAATCCCACTCCTAGGCATATATCTGTAGAAAACAATAATTCAAAATTATGCACACACCCCAATGTTCATTGCAGCACTATTTACAATAGCAAGGTCATGGAAGCAACCTAAATGCCCATCATCAGATGAATGGATAAAGAAGATGTGGTACATGTATACAATGGAATGTTACTCAGCCATAAAAAGGAATGAAATTGGGTCACTTGTAGAGACACGGATGGATCTAGAGACTGTCATACAGAGTGAAGTAAGTCAGAAAGAGAAAAACAAATATCGTATATTAACGCATATATATGGAATCTAGAAAAATGGTACAGATGAACCAGTTTGGAATGCAGAAATATAGACACAGATGTAGAGAACAAACGTATGGACAGGACACCAAGGGGGGAAAGTGGTGGTGGGGGGTGGTGGTGGTGGGATGAATTGGGAAATTGGGATTGACATATATACACTAATATGTATAAAATAGATAACCAATAAGATCCTGCTATATAAAAAATAAATAAAATTAAAACTTAAAAAACCCTACATTCCCTTTCAAATTCTTTCCACTAAATACTTTATATTATTCTAGAACTATGCACATGCAAGGAATTTAAAAGTGTCACCTAGTCTATTGTCCAATATCCAAGCAAATCCTCGACCAGAAAAAAGAAAATATCGCAGATGCAAGTAAAAGTGTTGTTTACAGCAATTCAACTGTTTTAAGAGCCCAGAACTAAGGACCTTGAAGTTGTGGGTTTGGGCCACAGCCTTACTTTAGTCTCTGGTAGCTACAGAGCACAGCCAGCCAACCATCTTGAAAATACATTTCCTTTGTCAATATAGACACTGTATAAAATAAATTGGATGAATCAGAAAAAAATCTCCATCACTACTGAATAAACAACTCAAGGAACATGCTCTACCCATAATACAGCAGTCATTTTATAAGGTGTTTATTGGGAGTTTTTAATGGCATTATAAATGCTTTGATATGTAATTTAAAAATCAGTTTAAAATTGTATGTATATTCCAACAATAGGGAATTGTTTAAAAACAAAACACTAGTAAGTCTACACGATGGAATTTTATGTGGCCAATAAAAATCATGTTTCAGGAGAACACTTAAAGAAGGGGGAAATGTTTTCAGTTCATCTTTGCAATCAGTTATGGTCCTGCCAGGAAGTAGATGGCACACTCAAATGGGGTGATGGAGAAGAGTGGCTATTTACCAAGGATTGGGCAAGGATAAAGGAAACAAATGACAAACACCCTAGGGTGCTACCATCACTGGGGAGTCATTACCATCAACAGCCTGGAAGGGCAGGGAGGGAGCAATTACCTGAACACAACACAGTAACACCTGTAGCTGTCGAAGAGGGCTTCATGAAAGGACCTATGGCCTTAGGTAGAGAAATGATGCCCCTTCCAACACAGAGCCTGGCAAGGAGGGATCTGGAGAATAAATACCCAAGTCTTTCTATCCCCCAACCTGCGACTGGCAGGCAAAGAGTGAGGGAGCCCACTGATGGAGTCCACAGAGGTCAGCTTTCCAGAAGAGAGCTGGATGGAGGAGGGTGGAGTGTGGATCTAAAGGAGCAATTGGAGAATACCCAGCACAATATTTACTGAAAAATCCGATTGCAATATAGTATTACAATATAATTCCAAAAGTGTAATAATATACATAGGTCAGGTTCCACAGCAAACAGACTAAGATTGAGAGGAACTTCAAGATGGCAGAGGAGTAAGACCTGGAGATCACCTTCCTCCCCACAAACACATCAAAAATACATCTACATGTGGAACAACTCCTACAGAACACTTACTGAATGGTGGCAGAAGACCTCAGACTTCTCAAAAAGCAAGAAACTCCCCATGTACTTGGGTAGGGCAAAAGAAACAAGAAAAAACAGAGACAAAAAATAGGGATGGGACCTGTACCTCTGGGAGGGAGCTGTGAAGGAGGAAAAGTTTCCAAGCACTAGGAAGCTGCTTCACTGACAGAGACGGGGGGAGTGGGGGAGAAGCTTCGGAGCCACAGAGGAGAGAACAGCAAGAGGGAGGCAGAGGAAAAAGTGGAGAGATTTCCACACAGACGATCGGTGCCGACCAGCACTCACCAGGCTGAGAGGCTTGTCTGCTCACTCGCCAGGGCGGGTGGGGGCTGGGAGCTGAGGCTTGGGCTTCAGAGGTCAGATCCCAGGGAGAGGACTGGGGTTGGGTGCATGAACACAGCCTGGAGGGGGCTAGTGCACCACAGCTAGCTGGGAGGGAGTCCGGGAAAAAGTCTGGAACTGCCTAAGAGGCAAGAGACCATTGTTTCAGGGTGTGTGAGGAGACGGGATTCAGAGCACTGCCCAAGCGAGCTTCAGAGATGGGTGTGAACCACGGCTATCAGCACAGACACCAGAGATGGGCATGAAATGCTAACATTGCTGCTGCAGCCTCCAGGAAACCTATGTGCAAGCACAGGTCACTATCCACACCTCCCCTCCCAGGAGACGGTACAGCCCACCACTGCCAGGGTCCCGTGATCCAGGGACAAGTTCCCTGGGAAAGCACACAGCACACCTCAGGCTGTTGCAATGTCACGCTGTCCTTGGCCACTGCAGGCTCACCCAGCATTCCATACCCCTCCCTCCCCCCAGCCTGAATGAGCCAGAGCGCCCTAATCAGCCGCTCCTTTAACCCCCTACTGTCTGGATGGAGAACAGATGCCAGAGGTCAACCTACATGCAGAGGCAGGGCAAAATCCAAAGATGAACCCCAGGAGCTGTGAGAACAAAGAAGACAAAGGGAAATCTCTCCCAGCAGCCTCAGGAGCAGCAGATTGAATCCCCACAATCAACTTGCGGTACCCTGCATCTGTGGAATACCTGAACAGACAATGAATCACCCCAAAATTGGGGCAGTGGACTTTGGGAGCAACTGTAGACTTGGGGTTTGCTGTATGAAACTGACTAGTTTCTGATTTATATGGGGTTTTTTGTTTAGTTTTTAGTGCTTGTTATCATTGGTGGATTTGTTTATTGGTTTGGATGCTCTTTTTTTTAATTACTTTTAAAATTTTTTATTTTAATAATATTTTTTATTTTAATAACTTTATTTTATTTTATAATTTTTTCTCTTCCTTTCTTTTTCTCCCATTTCTTCTGAGCTGTGTGGCTGACAGGGTCTTGGTGCTCCAGCCAGGTGTCAGGCCTGAGCCTCGGAGGTGGGCGAGCCAAGTTCAGGACACTGGACCACCAGAGACCTCCTGGCCTCAAGTAATATCAATCGGTGACAGATCTCCCAGAGATCTCCATCTCAACGCTAAGAACCAGCTCCACTCAACGGCCAGCAAGCTACAGTGCTGGACACCCCATGCCAAACAACTAGCAAGACATGAACACAACCCCACCCATAAGCAGAAAGGCTCCCTAAAAATCAAAGTAAGTTCACGGAGATCCCAAAACACACCACCAGACTAGGTCCTACCCACTAGAAAGGCATGATCCAGCCTTATCCACCAGAACACAGGCACCAGTCCCTTCCCCCAGGAAGCCTACACAACCCACTGAACCAACCTTACCTACGGGGGGCAGACACCAAAACCTATGGGAACTACGAACTTGCAGCCTGCGAAAGAGACCCCAGACACAGTAAGTTAAGCAAAATGAGAAGACAGAGAAATACACAGAAGATGCAGGAGCAAGGTAAAAACCCACCGGAACAAACAAATAAAGAGGAAATAGGCAGTCTACCTGAAAAAGAATTCAGAGTAATGGTAGTAAAGATGATCCAAAATCTTGGAAATAGAATGGAGAAAATACCAGAAACGTTTAACAAGGACCTAGAAGAACTAAGCAGCAAACAAACAATGATGAACAATACAATAAATGAAATTAAAAATTCTCTAGAAGAATCAATAGCAGAAAAACTGAGGCAGAAAAACAGATAAGTGACCTGCAGGATAAAACAGTGGAAATAACTACAGCAGAGCAGAATAAAGAAAAAAAGAATGAAAAGGACTGAGGACAGTCTCAGAAACCTCTGGGACAACATTAAACACACCAACATTCGAATTACAGGGGTCCCAGAAGAAGAAGAGAAAAAGAAAGGGTCTGAGAAAATATTTGAAGAGATTATAGTTGAAAACTTCCCTAATATGGGAAAGGAAATAGTCAATCAAGTCCAGGAAGCACAGAGAGTCCAACACAGGATAAATCCAAGGAGAAACATGCCAAGACAAACATTAATCAAACTATCAAAAATTAAATACAAAGAAAACATATTAAAAGCAGCAAGGGAAAAGCAACAAATAACACACAAGGGAATCCCCATAAGGTTAACAGCTGATCTTTCAGCAGAAACTCTGCAAGCCAGAAGGGAGTGGCAGGACATATTTAAAGTGATGAAAGGGAAAAATCTTCAACCAAGATTACTCTACCCAGCAAGGATCTCATTCAGATGCGATGGAGAAATTAAAACCTTTACAGAGAAGCAAAAGCTAAAAGAATTCAGCATCACCAAACCAGCTTTACAACAAATGCTAAAAGAACTTCACTAGGCAAAAAACACAAGAGAAGGAAAAGACCTACAATAACAAACCCAAAACAATTAAGAAAATGGTAATAGGAACATACATATCGATAATTACCTTAAATGTAAATGGATTAAATGCTCCAACCAAAAGACATAGACTGGCTGAACGGATACAAAAACAAGACGCATACATATGCTGTCTACAAGAGACCCACTTCAGACCTAGGGACACATACAGACTGAAAGTGAGGGGATGGGAAAAGATATGCCATGCAAATGGAAATCAAAAGAAAGCTGGAGAAGCAATACTCATAACAGATAAAATAGACTTTAAAATAAAGAATCTTACAAAACACAAGTGAGGACACTACATAATGATCAAGGGATCAACCCAAGAAGATATAACAATTATAAATATAGATAAACTCCACATAGGAGCACCTCAATTCAAAAAGCAAATGCTAACAGCCATAAAAGGGGAAATCAACAGTAACACGATAAAAGTAGGGGAATTTAACACCCCACTTTCACCAATGGACAGATCAACCAAAATGAAAATAAGTACGGAAACACAAGCTTTAAATGACACATTAAACAAGATGGACTTCATTGATATTTATAGGACATTCCATCCAAAAACAACAGAATACACTTTCTTCTCAAGTGTTCATGGAACACTCTCCACAATAGATCATATCTTGGGTCACACATCAAGCCTTGGTAATTTTAGGAAAATTGAAATCATATCAAGTATCTTTTCCAACCACAACGCTATGAGAATAGATATCAATTACAGGAAAAAAACTGAAAAAAGTACAAACACATGGGGGCTAAACAATATGCTACTAAATAACCAAGAGATCACTGAAGAAATCAAAGAGAAAATCAAAAAATACCTAGAAACAAATGACAATGAAAACATGACAGCCCAAAACCTATGGGATGCAGCAAAAGCAGTTCTAACAGGGAAGTTTATAGCAATACAATCCTAACTCAAGAAACAAGAAACATCTCAAATAAATAACCTAATCTTACACTTAAAGCAATTAGAGAAAGAAGAACAAATAAAACCCAGAGTTAGCAGAAGGAAAGAAATCATAAAGATCAGATCAGAAATAAATGAAAAAGAAATGAAGGAAACGAAAGCAAAGATCAATAAAACTAAAAGCTGGTTCTTTGAGAAGATAAACAAAATTGATAAACCATTAGCCAGACTCATCAAGAAAAAAAGGGAGAGGACTAAAATCAATAGAATTAGAAATGAAAAAGGAGAAGTAACAACTGACACTGCAGAAATACAAAGGATCATGAGAGATTACTACAAGCAACTCTATGCCAATAAAATGGACAACCTGGAAGAACTGGACAAATTCTTAGAAAAGCACAACCTTCTGAGACTGAACCGGGAAGAAATAGAAAATATGAAGAGACAAATCACAAGCACTGAAATTGAAACTGTGATTAAAAATCTTCCAACAAACAAAAGCCCAGGACCAGCTGGCTTCACAGGCCAATTCTATCAAACATTTAGAGAAGAGCTAACACCTATCCTTCTCAAACTCTTCAAAAATATAATAGAGGGAGGAACACTCCCAAACTTATTCTACAAGGTCACCATCATCCTGATACCAAAACCAGACAAAGATGTCACAAAAAAAGAAAACTACAGGTCAATATCACTGTTGAACATAGATGTGAAAATCATCAACAAAATACTAGCAAGCAGAATCCAGCAGCACATTAAAAGGATCATACACCATGATCAAGTGGGGTTGATCCCAGGAATGCAAGGATTCTTCAATATACGCAAATCAATATGATAAACCATATTAACAAATTGAAGGATAAAAACCATATGATCATCTCAATAGATGCAGAAAAAGCTTTCGACAAAAGCCAACACGCATTTATGATAAAAACTCTCCAGAAAGTAGGGATAAAGGGAAATTACCTAAACATGATAAAGGCCACATATGACAAACCCACAGGCGACATCATTCTCAATGGTGAAAAACTGAAACCATTTCCACTAAGATCATGAACAAGACAAGGTTGCCCACTCTCACCACTATTATTCAACACAGTTTTGGGAGTTTTAGCCACAGCAATCAGAGAAGAAAAAGAAATAAAAGGAATCCAAATCAGAAAAGAAGTAAAACTGTCACTGTTTGCAGATGACATGATACTATATGTAGAGAATCCTAAAGATGCTACCATAAAACTACTAGAGCTAATCAATGAATTTGGTGAAGTAGCAGGATACAAAATTAATGCACAGAAATCTCTTGCATCCCTATACACTAATGATGAAAAATCTGAAAGAGAAATTAAGGAAACACTCCCATTTACCACTGCCACAAATATAATAAAGTATCTCAGAATAAACCTACCTAAGGAGACAAAAGACCTGTATGCAGAAAATTATAAGACACTGATGAAAGAAATTAAAGATGATATAACCAGATGGAGAGATATACCATGTTCTTGGATTGGAAGAATCAACATTGTGAAAATGACTATACTACCCAAGGCAATCTTCAGATTCAATGCAATCCCTATCAAACTACCAATGGCATTTCTCACAGAAGTAGAACAAAAAATTTCACAATTTGTATGGAAACACAAAAGACCCCGAATAGCCAAAGCGATCTTGGGAAAGAAAAACAGCTGGAGGAATCAGGCTCCTGGACTTAAGACTATACTACAAAGCTACAGTAATCAAGACAGTATGGTACTGGCATAAAAACAGAAATACAGATCAATGGAACAGGATAGAATGCCCAAGATAAAGCCACACATATATGGTCACCTTATCTTTGATAAAGGAGGCAAGAATATACAATGGAGGAAAGACAGCCTCTTCAATAAGTGGGGCTGGGAAAACTGGACAGCTACATGTAAAAGAATGAAATTAGAACACTCCCTAACACCATACACAAAAATAAACTCAAAGTGGATTAAAGATCTAAATGTAAGCCAAACACTATAAAAGTCTTAGAGAAAAACATAGGCACAACACTCTATGACATAAATCACAGCAAGATCCGTTTTGACCCACCTTCTAGAGATATGGAAATCAAAACAAAAATAAACAAATGGGACCTAATGAAGCTTAAAAGCTTTTGCACAGCAAAGGAAACTGTAAACAAGATGAAAAGATAACCCTTAGAATGTGAGAAAATATTTGCAAATGAAGCAACTGACAAAGGATTAATCTCCAAAATTTACAAGCAGCTCATGCAGCTCAATATCCAAAAAACAAACAACCCAATCCAAAAATGGGCAGAAGACCTACACAGACATTTCTCCAAAGAAGAGATACAGATTGCCAACAAACACATGAAAGGATGCTCAACATCACTAATTATTAGAGAAATGCAAATCAAAACTACAACGATGTATCACCTCACACCAGTAAGAATGGCCATCATCAAAAATGTACAAACAATAAATGCTGGAGAGGGTGTGGAGAAAAGGGAACCTTCTTGCACCGTTGGTGGGAATGTAAAGTGATACAGCCACTATGGAGAACAGTATGGAGTTTCCTTAAAATACTAAAAATAGAACTACCATATGACCCAGCAATCCCACTACTGGGCATATACCCTGAGAAAACCATAATTCAAAAAGAGTCATGTACCACAATGTTCACTGCAGCACTATTTACAATAGTCAGGACATGGAAGCAACCTAAGTGTCTATCAACAGATGAACGGATAAAGAAGATGTGGCACATATATACAATGGAATATTACTCAGCCATAAAAAGAAACGAAATTGAGTTATTTGTAGTGAGGTGGATGGACCTAGAGTCTGTCATTCAGAGTGAAGTCAGAAAGAGAAAAACAAATACCGTATGCTAACACATATATATAGAATCTAAAAAAAAGCTTCTGAAGAACATGGGGCAGAAGAGGAATAGAGACGCAGACATAGAGATGGACTTGAGGACACAGGGAGGGGGAAGGGTAAGCTAGGAAGAAGTGAGAGAGTGGCATGGACATATATACACTACCAAATGTAAAATAGATAGCTAGCGGGAAGCAGCCACATAGCACAGGGAGATCAGCTCGGTGCTTTGTGACCACCTAGAGGGGTGGGATAGGGAGGGTGAGAGGGAGACGCAAGCAGGAGGGGCTATGGGGATACATGTATATGTATAGCTGATTCACTTTGTTATACAGCAGAAACTAACACAACAATGTAAAGCAACGATGCTCCAACAAAGGTTTTAAAAAAAATAGCTTTTGAACATGTTAATGTATAAATGAACGTGAAAATATGAATTGTGTACAATACTAAAGAATTCATTAAAAAAAAATAGACTAAGATTTGCATGTGGGAAGTCTGTTGTGGAGTGCTCCTGGAAACGGTGGCTGTGAGTGGAAGAGAAGCAGGTTGGGCAGAGGAAGAGGTTAAACTTTAATGCGGTTATAACAGAGGCCTTGGCCATTCCTACAAGGAGCTCTGAAACTGGGATGGCCCTTCAGAGTTGTCCGAATTGAAGTAAGAAGGGCTTTGGTAGTCCCTGAACAACCAGTTATTGAATGCAGGCTGCCCCATGAGGCCAAGGGCAATGCCTGGGTATGAGGCAGGAGACAGATGGGCCCTAGGCTGAGCATCTGGAGTTTGTCCCCTCTGGACAGATACTCCAAGATAAAGAGGAGATGAGTCCTTCCCAGATAAGAGACCACATATTTCTCATTCTCGAGGTCAAGACCTTCCCAACTATACACGTGCAGAGAGGCTCCTTGGAGGTAAAAAGGGAGTCATGTCAACCTACCCATAGGCCTCTTCACTGGAATCCATCTTGGCTAAGAGATGCATGCACACACATGGGAGGACCCTGAGATAAACCAAATACGGACTCAGAACCAGGCAAAGCAAGGTGACTGCCCAAAGGAAACTCAGAAGAAATGCCCCATATAAGTGATTCAAACTACGATGAGGGCATGACTCTCTCTCTGAGCCAGCCCGTGTGAGTTTATTTACACGTACTCTTTTTCCTCCTAATAAACACTTTACTGGTTTCACTACTTTCTCCTTGTGGAAATTTATTTCTACAAAGCTGATGGGCCAGGGCCTTGTCACTGGCCACTGGTCCCTGGTGGTCTAGTGGCTAGGATTCAGTGCTCTCACTGCCACAGCCTCACTTCAATCTCTGGCCGAGGAACCGAAATCCTGCTTCAAGCCGCTGCAGGCCAAGGTCATCCGAGATCAGGCAGAGCCATTAGCAGCTACACTGCCAGCACTCAGTGACTGAGTGCATCATCCCCAAGCGGGTGTGTGTGCTGGGGTGGGGAGGGCGGGGCAGGAGGGAATGTCCACTAAGATAGCAGTTACTAACGGCTGATGGTTGAGTTATTTTCCTGCTTTGTTTTTTGGGTTTTTTAATACTTTTATGTTGTGTCAAATGTTCTAAAATATATTAGGAGACAACTGGCAATCTATCACAATATATTAATTTGATAATCAGTAAATTTACAGTAAAAAAAAAAAAAAGAAAAGGAAGTAAGAGGTGTTGCTCTTTGGTAATCTGTACACTCCTAGAAGATTTAGAACAAAACTTTCTCTTCCCTTGTAATTCTTATAATTCCCACTGTGTTGCAGATACATATGAGAGAAGGTTGGTGCCCTTGGCTACACATTCCACAGCATGGATTAAGGGCTTAAGTCAGAGGCTACTGTTACACATTGTCTGTTAATAATTTCAGTGTTATTAGTGTGATGTTAAGTACAAGCCGGTTAGTTTAACTTTTAATGCTGGGGTTGGTCAGGTAACTTGCTATAAAGAATCACAATGCAGAGTGAACAGCTGGCATTACATAAAACAGGCAACATTCCAGGGGCAGCTTCTACAAATCTTTCTACCATTCAGATCAATAAATGACACTCTGCTAACTATTAGGGTATTTTATTAATGGGATTTTATTGGTGAATTAGTGAGTTATTAGTCAACCTATGTTCAAAATATATATTATCACTGGTGAAATTAAAAGTATTCAACATATGTGGATTGGCTTGAATGACTTAGAAACACCCCTCAATCCTTGTACAAACATAAGAATCCAGCAAATCATAACATGTACTATTAGAGACAACATTAGGGGTTTGATTCTTTAATCGGTCCCATAGTTAGCTACTGGTTTCAGAGGAGTTCTGACTGCATGATGGCATGCCTTTCTTCAGTGAGTTTTGCATACAAGATACAGTGTAAGCACTTAAAAGAATCCCACAGAGCAGCAGGATTCCTCTGAGTTTTCAGAAAGTTTGAATGAACTGCTTTGGGCCACTTGCTAATAAATGTTTGGTTAATAATTGCCTTTTGTGTCCCTGAATTTTGCTTGAAACCTGCTTTTATTATTACCTGATAGCAAGTCTGTGACAGAGTAGCTAAACACACCACTTCCTTGATAGCTATTATTATTCACCAAAAAGAACCTACGAGTCATGCATGTCTAAACTGGCTTAGGCTCATTTTGCAACATGCACTCCGCTAGCCAGGCCAAATACAGGGGACATCAAAAGAGGATATTATTCTTATCCTTTCGGAACAATCTACTGATTCAAGAATATTGTCACATTCTATTTTTAGGAGTAAATATATTGATTTCTTCATATAATAATTCCTCTCTTTCACTCTATTAGTTAATTCATTACCAGCTGGTAGTAACTGCTGGCTAATCAGTGTTCCTCATCAGGAGTCCACGAGCTACAGCCCAAATCTGGCCAGCCATCTGTTTTTGTACAGCCCACAGCTAAGCACAGTTTTTGATGTATTAAAACTGTCAGGAAAAAGGAATAATGTTCATGACATGGAAAAGTTATGTGAAATTCAGATTTCAGCATCCATGAATAAAGTTTTGTTTTTTGTTTTTTTTTGCGGTACGCGGGCCTCTCACTGCTGTGGCCTCTCCCGCTGTGGAGTACAGGCTCCGGACGCGCAGGCCCTGCGGCCGTGGCCCACGGGCCCAGCCGCTCCGCAGCATGTGGGATCCTCCCAGACCGGGGCACAAACCCGCGTCCCCCTCATCGGCAGGCGGACTCCCAACCACTGCCCCACCAGGGAAGCCCCCATGAATAAAGTTTTATTGGAACACAGCTTCATTCATTAGTTTACGCATCATCTATGGCTGCGTTTATACTATGATGATAGAATTGAATAATTGTGAATGAGACTATTAGGCCCATGAAGCCTAAACTATTTGCTATCTGCTCCTTTATAGAAAAGAAGTTTGCTGAACCTCTCCTCTTGATGGGATATACCACTGAGCAAGTCAGGATATAGGCTCAGTTCTCATATGAGCTTAGTTTCTGGAGACAGAGAACAAACACACACAGAAATACCCAACGGCAGTGAGTGCTATGGAAAATAAGGATGATGTGATAGGGACTGACACCAGGTCTACTGAGATGGAGTCCAACAAGGTCCTCTCTGAGGAAGTGATATTTGAGTGGGGAACGGAATGACAAGAAGACAGCCACGTGAAGACAGAGACTCCTCAAGCTTTAAGTATTAGGGAAGTGAAAAGATGGCCAGTGGGACAGGTGTATGGACAACAAGGGAAGAGTGATACAAGAGTTCATGTGCTCCCCTTGTTTCTAAAGATTGTCAGTGACAATAAGAATCTCCCTGGAATGTGGGGACAGCAGTTGAAGAGTCGTTCATAACCACTTGGTCAATGTAAAAGACCGTGTCAAAAGGGCAGATTCTACCATTTCCCTCAGTTCACACCTCCAGAAGAGGTAGCAAATTATCTGCAAAATTCCCATCTCTCCTCCCACTTTTCATCTCTGAAGCATCTGAAAAAAGATATGAGTAGGGGCTTCCCTGGTGGCGCAGTGGTTAAGAGTCCGCCTGCCGATGCAGGGGACACAGGTTCGTGCCCCGGTCCGGGAAGATCCCACATGCCGCGGAGCGGCTGGGCCCGTGAGCCATGGCCGCTGAGCCTGCGTGTCCGGAGCCTGTGCTCCGCAACGGGAGAGGCCACAACAGTGAGAGGCCCACGTACCGGAAAAAAAAAAAAAAAAAACAGATATGAGTAAGTGAGTGGAAATCAAAGTAACACATAAACCTTGCAACATGCCAGGTCCATGAGCTACAAACTAGAGACATAGGAGCTGAGAGATCACTGCGGTTCAATTCCCCCCCCCTCCCCTCTCCGCATTCTCACACTGCTCCTTCTCCGGGTGGGGAAGCTAGCTTTGTCTCCACACTCATTCACTGTCATGGGTTATACACACTGTTGTGTGGTCGATGATCCGGGGACATGAAGGAAATTCAACCCAGGCCGTCACTTCAGTCGTTACAAATGTGTTCACAAATAATAACACGTGATCACTCTGAGCAACTTCAAAAGCTTTACATAAAGCACCTGACTTTTCTGCTCTCCCTTTGTGAGCATTTATATATATATTTAATGACTATGGTTGGCGGGAATATGAATGTTTAAAATCGATAATCCTGTTAGTACAAGCAAAGAAGTCAGTACCTTTTTAAAGAAAACCAAGCCTCTCAAAAGGGGAGAAAGAAATGTAGTAAGGTTTAAAAAGCTGTTTTTAACTTATTTCCTAAGAAACCAAAACTAGAACTGACAAGTACAACTTCCAAAGAAGCTTAGACCTACTTAATTTAAGGGGTAAAAAGACCTCTCTTATATGAAATAAAATTAAATTCCCCAGTTAATTGTGTTTGTGATTCTTTCATTAGTGAAAATTGACCTTCATGAACAAAGAAATTGCCAGGGTTGCTCTCAAACAGGTTGATAGCGCATTTTGCAACCAACAACACATTGTAAGCCTTATACAACCGTAAATGCCACCATAGTCTGCTGAAATTGTGCAAATAATAATTTCCTGGCACCTAAATTTACTTAATAAATAAAAGTAATTTCAGTCACTAGGAATTAAAACTTAGTAGAGAGACAACAGTAAAGTCATTCTTCTGTAACATCATTGTATTCCACTCAGTGTCTTCAGTACGAGGAAGGAACATGTGATTGAAAATTGAGCTCATATATAAAGTCCTAAGTAGTTGTATGAAAGGAAAATGTCCATATTTGGGGCTAGACAGAGCAGACATGAAAGAAGACCATCAGGAAACTGGGAATCTACGATCAATTCAGGAGCCTCAAAAATCATATGCTCAGCCTGTCATGCTCCCAACACTCCCCCCATGATTAAGCTATAGAAGAGGGGCAGTTAAAGGTTAGCCCTGAGAACCCTCCTCCCACCTTTGACTACCTAACTACATTCCATTCCAGAAGCTCCAGGGCTTCAGATATATAGGTCAGGAGACCAAGATCATAAAGCATATTCTCCTTCTTTTTGCCTGTCCAAATTCTAACCTTTCTTTCTCAACCTCCCTCCTTTTTGTGAAGCCACATTCACAATCCCTGCTCTCAAGACTCTTCACAGTCTAGCCAGAGATATGAACATGCTTCCAACCATCTAAGAGATTGTGTCTATTCCGACAAAATGTTTTAATAAAGTTTAAAGGGATTTGGGAATAAAAGTTTTCCTAGTACCCAGAGTTGACAACCAAGTATTATTATCACCAAATTCTAAAAGGAGAAATGAACGATTAGAGCCAGGGTCTTCTGAGGAGGAAGATGAACAGCTGCACCCAACTTCCAAGCTTTAAGAGAATCTGAGAAGGGGGAGGCAAGTCACAGGCACCTGCAAGGGCAGCTTGGTAAGTGTCATGTTCTTGGGGAATACACTGCCTCGCTTAGTGGTGAACACAAAGTGCTAAGAATATAAAAACCGACTGCTGATTCATTTAACTAAAAGTCAGATGTAACCATACTGGGGAAATGAGGGAAGGAATATGTGGTATAAGTACTATAAGAGTTATGACTTCACCTATCATAATAGAAAGTTGATAGATAATAGCTAAAATTAATGGTTTAAGACATACCAGTTTGAGTATATTATTTTGAAATTGGGAGGAATGCCCAAAGAAATCACTAAAACAGTGATTGAGGAATGAGATGAGGTGGGTTGGAAAGGGGTGCCTGCCTTTTTTTAAAAAAATCTATTTTAGCGGGCTTCCCTGGTGGTGCAGTGGTTGAGAGTCCGCCTGCTGATGCAGGGGACACAGGTTCGTGCCCCGGTCCGGGAAGATCCCACATGCCGCAGAGCGGCTAGGCCCGTGAGCCATGTGTCCAGAGCCTGTGCTCCGCAACGGGAGAGGCCACAACAGTGAGAGGTCCGCGTACCTCAAAAAAAAATATATATATATATGTGTATATATATATATATATATATATATATATATATTAGCACTATTAGACTTTTTAAACATGTGCAGATATTATTTTGTTTAAAAAACAAAATTAACATAAAAACAGAAAACAATATTTTTATTTAGGGAAAAAAACCTAATAATTTTTGTGGACCTTTTCTGTGAGCTGTTTGTCCAAGATGTCTAGGGTAACATGGGTATAGCTGATAGATAATAGCTGGTCTTAAATTCCTACTGGTCTTAAATTCCTACAGTTTAGTGAGTATTCTAATGTGAGGGCCAAAGAAAGGGGAGTATATGTGTATGTATGTCAGTAAAGCCCATAGATTAGACATTAAAGTAGGGGTTTTGGGGCTGGCAAGTGGAAGGCTCTCATGGGCAGGCCCCAAAGTCACAGAAGCAGATAAAAACCAGGCAGATCCACCAAACAAAGTAGAGAAGAATGACATTCAGGGACACAAGGACACAGTGGCCCTTTAGTGTTGGCACAAATGGCGCTACACATGTAAACTGGCCCTGGGAGATTCACTGCTGAAAGTATAGACAGAAATCATCATCAGGAGAAGGTTAACTTTTGTTAAATAGCTTCCAATTAGAAGGAGAAAAAGTAAGGGATGAGTGTAATATACTTTAGAAAGAATACCATCTAAAATAGTTTAGGTTAAAAAAAAATTCTGTAACATTCCTATTTGGCTCTTCAGCAGCAAAATCAAGTTTTACAAATCAAATTTAAAGGAATGGAAACTGCTGCCAAAAACAGAGCTTTGGCTTATCTTACCAATGTTGGTCACCTTGGCTGACCATTTTATATGGCATTTATGGTTCTGGTATGCAATACAAAGTTTGCCTTTATCATCCTTAGCTAATCCACAAAATGGCAATACATAAAAGTTTATTTCTAATAGACACACCCAGACTAGAGTTAACGTATTACCTATAATAATCATCCTCTACATTAGTAGTGTCTTATCCATTTTATACTTTGCCAAGAGATACTTTATATTCATTTTCATAGCTCTTCCTCTTTATTAACTTGAGTTTCTCTTACTTTAATTCAATGATTACCATATACATATTTTTAAATAACTCAGCCAATATATAACAATAGTTGACTTCTATACCTGTCTAAATATTATCCTAGTAATGTGTCTAAAATTATATTAATAACTCTTCCCTTGATAATATACAATTACTTTTTATGGTCCCCAAATCACCATCTGTCTTGCTTTTTTCCTTTAACGGACATTCTGATGTAGGAGATTTGACACAGTGGTTTTGTCTGGGGCGTGTTCTGATGGAGCCAAGGGGCAAAGTGAACATTTTGACAGAACAGTTTTGAGCAATCTACACCAAAACATAGAAACAATTTTTATTATAAATCACAATAACACCAGCAGTGGAGAAATGGGATGGAGTGAGGTTCTGGGATGGCATGGGGCCCAGGAACAGGATGAGGATTTCTTTTTTGCACATTATATGGTAATTTTTTTAAGTTGGTTTCTTATTTAGAACTTATCAAAATATTCTAGACTCAAAACAATTTCATCGGTATAGACTGACAACGACCATTAAGCCATTATTCTGACTCTTTATATATCTCCTACCCAACTCTCTTCCCATTGGATTTTCATGCCAGTCTTAAGTACTATAAATAAGATTACGGACATCGTGACTTTTCACCCGAGTATTTCAGAGCACAGCTTTGAAAAATAAAGACATTTTCCTACATAACCATGATGTTACTGTCATACCTAACAAATTTAGCACTAATTCCTTAACATTCTTTAATACGTAAGCCATATTCGAATGTCCCCTATCAGTACCTCAAATGTCTTTTACAGCTGGTTTGTCCCAATTAGGGAAGAAGAAATCAGTCTATTTTTGTGACAGAAATATGGAAAAATATTACAAGTGTAAGATCTAGATGTAGATGTTCACTGTGCTCTTCCCTTACTTTTCTATGCATTTGAAAAATTTTATAATATAATGATTTAATTCTTTCGGACATTTTATCTGTGCAAATATGTCTATATATGTGAAAGCGGTGGGAAGTTTCTAACTCATGCTACTGAGCCCTGCCCTGTTCGACATTGTCATAATTATTTGGACAATTATATAGAAAGGATATTTATAATATTTCTCAGTTGATGATCTGGGAGAAACAATGAGTGTGTTAGATAGCTGAATCAAGATCCAAAAATGTAACAAGAACTGGTAAAGAAATGAGTAGTGATACATAAAAATATATCCAGTGTTCAACAAGAGCTGGAAGCAGAAGGTCACAGGTCAATAGATGTAGTAATGAAGAAGGGACGTAAGGATTACCATCTAGCTTTTGTGACAGCTAGAGCAAATGGAAATGTTGGAAGCATTAAGAAAACAAAAGTTTTTGTTTTTTTTTAAGAGGGGCTGCTGCTCTCCCTGCTTATGAGCTGCATCTGTCAGCTTTGTCAGAAGATATTGCCATAGGCACTATTACCATGGGCACTGGGGTGGTAAATGTGCAAATAGGGTAGGAGAGGGAGTGGTATGGGAGGTGGGACTACAAAAGCCAAATTGTTGTAGAATCTTGATTTAAGTTTCCATTGTTATGGAAGGCAGAGACTGTATTACTCATCTCTGTGTCCACGGTTCTCAGCACTCTACCTGACATATAGCAGATACTTCACAATGTTCATGGAATAAATGAATTCTTTCCTACAGGCTACAGGCAATAATCTATGCATCAACTGACGTATTGAAGACTTACAGTCCTTTGGATGCTCTAAGGCAACACCATGGCCACATGGAATATACATACCTTGGGTCTCTTTGCCTGGCCAACCAAACAGCATGATGTCAATAATTGAGGCTGCCCCCAGATAAGAGCATCAACAATGAGGCATCACTGGACCAATGGACCAGGCTGCACTTTTGCCAGATGACTGTCTAAACTGGAATGTAAAGCGGCAAACATCTCAGGAGAGAGGGTCATGTGAGTGTGTTTTGGCATATTAAGACACTGTGTTTTCTATAACAATTTAGGCTGGGTAGTTCAGACTCAGTGCTCTTACATGTGTTCCAAGGATTTGGGGAGCTATAATCTTTTGCAAAATGGCCAGTAAGTGTCGATAAAGAGCCACCCGGATATCCTGCCAGAAGATTTCTTCATCCAGCGTCCAAGGTGCATCAGCTTTCCCATGGGGCAGAGTAGGAGGGAAACGCTTTTGTTCAGAGTGCTCTCCTGGTACCAACCCTCCTCTCTTGCCTGAGGCACTGGTGATCATGTGACACAGCTCCAAACCGTCTTATCATGTACAGGGCATGGTGATACTTGGCATTGCCTTTAAGTGTAGTTTCCTTCTGCCTCAAGTCCTGGAAAACTTTTGTTGTCTCTGAAGTGTAAGAGTATGTGAGAGATAGAGTTTGTACATGTGTATGATTCTAGATAACTTCTCAGGTCCCTTCTAGATCTCAAGTTTTAGGATGATTATTTTGATAGTACTTCTAACAATGCTATTCCAGCTTTGGAATTTGTGATGACTAGCGGTATTCAAAACATATTGTTGATTGCAGAAAATAACGCAGAGGACCATATAGGGAGATAAAAAACCAAAAAGATGTGAGTGAAGTATATAAATTTCAAACCATTAAAAAGGCAAAACCATTTAACCCAATTTTTCTATACGGTGTCTCCAAGATTGTTAGTTGGAAAGTAAGGCTGTTTGTCCCAAGGGGCACTTCAAAAGAATAAACATAGTCGCAAAGCCCCTAGTTTCCATTTATATTGAGCAAATCATCTTAACTTCTCTTTAATCCGTTGATATTTTCAGTTTATATTGCCCCTTTGCCAAATCTCTTATTTTCTGCATTGTTCTCTCATGCATACTGCCAAGGGCACCCAAGCCAATGGCCTTCCAACAAGGATTTCTGCCTCCAGTCTGTCATCTCAATTAACCCGGCACATTCCACTAATGACTCTTTCTAAATCATCGTTATGATTGGGTCATTCTCTCTCTCTCTCTCTCTCTCTCTCTCTCTCACACACACACACACACACCTCAAAGTCTTCAATGTCTCCTTGCTGCACAAGGGGTTAAGTCTAAACTCATAAACCTGGCAGTTAAATCCTAACTAATCTGGCTCCAGCTCACTTTTAAAATCTCTCCCAGAAAGAAAGTCTAAACTCCATGTAGTCTGAACTATTCCTGTATTCCCATGTGGTTCACTTCTGGAAGTTGCATCCTGGCCCTACCACCCTGTCTTTTATGGAGTCCTCTCCTTCACTCTGCTCTGAATATCTAAATTCTACCCACCCCAAAGTCCAAATCAGACTCCATAGTTTTAACCTCCTCAGCCAATAACTATCTTTTGGTCTCCTGAGGTTCTACCACACTTCTTTACCATTGGACAGCATGCTCTCTATACTGGTAATTAACTTTCACAGGCATAGGTTTTGTTTCCTTGAGTAGATTAGAATCTCAGTGTTAAGGACTTTTTTTTAAATTTCCCAAAGTGCCTAGCACAATGCTTCACATGGCAGGTGCTAAATAAATATGGAGCACTCAATGATTCCACAGGGACAGAGAAGAGAATGATGGTTGCCAAGGGGGTGAGGGGTGTGAGAGGGGTTAGATTGGGAGGTTGGGATTAGCAGATGCAAACTGGTATATGCAGAATGGATAAAAAACGAGGTCCTACTGTACAGCACAGGAAACTATATTCAATATCTTGTGATAAACCATAATGGAAAAGGCTATGAAAAAGAATGTATATATATATATGTATAACTGAGTTACTTTGCTGTACAGCAGTAATACAACATTGTAATTCAACTACACGTCAATAAAAAAAAAACATAAATGAATGATTCCAAACATTTGTGAACCACTTCTTTTTGTCTGAAAACATCACCTAACTTCAGGACTTTCTTTCTAGCTTCATCATGCCATGAATAAGTTTCTCAATTAAAAACTAACGCACTCCTCAAGTGTGCCTGCTTCTGATACAGTAGAGGGCCTCAGAGACAGTACCTGGCAAACAAACCCTCTTGTAGCACTTAATAAGGGTGAGTCACTTTATAGACAAATGAGCACTATATTCCAGAAATTGTCTCTTTCCACTGTGATTAAAAAGGAAAAACTCATTGACCTTAGATATACTAAACCAAAAATATATACTCAGAAATCATAGGTAACTTTGATATGTGGGCATGAGTATGGTCTTAACACGTGCTATGTGTCTGGTCAATATCCTCCATACTCCAGATGTGCTCCATGGATAAGCAAAACCTACATCACTTGGGAGCTTGGGTTAGAAATGCAGAGTATCAGGCTCCACCTCAAACTTACTGAATGAGAATTCTGCCTTTTAACAAAGTCCCTAGATGATTTTAAGAGCCTTGAGCAACCCCAAAATGGGCACAGATTATGGCACAGGAGTTTTTTGGTTTGTTTTTTTTTTATGTAGGCGCCAGTGACTATAGGATTTCTCTCCTTTCAAAATAGCATATACCAGTGGTTCGACACTTGCGGGACCCCACCCCCAGGGTTTCTCACTCAGTAGGCCTGGGGTGGGACCCCAGAATCTGCATTTCTAACCAACTTCCAGGTGATGCCAATGGTGATGCTGCTGGTCCGGGAACCACAACCACTGGCTCACATCACCTAAAACTAACATGAGGCATATTCTAGGAACTTTGCTTCAAGTGCACTCCCAGTAGAAGGGAGAATACTGAGATAGCAAAGAGGAAAGAGCAAAAGAAGTGGCAGCAAAATGTTTCATTTATGTTACAGGAAGGTAGCTGTTAACATTCCTTTGTACACAATGGGGTAAATATAGTTGAAGAAATTACTATAGCAACAGCTATGTTATCCCCCAGATTTTTTCTTACTGACATTATTCAGAAAAGGAAGCCCATCTTATAGAAATTCTATTTCAACACTGAGACTTATAAAAAACAAAAGCTCTAGGAAACCTACTCCATTCGTTAACGACTATGGGAAAACAATACAGATTTAAGATGGTTTTGAAAATGACTCTCTGAGGCCTGGATTTGGATTCTTTGGTCAAGCAGTGAAATAAAAATGAGTTTTTAGATCTATGACTCTAAAACAAGAAGAAAAGGAAAGCAGAGCAATGTTGCGAATGTCTTATAAACTTTTAAATTAAAAAAATCTCAAATACCTCCTTTTTTAAAACTAAGACTCTCAAAATTATAAATAAAACAATATATGTATGTATAAACCAAAGAGCTCCACCTAGAGTTGGAAGAAAGTGTTATTACTTAACACACACAAATACAAATAACAGAGCACTATTTACCCATATCTTATCTATACTCTTTTTTGCTTATGGTGAAAATATCTATTTTTATGAAATCTTTATAAAAAGGATAACTTTCTGAAGTGTGAAATATTGTTAACTAAAGAACTGAGTTTTTAATAATGCTGTAACCTATGTTTCTTCTAAAAGTTTGGCAGTAATATTTGTTACTGTGGATGATCTAGAAGCCATTGTCTTAAAGCAAATTATTTAAAAGTTGGGATAGTGTCTAAAGCATCAAGGAGAAGCTTAAAAAATGGATTCTTACCTGAACTTGCTGTATGAACTTGAGCAACTCACCTTCCAGCTCTGAGCTGTCTCATCAATGAGGGTTAAATAAGATCAGTTGTTCTCAGCCCTGATTGCACATTGGAAGCATCTGGGAGCAATAGAAAGCAATTGATGCCTGGGTCCCAACCCCAGAGATTGCGATTTAGTTGTTCTACTAGGGGGCCCAACCTAGTTGCCATGAAAAAGCTCCCCAGGTGATTCTAATATGCAGATAGGTTTCTTTGGATCAGTGACTCACCTAGCTCTCTTCCACCCCCAAGCCTATTATTCTAGTTAGTGGTTCTTAAGCTTTAGGTACTTCAGAGTCACCTGGAAGTCTTGTTAAAACACAGATTGCTGGACTCACCCCCAGGGCTTCTGATTCCGTAGGGGCCCAAGAATTTGCATTTCCAACAAGTTGCCCGTAATGCTGATGCTACTGGTCCAGAGTCATACTTTGAGAATCACTGTTCTAGATGGTGACCTCAAAATTAGATTTTCTGAATTCCTTGTATTATTTTCCCTCTACTTTATCAAACCACAGTATGGCATTTTTAATTAGTCTCCCTGATTCCAAGCTCTCTTCCTCTAGTTCTTAGCCCACGCTACCAAGTTAACATCCTAACCCCCAAAATCCTGTGCTACTCCTGGCCTAAAACTTTTCAGTGACTCCCCAACACTGACAGAAGACAAGACCAACTAACATGACACGCAAGGCTTTTCACAGTTTGACCCCAAGCCTCCTTCCCAGCCTCAATTGGGCAATTCAAGGACAAACAGGAAAACCCCTTCCCTTCAGGAGTCTTGAGATGTGTGGTAGGCATTGTTGAGCAGTGAACCCACCACCATTACCCTCCTCACTGTATAATACATATTTTTATTTTCTATATATTATGAGGTTTTGACATCTTAAAAAGCCTTTCTAGCTGGAGAGAGACTGCCCTTCCTGGGCACTTGTCAATTCTTAGAGACAGCAAAGAGCTCAGCCCTGAGCCTGCCTTTAATATGCAAACTAACCAATCCAGAGCCCTACCTCCTTCAAGGGGCCCTGCATCCCAGGAGGCAACTGTCCTCTCCTTTAAATTTCCCAGGGCCAGATTCTAGGCAACTGGGGACCACCCCTATAGTCCAAAGCCCTCCAGAATAATTCCTACTAGCCAATCCTAAACTGTTCACTGCCCTGCCTTGCCTTACCTTCCCCACAGACACCCCAACAAAGGCTCTGGCCTAACCCTTCCCCTCACTCCATCCTGACTCCCCTGGTGTTGTCCCCTTGACCCGGCATGGCATGCCATGCCTTCTGTCTCTAGGACCTGTGAGCATAGTAAGCTTTTTTTCCTGAGCTTCAGTGAGGTTACCTCAGTTAGGTGGCTGACCATCTCATAAAAGAACACAAAACACTCACCTTCCTTACCAGTGGCTGGGAATGCTGATTCAGCTAGAGATGGCCAATGGCATATACATGGAAGTGTGCTGCAGGCTTGTGGGAAAGTTTGCTTCCCAGATAAAAGGGAACAGACCCAGAGCCATTCCTTCCTCCAGCTCTGAGTGTAGTCGCAATGTTGGAAGTTGGAGCAGTCCTTTTACAGCCACGAAGGAAAGAACAAGTAAATCCCACAGACCCAGGTCCTGACGTTGAGGATCAGCTGGCCAAGCGCAACACCCACTGACCTCCAGGCTCCTTTACATCTGAGAAGAACAAACCCCCCCCCTCGTTTGAGCCACTCGCTTTATACCCTTGCTTACAGCTGATAGCAATCTCTGGGGATGGAGGTGGGAGATAATAAGCAAGTAATTCTTCAACACAGCTGTGCTAAGTGACTTGAAGAAGCAGAGCATATGGTGAGAGGGGATAACGGGTGAGTTGGGAGAGGACTGCAGATAAAGCAGGCAGAGGGGAGAGCTTTCGCAAGAGTCCTCAGAGAGGAAGTGCACGGTGTGGCGAGGGAACTGAAAGGCCCATGAGAGGGAGAGCAGCAGAAGAGCCCAGAAAGAGAGGCAAGGCCTGGCCTGCTCCCCAAAGCAGGAGGGAGCACCTTCCACTGTGCAGCCCAGCTCTCCATTCCCAGCCTCCACCCTTGTTCCTCCCATCCTATGCTGAATTCACCTGTTTCCTTTTCCCTCACGTAGACTGTTTGGACTTTTCACAATACCTTTAATCATCTTTGTACCCCCAGCATCTAGCGAAGGGATGCGGAAAGACACCTAATAAATATTCACCGAATGAAAAAATTATCATGATAGGTTATTATAACTATTTAATCCAATAAGGGGGCTAATTCATGACTGTTTTTGAGGCCCAGTTCTGCAATTGAGTCCCGCCACCCACTCAGTATGCCGCTTTACATGATTGGATGAGATGCTTGCTCCATTAGAGCCTTATGGGGGTTAAAATATTAGGTGACCTTTGATGAGCCTGTCAGCTCTACAATTTCCTGATTTTTAAGTATTTTTTAAAATCACAAGGAGCTTGATGTTATCACCCCAGCAAAAAAGAGAGGCAGAAATAGTTCTATTATGCATTGAAATATTATCCATATTTGATTTTAAGCAGCAGGTTGTGGGTTATTTAATTTCCATTTCTTAATTTTTTTTTTTTTTTTTGCGGTACGCAGGCCTCTCCCGTTGCGGAGCACAGGCTCTGGACACGCAGGCCCAGCGGCCATGGCTCACAGGCCCAACCGCTCCGCAGCACGTGGGATACCCCCGGACCGGGGCATGAACCCGTGTCCCCTGCATCGGCAGGCGGACTCTCAACAACTGCGCCAACAGGGAAGCCCCATTTCTTAATTTTTTTATAATTGACTTGATTCACTTAAATTATCTAAATCAGTCCAATTGCTTGCTTACAAATTACAAAGGAGAACAAAACTTCATCCATGAGTCCTTATTTTACTCAGCATTTATTTGAAAAATACTTCATAGATTTTATAATTAAAAGTGAATCACCAAGTTTAAATTTAAAATGCACATAGCCTTTAACTCATGTCCAGGAATCAACACTTCAAAAATACTGGGCAAAGCAAACACTTAATGTCAGAGTCGTGGTGGAGGCGGCAGCAGGGAGCAGTATTTTATTGGTCTGAATTGTGGCACATGATGGTAATAAAAAGTGGACTGATTTCAGTTAGTTGTTTTTAGGTTCCCTGCACACACGCACTCTTATTGCCTGCTCTCCACCCTGCATGCTGTTCCCTCCACCCAGATTCAGGGCACTGGCAGCCTCTTTTTCACCAAGCAGCCCTCAGCTCAGATGTCACCTCCCTGGAAAGCTCTTCCCTGACCAGTCCATCTAAAGTAAAAAAACCACCACTCCCTTCATGGCATTTACCACTATCTGAAAATATCCAGTTTATTTAGTGTTTTTTGTGGGAAGCCCCACACAAGAAATTGAACATCATCTCTGGCTCACTGCTGAATCCCAGCACTGGACTGTGCCTGGCACACAGAATAGGTTCCAAATAAATAAGTGTGGAATAAATGAAAAATATATACATATTCATATGTACAAGAATGCTCATGTAACGAGATTCATAATAGCAAAAAGCTGCAATGACCTGAATGGCCAATAATAGATGAGTGATTAAATAAATTATGATTTATCTATACAATGGAATACTCTGCAGTGATTTAAAAGAACATTTACTGCCATGAAAATATATTGACAATACATAGTACTGTGGAATTTTTTTAAGTTTCAGAACAATATGTGCAGCATCATCCCATCTTTATAAATGATAGAGATAAATGTAATTATATGGGTATATATAGTTGGGTTTTTTTTTACAATGAAAGATACCATATTATGCTATATGAATTTTTTAACATATATACACGTTTTTATACACATAGGGAAAAAGATGTGGAGGACTGTGGTATTAGGAGGAAAGGCAGGGGTTACCTCTCTTACTCCATACAATTCTGTATCATTTGAATTTTTGGAACACCCATGTAAACCTTTTGCAAACTAAAAAAAAAATTACCACATTTATTTTGTAGTGAGGTGACTGAAATGAGTTTCAAGCTTTTGGAAATATGAGATATATTTTCAAAAATATTTTATGTTCACATTTTAAAATTGTAGATTAACTTTAAAATAAATAAAAATAAAACTTGGAAGCACCTTCTTCAACAGGTTAATGGATAAACCAACTGCAATATAACTATACAATGGACTATTACTCAGCAATTAAAAGAAATGAGCAAAACCCAGAGAATGTACACCACCAAGAGTGAGCCCCAAGGTACACTATGGACTTTGGACAATTGTGATGTGTCAATGTAGGTTCACCCTTGGTAAAAAAAAAATATATATATATATACCACTCTGGTGAGTGATGTTGATAATGGGGGAGGCAATGCATGTGTGGAGGCAGGAAAATTTCTATGCCTTCCTCTCAATTTTATTATAAACCTAAAATTGTTCTAAAAATAGCAAAGTCTTTAAAAAAAGAAATGTTAAAAAAAGTTCCTGTAACTTTTTAAACTAAAACTATACAATTATCATCTAACCAAAATCTGTTTTTGAAATAAATTCCAAAATCACACACACACACACTCACACACACGCACACACACACACACACAGAAAAGAAATAAACTATGAAGTCATGGACAGACATGGAGGAATCTTGAAGGCGTATTTCTAAATGAAGGAAGCCTATCTGAAAAGGCTATATACTGTATGATTCCAGCTATATGACATCCTGAAAAAGGCAAAACTATGGAGACAATAAAAACATTAGTAGTTGCCAGGGGTTATGGGAGAGGGAGGGAGGGATGAATAGATGGAGCACAAGGGATTTGGGGGACAGTGGAAGTATGAACCCTAATGTAAACTATGTAAACTATGGGCTTTAGTTAATAATAGTGATCAATATTGGCTCATCAACTGCAGCAAATGTATCACACTCATGCAAGATACTAATAATAGAGGAAATGAGCTGGGGACAGATATATGGGAACTCTGTACTTTCTGCGCAATTTTTCTGTAAATCTAAAACCACTCTAAAAAATAAAGTCCATTAGTTTTTTTAAAAATGTGTTGCATTATGCATTTACTTTATTAAATAGGATTAACTAAATTAAAATATTTAAAATGTAAACTTTAAAGCAAAAGTCATGCATTTAAGTACTTTTAATAAAGATGTTATATTCCAAAAGAAAATAAATGACTTAGAATTTTTTTTTTATTGGAGTATAATTGCTTTACAATGGTGTGTTAGTTTCTGCTTTATAACAAACTGAATCAGTTATACATATACATATGTTCCCATATCTCTTCCCTCTTGTGTCTCCCTCCCTCCCCCCCTCCCTATCCCACCCCTCTAGGTGGTCACAAAGCACCTAGCTGATCTCCCTGTGCTATGCAGCTGCTTCCCACTAGCTATCTATTTTACATTTGGTAGTGTATATATGACCATGCCACTCTCTCACTTTGAATGACTTAGAATTTGAGGTCTAAAACCTGATATTAGATCTCTGACTCTACTATAGATATTTTTCAGTTTCTAGTTTTCCATTAGAGTAATTTACGTCAAATAGGTTATACTAAACTTTTTTCCAAAATTACATCTCCTCAATGAATTTTTGTTCTCCTGAAAACTGTCCAAGTCTTCTCTATTTCCATAGAACATCCAGTGGAAAACATACATGCACACACACACACACACACATACATACACACAAATAGAACATCTAACGGAACTTTCTTAATAACACTATTTGTGTATGAAGGACTTCAATGAATAAGGTATAAAAATATTAGCAAAGTGCTTTGAGATTCTCAGATGAAAAAGTTAGGAAAAACTAACAAGTCTGGTAACAGAAATTCATGCCACTAATGGTCTGTCAGAGAAAACTTATTTTTACAAATATTAAATAACTTTGAATAAGACACTACCTAATTATTCATGAAATCCATTACTTCATTCCAATCCACTACTGTAACAGCTGGAAATTTAAAACAATGGCATTTCATAGGTAAAGCAAAATGCTGTTAAAATTTCACATTTCATACAAATGCTATCTTTGGAAGAGATAAATACAACTATGTTGGTGAATACATCTATTCTACTTCTGACTCAGACCATGAACACATTTTAAGTAAATATATATTGTCTCTGTATAGAGCCATAGAATCTTATGGACAGGATCTTTGAGGTCACCTATACTAACTTACTATCCAATGAGTCAGATAGTCTATAACACCTTTGACTGTTATCTACACCAGAAGTCTGAAAATTTTTTCTGTAAAAGGCCAGACAGTAAACAGTTTAGATTTTGTGCCCATTCAGTCTCTGTTGCAAATACTCTGCCATTGTAGCTCAAAAGCAACAGCAGACAAAACAGGAACAAATGGGCATGACTGTGCTCCAATAAACCTTTATTTACAAAACAGGAAGTAGGCCAGGTCTGGCCAGAAAGCCACAGTATGCCAACCGCTGATATAGACCCCTCCCAGTTATTTATAAAATTCCTTTAGATACATTAGACACCTTTACAGGAAAATTCTTTGTCGGGGGCACTGAAATAAGCAAATTCACCCATTGCTATAAACAAAATATTGCCTTCTGAAACAAGAGAACATTTATCCTTTGCCATGTATCAGCCCTTCAAATACTTGAAGTAAACAATCATGATTCCCTCAAGTAGTACTCTCTCCAGTCTAAATATCCCCCACGCCTTCAAGCATTCCTCCTGTTATGACATAGTTTTCCAGACTATGCGACCAACTGATCATCCTGTTGTATACATACTCCAGTCCAATAACTATCCTTTGAAGTGCAGAGTACAGATACATGACATATGGTTTTCAAAATATGTAGTAATCAAGATGGAATTTTAATTTTAGAATTTGGCTCACTGTCTCCAAATACAAATGTTTTTAGTTTTCTGGGGGTTTTGTTTTGACAAAATTACCATTTAGTCTTTAAGAAAAATATATTGTGTGTAGATATAGCCAATGGTTTATTCCCAGTGTCATAACTCTATACATTAATTTAAAATGATTACCAAGAAATAGAAAATATTTTTGTTTCATTTTGAAAATAAAAGTAGGCTTAATAAAACAATAAATTCAAAATGGTTCCTACACATCAAAAAATGTTGGCAGAACTTACCTCTACAATTGGAATCATATACTGCAAATTACAAAAGAAAACCATCAGTTATTTTTTCAGAGAAAATGAAGCACAAAAGGGGAAGAAAACATACACACATCTGCAGTGTGTCCTTTGATGCTGCTGGCTTGTTAGCAAGAACAGAGCATGGCTGCTACAGTCATAGCCAGGCTACCTCTAAATGATGTTCCTTGTTGTATTCCACATTTCAGTAACTTGGGAAGAAACCACATCCATGTTTTTAAAGAAATTTAGCTCTAATTTCCATGACTTATTGTCATAGAATCCTAAAAAAAATGTTTTTCATAACTAGAAGAAAAAAGTCCATATCTATAGAGCTATAAATGCACCACATTTGGTCTGACTTTACAACCCATTTCTGTAACTTACAGTAGTTTAATTTTTTTGATAATTCAGTACCTTAAACAGTATATTGTACATAGTAGATACTAGAGGAATAAATTCATTCTTTAAAGTATAAATATTTTTATTTGTAATGACATCCCAATTCATAATGTTTGTTGAGTTTGACTTACAATCTCATGGTGTCTGCTTCCTGCTTGCTTGTCATCACAAAAGCTCTCCCTGGGTAATCTCACCCATGTATGTGATTTCAAACACTATCCACATACTGATGACAACCAAATTTGTTTCTCTAGCCCGGTTTCACTGCAGGGATGCCCCATATATCTAAGAGCCTAGTGGCACATTCACCTGGACAGTCTAACTGCCACTAAAACAACATGTGCAAAGATGGAACACCCTAGGTCATCTCATGATAGGGAATGTTTATTGATTATTCATTATGTTCCACACACTGTGCTGAGTGCTTCACATGGATTTTCTCACTTAATCTTTACAGTGCCATTAAACATGGCAGGTTCATTTCCTTTTACCTGAAACCCCATTCAAATGATAGCATCAGAATATGAAATATATAACAGACATCATTCATTAACTACCTAGTACCCATTCCCCTGCCCTTCTTCCTGGCCAAGAGAACACCAATTTTGTTCAGGGCATCAATATGTCAAACTGATATCTCAGTTTTCTTTGCAGCAAGGAGCAACTACATGACTCTATAGGAGCCAGTGAAACATAAGGAGATATCTGTTTTGGGAAGTTCAGGAAATGCAACACAATCCTTACCCTTTCCTGCCTTCTTCCTGACTTAATAGTGGATATTATGTGCAGCTGCACTTTTCATTATTTTGGCCATCAGGGAAAGGCCAAGAGAATCACAGAGACATTGGCACTCATATCACTGAGCTACTTAACCAAGGCCAGTAACCATCTACCTCCAGACTTCTTGTTACTGAGAAAAATGAACTCCTATTTGTCATATTCATTTTCAGTATGGTTTTCTACTAACCTGCAGCTGAAAACATTCCTACTGGATACAAAACTATAATATGAACAAGAGATTTCAACAAATTAGAAGGAAAGCAGATGGAGGAGTAACTACACAGAAAAACAAAGGATGCTACAACCCAAGTACTTGCAGAAGCAAAAACAATGAGATGCAAGTCAGCTCACCTCATGAAACCCACAGTAGACTCAGGATTTGGAGGCACCAAGGACTGCAGAAGACAAGACCTACAGATTTAGCATTTGGAGCTTCCCCAACAAAAAGCCAGCTCTCCATCAGTCACCACCATTCCTCAAGCCAACAAGTTTACTATTACATGTTGGAAAATTTCCTTAAAAGTCTGTTTATTGCTGTTTATTCTTGGCTGTCTGTTCATATTTATGAGTAAGTCACTGAAAATATGATTGTAGGGAAAGCCTGGGTATGAAAGAGAGAAGCAAAGCAAACAGAAAAAAAGAAAAGGCAAGGAGGGGTGAAAGGAAAAAAAAAAACTTAGAGGAAACAAAAACAACACAAAAAGCAGAAGAAAACAGCAAAAAGAAAAACACATTATCCTCAGAGAAATATGGGAAAAAAATGAATAAGAAGAAGGTGCTATGAAGTAGAAATAATCAAAATATTGCAGCAGAAACAAACAAAATTAAAGGAAGGTTGGAAGATGAAGTTGAGGCAATTTCCCAGAAAATAAAGTTTGAGGACTAGGTGAGAAAAGTTGAAAATTAGAGAATCAGGGTGACATAGAAATTTCAAAAGAGGAGAGCCAAGAAGAGAGAGAGAAAGAAATTGTCAAAGGAAGACATTAATTCTCCTCCTCCAAGACCCCAACATCTAAAGTGAAATTAAAACATGCATGAAGGCAGATGATTTTGAAAATGCAGAAAAAGAGGGAGAAACTGAACATCTAAAAAGCTTTCTGAGAGGAACAAACAGGTATAGCTCCCAAACCTTTGTATGAGAATGACATCAAATCTCTCAACAGCAAAGCAAGTCATGGAATTATGCCTTCAAAGTCCTGAGTGGAAGATAATTTTCGGCATAAAATTTTACAGCTCCAACAATCAAGTATGAGGACAGATGAAGGCAGGCAGATGAAGGATAGAAACTTTTTGTCTCTCAGGCACCTTTTGGGGGAAGCTTACAGAGAATTGTGTCAACAAAATAAGGGACTAAATCAAGGGAATGAAAACATGTAATTGAGGAAACAGAAACCTGCTCCAGGAAAGGGGCAAGAGGCTAAACACCAGAATGAATGCTGTTCATCAGGTCTAGACCCAGACTGGGAGGAAGACAAGCTTCCAGGGAAAAGTATAACTGATAGGTTATGAGATGCACTTTGACATTTGGAGGTAGATCTTCTGTGGGGGTTAGAAAAATAGATTGATAAGTATATAGAGTTTCTTTTAGAGAAAAATAGTAAAGTATTAGATTGAACAATATGAAATTACTGTTTTATAGCTCAAAATTTTGTCCAACATTGGCTGTTTCGTACCTTTCAAGGTAACCTACCAGTGAATAATATGATGCAGGAAATCTGCGTCAAGAAGTCTAACAATAACAAAAACAAAAGAAAAGTTGGAGGAATATGTGAAACAAGATTGTCAGATATTGTTTTTGAAACTGGGTAATAGACACGTGGGGTTGGTTCATTGTCCTGTATATGTTTGACTATCCCATAGTAAAAAGCAGTAAAAAAAAAGAAAGAAAGAAAGAAAGAAAATTATGACAACATAGAAATGGGCAAAATTTCAGTAATCTTTCAAACGCCTGGAGGAATTTCCACTTAGCAATGCTCCGATTAAGTTATAGAACCACTGGACACAGAAAAAGTCAGTTTTTGAAAGAGCCCATCTACCCTGGATCATCAGTCACAGTGGGTTAAGCAACATCAGGGATGTTTCACATCCCCCATTTCATCCCTTCCTTTATACTGATTCCACTGATTCTAGGATTGCATTGTGCAACAAAACAGTACTGACAGCTGTTCCATATGCTTAGATCCAAAACTGAATAAGGCAATCATTTCTCACTGCCCGTCAATTACCTCCCAGTTCATTTCTCTTCTTGTCCAAACTAGATTCCGGGATTCATCATTCTATTCACACCCTTGTAAATATCCGTAAGCCCCTGCTCTATCACTTCTGCTTTTTGTAGCTGGCAACAACCAGCTCTGGAATGAACCCTACCTCCTGCCTTCTCTGCATCTGTACCCAGAGAACTAAATATTACTGGAGAAAATCACCTAAACCTGACAGGCTTAATGTTATATTTATTATTGCAAATCATAAACTGGCAATTTTACTATCGTTGCTGTCTTAAATGCAGCTAAGTTACTTTAAAGAAGCAAAGAGTAAAACCAACAGCCAGCTTCAAACAAAGTAATGGATGCCAGACACTCTCATGGTATCCATAAGGAACTGAAAAAAATAAGTGGCATGTTAGAATTCTACTCACAACAAAGATATTTTTCAAGAATGAAGGTAAAATAAAAACACACAGAGACAAAAACTGAAACACAGTTCTCAGGTAACACATCACCAGCAGGCCCAAATTAAAGAAAATACTAAAGAACATTCTTTTGGCAGAATGGAAATATTCCTACACAGAAGCCCAGAGAATTTAGGAGGGAAAAGAGCAACAAAAATGGCAAATCTATAGGAAACCCGCCAAATACTGACTTTTAAAAATAATGTCTTATGAACTTTAAAATAGATCATTAAAATACACCACTATAGCATCTAAGTAAATAGGGAGATAAATGGCCTTAAAAGGTGCTATAGATCTTGCATTGTTGGAAAAAAGAATAAAGGCCTAAATTAATATCAAATTTTGATATGTTATGGTTGTATGTTGTATCTCCAGGAAAAGCACTAGTAAGAGAATAAAAGAATATACAACTTTTAAACTAATAGAGAAAAAAAGAATAATAAAAAATATTCAATCCGAAAGAAGGCTAGGAAGAGGAAACATAGAACTGATAAAACAAGTGGAAAGAACACAGTAAGATATAAATTTAATTCTAAATATACCAGTAATTCCATTAAGCTTAAATGAACTAAACAGTCTAATTTGAAAACAAAGGTTATATGACTACATAAAGAAAAAAAACCAACTATATGCTGTTTAAAATGGACACATATAAAACATAATGAGAAAGAAACATTGAAAATGAAACAACGGGAAATTATTCAAACACATTCATAAATTAAGCTTGTATAACTCTATTAATATCAGATAAAGTAACTTTAAGGCAAAAAGCATTATTAAAGATAGAGAGAAACACTTTACAATGATAGAAGGCTTAAGTCACCAGGAGACTACAACAGGTCTAAATTTGCATGCATCAAATAACATGGACTCAAGGGCTTCCCTGGTGGCGCAGTGGTTGAGAGTCCACCTGCCGATGCAGGGTATGCGGGTTCGTGCCCCGGTCCGGGAAGATCCCACATGCCGCAGAGTGGCTGGGCCCATGAGCCATGGCCACTGAGCCTGCGTGTCCGGAGCCTGTGCTCCACAACGGGAGAGGCCACAACGGTGAGAGGCCCGCGTACCACAAAAAAAATTTAAAAATAATAAAAAAAAAATAACATGGACTCAAAAGATATATAGAAAAAATTGACAAATCTACCAGAATAAAAGAAGCAAGTCCACAATCATAACTGGACAAGCAGTCAAAAACAAACCCAGTATGGGTTTTACATAATATGATATGGCAAATTTGATTTAATGAACATACAGAACTCTATATCCAATGATTACAGAATATACATTCTTTGTAAGGCATAGAGAAGTTTTATAAAAATGATCATATACTGGGCCATAAAAACAGTCTCAACAAACTTCAAAGGATTGAAATTATATACAGGATGTTCTCTGATTATAAGGTAATTAGGTAGAAATCAATAACAAAAAGATACCTAGGAAAGCTAGATATATTTAGAAACTAATGAATATATTTCTACATAATTGATAGGTCAAACAGAAAATTACACTGAAAATTAGAATATATCTTGAAAAAATTTTTTAAACTGTATATAAAAACTTATGAGATACAGATAAAACAGTGCTTAGAAAGCAAATTGGCTTTTAAAATGGCTTTAAAAATGCTATATATTTTAAAAAGAAAGGCTAAAAAATCAATTCACTAAGCATCCATCTCAAAAAGTTAGAAAAAAGAGCAACAAACTAAGAAAATTGAAGGAAGAAAATAATTGCAGCAAAATTATAACAACAAAATTAATGAAACAGGAAACATCATATATAGAAAGGATCAACAAAGGCAGAGGTTGATTCTTTGAAAGACTAAGAATATTGACTGATAAAGGCCTAGGGAGAAAAAAAACAAACAAAAAAGCCCAGACAACTAATGTCAGAAATTAAAGGTCAACAGCACAATTCATACTGCAATATTAAAAAGATAATAAGATTTTATGCCGATAGATTGGAAATTTAGAAAATATGGACAATTTTTTTTTAAATACAACTTACCAAAATTGACAAAAGGAAAAGGAAATATGAAAAGTCTTATAAGTGTTAAAGGAATTCAATCTGTAATTTAAAACATTGGGACAAAGAAAACTCCAGGCCCAGAATTAATTGGTGATGAATTCTACTATTTACAGAATAATATCAATATTATAAAAATTCTAGATAAACATAACTTAACTTTGACATTATAAGAAAGGAAAATTACAGACCCATCTCTCATGTGAACATACATGTAAGAATCTTAAACGAAATGTGAGCAAACAATATCCAGCAATATATAAAAAGGAAAATCAGTCATGACTAATTTGAGTTTATTCCAGGAATATAGTACTGATTATATTAGAATATCAATCAATATAATTTGTCCCAATAACAGAATAAAGGAGAAAAATCATATCATCATATTAATTGATATAGAAAAAGTATTTGTTAGGATGCAGTATCCATTTGTGATTTTAAAAGTAGAAGGAAATTTTAATAATCTGATAAATAGTACCTACAAAAAAACTTTTACCAAGTATACTATTTAAAAGTAAAATGTTGAAAGTTTGAGATCAGTAACAAGACATGGATGCCAATTATTACTACTACCTCTGCACAATATTTAAATACTTAAAGTCCTAATCAGTGTAGTGAAGCAAGGAAAAGAAATAAAAGGTGAAAGAATAGGAAAGGAAAAAATAAAACTCTCATTATCCTCAGATAATATTCAAAACAATAAATTCAAAAGATTCTTCATGTAAATTATTAGAATCAACAAGTCAGTCTAGCAAAGTCACTGGAAATAAGGCAATACACAAAACTCAATTGATTTTCTATATATTAGCAATAAACAGGAAAAATGCTTAAGAAGATAGCATTTATAATAGCATCAAAACTATCAAATACCTCGGGAGGAAATATGCAAGACTTTTATGCAGAAAATTATAATATACTATTGAGAGAGTTCAAGAAGAACAAAATAAATGAGAGATTTATCACATTTATAACATAAATTCTCCCTAAATTTATCTTTACATTCAGTGCAATCCCAGTCAAAAGTCAACAGGTTGTTTCGTGGAACTTGACAACTTGATCTAAAATCTACTTGGTAATGGAAGGTACTGGAATGGCCAACACAACCTTGACAAAGAGTTAGAATAACTTGTCTACCGGATGACAGGACTTATGATAAAGCTAAAATAATTAACATGGCATGGTAGTGGTGCAAGGATAGACAAACAGACCAATGAAACAGAACAGAGAATCCAGAAAAACAGACCCATGCATATGATCCATGGACATTTGATCCAAGGTGATACTGCAGGAGAAAGATCTTTGCTTTATACTAATTCATCAACCTGCACATTAATATCTTATGCATTTTTCTATATATGTGTTGTAGTTCACTATAAAAAAAGTGTATTGATGATTAAAACTAAAAGTAATAATAGTAAAGTAACATAGAAGAATAAAATTGTTACAAACTACTATTATACTAAATATGAAGAAACCAAGTTTGTGTACAAACCAATTATTATACTAAATTTGAAAAGAGTGAACTCTGACATTAAAAGAGAAAAACTTTCAAAATGTGTTAAACAACAAAACATAGCTCTATGTTGTTTATTAAAAGCACCCTTAAAATGATCAAGAGTGGATAAAAATATAAAGGTAAACATAGAAATACCAATGAAATGTAAATTTAAAAGAAAGAGGGAGTAGCAAGGTATAAATTAAATTTAAAAGCATTAAAATGTATAAAGACAAACACTATGTAATGAAAAAAGACACTGTTTATGAAGATGACACAAGTCATATATCTGTAGTATCAAACAACACAATAGCAAGAAATGTAAAGAAAAATTAAACTGCAATGATAACGATGAAAATACAGTTATACAGAAAGACTTCAATACACCTCTTTCATGGGAATTCCCTGGCGGTCCAGTGGTTTGGACTCCACGCTTTCCCTGCCGAGGGTCTGGGTTCAGTCCCTGGTTGGGGAACTAAAATCCCACAAGCTGGGTGTGGTGCGGCATGGCCAAAAAAAACCCGAAAAACAAAAACAAAATACACCTCTTTCATAATTAAATGGATTTAGTTGTCAAAAAATACTGGAATGGAATAACATAATCAACACATTCAAAGACAGATAGGTAGATAGATAGATAGATAGATAGATAGATAGAGAGAGAGAGAGAGAGAGAGAGAGATGAAATCTCATATGCCTCAGAAAGAGAACATATGTTCCTTTCAGGTCTCTTTTACAGCAAACATCATTGGGTGTCTCCCTAACATCCATTCCTCTCTCTCTCTTCCTTCTTGATGCCAAATCCCACTTGTTAGAAGGAAAGCTAAAAATGCCAGATACTTCCCTAATATCACTTGAAGCCAGGGCATAGGCTTGTGACCTTGCTCTGTCCAATGGAACCTGTAGAGCAATCTGCCAGGGTCTTTTAAGAATTTCCTCTCTTAGAAGAGAAGGGAAAAAGTCTCACATTCTTCCTGCTTTGAATTGACCCTGTGAGGGTGTGAAGGACTTGCAGGCAAGCAGAACAGATAGGTCAGGAGGGTCCCAGAGAAACTGACCCCAGAATCCTAATATAATGGAGCAACTGGACCAACCCTGGAACTACCTGCCTCAGTTTTTTGGAAAGTGAGAAAAATCAGCCGCTTCATTAAGCTACTTTTAACAGATATTCTATTTCTTGCAACCTAAAGCATCCTAATTGGATCACCCATCCTAATTGATCTATCCAAAATAAATCACATCATCAGAAAGGTTTAACAATTTTTTCAAAGTAGAGATCTTCTAGGCCCCATTCTCTGATCATCATTAAATAGAAATAGAAATAAGTAATAAAAAGTGACTAAAAAAACATAACCACTGGAAGCTTAAAAAACACATACACAGAATACCATTGGATATTTGCTCAAAGAGGAAATAAAACATGAAAATACAAACTCTCCAGAAAGCAATGAAAAGAAGACTTTTTACCAAAACCTATGGAAGAACTCAAAAGATGTGTTTAGGGTAAATGCCAAATTACCATCTTTAATGTAAAAAGGCTAAAATTAAAGGCAACTACCACTCATGTTGAAGACTTAGAGACCAAGCAGCAAAGAAATAAAAAAGAGGGAATTAATAAAGATAAAAGTTGAAATTAAGGAATGGAAAACCAAAAAAGTAGAAATGATCAATAAATCCAAAAGCTGCCTTTTAAGATATACCAATAAAATAGATAAATTTCTTCCGAGACTGATTAAGGAAAAATGAGGAGAGAATAAAACTATATAAGATTAGGAATTTTCAAAGGAGATATAAACACAGATACAGAAGAGATTTTAAAAACTATAAAATCTATAACCACAAATTTGAAACCCTAGGACAAGTAGATAATTTCAAAAAAGAATTGGATAATTTCCTAGCAAAATATAAATGAATCTGGGAACAAGTGGCAAACCCAAATACACCAATTACAATAGACCAGATTGGAAAGGTGATTAAAGGCCTATCATTAAGAAAGCACCAGGACCAAGTGATTTCATAACTTATTTCAGCTAACCTAAGAACAGTAATCCCAGTATTATTTAAATTATTCCAGAATGAATGAAAAGGGAAACTTCCTAATACATTTCATGAACCAGCAGAACTTTTAACACCAAAACCTGATACAGTAACAACCCTCCCCCTGCCAAAAAAAGGAAACCATAATCTCACGTATAAGTACAGATGCAAAATTTCTAAATAAAACATTGGGAAGCAGTATTCAGCAATGACTCAAGAGAATAACACACTGTGACCAACTAGAGCTTAATTCAAGGAATTCAAGAGTGAAATTCAATGTAATGAAGTTTATTTACCAAAAATCAACAGCAAACATCATTCTTCATCATCATGATGAAAAAATAAAGCCATTTCAAATAAAATCAGAAACCAGACAGGAATGTTTGCTATGGCTATTACTATTCAACATTGCTGTGAGGAGGTCTAGCAAATGAAATAAACACTGGATAAAAGAGACACTATTTTGGCTAACTACAGAATTGTATACTTAGGAAATCTAATAGACTATAGTTTACAAAAAAAACAACAATCAAATCTAGTACAATTAATGAGAATATTTGATAAGGTAACTCTATAAGATAAATATACAAACATCATTAGGCTTTCCTTATTCTAGCATAAATACCCGGAAACAAAAATGGAAAAATATTCCATACATAATTGTGAAAAAAAGCAATAAAATATTGTTACGGAATGAATGTTTGGGTCCTCCCCAAATTTATAGCTTGATACTTCATCTCCAATGTGATGGTATTTGGAGGTGGGGTGTTTGAGAGGTAATTAGGTCATGAGGATAGAACTCTCATGCATGAGATTAGTGTCCTTATAAGAACAGGCCAGAGAGCTAACTAGCTCTCTTTGTGCCATAGGAGAATACAATGAGAAGTCAACAGTCTGCAACCCAGAAGAGGGCCCTCACCAGAACCTGACCATGCTTGCACCCTGATCTTGCACTTCCATCCTCCATAACTCTGAGAATTTCTGTTGTTTATAAACCACCCAGTCTATACGGTGCTTTGTTACTGAAGCCAAACTGACTAAGGCAAATACTTAGGAATAAACTCTGCAAGAAAAGCACAAAACTTAGATGGTGATAACCAGAAAATCACATTGAAGGATAATTTTTAAAATCTGAACAAATGAAAAGATATCCATATTCTTAGATGGAAAGATTTAATAACAATTCTCTTATGTCATAAAAATGTGCAATTAAAAAGCAAGTAAAATATGGGCTCCTAAAAGAGAAAAGAGACATTAGGTAAAAGCTGAGGAAATCTGAACAAACTATGGACTTTACTTAATACCCAGTACATCAATACTGGTTCATTAATTGTAACATATGTATCATACTAATGTAAAATGTTAATGGGGAAAAGGTGAGGAGTATACGGAAACCCTCTGTACTATTGTCACAATTCTTCTGTAACTCTAAAACTGTTTTAAAAAAGAAAGTTTTCTTTTTTAAAAAAACATATTTGTAAGACAATTAGGGAAGTTAAAAAAATATATTATTCCAATTAAATAGATAAAATTATCTTAAAGTTTAGAGAGAAAATAAATGCCCAAGAAAGCAAAAAAGTGAATGAAAAAGAATAATGAAAGAAAATATACTATAAAGCCACTGTAATTAAATCAATATGGAGTATTAGTATAGGAATAGATATATCAATCAGTGGACCAGAACAGAAAAGCCAGAAATAAAATCCAGTTTATATGAGATTTTAATATATTGACAAAAACATATCTCAATTCAATGGGGAAAGAGTGACTATTTAATAAATGGTGCTGGCACAACTCCCTATCCATCTGGTAGGAAATAGTCTCCAATCTCATATTATAAATAAGAAACAAATTCCAGATGGAGTAGATGCCTAATGTAATAAATAAAGCATCAAAAAGTTAGAAGGAAAGCTAGGAAACAACACACAATCTGTTTTTTAACCAGAAAGAAAAGATAGCCATATCTAAGTTTATAAAAATGAAAAACAATTTATGTTGTAAAAGCTACCATAAACAAAACTAATAGGCAAATGATAGATTTGGGGAATACTTGGAAAAGAGATAACAGATAATGAGTTAGTAGTCATCACCAGTATACAAAGTGCTGTTAAAAATTGGCAAGAGGCAAGCAATCCAGTGAGAAAATTGGTAAAGGATGTGAAAAGGGAATCCATGAGAACAAATCCACATAGCATGAAGATGCTCCAACTAACTATCAATTAGAGAAATGCAAACTACAGTAAAAAAAAATAATATCTCACTCTACACCAAATCAGATAAAAGAAAAATGAGAGTGCAACAGTACCAACTGCCAACAGGATGAATAGAAAAAAATGTAATTGTTTACAGCTGTTCTGAAAAGCAGTCAGGCAAATATTTTTAAATTAAAAGTATGCAAGACACTTCAACCAACAAAATCACACTCCTAGAAATCTATCTCATAAAAATAAAATCACCAATAAAATGTTTATTGAATCATTGCTCTTATTGTGGAAAAAAATAAAAAGTAACAAAATGAGTTCCCAGCAATAAGGTAATAAATAATGGTACATCTATACTGTAGAATATTAAGCAGCCATTAGAAAGAATGAATTAGTGTTACACCATTTGACTTGGAGGGATTTTCCTGGATGTATTTTTGAATGATAAAATGAAATGCAGGGACTTCCCTGGTGGTGCAGTGGTTAAGAATCCGTCTGCCAATGCAGGGGACACGGGTTCGAGCCCTGGTCTGGAAGATCCCACATGTTGCAGAGCACCTAAGCCCACGAGCCACAACTACAGAGCACACATGCCTAGAACCCGTGCTCCACAGCAAGAGAAGCCACAGCAATGAGAAGACCACGCACCGCAACAAACAGTAGCCCCCGCCTGCCACAGTGAAAGTGGTCTAGCGAAAGCCTGCTCGCAGCAACGAAGACCCAACACAGCCAAAAATAAATAAATAAATAAATTTATATTAAAAAAAAATAAAATAAAATAAAAGTGAGATGCAGAGAGGTGCATACACCACAATCCCATTTTTAAAAAGCAAACATTGAACAAAACCCCCAAATATATGTACACCCAAGTGTGTGTGTGTGTGTGTGTTGTGTAAACGCAAACATGGAGACAAACATGGAAGGAAACACACACAGGTTGCTAACACAGATGACTGGCAGCATGGCAGGGAAGAAGGGTGTGCAGGGGTTGGAAAGGAAAAATGGGCAGAATTTATGATATGATTATGTTAAGGAAATTAATCAAAAACTTGCTACAACATGGATTAGGGTATAACATGATTGGCATGAGCGTCCATCCTCCATGTGGTCCCCAATCTCAAACTATATCATAGTCATCTGGCATTTTCTCATCCACTGAACTATTAGTTCTGTATAATGTTGTTCACAGTCCTCTCATTTGTGCATTTTGTGACCATCCTACTGAAAAAGATAATTTTTCCATTAACTGTTACCCCACATTTTATGAAATTGAATTTTGGACCCCACTCTTCAGGTTGCGGTATGGTTTATGCACAAATGCAAATATGTACCTATACATAAAGAAATTAGAAAAAATAAGGAATTGGTACTTATATATTTCTTGATTGTTGAACATCCATAAAGTAAAAAATACTAGTTACAGAAAAATATGCATGAAGTATTCTATTTCAGTAAAAGCATGCAAAACCCTAATTTTAAACGTACAATTAAGTATTTTTAAGTGAAAAAGAAAGCTTTGGATAGGATTCACAAAGCCACTGGCTCAGGTTACATAAAGGGGAAGGAAGTAGAAAGGAGGGGCCGATTACTAACTTTGCTTTTATACCTCTCTATGTTTTATTACTTCACTTATTACAACAAGTAAAAAAGTGTTGCTCTTGAAATCTGAAAACATTAAGTAAAGAAAACAAAGATAAATTGCAAATAATAAAGTAAATTGGGTATTAATGAGTAGCTACCTCGTAAGACATGTTGTGAAGATTAAATGAGACAATCCATGTAAAGTGTTTAGCACATTACCTAACATGTTGCAAATGCTCGATAAATAGGAGCAATTTTTATTTAAACAATAAGACTACAGAGAGCAGTGGCAATTAGGAAGCTGAAAAGATAATGTCTTTGAAAATGACACTGTGTACACAAGGCACTTTTTTCCCTACAACTGAATCTGATCTCCTTTGCACTGCAAGGACTCATATCATGGTAACTATACAGCTCATCAAACACACTTTCATTGACAGTAAAAATAACATTACAATTAGATAAATAAGATACTTAAACAATACAAAGGAAATGGCAACTTTTTGCCTTGCAGGCTCTTTAAGAACTTCAAGAACCATCCTAAAGCACTATGCTTCTGTCACAACCACTTCTGATGAGAAACACTTGACCTTGGATGTTTCCCTCATATTAGAGGAGACTGAACAGAACCCATTTCATACAGATTGGAGAGTGATGCTACTGCTCTTTCTGAGGGCCTGCCCAAGCGGGAAATCCATTCCTAGACGTAGAAATTCCACTCTCAACTCTGAAAATTTCTTTGCTGGTCTGCCTAAAAGCATGTTGGTTTAGTGATAATCTACAAACTAAATTTGGTCCATCAATTCTATTCTTATTGTACAACCAAACATTGAAATAAGTTCATAAGTTGCATGAGTGTGTTATTAGTCTTATTACTTACATGGAATTGACTTTATCTTCGGGGCCTTGCACTTGGCCTGTCACAGTGCCTTTGCTGGTATTCTTCACCCAGCCAACCACCCCTATTTTCCTTGCCTCATCTTCGGTGTACTGGTTTCAGGAGAAAACAAGAGAGACGAAGTCCAACATCAAAGGTCTGAATTTACAACATACTTGATTCTAACATTCAAAAAGGTATGGTCACAAAAAAGCTGATTACTTTAAAATATAGTCTATGCCAAAGATTGTGTAGTTGACCCATAGTAATACCTATATTTACAAAAACTTTCGTTTAAATGGTATTTTTTGTGTGTGTGCTAAATTCCACATTCAGTAAAGACAAGCACGTTATGAGAAAATAAACTGATGGTGGGAATTATTTCAGAAAACAATTTCCATGATGTGTTTTGGAATCCATAAAGCTCAGTTGCATTGCCCTCACAACCGGCTAATACTAAATTACACTGTCAATCTGGGTTTCAAATGATGATCACTCCAAGATTCTTAATCACTGAGCAAAAATATCCAGTTATGATCAACATAAAGAATTGGATTAAAAGATTCCAGTGTTCTCTGTTGACTCTGGACTTGCCACGCAATTGTTATAATTGCCTATGAGTAAATTTATTTCTCCTATTATTCGTAATAGTTTTTTAAAATTCCTTTTCCTGATTCCAAATTCAGTTATGCTACCAGCACATGCAAACCTAGAAACATTTTTATTTTGTATTACTTTAACTACATCACACTAAAATTCTTGTGGAGCCAGAATACCAGCATTTTTTAGAAACATGCTCTTCTCCTGTTTGGAGCCCAGGGTGACCAAGAGCTCTACACTCCACGTCCCCAACTAAATGAAGCAGTGCAAACCAAGATGATTATAGCTAGGATTGCTGGAAGGGCTGGGTTCTGAAAATGTCACGCCTTCACAGATAGCAGCGAAAAAGGAGACAATCTGAACTCCAGGGGATGCGACTATCTCAAAAGGCAGAGACTTGACTTGTGGGAACCTGTTAGAACACTTAGAGGTTAGGAACAGAGACCTAGCTAGTGATTCCCAGCTCAAACAGTAGGTGAGAATACATGCCACGTTTAACTTTAAGAAAGGAGTACTATATTTTAAAAATTGATATTTTAAAAGTATTTTAAAATAAATATTTTAAAATAAATATCTAAAAGGCAGCAAGGGGTTTTAACTTTAAAAACCTAGGAACCACTTCCTTGTGCAACAATGGGCTTTTCTCATTTTGCAATTCAAGATATGTACCGTTGACTGGAGAGATTCTTCCATCCAGAACAAGTGGAAGACCCCATACTGTGTATTAAATATACCTAATCAAAATGTTTAATTGGATCACCCCAAGAGAGGTACTTTCGAAATTCATAGAAATATTAACGGAAAACCAGGAAGGTTGTAATGTTTTTAATAGACTACTTTTAAAAGACATCCTTAATAAAAATCTCAACCAGTAACTTGAAAGAAATACAAATATTTCTTCATTCACTGTCAAGGACAGGAAATTAGCAATAGATTAGCACTAAGTAGATAACTGCTCTGTCTCTGTGACTAAATAACAGTGGGGGTGGGAGGGAGATGGCAAAAAATAATAAACAGATTGGTGACTTACCATCCTGAAGCAAACACCTGTATAAGAGAAAGATGAAAAGAAATGTCAGGTTGTCTACCTTTAAAAAAAGTATATATTTCCTGACTTAGCTTTCATCTAGTTTATTAAATAGTAAGTAAATGAAATGAACAAAACCTTTAATATCTGAATGCATTCAGAAAGTGTTTTTTAAAAATTCTTTTCTTTTAAAACAAAAAGAGAAAAAGGAAGGTTATTTTTGAAGAAAAAGAATAATATTCTGAAACCAAAGTATAATGAAACGCCAAACTGCATATTCCTTCTATTTTAAAATGCTAAATAAAACAAAATAATTACTACAAGAACATTTGAGTGTGCTGGCATAAAACTTACCCACCCTCAGCTTTTAGAATGTCTTCTTTAGGGGCTTCCCTGGTGGCACAGTGGTTAAAAGTCCACCTGCCAATGCAGGGGACACGGGTTCAAGCCCTGATCTGGAAAGATCCCACTTGCCACGGAGCAACTAAGCCCGTACACCACAACTACTGTGCCTGCACTCTAGAGCCCGTGAGCCACAACTACTGAAGCCCGCGTGCCACAACTACTGAAGCCCATGTGCCTACAGCCCGTGCTCTGCAACAAGAAAAGCCATGGCAATGAGAAGCCCGCACACTGCAACGAAGAGTAGCCCCCGCTCGCCGCAACTAGAGAAAGCCCATGTGCAGCAACGAAGACCAAACGCAGCCAAAAATAAATAAATTAAATAAATAAATAGAATGTCTTCTTTAAATACAAGTACTAAATTCAAGTTTAAATGTAATAAAACATTACTATTTTAATTCCACTTTCTGGAAAAGGCAAAACTACAGGGACAGAAAACTGATCTGTGATTGCCAAGGGCGGGAGTGGGAAGGAGTGGGGCGCTGAAAAGGAGCACGAGGGAAATTTTTGGGGTGATTGGACTGTTTTATGTCTCAGTTGTGCTGGTAGTGGTGGTGGTTACATGACTGTATGCATTTATCAAAACTCATTGAACTGTATACTAAAAAGGGTGAATATTACTGAATGTAAATTATACCTCAATTTTTAAAAATTAGGAAAAAAATAGGCAAATCACAGGGGATAGATCAAATCAATCTCAGAGAGGTCAAAAGATATTGCTTCTCCAAACAGCAATTGAGTCTGATTAAGAGGATACAGAAGACAAGATTCGTGGCTTGGGTAATTTTATGTAGTTTTGTAAGCAGATTTGTAATAACAAGGAGTATCATTTGTTTCCTGAGGGTAGTGTATTGTGGTACCAAATGAATACGAAGAAAAAAAGAGTAGTGGAGCAAAAAAGACAGGATAGTATCACAAGTGAAATTTTTATGGGGCTATAAAAAATATTTTAAAAGATACCTATAGGGCTTCCCTGGTGGCGCAGTGGTTGAGAGTCCGCCTGCCAATGCAGGGGACATGGGTTCGTGTCCCGGTCCGGGAAGATCCCACATGCCGCAGAGCGGCTGGGCCCGTGAGCCATGGCCACTGAGCCTGCGCGTCCGGAGCCTGTGCTCTGCAACAGGAGAGGCCACAACAGTGAGAGGCCCGCGCACCAGAAAAAAAAAAAAAGATACCTATAAATGTGAGGGAAGGATGAGTGGGGAGTATTGATCTGAAGAAGAACCAGAAAGGTAATCTGTTATATAGATGGAGGGAAAGACATGAGTCAGTAGATATAAAAGGAATGGGCAGAAAATTCAAGAGAAACTTCAGGTTAACCAGACCATGTAGAAGAGACAAAACAGGCAGAACTGTGGAGAAGTGTGCAGTCATTTTTTCCTGGAGTGAGGGGATCCCAGAAGACACTGACTAAGCAGAGTTGAAAGTTTGGGTCCAGGCCTATTGTGCATATTCCCCTCTGAGTTTCTCAACAGTGAACAGCCCCAAATGATGTTAGCATTAAGAAAAGAAAGCACATGCAACTGAAGTAAACAGAAATTGGAAACATATAGTCCAGCTCTTTCCTATTCAGACCGGTCCATGAACCAGAGGCACCAGCATCACCTGAGAGGTTTTTAGAAAATCAAATTGTCAAGCTCCTCCCCAGCATTAAAGAATCAGAAACTGTGCAGGTTGCATCTTGGAATCCAATTTTAACACGCTCTCCAGGTGATTTTTATGCCCGCTAAAGTTTAGAATCAATGGTTGGCTCCACCTTAAAGGAAGGTCTGGGAAAGGTTTGAAAAGGATTTATATTTCAGGTGAAGAATTGCATCGCAAAGGGGAAAACTCCAATCTTGTAGGGTACTGCAGGTCTGATGCATTTCTCATTCATGCTGTTCAAATTCGTGTTGGTAATAAATCATGTACTTGCATGTCAATATTGCCTCAGCTATTTTACAAGTCAACAGCGCTACTTGAAAGAAACCATGGACAATGAAAAGACAAAAAACCCTGTCCTGCACTCTAACTGGATTTGGTGCTGGAGCAGAGCAGGCAGCCTGTCACTTAGGTTGCTCCCTCCACCCTTACTACTTACTGCCAGAAACACCGGAGCTGCCAGAAAGGGAGGTTAACAACAAGCTGCCCACTCCACCATACTCCACCCCACTCCACCCCCGGTGAAGAGCAACATCCTTTCAACATTTATGAATTCCCAGCAGCCCTTCCACCATCTATTTACTGATGACAAAAAGGCCATTTGCTTAAGGTGACAGGATTTGAGGAATTTTTAAAAGAGTTATCCAATACATTGCAGGGTTAAGGAAATTACCTACTCCAGTCTGCTAATGAAATGTTCTTTTCACACAGACATAATCTAAGAATCAGGCAACTCATATATATATATATATAGATATATATATATTTTTTTTTTTTTGCGGTAGGCGGGCCTCTCACTGCTGTGGCCTCTCCCGATGCGGAGCACAGGCTCCGGCCGCGCAGGCTCAGCGGCCATGGCTCACGGGCCCAGCCGCTCCACGGCATGTGCTATCTTCCCGGACCGGGGCACGAACCCGTGTGCCCTGCATCGGCAGGCGGACTCTCAACCACTGTGCCAACAGGGAAGCCTCACAATTCATATATTTAATAAGCACACTAGGGACTTCCCTGGTGGTGCAGTGGATAAGACTCTGCGCTCCCTATGCAGGGGGCCTGGGTTCAATCCCTGGTCAGTGAACTAGGTCCCACATGCATGCAGCAACTAAGAGTTCGCATGCCACAACTAAGGAGCCCACATGCTGCAACTAAGGCCTGGTGCAACCAAATATATAAATAAATATTTTTTAAAAAAATAAGCACACTTTTAGACATTCTGATTATTCACTTAACAAATATTCATTGTCTAATTCTGCAGAGAATGAGATGAGTAAATAAGACAGTCCTGCCATCTAGGAGCTTACAGTATAGTGAGGAAGATAGACAAGTAAAATGGCAATTAAAATGTAGAAGACAACAGGTACAAACTTCCAGTTATAAGATCAATAAGTACTAGGGATGTGATGTGCAACATGATAAATAAAATTAACTTATGCTTATGTTACATATGAAAGTTGTGAAGAGAGTAACTCATAAGAGTTCTCATCACAAGGAAAAATATTTATTCCTTTTTCTTTTATTTTGTATCTATATGAGATGATGGATAGTCACTAAACTTATTGTGATAATCATTTCATGATGTAAGTCAAATCATGCTGTACACCTTAAACTTATATAGTACTGTATGGCAATTATATCTCAATAAAACTGGGGAAAAAAGAAAAAAGAATAATAAATAAAACTTTAAAAATAAATAAAACATAGAACAATTATGAGTTGAAAGATGTATAAACCAGGATGCAAGTGGGAGTTCACAGGACAAACAAATGACCCACCCAGTCTTGGGTAATTTTAGGGCAGGCTTATTGAAAACGGGACATTGATACTTCAATGATGAGCAAAAATTAGTATGATGAGAATGGAATAACATTAAAGATGGAAGAGCATGTGCAAAGTCCCCAAATCAGGATCATGACCTATTTGGATACCACGCATAGTTAAATATTCAAAACCATGTCATTGCACTCATTTTACCAATTATTTCTAGCCCCAAACTTCATTTTCAAGACTTGCTAAAAAATAGTTTAATTCTATTTCAACTGTTTCTAGAAAAATGGGTAAAAATGTTTTTACACCCTAGTCCAAGTTATCATAATCTCTCAACTAATCCACAGCAATGGCCCCCTTCACTAGTCTCCCTATGTCTAGTTCTGCCCTCCTACAGTCTAGTCTCCATAAAGCAGCCAAGGTGGTTTTCTTTCCTTAAGTAAAATCAAATCACTTCCTTTCCCAGCTTAAAACCCTCTGGTGGCTCCCTATCACACTCAAAATAAAATACGTTCTGGTTACCACAGCCTCCAGGCCCCTTTCTAATGCTCTGTCTCATCTCTTAGGACTCCTGTCTGCTCATTCCATTCCAGCCAAATTTTTCTCCTTTGTGTCCCTCAACATGCCAAGCATATTCCTGCCTCATGGCCTTTGCATTTACTATTCCCTCTGTCTGAACTGCTCTTCCCCCTGATCTTCTCATTGCTGGCTCCTTCTCATCATTCATGTCTCTGCACCAATGTCATCTCCATAGAGAAATAGTCCCTGACCAATTTATCTAAAACAGCACTGCATCCTTATATGTTTCCTGGATATGCATAACCGATTACCATATGATATTACTAGGTATTTATTTGTGTTTTTTTTTTCTGTCTTGTTCAACACTGTGTCCGCAGCACCTAGACCAGAGCTTGGCACATAGTTGTTGAATAAATGAGTGAAGGAAAAACCAGCTGATAAGTATTTAAGTGAACTGTTTTACTGTCCTGTAGTAATTCATTATTAACATTGTAAATATACATGCAACCATACTGATTAGAGTTTAAGTTTAATTTCAAAGTGATGATGATAAATTTACTGCACTCAAAGCTGGAAAGAATCATAAGACTTCTGTGTTGATTCTAGCAGAACTTTACTGCTTTATCTAAATGATAATATATAGTTTGATGTGTGTATGTGTGTGTGTGTTTATATATAATATACCATATACTAAAAAGGGTAGCAAGAAGTCACTACATAATGCCTAAGTTGACAAGTCAGGAAATATTAATATGAGCATGTTGTTTATAAATAGTGGCTTAACAACCATAAGAACTGAAAAAAGAAATGGTTAAACTGGTTGTCTTACAGAACTTAGAGGACTTGGGATAGAAGACTAGAGCAGGACATGGCGGCTGTATTTGCAACTATGAATGGTAAGGGCACACACACATTTATTAAACAGATCTTAAAACAGTACAACTAAAGGATTGTCCTTTAAGTTTAAGAGACTTAATTTTAGGCTAAGTTCATACTGCTTGACAAATTGGGTAGATAATACAAGTGTTGCCCATTGCTTTAAGCAGTGATAAATGGAAAAAAAAATAAGACTGAGATAAATCATATGTGAAAGATTCAATATGTACTTAACAGAAATTTAGGTTGTCTTGGCTATAAACCAAATATTTTGAGACTGAGATCAGGGAGATCAAAGTCTTTCTGTAGTATGTCCTTTTGCATCACTACTTGGGAAAGACTACCAAATGTAATTACTATGCTGTTAAATGTATTTAACATATGAATATCTGTGACAGACACTGTTAGTTGCCTACACAAAATCCATTTTCCCCTTCTGCTTTTCTAACAGAATTCTGATTTTACTTGAGGCAGCAACATGCTCTTCTATATTTATCGATCTTCCTTATAAGGGGTGGTCCATGTCAAGTGGTTCAGCCAAATCACTGGTTGAAGCTTTCAAGAAAGCTCTTTGACAGGGGCTGTCTCAGCCAGGGGTTTCCTCCTTGTTCCCTCTCTCTTCCTGACTGTAGGGTGAATGTAATGATTGGAGCGATAGCAGCCATCTTGAAACCATGAAGGAAAGTCCAAGGAAATCACAGAGACCTTGGCAGCAACATCCCTGAGGGATGGGGGAAGTAGGGGATGGGGAATGACTGATAAAGGGAACTGTGGGGCAGGGATTCTTTTTGGGGTGATGGAAATATTCTAAATTAGTGATGATAGCTGCAAAACATTGTGAATACAGTAAAAAACACTATATTTAGTATGTTTGAATACGTTACAAGAGTGAATTTAATACTATGTGAATTAGATCTCAATTTTTTTTTATGTCACACACACAAAAAAGGAAACAGGACTGTGACGTCATCCTTCCTCTCTCTGTCTGTAGAACAAGGACAGTCATTCCCCAATTTGCTCTCCATACAACATCCCTGACTTCTCCTATCATTCCACACCAAAAAACTCTGCTCTGCAGATCATCTTGAAGTACTACAACCAGAACTAAATAGTTGAGCTCCCTCTAGATGTCACTGTTTATTTCTGGGAGAGAAAGTTTCTTTGCCCATGTGATAGTTCCTTTAACGGGGAGAAATATCCACTAGTGTGTCACTCCTGGCCACTCTCTACCTGTTCCTAACTCCTTGGGGACATGCAGTGACTTATCTAATGGTTAAGTTTGGGAGGAGAAACATACACAGTCCAGGTGCTTCCTCTTCTTCCTTCTGGGAACTAGTTATTCAAAGGAATCATCCCTTCTGTTCTGTTGAGGGAGCCCTGCTGGTGCCTGGGTTGGTGTGTTTAATTCTGCAGTACAGATTATTACGAAGCCTACTTACCTGAAGATTGAGACACATCCCCCAAACTCTGCTTTACTCATTGTCTTACTTGTCAATAACTCACATAATGAAGACGGGTGTTGTTTACTGGGTCCCTCAACCACAACCCATATTTTAAAGCCTTAGAAGGAATGTGTATCAAGAGTTGTCAGGACCTCCAGCCCATTAACTTTGTGACGCAGTGAACCATGCAGGAATTAACTGTTCAAAGCTCTGGAATTTTCTCAGTCTTTCTGAGAGTCCCCATCCCTAGTCTGAAGCATTCTGTGCAACAGAGGGAGGTCCATATAGCAAACAAAGTGAATGTGAACACAGATTTTCTGCAGTTGAATAGCACTGACTGGAACTGAGCACTCTCAGGACAGGGCCTGTACTGGAGAAGTTGCTTCCATGGGCTTCCGTGGCCTCTCTACACTGCTTTCACCCTGCTTGCTAAAGAGAAGGGAAGCTGATATGACACATGCAGTTTTTTTTACAGACACACTGCTCTGGAAACTGGGACAGACATCAGCCGCTTCAGTTATGAGAGACTCAAACAAAATATGCCACTCAATCAAGGCTCAGTCAGCTGCAACTGGACCTTGCTTTGTGAAAAGATGTGTCAGGGAGAAACTCTGAGGTGAATATTTGCAAAGCAAATCATACTTTAAATCTACAAAGAAGTATTGATGTTTAAAGAAACCATATGATGAATTCTAAACATCAGGATCCTTTCATGTAAAATCAAATTTTCATATTAACCTGTAATCCTTCATCCTGGGATCAAACTGCATGTGTCAATTTTGAATGCAGGAAGTCATCAAGTCACTACCTTACAAAGCAGCCCTTAATGACTTTAAACATCGTTAATTGTTAGAAAGTCCTTCCTTCTATGGAATAAAATTCTGCCTCACTTTAACCTTCCAACATCCATCCAGGATCTGTCCCCTGGAGCCACACACCATGGCATCTTTCAAATAGTCGAAACAGCAAATATACTACTGTTTCTTCTCTAAGCCAACTATCCCAAACACTTGAATTTAATTTGAGATACTTTGGAAGTTCCCACCAGAAGCACAGCCTGTAGGGGATATAAAAACAAGCTAGCTTAACCTTTAAAATATTGGGTGGGCCAAAAGGTTAGTTCAGTTTTTTGCATAAGATGGCTCTAGTAGCACTTAGTTGTCTTTAACTTCATTCAAAACAATTTTGTTAGATTGTATGTGACATTTGTCATATCAGTGAGCATTTAAAAAAAGACATCAAAATTGGTGAATTTTTGTGTACCCATTTTAATATTGGAGATGAAAGAAAAAAAGCAACATTTTTAGCATATTATGCTTTATTATTTCAAGAAAGGTAAAAACGCAACTGAAATGCCGAAAAAGATTTGTGTGGTGTGTGGAGAAGGTGCTGTGACAGATCGAACGTGTCAAAAGTGGTTTGCGAAGTTTCGTGCTGGAGATTTCTCGCAGGACGATGCTCCACAGTCCTGTAGACCAGTTGAAGTTGATAGCGATCAAATTGAAACAATAATTGAGAACAATCAATGTTATACCACGCGGGAGATAGCCGACACACTCAAAATATCCAAATCAAGCACTGAAAATCATTTGCCCCAGCTTGGTTATGTGATTCGCTTTGATGTTTGGGTTCCACATAAGTTAAGCGAAAAAAACCTTCTTGACATGGCAGGCAAACCTGGCAAACCTCAAAACCTTCTTGAGAATCACATGCGATTCTCTACTTAAATGTAATGAAAACATTCCATTTTTAAAACAAATTGTGACAGGCGATGAAAAGTGGATACTGTACAACAATGTGGAATGGAAGAGATCGTGGGGCAAGCGAAATGAACCACCACCAACCACACCAAAGGCCGGTCTTCATCCAAAGAAGGTGATGTTGTGTATATGGTGGGATTGGAAGGGAGTCCTCTAACATGAGCTCCTTCTGGAAAACGAAATGATTAATTCCAACAAGTACTGCTCCCAATTAGACCAACTGAAAGTGGCACCTGACGAAAAGTGTCCAGAATTATAACAGAAAACGCATAATCTTCCATCAGGATAATGCAAGACCGCATGTTTCTTTGACGACCAAGCAAAAACTTTACAGCTTGGCTGGGAAGTTCTGATTCATCCACCGTATTCACCAGACATTGCACTTTCAGATTTCCCTTTATTTCAGTCTTTATAAAATTCTCTTAATGGAAAAACTTTCAATTCCCTGGAAGACTGTAAAAGGTACCTGGAATAGTTCTTTGCTCAAAAAGATAAAAAGTTTTAGGAAGATGGAATCATGAAGTTGCCTGAAAAATGGCAGAAGGTAGTGGAACAAAAGGGTGAATACTTTGTTCAATAAAGTTCTTGGTGAAAAATTTTAAAAATGTGTCTTTTATTTTTACTTAAAAAACCGAAGGCATTTTTGGCCCACCCAATACTGTCCTTATTGTCTAGTGAGAGACACAGATAGGTGTACACAAATAACTATATTTGAAAGGAGAGGGACTTCCCTGGTGGTCCAGTGGGCAAGACTCCATGCTTCCAATGCAGGGGGCCCAGGTTCGATCTCTGGCCAGGGAACTAGATCCCACATGCCACAACTAAAGATCCCACATGCCACAACTAAAGATCCCACGTGCCACAACTGAGACCCGGTATAACCAAATAAATAAATAAATATTTTTTTTAAAAAGGGAGGATGGATTTGGAGAAGTAAAAACAAGAAGTAGAACAGAACTACAAATGAAATGCTATAGGAAGAAAGATGAGAAAGGGAATTAGAGTTAATCGTATTTCTTGACTTTAATGTACTAAAATTTTCAACCTCTAATACATAACTTTTCCACTTACCTGTCTATGTAAGGAAAAATGTATACACCTAAATTATGTGGTGTCTGACAAAGCTATTTAGTAATTATCCTAATTTTCATTTTAAGCAATCTTAAAGAAAATCGCTATTTATTTCTGTAGTCTAATAAGTTACTCCCATTCTAAATCTGAGTCAATCCCATCAAAAACAAACTGTTAAATTTCTAACGCACAGGTAAACCAACAGATTGCCACAGTCCATTTCTACAAGTGTCGTCAGTATTTACCTGAGAGTTGGTAGAGCATCTATACACAGCTTAATCAATTTCTCTTTCAAAATTTCAGATTATTCTTGATGTAATTGTAATTAAACATTTATAGGAACATTATAAGCCATGCCATAGTTACAAATGCTCTAAAAACCCAGGAGGTCAGTCCCCTACTCCCCTATCCCTCATCCCAAAGCCCGTAATGTAACAGAAGTTGGTGGGAAAAAAAAACATGGAGCTTCTTGAGAATATGGAGATAAAGTAGAGGATGGAAAGGGAGGGGAAAAAAAGAGTAACTTAACAGTGGACAAACACTATCTCAGCCAGGTGATCAAGGTTAACCTCAACAGTGATAAGTCATGTACCCTTGATATGCTGGTGGGAATGGCACTGTACCTCTGTGGTCTTCTTCCTGATAACCCACAACCTCAGTCTTACAACAAAAATACCAGACAAATACCAGTATGGGAGCATTCTACAAGGTATCTAGCATCAAAGTACTCCTCCAAACTGCCAAGGTCATGGAAAACAAGGCAAGTTTGAGAAACTATCACAGTGTAAAGGAGCCTAAGGGGACAAGATGACTCAATGTAATATGATAGCCTAGACGAATCCTGAACAGAAGAGGACTTTAGGTAAAAACTAAGGAAATCTGAATAAAGTATGGACTTTAGTTAAAAATAATGTATCAATATTGGCTCACCAGTTGTGACAAATGTACCATACTAATGTAAGATGTTTACAGTAGGGGAAACCGGATGTGGAGTATACAGGAACTCTCTATAGTATCTTTCTAACTTTTCTATAATTCTAAAACTGTACTAAAACAAACAAAAAAATTATTAAAAAAAAACAGAGGGAAGGAAGCAGCAATGGAGAGCAGCAGCAGCCTGATGGAAGAAATGTTCACATATTGAGGGATGGGAAAGTCATTCTGGCTTATCCAGGAATTAACTTGACTTTTATCCTAACTAAAACAGCCTGTTTGTGGCTTATCAAACACTGTACATCTGCTTTAACTGTTAAAGAAAAGGGCACCTTAATCAGAAGTAAAGAATGTCCATGTTAAAAATAAAGATTAAATGCCTCCCTTTCTGGGATGCCAATGCTGGTACTTCTTTGATGATAGGACTCTCTTCCCAGGTGCCAAGGACATACTGGCTCCCTGTGTACATGCTGATCTGTTTTTTTGAAACCTTGAAGGAATGAATCGCTGATTTGTTAGATGTTCTTTGTTCTGAGAAGATATAAAACTGTGCTGGAAACCATGCTTCTCCAGAGCAGTTCCTCAGAATTACCTGAGAGACTGTCTCCCCAGCTACAGTCCTCAGTTTGGCTGAAATAAAACTCTTTTCTATTCCAATTATAGATTGTTTATTGATTATTTCTGTCAACAAGCCTATAGCTCTATGAGTGGACTTTGCAGAAGGGTCTGAGAAATAAATCCACTATTTGTAATATTATTTCTATAAATGCATTTTCCTGAATTCCAAACAACCAATTTATAAACTAGTTCTTGAAATGCAATCTGTTTGCAAATTAGGGTGTGTGTATTGGAGAACAAGGCAGAGTATATTTGACCCTTAGAACATTTTGACTACCATTATGGCACCAAGGATGATTTAAATTCAAACATTCTAAATACAAATATAACAGCATACCCCGTTTTTTGGTTAGAAAATATTTTCTGTCATAAGCTCCGTCAAGCTAATTCAATTCACTGATCAATTTTCCATCAGAACAAGACAGTTAAATCATTTTCCAAATTAATTTTTATATCATTGAAGCAATTTTCATTAAGAATATTTTTCATTTAAATATTTTAATGACAATTTTATTTATCAATCTATATCTTGTCCATATTCAATGTTCCTAATTATAGCTTCCTCCATTGTAAATTTACCTTCATAGCCGTTATTTCTAACAAGTGAGTATTCACTAAGATTTTATTATTCCACACTTTTAAAGATCCCTTTAATTATTCTCCATTTTACATTATTAAAATAAAATTAAAATTTTTTATCATTTATTGTTAATTATTTCTACACTATCATTATGACTCAGACAAAAAGCTAGTGGTTTGTATTTATTTCTTAGGTAATCCACTAAAAAATTGTGAGCAGTTCTGTGAGACACAGAGAGACGCAGACTGATATACAGCAACGGTGATAGTGCCAGCAAGCAACAGAGGGAGAGTCAGAGGCTGCAGTTTTGAATGTGCTGACTGCCTACTGACAAGGTCAAACTTCCTTGGAGCCTAAAAGACCATAAAAACATCCTCAGAATCATCTGGAATGGTGTATAGATGGCCAGGTCCAAATGCCCTGCATCAGTGTATGTATGTGTTCGGTTCATAGGTTCGGAGGAAGGCAAAATAAAGGTGGAAAAGGTATTGAGAGGAGGATCAGTAGGATATACTGATTAAGAGCATGGGCCCTGGTATAAAACTGTCAAGGTTCAAATCCCAGCGCCACCACTTAACTCACTCTGTAACGGGAAAGTTACTTCACTATGCCTTAAATTCTCCATTTGTTAAATGAGGAAAATGGTTGAGGTCATAGGGTTGACGATTAAATGAGTACAGAGTTTGGCACATCCTAGATTCTCAGCAAATGTTGATGTATATGTGTGCAAATATGTGATTGTGAATTTGTCCCACATACTAGGCCTTGATAAATCAATAGTATGCATGTACTTTCTTCCATTTAACATACTGTAAACAACAGTTATTCCCCTAAAGCTGATTTTTAAACCCCACTGTTTATATAGCGTACATTTCTCTTTCCTATTATGTATACTGTTGCCCCAAATTGATCTTCATACACCATGTGACCACCATATGGACAAAGTGCAATTACATAGCTAAAATTAATAGAAATACATTATGTGTTATCAGAAAACCTCATCTAATGGGAAAGTGCAGGTTTTAGAGTTAGAGAGATGCAGGATCAAATCCCATTTGTCGACTAACGGCTTGTCCAAGTTACTGACACTCTACCTATTTTATCATTGTTAAAACAGTACTAAGACATATATCTTACAAAATTGTGATGAAGATTAAGTAAATAATAGTAGGATGCTCAGCACATGGTACACCCTCAGTAAACGTCACACATGTGCACACACACGCTCCTTAACTACTCCCGTCTCTGTCCAGTAGACCAAATAGTTTGTCAAATGATCTTTGCCACCATTTTCATTTTTATATACATGTTTCAATGACTTTTGGGGGTAGTTTTCAATCTAGAATACCATACCCCTGGGTGTACCGAAGACATTCTAAAGGGTACAAAGCATGAATAATTTTAAGTAATCAATTTCTGTATCTAGAACTTCCATATTTTTTTTTCCCCTAAAACTGACTTGTCTGAGGAGACACCTGTAATACGCCATGATTCTCCTTTCCTACCTCCCTTCCCACAGTTACCCTTTGAAAGAAAGAGCTATTTCTTTACAAAAGGCATACACTCACCCATCCTTTTTCTTATCCTGGTACACTGCCCCAAAGTGTAAAAACCTCTAGAATACCAAAATACAAAGATAACTCAACCCTTTAATCAATGTTCCATGAAACCTCCAGCTTTCCCTGTAAGAAATAAATTTCCAAAACAAATTTACCTTTTAAATTTTAATAATGTTTATCACACTTTTAAATGTATTTATATTATTTTCATCAAGTGTATTCTAATAATAGTCACAATAGTAACTCAAGCCAAAAGAAAAACAAATAAATAGAGCTTTATGGTCAAAGGAAATTAAGAAAATATATGTATGTGTGTATATATATACACATACATATGCACATACATATTGCAGAGAAGTTTGGTAGGTGACCAATTAGAAACTGCTCAAGCATAACAATAGGATAAAATTCTGTGGGGAAAATGGAATGGAAATCAAATTCAAAGAGGAAAAGGTATGATGCAAAATTTCCCACTGTTAAAAAGCTTTGCTTTGAATGAATGATGGCAAATAGTAAATCACTACCATATTTATATTCCACTGGATAAATTTCAGTGATTTAACATTTTAAGTTAGAAATAACGATAGTTACAATAAGCCAGACATGACATCCTCTACAACGATTTAAACTTATAATGAGACAAAAATTAGATAACAACTTAATAATTCTTTCAGGAGCTATACAGGAAAAAAAAAAGTATAATCTCCTACAAAGAGAACCCTCAAACACCATCTTAGGTGTCCATCCTAAACTCAAGTCAAGCGCAGTAGTTCAGTGGTGAGTAACGGGGACCACTAGTTCAAAGACCCTCTCTTCTTTCCTTCCCCCACTTCATTTTGTCCTCTCAGTCTGCACTCCCCGGACCCCCTTAAGTGGCCCACTCCCTGCGCCCGGCTGTTCCTCCTTCTCCCAGTCTTTCCCCGGCTCCGCTCTCCTCCCTCGCCCCCATCCCGCCCACCCCAGCTCTTCTGCGCATGCGCCCTTCGCCTCCTTCCCACCCATGGCTGCTGTGTCATGGCCGAGCGGAAGTCCTAGCCGCTACGGGGCAGGGCGTCCTTAAGATGGGGTGTGATTGTCGAAGCTTTCTACTCTTCCTCCCCAACACCTCTTTGATCTCCCACTGTTAGGGGGTCCCCTACCCTGCACTCTCCCGAACACTTCGTAGTCCACGGATTTGAGTGGCCTGGCGGTAGACATGGCGGCGACGAGGCCTCGGCAGAGGAGCTGGAGCTGGATTCGGGGCGCGGTGACTGCAGCGGCCGCGAGAGGGAGGGCGCACATGGGACCGCTCGGCGCACCTCGCGCCTGTCACCGGCCGGGGACGCGAGCGCGCCGGGGTCACGCGTCGGAAGGCGGCAAATGAGACGGCGGGGACTGGTAGTGAGGGCAGCCCGGGACGCCTGGAAGAAAGAGCCCGCTAGGTCCCTGGCGCCCGAGGTCTCCTTTCCCTGCCCCTCCCCCGTGGTGGAACCAGACTCGCTTCCCGGGAGGGATGCCAGCTACGAGTCCCTGCGATTTAACGAACCGCTGCGCTTCTTTGCCAGTGTTTGTATTTAAATAAAAGCGGAGGCTTGGCCCAGATGTCAATAGTTTGGTACCCCCAAAATGATTCTTTTGAAATGAAAGACCTGCTAGCTCGGTGACTGAGAGTATTTGGTTAGTGAGTAAATTTTTATTAAACGTTTAGGTAACTGCCAAATCTGTCAGGCGATTTTGAGCCGTTCTTAAGGTGACATCTGCATCCTCTTTTCTATTGAGTCAGAAAAGCTTTAGGCCTGAATCCATATTCTAAATGGATTGTGATATATTCTGGAACAAGAAACTTTAATGGAAACAAAAAATCTTGTCTGCTGTGAACTCGTATAGCTTTTTTATTATCTTGATCATTGTTCAGCAATGCCCCCAATTGCCTAGAAGGTTAAAGCAGTTTATACTTTAGAAAATATTACTTCCTGGTGAGCTGTTATGAAGTGTTAAAGCAACCCACAACTCCAGAGAATCTGTATACAGCTATTGATAACCTGCTGCCTTCTAGAAATCGAAATCCTTTTACTTGTGAGAATTTGCCTTTCTCAACATATTTGTTGGCTTCGAGATCTTTACATATTTCTCTGCATCTGGCCATATAATTAAAATAATCCTCTGCAATCTGATTCAATATTATGTGCCAATTCTATTAGCACCAAAAATCATCTAAAACTTGCTTGGAATGTGGTTAAATCATTTACAGTAAAATATATTCTGGAAGCGCTAATCCGGTAATTTTATGTAATGAAGATCCTGGTTTATTGCAGAATCCTCACAACTTACATCTTCCTCTCATCTCCCTTCCAGTTCACTGCATGCAGACCCTAGAATCAACATAGATCTTATGTCATTCTTTTCAGTGACTTCAAAGTCTCTACACTGCATTCCAAATAAAACTGAGGGTCTTCAACCTCCACTAACCTCTTATTACCTGCTTCTACCCATCCTATAGGTTATAGGTAACCTATTGTCAAGACACTTTGAGTTATTCAGCTCTCTGAACACACCCTGACTTTAAAAAAATCTTTGCTCTTGGATCTACTTTATCTGGAATACCTATTCCAGTTCCCAGATCTTCCCATATCCTGTTCAGTTGCCTGTGCAAGTGCTTACCAGATTTCATCCTAATTATTTACTGTCTTCCCCACTAGTACTGTGCCTTCCAAGAAGTAAGATCTCAAACTGGGTCCTGTCCCTGCCTATCAAAGATCTTGTCACTGACTGGGAAGGTTGACATTTTCCTTTTTTTAATCAATCTTTGATTTTTCTCCACATTTACCCAAGAGTACTCCTGCCAGTTATTATGTAGCTTTATTGTAATTTTAGAAGCGCAATGGCAACAGTTGACATTTGCTTAGCTAAAAAATTGACTGTGTCTGCCAACAGCTGAAATTAGCAAACAAATTTTTATGTACCATTTCAGCATGAATTGCCAATATATGTGATTCTAAGACTAAAAATTTTAAGCAGTTGTTGCTAATGCTTCAGCTAATTTTAAACAAAAACATTTGTGCATAATTAGAGAAATTTTTAAAAATAGAAGAAAAGAATCCATAACCCTAACACAACTTTTATCTTTTTTGTGTATTCTCTTATATATATGTTTTAAGTAGTTAATATCGTTGTATAAATTCAACTTTTATTCTTTCTTTTTCCATGTTATAGTTTTTTGTAATGAATATTTTAGTAATTTCATGATACTCTATTAAGTAGGTATAACCATAAGTTTACCTACTAATAAGTCCCTGTTGTTACATACTCAGGTCGCCTCTAATTTTTCACTACCATAAAAAATATTGTGAAGGAAATATTCCTTCATATAGCTTCTTTCCCATATTTAAAAATCATTTAGGGTAGAATTTAGAATACCAAATCAAAGGGTACAAGTGTGTATTGTTTCTGATACACATTACCAAATCATTTTTCCAAGGGCTGTACCAATTTAAACATGTAATTACCAACACTGTATAAGTATATGATTATTTGGCTTTTGATGCAAACAGATGTAAGCAAGCTCTTCACATACATGATTAAATTAGGTGAAAATTTTAATTTTGAAACCTGAGCAATAACTTTGGCTTTGTGTTACTGCTGGTTGAAATTAAAAACCTGTTTCCTCTGAGAGACTAGCCCCCAGGTAGAAGGCTGCATGGGAGGGATTTCTTTTAAAATGACCACAAGACGAGATCCCTCCTTCCCATCACATCTAATTGTTGGTACTCATATTTCTGCCCTACCACTGATAGAAGTCACAGTTTGCTCTGAATTCAGCCACGTCTTTCTGCTCCACTTGGTAGACTTTATTCAGGTATCTCCAGCCACAGCCTGTCCTTTTTACTTGCCGTGGGTCTGGGTCAAATACCAGTCCCTTCTAGCTTCAAGGAGTAAAAGCCAAGCTCCCAAAGTGGTTCTTTTAAAGACCCTCTCACTAGGCATGCAGTGAAGGGAAAACACCCTGTTTCTCTCTCCCATGGTGGGAGAGGGGCAAAGAGGGAAAAGCCACAGCTCCCCTCAACTTTCCCCAAAGAAATCCTCTTGAGCCTGAGGAGGGTGTTGGGCTCAGGATTTTAAAACCAGTTTTAAACACCCGTTTTGGACAACATAGCTAGTTTAGCGTCCCAGATTGTAATGTGGGTATAACTATTGATTTGTTTTGAGTCTCAGGTCTCAGCTAAAACTGAGACAGAAGTCCCATTTTTCAAATCAACAGAATTCAATATAAACCTCATTTGGATCCTGATTTGAATTTATAAGTTCAAGACATTTGTGAGACCACTGGGGAAATTTGACCACAGGTTGACTATTAAATATTACAGAATTATCTTTAAATTTGTTGTGTGATTATTCATTGGGGGTGTATTTTTTAAAATGGCCTTACCTGTTAGAGGTATATACTGAAATATATGTGTGCTATGCTATGAAGTTATATGCTATGAAGTTATATTTGGGACTTGCTTTAAAACCCTCAGGGTTGGGAGTACGACAGTGTAGATAGAACAAGCTTAGTAAATTGGAGATAGTTATTGAAGCTGCATCAGGGGTACGTGGGGATTCATTATACTATTCTCTAATTTTGTGTATGTTTGAAATTTTTATGTAAAGTTTTAAAATAAAATTTAAAATGAAAGGGTCCATTTCATTCAGCAAAATATGTGACCAATAATACTCAAAACTATTAAGGTCAAGAAAAACAAGGATGTCCTGAGAAACAACCAAGAGGAGCCAAAGGAGACATGATGACCAAATGTAATGTGTATTCTGGATGGGATTCTGGAACAGAAAAAGGACTAGGTAAAAACTGATGAAATCTGAATAAAGTATGAACTTTAGTTAATAGTAAGGTTTCAGTGCTCGTTCATTAACTGTGACAAATGATGTACCATACTAATGTAAGACATTAATAATAGGGGAAACTGAGTGTAGGATATACAGAAACTCTCTGTACTAGCTTCATAATAGTTGCGGCATGTTTTAGTTGCAGCATGTAAGATCTTTTGTTGCAGCATACAGGCTCTTAGTTGCGGCACGCATGTGGGATCTAGTTCCCCCACCAGGGATTGAACCTGGGCCCCCTGCATTGGGCATGTGGAGTCTTACCCACTGGACCACGAGGGAAGTCCCTCATAATTCTTTCATAAATTTAAAACTGTCCTAAAATAAAAAGTTTACTTTTCAAAAGTCCATTTTAATATCCTGTTATATATTCACATAATAACATTTCAAAATAATTTCTCACTGTAGTGCATGAACAGCATTATTAATTTTAAAATATTTTTAAACTATTTCAGTATATGGGACATGATTTAAATTTTTAGTGAACTTGTAAGTCATGCTCACATTAAGAGAGGATTAAACAGTTGATTTTCAAAGCATTAAAGCAAATCTTAACTGGATAAAGAAGCACAAATAAATAATTAAATATAATTATACCTCAATTAATGAAAAGAATGTGTTATGGAAACATAGTTCATTTCCAAAAGAAGAAAATATATAAAATGAATGACAATACATCCAGAAGCGAGGAAACTATGGGAAAATATTATGCTTAGCACTGTGTGCTTTAGAAAACATGAAATATGCATCTAGAGGTCTTGATGAGGGAAGGATAAAGTTAAGATTAGCTAAAGAGGGGACAAAATGAGAGATACTGCTGCTTGGACACATCACAAAGGCAACAAATAGCAAAGCCAAGTTTTAAACAGAATGTGCCCAGGCTCTGTGCTATAGCTCCAACATAGAGAAGAGGAGAAAGGAACAGACGCTAACTCAAAAAATTAGGCAACGTATGCCCTTCCCCTCCTAACCCCTCCCAAGCACAGACTTACAGAGTTGAGCCAGTCTCAGGTCTGCTTTTCCTATGGAAGCAAGGAGCCTGTCAGGGGAAGACATCCCTTCCGATTCCTCCTTAGTGTACATACCTACACACATGCACACGCACATGCACACGCACACACTTATTCCCTGAAAGGTATGAATTACATTTACCCTTAGATCTGGGCTTGTGTGACATCAAGGCTTCTCCAGTATTTAAAACAACTCATCTACTTCATGATGCCTTTGCTAGATCACAGAATGGGTATACAACATCCATTCCAATCTCCTTCTAGCTTGCTTTCCTATTCTGTAGAGCTGGAAAGTTTAAAGCTACATCCTTGCAATTAGGATTCCTTCTGTTATAGAGGATCCACCATCAGAAACACCATGGTAAATGTGGAGGGAGGGCGTGACTGAGGCCGGAGCCCTCTGCTGCTGGTTCCATGACAGGCACAATGGAGGAGCTTAGTTTTTCTGTGGCATTAACTGAGGTCACTATGACTGCGGCCTCTTGGCACTGAGAGGCAGGGTGCAGGACGTGCATTTTACTAATTAGTGTCATGTACCGGGTTCTGGAGTAGCAGCGTCCAGGATGTGGCAGTTTCCAGAACATGGCAGCTTCCTGACGGTGGCAGGAAAGACATAGTTTTAAAGCCAGCAGTTTCCCAATTCAGTACATGGTTTCCTGATTGCAGAAGAATCATTAGCTCCCTTGGTAGCCCAGTTCTGCTTGAAATTGATCCTGAAACCTCAGCCTCAAAGTGGTTCTCAACACTGGCTACATATTAAAATCACCAGGGGACCTTATTAATTCTACACATACACATGCCCTGAGGTTTTGATTCAATATGTCTGCAGTGGATTCCAGAATCTATATTCTTTTTTATTTATTTAGCGGTACGCGGGCCTCTCACTGTTGTGGCCTCTCCCGTTGCGGAGCACAGGCTCCGGACGCGCAGGCTCAGCAGCCATGGCTCATGGGCCCAGCCGCTCCGCGGCATGTGGGATCCTCCCGGACCGGGGCACGAACCCGCGTCCCCTGCATCGGCAGGTGGACTCTCAACCACTGCGCCACCAGGGAAGCCCCAGAATCTATATTCTTAAGAACAACCCAGATGCTTGGGACACAAAGCTAAGGTTGAGAACCACTGACCCAGAGATTCTTTCTTTCACTAGTCCTCCCAACAACTCCATAAGCTATTTAATACCCAGTGTTAAATCTATTTCTGTTTTAACTGTCCAGAAGGGTTTTTTTTGTTGTTGGTGGTGGTGGGTTTTTTTTGTAACTGAACCTTGACCAAATGCAATGTCTGGGAGCAAAATCTTCACAATAGGGGTAGGTCAAAGTTTAAGCAGAATGAAAGTTCAAATATGCCATCCTCCTCTTGTCAATAAAGAAGCATTAAAATTTTCAGTGCTGGGAATTCCCTGGCAGTCCAGTGGCTAGGACTCCGCACTTTGACTGCTGTAGGCCCAGGTTCAATCCCTGGTCGGGGAACTAAGATCCCTCAAGCTGCAATGTGCAGCCAAAAAAAAATATTTTTTTTCAGTGCTTACAAACAGAAGGAATAAAGACTGTAAGAAAAAGCAAGCCAAGGGACTTCCCTTGTGGCACAGTGGTTAAGAATCTGCCTGCCAATGCAGGGGACAGGGGTTCGAGCCCTGGTCCGGGAAGATCCCACATGCCGCAGAGTGACTAAGCCCGTGTGCCACAACTACTGAGCTTGCACTCTAGAGCCGTGAACCACAACTACTGAAGCCCGTGAGCCACAACTGCTGAGCCTGCAAGCCACAATTACTGAAGCCCGTGCACCTAGAGCCTGTGCTCCGCAACAAGAGAAGCCATGGCAATGAGAAGACCACGCACTGCAACAAAGAGTAGACCACGCTTGCCGCAACTAGAGAAAGCCGGCGCGCAGCAATGAAGACCCAACGCAGCCAAAAATAAATAAATAAGTTAATTAATTAATTTTAAAAAAAAACCTTCCAATGCCCTGATTGGTTAAATGAACTATAATTTCTGGTCTGTTGCTGCCACCTACCAACTATCCAAGGCAATGCAGGTCATGTGGATGTGACTGCTATTCCAATCTTCCAGGAGTGTTGTTAGTGCCACCTAAGTTCTCTTTCATTTCAGTGTCACATTTCTAGAATCCTTTGAGGTGTGTGCTAAACCCTTAAATAATAAGCCTTTTAAGTTTTGTTAGGGCTCTTCACTCAACAGATTACTTAAGTATGAAAGTATCTTGACCGTGAATTACTATCAGATATGGATAGTATAGGAAAAGCAAAAGTTACAAGAAAAGTCATCCAGTAAATGCTGGTTGAACTCCTACTAAGTGTTATGGTTTACAGTATACTCATCTACTGCATCCTTTAAAGTTAACCTTGTTTAAAAATCACGTGTTTCAGAGACATCTTGTTATATAAATATATAGAATTATTTACTTTTCACTACCATTTATAAAATCTTGTCTTAAAAAGGTTGATAATGATGATGAATGTAGTAAAGTGTCAATAATTCAGCAATTAAAACATATTTTGCTGATTGAATATATGTGATTTCCTGAATAGTATACTAACTCACATTTGCAGTAGCATTTTACAATTATACGAACTCCAGTTTGATGTTTACAGTAATCCTGTGAATTATGTAGGCCAGGTGCCATCTGTATTTCAGAGGCAAGGAAATAGCCTCAGAACATTGAAGGGACTGCCCAAGATCACCCAGGAAGAGACCCCATCTAGAATCTGACCTTCTGAGGTAAAATTCAGAGTTGTTTCCACTATGCCACACTACATTCAAGTAGTCTTTCATTCACTCATTCAATAAGTATCTCTCAAGTGCTTACTGTGTGCTATGTGTTGGTGCTGGGGAGAAGGTGGTCTCTAATTCAGAGACAGGGTGGGATAGGGCATAGAGAGATTGTCATGGAAGGTCTCTGAAGAAGCAATACCTGAAAAATGTATAAGGAATGAGCTAGGAAGGAAGTGGGAGAATTTAATCCAGGCAGAGGGGATACGATGGAGAATGCCTGAGCTTCCCAAGTAGGAAGAATTGAAAGGCCATTGTGGTGAAGTATTATTAAAAAGGGGGAAGGTGGCATTAAATAGCGCTGTCAGTCCAGGCAAGGATAAACCATATGTGCCGGGCTACGTAAGCCATGGTAAAGAGGCTGGTCTCTGTTCTGAGTATAGTGGGAAGCCAGGGAAGGGTGCTCAGGCTCTATGCCCCATACTACAAGTCAGAAAATTTCCCAAAGTGGGAAACATCAGCGTAAACTGTTTGGCTCACTTCAGTGCATTTCCATTCTCTCCCAAGATCTTGTCATAAAGTCCTGGATGCTTTAGCTCCTTTCCAATTCTTCAAATATCTGGATATTTGCTTTGGTTTGGCTTTTACCCAGTTTTGGTAGCTATCCTCAGCTGGTGTTTGGTCTGATACAAGCTAACCTGAAGCAAAAGTCTTCTCTCACTTTCTCTGAAGACTACAGGCATACCTCAGAGATAGTGTGGACTCCAGACTACTGCAGTAAGGTGAATATCGCAATAAACTGAGTCACACAAATTTTTTGGTTTCCCAGAGTATACAAATAAATAAATAAATAAATATATATATATATATATATATATATATATATGCTTTGGGCTTCCCTGGTGGTGCAGTGGTTGAGAGTCCGCCTGCCGATGCAGGGGACACAGGTTCGTGTCCCGGTCCGGGAAGATCCCACATGCCGCGGAGCAGCTGGGCCTGTGAGCCATGGCCGCTGAGCCTGCGCGTCCGGAGCCTGTGCTCCGCAACAGGAGAGGCCACAACAGTGAGAGGCCCGCGTACCACAAAAAATAATAATAATAATAATAATAAAAACTAGAAGGACTCAACAGTAGATTAGGTGATACAGAGGAATCTCTCAGTGAACTGGAAGACAGAGTAGTGGAAATCACTCAAGCTGACCAGAAAAAAGAATTAAAAAAAAATAAAGTCAGTTTAAGAGAACTTTGGGACAAACATCAAGCACACTAATGTTTACATTATAGAGGTCTCAAAAGGAGAAAAGAGAGAGAAAGGGGCAGAGAACATATCTGAATACATAATAGCTGAAAACCTTCCCTAACCTGAGAAAGGAAACAGACATCCAGGCGCAGGAAGCAAGAGAGTCCTAAACAGGATCAACCCAAAGAGGACCACATCAAGACACATTGTAATTAAGAAGGCAAACATTAAAGATAAAGAGAGAATATTAAAAGCAGCAAGGGAAAAGCAAAAGGCTATGCCCAAAGGAACTCCCATAAAGTGATCAACCAGCAGAAACTCTGCAAGACAAAAGAGAGTGGCATGAAACATTTAAAATGATGAAAGGGAAACAACCTACAACCAAGATTATGCTACCTGGCAAGGCTTTCATTGAGATTTGAAGGAGAGATCACAAGTTTTACAGACAAGCAAAAGCTAAAAGAGTTTAGCACCACAAAACCAGCTTTACAAGAAATGTTAAACAGATTTCTCTATGTGAAAAAGAAAAGGTCACAACTAGAAATACGAAAATTACAAAAGGTAAAATCTCATTTTTAAAGGCAAATATACAACAAAGGCAGTAGATTAACCACTTAATAAAGCTAGTAGGAAGGTTAAAAGACAAAAGTAGTAAAATTATCTATATCCACAATAAAGAGTTAAGGGATACACAAAACAAAAGAATGTAAAATATGATGTTAAAAACAGTAATCATGGTGGGGGGTAGTAAAAATTCAGGGTTGTTAAAATACATTTGAATTTAAGAGATCAGCAACTTAAAATAATCACATATGTATATAGATTGCTATATATAAACCTTGTGGTAACCACAAACCAAAAATAATAGATACACACACAAAAAAGAGAGAAGAATCCAAACATAACACTAAAGATAGTCATCAAATCACAAGGGAAGAGAGCAAAAGAAGAAGAACGGAATAAATACCTATCAAATATTACTTTAAATGTAAATGGACTCCTTGAAAAATTAAAAATAGAACTACCATACAATCCAGCAATTCCACCCCTGGGTATTTATTCAAAGAAAATGAAAACACTGATTCAAAAAGATATATGCACTCCTGTGTTCATTGCAGCACTATTTACAACAGCCAAGATATGGAAGCAACCTAAGTGCCCATCAACAGATGAATGGATAAAGAAGATCTGGTATAAATATACAATGGAATATTACTCAGCCATAAAAAAGAACAAAATCTTGACATTTGCAACAACATGGATGGACCTAGGGAGTATTATGTTAAGTGAAATGTCAGGCAAAGGCAAATACTTTATGATTTCACTTATATGTAGAATCTAAGAAACAAAACAAATGGACAAATATAACTAAACAGAAACAAAATCACAGGTACAGAGAACAAACAGGTGGTTTGCTGGGGGCAGGGGAGGAGAAAAATAGGTGAGGGAGATTATGAGGTACAACCTTTCAGTTACAAGATAAATGAATTACAGGTATGAAATGCGCAGTGTGGGGAATATATTCAAAACTTAAGTAATATCATTGTGTGGTAACAGATGGTAACTAGACTTACCATGGTGATCATTTTGAAATGTATAGAAATATTGAATCACTATGCTGTGTACCAGGAACTAACATAGTGTGGTAGGTCAGTTATACTTCAAAAACAAACAAACAAACAAACTCATAGAAAAAGAGATCAGATTTGTGGTTACCAGAGGTGGGGGGTGGGGAGAGGGGAATTGGAAGCAAGTAGTCAAAAGGTATAAACTTCCAGTTATAGGATAAGTACTAGGGATGTAATGTACAACATGATAAATATAATTAACACTGCTATGCATTATATATGAAAATTATTAAGAGAGTAAATACTAGGAGTTCTCATCACAAGGAAAAAATGTTTTTTTTAAATTAATTAATTAATTTATTTATTTTTGGCTGCATTGGGTCTTCATTGCTGCGCGAGGGCTATCTCTAGTTGTGGTGTGCAGGCTTCTCATTGTGGTGGCTTCTCTTGTTGCAGAGCAACGGGCTCTAGGCATGTGGGCTTCAGTAGTTGTGTCACATGGGCTCAATAGTTGTGGCTCACAGGCTGTAGAGTGCAGACTTCAGTAGTTGTGGCTTGTAGGCTCTAGAGTGCAGGCTTAGTAGTTGTGGCGCATGGGTTTAGTTGCTCCGCAGCATGTAGGATCTTCCCAGACCAGGTCTCGAACCCATGTCCCCTGCATTGGCAGGTGGATTCTTAACCACTGCACCACCAGGGAAGCCCTCTATGTTTTTCATGTTGTATCTACATGAGATAATGGATGTTCACTAAACTTACTGCGGTAATCATTTCATTGTGCAAGTCGTAAGTCAAATCATTATGCTGTACACCTTAAACTTATACAGTGCTGCATGTCAATTGTATCACAATAAAACTGGAAGAAAAAAATAGTAATGGTGTTGGAAAAATGGCACCAGTAGACTTGCTCAACACCTGGGTGCCACAAAACTTCAATTTGTAAAAACACAGTATTTGCAAAGTGAGATAAGGTGAAGTGCAATAAACAAGTGCCTGTATTTCATTGTCTTCAGTTACCTCAACACTCTCACCTCCTTTATTGTCCTTCCTTCTCTAAGCTGATGACCTTGCCTAACTCCTCAAGGAAAAAATAAAATCCATGAAAACCACTGCTAGCTTGTAGCAGATATGGCAAAGTAGAGCTCTCAGCAGTCCCACAGATCCAGGAAAACAAAAATTAGACTTCAGGGAAACAAACGCAGACAACACTTGAGAAGTGAGCCCTACATTTGATGTGGCTTTTGCCCTTAGGCCATTTACCAGGTCTCAAGCTGTGCAATGGTGAGAAGGCAAGAAACCAAGCAGAAATCATCTGCTAAAATGATGAGCAGAGCTTTTGGTGATTTCATGTACTGAGCAGAGAAAAATTATAGTTTACGGCCCACCAAGGAAGACGGGCCTTGATAAACTCTCCAGATTTCTGTGGCTACTCCTTAAGACACTCTAGGAATAAGGGCAAGTAAAAGTAGACCAACTCTCACAAAGCCTGTAACAGCCTAAAGTTATCTCCATCCCCAAGAGCATCAATATGATCTGGCCCCACTCTAACTGCTGACAAAACGGAAGTTAAATCCTTTTAGGGGAAGATAGCATCAACCAGACTCTATATAAATAAGTAAATAAATAAATAAACAAACAAATTTTTAAAAATCGGAGTTAAAAATAATACCAGGCATGCTAGTCTTGGTGAAAATTTGATTAACCATCAAGTTAAGAATAAAAAAAGATTTTATTTGAGCAAAACTGAGGATTATAACCCAGGAGACAGACTCTCAGCTCTGATAACTGTTCCAGCTATTAGAAATCGAAGGCACGGTCATACACATTTTTGAGACAAAGGCTCAAACATCAAAATGACATACTGACCTTTTACTTAAAGTTCACCAAAGATATATAGTCCAGGTAAGCACAAAAAAAGAGAGCAGCAAGCCACCATGACCCCTACAGACTTGGGAAAGAATCAATCTTTTAAGAAGTTACATTGCTAGTGTCAGAAGAAAGGGGGAAAAAAATGTATCTTTATGGTCGAGCAGGAACTCCCATCTTTTTTTTTTTTTTTTTTTTTTTTTGCGGTATGCGGGCCTCTCACTGTTGTGGCCTCTCCCATTGCGGAGCACAGGCTCCGGATGCGCAGGCTCAGCGGCCATGGTGCACGGGCCCAGCCGCTCCATGGCATGCGGGATCTTCCCGGACGGGAGCACGAACCCGTGTCCCCTGCATCGGCAGGCGGACTCTCAACCACTGCGCCACCAGGGAAGCCCAGGAACTCCCATCTTTGAGGAGGTTTGGTTACTGTATAATTCAGATACACATTGCACACTAGGGAGAGAGGAAGGAGGTCCAAACAGACAGACAGAGAGAACTTTATGTTTGAATTTTCTTGTCCTGTCTTAAAATATAAATTTTATTTCATCATCAGGAAATAGGACCAAAAGACAGAAAAGCAAGAGAAAAACTGACAATAGAAACAGACCCACAAGTAATCCAGATATGGCAGTTATCAGACATTGATTTTTTTTAAGTAGGAGTATAGCTTATGAGAAAAATATTGTGGGATTACCAGCTATGTGAAATGTTTATCTGAGGTTGGAAAATGATGAATTTCTGTTGATGCCAATCTGCTCAGCAGTGTGATTCCTCCCACCCCCCACCAACAATGCCATCCTATCCCTTGGACTTTCAATATGCCTTAGCCTACTCCTAACAGTTAGAATCTCTAACCCTGTGCTTAAGAATTATTTATTCCAGAACTTTCAAAACCTCTACTGCTTGGGCTCACAACAGGCCCAAAGTGCTTCAAATAATGATTCTCAGGAGATGCTGAATGAAGGCCAAAGTAAGACAATTCTGAGGTGTGTGTTTTGCACTGTTCCCCAGAGTTTCCCCATGGAAACTACTGGGGTAGCTGGCTTAATAGTACATCTTCTACTGGATGTGTTCCCTCCTTTGTTACTTCCCCATTTCTCAACTAGTATAATCTATACTTCCCAAATAAACTCTTTTAACCCAAATCCTCATTTCAATGTCTGCTTCTGAGAGAATCAAAACTTAAGCTCTCACATGTACAGGTGCAGGCATAAATAAATATTTCAGAGTTGGAGTTTTGCCAGTTAAGTACAACAGAGAGAGGGAGAGGCAAAGGAGCATAATTATAAATTTAACGCAAACCTGGGGAAAATAAGAAAAAATAAAAAAAGTATAAAATCTCATTGGATATATCCAAGTTCCATATGACTTTTCCCTCTTATAAAATGCCCTCTATTCACCCCCATTGTCAATTCAGACCATCTCAACACCTGCAAGATATCTGAATTTTAAAAAATAACGTTCAAAAATATCTGAATAGAGAAAAAAACATTCTTCCAGAGACAACTAGATAATATACCAAGAATTGTGTGGTTTCAGAAGGGAATGCTTGAATTGTTCACTGAAATAATCATTGAATTATTTCGGAAGGGAATGCTTGAATTATGCCTCAGTTTGGCGTATTACACTGTGTATGCAAATATTCTCTAACACCTGACTTTAAGAGCTCACATTTTATGCAATGCCCTATCAGCCCTTTTAATCTAGCTGCACGTTATAATCACTTGAGGAATGTTTTTTTACCACCTCCAGAGATTTTAATTTAATTAATGTGGGGTTGGGCCAGACTTCAGCATTTTCTTAAAAACCCCACAGACAGTTCTCATGTTTAGCCAGGGTTGTGAACCACAGATCTAAGGGATTGTGATAAATGATGTTTATGTAATGTTTCTCCTTTTCAAAGTGATTTTCATAAAGTGCAACATACTCAAACTAAAATAAGCCACAGTGGCCTGCACAGGAAACTGTTTCTCTGGTTTGTCACTCAGGCCCCAGAATCTACCACTTCAGAAATCTCTCTATGACAATATATGGAAAAGTTCTATACAAAGATGACAAAAAAACTTATGGAACATGCATGCACTAAGCTCACCTTTTGTGGCATCTACATTTTACTATACATTAATTTAAAAATAAAGATATGTGATAAACTACCAAAGGTACATAGTAGGGGAATCTGATAACAATTTCCAGTTCTTCCTCATGAAGGAATGTATGAAAACTCTTGGTCATTATGATCAAAGGAATAGTTTCTTTCCCATCAAGTCCTGATTCTGTTCTCCAAGACTCTGCTGATCCTCATCCATGCATCAAGCTACTCTTGTCCCACAGCAGACTGGGTGAGGATGCATCTTGTATCAGAATCCTAATTCTACTTGCAGAGAGTTCTTAATCTGTATGTTTGGAACTGCTCAAAGTTCATTTTTACTGCCAAGTCTTTACCACAAATAGGGACTGTCCCCACAGTTATACTCAGGAAAGACTTGCTACCTGCTTTCTTGTTCCATCTGGAGCCAGCCTTGGTCTGTTCAGCTTAGCCCTGTAGCCCTGTAACTCTCTCTCTAACCTGCAGGCTCTGGCATCTGTGTTCTCTGTAGCTGAAAGCACTTCCTCTGCCTGCTGCATGCCCTGGCTGGCTAGGGAAAGGGGAGAGAGTTTATTCTGCTCTATCTGGCAAGAGGAGTAACTTCAAGCTGTAAGTGGACCACTCGTGGTACTTCCTATGGGATACCATTAAATATCCTCTGCCAGCATAGACTCAGAGGGTTGTTCTCTTATATTTCATATCCACTATGTTGAGATCTATACTTTGAAATAAATTAATGCTATTTGATAGTCATACAGTGTTATAAGTAAAGGAAGAAAAGTTAGTGCTCATTTTACAGATGAGGAAACTGGGCCACAGAAGCTAAATCAGAGTAAGTCACAGAACTATTTAGTGCTGGAATTAGGATGAATAAAAAGTACAATAACAATTGCGTGGATCCATATGCAATTTTTAATTGTTTATTTGTGTAAAAAGGTACATAACAGAATTAAGAAACAAATGATGAACTGGGGGAAATATTCACAGCATGTATAAATGGAAAGGCTTAACATCAGTATGTTAGGAACTCCTGCAAATCAGTGAGATAAAAGTGCTGCCTTCACAGCAAAACGGTCAGGAAACTCATAAAAGAACAAGTACAAATGGCCAACAAATATATGAACTAAAGTTTATTAGTGAATACAAATTTAAAACTATGATTTGGTGGATATCTGTCACTTTTTATCTATGCATTATTCCTTCTCCCCTTTTTTGATATGAAACATCATTCTCCTAAATCCCAACTCTGTGGTTCTGGGAGAGCTGATGACACGTGTAATAGACATCTGTTCTTTCTGTTGGTGTATCATCCACCCTCCCTTTTTCTCTTTTACAAATCCTCTGCCTCCCCTGTGAGTCCTTGTGGTTTTGTTGTTGGAGCTAATATCTTCCTCTGTTCTTGTGCCTGGGTGACACACGACTCAGTCCTAACTGATCGGATTATCTCGTCCCCCATCACCATGATTGGCTCAGGGACGAACACAATATCCAAGCTAGGCCAACCAAAGTCTTCATTAGAATCTTTGCTTCAAACATCAAACATGAGGTACAGTCGGCCTACAGTCGGCCCTCAGTAACTGAGTTCCACACCCAGGGATTCAACCAACTGTGGATCAAAGATATTTGGGAGAAAAAAATTCCAGGATGTTCCAAAAAGCAAAACTTGAATTTCCTGCAGGCAGGCAACTATTTACACAGCATTTACATTATAATAGGTATTGTAAGTAATCTAGAGATGATTTAAATACACCGGAGGAGGCACATAGATTATATGCCGATACTGCACTATTTTATATAAGGGACTTGAATATCGTCAATTTTGCTACCTGCAGGGAGTCCTGGAACTAATCCTCCTTGGATACCAAGGGACACCTGTACTGTCTTTGAGAGTCATGAGACTTCTGAGTCATTTAAGCCTGAACCATTTTTTCAACAGGCAGAGAAAGTTTGCTGAGAATGAAGCCAACAAAGAGAGTGGGATGAGAGATAAACAGCAAGTCCTAATGGCATTGCCTGAGTCCCTGGATCTAGTTGTTCCTGAAAGCAGCACTCTTTCCTAGACTTTTCAGTTACATGAGGCAACATATTCACATGTTTTGCTTTAATCAACTTAAGCTGGGTTTCTATCAAGGAGATCAAATAAGCTCTGATTATTGTAAAATTAAATCAAAGAGAACAAAGATTTCTCTTTCCTCCAGACCTCCTGGACTGAAATGATGTAAGCCCAGAGCTGCCTGTAACAACATCTCACTCTTTAGAAAAAGCCCGTGTGTAATAGGAGAGCCCGTGTGTAATAGGAGAGCAATGAGGATGGCACATTCTCTGACATCAACTGAGTTCCTGAATCAAGTCAACCCTGAGGCCAACATCCTGATGAATGAGGCAATAAATCTCGTATTTTGCTTAAGCCCGCTTGTATTAATTCTCTGTCATTGTAGGCAAGAATCCTAACACAATGATATCTTACTTGTATTTGCCCTAAAAAAATGAGATATCAATTACCCTAAAATTGAAAATAGTAATACCCAATTTTATTGATAATCTGCCAAAATAGGGATTCTCACACACTGCTAGTGTTTGAATACAAACATTTTGTAGAGTAATTTGACTATAGACCTGAAAAGCCTTAAAAATTACACATAGTTGGAGGAGGGAGAAAGAGATGAATAAGTAGAAACTAAGGTATTTTTACGGCAATGAACTATTCTGTATAATGCTATAATGGTGAAAACATGACATTATACATTTGTCAAAACCCATAGACCTGTATAATACAAAGAGTGAACCCTGATATAAACTATGGACTTTAGTTAATAATAATGTATCAATATTCATTAATCTATTGTAACCACAAAGGTACCACACCAGTGTAAGACATTAATAATAGGAGAAGCTGTGTGGGCGCAGAGGTGTGGATGGGAGCTCTCTATACTTTCTCACCTTTTCTGTTGACCTAAAACTGCTCTGAGAAATAAAGTTTATTAATGAAAAAGAAAGAAAGGAAGAAAGAAAGAAAGAAAGAGGGCTTCCCTGGTGGCGCAGTGGTTGAGAGTCCGCCTGTCGATGCAGGGGACACGGGTTCGTGCCCCGGTCCGGGAAGATCCCACATGCCGCAGAGCGGCTGGGCCCGTGAGCCATGGCCACTGAGCCTGCGCGTCCGGAGCCTGTGCTCCGCAATGGGAGAGGCCACAACAGTGAGAGGCCCGCGTACCGCAAAAAAAAAAAAGAAAAAAAAAAAAAAAGAAAGAGAGAAAGGGAGGGAGAGAGGGAGGGAGGGAGGAAGGAAGGGGGGAATACACATGGTTTATCCAGCAGTTCTGCAATTATAAATTTCTCCCAAGGGAAGAAAATGGGCAAGGATGCAAAGAATATAAATAAAACAATTGTCATGACAAGGTTGTTTGTTATAGTAAAAAATTAGAACTGGAATCTACTCAAATATCCATCCGTTTTCAAAAAAAAGGTTAAATAAATAATGATTCATATGCAGTCTTTGAGAATGGTGATGTTGATTGGGGCTTCTTACCTAGGGTCCAGGGATGAGCTTCAGGGGTTCAAATGCTGGGTCTCTCATGGGAGCCATCTGTGGGTTCCTTGGATGCCCTATGGGGCCTTCTGACCACATAGCTCCCAGACATGGTGAGCACTACAGGCATAACCAGTGGGACCCTGGAATCCCCTGGCCCTGCAGGTCACCCTCTTTGGGAAATTCTTTCCAAAAAGGCTTAAGTCTAAATACCTTGCACTCCTTAAAAACCCTCGAGCACCTCCTAGGACCTACAAAGTCTAAACTTCTTGGCATGGTATTCAAGGCCTCCTATTATGTGGTTTGAGTTGATTGTTCCAGCCTCATTTCTCACTCAAAGGGGACTATTTTTTTTAATACTAGGTACTTTACTCGGTCACTGTTCAAAAATATAGTCTCTTATGAATAGTGTGATGATGGAATGGTCAATTCAAACCACAGTTTCGAATAGCATTCCTGGCATGGACCAAATATAAAGAAAGTTAAAATGTGGCATGATTTTGTACAATTGGAGGAGTGTTAAAAATTTTAATGTGACACTAGAGGCATTCTCCTCTGACTGGAACAGGGGTTCTAACATTGACCCCATAAAGAGAAAACCAAAGGGTATTTTTTGGTTCTACAGTGAACTAAATTTGAAAAGCCACAATAATGTAAATCTTCATATATCATTTTTTACAATTTTAGAATAAACTCACAGACAAATCACAGAAGACTAAATTGTTATTACAGAAAAGAATACGTTATTCACTTGGAAAACTTAAATTTGCAGCTGGCAGAGTTTGGGAAGTAAAAAGGGAGAAGAGCAGATGAAGGGGAACATCCAAGCACAAACGTCCTCAACAAAAGATGCTCTCTTGGTTGAAGGAAGAGCAGATAGAGGTTCAAGGATATTGTCTGAAATCTAAGAGGTGACTGGTGGAGGAAGCAGAGATTCGTGACAAAATTATGTTTGGAGGAGGGAGACGGCGGAGGAGGGAGCCAAGGCAAGTGAGATAAATTCGCACCCATCGAGACAGCTACATCAAGAAACAACACGTGTTGGGCTTCCCTGGTGGCGCAGTGGTTGAGAGTCCACCTGCCGATGCAGGGGACACGAGTTCGTGCACCGGTCCAGGAAGATCCCACATGCCGCGGAGCAGCTGGGCCCGTGAGCCATGGCCGCTGAGCCTGCGTGTCCGGAGCCTGTGCTCCGCAACGGGAGAGGCCACAACAGTGAGAGGCCCGCGTACCGCAAAAAAAAAAGAAAGAAGAAAAAAAAAAAAGAAACAACACGTGTAGAGATATCAAGGTAATCACAAAAAGAACTAAAAACAGAAACTGCTAAAAGTAGTTACCTCTGGAGAACAAGTTAAAAGGACACCACGAGGAAGCAATCAGTCAGGTCCAGAATATAGGACATTCTACGAGATGGCTGACCTAGATTCTCTAATAAATCAATGGCATGGGGGAAAACGTTAGTTACAGAGTAAATCACACTTAGGAAACAAAACAATCGACTTCAATGTAGAGACTTCATTTGGGATCCCTATTAGGACACTTTTGAAACAATCAGAAAAATTTGATTATCAGCTGGATAGAAAACGATGATATAAGAAACTGTTAATTTTGTTACGTATGATACTGGCATGTACATTAGATTTTAAAATATCTTTTGCAGTTAGAAGCATAGTGAAGTGTTTCTAGGTAAAATGACGTGATGTTTGGGATTTGCTTTTAAAATACTTTAGTGCCTATCCATCCTACCCTTAAAATATAGGGAGAATAGAGAAACAAGACTGGCCAAAGGGTGATAATTGTAAAAGCTGGGTTCATGGGGTTCACTGTACCATACTTTCTTTTATGTATGTTTGAAAAATTTTAAAAAATAGACTGTTTTGTTTTTGTTTTATTTTTTTAAAACAGCAGATGCCTCTGCATTGTGGCATGGGGCTTGGGGAGCAGTGGTGCTGTCAAGACTGTTTTATATTTTTCATTTATTTAATGAATATTTGTTGAGTCCCTACAATGTGAGGCACTGTTTAGGTACTTTGGGGATATGAACAGAACAGATCAAAATTTCTTTTTTAGTGGGGCTCACATTCCAGTCAGGGAAAAGAGACAATAAAACATAGACATAGACATAATAAATAAATTTTGATATGTTAGAAGTGAATTAGTGCTATGAGGAAAGAATAAAGCAGGGTAAGAAGGACCAGGAGTGGGGCCAGGGCTGCACTGCAGTTTTAAATAACAGGGTCAGAAAGGTCTCATTGAAAATTTAACATTTGAACAGACTTGGAAAAGGTGAAGATTATAAACCCTTCTGAATTGTGGTTGTTTAATTATACCCATGGATTACTTTGATAAAAAGAATTGAAAGAGATTACTTTAAAAATTAAAACAAAAATCTCCCTCCTTCCCTACCTATCAAAATTCTCCTTTATTCTTCAGGCCAGCTTCAAGTGATCAGCTTTCATGAGGTCTTCTTCATCCACAGCTAGAATTAGCTGCTTTTTTTGTGTTTTCTTGTACATCTCTAGTAACTCTAACATGCATTTTATTGTCTTCATATAATATGGCTCTTTATAGCTTTACTAAACATTTTTACTTTCATTATTTTATTCATATTTACAATAACCTTGAGTGGTTTTTATTTATTTATTTTTATTTTTTATTGGGGTATAGTTGCTTTACAATGTTGTGCTAGCTCCTGCTGCACAGCAAAGTGAACCAGCCCTATGGATACATATATCCCCTCCCTTTTGGATTTCCCTCCCATCCAGGTCACCACTTGAGTGTTTTTTTATTTCAATATCATTATTATTTCCACTTACCAGATGAGAAAGCTAGGGATCTGAAAGAATAAGTGACCTACATCAGACAGCGTCTGAACTCTAGGTCACATTCTCCAAATACAAACGTTACCTCCACTACCTCTCCATAGTTAGTTGTTTCTAAGAGTCTTCTTCTATGTTAAAATTAGATTTGAATCAAAGTACTCTTAGCAAATGATATTAAATCAGGTACTTCAGAAAATCTTAGGAGGAAAAGAAAGTCTCCCACCTAATCAATCCCCAGTCACTTTATAAGGACAATACTTTTTCATCATTTTCATTTTTAGCTCTTCTGGTGGTTGTTTTGTGTAACTCTAGATAATACGTTTACACCTCCATGCATCGATCTTATCACCTTTAGGTGTTCTCTGCTGTCTCCCATAAAAGCGGAGGACTTAGCCATCTGAATTGCCCTAATGTCTTAGGTTAGGACACTTGACTCTGAGACAGAGATTTGTTGGCAGGGGCTTTGGGGACAACCCTGGAGGAGTGAAAGCAGCAGGATTGAGCTGCAGGAGGAGGTGACCTCCTGTGCAATTGCAACAGAAGCCTCAGCCCATCCCCAGAGCTCTGTGGCTGGGAAAGCCCTTCATAGTTGTCATGAATTGAGACAAGAGGGCTGGGCCTTTGTACCCCACCATTGACAATCAACCTGTCATTGGACACAAGTTGGGGAACATAAAATTAAACAAGGTACTTCTCCTCAGCTGAGATCAATTCCAGAAAAAGGACTTGGAGATAAGTTGCCAGCAGCCAATACTTCTGACATGTGGAGAATGAGCGTCAGTCCTGGCATGGGAATCTGAGGAGAGCACCACGGCATCCATCACAGGTCACCCCCTACATGGCTCAGATCCACTTACTTCTTACAGTAGATTCACCCTATTTGGAATTAACCCCCCAGATTTCTGTTTGGTTCCTTTGTTTGGAGAACCTTACAATAACATTGGTGAGCCAAATTACAGCCCTTGCTCTGCACATGCTCTCAAATCTACATCTGAGACTCACTATTTCCCTCCTCTACTACCAATTTCAGATTCCCTTCACCCTCAACTAGCACATCTGCTGGTCTAGGTGGCTTAGCTGGGGTGGGGGTGGGGGAAACCCTAATCTCCATTGCTGAGGAGTCTAAGTCTGTGGTTACCAAGCCCTCCTCAGGTTAGGTTGGCTACCTTGTCCACTTACCGTCAAAATTGGGCAGGTGAGAAAGAAGAGATGCTCTGATAGATAAGCTGGGTACCAAACATACTCTTCTCTGCCCCACAACGAAGCTGAGATCTCATCCTCTCCTGATGATCGGCATCCATTAATCCTGCCGGGATGTGGTTCCTTTCCCTACTCTTCTCTCCTTCACATCTCACATACTTAACAAGTGCCTGTAAGACAGCTCTAACCCACTATTCCTCAGCACAGCAAGTTCAACATCTTCAAAACTAAACTGATTTTTTTGCTTCATTCATACACACGTTCTTTGTCCTTCATCTATCAAGCTCCTGTGCTGGAAACTAGGTTCATCTCCGGGTCTTCTACCTCCTTCACCCTCTAAATCTACCAAGTTCTGTAAATTCTACCGCCTAAATAGCTTCTAAATTCACCCTCATTCTCCCTCCCTACAGTCGCTATCCTTATTCAGGGGCTCATCATTTCTCACCTGGACTATTACAAAAACCTCCCAATTGCTCTTCCTTTCTCCAATCTCCCCCACACTCCTCCCATCCACATTACACCACATCTTTTAAGAAGTATGCCATTTCCCTGCTTAAAACTCTTTCAGTGTAAAGGTTTTTCACAAATTGGCTCTTTCCTACTTCTCCACTCACTCCTCTTCCATTCCCCTCTGCACCAGCTCGTCACTTGTAGCTGCTCAAAGGTAACAAGCTCCCTTCATGCCTCATGCCTTTGCCCATTCTACCTCTTGTCCCGCGTGTCTCCTGGCAGACTCTACTTCTCTTTGGAGATTTACTTCACTCCACCTTTGACCCTTCCTGATAGGTAGGATTGGCTGCTTCTCGCCCCATGGTCACACTGCAATTCTTCCATACCTTTATTAAGACTCTTATGACATTATGTTTGCTTATTTGCTTTACACACACAACTGGCTGAAATATATTTTTTAAATTGCAATGGTTTTGTACTATATTCGGTTGTGATCCCAATGCATTGTATTACTTTCACAGTTCTTAGAAACAGTAGATAATCAAAAATTGTCAAATGAATGAATGAAATATACAAATGTTGTTCAGGGCATGATGCATCTGACCCACCATCAGTGGCTGAGCATATACTTCGCATTGTTTCCCAATAGTGTTAACTGATGTGTGCTGACTGACCCATATTCCCTAGCCTGACCTCAAGATAACTGCCAAGATTTTATGTTCATAGCCTGAGAATGCACAATTCTAAATGTTCTTCCTGAACAATGAATCAATAGCTGTGAATCTGTTTTAGGGAAGAGACGCAAAAATTGAAACAAAACAGGCACACTGAAGGAACACTGGAGAAAGAATCATGCAGTCAACGAGGGCTCACTCATCTACTACTTACTGTCCAAGGTCTAGCACAGTGGCTGAAATATGGTAGGCATTCAATAAATATATGTTGAATGACTAGAGATAGATGGGAAAGGAACAACAAATGATGCCCTTGGGAGTGATACAGAAGCTGTAGGAGACTGTCAGGATGACAGAAGGGAGAGAGGTGAGCTCAGTTTTTAAATCATTAACTTGTAAGCTGTTTACACTTAAGTTTTAAGCTGGACACATCCTAAAGGTATAGAAAGAAAGAAAAACTAAGAGATCCAGAATTGGAAATGTATCTATTTAAAACCAGGAGCCTGAAATGTACTCCCAGGGAGGCTTAAAGGAAAAAGATAAGGGTCTACAGAGGCAATCATTTTGTGCACTTTTTTATCTCTTCTGTTATTTACCTTCATTATCGTAAATAATATATTTACACTGCTATTTTGTTGACATTTTTGCACTTTAGAAATTATACATTAACTTCCCACTACTATGGAGGATAAAGATACTGCTTTCTTTCTGTGTCCCCCACACTGATGCACACATTCTTTCCCCCATCCTCCAATATAGTTCTATTACAAATGTACTAAATCAATATTCAGTGTTTGCTTTTTTCATTCATTCATCCAATAAATATGCCTTTGAATTACTTAGAAAATTTTAATCAGGGTATATGATAACACTTGTATTTTCAGTAATTCCAGACAGCCTCTTCTGGGTGTTACCTTTTGAGAAACATTAGTACAATTTGCCTGCCTATTTTAAAATATAAAAATCAATTTAAAATTAATCAGCAAATTATGTCAGTGCTCATTATGTCCAAGGCAATGTTAGGGAGACCAAGATGTCTAAAATAGAACTCCTACCTTCAAAATATCGAAATCTAGATGGTGAAATCATGCAAATACACACAAAAAGTTAACAAGTGAATGTCTCCTGAGTGATACAGGCTGGTAGATTCCACAAGAGTCAGAGGAAGAAGTACTTGCACACTGGGCTGGTCCAGGACAACACAGAAGAGGAGATGGCGGAGGTTGAGAAAGATCCTTAAGATGCAAGAGTAGGTAGGGCAAAGGGCAAAGGGCAAAGAGGAAGAGGAAGAACACTCCAAACAGGAGAAAATTGCATTAGCAAAGGCAGAAAGGGAGAAAATACTGCATTTTTAAGAATGCCAAGTAGCCCAGTTTGAGTGCAAAAGAGGTTCATGGAGAAGAATAGCAGGAAATATGGGGGCAAAGCAAGGTGAGAGCAGACCGTAAATAGGTTTGAATGCCAAGAAAATTCCTGACATTTCCCATCACGTGGTTCTATTCAAGGTTAATAAGCAATGATGAATGGATGTACAAACATTTGATAGTTCAATTCAGTGGGAAAAAAACGCTGAATTATTAGGTGATTTCATGAACATATTAAAGTGACATTACTAGTAAGATTAAATTCTTACATTGAAAAAGGGAAAGTTGGGAGCAATAACGGAGTGGGAGAAAATAGCAGAAAGAAAAGTGTTAAAGAATGAAATTAACATGTCAATGCCAGTAAGATTAGGAATATTTAGCAATGGAAAATAAAAGAGATATACTTTGACTTCTAAAATATGTGTGTCTTGAAATGTGCACAAGTGTGCATTCTTAAGTCAGATATATCATTATTTTTAAATGCCTCACTTTCGTTGAAGAGTCGCATTGGCTCCCAGAACTCTAAATGGCCATTCCTTTCTGTACTTTACATAATGTAGTCTGTACAAAGCCTGCTTCTAAGAAGATGATTATTTCTAGATTTTTATTTAAAAGAATAGAATTTCTTAGAAAACATTACTGTATTATTGTTTTCAGTTGCTCTCCTACTTGCATAATTGTGCCTGTAGCATAATGTTATATAGATATCCTGGTGAGTTTGGAAAATCTTGTACTAAATTCTTCTTAGAATCTTTAATAAACTAATGCGCTTTGAATCTGAAAAAGATAATATAATATGCAGTGTTTCCAAACTTATTTGATCAAAAAATCCTTTTTAAAAAAAATGGAAACATAGTTTAGGAAACAGTGATTTCACCCACTCCCTTGAAGCAGTGTCCACTTGTTTCAAATGTCTGACAAATGTTCATGCATGTGCACACATGTACGCACGTGCATGCACACACACACACTCCCTGTCTCTCCTATCAGAAACTCCTAGGATGGCACTTCCTGCTTTTAGATGTGACAAGTTGCTCTTTGAAACCAGGAAGACAGATTGGGTTCTCAGACCAAAGTGATAATTAATGATGAAGCAAAATATAGAAAAGAGAAATATATTAACCTCCTAAACAGCTTACGTCTTTGGATAATTCTTTGTGCTTAAACATCACCTCCCACGTCCACCTGTGAGACCAGTGAACCTATGAAAGCCTTCCCAGGATCCCCCTCTGCTACCCAGAGTCCTGTCTATCGCTGACTCTCTTGCCCCTTTATTTTCCAGTTTTTAGAAGTACAATGCCTGAACTAACTAATGCTGGATCACTAGATGCCTGGTGTAAAGGCCTTTATGGGTGTCAGTCTTCCAGTTCTGAAGAATATAGAGAAGTAATTCAAAGAAACTTCTAGAGTCACCAGAGGTCAGGGACTACATATTCTTTTTATAATTTTTTTCACAACACTTATTTTGAAATTTTTCAAACTGTCCAAAAAATGCAAAGAGTAGTACAATTAATAGCCATGCATTCTTCACTGAGATCAAATCATTGTTAACTTTTCCGGCATTTGCCTGTCTCCCCTGCCCCCTGCCATTCTCTCTCTCTTCCCCGCCCCCCTCCATTTATGTTTTTTTGAAAGCAAGTTGCACACATCAGAAAATTTCACCCCTAAATATTCCCCATGCCTCATCTAAGAATAAGAACATTCACTTACATAATCACAATAGCATTATCACATCTAAGAAAACTGACATAAATTTAATAGTATCATCAAATATACTGTCTATATTTAAATTTTCTCAATGAGGGATTCTCTGAATACCACCCCTCAAGGTATACAGAGATGACAGGAAGAGGGCAGTGCAATGCAAGCAACTGACTCTGTGGCGAAGGCCCTGGAAGCTGAAGCCCATTTTGGCTGACTCTTGTAGTATTACTTTCCTAGGAATTAATACAATTAAATGGTTAGGAGTAATTAATCTTCTCTCTTAAATGATTGTGACTGTTACTTGTACTTCCAGCAACCCATAAGAAGGAAGTCAAATCTGCATTATTTATAAAATTAGAGCTAAACCAAATATTAAGATTTGATCTAATCCTTGGATAGATAGTCCTTAAATGGATATATTCTCCAGGCTTTTAAGGATGCTGGCATATAAACAATTCTTGTATTTTTCACAGTAGCAGAGTTTTATTCATCAAGTGCACATTTCACCTAGAAAGGTGAAACAATATGCTACTAAACAACCAATGGATAACTGAAGAAATCAACAGGAAATTAAAAAATACCTAGAGACAAATGAAAATGAAAACATGACAATCCAAAACCTATGGGACACAGCTAAAGGAGTTCTAAGAGGGAAGCTTATAGGGAATTCCCTGGCAGTCCAGTGGTTAGGACTCTGTGCTTTCACCGCTGAGGGCCCAGGTTCAATCTCTGGTCAGGGAACTGAGATCCCACAAGCCACGCAGCACAGCCAAAAAATAAAAACGAGGGAAGTTCATAGTGATAAGAGTTTATCTCAGGAAACAGAAAAATCTCAAATAAACAACCTAATCTTACACCTAAAGCAACTAGAGAAAGAACAAACAAAACCCAAAGTTAGTAGAAGGAAATAAATCATAAAGATCAGAACAGAAATAAATGAAATAGAGACTAAAAAACAATAGAAAAGATCAATGAAACTAACAGCTGCTTCTTTGAAAAGATAAACAAAATTGATAAACCTTTAGCTAGACTCATCAAAAAGGGAGAGGGCCCAAATCAATAAAATCAGGAATAAAAAAGGAGAAGTTACAACTGACACCACAGAAATACAAAGGATCATAAGAGACTACTATGAGCAACTATACGCCAATAAAATGGACAACCTAGAAGAAATGGACAAATTCCTAAAAAGGTATAATCTCCCAAGACTGAACCAGGAAGCAATAGAAAATACGAACAGACCAATTACCAGTACTGAAATTGAATCAGTAATTTAAAAATTTCCAACAAACAAAAGTCCAGGACCAGATGACTTCACAGGTGAATTCTATCAAACATTCAGAGAACAGTTAACACCTATCCTTCTCAAACTATTCCAAATAGTTGCAGAGGAAGGAACACTTCCAAACTCATTCTAAGAGGCCACCATCACCCTGATATGAAAGCCAGAAAACGATGTCACAAAAAAAGAGAACTACAGCCCAATATCACTGATGAACATAGATACAAAAATCCTCAACAAGATACTAGCAAACTGATTCCAACAATACATTAAAAGGATCATACACCATGATCAAATGGGATTTATTCCAGGGGTGCAAGGATTTTTCAATATCTGCAAATCAATCAAGGTGATACACCACATTAACAAATTGAAGAATAAAAACCATAAGATTATCTCAATAAATACAGAAAAAGCCTTTGATAAAATTCAACATCCATTTATGATAAAAACTCTACAGAAAGTGGGCATATAGGGAACATACCTCAACATAATAAAGGCTATATATGACAAACCCACAGCTAACATCATACTCAATGGTGAAAAGCTGAAAGTATTTCCTCTAAGATCTGGAACAAGAATGGCCACTCTGTATAAAAAAGTATGTAAAATAAAATTCAAAAATTAAAAATAAATAAATAAGAAGAAAAAAAAAAGAATGCCCACTCTCACCACTTTTATTCAACATAGTTCTGGAAGTCCTAGCCACAGCAATCAGAGAAGAAAAAGAAATAAAAGTAATCCAAATTGGAAAAGAAGAAGTATAACTGTCACTGTTTGAAGATGACATGATGCTATACATAGAAAAATCCTGAAGATGCTACCAAAAAATTACTAGAGCTCCTCGGTAAATGACTGAATTTACCAGTGAATTTGGTAAAGTTGCTGTATACAAAATTAATACAGAGAAATCTTGCATTTATATACACTAAAAATGAAAGATCAGAAAGAGAAATGAAAGAAACAATCCCATTTACCATCGCATCAAAAAGAATAAAATATCTAGGAATAAACCTACCTAAGGAGGCAAAATACCTGTACTCTAAAACGTATAAGACATTGATGAAAGAAACTGAAGACAACACAAACAGATGAAAAGATATATTGTATTCTTGGATTGGGAGAATCGATATTGTTAAAGTGACCATACTACCCAAGGCAATCTACCAATTCAGTGCAATCCTTATCAAATTACCAATGGCATTTTCCATAGAACTAGAACAAAAATTTGTAAAATTTGTATGGAAATGCAAAAGACCCATAACTGCCAAAACAATCTTGAGAAAGAAGAACAAAGCTGGAGGAATCACATTCTCTGACTTTAGGCTTTACTACAAGGCTACCATAATCAAAATAGTATGGTGCTGGCACAAAAACAGGCATATAGATCAGTGGAATAGAATAGAAAGCCCAGAAATAAACCCACACACTTGTGGTCAATTAATCTACAACAAAGGAGGCAAGAATATACAATGGAGAAAAGAAAGACAGCTCCTTCAATAAGTGGTGCTGGGAAAACTGGACAGCTACATGTAAAAGAATGAAATTAGAATATTCTCTAACACCACACACAAAAATAAACTCAAAATGGATTAAAGATCTAAATGTAAGACCAGATACTATAAAACTCCTAGAGGAAAATATAGGCAGAACACTCATTGACATAAATTGCAGCAATATTTTTTTTTTGGATCTCCCTCCTAAAGGAATGGAAATAAAAACAAAAATAAACAAATGGGACCTAATTAAGTTTAAAAGCTTTTGTACAGCAAAGGAAACCATAAACAAAATAAAAAGACAGGGCTTCCCTGGTGGTGCAGTGGAGAGTCTGCCTGCTGGTGCAGGGGACACGGGTTCGTGCCCCGGTCCAGGAAGATCCCACATGCCACAGAGCAGCTGGGCCCGTGAGCCATGGCCACTGAGCCTGCACATCTGGAGCCTGTGCTCTGCAACGGGAGAGGCCACAACAGTGAGAGGTCCGCATACCGCAAAAACATAAAAAAATAAATTAAATAAAATAAAAAGACAACCTACGCACTAGGAGAAAATATTTGCCAACAATGCTTCCAACAAGGGATTAATTTCCAAAATATACAAACAGCCCATATAGCTTAATATCAAAAAAGTAAACAACCCAATCAAAAAATGGGCAGAAGATCTAAATAGAATTTTTTCCAAATAAGACATACTGATGGCCAACAAGCACATGAAACAATGCTCAATATCACTAATTATTAGAGAAATGTAAATAAAACTACAATGAGATATCACCTCACACCAGTCAGAATGGCCATCATTAAAAACTCTACAAACAGGACTTTTCTGATGGTGCAGTGGTTAAGAATCCACCTGCCAGTGCAGGGATTATGGGTTCGAGCCCTGGTCCGGGAAAATCCCACATGCCGTGGAACAACTAAGCCCATGTGCCACAACTACTGAGCCTGTGCTCTAGAGCCCACGAGCCACAACTACTGAAGCCTGTGCATCTAAAGCTTGTGCTCCACAACAAGAGAAGCCACCGCAATGAGAAGCCTGTGCACCGCATTGAAGAGTAGCCCCTGCTTGCCACAACTAGGGAATGCCAATGCACAGCAACAAAAACCCAATGCAGCCAAAAAATAACTTAATTAATTAAAAAAAAAAAAAACCTCTACAAATGATAAATGCTGGAGAGGGTGAGGAGTAAAGGGAACCCTCCTAAACTGTTGGTGGGAATGTAAATTGGTTCAGCACTATGGAGAACAGTATGAAGTTTCCTTAAAAACCAAAAATAGAGTTACCATATGATCCTGCAATCCTACTCCTGGGTGTATATCCAGAGAAAACTCTAATTTGAAAAGATACATGCACCCCAATGTTCATAGCAGCACTATTTACAATAGCCAAGAGATGGAAGCAACCTAAATGCCCATCAACATATGAATGCATAAAGAAGATGTGGTGTGTGTGTGTATATATATATATATATATATATATATATATATAATGGAATATTACTCAGCCATAAAAAAGAACAAAGTAATGCCATTTGCAGCAACATGGATGGACCTAGAGATTATCATACTAAGTGAAGTAAGTCAGATGGAGAAAGACAAATATTATACGATATCACTTAAATGTGGAATCTAAAAGAATGATACAAATGAACTTATTTACAAAACAGAAATAGACTCACAGACATAGAAAACAAACTATGGTTACCAAAGAGGATAGATAGCGGGAGAGAGGAGGTAGATAAATAAGGAGTTTGAGATTAACACATACACATTACTATGTACAAAACAGATAAACAACAAGGACCTACTATATAGCATGGGAAATATATTCAATATATTATAGTAATTTATAATGGAAAAGAATCTGAAAAAGAATATATATATGTATAACTGAATCACTTTGCTGTACACCTGAAACTAAATCAACACTGTAAATTAACTAAACTTCAATTTGAAAAATGGTTTAAATAAAGAAGTGTAGGGCTTCCTTGGTGGGATAGTGGTTAAGAATCTGCCTGCCAATGCAGGGGACACAGGTTCGAGCCCTGGTCCGGGACGATCCCACATGCCACGGAGCAACTAAGCCCGTGAGCCACAACTACTGAGCCCGAGCTCTAGAGTCCGCGAGCCACAACTACTGAGCCCACGTGCCACAACTACTGAAGCCTGCACACCTAGAGCCCATGCTTCGCAACAAGAGAAGTCACCAATGAGAAGCCCACATGCAGCAACGAAGACCCAATGAAGCCATAAATAAATAAATTTGTAAAAAAAAATGTATATGTGTGTAAATCATGTATTCTGACTGAAAACTGATTTATATTTGCAACTTTGGCTCCATCATTAGAGATCCTTTAAATTCATATCCCTCCACCTAGTTACTGTAATGCACCTTTTGGATTGGGGTTAGGACTCAGGGAGAACAGCTTCAGGCTGCAGCAGAGCAGGGCTCAAGTATTGGAAAGGGTTTGTGAGGCTCTTGTGGTCCTATCCGAGAAGAAAGCAGACTTGAAAACTGCTTGTGCATTAGAGCTTGCTCTCTCTTATGGCTCTTGGAAATGAGACTGCCCCATGAAGAAGCCCAAGCAAGCTTCCTGGAAGATGACAGACACGGTCCAAATCATCCCTGTTGCCCCAGCTGATAGCAGGCAACCACCAGTCAGCAGACAGTGAGTGGCCAGTCAATCCAGCACTGATGAATGAACAACTGAGCTGACTCATGACAGGGGAACCACCTCGTTGATGAGACAATCAGAGGAATGAAAGCGTAAGCAGATACCTAGTCAAGACAGAAACTCTCTCCTGTCAGGTATATACTTGATGATGCAGCATATATAATTTAAAAGGTGCCATGCCAGGCTTTTTTTTTTCTTTTTGATGGGAATCATTTGAGAAAGAATTGATCAGAATCCCTGTGCTTACAGGGCCCAAACCAGAGCAGTACTATAAACAGAAGTGAGGGAAGCCACACATATGCAAGCCCCCCAAGATTCTGATATCAATGAGGATAAGATAAAATTCATAATCTGCCACTACAAAGAGGACATTGACGACAACTGGAAATTATATGTGATCAACTCAAAGTGCACTAAGTTTTACACTTTGAGATTTACAATTTAAGAGTATCATTGCTCAAGAAAACTTGCAATGTCCTGAAATCTTATCATGTATGAAATGTGATAGAGAGATTCCCAAATTTGACAAACCTGCACAATTTGTGTGTCATTACAAATATGGTATAGGGAGTTCCCTGGTGGCCTAGTGGTTAGGATTTTGGACGTTCACTGCCATGGTCCAGGTTCAATCCCTGGTCAGGGAACTGAGATCCCGCAAGCTGGGCATGGCCAAAAATATATATATGGTATAAAACCAAAATAAACTCTTTTAAGTTATTGAAACAAAACAAAACCAATTTTGATCAACACTGGATTCTCCCCAAGATTACAAAATATCTCTAATGCAATTGTCTTAGGAAGAGCACATTGTCTTATGAAAAGGATATCAAAGAAAGTGGATCCTAAAAAGTAGGAGGAAAAAGTTCCATAGAGGTGTGTCAGACAGGTAATAAGACAAAAATATTGTTCTTTTAGATTTGGGAATATTTGTGATATTTGTCAGCTTTTCAACATTTGTGATTGGTGTGATTTCTTTTCTCATTCTAATTAAATATTCACATTTGTACCTAATTCTGCATGTGTAATCTTGTATTCCTTTTCTTCAAGAGAACTCTCAAAATTGTATAAGCTTCAAGCCACTCCAAACCTAGACCTGGATCTGCCTGGTCCAGATACAAGGATAGTTTGATGGGTATCACTTGATATAGACTCAACAATGTCATCAAGGATTTTCTTTTATTCCATCCCTCTGCTTTGACATCTATGATGTCAGCTTCATCTTAATGCTTGCTTCCTTCATGGTGATGACATGGCTGTAGGAGTTCCAAGCTTCCTCTGTATTCTACTCTATTCAGAAGGAAAGTGACAGCTGACTTTCCACTGTTCTCTCAAAAGAATGAGAAACCTTCTGAAACAGAGGCCCCCATTCATTAGCCTGAATTGGTTACTTGCCCCTTCCTGAATCAAATTGGCTTAGGATTGGATTACCTGAACAACTCAGTGTAGTAAGGTGGATGGAATTATAGCAACGGGGTCAATCCCCTGTCAAAAACTTCTGGCTGGTGCACAGTGAAGGTAAAAATGATGCTGAGGAGATGATACATGTCCAGTGGAGAGAAGACATGAGAAGGGTAAGATGCTTATTCATTTATTCAACAACCATCTCCCTAGAACATACCATGGACTCAATTCTGTGTCAAGTGTCAGATATCAGGATGACAAAGATGAATAAGAAATAGATACTTCCTGGATCCTCTTAATTGAAGCAGACTCTTCATTTAAAAAAGTTGGATTTGGGATATCTGATTCTAATACTACTACAAAATGAATTTAGAAACTTCAATAAATTCCACTTTTAAGTCTCCGCTTATTCAATAAACACACAACACATGCCTAACTGCATACTCATCATGGAGTGGGACACAAAATGCAGTTTCTGACATCATGACTTAAAACACTTGTTGAGATTTCTTAAACTAATGAAAATTTTAAAGTAGAAAATGTTTAAATAGCTAAAATAAATAAATATCTGTTCAAGATGGCAACAGAAGAAATGATCCAAGATAGTATGAGAATAGCTTCTGATGATTGGTACAGATGGTAATAAAGCTACAGAAGTTAAAAAAATTTATGTATGGATATATATATATATATTTAAGGAAGCTATTAATTCTTACTGAGAAAGTAGATGACAGGCATTGGCCTAAAGTATATACTTGAATTTTCACTTTCAACCAGGGATTGTTATTAGTGATTACTTCCAAGCTAGGTGATAAATAGGAAGCAGATACAAGCATGCACTTTGACCTGCTGTGTTACTATCAGCATTCAGCTCTCTTGTCGAGATCATACTTCCCCAAGTCAGAGATCAGACAGAAAACACAACAGTTGCTACTTCAGTAGGCTAAGAGGGATTTGCATAGAACACAGTCCGAGTCTAGCATTTCATGACTTCGTCTCTTAGTCTCTAAAGAAGGTAAAGTGGTACAATGGAAAGAACATTAGTCCAGGAGATAGAAGACTTGGTTTCTATTCCCAACTCTGCTAATTTACCTGACACACTGGGCAAGTCATAATCTTTCTGAGCCTTAGTTTACTCAGAACATAAACCAATTTTCTATTCCGATCATTCCCCTGTTCTATACTTTGTAGGTGCCTTAAAGGGCTGCTTGCCTTGTAGGATCATTTTGCTGGACACTCTGACACTCAGTTCACAAGCCATTTCTCTGTGTAACTGCCATTTCCTCTACTCAGAAGCCCTCTTCCTTGTATTGGTTGGTTTTGCAATTGTTGGTAACTATTTGCCCACTTCCATCAGTCATGCTCCATGCACTGAGAATGGTTTATTCTCCATCCCTAGCTTTGCATTTAGCCTCTGTATTCATTCATTGCACAGATACTCATTGGGCGGCCAAAAAAAAGATGTAACTGCAAGTGAGGATAGGTTGTGTTATTGAAAACTTAATTTATATATATGTGTGTGTGCTTAATAAAATTAAATACAGGTTTGTTTTGTTTTGTTTTGATTGAGGTCTGATTAACATATAACATTATATTAGTTTCAGGTATGTAACATAATGAGATGATATTAGTATATATCACAAAATGATCACTACAATAAGTCCAATTAACATCTGTCCCCATACATAGTTAAAAATTTGTTTTTCTTCTTCTGATGAGGGCTTTTAAACATCTACTCTCTTAGCAACTTTCAAACATGCAATACAATATTATTAACTATAGGCATCATATTGTACATTAAATCCCCATGACATGTATTTTATAACTGGAAGTTTGTACCCTCTGACCACCCCCTTTTCACCCATTTTACCCATTCCGCACTTCCTGCTTCAGGCAACCACCAATCTGTTCTCTGTACCTATGAGCTTGTTTGTTTGTTTTATATTCCGCATATAAGTGAGATCATATAGTATTTGTCTTTTGCTGTCTGACTTATTTCACTTAGCATAATACCGTCTAGATTCATCCATGTTGTCGTAAATGGCGAGATTTCATTCTTTCTTTACATCTGAATAGTATTCAATTGTATATATAAACCACATTTTCTTTATCCATTCATCTATCAATGGACACTTAGGTTGCTTCTGTATCTTGGCTGTTGTAAATGCTACAATGAACACTGGAGTGCACCTATCTTTTCAAATTAGTAGTTTTGTTTTCTTCGGACAAATACCCGGAAATGAAATTGCTGGGTCATGAGGAACCTCCATAGTGTTTTCCATAATGGCTGCACCAATTCACGTTCCCACCAATAGGGTGCAACTGTTCCTTTTTCTCCACATCCTCACCAACACCTGTTATTCCTTGTCTTTTTGATAATAGCCATTCTAACAGGTATGAGGTGATATCTCATTGTGGTTTTGCTTTGCATGTCTTTGACGATTAATGATGTTGTGAGCATTTTTCATATACTTGTTGGTATGTCTTCTTTGGAAAAATGTCTGCTCAGATCCTCTGCCCATTTTTTTACTCATATTGTTTTTGTTTTGTTTTGTTTTGTTGATGTTGAGTTGTATGAGTTCTTTATATATTTTGGATATTAACCCTTATCAGATATATGATTTGCAAATATTTTCTCTCATTCCATAGGTTGCCTTTTCATTTTATTAATGATTTCCTTTGCTGTGTAGAAGCTTTTCAGTTTGATGTACTCCCACTTGTTTATTTTTGCTTTGTTGCCTTTGCTTTTGAAGTCAGATCCAAAAAATCATCACCAATACTGATGTCAAGGAACTTACTGCTTATGTTTTCTTTTAAGAGTTTTATGTCTTACGTTCAAGTCTGTAAGAGTTAATTTTTGTGTATGGTGTCATATAGTAGTCTACTTTCATTCTTTTGCATGTGGTTGTCCAGTTTTCCCAACACCATTTCTTGAAGAGGCTGTCCTTTCCCCACTGTATATTCTTGGTTCCTTTTTTGTAAATCAATTGACCATATATGCATGGTTTATTTTTGGGTTCTCTATTCTGTTTTATTGATCTATGTGTCTGTTTTTGATACCAGTAATATCTGTTTTGATTACTATAGCTTTGTAATATAGTTTGAAATAAAGTAGCATCATGCCTCCAGGTTTGTTCTCCTTTCTCAAGATTGCTTTAGTTATTCAAGATCTTTTGTGGTACCATACAAATTTTAGGATTGTTGGTTCTATTTCTTTCATCAATGTCATAGTTTTCAGTGTGCAGGTTTTTCATACCCCTGGTTAAATTTATCTCTAGGTATTTTATTCTGTTTTGATGCAATTGTAAATAAAATTGTTTTCTTAATTCCTTTTTCTAATAGTTCATTATTAATGTATAGAAGCAAAACTGATTTTTTATACTGATTTTGTATCCTGCAACTTTACTGAATTCCTTCATTTGTTCCCACAGGTTTTTGGTGTAGTCTTTATGGTTTTTTATATATAATATCAAGTCATTTGCAAATAGTGACAGTTTTACTTCTTCCCTTCCAATTTGAATGCTTTTTATAACTTTTTCCTCCTCAGTGCTGTGGCTCAGACTTCCAACACTATGTTGAATGGAAGTGCAAGGTGGGCATCCTTGTCTTGTTCCTGATCTTAGAGGAAAAGCTTTCAGCTTTTCACTGTTGAGTATGATGTTATCTGTGGGCTTACCATATATGGCCTATATTGTGTTGCCTCTATACGTTGCCTCTATAACCAGTTTGTTGAGAGTTTTTATCATACATCGATGTTGAATTTTGTTAAATGCTTTTTCTGAATATATTGATGATCATTTTTATCCTTCCTTTTATTAATGTGGTGTATCACATTAATTGATTTATGGATACTAGACCATCCTTGCATCCATGGAATAAATTTCACTTGATTATGGTGTATGATCCTTTTAATGTATTGCTGAATTTGGTTTGCTAAAATTTTGTTGAGAATTTTCGCATCTATGTTCATCAGGGATATTGGCCTGTATTTTCCTTTTCTTGTGGTGTCCTTGTCTGGTTTTGGTATTAAGGCAATGCTGGTCTCATAAAATGAGTTTGGAAGAGTTCCCTCATCTTCTGTGTTTTGGAAGAGTTTGAGAAGGATTGGTATTAATTCTTCTTTGAATGTTTCGTAGAATTCATCTGTTAAGCTGTCTGGTCCTGGACTTTTGTTTTTTGGGAAGTTTTTGATTACTGATTCAAAATCATCCTAGTAATCAAGCTATTCAGATTTACTATTTCTTCATGATTCAGTCTTGGAAGGTTGTATGTTTCTAGAAATTTATCCACTTCTTCTAGGTTGTCGAATTTGTTGGTGTATATTTGTTCATAGTAGTCACTTATAATACTTTGTATTTCTTTGTTACCAGTTGTAATGTCTCATCTTTCACTTCTGATTTTATTTATTTGAGTCCTCTCTCTTTTTTCTTGATGAGTCTAGCTAAAGGCTTGTCAATTTTGTTTATCTTTTCAAAGAACCAGCTGTTGCTTTCATTAATCTTTTCTATTGTCTTTTCAGTCTCTACAGTAAGTCGCCTATAAATGAACGTGTTTCATTCCAAAGGTGCATTTGTAAGTCCAATTTCTTTGTAAGTCCAACAAAATTAGCCTAGGTACCCAACTAAGATAACTGGCTATATAGTACTGTACTGTAATAGGTTTATCATACTTTTCACACAAATAATACATAAAAAAACAAACCAAAAAATAAAGAAAATATTTTTAATCTTACAGTACAGTACATTGAAAAGTACAGTGGTACAGTACAGGAGCTGGCATACAGGGGTTGGCATTTGAGTGAACAGGCAAGAAGACTTACTGACTAAAAGAGGGAGAGGACTTGGGAGATGGTAGAGCTGAAGGATTGTCAGCAATGGGAGATGGAAGGCAAGCTGCAATTTCACTCACACCTAAAGTTGATGGCACAGGTTCTGGTTCCTTGCTGGATTCAATTCTGTTTACCTTCTTGAAAAAATGATCCAGTGATGTCTGGGTAGTAGCTCTTTTTTTCCCATCATAGATGACATGGTAGCACTGGATTGCATTCTGAATGGCTGCTGCAACCTTTGTGTACCATTCCACATTCAGGTACTGGGCCTCAAAGACTAACAGTGCCTCCTCAAATAAAGAAAATTCCCTTGCCATTTCCTGTGTCGTGACTCTCTTCGGTTCTTCAGTTACTTCTTCTTCTTCTTCACTCTCTTTGTCCTTTCTCTGGGCCTCCAATTCCATCAGGTCTTCATTAGTAAGCTCCTCATGTTACACAGCATGGAGTTCAATAAAGCCATCCTCTTGCAGACCTAGTCCCAGCTTCTTGCTGAGGGTCACTAAGTTGCTGAAGACCTCTTTGGACTCTTCATCCACCTTCTCAAATCCACAAAAATCGTGAACAAACTTCAGGAAAAGTTTCTTCCAAACCCCATTCATGGTGATGGCTGTAACCTCACTGCAAGCAGAATCAATGTTTTTATGGCCTTGTAGATATTACAGTCCTTCCAAAATTGTCACAAGGCTGTTCCTGATTTGTCACTCGCCTTTACTGCCTGACAAAAAGTGTGATGTAAATAATATTTCTTGGAGGACCTTCAAGATGGTGGAGGAGTAAGATGTGGAGATCACCTTCTTCCCCCAAAATATTTCAAAAATACATCTACAAGTGGAACAACTCCTACAGAACACTTACTGAAAGTTGGCAGAAGACCTCAGACTTCCCAAAAGCTTTGCTTTTACCATCTGTCCTAGGGTTCTTTCTGTCCACTTCTTTGTTTTGTTTTGTTTTCCAGTACAGTTTTTACTGCTTGTTATAATAGGTGGATTTGTTTATTGGTTTGGTTGCTCTCTTCTCTCTTTCTTTTCCTTTATTTTTTATTACTTTTAATTTTTTAATAATGTTTTTTATTTTAATAACTTTATTTTATTTATTTATTTTTCTTTCTTTTTAATTTTTCCCTCTTTTCTTCTGAGCCATGTGGTTAACAGGGTCTTGGTATTCTGGCCGGGTGTCAGGCCTGAACCTCTTAGGTGGGAGAGCTGAATTCAGGACATTGGACCACCAGAGACCTCCCGGCCCCTGTAATATCAAATGGCAAAAGGTCTCCCAGAGATCTCCCTCTAAATGCTGAGACCCAGCTCCACTCAACGACCAGCAAGCTACAGTGCTGGACACCTCATACCAAACAACTAGCAAGACAGGAACACAACCCCACCCATTAGCAGAGAGGTGCCAAAAATCATAATAAGTTCACAGACACCCCAAAACACACCACAGGACACAGTCTTGCCCACCAGAAAGACAAGATACAGCATCATCCACCAGAACACAGGCACCAGTTCCCTCCAGGGGGAAGACTACACAATGCACTGAACCAACCTTACCCACTGGGGGCAGACACCAAAAATAACAGGAACTATGAACAGCAGCCTGGGAAACTAAGACCCCAAACACAGTAACTTAAGCAAAATGAGAAGACAGAGAAATACACAGCAGATGAAGGAGTAAGGTAAAAATCCGCCAGACTAAACAAGTGATGAGGAAATAGGCAGTCTACCTGAAAAAGAATTCAGAGTAATGATAGCAAAGATGATCCAAAATTTTGGAAATAGAATGGAGAAAATACAAGAAACATTTAACAAGGACCTAGAAGAACTAAAGAGCAAACAAACAATGATGAACAACACAATAAATGAAATTAAAAATTCTCTAGAAGGAATATAGCAGAATAACTGAGGCAGAAGAATGGATAAGTGACCTGGAAGATAAAATAGTGGGAATAACTACCACAGAGCAGAATAAAGAAAAAGGAATGCGAAGAATTGAGGACAGTCTCAGAGACCTCTGGAACAACGTTCAATGCACCAACATTTGAATTATAGGGGTCCCCGAAGAAGAAGAGAAAAAGAAAGGGTCAGAGAAAATATTTGAAGAGATTATAGTTGAAAACTTCCCTAAGGAAAGGAAATAGTCAAACAACTCCAGGAAGCGCAGAGAGTCCCAGCCAGGACAAATCCAAGGAGAAACACACCAAGACACATATTAATCAAACTATCAAAAATTAAATACAGAGAAAAAATATTAAAAGGAGCAAGGGAAAGCAACAAATAACACACAAGGGAATCACCATAAGGTTAACAGCTGATTTCTCAGCAGAAACTCTGCAAGGCAAAGGGAGTGGCAGAACAAATTTAAAGTGATGAAAGGGAAAAACCTACAACCAAGATTACCCTACCCAGCAAGGATCTCATTCAGATTTGATGGAGATATTAAAATCTTTACAGACAAGCAAAAGCTAAGAGAATCCGGCACCACCAAACCAGCTTTACAACAAATGCTAAAGGCAGGAAACACAAGAGAAGGAAAAGACCTACAATAACAAACCCAAAACAATTAAGAAAATGGTAATAGGAACATACATATCGATAATTACCTTAAATGTAAATGGATTAATCATCCAACCAAAAGACATAGACTGGCTGAATGGATACAAAAACAAGACCCATATATATGCTGTCTACAAGAAACCCACTTCAGACCTAGGGACATATACAGACTGAAAGTGAGGGGATGGAAAAAGATATTCCATGCAAATGGAAATCAAAAGAAAGCTGGAGTAGCAATTCTCATATCAGACAAAATAGACTTTAAAATAAAGACTGTTACAAGAGACAAAGAAGGACACTACATAAAGATCAAGGGATCAATTCAAGAAGAAGATATAACAATTGTAAATACTTATGCACCCAACATAGGAGCACCTCAATACATAGGGCAAATGCTAACAGCCATGAAAGCAGAAATCGACAGTAACACAACAATAGTAGAGGACTTTAACACCCCACTTTCACCAGTGAACAGAGCAGGCAAAATGAAAATAAATAAGGAAACACAATCTTTAAATGATAAATTAAACAAGATGGACTAAATTGATGTTTATAGGACATTCCATTCAAAAACAACAGAATACACTTCCTTCTTAAGTGCTCATGGAACATTCTCCAGGATAGATCATAACTTGGGTCACAAATCAAGCCTTGGTAAGTCTAAGAAAATTGAAATCATATCAAGTATCTTTTCTGACCACAATGCTATAAGACTAGGTATCAATTACAGGAAAAAATCTGTAAAAAGTACAAACACATGGAGGCTAAACAATACACTACTAAATAATCAAGAGATCACTGAAGAAATCAAAGAGGAAATCAGAAAATACCTAGAAACAAATGACAATGAAAACATGACAACCCAAAACCTACAGGATGCAGCAAAAGCAGTTCTAAGAGAGAAATTTATAGCAACCCAATCCTACCTCAAGAAACAAGAAAAATCTCAAATAAACAACCTAAACCTACACCTAAAGCAATTAGAGAAAGAAGAACAAAAAAACCCCAAAGTTAGCAGAAGGAAAGAAATCATAAAGTTCAGATCAGAAATAAATGAAAAAGAAATGAAGGAAACGATAGCAAAGATCAATAAAACTAAAAGGTGGTTCTTTGAGAAGATAAACAAAATTGGTAAACCTTTAGCCAGACTCATCAAGAAAAAAGGGAGAAGACTCAAATCAATAGAATTAGAAACGAAAAAGGAGAAGTAACAACTGACACTGCAGAAATACAAAGGATCATGGGAGATTACTACAAGCAACTATATGCCAATAAACTGGGCAACCTGGAAGAAATGGACAAATTCTTAGAAAAGCACAACCTTCCGAGACCGAACCAGGAAGAAATAGAAAATATAAACAGACCAATCACAAGCACCAAAATTGAAACTGTGATTAAAAATCTCCCAAAAAAAAAAGCCCAAGACCAGAGGGCTTCACAGGCGAATTCTATCAAACATTTAGAGAAGATCTAACACCTATTCTTCTCAAACTCTTCCAAAATATAGCACAGGGACGAACACGCCCAAACTCATTTTATGAGGCCACCATCACCCTGATACCAAAAGCAGACAAAGATGTCACAAAAAAAGAAAACTACAGGCCAATATCACTGATGAACATAGATGCAAAAATCCTCAATGAAATGCTAGCAAACAGAATCCAACAGCACATTAAAAGGATCATACACCATGATCAACTGGCGTTTATCCCAGGATAAAGTATTGTTCAATATACACAAATCAGTCAATGTGATAAACAATATAAACAAATTGGAGAAAAAACATATGATCATCTCAATAGATGCAGAAAAAGCTTCTGACAAAATTCAACACACATTTATTATAAAAACCCTCCAGAAAGAAGGCATAGAAGGAACTTTCCTCAACATAATAAAGGCCATATATGACAAACCCACAGCCAACATCATTATCAATTGTGAAAAACTGAAACCATTTCCACTAAAATCAGGAAAAAGACAACGTTGCCCACTCTCACCACTGTTATTCAACATATTTTTGGAAGTTTTAGCCACAACAATCAGAGAATAAAAAGAAATAAAGGAATCCTAATTGGAAAAGAAGAAGTAAAACTGTCTCTGTTTTCAGATGACATGATACTACACATAGAGAATCCTAAAGATGCCACCAGAAAACTACTAGAGCTAATCAATGAATGTGCTAAAGTTGCAGGATATAAAATTAATGCACAGAAATCTCTTGCATTTCTATACACTAATGATGAAAAATCTGGAAGAGAAATTAAGGAAACATTCCCATTTACCACTGCAATAAAAAGAATAAAATACCTAGGAATAAACCTACTAACCTACTAGGGAGACAAAACACCTGTATGCAGAAAACTATAAGACACTGATGAAAGAAATTAAAGATGATACAAATAGATGGAGAGATATACCATGTTCTTGGATTGGAAGCATCAACATTGTGGAAATGACTATACTACCCAAAGCAATCTACAGATTCAATGCAATCCCTATCAAACTACCAGTGGCATTTTTCACAGAGTTCGAACAAAAAATCTCACAATTTGTATGGAAACACAAAAGACCCTGAATAGCCAAAGCAATCTTGAGAAAGAAAAACGGAAAGCCCAGAGATAAACACATGTACATATGGTCACCTTATCTTTGACAAAGGAGGCAAGAATATACAATGGAGAAAAGACAGCCTCTTCAATAAGTGGTGCTGGGAAAACTGGACAGCTACATGTAAAAGAATGAAATTAGAACACTCCCTAACACCATACACAAGAAAAAACTCAAAGTGGATTAAAGACATAAATGTAAGGCCAGACACTATAAACCTCTTCGAGGAAAACATAGGCAGAACACTCTATTACATAAATCACAGCAAGATCCTTTTTGACCCACCTCCTAGAGAAAGGGAAATAAAAGCAAAAATAAACAAATTGGACCTAATGAAACTTCAAAGCTTTTGCACAGCAAAGGAAAGCATAAACAAGACCAAAAGACAATGCTCAGAATGGGAGACAATATTTGCAAATGAAGCAACTGACGAAGGATTAATCTCCAAAATATACAAGCAGCTCATGCAGCTCACTATCGAAAAAACAAGCAACCCAACCCCAAAATGGGCAGAAGACCTAAATAGACATTTCTCCAAAGAAGATATACAGATTGCCAATAAACACATGAAAGGATGCTCAATGTCACTAATCATTAGAGAAATGCAAATGAAAACTACAATGAGGTATCACCTCACACCAGTCAGAATGGCCATCATCAAAAAATCTACAAACAAAAAATGCTGGAGAGGGTGTGTAGAAAAGGGAACCCTCTTGCACTGTTGGTGGGAATGTAAATTGATAAAGCCACTATGGAGAATAGTATGGAGGTTCCTTAAAAAACTAAAACTAGAACTACCATACGACCCAGCAATCCCACTACTGGGCATATACCCTGAGGAAACCATAATTCAATAACAGTCATGTACCACAACATTCACTGCAGTCCTATTTACACTAGCCAGTACATGGAAGAAACCTAAGTGTCCATCGACAGATGAATGGATAAAGAAGACGTGGCACATATATACAATGGAATATTACTAAGCCATAAAATGAAACGAAATTGAATTATTTGTAGTAAGGTGGATGGACCTAGAGTCTGTCATACAGAGTGAAGTAAGTCAGAAAGAGAAAAACAAATACCGAATGCGAACACATATATATGGAATCTTAAAAAAGAAAAAAAATTGTTCTGAAGAGCCTAGGGGCAGGACAGGAATAAAGATGCAGACGTAGAGAGTGAACTTAAGAACATGGGGAGGGGGAAGGGTAAGCTGGGACGAAGTGAGAGAGTGTCATGGACATATATACTGTATCAAATGTAAAATAGATAGCTAGTGGGAAGCAGCCTCATAGCACAGAGGTCAGCTCGGTGCTTTGTGACCACCTAGAGGGATGGGATAGGGAGGGTGGGAGGGTGACACAAGAGGTAGGAGATATGGGGATATTTAGACACATATATCTGATTCACTTTGTCATACAGCAGAAACTAACACACCATTGTGAAGCAATTATACTCCAATAAAGATGTTAAAAAAATAATATTTCTTCAAAGTCGCTATAACTCCCTAGTCCATAGGTTGCATGAGCGATGTAGTTTTGGTGACAGATGCACCATTTTGGTGTTGGGATGAAAGTCGTCCATGAATGGGGGTGGCCTGGAGTACTGTCGAACAGCAAAAGAATGTTGAATGGGATGTCCCTCTCCAAGCAATATTTCTCTACCTCCGGGATAAAGTGGTGGAAAAAACAGTCCTGGAAAATGGCCTGTGTAACCCAGGCTTTGGGGTTACTTTCAGGAAAAGAGCTCTTGACTATGTTTCTAAGGGCTCTTGGGTTCTCTGAATGATAAACTGAGGCTTCAGCTTCATATCGCCGGAAGCATTGCCACCAAACTACAGAGTTAGCCTATCCTTTGCTGCTTTATAGGCTGGCATCAAGTTCTCCTCCTTACTGATATAACTTTGGTCTGGCATCCTCCTCCAGTACAGTCCTGTCTCATCCACAGTAAAAACCTGCTCGGGTAAATACGTGCCTTCATCAATAATTTCTCAAAGTGTTTCACGAAATTCCCAGGCAGCTACTGTATCTGCACTCACTGCCTCACCACTTACTTTTACGTTGTGAAGGTTGGCTCTAGCCTGGAACCAATGAAACCAGCCACGGATGGCATTAAAAGATGCGCCCTCTGATTTTTCGCCATGTTTCTTATTTAAGTCTTCATAAAGCCTTTTAGCTTTCTCTTGAGTCAGCATTAAGCTGAGCAGGTCTTGATGCTGATGCTGATCCTCATCCTCATCCAAAACCTGAGAAATTTCTCCATCTCCTCCATCACTTTTCCAGGCTTCTTCAATATTATTGTCTACATCATTGGCACAGGAGACTTCACATGTTCCATGATCTTTGTCCTTGTTCTTTAGAATCGTGCCAATGGTTGAAAGATTCACTTTATAAGAACAAGCGATGTCTACCATCTTTTCACCTTGCTCCACTCTCTCAGTTATATTCACTTTTCTTTCAATTGTTATTGCTTGGCGCTTCTTAGCAGTACCAGCTACATCACTGCTGCATTTACGCTTGCTTCTGGACATCTGGGCTTGAAATAAAGATACTGTACTACAGTACTGTGTAAAGTACACAAAAACACAACCATTTGTAGAGGATGAACACACATGACAATGTACACCAGACACTCAAACTAACTTACATGATTGTACATGCAAACACATGTTTACATCTTTGAAAGTTTGCACCTTGCAGGTTCGTATGTAGGGGACTTCTTGTATTTCATTTATTTCTGATCTGATTTTTGTTATTTCCTTCCTTCCTCTAACTTTGGACTTCATTTGTTCTTCTTTTTCTAGTTCCTTGGGTATAAAGTTAGGTTGTTCAGAGAACTTTCTTATTTCTTGATGTAGGTGTTTATTGCTGTGAACTTCCCTCTTAGAACTGCTTTTGCTGCATCCCATGAACTTTGGTATGTTGTCCTTCCATTTTCATTTGTCCCAAGGTAATTTTAAATTTCTCTTTTGATTTCTTTATTGACCCATTGGTTATTCAGTAGCATGCTGTTTAATCCCCACATATTTGTGAATTTTCTAGTTTTCTTCTTGTAGTTGATTTCTAGTTTCATATTATAGTGATAAGAAAAGATGCTTCATATGATTTCAGTCTACATAAATTTGTTAAGACTTGTTTTGAGGCCAAAATATGATCTCCTGAATGTTCCATGCACATGAGAAAAATGTTTATTCTGTTGCTTTTGGATGGAATGTTCTGTACATATCTGTTAAGTTCATATGATCTAGTGAGTTGTTTAAGGCTGATGTTTCCTATTGCTATTCTGTCTAGATGATGTATCTATTGATATGAGTGGGATATTAAAGTTCCCTACTATTATTCTATTGCTATCTATTTCTCCCTTTAGGTTTGTTAATATTTGCTTTATATATTTAGAGCTACCATATTGGGTGCAAAAATATTTACAAATGTTACATCCTCTTATTGAATTGATCCCTTTACGATTATGTAATGCTCTTTTTTCTTATTACAGTCTTTGTTTTAAAGTCTATTTTGGGACTTATCTGGTGGCGCAGTGGTTAAGAATCCACCTGCCAATGCAGGGGACACAGGTTTTAGCTCTGGTCTGGGAAGATCCAACATGCCACAGAGCAACTAAGCCCATGCACCGCAACTACTGAGCGGGCTCCCTAGAGCCTGTAAACCACAACTACTGAGCCCGTGTGCCACAGCTACTGAAGCCCATGTGCCTAGAGCCCATGCTCCGCAACAAGAGAAGCCACCGCAATGAGAAGCCCGCACACCACAATGAAGAGTAGCTCCCCACTCACCACAGCTAGAGAAAGCCCACGCACAGCAATGAAGACCCAATAAAGCCAAAAATAAATAAACAAATAAATTTATTTAAAAATAGATAGATTTATTTAAAAATAAATAGATTTATTTAAAAATAAATAAATAGATTTGTTTAAAAATAAATAAATAGGGGCTTCCCTGGTGGCACAGTGGTTAAGAATCCACCTGCCAATGCAGGGGACACGGGTTCGAGCCCTGGTCCAGGAAGATCCCACATGCCACGGAGCAACTAAGCCCATGCGCCACAACTACTGAGCCTGCGCTCTAGAGCCCATGAGCCACAACTACTGAGCCTACAAGCTGCAACTACTGAAGCCCACAAGCCTAGAGCCCATGCTCCACAAACAAGAGAAGCCACCACAATGAGGAGCCCATGCACCGCAACGAAGACTCAATGCAGCCAAAAATAAATAAATAAATAAAATTTAAATAAATGAATAGACTTATTTGAAATAAATAAATAATAAATTTATTTTAAAATATATAAATAAATGTATTTTAAAATAAATAAATAAAGTCTATTTTGTCTGATATGAGTATAACTACCCTAGCTTACTTTTGGTTTCCATTTGCATGGAACATCTTTTTCCATCCCTTCACTTTTAGTCAGTGTGTCTTCAAATACTGTTTTATTTGCAAATAACACTTAAATTGAAGACCGTGAAAATGAAGGTTCAGGTTTAGAGTTAATCAGAAATAGTTAAATCTTCATGCTCACAAAGGTGAAATTACTAAGAGAAATTTCAAGACTCAGTATAGGCAACTGCTAAGCACTATCTTACTTACCCTCTGCTTACTTACTCACACTTCATGGAAGCCATATTTGATCACTTGTAAGGGATCCTGGTCTGTGCCCCACCTCCACTCCAGGCCTAGCCAGATGCCTGATGTACCCTCTTTCTCTCTCTCCTTGCCCATCTCCAGGCCCACCAGTTCTTCAAAGTCCCTTCTCCAAGGAAATCTGGTCTTTTTCCTGCTGGCTCTGAAAAATTAAATTAAATGTATTTGAAATCTTCATATTGATATTCTCTGAAATACAAGGTGTCAAAAATATATTGCATGATAACCATCCTGGAAAAAAGATACCTGAATACATATTTCAGTTCCCTGTAGTACAAATTAACATTAAGAACTCAAAAATTGGGAAATTGCGGCTTCCCTGGTGGCACAGTGGTTGAGAGTTCGCCTGCCGATGCAGGGGACATGGGTTCGTGCCCCGGTCTGGGAAGATCCCACATGCCGCGGAGCGGCTGGGCCCGTGAGCCATGGCCGCTGAATCTGCGCGTCCAGAGCCTGTGCTCCGAAACGGCAGAGGCCACAACAGTGAGAGGCCCACGTACCGCAAAAAAAAAAAAAAATTGGGAAATTGCTTTACAAAAGACAAGCATGGGGTGCTGCTACTAGGGATCTGTTGTAAATTATAAAAAATAAAATTTAGGTATGTTTATAAAACAATACAATCTTAATAAAATTAATGAAATATTGTATAATTTAGAAATAAAATAATATTGTAAAATTTTTTTAAATAATAAATAAAATTTAATTTAATTTAAATCCTCCAATTGAGTTTCTACCTAAAAATCTACTAAATTTCTTGACTAGTTAATATTTTCTATATTCAATATAAGGCACACCTCATTTTATAGCACTTTTCAGATAATGAATTTTTTTTGCAAATTGAAGGTTGGTGGCAGCCCTGAATTGAGTAAATCTATTGGCACCATTTTTCCAACAGCATGTGCTCACTTCATTTCTTTGTGTCACATTTTGGTAATTCTCACAATATTTCTAACTTTTTCATTATTATTATATTTGTTACAGTGATCTGTGATCAACAATCTTCGATGTTACTACTACAACTTGCTGAAGGCTTAGATGATAGTTAGCATTTTTTAGCAATAATGTATTTTTTATTTAATGCATGTATTTTTTTAGGCATGTCTATTGTACACTTAATATACTACAATATAGTGTAAACATAACTTTTATATCCATTAGGAAACCAAAAAATTTGTGTGACTTGCTTTATTGCAATATTCACTTTAATACAGTTGTCTGGAACCAAACCCATGATATCTCTGAGGTATGAAAGTCATTTTTGATCTTTTTAGTACACTACTGGTTAGGTAGATCATTTAAATAGAGCATGGGACTGAGCGCCAGGAGACCTAGCTTCTAGTCCTCTCTTTAACTTGTGTTCAAAGGTATAATTTTGCAGATGGGAACATTTTCATTTCTGGGTTCTAGTGAATGTTGAAGAAGCAATGTTAAATCTAAAATCAAAACACTTTTAAAAGTGTAAAACTCACACTATCTGCTACAAGGAACTCACAAAATATAAATGTTACTAAAAAGAAATGTCAACATGAATAACATTTTAAAACCTATAGTTGTGTTAGAAGTTTAGGAAAAAGAAAACTTCTAGAGGTAGATATTATGTCAGTTTGTTACTAGGAATTATTTTTTTCACCCCATTATTAACTCTATTAATAGCCTAATTAGTCTGTCAGGCTCATACTGTCCATGGTACTTTTATTGTGCACAGCAAGCTATATATAGAACTGCTTTTTAGGCAAATTAATAATGCCATTCCCTAAAGTTATCCAGTCTCTTGGACCAAGGAGAAACTGGGAAAAAATAGGCCTTTGTGAAACATTTATGTGTCAACTTGACTGAGCCATGATGCTGAAATATATGGTCAAATATTACTCTGGATGTTTCTATGGGGGTATTTTTTCGATGAGATTCAAATTTAAATTGATGGACTTTGAGTAAAGCAGATTACCCTCCATAATGTGGGTGGGCCTCATCCAGTCAGTTGAAGGCCTGGGTGGAACAAAAGACTGACCTCTCCAAACAAGAGGGAATTATATAGCAGAGACCTTCAGACTTGGACAGCAATTTCTGCCCATCCCTGTAGGTTTTGGATTTTCCAGACTCTGTAATCATGTGAGCCAATTCTTAATAATAAATATAGAGAGATATACACATTCCACTGGTTCTGTTTCTTTGGAAAATCCTGACTAATACAGATATAGATATAGTTGTACCATTTTACATTCCCACTGGCTATGTATGAGGGTTCCAATTTCTCCACATCCACACCAGCAATTGTTATTGACAGTCATTTTGATTATAGTCATCCTAGTGGGTGTTAAATTGGATCCCACTGTGGTTTTGATTTTCGTTTTCTTGATAGCTAAAGACATCAAGCAGCTTTTCATGTGTTTATTGGCCATCTGTACAACTACTTTACACAAATGTCTATTATGATCTTTTGCCCACTTTTATTTGGGTTATTTTTCTTTTTATTTTTGAGTTGTAAAAGTTCTTTACATATACTAAATACAAATTCCTTATCAGACATAAGGTTTACAAAATTTTTCTCCCAATCCAAAAGTTGTCTTTACAATTTCTTGATGTAGTCTTTTGAAGCACAAATGTTTTTAATTTTTATGAAATCCAATGTATTCTTTAAAATTTCTTGCTTATGCTTTTGTTGTCATATCTAAGAAACCACTGACTATTCCAATGTCATAAATTTTCACACTTGTTTATTTTATTCTAAGAGTTTTATACTTTTTGCTGTGATAGTTAGGTCTTTGATCCATTTTGGATTAATTTGTGTATATGGTGTGAGGTATGTCAATATCTAATTGTCCCAGCATCATTTGTTAAAAAGAATATTCTTTCTCCATGGAATTATCTTGGGAGACTTCTCAAAATTCAACCAACCTTAGGGACTTCCCAGGTGGTCCAGTGGGTAAGACTCCACGCTCCTAATGCAGGGGGTCTGAGTTCGACCCCTGGTCAGGGAACTAGATCCTGCATGCATGTCACAACTAAGAACCCTACATGTGACAACTAAGAGTCTGCATGCCACAACTAAGAAGTCTGCATGCCACAACTAAAGATCCTGCATGCGACAAAGAACGTCCCACATGCCACAACTAAGACCCGGAACAGCCAAAATTAATTAATTAATTAATTTTTAAAATTCAATCAACCATAAATGTAAGAGTTTATTTATAAAATCTCAATTTCATTCCATTGATCTATATGTCTAGCCTTTTGCCAGTACCCCACTCTCTTGATTAATGTAGCTTTGTAGTAAGTCTAGAAACCAGAAAATGTGAATGCTTCAACTTTGTCCTTTTTCAAGATTGTTTTGATCCATTGCATTACTACATGAATTTTAGGATCAACTTCAATTATCATTTTTAACAAACAGCAGGGATTTTGAAAGGGATTGGATTGGATTTCTAGATCCATTTGTAAAGTACTGCCATTTTAACAATATTAAATCTTCTGATCTATGAACATGGATGTCTTTTCATGTATTTAGGTCTTCTTTAATTCTTTTCAACAATGTTTTATAGTTTTCAGAGTACAAATTTTGTGCTTCTTTTGTTATTTCCATTCCTAAGTATTCTTTTTTGATTTTATTGTAAATGGATTTATTTTTCTAAAATTACTTTTTGATTGCTCATTGCTAGTGTACAGAAATATAGTTGATTTCTGTATATTACATTTGTATCCTACAAACTTGCTGAACTTGTTAATTAGCTCTAACAGTTATTTATAGATTCCTTTGGATTATCTACATACAAGATCATGTCATCTGTAAACAGACAGTTTTACTTCTTCCTTCTTTTTATTTCTCACTGGTAAAGGCAAATGTCCAGTAGAAGTAGTAAGTAAACCACATACAACCACATACAACTTTATCCACAGTAAGTAGTTAATGGATACACAAAAGAAAAAGATGTAAAGTATGATGTCAAAAATGAGTAATCATGGTGGCAGGGGAGTTAAAAAATGCAGGGTTGTTAAAATGCACTTGTAATTAAGATATCAGCAGCTTTAAAATTCGTGTATTCGTGTACACATTGGGGCTTCCCTGGTGGCGCAGTGGTTGAGAGTCTGCCTGCCGATGCAGGGGACACGGGTTCGTGCCCCAGTCCGGGAAGATCCCACATGCCACAGAGCAGCTGGGCCCGTGAGCCATGGCCGCCGAGCCTGCGCATCCGGAGCCTGTGCTCTGCAACGGGAGAGGCCACAACAGTGAGAGGCCTGCATACCGCAAAAAAAAAAAAAAAATCGTGTACATAGACCCACCACCAGTCCCTCCCATCAGGAAACTTGCACAAGCCTCTTAGATAGCCTCATCCACCAGAGGGCAGACAGCAGAAGCAAGAAGAACTACAATCCTGTAGCCAGTGGAGCAAAAACCACATTCACAGAAAGATAGACAAGATGAAAAGGCAGAGGGCTATGTACCAGATGAAGGAACAAGATAAAACCCCAGAAAAACAACTAAATGAAGTGGAGATAGGCAACCTTCCAGAAAAAGAATTCAGAATAATGATAGTGAAGATGGTGCAGGACCTCGGAAAAAGAATGGAGGTAAAGATGGAGAAGATGCAAGAAATATTTAACAAACACCTAGAAAAATTAAAGAACAAACAAACAGAGATGAACAATACAATAACTGAAATGAAAACTACACTAGAAGGAAGCAATAGCAGAATAACTGAGGCAGAAGTATGGATAAGTGAGCTGGAAGACAGAATGGTGGAGTTCACTGCTGTGAACAGAATAAAGAAAAACGAATGAAAATAAATGAAGACAGCATAAGGGACCTCTGGGACAACATTAAATGCAATAACATTCACATTATAGAGGTCCTAGAAGGAGAAGAGAGAGAGAAAGGACCCGAGAAAATATCTGAAAAGATTATAGTCGAAAACTTCACTAACATGAGAAAGGAAATAGTCACCCAAGTCAAGGAAGCGCAGAGAGTCCCATACAGGATAAACCCAAGGAGAAACACACTGAGACACATAGTAATCAAATTGGCAAAAATTAAAGACAAAGAAAAATTATTGAAAGCAGCAAGGGAAATACAACAAATAACATACAAGGGAACTCCCATAAGGTTAACAGCTGATTTCTCAGCAGAAACTCTACAAGCCAGAAAGGAGTGGCATGACAAATTTAAAGTGATGAAAGGGAAGAACCTACAACCAAGATTACTCTACTCGGCAAGGATCTCATTCAGATTCGATGGAGAAATCAAAAGCTTTATAGACAAGCAAAAACTAAGAGGATTCAGCACCACCAAACCAGCTCTACAACAAATGCTAAAGGAACTTCTCTAAGTGGGAAACACAAGGGAAGAAAAGGACTGACAAAAACAAACCCCAAACAATTAACAAAATGGTAATAGGAACATACATATCGATAACTACCTTAAATGTAAATGGATTAAATGCTCCAACCAAAAGACACAGGCTCGCTGAATGGATACAAAAACAAGACCCATATATATGCTGTCTACAAGAGACCCACATCAGACCTAGGGACACATACAGACTGAAAGTGAGGGGATGGAAAAAGATATTCCATGCAAATGGAAATCAAAAGAAACCTGGAGTAGCAATACTCGTATCAGATAAAATAGACTTTAAAAATAAAGAATGTTACAAGAGACAAGGAAGGTCACTACATAATGATCAGGGGATCAATCCAAGAAGAAGATATAACAATTGTAAATATATGTGCACCCAACATAGGAGCACCTCAATACATAAGGCAACTGTTAACAGCTATAAAAGAGGAAATCGACAGTAACACAGTAATAGTTGGGGACTTTAAAACCTCACTTACACCAATCGACAGATCATCCAAACAGAAAATAAATAAGGAAACACACGATTTAAATGACACAATAGACCAGATAGACTAAATTGATATTTATAGGACATTCCATAAACAAACAGCAGATTACACTTTCTTCTCAAGTGCACATAGAACATTCTCCAGGATAGATCACTTCTTGGGTCACAAATCAAGCCTCAGTAAATTTTAAAAAATTGAAATCATACCAAGTATCTTTTCTGACCACAAAGCTATGAGATTAGAAATCCATTACAGGAACAAAAACATAAAAAACAGAAACACATGGAGGCTAAACAATACGTTGCTAAATAACCAAGAGATCACTGAAGAAATCAAAGAGGAAATCAAAAAATACCTAGAGACAAATGACAATGAAAACACGACGATCCAAAACCTATGGGATGCAACAAAAGCAGTTCTAAGTGGGAAGTTTATAGCAATACAAACCTACATCAAGAAACAAGAAAAATCTCAAACAATCTAACCTTACACCTAAAGGAAGTAGAGAAAGAAAAACAAACAAAACACAAAGTTAGCAGAAGGAAAGAAATCATAAAGATCAGAGCAGAAATAAATGAAATAGAAACAAAGAAAACAATAGCAAAGATCAATAAAACTAAAAGCTTGTTCTTTGAGAAGATAAACAAAATTGATGAACCATTAGCCAAACTCAACAAGAAAAAGAGGGAGAGGACCAATCACAAGTAATGAAATTGAAACTGTGATTAAAAATCTTCCAACAAAAAAAAGTCCAGGACCAGATTGCTTCACAGGTGAATTCTGAAGAGCTAACACACATTCTTCTCAATATCTTCCAAAAATTGCAGAGGAAGGAACACTCCCAAACTCATTCTCTGAGGCCACCATCACCCTGATACCAAAACCAAACAGAGATACCACAAAAAAAGAAAATTACAGATCAATATCACTGATGAACATAGATGTAAAAATTCTCAACAAAATACTAGCAAACAATATCCAACAACACATTAAAAGGATCATACACCATGATCAAGTGGGATTTATCCCAGGGATGGGAGGATTCTTCAATATATGCAAATCAATCAATGTGATACACCATATTAACAAACTGAAGAAGAAAAACTATATGATCATCTCAATAGATGCAGACAAAGCTTTTGACAAAATTCAACACCCATTTATGAGAAAAACTCTCCAGAAAGTAGGCATAGAGGGCATCTACCTTAACATAATAAAGGCCATATATGATAAACCCACAGGAAACATTATTCTCAATGGTGAAAAACTGAAAGCATTTCCTCTAAGATCAGGAACAGACAAGGATGTCCACTCTTGCCACTCTTATTCAACATAGTTTTGGAAGTCCTAGCCACGGCAATCAGAGAAGAAAAAGAAATAAAAGGAATACAAATTGGAAAAGAAGAAGTAAAAAGGTCACTGTTTGCAGATGACATGATACTATACACAGAGAGTCCTAAAGATGCCACCAGAAAACTACTAGAGCTAATCAATGAATTTGGTAAAGTTGCAGGACACAAAATTAATGCACAGAAATCTCTTGCATTTCTATACACTAATGATGAAAAATCTGAAAATGAAATTAAGGAAACACTCCTATTTTGCAACAAAAAGAATAAAATACCTAGGAATAAACCTACCTAAAGAGGTAAAAGACCGGTACTCAGAAAACTATAGGACACTGATGAAAGAAATCACAAGTGACACAAAGAGATGGAGAGATATACCATGTTCTTGGATTGGAATAATCAATATTGTGAAAATGACTATACTACCCAAAGCAATCTAGAGATTCAATGAAATCCCTATCAAATTACCAATGGCATCTTTTACAGAACTAGAACAAAAAAATCTTAAAATTTGTATGGAGACACAAAAGACCCCGAATAGCCAAAACGGTCTTGAGGGAAAAAAACGGAGCTGGAGGAATCAACTCCCTGACTTCAGACTATACTACAAAGCTATAGTAATCAAGACAATATGGTACTGGCACAAAAACAGAAACATAGATCAATGGAACAGGATAGAAAGCCCAGAGATAAAACCACACACCTATGGTCAACTAATCTATGCCAAAGGAAACAAAGATATATAATGGAGAAAAGACAGCCTCTTCAGTAAGTGGTGCTGGGAAAACTGGGCAGCTACATGAAAAAGAATGAAATTAGAATGCTTCCTAACACCATACACAAAAATAAACTCAAAATGGATTAGAGACCTAAATGTGAGACCAGGCACTATAAAACCCTTAGAGGAAAACATAGGAAGAACACTCTTCGACATAAGTCACATCAAGATCTTTTTTGATCCACCTCCTAGAGTAATGGAAATAAAAACAAAAATAAACAAATGGGACCTAATGAAGCTTAAAACCTTTTGCAAAGCAAAGGCAACTACAAACAAGATGATAAGACAACCCTCTGAATCGGAGAAAATATTTGCAAATGAATCAATGGACAAAGGATTAATCTCCAAAATATATAAACCGCTCATGCAGCTCAATATTAAGAAAACAAACAACCCAATCCAAAAATGGGCAGAAGACCTAAATGGACATTTCTCCAAAGAAGACATACAGATGGCAAAGAAGCACATGAAAAGCTCCTCAGCATCACTAATTATAAGAGAAATACAAAACTACAATGAGGTATCACCTCACACCAGTTAAAATGGGCATCATCAGAAAATCTACAAACAACAAATGCTGGAGAAGGTGTCGAGAAAAGGGAACCCTCTTGCACTGTTGGTGGGAATGTAAATTGATACAGCCACTATGGAGAACAGTATGGGGGTTCCTTAAAAAACTAAAAATAGAAGTACCATATGACACAGTAATCCCACTACTGGGCATATACCCAGAGAAAACCATAATTCAAAAAGACACATGCAAAAAAAAAAAAAAAAAAAGACACATGCACCCCAATATTCATTGTAGCACTATTTACAATAGCCAGGTCATGGAAGCAACCTAAATGCCCGTCGACAGATGAATGGATAAGGAAGTTTTGGTATATATATATATATATATATACACAATGGAATATTACTCAGCCATAAAAAGGAAAGAAATTGGGTCATTTGTAGAGACATGGATGAACCTAGAGACTCTCATACAGAGTGAAGTCAGAAAGAGAAAAACAAATATTGTATATTAACGCATATATGTGGAACCTAGAAAAATGGTACAGATGAACCTGCTTGCAGGGCAGAAAATGAGACATAGATGTAGAGAACAAACATATGGACACCAAGGGGGAAAAGCGGCAATGTGTGTGTGTGTGTGTGTGTGTGTGTGTGTGTGTGTGTGATGCATTGGGAGATTGGGATTGACATGTATACACTAATATGTATAAAATGGATAACTAATAAGAACCTGATGTATAAAAAAAATCGTGTATATATAGAGATTACTATATATTAACCTCATGGTAACCAAAAATCCATAATAGATAGACACACACAAAAAAGATAAAGTAATCCAAACACTAGAGATAGTCATCAAGTCACACTGGAAGAAAGCAAAAGAAGAAGAAAGGAACAAAAAAGAATTATAGAAACAAGCCCCAAAACAGCTAACAAAATGGCAGTAAATGCAGACCTATCAAAAATTATTTTTTATTGAAGTATAGTTGACTTACAATATTGTGTTAATTCTATAATTACTTTAAATGTAAATGGACTAAATGCTCCAATCAAAAGACACAGACTGGCTGAGTGGATACAAAACAAGACCCATATATAAGCTGCCTACAAAAGACTCACTTCAGATGTAAAGATACACACAGACTGAAAGTGAGGGGATGAAAAAAGTTATTCCATGCAAATGGAATAAAGCTAGTGTGGCAATACTTAGACAAAAAAATTGTAAAAAGAGACAACAAATAACATTACATAACAGTTAGGGGATAAATCCAAGAAGAAGATATAACAATTATATGCACCCAACATAGGAGCACCTAAATATATAAAGCAAATACTAGCAGACATAAAGTGCAAAATTGACAGTAACACAGTAATAGCAGGGGACTTTAACACCCCACTTATATCATCCAGATTGAAAATCAATTAGAAAACACTGGAAAAGACACATTAGACCAGATGGACTCTCCCTCTCTCTCTCTCTCTCTCTCTCTCTCTCTCTCTATATATATATATATATAGAGAGAGAGAGAGAGAGAGAGAGAGATATATATATATATAGAGAGAGAGAGAGAGAGAGAGAGAATATTCTATCCAAAAGCAGCAGAATGCACATTCTCATCAAGTGCACTTGGAACATTCTCCAGGACAGATCATATGCTAGGCCATAAAACAAAGTCTCAGTAAATTTAAGAAAATCAAAATCATATCAAGCATATTTTCTGACCACAACACTATGAGACTAGAAATTAGCTATAAGGGAAAAAAATGTAAAAAACTCAAACACATAGAGACTAAACTATATGCTACTAAACAACCAATGGATCACTAAAGAAATCAAAGAAGTAATAAAAAATACCTGGGGACAAATGAAAATGAAAACACAATGTTTCACAATCAATGGGACACAGCAAAATCGGTTCTAATTCTAAGAAGGAAGTTTATAGTGATACAAGCCTACCTCAGGAAACAAGAAAAATCTCAAATAAACAACCTAACCATACACCTAAAGGAACTGGGAAAAGAAGAACGAACAAAGCCCAAAGGTAGTAGAAGGAAAGAAATCATAAAGATTAGAACAGAAATAAATGAAATAAAGACTAAAAAAAAAAACAGTAGAAAAGATCAATGAAACTAATAGCTGCTTCTTTGAAAAGATAAACAAAATTGATAAACCTTTAGCCAGACTCATCAAGAGAAAAAGGGAGAGGGCACAAATCAATAAAATCAGAAATGAAAGAGAAGAAGTTATTACTGACACCACAGAAATACAAAGAATCATAAGAGATTACTAAGAACAATGATATGTGAATAAAATGGACAATCTAGAAGAAATGGAAAAATTCCTAGAAACATACAATCTCCCAAGACTGCTCCAGGAATAAAAAATATGAACAGACCGATTACCAGTAATAAAATTTAATCAGTAATTTTAAAAAAACCTACCAAAGAAAAGTCCAGGACCAGGTGAATTTATAGGTGAATTCTGCCAAACATTTAGAGAAGAGTTAACATCTATCCTTCTCAAACTATTCCAAAAATTTGCAGAGGAAGGAATACTTCCAAACTCATTCTATGAGGCCAGCATCACCCTGATAACAAAATCAGACAAAGATACTTCAAAAAAAGAAAACCACAGGCCAATATCACTGATGAACATAGATGCAAAAATCCTCAATAAAATATTAGCAATCTGAATCCAACAATACATTTAAAGGGTCATAAACCATGATTAAGTGGGATTCATCCCAGGTAGGCAAGTATGGTCTAGTATCCACAAATTGATCAATGTGATATAACACATTAACAAACTGAAGAATAAAAATCATATGATCATCTCAATAAATGGAGAAAAGCTTTTGACAGAATTCAACTTCAATTTATGAAAAAAATTCTCCACAAAGTGGGTATAGAGGGAACATACCTCAACATAATAAAGGCCATATATGGTAAGCCCCAAGCTAACATCATACTCAGAGTGAAAAGCTGAAAGCATTTCCTCTAAGATCTGGAACAAGACAAGAATGCCCACACAGTGCTTTTATTCAACATAGTATTGGAAGTCCTAAACACAGAAATCAGACAAGAAAAAGAAATATAAGGAATCCAAATTGTAAAGGAAGAAGTAAAACTGTCACTGTTTGCAGATGTCATAATACTATACATAGAAGATCCTAAAGACGCCACCAAAAAACTACTAGAGTTCATCAGTGAATTCAGTAGAGTGGCAGGATGCAAAATTAAGATACAGAAATATCTGTTGCATTCCTATACAATAACAATGAACTGTCAAAAAGAGAAATAAAGGAAACAATCCCATTTACAATCACATCTAAAAGAATAAAATACCTAGGAATAAACTTAACCAAGGAGGTAAAAGACCTGTACTCAGAAAACTGTAAGACACTGACACTGATGAAAGAAACTGAAGATGATACAAAAACAGATGGTAAGATTACCATCATGGATTGAAAGAATTAACATTGTTAAAATGACCATACTACCCAAGGCAATCTACAGATTCAGTGCAATCCCTATCAAAATACCAATGGCATTTGCCGCAGAACTAGAACAAATAACTTTTAAATTTGTATGGAAACACTAAAGATCCCAAATAGCCAAAACAATCTTGAGAAAGAACAGAGCTGGAGGTATCACACTCCCTGACTTTAGAGTATACTACAAAGTTACAGTAATCAAATCAGTATAGTATTGACACAAAAACAGACACAGAGATCAATGGAACAGAATAGAGAATCCAGAAATAAACCAACACACTTATGGTCAATTAATCTATGACAAAAGAGGCAAGAACATACAAGGGAAAAGATAGTCTCTTCAATAACAGTGCTGGAAAAACTGGACAACTGCATGTAAAAGAATGAAATTAGAGCATTTTCTCACACCATATACAAAAATAAACTCAAAACGGATTAAAGTCCTAAATGTAATACTGGAAACCATCAAGTTCCTAGAAGATAATATAGGTAAAACACTCTTTGACATAAGGTGTAGCAATGTTTTAGGATCTGTCTCTTAAGGCAAAGGAAACAAAAGCAAAAATAAACAGATTGGACCTAATTAAACTTAAGAGCTTTTGCACAGCAAAGGAAACCATCAACAAAACGAAAAGACAGAATGGGAGAAAATATTTGCAAATGATATGCCTGATTAAGGGTTAATATCTAAAATATATAAACAATTCATACAACTCAGTCTCAAAAAAAAAAAAAATCCCCAATTAAAAAATGCACAGAGGGACTTCCCTGGTGGCGCAGTGGTGAAGAATTCACCTGCCAATGCAGGGGACACGGGTTCATTCGAGCCCTGGTCCGGGAAGATCCCATGTTGCAGAGCAACTAAACCTGTGCACCACAACTACAGAGCCTGCACTCTAGAACCCGTGAGCCAAAACTACTGAGCCCATGTGCCACAACTACTGAAGCCCACGTGCCTAGAGCCCGTGCTTCACAACAAGAGAAGACACCGCAATGAGAAGTCCACACACCACAATAAAGAGTAGCCCCCACTCACTGCAACTAGAGAAAGCCCTCGCACAGCAACCGAGACCCAACACAGCCAAAAATTTTTTTTAAAAATGCATAGAAAACCTGAGTAGACATTTTTCCAAAGAAGACATACAGATAGCCAACAGGCACATGAAAAGATTCTCAACATTGCTAATCATCAGAGAAATGCAAATCAAAACTGTGATGAGACATCACCTCACCCCTGTCAGAGTGGCTATCATCAAAAAGACCACAAATTATGGGACTTCCATGGTGGTCCTGTGGGTAGGACTCCGCACTCCCAGTGCAGTGGGCCCAGGTTCGATCCCTGATTGGGGAACTAGATCCTGAATGCATGCCACAACTAAGAGTCCACATGCTGCAACAAAGATCCTGCATGCCACAACTAAGACCGGGCACAACCAAAATAAATAAATAATATTTTTTAAAAATATATATATATATATTTTCAAAAAGACCACAAATTACAAATGTTGGTGAGGATGTGGAGAAAAGGTAACTGTAAACTTGTAAACTGTTAACTTGTAAACTTGTTAACTTGTTAACTTGTAAACTGTTAACTTGTAAACTTGTAAACTGTTAGTGGGAATGTAAATTGGTGCAGCCCCTATGGAAAACTGCACGTAGGTTCCTCAAAAAATTAAAACTAGAACTACCACGTGATCCAGCAATTCCACTCCTGGGTATAGAAGACAATGAAAACGCTAATTTGAAAAGATGCATGTACCCAAAATGTTCATAGTAGCATTATTTACAATAGCTAAGATACGGAAGCAACCTAAGTGTCCATCAACAGATGAATGGATAAAGAAGATGTGGTATATATATGCATGGAAAACTACTCAGCCATAAAGAAGAATGAAATTTTGCCATTTGCAACAACATAGATGAACCTGGAGGGTATTATGTTTAGTGAAATAAGTCAGACAGAGAAAGACAAATACTGTACATTATCTCTTATATGTGGACTCTCAAAAATAAAACAAACAAATGATTATAACAAATCAGAGAGGGAAGGAAGGAGGGGCAGGATAGGGGTAGAGGATTAAGAAATACAAACTACTATTAATTCTATTTTTTGCTTCATTTGGGCAGTGGGAGATATTTATGCAAGTTCTTGGGGAAATGGAGGTGGGGGATATCAGGCAAATTATCCCCATGTATGGAAAAGCTGAATCACATTATCTTCCGGTTGGGTTATATAAATATTTCATCCCTCTGGTTACTGTCACTGGGCACATTTTGAGGCTGACCATTTACTATCAAGGATCTATAGGCTGGCAATGGCAAATAGAGCTAAATGGAATCCCAAGTCAGAATTTAGCTGATTTGCAACTTCTGAATCTCCATGTGACTCCGGAGCAGGGACTACATCTTCACGACCCCTATATCCCCTGGACAAATACAACTCATGTTAATGAATGAAGAGACAAAGATCACCTATTTGTTTATAACATAAAATGAATTATATTATTGACTCAATAAGAATTGCCATTTTGTATAATTCTGTAGCTAATAAGAAAAACCATTATTAAATACCACATTTATTTTCTTATTTTCCTTACTTTAAGTATTTCATAGATATTCCTGACAAGGTTGAACAGATTACTTCTGATCCCCTCAACAATATTTGTTGAGGACCTCCCTGGTGGTGCAGTGGTTAAGAATCTGCCTGCCAATGCAGCAGACACGGGTTCAAGCCCTGCTCTGGGAAGATTCCACATACTGCAGAACAACTAAGCCCATGCACCACAACTACTGTGCCTGCACTCTACAGCCCACGAGCCACAACTACTGAGCCTGCGCACCTAGACCCCATGCTTCACAACAAGAGAAGCCACCGCAATGAGAAGCCCGTGTGCTGCAACAAAGAGCAGCCCCTGCTCTCCTCCACTAGAGAAAAGCCCATGCACAGCAATAAAGACCCAATGCAGTCAAAAATAAATAAATAAATATATTTTTAAAAAGAAGTTTACTATTTGGTCAATTGTTCTAACCCAATTGTTTTCTTCCACAAAACAAAACAACAACAAAACTCTCTTTAGTTAGAAATATATTCCTACTTTCTAAAACTAGCCAGGTTTATTTAAAAGTGTCCCATTCACAAGACTGTATTTTATGCTCTCTTTACATATTATAATGTTTAATAAATTAAACTAAACAAGGATAGTTAGAATAAAATTTCATTACACCACCTAGAATGGCTGTACCAATAAATACATGTAGAGCCTCTTCCTCAAACAGCCTGTATATGATTATTTATTAACCACAACTAAATAATGTATTTATTAAGATACTTTGGGTACATGTAACAGAAAACAACTAGTGCTACCTTTAGCAAAAGCAAAAAGAGGATTTTATAATTATAAGTGTACAGGCATCTCATAGAACCCACGTCAGGAATTCAACCAGGCCCCAGAAAAGAACTGGAAGTAAGAACTAAAAAGCCATCAGAACCCAAGCAGTTCTCTTCTTTGGACCTAGTTTATTTTCCTTTTTCAGCAGAGTAGCTTTTGCTTCTCCATCCACATAGGACGTGTTAACCTAAAACAAAACAGCCAGTTACTTTACCAACAAAATGGTTTTATTTGGGAACAGAAAGAATTGCAATTTGAGACATGCAGCTATAGTGAACCACATGCAAGTCTGGTAAAACGAAAGAAAGGAAGCTCTTTTATAGAGGAGAAGAGAAAGTTGGGAGGGGCTATTATAAACAAAAAGTCCACTGGGTGAAACTGGGAGTTTGAAGTATAGTGGCTTTTCACTGGCTGAGGTGCAACAGTCTCTCATTGGCTTAGCTGTTGCCAGGCAAGGAGAATTCTTTCCTCCTCCAGCTGGCAGTGGTAAATTAGGGCCACTTTCTGCTGGAGATGCAAAGTGTTGTACATCCCTTTCTGTTGGGACCTGTACTGAAGAGTGGTATGGGAGTGAGAGCTCCCCCTTCTGGGTTCCTGACTCCATTTTAGTGAGGTTTCCCTTTATCAATTTTTACAGAGGAAAGCAATGGCCACGCTCAAACTCCTGAGTTTACATGTGTATCATGGCCAAACTGACTGACTCTCTTTAATCAGTCCCTAGAGAGGAAATCTCATTGGCCCAAATTCACCCACCTGCACCTGTGGCTGGAGGTGATCATCCTGCTGTGTGCAGTCCATCCCTGGAAGCAAGGAAGTACTGAGTGTTCTTTGTAAGCTAGGAAGACATACCAAATAGTGTATACTGCAAATGGATAAGACTATGCAAACCCCGTTCCTCTCTCAAATTCAACAAAACAATGTCATCCCTCCTCTCCTGGAATGAAGTGACTAATGGAGCAGAGAAAGGCCCAATATTATTAAAAAAAAAAAAAAATCAATGTCCCTCCACATAGAAATATCAGTTACAGTGTAAGAAGAAGCTAAGCCAGCCTATCAGTGAAACATTCAACCAGACAACTTCCATGCCAAAATAAACCTATAAAATGAAACGTCACACTGAACAATGTGAGTTCAGTCTCCTTTCCTCAATGTTTTACTTAAATCCTATGGTTTATACAAACAGAGTTAAAAATACTTCATGCTAAAGATAACCAAAGCACTCAGGATAATAATGAAACAGTTTGTGCCTACAGCTTCTATCTGGAAAAGGCAAATAACTTAAATATTAACTATAAAGAGTCACTGAACTGATAACTATCTATTGTTTTGTTAAGTTTTATTTTCCTCTGAAGGTTTGCCAGTCCACTACATGGCCATAGTAAGTATGGGACATCTTGCATAGGAAAAAATAAATCACTTTCAGGTATAAATTCAAAGTTGAGATGTTGAAAAAAGAATTGTAGGTACAGTTATCACAGATTTCCCCCCTTAATGATGAATAATTTGCTAGACTGAGCTCAAGGAATACCTGAAACCCATTTTTTTTTCCTAGCAGATAACAGTTCATATTAAGTAGGCTTTCTTAGTTTCACCTTTCAACAGTATCTGCTAAATTTAATCACAGATGCATAGTGACAATTTTTTCCATAAATGGTGTTAAGCAAAGGTATTCTAAAGAGGGGAAATACAGTGTAAGGTAGAATTAAATCCTAATTTTATTTCTTATTCTCTCTCTGACGCTGGAGGTCTTCATATTTCAGCTTCCTGTTCTGTAAATTTTATAACACTGCAATGCTTCACAGTGCTGTTGTAGGAAGAAAGTAAAATGTGAAAATTGAGCAAGTATAAGCATTGCCATGATGGTTGGTATTGCTGCTAGTGATGTTGCCCTGCTTACAGAAACACGGACATCATTTGCCCTTGACTTGACTTCCAGAAATTTAACTTTTAAGGCCTGAAGTAGGTTAACAATAATATCTGCATTTGTATAATGCTTTATAGTTTATAAATAATTTCAGAAATGAGCAACATTTAATCCTCACAAATGTTGCATAATAGAGGTGTTATCATCCGAGGAGACAGAGACTCTGAGAGGTCAAGTGATTTACCCAAGTTCACACAACTGGTAGTAAACCTAGAATTCAAAGCTGGAATTCAAACCCTGTCTTTTGACTCTAGGTCTAGTATTTTCCCTTTATTGTAGTGGAGCTTGTCTGATGTTTTTAAAAAATCTTCTGATTCTATTTCTCACCTTAACTTATAACATAGGTGTCATACGGAGGAATCAATTGAAAAGTGTTCCACTAATTTTCCTGGACTGGTCAGAGATCCTGATGACTTCTTTTAACTACTTAAATGTTCAATTCTTTTAACTACTTCTTTAACTCCTCACCCTACTTACTTTTTTCCTTCTTCCAGTTTTATTGCGATACAACTGATATACAGCACCGTATAAGTTTAAGTTGTACTGTATAATGATTTGACTTACATACATCATGAAATAATCACCACAGCAAGTTTAGTGAACATCCATCATCTCATATAGATACAAAATTAAAGGAATAGAAAAAAGTGTTTTCCCTTGTGATGAGAACTCTTAGGATTTACTTCATTTAAAACTTTCATGTATAGCATATAGCAATGTTAATTATACCTATCATGTTTTATATTACATCCCTAGTACTTATTTATCTTACAACTGGAAGTTTGTACCTTTTGATCACCTTCATCCAATTCGCCCTCCTGCCTCTGACAACTGAAATCTGATCTCTTTTTCTGAGTATGTTTATTTGTTTGTTTATTTGTTTTTGAAGTATAATTGACCTACAAAACTATGTCAGTGTACAACACAGTGACTCACTATTTCAATACTTTTCAAAATGATCACCATAATAAATCTAGTTACAACCATCAGCATATAAAAATTACATAATTGTTGATTATATTCCCCACACTGTACATTTCATACCCATGACTCATTTATTTTGTAACTTAAAATAAATTACTTTAGGTTTATTTTTAATTTAAACTTAAATAAAATAATTATTTTAATAGATTATGTACCTCATAATCTCCTTCACCTATTTCTCTCCTCCCCCCCACCCCACCTCCCCTCTGGAAACCACCTGTTTGTTCTCTGTATCTATGACTCTGTTTCTATTTAGTTATATTTGTTCATTTGTTTTTGTTTTCTTAGATTCCACATATAAATGAAATCATATGGTATTTGTCTTTCTCTGACTTATTTCACGTAGCATAGTACAATCTAGGTCCACCCACATTGTTGCAAATGGCAAGATTCCATGCTTTTTATGGCTGAGTAATATTCCATTGTGTATATATATGTGTGTGTATATATACACACACCACATCTTCTTCATCCACTCATCTACTGATGAGTACTTAGGTTGCTCCCATATCTTGGCTATTTTAAATAATGCTGCAATGAACATTGGGGTGCATATATCTTCTCACCTTACTTCTCCATTAATTTATTTGTCTATGCTTTTATCTCTGTTAGAACGCATTACATGCATTACATGATGTCTTCAATTGCAAAATAATATAATATATTCGGGATTGACACCAGCTGAGGGAACACAGAATAAAGGAGAGTAACAAATGATAAGTCAGATGATTTTGTGGCCCAGTGATTTGGCATGGGCCCAGTAATACATATCTGGGTTCAAATCAGGATTTCAAAATGTGGACCTCAATTCCCTTATGTGTAAAATATGGTCAATAATACCTACTTCACATGGTTAGAGTGAGAGTTAAATAAATACATGGTGTGTGTGAGGGTGTATAAATATATATTTACTAGTGGTTGGCAGAGTAATTGGTACAAAATAAGTGTACAATAAATGGAAATTTTATGCCTTGGTTGGGGAAAGTTGTAAATAAGTCAAGTTTGGAAGAGGTCTTAAACATGGTTTGACTCACATTGAAGAGGCTGTGAATACCAGTAAGCAACAAATATTAGTTTCACAATTTCTGGATATTAGGTCATGGTGTACATGTTGATAATACTGGACTTCGGGCAATAATTCATTCAACTGAGGATGCATACACAAGCCCAGAAGGACATTTAAACAATGTCCTTAAACAGAAAACACAATTTAGAGTTTTCTCATGAATGGAGTTGCTGTACATCACTTTCTAGATACCGCCTGCTAAATGTTTTATTCCCCAGTTAGGCACAAGAAGCAAAGCCCATGAACAACAGATGGCAGCCCAATTCTGGATTCTCTAAATGGTTTTCCTCCTACTCATAAGAGCCCAAGGATGTGTTGATTCAAGTGTTGCAGATGAATCTTCAGCACAAAATACTACTTCACAGTGTGACTCAGACTGTGTTTCTCCTCATTGGTGATAACCAAGCTTTGAAACATGGTCTGAATTCAGAGTCTGGATCTGAAGACAATTTATATGCAATTTGGCATCCAACTCCAACAAGTTTATGTGTGTACATAAAGCATAAAAGGATGGAAAAATCATTTTAATTCGCCATTAAGTCCTGGGTAGCAATCAAGGCTTTAAACAAAGTAGTTGAATTCATGTAGTCAGTCAACACAAGTTCAGGGATCAGAAAATGGAGGACTAACCTTGATGCCTCACCTTTCCTTAACCTCCCCACATCCAATCACAGCAAGTTCACCTGCTAAATTACCCTTACATCCATGGACTTCTGTCTCCACTGCAACCCCTATTAGTCTAAGCCAACAGCACCCATTTCTTGGTCTCCCTACATTTAAGTTAGATCTTCTTGGATGCAGTCCGACAGATTTCTCCAAAATGTGAACTTGATCCTGTCACTGCCACCACTCCATTCCTACTGCTTCAATAGCTTCCCTTTGTTCCTATGATAAAGGTCAAAACACTTGTCGTGGTCATTAAAGTATAATGTTCTTAGTTACCACAGTGTACCTTAGTTACCAACAACAGAAGTTATCTCTGGCTGATTTAAAGAGCAAAGAAATTTATTAAAAGGATATTGCCACTAGGAAGAAATTGACTCAGACAAGAGAGAAACTTATAAGGAAATGTGAGCCACCCATAGGCTGGGGCCAAGCTGAGGAAATGGGTGCCACAGCTTGTACTGCCAATATCCTGGAAACCATCGCTGGAGCCACTGCCACACTTACCAAAACAAGAAGGGAATTCTTCACTGTTTTGCATCTGGCTCCTGACCCAAATACTGAGTGGGTGCACTTGATTGGCTGAGGCTAGGTCATGTGACCACACCGAGCCACCTGGAGCTGAGTTTCTGTAGCAGGAAGTCGGTCCTACCTACCATTAAGTGGGGAATTCCCCAAACACAAGAAGGAGTTTCAAATGCTGAGTGGTCAAAATAAAGAGAAAGAAAGAAAGAGTAACGTCCACTACAACCTATGGCCTATGATTTGGCTTTGTCTCCCCCTCGAGCACCATCTCACCCCCTCTCTCTCTGTGCTCCAGCTACACTGTCCTTCCTTCAAACATTTCTCCCATATGGCTCTTCCCTCTGCCTGGAATGCTCCCTTACCTATCAGCAGTCCTACCTCACTCTGGTCCAGGCTAGTGTATAGGTTCGGGTACTGTTCGGAAAACGATGGCACACTCACAGGTGAGTTCAATGAGGTCATTTATAAAGATGTGGGCCCTGTTAAGGGAAGCCAGCCAGACCAGCTGTAGTAAAGCATCCTTGCCTAGCAATAGTAGGAAGCCCTATCACCCCTCAGTTACAGGGGTAAGGGATGAGGTGGGTGTTCCTGGAACCAGCACGAATAGCTGTGGCCTCCAACAAAGAAACGAAGTCAATTTATACTGGCAGGGAGGGGGAGTTAATAGCCTGATTTCACTCTGCTCCCACTCTCTAACCTCCTGCTGATGCCTCTTATTGGCCAAACCCAAACTGAGGCCAGAGGGAGAAGTCGCCTGTTGTTGGAGGCCACCAAGGCAATCTCCTGGAACACAGGGCAGGGTCAAGAAAGATGGAGTTTGGATTCGGAAGGGCTAGTGGAAAAAAATCCAGGGTAGTCAGTGTCCTGCTTTAGGTTCCTTTTCTTAACAGTACTTAAAAAAAAACAATTTTATTGCAGTATAATTGACAGATAACCTTTTATTGGTTTCAGCTGTACAACATGATTGGATATTTGTATATGTTACAAAGTCCTTAACAGTATTTACCTCTATGTGTAACTATATAAGAGGTTTTTAAATTATTATTAATAGGTATTAGTAACAATTTTAAATTCCTTGAGGTCAGGGATCGTGTCTGTCTTTGCTCACCACTGTTTCCTCAGAAACTAGCATAGTACCTAAAACAAAAAAAGGGCCTCAATAAATATTTCTTTTTTTAAAAAAATAAATTTATTTATTTTTGGCTGCATTGGGTCTTCATTGCTACCTGCAGTCTTTCTCTAGTTGTGGCGACCAGGAGCTATTCTTCATTATGGTGTGCAGGCTCCTCATTGTGATGGCTTCTCTTATTGCAGAGCAACAAAAGGGCTCTAGGCGCACTGGCTTCAGTAGTTGTGGCATGTGGGCTCAGTAGTTGTGGCTTGCGGGCTCTAGAACACAGGCTCAGTAGTTGTAGTGCATGGCCTTAGTTGCTCTGCAGCATGTGGGATCTTCCCAGACCAGGGCTCGAACCCATGTCCCCTGCATTGGCAGGCGGATTCTTAACCACTGTGTCATCAGGGAAGTCCCAATATTTCTTGAATTAAAGAAAGTATCTTCAATATGGGATATATTGAAAGTACCGTTAATATGGGAAATAGCCTAATTCTTGAGCCTTTAATAACATGAATAGGGAAATCATGCCTTCCTTCTTCCTTGTCAATCAGACTCTTTCCCAGTTTCTTCTTTGTCCACCTCATAAAATGTCATGTAATCACAAAATCTATGAAGTCCTGCCTTAAATTGAGCTAAAAGGCTAATAATTTACTTTTATTTTGCCCAAAGTTTCTCCTGCTCGGTTAACTTTTCTAAGTAATTTATTGAGAGCTCATTCTATGAAATAGATGAAGAGAGCTAACTTACTCAGGCTTCACAATAATCAAAAACTTTAAACCACAATGCACAGCAAGCATTTCAATTTAAACCTTTTTGCCTTTGTGCTATATTAAAATGTGCCTTGAAACAGGCATAATGACATATGGTAAATAACATATGGTTCCCGACAGTCCCTATTCATATGGAAAATATGCTAATTATATCCTGTACAGGAAGTAAAAGTGGAACCAGATTTACTTTCTCTGTATAGGTTTATCTGGATCCAGCAACTGAAAATACTGATTTCCAGTGTCACAGAGGAAATGATATGGAGGCTGAACAGAGATGGCTGGTGTTCAAAGGTCAGTTACAAAGTAATCCACTGGAGGAAGAAAGGAATAATACATGATTTGGCGGTCAGAGTCAAGGTAATGTTGAGGGCTAGTAAGAGACGTTTAGAGAAGGCCCTGAGCCTTATCGAGGGAGTCCTTCAAGTCTCAGCTCTTTCCCAGGTCCGAAGAACTCATGCCAACCTTTGGGAAACAGACTCAGCATCCCCCAGACATTGCTTCCACTAATGGATTGTGCTTGTTTTTATTGCCCGGAGCTCTACTAGACCAAATGCTCCCTTTTTATAACAAAGATTTATAATGCTGCCTCTGCTATCCTGAAATGAACTCATATGTAATATTATTTATACAAAACATTTTTTAAACCAATGTAATGCTCTAACTATAAAATAAAGGATAAATAAAATATATTTATAATAAAGTAATATATATCTCAGAATGTAAACTCTTAGGCACTCAGAGACTTACACCTATGGGTAGAATCACTGTGAATGCAACAAGCACAAATGCATTTCATGTTCTACTGGACTCAAATGCCATGAGCGGCATTGTTGTCACACGTGTATTTTCAAAATAGTGAATGCCTCTTGGTAAAGTTCCCCAGTAAACAATGAACAATTTTCTCTTGGCTTACAGAGTAGTTACATTCCTGGAAAATTCAGCGATCTTAAAAATATGTAAAAGCTACTTAGAACTTTATATAAAATGGAGTTGAGTTCTAGGCACAGATACTTGTAAATAAGTTTTATACTTACATGAAAGTTCTATAGAACATTTGAAGTCTCATTCAATTCACGGAACAATTTTTCGATGTATGGGTTAGTCGTTTACATTGCAAAATACCTCTGGCCCCAGCCCACGAAATGCCAGTGCATCCTCCAATCATTTTAATAAGCCAAAATGGGTCTACAAGTTTCCAAAATGCCATACGGGTATATAGTATCTCCTCTGTTAGAGACTTACTGGGCTAGAGGATTCAGTAATAAGTTTTCTGACTATGATAGTATCACTGTGATGCTATCAGTATGTGACATTCTAAACCTTCCTTTGGCTGGTACAATTCCTTCCAGCAGGCCCAGAAATAAAATCCTTCTAACTTAAGGCAAAAAAGTTTGTGAGCAAGATACTGGAGCAGCTCACCCAGTAGAAGGAAGAGCTGAATAAGAAAGCCTCAGTGTATCATTTAAAATTAAGTTCCACTAAACATAATAGAAAACCCCAAATAACAGTGGTTTAAACAGATAAAATTTTAATTCTCTCTCACATAAACTGAGCCTGGAGACAAGGAGTCCAGCGTTGGTACAGCAGCTCTGCTCCGTGAAGTCCCCAGAGACCCAGGCTCATTCTATTCACTCTCTGCCATCCTTAGGGTGTGGCCCTGGTTCTCAGGTGGCAGCAGAATGCAAGAACGAATGAAGAGCCAGGCAAATCCCAACTATCTCCTAAGGAAGGTTCTCAGAAGCTGCCGGAAGACAATTTCACTTACACTTCATTGTCCAAAACTTAGTCACGTGGCCATTCCGAGCTGCAGGAAGACTGAGAAAGTGTTTATTCTGGGTGGTTACGTGACCAGATGAAAATTCTATTACTGATGAATAGACGAGAATGGACACTGGATGATAAACTAATAATAATCAGTGCCCCGCTTGGGGAGAAGAGGAATCAGGGCAGCTCTGGGGTTTCAGCGGACAGCCCTGTGTGTGTATATTCAGTGTTGGTAGCAGTGAGGATTTATGACTGGGCTGTGCTGTAATACAGATGTGTTCTTGGCTGTTTAGTCTTCCTTGGTGTGGTGGGCTGAATAATCGCCATGTCCTACTCCCTGGGACCTATGAATACATTACCTTCCATTGTACAAGGAAATTTGAAGAGAGAACCTTAAATTAAGGTTCTTGAAATGCAGAGTATTCAGGATTATCTGAGTGGGCCTAATGTAATTTCAAGAATCCTCATAAGAGGGAGGCAGGAGATCAGAGAGAGAGGAAACATGTCGACAAAAGCAGGAGGTTAGAGGGATGCGAAGAAAGACAGCCCCTAGAAGCTGGAAAAAGGCAAGAAAACAGATTATTTCCCGAAGACTCCAGAAAGCACAGACCTTGATTTTACACTTTCAACATCCAGAACTATAAGAAAATAAATGTGTGTTGTTTTAAACCACTACATTTGTGGTAATTTGTTACAGCAGCAGGAGGAAACTAATACACTTGGTAACTGATTATTTTCTGATCAGGCTCTAAATCAGGTTCGAAAACTTCTCATAAACTTCACAAACTACCCAATACACTCTCATTAAAACCCTTCCCTGCTGAAGCTAATCAGAGTCGGTTTCTACTCTGCCCAGCAAAGGACTCAGGCTCGTATACAATCAGAGACCATTCCTCTAGGGGTCACCAATAAGAAAACTCAGCAATATCGGCATGCTGTTTCTACTTTCCTGTTCTCAGGAGTCATATTCCCAAGAGAGCAAAACCAATTTTCCAGATTAGATCACATGCCCATCCATCCCTGTAGTCAGGGGGTGAAGGACCTATGATTAAAAGCCCCACCAGAACCACTTGGGTTGGGGATTCACTCAAAGTAATGAGGCAACTGTTTTTACCAGAGGAAGGAGGAAAATAACACTGGCCAGCCAAAACCAACATTTTTTTTTAATGTTTTTTTTAACATCTTTATTGGAGTATAATTGCTTTACAGTAGTGTGTTAGTTTCTGCTTTATAACAAAGTGAATAAGTTATACATATACATATGTTCCCATATCTCTTCCCTCTTCCATCTCCCTCCCTCCCACCCCTCTAGGTGGTCACAAAGCACTGACCTGATCTCCCTGTGCTATGCAGCTGCTTCCCACTAGCTATCTATTTTACGTTTGGTAGTGTATATATGTCCATGCCACTCTCTCGCTTTGTCACAGCTTACATTTCCCCCTCGTCATATCCTCAAGTCCATTCTCTAGAGGTCTGTGTCTTTATTCCTGTCTTACCCCTAGGTTCTTCATGACATTTTTTCCCCTTAAATTCCATATATATGTGTTAGCATATGGTATTTTTCTTTCTCTTTCTGACTTACTTCACTCTGTATGACAGACTTTAGGTCCATCCATCTCATTACAAATAGCTCAATTTCGTTTCTTTTTATGGCCGAGTAATATGCCATTGTATATATGTGCCACATCTTCTTTTTCCATTCATCCGATGATGGACACTTAGGTTGTTTCCATCTCTGGGCTATTGTAAATAGAGCTGCAATGAACATTTTGGTACATGACTCTTTCTGAATTATGGTTTTCTCAGGGTATATGCCCAGTAGTGGGATTGCTGGGTCATATGGTAGTTCCATTTGTAGTTTTCTAAGGAACCTTCATACTGTTCTCCATAGTGGCTGTACCAATTCACATTCCCACCAGCAGTGCAAGAGTGTTCCCTTTCCTCCACACCCTCTCCAGCATTTATTGTTTCTAGATTTTTTGATGATGGTCATTCTGACTGGTGTGAGATGATATCTCATTGTAGTTTTGATTTGCATTTCTCTAATGATTAATGATGTTGGGCATTCTTTCCTGTGTTTGTTGGCAGTCTGTGTATCTTCTTTGGAGAAATGTTTATTTAGGTCTTCGGCCCATGTTTGGATTGGGTTGTTTGTTTTTTTGTTATTGAGCTGCATGAGCTGCTTATATATTTTGGAGATTAATCCTTTGTCAGTTGCTTCATTTGCAAATATTTTCTCCCATTCTGAGGGTTGTCTTTTGGTCTTGTTTATGGTTTCCTTTGCTGTGCAAAAGCTTTGAAGTTTCATTAGGTCCCATTTGTTTATTTTTGTTTTTATTTCCATTTCTCTAGGAGGTGGGTCAAAAAGGATCTTGCTGTGATTTATGTCATAGAGTGTTCTGCCTATGTTTTCCTCTAAGAGTTTGATAGTTTCTGGCCTTACATTTAGGTCTTTAATCCATTTTGAGCTTATTTTTGTGTATGGTGTTAGGGAGAGATCTAATCTCATACTTTTACACGTACCTTCCAGTTTTCCCAGCACCACTTATTGAAGAGGCTGTCCTTTCTCCACTGTACATTCCTGCAACCTTTATCAAAGATAACGTGACCATATGTGCATGGGTTTATATCTGGGCTTTGTATCCTGTTCCATTGATCTATATTTCTGTTTTTGTACCAGTACCATACAGTCTCGATTACTGTAGCTTTGGAGTGTAGCCTGAAGTCAGGGAGCCTGATTCCTCCAGCTCCGTTTTTCATTCTCAGATTGCTTTGGCTATTCGGGGTCTTTTGTGTTTCCATACAAATTGTGAAATTTTTTGTTCTAGTTCTGTGAAAAATGCCAGTGGTAGTTTGATAGGGATTGCATTGAATCTGTAGATTGCTTTGGGTAGTAGAGTCACTTTCACAATGTTGATTCTTCCAATCCAAGAACATGGTATATCTCTCCATCTATTTGTATCACCTTTAATTTCTTTCATCAGTGTCTTATAATTTTCTGCATACAGGTCTTTTGTCTCCTTAGGTAGATTTATCCTAGATATTTTATTCTTTGTGTTGCAATGGTAAATGGGAGTGTTTTCTTGATTTCACTTTCAGATTTTTCATCATTAGTGTATAGGAATGCCAGAGATTTCTGTGCATTAATTTTGTATCCTGCTACTTTACTAAATTCATTGATTAGCTCTAGTAGTTTTCTGGTAGCATCTTTAGGATTCTCTATGTATAGTATCATGCCATCTGCAAACAGTGACAGCTTTACTTCTTCTTTTCTGATTTGGATTCCTTTTATTTCCTTTTCTTCTCTGATTGCTGTGGCTAAAACTTCCAAAACTATGTTGAATAAGAGTGGTGAGAGTAGGCAACCTTGTCTTTTTTCTGATCTTAGTGGAAATGCTTTCAGTTTTTCACCATTGAGGATGATGTTGGCTGTGGGCTTGTCGTATATGGCCTTTATTATGTTGAGGAAAGTTCCCTCTATACCTACTTTCTGCAGGGTTTTTATCATAAATGGGTGTTGAATTTTGTCAAAAGCTTTCTCTGCGTCTATTGAGATGATCATATGGTTTTTCTCCTTCAATTTCTTAATACGGTGTATCATGTTGATTGATTTGCATATATTGAAGAATCCTTGCATTCCTGGAATAAACCCCACTTGATCATGGTGTATGATCCTTTTAATGTGATGTTGGATTCTGTTTGCTAGTATTTTGTTGAGGATTTTTGCATCTATGTTCATCAGTGATATTGGCCTGTAGTTTTCTTTCTTTGTGACATCCTTGTCTGGTTTTGCTATCAGGGTGATGGTGGCCTTGTAGAATGAGTTTGGGAGTGCTCCTCCCTGTGCTATATTTTGGAAGAGTTTGAGAAGGATAGGTGTTAGCTCTTCTCTAAATGTTTGATAGAATTCGCCTGTGAAGCCATCTGGTCCTGGGCTTTTGTTTGTTGGAAGATTTTTAATCACAGTTTCAATTTCAGTCCTTGTGATTGGTCTGTTCATATTTTCTATTTCTTCCTGATTCAGCCTTGGCAGGTTGTGTATTTCTATGAATTTGTCCATTTCTTCCAGGCTGTCCATTTTATTGGCATAGAGTTGCTTGTAGTAATCTCTCATGATCTTTTGTATTTCATCAGTGTCAGTTGTTACTTCTCCTTTTTCATTACTAATTCTATTGATTTGAGTCTTCTTCCTTTTTTTCTTGATGAGTCTGGCTAATGGTTTATCAATTTTGTTTATCTTCTCAAAGAACCAGCTTTTAGTTTTATTGATCTTTGCTATCGTTTCCTTCATTTCTTTTTCATTTATTTCTGATCTGATCTTTATGATTTCTTTTCTTCTGCTAACTTTGGGGTTTTTTTGTTCTTCTTTCTCTAATTGTTTTAAAAACCAACATATTTTATTAGTTTAATATTTCAGAGACATAAAAGACATCTTCATATCCAGTAAATTAAATTGCTAAAATCAAAAACCAATAAAAAACATCCAGTTAAATATGGCAGATTAATTACATGTATTTGTCTCTTTTCTGAAATTCCACCCAAAAATGGTACAAATCTTAAGAGCAAATAGGTAGTGAACATCAGCAGACAAAAAACAACACATTTTTTAAAGCTAGGAAACAGACGGAAGAATGGTAAAGACATTGCTAAGCAAAGGAGGGTAAAGCCTAAGTATCCAAAAAATAGACACCAAAAAGCATACAGTTTACCCTGCAGACATTCAGAAAGGCTAAGGGCTGAGAAGCATGAGTGCTTCCTGTGCATAAAAATAAGCATTTTGTGCCTCATTATTCAATGTGGGTGTATAGAGAATTTGACAAATTTCTGTCATGTAAATATAAAAGATATTTGAACAAATAAATTCGTATACTCTACTCATCTCTGGAAAAAATTGTTAGATTATTAAAAATATAAATATTTAACCAATGACTACAAGATATTTGAGGAAAATCTCCAATATCAACAACAAATCACAGAGGAGACAAAGGTAATGCAAGGAACAGAACAAAGCTTTATTAAAAACTGTAATTGATATCACCAGAGAGATAAAAGAATGTATTATATTCATGAAACAAGAGGAGGATGATTGTTTTAACAAAGAAATTATCAGAATAAGAATAAGTTTATAGAAATTGAAAATATGGCTGTGAAGGACTTCCCTGGTGATGCAGTGGTTAAGAATCTGCCTACCAATTCAGGGGACATGGGTTTGAGTCCTGGCCCAGGAAGATCTCACATGACTTGGAGCAACTAATCCCATGCACCACCACTACTGAGCCTGCACTCTAGAGCCCGCAAGCCACAACTACAGAGCCCGTATGCTGCAACTACTGGAGCCCGAGTGCCTAGATCCCGTGCTCCACAACAAAAGAAGCCACAACTCAGACTCACCACAACAAGAGAAAGCTTGTGTGCATCAAGGAAGACCAAATGCAGCAGGAAAAAAAAGAAAAAAATATATATATATATGGCTGTGAAATAAACAAAAATGCTCCATTAAAAGGTTAGAAGATAAAAGCAGGAAATCTTCTAAAAAGTAAAATCAGGAGGTGGAGTCAAGATGCCAGTGTGGGAAGACATGGAGTTAGCATCTCCCCACAATTAGGATGCCTGCCAGCCACTGGTGGGGGACTCTGACACCCAAGGAGATGGGAGGAACCCCAAGGTGAACAGGTAGAATGTAGGGGAACTGAGGGGGGGAAAAGTGGAGGCCAGACAGGATCGGTGCTCCTGAGGCCGGGGAGATCAGGAGAGGCAGGAGGGAGGGACTGTCGGGGAAGAGCTGGAGAAGAGCGGAGGGCAATCGCCTGGCTCACTTGGGCCAGGGAGCCTGCTGAGCTCCCAAGCTGGTACACCTCCCCTCCAAAGCTCCATCCAGGCTGTGTGGGTCCTGGGGGCATAGGAGGGAGGCCAGGGAGATCAGGAGAGGCAGGCAGAAGGAGCCATCCAGGAGGAGCAGGAGAGGAGCAGAGGGCGATTGTCCTGCCCACTCCACCCAGGGAGGCTGCTGAGCTCCCAGGCCAATCCCCTGCCCTGCAAAAACCCCTCCATGCTGCATGGGTCCTTGGGGGCACAGGAGAGAGGCCAGGGAGATCAGGAAAGGCAGGTGGGAGGGGGTTTCCCAGATCCAAGGAGCAGGAGAGGAGAGGAGGGCATTTGCCCTGCCCACTCGAGCCCAAGAAGATTTCTGGGCTCCCAGGGGAGGTCCCCTGCCCTCTGAGACCAGGGGTGGGGAGCATGCCTGGGCCTCTTCTGTTCCTTGAGCCTAAGCCTCACCCCCAACAGCCCCCAGGACCTTTTCCAGCCCTGTGGGTCCTGAGCATTGGTCCTGCCCACTGCCCAAACCTCACCCTTGCTTAGGCCCCGCCCTCCACAGCCAAGGCCTCCCCCCCCTTTTTTTTTCTTTTCCCTCATCCTCTCTTTTACTGTTGTGGTACTGATGTACCTTCCTGTGGTTGATTCATCTATATTTTTATTTTTATATTCTTCCTAACATATCTGTTAGTTTCTTAGTCTAATTTTATTTGTTACTTTGTTATTGTTTTTTTTTTTTGCCACCCCAGGCAGCTTGCGTTATCTTGGTTCACGAGCCCGGGGTGGGGCCAAAGCTCCTGCAGTGGGAACTCTGAGTCCAAACCACTGGACTAACAGAGAACCTCAGACCCAGGGAATATTCATCAGAGTGCAGTCTCACAGAGTTCCTCATCTCAGCACCAATACCCAGCTCTACCCAATAGCCTACAAATTCCAGTGCTGGAAGCCTCAGGCCAAACAATCAGTAAGACAGGAACACAATCCCACTCATAAACAAACAAACAAACAAACAAACAAAACCTGAGATGGCAAAAATATATGTCACAGATGAAGGAGCAAGGTAAAAACCTATAAGACCAAACAAATGAAGAGGAAGTAGGCAATCTACCTGAAAAAGAAATCAGAGTAATGATAGTAAAGATGATCCAGAATCTCGAAAATAGAATGGAGGCACGGATTGAGAAAATACAAGAAATGTTTAACAAAGATCTAGAAGTACTAAAGAACAAACAAACAGAGATGAACAGCACAATAACTGAAAAGAAAAATACACTAGAAGGAATCAATAACAGAATAACTGAGGCAGAAGAACGAATAAGTGAGCTGGAAGACAAAATGGTAAAAAAAAGAGCCGAGGAGCAGAATAAAGAATAAAGAATGAAAAGAATTGAAGACAATCTCAGAGACCTCTGGAACAACACTAAATGCACCACCATTCGAATTATAGGGGTCCCAGAACAAGAAGAGAAAAAGAAAGGGTCTGAGAAAATATGTGAAGAGATTATAGTGGAAAACTACACTAACGTGGGAAAGTAAATAGCCACCAAAGTCCAGGAAGCACAGAGAGTTCCATACATGATAAACCCTAGGAAAAACACACCAAGACACATATTAATCAAACTAGTAAAAATTAAATTCAAAGAAAAAATATTAAAAGCAGCAAGGGAAAAACAAAAAATAACATACAAAGGAATCCCCATAAGGTTATCAGCTGATTTTTCAGTGGAAACTCTGCAGGCCAGAAGGGGGTGGCAGGATATACTTAAGGTGATGAAAGAGAAAAAGGTACAAACAAGATTACTCTATGCAGCAAGCATCTAATTCAGATTCAATGGAGAAGTCAAAAGCTTTTCAGACAAGCAAAAGCTAAGAGAATTCAGCACCACCAAACCAGCTCTACAACAAATGCTAAAGAAACTTCTCTAAGCAGGAAACACATGAGAAGAAAAAGATCCACAAAAACAAACCCAAAACAATTAAGAAAATGGTAATAGGACAAACAAACAAACAAAAAAATGAATAACATATCAATATGTTAATATCATATTAACATATTGATAATAACCTTGAATGTAAATGGATTAAATGCCCCAACCAAAAGACACAGACTGGCTGAATGGATACAAAAAAAAGAGCCATATATATGATATCTACAAGAGACCCACTTCAGACCTAGGGACACATACAGACTGAAAGTGAAGGGATGGAAAAAGATATTCCATACAAATGGAAGTCAAAAGAAAGCTGGGGTAGCAATATTTGTATCAGTCTTTATCAAAATAAAGACTGTTACAAGAGATAAGGAGGGACACTACATAATGATCAAAGAATCAATCCAAGAAGAAGATATAACAATTATAAATATTTATGCACCCAACATAGGAGCACCTCAATATATAAGGCAAATGCTAACAACTGTGAAAGGAGAAATCGACAGTAACACAATAATAGTAGGGGACTTTAACACCCCACTCATACCAATGGACAGATCATCCAAAGAGAAAATAAATAAGGAAACAGAAGCTTTAAATGACACAATAGACCAGATAAATCTAATTGATATTTATAGAACATTCCACCCAAAAGTGGCAGAATACACTTTCTTCTCAAGTGTATATGGAACATTCTCCAGGACAGATCACATCTTGGGTCACAAATCAAGCCTTCGAAAATTTAGGAAAAATGAAATTTTATCAAGCATCTTTTCTGACCACAACGCTATGAGATTGGATATCAGTTACAGGAAAAACACTGTGAAAAACACAAATACATGGAGGTTAAAAAATGTGCTACTAAATAACCAAGAGATCACTGAAGAAATCAAAGAAGAAATAAAAAAATACATAGAAACAAATGACAATGAAAACACGATGACCCAAAACCTATGGGATGCAGCAAAAGCAGTTCTAAGAGGGAAGTTTATAGCAATACAATCTCACCTCAAGAAACAAGAAAAATCTCAAATAAACAATCTAACCCTACACTTAAAACAACTAGAGAAAGAAGAACAAAGAAAACACAAAGTTAGTAGAAGGAAAGAAATCATAAAGATCAGAGCAGAAATAAATGAAATAGAAACAAAGAAAACAATAGCAAAGATCAATAAAACTAAAAGCTGGTTCTTTGAGAAGATAAACAAAATTGATAACCCTTAGCCAGACTCATCAAGAAAAAAATGGAGAAGCCGCAAACCAATAAAATTAGAAATGAGAAATTACAACTGACGCTGCAGAAATACAAAAGATTATAAGAGACTACTACAAAGAAGTATATGCCAATAAAATGGACAACCACGAAGAAATGGACAAATTCTTGGAAAGGTACAATTTTCCAAGACTGAACCAGAAGAATTAGAAAAGACAAACAGACCTATCCCAAGTAATGAAATTGAAACCATAATCTAAAATCTTCCAACAAACAAAAGTCCAGGACCAGATGGCTTCACAGGCGAATTCTATCAAACATTTAGAGAAAAGCTAACACCCATCCTTCTCAAGCTCTTCCAAAACGTTGCAGAGAGAGAAACAGTCCCAAGTTCGTCCTATGAAGTCACTATCACCCTGATACCAAAACCAGGAAAAGATATCATGAAAAAGGAAAATTATAGACCAATAACACTGATGAACATAGATGCAAAAATCCTCAACAAAATACTAGCAAACAGAATCCAACAGCACATTAAAAGGATCATACACCATGATCAAGTGGGATTTATCCCAGGGATGCAAAGATTCTTCAATATACGCAAAGCAGTCAATGTGATACACCACATTAACAAATTAAGGAATAAAAACCATATGATCATCTCAATAGATGCAGAAAACACTTTTGACAAAACTCAACACCCATTTATGATAAAAACTCTCCAGAAAATGGGCATAGAGGGAACCTACCTCAACATAATAAAGGCCATATATGACAAACCCACAGCAAGCATCATACTTAATGGTGAAAAACTGAAAGCATTTCCACTAAGCTCAGGAAAAATACAAGGAGGTCCACTCTCACCTCTCTTATTCAACATAGTTTTGGAAGTCCTAGCCACAGCAATCAGAAAAGAAACAGAAATAAAAGGAATACATATTGGAAAAGAAGAAGTAAAACTGTTTGCCAATGACATGATACTATACATAGAAAATCCTAAACATGCCACCAGAAAACTACTAGAACTAATCAATGAATTTGCTAAGGTTGCAGGATACAAAATTAATGCACAGAAATCTCTGGCATTCCTATAAACCAACAATAAAAAATCAGAAAGAGAAATTGAAGAAACACTCCCATTTACCCTTGCAACAAAAATAATAAAATACCTAGGAATAAACCTGCCTAAGGAGGTGAAAAACTTGTACTCAGAAAACTATAAAATACTGATGAAAGAAATCAAAGATAACATAAACAGATGGAGAAATATACCATGTTCTTGGATTGGAAGAATCAATATTGTGAAAATGACTATACTACCCAAAGCAATCTACAGATTCAATGTAATCCTATCAAACTACCAATGGCATTCTTCACAGAATTAGAACAAAAAATTTTACAATTCGTATGGAAACACAAAAGACCCCGAATAGCCATAGCAATCTTGAGAAAGAAAAACGGAGTTGGAAGAATCAGGATCCCTGACTTCAAGATATACCACAAAGCCACAGTAATCAAGACACTATGGTACTGGTACAAAAACAGAAATATAGATCAATCAAATATAGATCAATGTTTTGTACTGGTACAAAAACAGAAATATAGATAAATGGAACAGGATAGAAAGCCCAGAGATAAACCCATGCACATATGGGCACCTAATTTACAACAAAGGAGGCAAGAACATACAATGGAGAAAACACAGCCTCTTCAATAAGTGGTGCTGGGAAAACTGGACAGCTACATGTAAAAGAATGAAATTAGAAAACTACCTAACACCATACACAAAAATAAACTCCAAATGGATTAAAGACCTAAATGTAAGACTGGACACTATAAAACTCTTAGAGGAAAACACTCTTTGACATAAACCACAGCAAGATCTTTTTTGACCGACCTCCTAGAGTAACAGAAATAAAAACAAAAATAAACAAATGGGACTTAATTAAACTTAAAAGCTTTTGCACAGCAAAGGAAACTGTGAACAAGATGAAAAGACAACCCTCAGAATGGGATAATATATTTGCAAATGAAACAACAGACAAAGGATTAATCTCCAAAATATACAAACAGCTCATGGAGCTCAATATCAAAAAAACAAACAACCGGGCTTCCCTGGTGGCGCAGTGGTTGAGAATCTGCCTGCCAATGCAGGGAACACGGGTTCGGGCCCTGGTCTGGGAGGATCCCACATGCCGCGGAGCAACTAGGCCCGTGAGCTACAACTACTGAGCCTGCGCGTCTGGAGCTTGTGCTCCGCAACAAGAGAGGCCGTGACAGTGAGAGGCCCGCGCACCGCGATGAAGAGTGCCCCCGCTTGCCACAATTAGAGAAAACCCTCGCACAGAAACGAAGACCCAACACAGCCATAAATAAATAAATATTTTTTTAAAAAAAAAAAACAACCTAGTCAAAAAATGGGCAGAAGACCTAAATAGACATTTCTCCAAAGAAGATATACAGATTGCCAACAAACACATGAAAGGATGCTCAACATCACTAATCATTAGAGAAATGCAAATCAAAACTACAGTGAGGTATCACCTCACACTGGTCAGAATGGCCATCATCAAAAAATCTACAGGGCTTCTCTGGTGGCACAGTGGTTGAGAATCTGCCTGCCAATGCAGGGGACACGGGTTCGAGCCCTGGTCTGGGAAGATCCCACATGGCACGGAGCAACTGGGCCCGTGAGCCACAACTACTGAGCCTGCACATCTGGAGCCTGTGCTCCACAACAAGAGAGGCCATGACAGTGAGAGGCCCAAGCACCGCAATGAAGAGTGGCCCTCACTCACCGCAACTAGAGAAAGCCCTCACACAGAAACAAAGACCCAACACAGCCAAAAATAAATAAATAAAAATAAATTTTAAAAAATCTACAAACAATAAATGCTGGAGAGGGTATGGAGAAAAGGGAACCCTCCTGCACTGTTGGTGGGAATGTAAATTGACACCACTATGGAAAACAGTATGGAGGTTCCTTAAAAAACTAAAAATAGAACTACCATATGACCTAGCAATCCCACTACGGGACATATACCCTGAGAAAACCATAATTCAAAAAAGTCATGTACCACAGTGTGCATTGCAGCACTATTTACAATAGCCAGGACATGGAACCAACCTAAATGTCAATTGACAGATGAATAGATCAAGAAGATTAAAGAAAGAAGAAGAAGGGGGTGCTGGGAAGATGGCGGAAGAGTAAGACGCGGAGATCACCTTCCTCCCCACAGATACACCAGAAATACATCTACACGTGGAACAACTCCTACAGAACACCTACTGAATGCTGGCAGAAGACCTCAGACCTCCCAAAAGGCAAGAAACTCCCCACAAAAGAATAGGGACGGCACCAGCACCAGTGGGAGGGATCTGTAAAGGAGGAAAGGTTTCCACACACTAGGAAGCCCCTTCACGGGCGGAGACGGCGGGGGCCGGAGGGGGGAGCTTCGGGGCCGCGGAGGAGAGCCCAGCAACAGGGGTGCGGAGGGCAAGGCGGGGAGATTCCCGCACAGAGGATCAGTGCCGACCGGCACTCACCAGCCCGAGAGGCTTGTCTGCTCACACGCCGGGGCAGGCAGGGCTGTGAGCTGCGGCTCGGGCTTCGGTCGGAGCGCAGGGAGAGGACTGGGGTTGGCGGCTTGAACACAGCCTGAAGGGGTTAGTGCACCACGGCTAGCCGGGAGGGAGTCCGGGGAAAAGTCTGCACCTGCCGAAGACAAAAGAGACTTTTTCTTCCCTCTTTGTTTCCTGGTGCGCGAGGAGAGGGGTTTAAGAGCGCGGCTTACAGGAACTCCAGAGACGGGCGCGAGCCGCGGCTAAAAGCATGGACCCCAGAGACGGGCGCAAGCCGCGGCTAAAAGCACAGACCCCAGAGACGGGTGGGAGATGCTAAGGCTGCTGCTGCCGCCACCAAGGAGCCTGTGTGCGAGCACAGGTCACTATCCATACCCCTCTTCTGGGGAGCCTGTGCAGCCCGCCACTGCCAGATCCCCGGGATCCAGGGACAACTTCCCCGGGAGAACGCACGGCGGGCCTCAGGCTGGTGCAACGTCACGCTGGCCTCTGCCGCCGCAGGCCCGCCCCGCACGCCGTGCCCCTCCCTCCCCGCCGGCCTGAGTGCGCCAGAGCCCCCGAATCAGCGGCTCTTTTAACCCCGTCCTGTCTGAGCAAAAAACAGACGCCCTCCAGCGACCTACACGGAGAGGCGGGGCCAAATCCAAAGCTGAGCCCCTGTGAGCTGTGAGAACAAAGAAGAGAAAGGGAAATCTCTCCCAGCAGCCTCAGAAGCAGTGGATTAAAGCTCCACAATCAACTTGATGGACCTGCATCTGTGGAATACATGAATAGACAACGAATCATCCCAAATTGAGGAGGTGGACTTCGAGAGCAAGATCTAGGATTTTTTCCCCTTTTCTTCTTTTTGTGAATGTGTATGTGTATGCTTCTGTGTGAGATCTTGTCTGTATAGCTTTGCTTCCACCATTTGTCCTAGGGTTCTATCCGTCCATTGTTGTTTTTTTTTTTAATTTTTTTTCTTAATAATTATAATTTTAATAACTCTATTATACTTTACCTTCTTTCTTTCTTTCTTTCTTTCTTTCTTTCTTTCTTTCTTTCTTTCTTTCTTTCTTTCTTTCTTTCTTTCCTTCCTTCGTTCCTTCCTTCCCTCCTTTAGAAAATGAATCATCCCAAATTGAGGAGGTGGACTTTGAGAGCAAGATTTATGATTTTTTCCCCTTTACCTCTTTTTGTGAGGGTGTATGTGTATGCTTCTGTGTAAGATTTTGTGTGTATAGCTTTGCTTCCACCATTTGTCCTAAGGTTCTATCCGTCCCTTTTTTTTTTCTAAATAATTATTTTTTAATTCAATAACTTTATTATACTTTATTTTATTTTACGGTATCTTCTGTCTTTTTTCCTTCCTTCCCTCCTTCCTTCCTTCCTTCCTTCCTTCCTTCCTTCCCTCCTTTCTTTCTTTCTTTCTTTCTTTCTTTCTTTCTTTCTTTCTTTCTTCCTACTTCTACTAATTCTCTCTACTTTTTCTCCATTTTATTCTCAGCCGTGTGGATGAAAGGCTCTTGGTGCTCCAGCCAGGAGTCAGGGCTCTGCCTCTGAGGTGGGAGAGCCAACTTCAGGACACTGGTCAACAAGAGACCTCCCAGCTCCACATAATATCAAATGGCGAAAATCTCCCAGAGACCTCCATCTTAACACCAGCACCCAGCTTCACTCAACGACCAGCAAGCCACAGTGCTGGACAACCTATGCCAAACAACTAGCAAAACAGGAACACAACCCTACCCATTAGCAGAGAGGCTGCCTAAAATCATAGTAAGTCCTCAGACACCCCAAAACACACCACCAGACGTGGACCTGCCCACTAGAGAGACAAGATCCAGCCTCATCCACCACAACACAGGCACTAGTCCCCTCCACCAGGAAGCCTACACAACCCACTGAACCAACCTTAGCCACTGGAGACAGAATCAAAAACAACGGGAACTACGAACCTGCAGCCTGCAAAAAGGAGACCCCAAACACAGTAAGATAAGCAAAATGAGAAGACAGAAAAACACACAGCAGATGAGGAGCAAGATAAAAATGCACCAGACCTAACAAATGAAGAGGAAATAGACAGTCTACCTGAAAAAGAATTCAGAATAATGATAGTAAAGATGATCCAAAATCTTGGAAATAGAATGGAGAAAATACCAGAAACGTTTAACAAGGACCTAGAAGAAATAAAGATGAAACAAACAATGATGAACAACACAATAAATGAAATGAAAAATACTCTAGATGGGATCAATAGCAGAATAACTGAGGCAGAAGAACGGATAAGTGACCTGGAAGATAAAATAGTGCAAATAACTACTGCAGGGTAGAATAAAGAAAAAAGAATGAAAAGAACTGAGGACAGTCTCAGAGACCTCTGGGACAACATTAAACGCACCAACATTCGAATTATAGGGGTTCCAGAAGAAGAAGAGGAAAAGAAAGGGACTGAGAAAATTTTTGAAGAGATTAGAGTTGAAAACTTCCCTAATATGGGAAAGGAAATAGTTAATCAAGTCCAGGAAGCACAGAGAGTCCCATACAGGATAAATCCAAGGAGAAATACGCCAAGACACATATTAATCAAACTGTCAAAAATTAAATACAAAGAAAGCATATTAAAAGCAGCAAGGGAAAAACAACAAATAACACACAAGGGAATCCCATTAAGGTTAACAGCTGATCTCTCAGCAGAAACTCTGCAAGCCAGAAGGGAGTGGCAGGACATACTGAAAGTGATGAAGGAGAAAAACCTGCAACCAAGATTACTCTACCCAGCAAGGATCTCATTCAGATTTGATGGTGAAATTAAAACATTTACAGACAAGCAAAAGCTGAGAGAGTTCAGCACCACCAAACCAGCTCTACAACAAATGCTAAAGGAACTTCTCTAGGCAAGAAACACAAGAGATGGAAAAGACCTACAATAACGAACCCAAAATAATTTAGAAAATGGGAATAGGAACATACATATCGATAATTACCTTAAATGTAAATGGACTAAATGCTCCCACCAAAAGACACAGATTGGCTGAATGGATACAAAAACAAGACCCATACATATGCTGTCTACAAGAGACCCACTTCAGACCTAGAGACACATACAGACTGAAAGTAAAGGGATGGAAAAAGATATTCCATGCAAATGGAAACCAAAAGAAAGCTGAGGTAGCAATTCTCATATCAGACAAAATAGACTTTAAAATAAAGACTATTAGAAGAGACAAAGAAGGACACTACATAATGATCAAGGGATCGATCCAAGAAGAAGATATAACAATTGTAAATATTTATGCACCAAACATAGGAGCACCTCAATACATAAGGCAAAAACTAACAGCCATAAAAGGGGAAATCGACAGTAACACATTCATAGTAGGGGACTTTAACACCCCACTTTCACCAATGGACAGATCATCCAAAATAAAAATAAATAAGGAAACACAAGCTTTAAATGATACATTAAACAAGATGGACTTAATTGATACGTGTAGGACACTCCATCCAAAAACAACAGAATACACATTTTTCCCAAGTGCTCATGGAACATTCTCCAGGATAGATCATATCTTGGGTCACAAATCAAGCCTTGGTAAATTTAAGAAAATTGAAATTGTGTCAAGTATCTTTTCCGACCACAACGCCATGACACTAGATATCAATTACAGGAAAAGATCTGTAAAAAATACAAACACATGGAGGCTAAACAATACACTACTTAATAATGAAGTGATCACTGAAGAAATCAAAGAGGAAATCAAAAAATACCTAGAAACAAATGACAATGGAGACACAACGACCCAAAACCTATGGGATGCAGCAAAAGCAGTTCTAAGAGGGAAGTTTATAGCAATACAAGCCCACCTTAAGAAGCAGGAAACATCTCGAATAAACAACCTAACCTTGCACCTCAAGCAATTAGAGAAAGAAGAACAAAAAAACCCCAAAGTTAGCAGAAGGAAAGAAATCATAAAGTTCAGATCAGAAATAAATGAAAAAGAAATGAAGGAAACAAAAGCAAAGATCAATAAAACTAAAAGCTGGTTCTTTGAGAAGATAAACAAAATAGATAAACCATTAGCCAGACTCATCAAGAAAAAAAGAGAGAAGACTCAAATCAATAGAATTAGAAATGAAAAAGGAGAAGTAACAACTGACACTGAAGAAATACAAAAGATCATGAGAGATTACTACAAGCCACTCTATGCCAATAAAATGGACAACCTGGAAGAAGTGGACAAATTCTTAGAAATGTACAACCTGCCAAGACTGAATCAGGAAGAAATAGAAAATATGAACAGACCAATCACAAGCACTGAAATTGAAACTGTGATTAAAAATCTTCCAACAAACAAAAGCCCAGGACCAGATGGCTTCACAGGCGAATTCTATCAAACATTTAGAGAGGAGTTAAAACCTATCCTTCTCAAACTCTTCCAAAATATAGCAGAGGGAGGAACACTCCCAAATTCCTTCTATGAAGTCACCATCACCTTGATACCAAAACCAGACAAGGATGTCACAAAGAAAGAAAACTACAGGCCAATATCACTGATGAACATAGATGCAAAAATCCTCAACAAAATACTAGCAAACAGAATCGAACAGCACATTAAAAGGATCATACACCATGATCAAGTGGGGTTTATTCCAGGAATGCAAGGATTCTTCAATATATGCAAATCAATCAACATGATACACCGTATTAAGAAATTGAAGGAGAAAAACCATATGATCATCTCAATAGACGCAGAGAAAGCTTTTGACAAAATTCAACACCCATTTATGATAAAAACCCTGCAGAAACTAGGCATAGAGGGAACTTTCCTCAACATAATAAAGGCCATATATGACAAGCCCACAGCAAATTTCATCCTCAATGGTGAAAAACTGAAAGCATTTCCACTAAGATCAGGAACAAGACAAGGTTGCCTACTCTCACCACTCTTATTCAACTTAGTTTTGGAAGTTTTAGCCACAGCAATCAGAGAAGAAAAGGAAATAAAAGGAATCCAAATCAGAAAAGAAGAAGTAAAGCTGTCACTGTTTGCAGATGACATGATACTATACATAGAGAATCCTAAAGATGCTACCAGAAAACTACTAGAGCTAATCAATGAATTTGGTAAAGTAGCAGGATACAAAATTAATGCACAGAAATCTCTGGCATTCCTATATACTCATGATGAAAAATCTGAAAGTGAAATCAAGAAAATACTCCCATTTACCATTGCAACACAAAGAATAAAATATCTAGGAATAGACCTGCCTAAGGAGACAAAAGACCTGTATGCAGAAAATTATAAGACATTGATGAAAGAAATTAAAGATGATACAAATAGATGGAGAGATATACCATGTTCTTGGATTGGAAGAATCAACATTGTGAAAATGACTCTACTATCCAAAGCAATCTATAGATTCAATGCAATCCCTATCAAACTACCACTGGCATTTTTCACAGAACTAGAACAAAAAATTTCACAATTTGTATGGAAACACAAAAGACCCCAAATAGCCAAAGCAATCTTGAGAACGAAAAACGGAGCTGGAGGAATCAGGCTCCCTGACTTCAGACTATACCACAAAGCTACAGTAATCAAGACAGTATGGTACTGGCACAAAAACAGAAAGATAGATCAATGGTACAGGATACAAAGCCCAGAGATAAACCCACACACATATGGACACCTTATCTTTGATAAAGGTTGCAGGAATGTACAGTGGAGAAAGGACAGCCTCTTCAATAACTGGTGCTGGGAAAACTGGAAGGTACGTGTAAAAGTATGAGATTAGATCTCTCCCTAACACCATACACAAAAATAAGCTCAAAATGGATTAAAGACCTAAATGTAAGGCCAGAAACTATCAAACTCTTAGAGGAAAACATAGGCAGAACACTCTATGACATAAATCACAGCAAGATCATTTTTGACCCACCTCCTAGAGAAATGGAAATAAAAATAAACAAATGAGACCTAATGAAACTTCAAAGCTTTTGCACAGCAAAGGAAACCATAAACAAGACCAAAAGACAACCCTCAGAATGGGAGAAAATATTTGCAAATGAAGCAACTGACAAAGGATTAATCTCCAAAATTTACAAGCAGCTCATGCAGCTCAATAACAAAAAAACAAACAACCCAATCCAAACATGGGCAGAAGACCTAAATAGACAGTTTTCCAAAGAAGATACGCAGACTGCCAACAAACACATGAAAGAATGCTCAACATCATTAATCATTAGAGAAATGCAAATCAAAACTACAATGAGATATCATCTCATACCAGTCAGAATGACCATCATCAATAAATCTAGAAACAATAAATGCTGGAGAGGGTGTGGAGGAAAGGGAACACTCTTGCACTGCTGGTGGGACTGTGAATTGGTTCAGGCACTATGGAGAACAGTATGGAGGTTCCTTAAAAAACTACAAATGGAACTACCATGTGACCCAGCAATCCCACTACTGGGCATATACCCTGAGAAAACCAAAATTCAGAAAGAGTCATGTACCAAAATGTTCATTGCAGCTCTATTTACAATAGCCCAGAGATGGAAACAACCTAAGTGTCCATCATCAGATGAATGGGTAAAGAAGATGTGGCACATATATACAATGGCATATTACTCAGCCATAAAAAGAAACGAAATTGAGCTATTTGTAATGAGGTGGATAGACCTAGAGTCTGTCATACAGAGTGAAGTAAGTCAGAAAGAGAAAGATAAATACCGTATGCTAACACATATCTATGGAATTTAAGGAAAAAAAAATGTCATGAAGAACCTAGGGGTAAGACAGGAATAAAGACACAGACCTACTAGAGAATGGACTTGAGGATATGGGGAGGGGGAAGGGTGAGCTGTGATAGGGCGAGAGAGAGGCATGGACATATATACACTAACAAACGTAAGGTAGATAGCTAGTGGGAAGCAGCCGCATGGCACAGGGATATCGGCTCGGTGCTTTGTGACCGCCTGGAGGGGTGGGATAGGGAGGGTGGAAGTGAAGGAGATGCAAGAGGGAAGAGATATGGGAACATATGTGTATGTATAACTGATTCACTTTGTTATAAAGCAGATACTAACACACCATTGTAAAGCAATTATACCCCAATAAAGATGTTAAAAAAAGAAGAAGATGTGGCACATATATACAATGGAACATTACTCAGCCATAAAAAGAAACGAAACTGAGTTATTTGTAATGAGGTGTATGGACCTAGAGACTGTCATACAGAGTGAAGTAAGTGAGAAAGAGAAAAACAAATACAGTATGCTAACGCATATATATGGAATCTTAAAAAAAAAATGGTACTGATGAACCTAGTTCCAGGGCAGGAATAAAGAGGTAGACATATGGGACTTCCCTGGTGGCACAGTGGTTAAGAATCCGCCTGCCAATGCAGGGGACGTGGGTTCGAGCCATGGTCCGGAAAGATCCCACATGCCACAGAGCAACTAAGCCCATGAGCCACAACTACTGAGCCTGCGCTCTAGACCCTACGAGCCACAACTACTGAGCCTGTGTGCCACAACTACTGAAGCCCAAGCACTCTAGGGCCCATTCTCCATAAAAAAGAAGTCACCGCAATGAGAAGCCCATGCACCACAAAGTAGAGTAGCCCCGGCTCACCACAACTAAAGAAAGCCCACGTGTAGCAACGAAGACCCAATGCAGCCATAAATAAATAAATAAATAAATAAATAAAAGGTAGACGTAGAAAGTGGACTTGAGGACATGGGGTAGGAGGGCGAAGCTAGGGCGAAGCTGAGGCGAAGTGAGAATAGCATCGACATATACACACTACCGAATGTAAAATATGCTGGGAAGAAGCAGCATAGCACAGGGAGATCGCCTCAATGCTTTGCGATGACCTAGAGGGGTGGGATAGGGAGAATGGGAGGGAGGCTCAAGAGGGAGGGGTATGGAGACATGGGTATGCATACGACTGATTCGATTTGTTGTGCAACAGAAACTAACACAGTATTGTGAAGCAATTATACTTCAATAAAGATCTAGTAAAAAATAAATTTAAAAAATAAAAAGTAAAATCAAAAGATAAAAAGATGGACAATAAGAGGGGAAAAATAAGACACTTAAAGAATCATTACAGAATGTCCAACATCTGACTGATAGGATTTCCAGAAAAAGGAAACAGAAAAAAAAAAAAAAAAAAGGATGGAAAGAAATCAGGAAATAAATCAAAGAAAATATCTCAGGACTAAAAAACATGCAATTTAGACATGCAATCTCAGATCTAAAAGCCCACTAAATGCCAGCCCAATGAATAAAAAAAAGACACCAAGTCACAGAATGAAATTTCAGGATACAGTAAGTCCCCTACATACGAATGAGTTCCATTCCAAGCGCACCTTTGTAAGTCCAGTTTGTTCGTAAGTCCACAAAGTTAGCCTAGGTACCCAACTAACACAATCGGCTATATAGTGCTGTATTGTAATAGGTTTATAATACTTTTCACACAAATAATACATAAAAACAATCAAAAGAATAAAGAAAACATTTTTAATCTTACAGTACAGTACCTTGAAAATTACAGTAGTACCGTACAACAGCTGGCATACAGGGGCTTGCATTCAAGTGAACAGGCAAGAAGCGTTACTGACTGGAAGAGAGAGAGGAGGTGGGAGATGGTAGAGCTGAAGGATTGTCAGCAATGGAGATGGAAAGCAATTTCACTCACACCTGACGTTGATGGCACAGGTTCTGGTTCCTTGCTGGATTCAATTCTATCTACCCTCTTGAAAAAATGATCCAGTGATGTCTGGGTAGTAGCTCTTTTTTTTCCCATCATAGATGACACTGTAGCACTGGATTGCATTCTGAACGGCTGCTGCAACTTTTGTGTACCGTTCCACACTCGGGTCCTGGGCCTCAAAGACTAACAGTGCCTCCTCAAATAAAGAAAATCCCCTTGCCATTTCCCGTGTCGTGACTCTCTTCGATTCTTCAGTTACTTCTTCCTCTTGTCTATCTTCGTCCCTTATCTGGGCCTCCAATTCCATCAGGTCTTCATTAGTAAGCTCCTCATGTTACACAGCATGGAGTTCAACAAAGCCATCCTCTTGCAGATCTAGCTCCAGCTTCTTGCTGAGGGTCACTAAGTTGCTGAAGACCTCTTTGGACTCTTCATCCACCTTCTCAAATCCACAAAAATCGTGAACAAACTTCAGGCAAATGTTCTTCCAAACCCCATTCATGGTGACGACTGTAACCTCATGCCAAGCAGAGTCAATGCTTTTATGGCCTTGTAGATATTACAATCCTTCCAAAATTGTCACAAGGTTGTTCCTGATTTGTCACTTGCCTTTACTGCCTGACGAAAAGTGTAACGTAAATAATATTTCTTGAAAGTCGCTATAACTCCCTAGTCTATAGGTTGCATGAGCGACGTAGTATTTGGTGGCAGGTGCACTATTTTGACATTGGGATGAACGTTGTCCATGAATGTGGGTGGCCCGAAGCACTGTCAAGCAGCAAAAATTGTTGAATGGGACATCCTTCTCCAAGCAATATTTCTCTACCTCTGGCATAAGGTGGTGGAAAAACCAGTCCTGGAAAATGGCCTGTGTAACCCAGGCTTTGGGGTTACTTTCCACATAACAGGAAGAGAGCTCTTGGCTATGTTTCTAAGGGCTCTTGGGTTCTCTGAATGATAAACTGAGGCTTCAGCTTCATATCGCCGGAAGCATTGCCACCAAACTAGAGTTAACCTATCCTTTGCTGCTTTATAGGCTGGCATCAAGTTCTCCTCCTTACTGATATAACTTTGGTCTGGCATCCTCCTCCAGTACAGTCCTGTCTCATCCACAGTAAAAACCTGCTCGGGTAAATACGTGCCTTCATCAATAATTTCTCAAAGTGTTTCACGAAATTCCCAGGCAGCTACTGTATCTGTACTCACTGCCTCGCCACTTACTTTTACGTTGTGAAGGTTGGCTCTAGCCTTGAACTGATGAAACCAGCCATGGCTGGCATTAAAAGATGCGCCCTCTGATTCTTCACCGTGTTTCTTCTTCAAGTCTTCATAAAGGCTTTTAGCTTCCTCTTGAATTAGCATTAAGCTGAGCAGGACTTGACGCTGATGCTGATCCTGCATCCACACACTGAGAAATTTCTCCATCTCCTCCATCACTTTTCCACATTTCTTCAATATTATTATCAACATCATTAGCACAGCAGACTTCACATGTTCCATGCTCTTGTCCTTGTTCTTTAGAATCGTGCTGATGGTTGAACAATTCATATAATAAGAACAAGTGACATCTACCATCTTTTTGCCCTGCTCCACTCTCAATTATGTTCACTTTTGTTTCCATCGTTATCGCTTAGTACTTCTTAGCAGTACCAGCTACATCACTGCTGTTTTTAGACTTGCTTCTGGGCATCCTGGGCTTGAAATAAAGATACTGTACTACTGTACTCTGTGAAGTACACAAAAGCACAACCATTTGTAGAGGATGCACGCACATGCCAATGTATGCCAGACACATGAACTTACATGATTGGACATGCAAATGCACGTTCGTATCTTTGAAAGTTTGCAACTTGAAGGTTTGTATGTAAGGGACTTACCGTACTAAGAATAAACTTAAAACTTCTAAGGGATTGGAGGAGGAGATAATTACACAAAACGTATCAGTAATCAGAATAGGCATCAAACTTCTTGATAGCGATGGAGTTCACAAAACAATGAAGCAAAGCCTTTCTGGTTTGGAGCAGAAGATATTTTCATCCTAGAATTAAGTAACAATCAACTATGAGGGTAAATATGGAAGGACATCTGTGCACCCTTTCTCAGAAAACTACTGAAGATGGGTCCCAGTAAAATGAGGGACCTAACAAAAAAGAAGAAAACATGAAAGCTGGGAAACAAGGAATGTCATACATAAAACTACTAGAGGGACTTCGGTCCTGGGACGAAAATCCAGGTAGCAACCAATCCAGACAGGAGCAGGAGGACAGAGATAATCAATAGACTATCTGAAATGGTAAATGTAGTGTTGATAAGCTTCTGAAAGTCTAATTAAACATTTGGTTAGAGTAACAGAAAACTGGTAAGATGAAAAGCTAGGCAGTTCTTACCGCCAAAGAAAACGAACAGCTGTACAATGACGGAAAAGTAATGAAAGTATGCTTAATTGGTTTACTGATGACCAATACTTACATAATAATGTAAATACTAAATACTGAATTAACTAGAAATTAGCTTAGGATTATATTAAGAGGATAGGGAAAGGGAAGTATATGCGGGTGTGGCGTTAATAAAGTCTAAAATTTATAAATCAAGAAACAGCAGTATAGCTATAGGCATATTATATCAGGAAAAACTGCCAACGATTTAAAAGCCTCAGCTCAGGGGAGAGAGAAAGCACTGCTTTTTAAAATTTTTAATATAAACTTTGTAGTATTATTTAACATTTTGTATAATTTTGATTTTTAAAATATTTATACTGCCCCCTAAGAAAAGAAGCAATGAGAATAAATCCAGAGAGTATTCATATTTTAGCTTGTACCATGCATTAATGCCAACACTCTACTTGGTTCAAATTCTCTTTGGAGATCCAACATTTGCTGAATTTAAAAAAAGCTCATTGCTCCATATGTCCTGTCTCCCTCAGCGACCAATATTTGAATTTTCAAAGATTGTATTTGAAATACTTCAAATATTGAAGTACTTAATATTTGAATTACTTCAACTATTGAAGTAATTCAATATTTGAATTACAGTGGATAAAAAAATTTCTCTTCTAGTTCCTGTGTGTGATTAGTGACTATCCCAAAGCATGAAATATGATTTAAAAATATTTGTTCTCTGAATGTTCATTTATTCTTCATATTTACTACATCACCTCTGCATGGAATTTGATAACCAAATGAAAGCCTCCCTTACTCTGCTTTGCGTTAGCCTGGTTCTCCTTCAATCCCCTCTAAGGTCATGACTCCATTACATCATTTAGGGTCTTCTCTGCTGTAACTCCTAATTTATGTAATTACTACATTTCACCTTAAAAATTGCCAAACATTCAGTGTTCTATAAACAACAGTATTGTGCATATTTTTGCTAACAACAAATATACATGTATTACAGTAAAGAAGTTTATAAATTCAGAACCTATTAACAATCTAGAGTAAATACACTTTTAGCATAATAAAATGTATTTTTCTGAAGTCTATGTGACAGTAAATAACTATCATAGAATTGAATTAATCAAACATAGACTCAATATTCTTTTTTTTTAATTTTTAAAAATATTCTAGGGAATTCCCTGGTGGTCCAGTGGTTAGGACTCGGCACTTTCACTCCTGGGGTCTGGGTTCAATCCCTGGTCAGGGAACTAAGATCCCATAAACCTCACAGCACTGCCAAAAAAAAAAAAAAAACAAAAAACCCACTCCCGTGTATTCTTAATGTAGGAATCAACAGGTAATATAGTAGAAAACAAAGTACAGGTGACAGATGGCAACTAAAATGCCTTCAGGCACAACATGCAACATACTTACTATTTTCTGAATAAAAAATCTAGACCCAGGGCTTCCCTGGTGGCGCAGTGGTTGAGAGTCCTCCTGCCGATGCAGGGGACACGGGTTCGTGCCCCAGTCCAGGAAGATCCCACATGCCGCAGAGCGGCTAGGTCCGTGAGCCATGGCTGCTGAGCCTGTGCGTCCGGAGGCTGTGCTCTGCAACGGGAGAGGCCACAACAGTGAGAGGCCCGCGTACTGCAAAAAAAAAAAAAAAAAAAATCTAGACCCAGATAAGCAGAAATGCTTTGGGAGGAAAATAATAAATAACTTGAAACCAAAAACTGTCCCAGAAAATCCAAAATGTGTCACTGGAAGTACACATCATTATAAACACAGGGAGAGACACCATTCAATCAAAGTATACAGTGAGGGTCCATTCAATACTCATTTATCCATTTAGAATTCAACTGCATATTCTCAGCAAATTTTTTTTTTAAAAAAGAGAAATAAAAATCTAAGTAGTACAGGCAATTATGCTTCTGTTAAAATCAATGAACATATGCCCTTGCTAATGGATATGATCAAACCTAAATTGTTCTACTGATGTTGACAAACCTGTGAAGAGAATGTATGATTTTATTTGAAGGGTATCCTTGACCATGGGTAAAGAACTCAGAAGCATTGCCCGTGTCACCAGGCCATGAGTAGTGATGTCTTCTTTGCTGCCTATCAGTTTTACAGATGACTAGTTCAACCAGTGGAACTCTCTACTAATATGTTGGTTCCACTATCTAATAATACACTAATCCTTTTCAAAGGAGGGCCTCATTTTGTGGTCAAGCTGGTAGAAGGCCAACTCTTTTCCCTGTTCTCTGAAGAACATTGACAAATGGATTTCTCTCTTGAGTTCAATTATGTTAATCCAGAAAGAGCACACATTTTGGAATCAGAGGGATCTAGATTTAGGTAATTTACTTAACTCCCTTGAGCTTCAGTTTCTATGTCTAGAAAGTGAGAGAAATAATAATATCTATATTATATATATATGGTACTATATCTTGAGGGTACTATATCTACATTATAAGCCTGTGTGCTTCTCACAATACATGCTGTAGAATACATATTCAATTTTAGTTTGTGCCACTCCTTTTCTACTTGACTTCTTCTAGTCTGAGGGCTAACACTAACAATTTCTTTCCCTAATTTATTTAGCTTGGTTTTCTTATCTCTAGAGAATTCCTGCCTCACTAGATTACTATGAGGACACATATAGAAAAACAATGGGAGGACTTCTCTGGTGGCGCAGTGGTTAAGAATCCTCCTGCCAATGCAGGGGACATGGGTTCAATCCCTGGTCTGGGAAGATCCCACATGCTGCAGAGCAATTAAGCCCGTGTGCCACAACTACTAAGCCTGCATGCCTAGAGACTGTGCTCTGCAACAAGAGAAGGCACTGCAATAAGCCCACACACTGCAACGAAGAGTAGTCCCCACTCGCCACAACTAGAGAAAGCCCATGCACAACAACGAAGACCCAACGCAGGTAAAAATAAAAATAAAATAAAATAAATAAATTTATTTAAAAAAAAGAAAGGAAAACAATGGTAGAGATGTCAAATCCTTTAAACAAAAGTCTCCTGTATTCAGATGAGTTATTTGTTCCTTCTTTCTTTAGGTATGTGGACAATCATCTCACCTTGTTTTATGAGCAAAACTGCTACAGATATAACCATCAGAGATTTATAGATGTGGCAGAGCTAACCAAGGAAATCTTTAGGAAACATTCGAGGGCCTCAGCTTCACTCTTTAATTAGAGTGTGGTTAACAGATAGTACTGTTATACATTCTCTTGTGTAGAAACTGCCTCTAGGCTGAGCTGGAAGAGTTCCACAGTGTCCTGGACCTCTGAATACAAAACCCAGGAGTCTAGCTTGAAACTGGAGAGTCATCCTCAACTCTTTCCTGAACTCTCATCTCAATACTGATTAAACATATCTTGAATTAGTCACTTCATCTCCGTCTCCAATGCCAATGCCCCAGGTCAGGCCCCCACTGGCTCTCAGCTAGATACCAGCAAAAGTCAGCCACCTGCTCACCTAATCTCCAGTCCTTCCTGATCAACCCAACTCCTTGCTGTCAACAGAGGGCTCTGTTTAAAAAATTAACTCCATCAGACAAGTTACACGGCTGATGAAAACAATGGCCCCTCCACCACCCCCAAAGAAAGCCAGAATTCCTTGACCTGCAAAAGAGCCTCCTTTATATTCTAACCCAGGCTACCTTTCTAGCCTCACCAATTCCACCCAACACCACCACCCCCTCCCACTCAATTGCTTAGTGAAACAACATAGCATTGTGTCTAAAACTAATGCTAATCAATTCTCCACTTCTTCCTTTTAGTAATGGAATGCTCAAGTTTTCGCTGAGCACCAGGACACCCTAAGTGTGATCATGTGACTAGATTGTGACCAATGGGTGTAAAGGAAAGTGTTGTGTGCTTATTTTTGAGTTTCGTCATTAAAAGGAAGTTTCTTGCTCAAAAAAACCAAAATAGTACTGTTATGTTAAGAAGACTGTTCAAACCACAGCCAAGTAAAATCCAGAAACTAAAATGACCCATTATCTGCTGAATAAGAGAAATAGAACATTCAAGAAATTTAAAGTAAGATCAGTCTGTCAGCAGAATTTCTTAAGAATTTCAAACTTCTGGGCTTCCCTGGTGGCGCAGTGGTTGAGGGTCCGCCTGCCGATGCAGGGGACACGGGTTCGTGCCCCGGTCCGGGAGGATCCCACATGCCGCGGGGCGGCTGGGCCCGTGAGCCATGGCCGCTGAGCCTGCACGTCCGGAGCCTGTGCTTTGCAACGGGAGAGGCCACAACAGTCACAACAGTGAGAGGCCCGCGTACAGGAAAAAAAAAAAAAAAAAGCACTTCAAGCTTCCTTTTCAGACCCAGGAAATTTTCTTTAAAAGAGAAACTTAGAAATGCATTGTTGGCAGGAATTAGAAAGAAGCAAAGAAGAAACTTTTTTTTTTTAAGTTAATACATGCCTAATCTAGACGCTATGTGGCTATTATGTCATTTTTAAGTGCCAAGTTCAAAGTAAAGAAGCTGACTTTTACATCTCAGTATACTGTTCCCAGAATAATTCATCTTATTCCACTGTAGGCAAAAGTCTAAAAAACATTTTGAATCTTTACCAGTTCCAGGCTATAACATGCACTCAGTAGCAGTCCCTTCGTCATATAGGTAAATCCCTTTCTCAGAACTCAACCTTGAGCTACGGGCTAGGATCTAAGGTCTGGGGCCTGAGTTATTGGTTAGGATTTCTATATTGACTTGATCCTCTACTTAGAGAGCCTGGGCCAGTATCATGACCAAGTTTCCTGACAGGAAATTGCTTTTTTCTCTCTCTTGAAATGAGATTTAACAAAAGAGCAAGAACACCTCTGCCCTCTCCCTATGAGAGTAGACTTTAATTAGCCACAGTCAAATCAAGAGCAGAAACCACAGAGTAATTTAAACAGGGGGAGCTCACTATAAAGAATTATTGAGCAATGATAGGCGAGTAACTATAAAGATGGAATGAGAGCTCTAAAGGGTGCTGAAGAACTGAGGGAAAGAACTAAAAACGAGGAACCTGGAGGAGATCAAACTTCAAAGTTTGCTGAAGAAGGTATGGTTAAAGCCCACTTGATGCAGAGAAATTGCCTAGGCCAGACATGGCCCAGAGTTGCCAGGAAAGCAGAAACAACCCTCTGGACACAGGTTCTTTTAAAGAAAAGCAAGATATGTGAATATACTTAATGCCACTGAACTGTACACTTAAAAATGGTTGCAATGGTAAATTTTATGTTATATAGGTTTTACCACAATAAAAAGGTTTTTTTAAGTGAGATATAAAATCAGGGAGAGGGAATTCCCTGCTGGTCCAGTGGTTAGGACTCCACGTTTTCACTGCCCTTAAGGGCAGGGGTTCAATCCCTGGTCGGGGAACTAAAATCCTGCAAGCTGTGAGGCACATGGCCAAAACATAAAATGAAATGAAACAAAACGAAATGAAATAAAGGAGAGTCGTTCCTAAATCTACGGCATTGTATTTATCAGATTATCTTTAGTGATGGAGTGAACCCCAAGGTTAAAATGTTTAGAAAGGTGGAAGTCCAATTTTTCCCTCACTTGCAACTATGGAACTAGCCTTGGTTGGAAAGAAAGAAGTCACTTCCCACATCACAGGGGTAATTTTGTCTTCCTAACAGTTGAAGAGTTTTCTTCTAGAACTATGACTCAACTCTTTGGGGGAGAGTTCCTTATCATGGTATGGTAGCTGAGGTATTTCCACTAAGTAGAATGGTCATGACATATTTAATATATTAAAACCTTTTTTAAGAAATCCATTTCACATTTTAAAAATTTATTCTCAACTTCAGAAATAATTGTAAAATGACTGCCAAAGACTACTTTTAATTATAGTAATAAGCAAGGAACTAATGGGGGTATTCAGTTAAAATGGAAGAAAATGCTTCCACTCAGCCTTATTTCCACATTTCATTCCTCACTTAGCCCAAACCATCTTCTAATACAATACAATCAGTTTAATCATGACAAGGTGATCATTAGTATTTAGTCCTAGCAAAATGGGCCTGGTGAGTTTTTTGATTTGCACATTCTTTGTTTGGGAATATTGCCTTAAATAACTGTATGGCAAATAAAATGACTCGGCAGGCCCACGCAGAGAAGGGAGTATTCTCAATAGCAAGTTGCCTTTATATGGGCATCTTTCTACATTCTAAAATTATGTCTCCATTATCTTGGTTAGAGTTCAACACTTTTAAATCTATAAGAAATATGTGATGCATGAGTGCATATGATGATTCACAGATTTGAAATAACACCTACTCTCCTTCGGTTCTGGCACAAAATGGGTCGGTGAAGCCTGCAATTAAGAAAGTTATAATAGCCTGTCTTGCCACAAGGATGGTGACATCAATATACACATCCAGAGCATAAATATGAGCAAAAATGAGTTTAGAAAACAGTCTACTCCAGCAATGGCTGGTGTCTTGGTGCCTTTGCCATGTCATCTAAATTTTTGTCACTAATAATAACATTAATAATATTTACTAAATACTGTTATGTTGTTTCTTGTAGTCATCAGAACAGCCCTATGAGGTAGATACTATGACGGTTCCTATTTTACAGATGAAGAGAGATTAAATAAGTTGCCCAAGATCATACTCTTAGCCAGTGGTAGAGCTTGGATTTGAACCCAGATCTCTCTGACTCAGAGGTTCACTCTTTTGATCGGGACTAGTTACATAATTTGAAAAGCCCAGTACAAAATGAAAATGTGGGGAGCCCTGTTCAAAAATTATTAATAAGCACAGGGCCCTGTGTGATTTCACATGTTATACACCCATGAGCTGGCAGTGCTCTTAAGCATATCACTTCCTTCCACCGTGTCCTTCATCCCCATGCCTCAACCAAATTCAGCAAATATTTTGTCCAACCCACAACTCCACTGTAAGAGGTGCTGCAGGTCCTGCATGGATTCCTAAGAGACACATGTCCAGTCTGGAGACAAACATTTATTTCTCAGTCAATCCTTTTATTTGCTGAGATTTCACATTATGCTCAACAGCAGAAAGTATCCCATAATTTTATGAGTTTTGAATATCAACCTTCTCTTTGGTTGGTCCCTAACACCTCCCGTTTTTAAAAAATATTTTTATTTTACACCTTTACTGGAGTATAGTTGCTTTACAATGTTGTGTTAGTTTCTGCTGTATAACAAAGTGAATCAGCTATATGCACACATATATCCCCATATCCCTTCCCTCCCACCCTCCCTATCCCACCCCTCTAGGTGGTCACAAAGCACCAAGCTGATCTCCTTGTGCTATTCAGCTGCTTCCCACTAGCTATCAATTTTACACTTGGTAGTGTATATACGTCAATGCTACTCTCTCACTTCGTCCCAGCTTCCCCTTCCCCTCAACCCCATGTCCTCAATCCATTCTCTATGTCTGCGTCTTTATTCCTGTCCTACCCCTAGGTTCATCAGAACCATTTTTTTTAGATTCCATAGCATACAGTATTTGTTTTTCTCCTTCTGACTTACTTCACTCTGTATGACAGTCTCTAGGTCCATCCACCTCACCACAAATAACTCAGTTTCGTTTCTTTTTATGGCTGAGTAATATTTCATTGTATATATGTGCCACATCTTCTTTATCCATTCATCTGACGATGGACACTTATGTTGCTTCCATGACCTGGCTATTGTAAATAGTGCTGCAATGAACATTGTGGTACATGTCTCTTTTTGAGTTATGGTTTTCTTAGGGTATATGCCCAATAGTGTGATTGCTGGATCATACGGTAGTTCTATTTTTAGTTTTTTAAGGAACCTCCATACTGTTCTCCATAGCTAACACCTCCTTTTTAATTAGTCTGCTTCCCTGTTTTAAAAAATAAATAAGTAACTTAGCCATTTCCACTGCAATTTTAAGCATATAATATCACAGTGTCATGTACTGCTCCTTCCCACTGTGATTATTTGCAGCTGCTTCACCCTAATGATGGGAAAAGGCCTCAGATCCTCATAATTGTAGGGTCCTGATTAATGAGCTCTTTGCCTCTCTGGATCTCCTATTGAAGATCTTTCCAAACCTTTCACTTGGCACCTTCATTCAAATGGAATGTCTGGAGCTTGGTGGATGGCATGTTTTAGTGTAAACCTTTTACCGTCCAACACATATCTCGAGAACAAAGGAAATCTGTTTGCAGAGTTTATAGAGTAATTGGGACATGCAAGTTACATTTCTAGGGAAATGAACTGGTTGTGTGTGGATATCTGTGGTGGAGGAGAGTTTGGAGCCTGAGGACTACAAGACAGAGAAGGCATAATCTCTGCCCCTGGTGGGGCTTTCCACCTAATCTGACGCCTAGCCCCAGACTACCCCATCCTCACACACCTTTTTACTGTGATTTCTTTTTCTACAAGAAATTTTTTTAAATTAATTAATTTATTTATTTTTATTCATTTATTTTTGGTTGCGTTGGGTCTTCATTGCTGTGTGCGGGCTTTCTCTAGTTGCGACGAGAGGGGTCTACTCTTTGTTGCAGTGCGTGGGCTTTCTCTAGTTGCGACGAGAGGGGTCTACTCTTTGTTGCAGTGCGTGGGCTTCTCACTGCGGTGGCTTCTCTTGTTGCGGAGCACGGGCTCTAAGCACGCAGACATCAGTAGTGTGGCATGCGGGCTTCAGTAGTTGTGGCTCACGAGCTCCAGAGCACAGGCTCAGCGGTTGTGGTGCACAGGCATAGTTGCACCGCAGCATGTGGGATCTTCCCAGACCAGGGCTTGAACCCGTTTCCGCTGCATTGGCAGGCGGCTTCTTAACCACTGCGCCACCAGGAAAGTCCCTCTACAAGAAATTTTGACTATTCCTATCTTTCTTTCTTCCTAATATGGGGTAAGAACGGAAGAATCACAGGCAGCCCCCACCTGAGACTCTTCATACTTTAGAATTTAAATATGGGCTCCTGAAATTGGTGCCTCCCTACCTCTCATGGATAAAGCTGAATGAGATTATAGATAACTTATAAATTCTGCATAGAAAGAATAAGGCACAAGAAAATATCTAAAAGAGTAGTTCTCAATTGTATCAGACCCACTATACCCTTTTTATAATGAAATATCCCTTCATTGTCTTGAAAGGGAATTCATAGATGATATAACCTACCAACACACAGAAAAAAAAAAAACTTTTTACAATTAACATAATGCTCCAAGTGTGATATAAAGGAGAAATAAAAAATTAGAGTTAGGGTTATGTTCAGATAATTATAAATAGGTTTTTCACCCACATCAATGCCTTAAAGGACATTTGATAGTTGGGCAGGACAATTTCTATATCCTATGGAACTGTTCCAAACATCTGTCAATCCTGGCCCTCAGCCACCAAATACCAGTTAGCATGTCTTCAATCACTGTAATAACCAAAAACGCACCCACATTTCCTCTAACACATCCTAAAGGTGGTACTGCCCCTGTTGAGAACCACTGGTCTAAGTAGGAGTGCCTGTGTATTGGATTCTCCCTTGGTTAGGATTTCTACATAATAGAACAAGATATACTTGCCATACTCCCAGGCTAAGAGATCCAGGGTTTAACAAGCCTGAACTCAACAAGCATGCATTTTCTATTTGTACACAACTATTTTTAGGACACCAGTTTTAAAATAGTACACACACACACACGCCACATTCACCAAGGTCTCTGACCACGAAGAGTGATGATGCTTTGGTTAGGGAGTGGCCATGCTATGTATAGACTAATGGTTATGTAGAGTGAAGTAGAAAGAGCATTTATTTTGTGCCATATTTAAAACTTAGGGAGGTGGAATTGATGGGTGTGTCGATGTAATATGCTGGTTGGCCTTGTACCTTGTTTCTTGGTCCTCTCTGACACTTACCTTGGATTGTAAACAAAGGCTGTCTCTCTGCCTGCTGAATACAAAATTGAAGCCAAACAGGGACCCAAAGGGAATAAGAGTCCCTTCACCCTCATGCCCCTTGACATACACCCCTAATTAGGATCAATCCAAATATCATTCACCAGACACTTAGAAAGATACTGAGATATGGCCAAAAAGAAAAAGGAAAAAAAATTGAATGTCTGTGGAAACTTCTGTGAGTCACCCTCTAGCATTTACCAGAGTTCAGTGTTTTGCTGCCAGAACAAGCTAATATTTGAATGGAAGAAAAATTCTAAACAACCTAAGGGAAAACTTACACAGCAAAATCCCTCTACACCATGACCCATGATATAACATTTGCCCCTCTTAGATTATGCTCATCCAAGAGCATGCTTAACCACAAGCATGATTTCTGGGTGGTATAGTTCTTACATGGGCCATTTAGAAGAAATTGGGTTTGAATCAATCCATGGGAGAGAAAAAAATGTGTTCCAACTAAGGAAACCATTCATTCATTCATGCATACATTCATTTGTTTCCTTTCCCAGCTTAATTTCACTTATAATACATTGCAGGTACCCTTAGCTCCCTTGCCCCTTCTGACACTGAGAAGTTCGCTTGACTAAACAATGATCCTTGTTAAAGGCAAGGCTCCCTGTAGTCCATGCTTACACCTGTGCAGCTAAATGCGCCTGGTGAAGAACCAAACCATGCAGAGATCCCACTTTAAATTTATGATCATAAACCTTGAGGTGGCCCTTAATCCTGCCAGCAATCATACTATATTTCCCAAATCCTTTTATTATCCCTCTCTCTCGGGTAGTATATCATACCTTAACCTCTGTCCTCAAACCTCAAATACCTACTCACCACCCATTTTCATTCTCTGTTGATGACCTTGCTTCCTATTTCACTGAGGAAATAGAGTCAGAAGAGAGCTCCCAAAAACACCCACCACCTGCATCAGTGCCCAAGTCCTGGGCTTCTTTACTATGGCCGGTCTTCCGCTTATATCTCTGGTTCCTCCTCGGTCTTCTTTGTTGGTTCTCTTCAAGTCTCTGACCTCCAAAACTTGGGGTATTCCAAAATTCATTCCTTGGACCTCTTCTCTTTATTTTCTTCACTTGCTTATTTCATGATTTCATCTAGTCTTATGGTCTTTAATATGATCCAATATATGTTGTGTCCAGCCTGCATTTCTCCCCTGAACTCCAGACTCACATATCCAGCTGCCTCCTTAAATCTCCACTTGGATGACTAATAGACATCTCAATTTAACAAGTCCAAAACTGAACCCTGACCTCCTCTTTCTACCTCCCTACTGCCAAACCCTGTGCCTCTTCTACTTTTCCCCAGTTGCTCAAGCCAAAACCTGAAAGTCATCCCTGATGCTTTTCTTCCTCTCATTCCCCACATCTTACTTGTCAGCTTAACCATCAACATATGTCCAGAATCTGACCACTTCTCATCACTTCCACTATCACTACCACTGTCTCTCACCTAAATCACTGCAGGAGCCTCCCAACTAGCTTCCCATCTTCCATCTTTCACACCATTCAGGCTCTTCTCAACACACAAGTCAGAGTGATGCTGATAAAACATAAATCAGAGAGGGTCACCCTTCTGCTCAAAAACCTTCCAATGACATTTTTAGTAAAAGCTCAACTCCTAAAATTCCTATAAAGCCCTTCATGCTCTGCCCTGGCCCATTGCTTCTCCACCTTCATCCCCTGCTTCCTTCTCCCTTGCATGTTCCATTCTAGTAGGACTCTCTCTACGCTTTGCCATTCCTTAAAATTTACAGGCACCTCAAGACCCTTGTACTTGCTGATCCTGGATGTTCTTCCCCAAGACATGACTCACTCACTCACCTCCTTCCCTCAGAAGTCACCTTCTCATTGAGCCCTTCTCTGTTTTATTTTTTAACATTTATTTATTTTTATTTATTTATTTTGGTTGCACCAGGTCTTCGTTGCAGCTTGAGGACTTCTTAGTTGCAGCATGCGTGCAGGATCTAGTTCCCTGACCAAGGATCAAACCTGGGTCCCCTGCATTGGGAGCACAGAGACTTACCCACTGGACCACCAGGGAAGCCCTGAGCCCTTCTCTGTTTACGCGTCTGTGATGGCTCATTGTATGTGTCAACTTGACTCGGCCATGGGATGCCCAGACATTTGGTCAAACATTATGCTGGCTTTCAGACTAGGACTGGAACCACACTACTGGCTTTGCTAGGTCTCCAGCTTGCCAACTGCAGATCCTGGGACTTCTCAGCCCTGCTATGGGCCCCCTTCTCAGCCTCCATAATCACATGAGCCAATTCCTTATAATAAATCATATATATATGTAATGATAGATAGATAGATAAGTAGATAGATATTGAATAGATAGATAATATACCTCATGGGACTGTTATGGGGATTAAATGACTGAATATGCAGTGCTTGTAAGAATGCCTAGTGGGCCACCTATAGTATTATAGTAAGTGCTATACTAAGTAAACTAAATTATATGTATATATACACATATCTGCCTAAAGTACAGAGTATATAGTGGTAGCACCAAAGATGGGAAGGGTCAATTTCCCCTTAGACACAAGGAAACCTTCACAGAGAAGGTAATATTTAATGTGAATCTTGGAGACTGAAGAACTGTTTACTAGACCAACAAGAAGGGCATTCCAGGCTAAGGACACAGATGTGTTTAAATCAGGAGGCTCAGAGATAAGAATAACTCTGTCCTCCCACCTTCCAGGAAGTGATGATCTGGAGTTGTCTCAATAAATCCAGCTTGTTTTTCCTACTTTACTCTTTAATTTCCTTATTATGTAAGCGAAGGTGTTGGTAACGGTGAATATTAAATTATAGTCATTTCACTGTGTAGGAGAGAAAGTTTTAGAGATTGTTACACTCTTGGGAAATGTTTATCCCAATCTGATGCACTGGGTGAAAAGAATCTGCTAGTTCTAAGTCACATTAATATTCTTGAAAGAATCTTCAAGTTTCTTATAGTTGATTGGTATTTATAATATCTTATCTGCTGATATGATCACTGATAACCGTTTTACTTTAAAATGTTACATTAGAATTCATTTGTTTAATGAATTTCAATTTTTCCATATGCTTTATTCATTTATTTTATTAGTTAACTAAAAGTATGTTTTTATTGTTACATTGTCAGCAATACTAGCTAATAGTACTTTTAAAAAAAAAAACAAACCAAATGTCCATTAAAATATTTTCTAATATTTTTTCTATATTAAAAAACATTATATAAGGACAACATTACTTCACACACCTTTGACTAACTCCTTTTAACTGAATGATCTAGAAATCAGTGGAGAAGGACATTAAAGGGAAGTGGTCGGTCAAAGGGTCATCCAGGGAAGGCAGCAGGATCTGGGCAGGATTCATCGAAGCACCACAATTAGATCTGGCCAGTTTTCAGGATCTGACCCAGAAACTCACTCCTGGCTGTGTCCTGGGAACAGGCCCCAAGAGGTTGACTCATGCACAAGAGATAGAGGTAGACATCAAAATGCCAGTTTATTCATCTGCAGTGAGAAATTAAACTCTCACATGGACCAGAATGCTCTCATTGGATAATTAGTGCATTTTCTCCTTGAAGTAAAGTACTCAGAAGGTACTTTACTAATTTTTCATGAGAAATCTCTGCAGAGGGACAGAAACCTCAGTGTCTGTATGATCTGTATATTTTATCCCTAGGGATAGCCTAAGTGGGAAGTCAAATCATAATCAAAATGTTGCTCAGTGATAAGAATAAAGATAGGTAAACATATGGAACTAGACTAAAAGACTCTGTGGCAGACAGAATAGGATGTAGACATCTTTGGGCCCCTCCCCAAAGATGTCTACAACCTAATACTCAGAACCTGTGAATATGTTACCTTACACAGCAAAAGGATTTTGCAGGTGTGATTACATGAAGGATCTTGTGATGGGAGGATTATCCTTGATTATTGAGGTAGGCCCAGTATAATTGTAAGCACCCTTATGAGAGAGAGAAAAGAAGGTCAAAGGCAGTAGGAAGAGATGTGACTATGGAAACGACAGCTTGGGGTGATGCCAGGAGGGGGCTATAAGCCAAAGAATACAGGCAGCTTCAAGAAGCTTACAAAGGCAAGGAAATGATTTCCCCTTGAAGTCTCCAAGAAGGAATGCAGCACTGCTGTCACTTTGATTTTAGCTTAGTGAGACTCATTTTAGATTCCTGACCTGCAGAGTTATGATAGAATAAATATGTATTATTTTAAGCCATTAGGTTGTGGTAATTCATTCAGCAAAAGGAAACTAATACTGACTCTGAGGCATCTGTATTAGTTATGATTAGATTCAGCTGTGAGTAGTAGAAATCCCCAAATATTAATATAAGTAGCTTGAACAAAGTACGCTTGAACAAGTTATGAACTCTCATAAAAATAAAGTCCAGATTAAACAGTCCAAGACTGATATAGCAGATCCACCATTACCAGGTTCCCAGGCTCCCTCTATCTTGCTGCTCTGCTATACTCAACACAAGGTTTCAACTTCATGGTTCAAGGTAGCTGCTTAATCTCCAGCCATCATATACACATTCTAACCAGGAGGAAGAAGGAAAAGGTAAAGGAAAGCATGCCCTTTTCTTATGGAAACTTACTGAAAGTTGCACACACCATGTCAGCTTGCATCCCATAGACAAACAATTCGTCATATAGCCACACCTAGTTTCAAAGAAAGCTGGAAGTATGGTCCTTAATCTGGGTGACTTTGTGCTCATTGAAAAATAAAGGGTCCTATTCCTAATGAAAAAGAGGAAAAGAAATAATGACAACTTACAATACCTACTATAGCATCAATCTCAGTTGAGATTATATTACAAAAAGAATCAAAGTCCTCAATAATCCATTAGCTGTAATCCTTACATCCACTTCTAATCAGAACCATAAACATGCAAGCTCAGATTTCCTTTCCTAATCTGAGCTTGGATGGGTACTGACAGTTTTGCCTGTCTGTTTTTTTTAAATCTAGAGATTGAAGGCTAATCAATCCTTTATTGACTGATATCTTTAGATATATTAAAATATCTTCAATTAGGTTATTGACGTTTTATTGAGAGCTGGCCCAAGTGTGTCTCTTTCAGGTAATTATATGTTTTTCTGCCATGATCCTACAGTTTATTCTCAGAGGGCAGTTTTATTTCCTCTTTTACAAGTCCTTAGAAGATACTTCTCCATGTCCCCAAAGGATGATAGAAAATTATAAAGGGGAAACATCTGGCATTGGGTTAAAGCCTGGTGCCAACAGACAAGTTTCACTCTCTCATGGCTGCTAATCATGGTCAGCCATTCCAATCTTAGAATTGTCTGAAATTTGTTCCAATATGGAACAAAAATGTGACCATGTAGATAGTTAAGTCCAATACAACTGCTTGAAAGATAACTATGCAGTTTGCCTCTGAAATTCTTTTTAGCTAGAGTCAGGGCTGGTCTAATAAGTAGGTGAAGTGAATACTGATGCTCATGGAATTACAACATGGCAGGCATAATTAATATCCCCATTTTGCTGACGAAGAAACTGAGGCCTAGAGAAGTTAAGCAATTTGCCCAAGGCTAAGGCTATTCAATGTAACAGTGAGGACTCAGACTTCTTAACCAGAGTCTGACTCCAAATTATTACACTATTGATATGATTCAAGAAATTTGAGGAATATCTCTGCTGCAAAGTATTTCCCCATTTTTTTTTTTTTTTTGCGGTACGCGGGCCTCTCACTGTTGTGGCCTCTCCCGTTGCGGAGCACAGGCTCCGGACGCGCAGACTCAGCGGCCATGGCTCACGGGCTCAGCCGCTCTGTGGCATGTGGGATCTTCCCGGACCGGGGCACGAACCCGTGTCCCCTGCATCGGCAGGTGGACTCTCAACCACTGCGCCACCAGGGAAGCCCCCATTATTTTTTAAAATACCTGAAATTTCAAATATTCTTTTGGTCTTGAAAGCAAATATAATGGCAAAAGTAAAGATAACCCTTTAGGGAATCCATGCGAGAACATCATCATGTTCTTTCTATCTCCATGACCAAGACCTTATTTCAGGCCACCATCGTCTCTCACCTGGATACCACAATAGCCATCCCACTGGCCTACACTCTCCCAAAATGGCCCCTTCCAATCTGTTCTCCTCATTATAGCCAGAATGATCTTACCCAAATGTACATCTGATCATGTCATTCCCCTACTTAAACCCTTTCAGGGACTCTTCATTGTCTTCAGCATGGTCTATACCAGTGGCTCTCAACCTATTAGGAAAAATTTTATATAACACATAATTTTCATCAAATTTACTATCCCTCCCCTTACTATCCTGAAAGGAAACTCATAGAGAAAGTAACCTATCTATATACACAATTTTAAAATAATTTTAATCTAACACTCTAACTTTAATATAAAGAGGAAATAAAAATAATTAACATAAGCAACATTAGTTCAATTTTTAAATGCTTGGCCATGATTACTTTAGAAGCAAGAAATTCTATAAATTGCGGGGGAGTGGAGACAGTACTGCCCTCCTCCTATCCCCCACCCCTGCTGGTCTAAGCTCTTTAATGTGATTTGTAAAGTATTTGCATTCTGGACTCTCCTCACTCTCCAGTCAATACTGTCACTGGTCAGTTTGCCTTGGACTTTAATCCTCATAAACTACCTGAATATCCAATACACACAATGGTCTATGTAGCTTACTGGTCTGTAGAAGCCACTTTCTCTAACTGGAACTCTTCCTCATCCTCACTCCAGCTTTATCTGGCTAATTCCTTCTCATTCAGGTCTCTGCCTAGAAATAATTTCCTCCATAAAGCCTCTGCTTGATACACCAATGAGACATGGCATCCTCCACAGCATCCCGAAATTTCCTCTATTATAGCACATGTCAGTCCCATAGCATTGCAATGATTTCTTTACTTCTCTAGCCACTCCCTGAACAACGAGTTTCTTGGGGGCACAGACTGTGTTGTGGTCGCTGTTACAGCTTGTTAGACTTGTTAGAGGAAAAGGAAGTTGGAGAGCATCGAAGACTAAATTAGCTGAACTGTCATGTTTATACTGAAGGACACTTTGGAGAAAGAAATAATGAGGTTGGGAGTATTATGGTCAGCTATTATTTTGGAAATGTATAAAAATGAAAATTACAAAACACATTTTGAGAAAAAAAATGTAAGAAACCTGACAAACGTCACCTCAGCCAGGTTGTTAAGGTCAACATCAACAGTAATGTCATGTTGATAGTATGTATCCTTGTTACATTGTGATAAAAATGGCACTTTACCTCTGCAGTATTCCTACGCAAAACCATAATCCCAGTCTAATCAAAAGAAAAATATGAGACAAATCCCAATGGAGGGGCATTCCACATTCTACAAAATACCTAATGAGTACTCCTCAAAATTATTAAGGTCATCAAAAACAAGGAAAGTCTGAGAAACTGTCATAGCCAAGAAGAACCTAAAGGACATGATGACTAATGTAATCTGATATCCTAGATCGGATTCTGAAACAGAAAAAGGTAAAACCTAAGGAAATATGAATAATGTATGTACATTCATTAATAATAATGTATAAATATTGATTCATTCATTGTAACAAATGTTACCATGCTAATGTAAGATGTTAATAATAGAGGGAACTGGGCACAGAGCATATGGGAACTCTTGGTACAATCTTTGCAATTTTTCTGTAAATCTAAAACTGTTCTAAAATTAAAAGTTTATTTCTTTTAATGGGCAAAATGTTTAAATAGACACCATATGCCCCCAAAATGGTGTATAAATGCAATATGAAAAAATTCAACATGTTTAGTCATAAGAAAAATGCAAATTCTCATAATGCAATACCACTACAAACACATTAGAAGAGTTAAAATGCAAAAGACTGGCAAAATCAAGTGTTCTTGTGGATACAGAGCAACTGAAATTCTCCAACATTGTTATGGGAATGCAAAAATGATAGTTAATCTTTAAAAAAGTGTGGTGATTTTTTGTAAAGTTAAATACACTTTTCACTAGATCCAGCAATTCCACTCCTAGATATTTACTCAAGAATAATAAAATACATATTCACACCTACATACATAAGATGTAAAATGATATCATCAACCACAAAAATAACAACACAACAAAAAAGGATAATCACTTGGAAATTCATGAAAACTTTTTTGAAATAACCATAGGTTTATATACTTAGGTTATGCATGCTAAAATATTTAAGGGTAAAATGTTATGTCTGCATCTTATTCTCAAATGATTCAGCAAAAGAAAAAAGGAAGGGAGGAAGGAAGGAAGGAAAGGAGAGAGAGAAGCAAATTGACAAAATATTAAAAATTGATGAATCAAGAAAAAGAGTATATGAGTCCTGTTATTCTTGTAACTTTTCTATAGATTTGAAATTTTTCAGAATAAAAAGTTGTGGGGAAAAGCAAACTCAGTAATAGCACTGGTAAGATGATAGGAATTTCTCTAGGGGTCAATTGTTATTTTTTACTTTGCTCACTGGCTAAAGACTAGCCAAAGTATTTATGTAGCCTGAGCACTTAAAATGTGACTGTCTTCGCAGAATAGTCTGTGAACCACGAACTGTTTATTAAACTGTGAACTGTTTATTAAAATTTGCTCAGATGGTTCAACTAAATTTAGGGTTATATGCTTAACACCAGTACAACCCAGATGTAAAATAAAAAGTTCCATACTACAACTTTTGTACTCTAGATAATGTGCAACTTATTTGTCCAGTTGTTTTGGAATCATGTAGACATTTTTATTCAGGATTGATTTTTTAAAAAGAAAGCAAAATAGGCAATAAAGATAAGCCAACTAATTTTTAATTTAAAAGGATAATCCCCTTGGGAACCTATTGTTTATTCCAATAATGCTACTGTTGTTCAAACATTCTAGGAATCCCACTTTGGTTCTTCAGAGCCTACTTACAAACCTGCTAATGAAATCAGTGTGGTTATTTTAAATATATCCTCATTATATTTTGGACAAAATGGCATCAGAACATGTGATCACTCAAGTTATTTGCCTTTCTTTAACTCAAATGACTAATGGTATTTTTGAAATATCAAGTCTACCTTAACAAATCAAAAATTGCCATCATAAATGCTATTCAAAAAAACTTTCCATGTCTCTAAAATAAAAAACAAAATAAGGGCTCCAAAACTACATGGTAGGCCAGGAGTTGGTAAACATTTTCTGTAAAGGTTCAGATAGTAAACAACTACTAAAATGAATGAACTTACCTGTATCACAATAAAGTTTATTTACAAAAACAGTTGGTGGAACACATTTGGTCCACAGGCCCTAGTTTGTTGATCTTGGTTTTAGGTAATGACAGAATAACCGAAATAATTATATTGCCTTCTAAATTGATGGCAATTACTGGGATATATAGTTTTTGGCTTAAAATTTTTTTTCACCTACTGTTTTATAGTCACTAGTAAGGTATTTTAAAATCTTGTTTAAAAGCAATATTTTTATTTACCATCACATCAAAAAGAATAAAATACGCAGGAATAAATCTAACAAAGGATATAAAAGGCATGTACTCAGAAAACTATAAGGCACTGATGAAAGAAACTGAAGACAACACAAACAAATGGAAAGATATACTATGCTCATGGATTGTAAGAATTAATATTGTTAAAATGACCATACTATCCAAGGCAATCTACAGATTCAATGCAATTCCTATCAAAATACTAATGGCATTTTTCACAGAACTAGAACAAATAATTCCAAAATTTGTATGGAGCCACAAAAGATCCCAAATAGCCAAAACAATCTTGCGAAGGAAGAACAGAGCTGGAGGGATTACACTGTCTGACTTCAGGGTATACTACAAAGCTACAGTCATCAGAACAGTGTGGTATTGGCACAAAAACAGACACATAGATCAGTGGAACAGAATAAAGAACCCAGAAATAAACCAACACCCTTATGGTCAATTAATCTATGACAAAGGAGGCAAGAATATACAATGGAGAAAAGACAACCTCTTCAACAACAAATGGTGCTGGTAAAACTGGATAGCTACATGGAAAAGAATCAAACTGGACTACTGTCTCACACCATGCATAAAAATAAATTTAAAATAGATTAAAGAGTTAAATGTAAGACCTTAAACCATAAAATTCCTATAAGAAAACATAGGCAGAACACTCTTTGACATAAATCATAGCAATATTTTTTCAGATCTGTTTCCTAAGGCAAAGGAAACAAAAGCAAAAATAAACAAATGGGACCTAATTAAACTTTAAAGCTTTGGCACAGCAAAGGAAACCATCAACAAAACAAAAAGACAACCTACTGAATGGGAGAAAATATTTGCAAATGATATGACCAATAAGGAGTTAATATCCAAAATATATAAATAGCTCATGCAATTCAATGTAAAAAAAACAACCTTATTTAAAAGTGGGCAAAAGATCTGAATACACGTTTCCAAAGAAGACATACAAATGGCCAACAGGCACATGAAAAGACACTCAACATTGTTAATCATCAGAGAAATGCAAATTAAAAATCATAATGAGATATCATCTCACTCCTGTGAGAAAGGCTATCATCAAAAAGACCACAAATAACAAATATTGGCAAGGATATGGAGAAAAGGGAATCCTTGTACACTGTTGGTGGGAATGTAAATTGGTGCAGTCCCTATGGAAAACAGTATGGAGATTCCTCAAAACATTAAAAATAGAACTATCATACAATCCAGCAATACCACTCCTGGGTATTTACCTGAAGAAAACAAAAATACTAATTAAAAAAGATATATACACCCCTATGTTCATTGAAGCGTTATTTACAATAGCCAAAACATGGAAGCAACGTCAACAGGTGCCCATAAATAGGTGAACTGATAAAGATCTGTGTGTGTGTGTGTCCGTGTGTGTGTGTGGGGTGTGTGTGTATACAATGGAATGTTACTCAGCCACAAAAAAGAATTAAATCTTGCCATTTTTGACATCATGGAGGGAGCCAGAGGGTTATTATGCTAAGTGAGATAAGTCAGACAAAGACAAATACCATATGACTTCACTTATGTGTGGAATCTCAAAAAACAAAACAAATGAACAAACATAACAAAATATAAACAGAGTTACAGATACAGAGAACAAACAGGTGTTTGCCAAAGGGGAGGGTCAGAAAAGAAATATGTGAGGGAGATTATCAGGTACAAACTTCCAGTTGCAAAATAAATGAGTAATGGGTATGAAATGTACAGTGTGGGGAATATAGTCAATAACTATGTAATATCTTTGTACAGTAACATATTGTAACTAGACATTGTGGTGATGAGTTTGAAATGTAGAAATATCTAATCATTCTGTTGCATAACAGGAACTAATATAGTGTTGTAGGTCAATCATATTTCAAAAATTAACTAACAAACTCATAAAAAAGGAGATCAGATTTATGGTTAGCAGAGGTGGAGGGTGGGGAAGGCGGAATTGGATGAAGGAAGGAAGGCAGTCAAAAGGTACAAAATTCCAGTTATAAGACAAATAAGTACTAGGGATGTAATGTACAATGATAATTAACACTGCTGCCTCTTACATATGAAAATTGTTAAAAACTAAATCCTGAGTTCTCATCATGAGAAAAAAAATTTTTTCTATTTTTAAAATTTTGTACCTATATGAGATGATGGATGTTCACTAAACTTACTGCGATAATAACTTCATGATGTATTATATGTAAATCAAATCATTATGCTGAATACCTTAAGCTTATACAGTGCTATATGTCAATTATATCTCTATAAAACTGGAAAGAAAAAAAATAAAAGCAATATTTTTAAACTGTATTTGAGGAAAGTATTGCATTGATATTTCCTCTCCCAGAGGGGAAGCAATCACAAAACAAGTACAGTTTTATCATTAATCATCAGGAGCTGTATTTTGATTTTTAAGATGATCATTAAAAATAAAACACAATGCATCATCCCACTGCTCTAAGAGCATTGTTGTAGATTCCATTCTTCAGGAAGTAATCTGAGGGCAACTCACTTAGTATCAATATAATCTTTGTAAAAAGGAAAAAAAAAACAGTAAAGATAAAACACAGCAAGCACAAAAAATTCAATGGCAGAATGATAACATGACCAATAATTAGTGGGTAAAAAATCAGTTTATCCAAAACATCCGGGAGAACACAAGAGGCTTCCCTGGTGGCACAGTGGTTGAGAATCTGCCTGCCAATGCAGGGGACACGGGTTCAAGCCCTGGTTTGGGAAGATCCCACATGCCGCGGAGCGGCTAGGCCCGTGAGCCACAATTACTGAGCCTGCGCGTCTGGAGCCTGTGCTCCGCAACAAGAGAGGCCATAATAGTGAAAGGCCCGCGCACCGCGATGAAGAGTGGCCCCCACTTGCCGCAACTAGAGAAAGCCCTCGCACAGTAATGAAGACCCAACACAGCCAAAAATAAATAAATAAATAACACAAGATGAAAGCAATCTGCAGACTACTTATATCATTGTTTACTAATTTCACTGTCATATGAAATCAAAACATATTTCCTTCACATACACAAATTTTAATAAATAAAACTAAAATCTTTTTTCAGATAGAGAATGATGTTTGCAAATGTTTGATATAAAGAGCAAAAACCATAACTAGCTCTATTTAAACAAACTATGCCTTTTCTCTTTGTTAAATTAAATGCTGTTATTTGAATTAATGTTACAATTTTCACACCTTCAAAAAATAGATATCAAGAGGGACCTGGACTAACAAATCATACTAATTTGGCTCTTTTTCCTCTTTGGTATTTTTCTCCCCACTACACTAGTGATTCTCAAATGCAGTCTTGCATTTGCAGTCCTGCATTCTCAAATGCAGTCTCAAATGCAGTCCTAGTGATTCCTGATGCAGTAGCATCAGCTAGGAATCATCTAGGATTCTGTTAGAAAGGAAAACGCTTGCTTGTTTCCCTGACACCACTGTGGAGGCAGAGGCTCGGGTGCATTCAAGATTGGCAGCACCCATAACCCACCACCATGGTCAAGGAAGGCATTGCTGCTGGAGGTGTAATGGACATTAATACTGCTTTACAAGAGGTGTTGAAGACCATCTACATCCACGATGGCCTAGCACATGGAACTCACAAAGCTGCCAAAGCCTTAGACAAGTGCCAAGTCCATCTCTGTGTGCTTGCATCCAACTGTGATGAGCCTATGTGTGTCAAGTTGGTGGAGGCCCTTTGTGCTTAACACCAAACCAACTTAATTGAGGTAGATGACAACAAGAAACTAGAGGAATGAGTAGGCCTCTGTAAAACTCACTGAGAGGGAAAACCTAATAAAGTGGTTGGTTGAAGTTGTATGTTGGTTAAGGACTATGGCAAAGAGTCTCAGGCTAAGGATGCCATTGAGGAGTACTCCAAATGCAAGAAATGAACAAATGAAAAACTTAGCTAAGAAAGAAAGAAAGGAAGGAAGGAAGGAAGGAAGGAAGGAAGAAAGAAAGGCAAATTTGGGGACCTTACCTCAAGACCTCCTGAATCAGAATCACTGGGGTTAGGGCCCAGTAACAACTTTCCAAGTGGTATTGATGCACACAAAGGTTTGAGAACCATACTCTCGGTTGTTGGATCCGAGTACAGGTCCATCTCAAGTCTCCTCAGCTTTTCCATGTTCCACTAGTTTAGATCTAAAGGAGGGAAGAGTGAAAATGGCTTGCAAATGGAATCCTATAACCACTCATATCTGCTACTCCTCCGGCTCACGACCAACTGCCTAACCCATATGTAGACTTAACGTAGTAGCACATGAGGCACCTACTCATGTAGTCCTCACTCAGCTAAAGCTCAAGGACTGGTATTGCAGGATGAGGATGGAGAGGGCTACTATTTTTCACAAGAATTACAGAGCAATTGACTCCTAAACTATGTGTATGTATAATATCAGTTGCAATAATATCTTGAATATATTTAAAAAAGAGATCCATTAGAACCTTCACTTATAGAACATTTGCTTATATATCAATAGAACACGTCTTTGTATAATGATGGGGAATAAAATGTCACGGAAATAAGTGCACTCTCAGAGTGTGATGAAAATTCACCTACAAATACTGAAGCACATGGGCACACTGCTTTCAGTTGCTTTCTGTTTGGACTTAACCCCTGCTTGGTCAAAGAAATTAGAAAAATTAGAGCTGTATAAAGTAACAAGTCTCTTCCCAATTAAAAACCACTTTAAATAATAAAGATGTAACCAACGAATCAAAACGCTGCTATATGCACTGCACTGTGATAAGCACTGATGAGGAGAGGCTATAAATTAAAAAAGCAAAAACAAAAAACCCCACAACCCTAGAATAGCCACTGTAGATTTAGATATTCAGAGGATGAAACAACAGTGTGAGCTGAGCTGAGATGTAGAAACTGAACTGGTCTTTGAAGGAGGGATGTGTAGGGAGATGGGAATGAAAATTCCAGACAGGCAAATGCCATGAGCAAAGACCTTGAATACACTTGGCACATTTGGAGAATAATTGAATAGACTGATTTAGCTGGAGTGGGACATCCATATAAGAAAGATTGGAGAGATAGATTAGGTCCATTTTACTGTGGCCTTAAGTGTCAGGCCGGGGCACCTGACTTTTCTGAGAGCAATGGGGAACCATTTAAAATTCTAGGGACATGATGAAAGCAGTATTTTAGGAAGACTGGTTTGACTAAATGTGTAGAGTAAATTACAGTTGGGCTTCTCAAGCTATCAAATGAATATGAAATCACCTGGGATCCTCTGATTCAGTAGGTCTGGGAAGGCTGAGATCCTGCATTTCTAACACACTCCTAGTGATGCCTAGACGGCTGGTCCTCAGACAGTACTTTGAGTAGTGGGGGATCATGATATGGTTTTAAATTCAAGATATCCATTGAGGCATAATATTGAAATAGGGAGAGAAAGCATGCCATAAAGAAAAAAATAATTTTTTACAAGTTTATTATTCTAGTCTGTTCAATTTGTTTGCAAGGAGCAGTCATTTCTCACTCAACCAGCTGACGTAAAAAGGGAGACTATAAAAAAAGAACATAGGAGAAATTCATAGAAACAAATGCAGACAGTATGGTAGAATGTCTCCAGGAAATGGAAAGGGAATAGACACTGCTCTCTCCATGTCTCTGGCTATATGCTTTCCTGTCTCCTTCTGCTTCCTTCTCCTGCTTACTCAGCAGTTTGCCCATTAGGACTCTCAGTCCTGACTCTAAATAACTTTAAGTTCAAGCATGCAACACCATCTTACTGCAGGCTCTTAAATCTCAGTATATATTCTCAGGAGAGGACCAGATTGGACCAGTCTTTGGATTGGTCCCAGGGTTAGGAGTCTGTCTCTAGTTCAGTCATCTGTTACCTGGACAGAGAGAGAGTCTTTCATGTAATATATCAGGGACTGTGAGTGAAATGAAGAGGGAGAGTTGGGGATGGCAGGCAAATTGATCAACAGATCTAAAATGACTGGGGGGAGAGAATCTCGGGTTCAGCTGAGGCCTCTATTGTTTGCACAAGATGTCAAGTATTTTCCATGTTTTTCTGAACATGTTAAAAACATTGAAAAACCAGTCTTATCAGCCTTAAGTTATGACCCACCTCCAGACTACATGAGTTGGTGAAAAATTCACTGAGGCTGAATAAGCAGGTGGTGAAAAATTCACTGAGGCTGCATAAGCAGAATGTTTTTCTGTTCCCAGCATCTGTGCATTCCTCCCCCAACCCTCCCTACAAGAGACTGGAGAGGGGAGTTCCTACCCCTTAAATGAGGGAGCTTTCCAGAGACTCATTTGGAGAACTTGACTTGTGTCTCCTAGAATTTGGGGGTACATGGGAATTGCAGTTGCACTTTGGAAAGTCTAAAAGTGAAAGACTGTGGCTGTATCATCTAGAGATGGCAGAGCAGAGGAAGGGAGGGAAGGACAGAAGGAGAGAGATGCAGTCCCAGGAGTAAACTACATTCATACTGATGTGGAGCGGGGAGTGGGACTTGAACAAAGTGGGATCCTGCAGGAGGAAACTGCCCTATATTTAAAAGATTCCCACCCCTTTTAAGAGTAATGCTATCCAAATGTGAATCTCTAATATGGACTAGACTTTTTACTATCAAGAATTACCTGAAAGGTATGGGACCCAAGGTATGAAGAAGGGTGAATCTTCAGAGCTGGTTTAAATGGAGGATTGGGGGGAAGGGTCCTGCCTGCACCCTACTAAGTACAACATGTTCTTTGAAACAACTACACTTGTAAAATCATGTCATCCAAATGATGGCTGCAGATTCCAGGCACTGATTAACTGGAGAACAGTCTAGCAGCCTAAAAACAGAACTTGGAGTTAAACATTTGTTCATTTTTCAACTTCTATTCTTTTCTTAAGATAAAACTGTGCTTCATTCGGAGTATAAAACCCAACAAAAAGCTCTTTAGATGCTCCAATGAATTAGATCTTTAGGGAAGGGAATATGAATCAAGAAAAAATGACAGGAGGTGAGGGAGAGATATAAATATTCTCACTTCCGTAAAAGCCACACAAGATTTCTTACTGAAAGTTTATGACAGACTGGATGATGGAGAAGCTAGCTGAATAGTATCACATACTTTGATATAATCATGTAAAATGCAATACCTATAGCCTCAATTTACCTAAGCTAAACTAAGTAAAGATGAACATGACACCAGCCCCACCCTTATCTTCAACAAAGGAGTCCAAAAGCTGAGGAGGGAAGCCAGCCACACAAACCAAAGGTTTGCGTTCCCCAGCGTGTCCCACCTGCCTGGATTCCACTAAGCTTCTTAAAGGTTCCACTGTAAGCACAACCACAGATTCTTATCCAGTGTCTCAGATGTTACTTTGTTTAGTAAACAATTCTCATTTCTCATGTTAACTGCTAAATTAATTCATTCTTTTTTTTTTCTTGTAGAGCCTTCCCTGTGTCTGGCACTGTTCAATCAATAAACTCAAACTCCTCATGAAACTTATATTTGAGCATGTGGCAGTGCAGGTAATAAATAATATATCCATTAAAATATATCAGATGATGGTAAATGTTATATTAACAAAACAATTGCAGGGGAAAGGAACAGAGAGTGCTTGGGGGGGATTTAAAATAAGGGGTCAGGGAATTCCCTGGTGGTCCAGTGATTAGGACTCCGTGCTTCCACTGCAGGGGGCATGGGTTCTAAGATCCTGCAAGCTGCGCAGTGCGGCCAAAAAAAAAAAAAGAAATTTAACAAAAGAAATAAAATAGGGGGTCAGAGAAGGCCTCCTAAAAGTGACATTTCGAGCAAAGATGTGAAGGAGTTGAGGGCCCATGCCATGCAGACATATTTGGGGAAAGCTTTCCAAAGACAGCACAAGTCTTGAGGTAGGAGCAACTTGACATAGTCAAGGGACAGTAAGGAGTTAATGTAGCTGGAGCAGAGGGAGAAAGAGAGAGGTGAGGTCTGAGAGGGAAGAAGGACCAGATCACTTCAGGCCTTGTAGGCTACTGTGAGGACTTTGGCTTTTACTCTGAATGAGATGGGAAGCCATTCAAGGCCCAAGGTGTGACATGACCTGACATATTTCAACAGGATCATTCTGGCTGCTGGTTAAGAAAGATGATAAGGGATGGAGTGCCAGGGCAGTCTACTAGCTGGGAGGCTCTTGAAACAGTCCAGGCCAGAGATGATGGAGGCAAATGTTAGAGGAACCATGACTGAAACCGCCTGCCCTGGCCAGGCACCATAGTAACCACTTTCATGAGTTGTCTTAAACAGGAGGTCTTGGTAAGGAATGAGGAACTAACAAGCTACCACCAACCGGAAGAATTCGGGAAAGGTCAAAAGGAGAGAGGAGATGCCAGTCCATATGTCCAATCAACCTCCCAGAATCCTTCTCGCTGGAATCCATCTTGGCTGAGTGATGCTCGCACCACCAGGGAAGACCCTGAGTCAGAGTGATTGGCCAGAGACAACCCGGAAATCAACCCATTTACCATAAAACCTGAGAATGCAAGCCACGAGGCAGAGCAGTTCTCCTGGGTTCCATTACCCTGCTGCTCTCCACCGGGGCGCCCCTTGCCAATAAAGTCTCTTGCTTTGTCAGCACATATGTCTCCTCGGACTTTTCATTTCCGAGTGTTAGACAAGAGCCCACTCTTGGGCCCTGGAGGGGGTCCCCATTCCTGCAACACACGGACTGTGGGTCAGGGTGGCAGCAGAGGAAATGAGTGTAAGCAGATAGGGTAGGGGGTCCCCGGAGAAAGAGAAACGGGCATGGCTTTCTTGACATAACAGAAACCATTTCTGACCTAAGCTAATTTGTGATCTAAGCCTGGCCACAGTGCTTGCCCTTGAACAGGTCTCAGTAATTAATGATCCTAAGGGAACAAAAGAATACAGAAACAAATGACCGTTATCAGGCAAGAGAACTAACAACAGCAAAGATAAAATACCAAGTTGTAAAGACTCCCAGTTCTGTTTCAATGGTAAAGATTAGCCTGAAGCACTCAACAACCAGATCCATTGGAACCTAGGGATAATGATGTTGATCTTTTCTGACTCTCCAGACTTCAATCAACTAAAGCTTGGACTCTGTCTGACTTCCCAAGCCCCTTCATAAATATGCATGTACCCTTAGCTTAAAACTTCCCCAATTTTGCAGTTTGGGGAGATACTGCTTTAGGAAAGATTCCTGGTGTTCTCCTTACTTGCCGCAAGTAATAAATCCTTCCTTCTCCTGATCTTTGGCTTGGTTATGTCCTTTGGCTCAACCCCACCAAGAGACCAACCCAGTTTTAGGGTAACATGAGAATAGGAGGAGTAACCAGATTCTGAAAACTCTCTGAATACTATAGTAAGAGGTACAGTGTTATGCTTTAATTTGGCATAGGAAAAACAGAAAGGCAAATGCAAAACAAATTTAAATTCAACAAACTAATCTATTAAGGGGAATTGGACTATTTATTTCAGGAGTATTTTAAATCAGTAAAGCCTTTATGTACTTTTTAAGTACAAAAACTTTCAGGAGTAGATATTCTGAAAACCAGAAGAGCCTTGAAAGCATTTAAAACTCAGATCAAATTCTCTGAAAGTGTTTACAAATTTGACACAGTATCTTACTCAAAGAGAAAATGCCCCAGAATTTAGAGACTAGATTAAAAAAAAACACACACACACACATCAAAGCAGATACACACAGAAAAGAACTGAAAATACAGCTAGATGTCACAATGTGTCAGATTATCATCTGATGTTTCCAATAAAGATCTAGTACCAAAAGTATAAAAGCTCATAAGCTAGCTCATTGTTAAATGACACAGACCATTTCCAATGAGAAAAGGAGAATCAGCAGAAATAAAGAGGGACACAGAAAAGCAAACTACAGCATTAAACGTTTGTGACTTTAAAAGAGATTAAGAACTTCATAGCAGAGGTCTTCCCATTATTATTATTATTATTACTATGAGAGAGAGAGAGAGAGCATGCCAGAGGGAAACTACAAAAAATGCTATGTATTCATGAAGGATAAGATTATACAAATCTGAGAATGGAAAAGAAGGAGACATTTTTGAAATGTCATCCAACAGTGCCAATGAATATTATTTCTGCCAGGGAACAGCACAAGAATGTTTTATTCAAAAATATCCAAGCAGGGACTTCCCTGGTGGTCCAGTGGGTAAGACTCTGCGCTCCCACTGCAGGGGGCACCGGTTTGGTCCCTGGTGGGGGAACTAAGATCCCACATGGCACGCAGCTTGGCCAAAAAAAAAAAAGAATATCCAAGGAAATAAAAATTACATTTAAATGGCACTTGTGTCAGATACATCCAAAAATTTTAATGAAAAACAGAAAAGCAGCTTGTGGGAATAAAAGTGTTATATTTCTATTCTGGGAATAAAATGTTATACTCTGTATATTCTCATAATAAATGACTACTTAGGTATTTAATAGCTTGATTCTCAATGTTAAAATGAGACAAGCCAAACAACAAAGATTTAACAATTTATCGAGATCTTATATTTGACTTTGTCATCAACTAACCATAATTATTAGCAATGCAACACATCTTTTAGCCTTTGTTTGTTCCTCACTTTTCTCCAAAGTAAAATAAAGGGGGTTTCCTCCCCAATTTGAGAGGGAGAAAGAGAGACTGAGAGAGAGAATGAACAATACGTTACATACTTTCCTTTGAAATGTTTATGTACCCTCTTCCCTGTCAAATTTGTTTACCAGCCTTGGGGCTATGCCTTATGTTCCTCGATAGCTTTAGAAACTTCCCTCTTTCTCTTCAATGATATCATCCTTGACAACTTCAACATTTCTGTCCCTGACTTTTTCACAGCCTGACCTCACATTTTCTCAGCCTTATTGACTTCTTTCCCCCTACCTTCCTTGGATATGGAATCTGCTCAGCCTCCAAGATTTTAAACTGAAATGCCCATCCCCAGCCATCACCTCTTGCCTTGTTACTTCTCCCATTCTATTGAACCTGGTATTTGTAATCAGAGTAACATATGTTCCATCAACCCTCAACTAGTAGTTGTGGTTATGTCTATAGATTTAATTAATTTGTTTGTTTATTATTTTTATTTATATTCAAGGCTACAGATTTTAGAGTCAAACTGCCTACGTTTAAATCCTGACTCTGCCGTTCACTACTTGAGTGATAAGGGATGAATTACTTAATCCCTCTATGCCCTAAATTTCTCACAGTATTCCTGTGAAGGTTAAATGAGATAATCCACATAAACCTGGCACATATTAAATACGTGATGAACATTAACCAGTAGTATCAGTATTTCATTTGGCTTCACTGTCCTCTGTAGAGCCTGGTCACCATAGTCACCCTGGCTATCTCTCCTCCATTATTCACCTTTTTTCATCTCAGTTCCTTGATTCAAACTTTGATTACTTCTGGGATCTTGTTGGACCATCAGGGATACTCAGGAATTTTTTAAATAATTAATCTCTCCTGAGTCCTTATTCCACTCCTCACAATAGTTATTCTAAACCACCCCTACTTTCCTCAAGTCCCCATATCGTCCCCTGCCTGAAATATTTTTATGACATGAGGCTGTCTCCTAATTCACTGAGAAGAAAGAGGCCACCCTTTCAGCAGAAAATGCTTCTCCTATACTTTTGTTTCTTCCCATGCAGAGAGAACCCAAAGAATCTAACTCTTGGCTTCTCTGCCTCTGAACTCACTCTATCTTAGGGAAAGTGCAATGACTTAGCTGATTGGCAAATTTGCGCAAAATAAACCAGCATTCTCTAACCAGCCTTTAGATCACTAGGTAGCCAGCCAGCCCACACGGCCTGAACCAATTGCTCTCTCCCTGGATACAAGGTGCTCAGGAGATCAGCTCTATGCCTGTAGGGCTTGGGCAAATCTGCAGTTTAAAAGGGAGTATAACCCTAAAGTTTGAGACCTCCAATCAGACAGATGTTGAGGAATACTGAAAAATCAAGACCCAAACTGGGAATAAAGAAGAGCTATATAAAGTTAGTGGTATGAGTGGACTTTAGTGTGTGGGCAGACTGTTTTGACCTTGGCGGTTGTATGAGCTGTTAACAGCTGTAGTCTGGGAAAGAGGCTGTAAGTCTCAGAGCATGTAGTACTCTAACCATAGGAAGGGACTGTAGTTTATGGAGGCTTGGTCCATAGGTGAGTGGGTATTTTTGTATTTAAAATTTTTTATTTATTTTATTTTATTGGGGGGGTGAAGTAGAAAAGAATAGCTTTATTTCTTTGCCAGGCAAAGGGGGAGACAGAGGGCTCCTGCCCTTGAAAACCGTGTGTCCCCAAGTGGGTATTTTTTTTATTAGTTTATTTTTTATAAATTTATTTATTTTTGACTGCGTTGGGTCTTCCTTGCTGCACGTGGACTTTCTCTAGTTGTGGTGAGTAGGGACTTCTCTTGTTGCGGAGCATGGGCTCTAGGCATGCAGGCTTCAATAGTTGTGGTATGTGGGCTCAGTAGTTGTGGCTCACAGGCTCTAGAGCGCAGGGTCAGTAGTTGTGGTACAAGGGCTTAGTTGCTCTGCAGCATGTGGGATCTTCCCAGACCAGGGCTTGAACCCATGTCCCCTTCATTGGCAGGCAGATTCTCAACACTGCGCCGCCAGGGAAGTCCAACCCAGTGGGTACTTTTTTAAAGGCAGGCCTGAGCAAAGGCTCAGGCAGGACACAACCTTTAAAAGAATGACATAGCCCGAGGACATGACATAAAATGATTAGAACCAAATAGGTCCAAGAGTCGACTTCCACTAGACCTTGAGCCTCAGTATATGTTCATTGTAACACATCAGCAAGCTAAATGACACACCCACAGGTACCATGACAGTTCCAAGGCCGACCATAAAGGTCAAAAAGTGGGCAGTGGCCCAGTTCCTGGAAATCCCCATCCCTTCCCCAAAATAGCTGTAATATTCCTCCCATTCATTAGCCTATGAAATTATCCACCCCTATAAAAACTGACAACCCCATACCCTGGTGCCACTCTTGCCTTCTGAGATGGCCCACGCTGTGTCTGTGGAGTGTGTTTCTCTCTAAATAAATCCACTTTGTCTCCACTGAATCCTTTCTGTGATGAGACATCAAGAACCTGAGCTTCATTAAGTCCTGAGACCAGGTGTGTGATCTCAGTTAAAAGACCGTGGGTTCAAGTCCCAATTTGGGTTTTGGCTGGGTTTGAGTCCCAGCATGTGGGTTCAAGTCTCAATCTGAGTTCCACGGTTTCAGAACCTCAAGACCCTTGTCTTGGGCACATGATCTGTAAGTGGTCTCTGCACCCTCTGAAAGGTGAGGCCACACAGGTAAACACTGTGAACTTGCAAATGCTAGATGGTGGCAGGATTAGATCCTTTTAGGCTTTTGTTGTTTTTTAAACTATTGATATAAGCCAAGTTCTGGATGCCCTTCAGAGAACAAAACAAGTTCTAACTTTCAGTTGTTAGTGGCATTCAGGGCAAAGGACAAAATTAAAGGGACTAAACTTTATGAACTTGGCTTGTCCACACTCAGGAGTAGAAAATACAAAAGAATTACTGGCAACTTGGTAGGTATAGATGGGCATGCAGGAATTTCTGTGCCTGGTGGGAACACACCTGACAAGTTTATGAAATTCAAAAACAGAAGAAACAGAGTGTCTCACAGAGCACCTGGCAAAGGTATTGATCCTCACTAGAGTCTAGAGTCCTAGGGGTACAGGTTTTAGAAACATGAACAGCAATTTTGGAGTCTACTATTGCTGATTATTCAACTGAATAAGACAAAAACCTATGCTACTCTCAGCAAACTATGAATAGAGGTGAACTTCCTCAACTTGATAAAGAACATCTACAAAAAACCTACAGGTAACATCATACTTAAAAGTGAGAAACTAGGGACTTCCCTGGTGGTCCAATGGTTAAAAATCCACCTTCCAATGCAGGGACGTGGGTTCAATCCCTGGTCAGGGAACTAAGATCCCACGTGCTGCAGGGCAACAAAGCCTGCACACCACAGCTAAAGATCCCACATGCTGCAACTAAGACATGATGCAGCCAAAGAATAAGTAATAAAATAAAAATAAATAATTTTAAAAAATAAAATAAAAGTGAGAAACTAGAAGCTTTCCCACTAAGATTAGGAGCAAGTCAAGGATGTGCCTTCTTACTACTCCTTTTCAACATCATACTGGAAGTCCTAGCTAATGTAATAAAACAAGAAAAGGAAATAAAAAGTATACAGATTGGGAAGGAAGAAATAAAATATTCTTGGTTCACAAATGACATGATTATCTATGTAGAAAATCCAAAAGAGTCAATAAAATAGGTCCTAGAACTGATAAGCAATTATAGCAAGGTTGTAGGATACAAGGTTAATATATAAAAGTCAATTGCTTTCCTATTTACCAGCAAAGAAAAAGTGAAATTTGACATTAAAAATACAATATTATTTACATTAACATCCAAAAGATATAAAATATTTATATAAACCTAACAAAATATGTACAATACCTGTGTAAGTAAAACTACAGAATTCTGATGAAATAAAACAAAGAAATAAATGAGATATACCATGATCATAGGTAGGAAGACTCAATATTGTCAAGACATCAGTTCTTCCCTACTTGATTTATATATTCAACACAGTCCTAATGAAAACCCCAGCAAGTTATTTTGTGGATATTGACAAGCTGATTCTGGAGTTCATATGGAGGCAAAAGACCCAGAATAGCCAATTCAATATTGAAGGAGAAGAACAAAGTCAGAGGACTGATACTACCTGATTTCAAGACTTACTATAAAGCTAGAATAATCAAGACAGTGTGGTTATATGTCAATTAAAAAAATTTTTTTGGCTGCCCTGCACAGCATGTGGGATCTTAGTTCCCTGACCAGGGATCGAATCCGCACTCCCTGCATTGGAAGCGCAGTCTTAACCACTGGACCACCAGGGAAGTCCCAGGTTATATGTCAATTATATCTCAACAAAACTAGAAGGAAAAAAAGACAGTGTGGTAATGGCGAAAGAATTTTAAAAACAGATCAATGAAACAGAATAGAGAAAACAGAAATAGACCACATAAATAAAGTCAATTGATCTTTGACAAAAGGGCAAAGACAACACAATAGAGAAAAGATAGCCTTTTCAACAAATGGTGCTGGAACAACTTAATAGCCACATCTAAAACAGTGAATCTAGACACAGATTTTACACCTCTCACAAAAATTAACTCAAAATGGATTATAAACTTAAATGTAAAATATAAAATTATAAAACTCCTAGAAGATAACCTAGGGGAAAACCTAGGTGACCTTGGATATGGTGATGACGTCTTAGATACAGTATCAAAGGCATGATCCATGAAAGAAATAATTGATAAGCTGTACCTCATTAAAATTAAAAACTTCTACTCTATGAAAGACATTGTAAGAGAATGAGAAGGCAAGCCCCAGACCGGGAGAAAATACTTGCAAAAGACACCTCTGATAAAAGATCAGTATCCAAAATATACAAAGAACTCTAAAAACTCAAAAATAAGAAAGTAAACAACCTGATTAAAAATGGGTGGGCTTCCCTGGTGGCGCAGTGGTTGAGGGTCCGCCTGTCGATGCAGGGGACACGGGTTCGTGCCCCAGTCCAGGAAGATCCCACATGCCACAGAGCGGCTGGGCCCGTGAGCCATGGCCACTGAGCCTGCGCGTCCGGAGCCTGTGCTCCGCAACGGGAGAGGCCACAGCAGTGAGAGGCCCGCGTATCGCAAAAAAAAAAAAAAGGGTAAAAGAGTGAATTCCCTGGCGTCCAGTGGTTAGGACTCTGCACTTTCACTGCTGAGGGCGCGGATTCAATCCCTGGTTGGGGAAATAAGATCCCACAAGACGCACTATGCAGCCAAAAAAAAAAAAAAATAGGTAAAGGACCTGAAAGGACACCTCGCAAAGAAAATATACAGATGGCAAAAAAGCTTATGAAAAACCGTTCAACATAATACATCATTAGGGTACTATAAATTAAAACAACAATGACATCCACTACACACCTATTAGAAAGGCCAAAATCTAGGACACTGACAACACAAAATGCTGGCAAGGATGTGGAGCAACAGAAACCTCTTTCATTGCTGTTGGGAATGCAAGATGATCTCTCCATTTTGGAAGACTATTTGGTAGTTTCTTACAAAACTAAGCATACTCTTATTATATGATCCAGCAGTCATACTTGGTATTAGTATTTACCCAAAGGAGTTGAAAGCTTTATGTTCACACAAAAACCTGTACACAGATGTTTAGAGCAACTTTATTCATAATTACCAAAACTTGAAAGCAAGCAGGATATCCTTCAGTAGGTGAATGGATAAACAAACTATGGTCCGGTCAATGGAATATTATTCAGCACTAAAAATAAATGTTATTAAGCCATGAAAAGACATATAGGTATCTTAAATGCATAAAACTAAGTGAAAGAAGCACATCTAAAAAGGGTACATATTGTATGATTCCAACTATGACATTCTGGAAGAGGCAAAACTACAGAGACAACTAAAAGATCAATGGTTGCTGGGAGTTAGGGAGAAGAAAGGAAAGAATAGGCAGAGCACGGAGGATTTTTAGAGAAGTGAAACAATTCTGTATGATACTATAATGGTGGATAAACCTATACAATGTACAACACTCAAAAGTGAACCCTAAGGTAAACTACGGACTTTGGGTGGGAATGAAGTGTCAGCATGAGTTCATGCATTATAACGAATGTATCACTCTGGTGTAGGATGTTGACAGTGGGGCAAGTTGTGCGTGTGTGGGGTTAGGGGGTATATGGTAACTCTCTGTACTTTCCACTCAATTTTTCTGTGAACTTAAAACTACTCCAAAAATAAAATCTATTAAAAGCACCTATGCTAGGAAGAAGGTTTCCTTGCCTAACAGAGGGTATTTTTTAAAATTCTTAGGCTTCATTCCAAATCTACTGAACCATTTCTGCAGGAATAGGACATAGGAATCAGTATTTTTAATAACTATACCCAGTTATTAAATAATTATAAGCACCCAGGTGATTATTTTGGTCAGACAAGTTTGGGAAACATTGGTTTAAACTATTCTATAGTTGGAAGCAGTCACAGCAACTGATGGCCAAGGACTTAACTTTTCGGCTCACAAGGAGTATTAGTAAACAGAGTTCACTCTCAATGTGGCAATGAAGGGGCAAGAACTTGGAGTTCAAAGGCAAGATTATCCTTCCATGTTCCAATATGCTTTGGCCAATGATATGTGAATGGAAGACTGAGTCAGAAAGATGTGTGCTACTTCTGGGCAGGAATTTTAAGAGCCAGGGAACAACGATTTGTCACATTTCCTTGTCCCTGTTGTGGAGATCATGGAAAAACTTGTGGCGATTGTGTCATCCTAGTCCCTTAAGTGAATACAATGTGAACAGAACTCCCTGCCAATTCATGATGGACACATAGTATGAGTGAAAAATAAACTGTTGTCTCAAGCCACTAAAATTTTGAGCTTCTTTGTCATTGCAGCATAATCCAGCCTATCATGACTAATACAGTCTTCAAGCTATACAAATTCCTAAGCTTCACAAGAAGACAACAATATCAATCTCAAATATTACTCTCTGAAAGAAGAGTTAATATGGATAGCAAATTATCCCCCTAGAAATGGAAAATTCCAAGTGCCAAATTTAACATCTCCAAATTCAGTTTATGTTCACAGGACATGGATTCCAGAAACTTATATCAGATCAACCATCTTGGTAAAGCTAAAAGTCAGAATTTCTCTTCCTCTCATCCTTGACCCCTCTGACCTGGTATTTGACAACACTGAGGCTTTGGGAATACAAATTTGCCTGGAATAACTACACCAGAGACTGAGGAATAGCTCTTTTTAAATTTGATGGGTGTTGGGCCTGTGCTGTAATAATTTTGTGTCTCACTGACTTTTTTGACTCTCTGGAAACTCAGTGTAAGACAATGTTAAACTAATACAATTTCTGTACAAGCTACAACTGCTTACAAAAAATTCCAAACCTGTTTAAGCCTTAAGTACTCTTCTAATTAAGACTGAGTAAAATATGAAGTGAAAAGAATGAATTCTGGACATTAATTTCTTTGAAGTTTAAATCTCAAAGGCAAGAGAATTTGACTTCCGGCATTCATTTCTTCAGGCTTTAATGTGTAAGGAATTTTCATCTTCAGACTTTAATTTTTCCTGGACATTTGATAATGGGAGAGAATTTATGATCAAATTTGGAGGGTCGCTGTGATGACTGCATTTTATTATTGAAGTATCTTAATGGTACCATGTATCTCATTGCAAGCCCTCTTATATGTAAGACTGGATAATATTACTGAATATAATTGGTATGGAAATAGATGAAGGGATGAATTTTCAGATTTGGAGTTTCTATAATTAATACTATTTGTGGTAGTTATAAAATGTGGCCTGTTTTAAGTCCTGTCCTAGCAGCTTCTCTCTCATGCAGGTCTTGGTCCTGGAAGGAAGCTCAGTTTGGTTTTGAGTGTGTATAGCCTAGACCATTCTCGTACCATCCCATAGGGCCTAGACCATTCTAGCACCATCTGATCTTCTCATGGTTCCCTTTGTCACCTGAGAAATGGAGTCCACAAAGCTTCTCATCAATTTTGACTTCTACCCTCAAATGAACTCTCTAAGCTTTATACACCAAGTGGGACTCCTTCTTTCAGGGCATCTTTTGGTAATTTGATGTTTTGTTTCGTTTTGGCTCCTTCTGCTTCCTCCCTCATGTGAATCTTGTTGCTATCATGACGTGTATATGCGGGAGCTTATAGCTTTTTGCTACATAAACTGGGGTTTATGTTTTTGCTACATAAACTGGGGTTTAAGTTTTGCTACCCAACTTGGCCTGTTTTTGTAGGAAGATATGGGGATATTAAAAAGCTATGCCATTTCCAACTTCCCAGAATTCCATTTGCTTTTTTCTTGATCCCTTCATGTAGCAAAGATAATTATATGCCCACCAAATCTCTTTTCATATTTCTTCTACATTCCCGCCCGCCCCCCCGCCCCGCCGGCCCCCAGCATTACGTGTGACCATGCGACTAGTTCCGGCTAGTGAAACATGAGTAGAAGTAACAGGTGTCACTTCGCAGTAGTGGTAGCGAGATCCCTCTGTATCACTCTCTTGCCTTTCTCTTCTCCTCTGGTCATGGGCATGCAGCCCAAAGATTGAAGCAACCTGGATCAGTGGGTCTCGGCATAGAGGACAGCAACCTACAGTAGAGTTTGCATTAGCAAGAAATAAACTTTTATGTTTTGAGTAACTATTCTTTTGGGACTACTGCCACAGCATAAACCCAGACTACCAAGACACTTCCCCACCTACTTGCTCTAATATTTATTCCCTTTTCACCTCTTCCTCTGTAGATATGCTCAAGTATCTCCTATCCCTTTCAAAAACACCTTCCCCTGATCCTCCTGTCCCTCAAATTATCATAGATCTCCCTTCTCATTCGCTGATATATTTCTGTAAGGAAAAGCTATGTATGCTACCTCCACTTGCTCACCACTCACTCACTCCTTAATTCCAGGGAATCTGGCTTTTGCCTTCTTCACTCTTTAGAAACTTTTTTTTAAGATTACCAATGATCTACTTGCCAAATCACACTCAATCCTGTTTGACCTCTCTCCTACCATGGCCCCAAACCCTAGTCAAGTGGTTTTAAATCTTTTCATGACCCCTTTGAAAATCAAATCAGATAAAAGCTGTGGATCCTACTCCCAGAAAAGTTACATACACATGTATACAAATTTTTATAAATTTCAGAGTTTTTGATCAGCAAGCTCCCCCAAAGCCCTTCCACAATAGCCTAAAGATCTCTGTATCTTGGGTAAAGAATTCTGCCCCGGTTTATACCTAAGAAAGAGGGTCCTCCATTCCCACAAAACAGTCACACAGAGTATTCTTTCACTTGCCAGTGTATTTTTCTATATCACTCTAAAGTTCTGTCTCACCTCTATTGTTCGCATTTCTGTAGTGGCTTCTTACCATTTATCTATATTCCCTCATTCGTCTCTCTCTTCATTCAATCACGAACTACTTGCAGAGTAAAAAACAACATTATGCTCCTCTTATCCCAAAGGAAATGACAATATAGGTGGAAAGAGACATACTAACATTAAAACATAAGTAATAAAATAAGGAAGAATATGAATAAGTGGGAGACATATTGAACTGTTTCCAAGGAAGGGTCAGACACTGCTTTCTGTTGGACAGGAGGTGTAAACTGGGCCTTGAAAGATGAGCTGGGTTTTGATAGGCAGATAGAAGGGAGAATGGTGTGTCAAATGGAATAGAAAGTATTATGTGAGCAACAAGAAATATGTAAATACAAGTGAAATTCTGGGGAGATCACAAGTAGGCTCCACATGGAATGACTAGAGAGGACACAAAGTTAGATAAAAACAGAATGGTAGGTTGGGGCCAATCCTGTGTTAGCCTTGAGTACCAGGCTAAAGAGTCTGGGCTTAGTTTTGTTAAAAATAGAGAGACACTGAATATTTTTGAGCAAAAGACTGATAGGATAAAAATGGTCTCTTAGGAAGATTAATCTGCTAAGAGTGCTTAATTGAGAGATGAGGGACTGGCCAAAAGGAGGAGAGTTGGAGACTGTGCAACAACCCATGATCTGAGCTTTTGAACTATAGAACTGAACTGTCTGAGGAGAGCAACATTAGCAAAAGGGGTGCAGCTGGTGTAGCAGGCATGAAGATGCATTGCTTGGATCTCTCTTCAGCTGGAAGAAAGCAGTTAGCTAATAGCTTTCAGCTGCAGCACCTTTGGGACCTACCACAGCAACATTCAAGCTGAGGTCATCATCTTCTCAGTGCAGCAACCCACCAATGACTGAGCATAGCAGTGTTACTAGACCTCGCCATTTCTACCAAGTGCAGAACTTCTCTATCAGGCGATCTTTGCTCTGGAGCTCCCCATTGGGTTGACTGAGACTTTGCTAGATCTGCATCAAAGTCTGTTGCTCTCCCTGTCCAACGCTGTTTCCTCCCCACTTTTCTTTCAAAAGTGTCAGATCAGCATCCAGCTCTGATGGCTTTCCCTACTCAATTCTCCTTCCCCCTTTATCTCTCAAAGTGTTACACCCCACTCCCCAATTAATATAAAAATACTTTGGAAATAAATGCAGAGTTACACATTATAAAATTCATACAAGTAAAAATTATAGCCCTGAATTAATTGTGTCTAGGAAAGGCAGATTCTGAGTTTAATTATTTTATGAGCTATAAAAATGAGAAACGTGATAATAATGATTTATGTATTGAGAAAAATACCAAGGTCACTGCAGGCTTAAATGAGTTTTTTACATACTGAAATCTTTTTTCTGATTTAACCTGAGATTAAATGAGTGACTAAAGTAGCTATTTGGACATTTCTTTATTTAGAGAAGCCAATTTATTTTAAAGAGAAAATTTTCATCTCACAACTGTAAGTAACAATAGGATAAATGGGAGGAGCAGAGTAGTTCTCTGAGACAAGTGCAGCAGCTGGGGTTCAGCAAATATGAGAGTCAGTATATGCACTATAACATGTCCTTAAAAGGACATATTATAGCAAAGATTCTTGAAACTTCTTTTTTTTAATTTTTATCGGAGTATAGTTGATTTACAACGTTGTGTTAGTTTCTGCTCTACAGCAAAGTAAATCAGTTATACATATACATATATCCACTCTCTTTTAGATTCTATTCCCATATAGGTCATTACAGAGTACAGAGTAGAGTTCCCTGTGCTATACAGTAGATTCTTATTAGTTATCTATTTTATATATAGTAGTGTGTATATGTCAATCCTCTTGAAGCTTCTTATGAATATACTTTGTCTTGTGTTCATGACACACTTCTGTGAAAGTGAAAAGACACTCCTGTAATGGCAGTGTTGAAAAATACATATATATATATATATATATATAAAAATAACTTCCACATAATTCACCAACTTGATATTCAGAATGTAATGGAAACTCTACATGACAGACCATCTAACACTATCAGCTAAACATAACCATTCTTCCTGTTTTGTTTGATAGGGGAAGTCATAGAGCATTATGTTAGAGGTATACTTTGTGTGAGCCTGGGGGAGATTAGTTAGTTATTGAGTTTTAGTTGTTCACTGGTAATTTAGGAATGAAACTTACACTAAAGTAGTTTTAGCCTAATAAATAAGAACTATTTGGTTGAAGGCCTGATCATTTCATTCTTATTTTTAACTGCCACCTAATACAATAGTTTCCTTTTGAAGTAGATCTTGGTAGAGATTGAAACATTTCAGTGATATAAATTCAATTTATTGCTTTTCATTAATAAAACATTTAAAATATAATTCTAGAGTCCTCCTTAACCCCTAGCATGACCTCTCTCCTGCCAGATTTCCAACTTCTACATTCTTTCCCAAATTGTTTCCTCCTTCCTCTACAAATCCCCAACTTTCTACTTTAACCTCACACCTTTCATATCTTTTCCACAAGCCTGTACTTTCAAATGAGGACATTGCCTCATACTTCTCTGAGAAAATAGAAGCCATCAGAAGCTGCTCATCTTCTGATTCTCAATCTATTATTCTACCTGCACCTGTATAAAATTTTCTCCTGCTTCCCTCCCGTTTCACTGAAGGATCTCCTCCCATCATTTCACTCCTGCTCTGGACCTAATCTCTCTCTCTCCATATCATCATCTCTCCCTTTCTAATGAATTATTTTGATCCCAAACAAACATGTACGAGTACCTTTTTTTTTGCGGACTTGGTCCTCTCATTGTTGTGGCCTCTCCCGTTGCTGAGCACAGGCTCCAGACGCGCAGGCTCAGCGGCCATGGCTCATGGGCCTAACTGCTCCGTGGCATGTGGGATTTTCACGGATCGGGGCACGAACCCGCATTCCCTGCATCGGCAGGCGGACTCTCAACCACTGCGCCACCAGGGAAGCCCAACTTGTGTCTTCTTTAAGCTAGCTTTCTTTCTTTTGCTTCCCCTCACGGAAAACTTTTTGAAATATCTTGTCTCTACATGCTGTTTCCACTCCTTCACCAAAGTCACACTTGAATCCTCCCCCCCTCCAGCTTCCCTGTCCTAGCATGCCTCCGAAATTGTGCGTGTCAAGGTCAAAAATGACCTCTATATTGCCAGCGCCACTGGCCACTTTGGTCCTTATCTTACTGGAGTCTTTAGCAGCATCTCTCCCTAGAAACATTCTCCTCTCTTAGCTTCTGTGATGCCGTTCTGTACAGAAAAAAGTTAACATAGCAGCTCTGAGACTGCTAGCTTTTGAACAGGCTTGCAAGGTTGGCCCTTTGCTAGCAATTGGGAGCTTCATTTTGAGGAGTGTTCCCATTGTTCTCTAAGTGAAAAATGATGGCTCACTGTGCCTACACTGTATAAACAACGTCGTTTATGCTGAACACCTGCTTTCTTTCTGGGAATCTGGAGTAGAGGGTGCCTATATGACCAGACCCCAATAAAAAGCTTGGATACTGACTCTCTAATGGGCTTTCCTGGGCAGAAATATCACACATGGGTTTTTCCTTTTCTCAGGCTCAACTGGTTTCTCTTGCTTTTTCCCACTTGGAGCCACAAGGTTTTACTCTCTTTTCTATCTATACTATTTTCTAGGTGATCTTATTTGGTCTCTTAACATTAAATATAATATCATGTATATGCTAACTACTTCCAAATTTATATCTCCAGCCTAGTTCCTGCCACTAACTCTAGAAACTGATATCCAAAAGCCTGCTTGAATCTTCATATAGGATCTTGGAGGCAAACTTAAATGGCCAGCATGGAACTCATGATTGATTTTTCTCAAACCTGGTCCTATCCTCTGTTTTTCCCATCTTAATGAATGACACTACCACACATGCTATTACCAAAGGCAGAAATTTTGGAGTCATCTGTGACTCTTTCCTTTCTCTCACACCACATTCTATCACCAAATCTCATTAGTTCTACCTCCAAAATATTGATATTTCTCAAATCTGACCATTTCTCATTTTCTCTCCCTGATACAAGCCATCATCATCTCTCACTGGACTGCTGAAATAGGCTCCTAATTCATCTCCTTATTCCCATTCTTATCTGTGAATAATCTGACTCTATTCAGAGTCAGAGACATCCTTGGAAAGTTTAAATCAAATGATGTTATTTTCCTGATTAAAAACTTGTCTATTGATTTCTACTGCACTTAGAGTAAATCTAAATTCTTGGCCCACTTATTAGATTAGAAGAAAGAGTAGGTGCTCTTGCATTGTGAAAAAGCTTGGCTTGATCAAGGAACTGAGAGAAGGACAGAGAACCTGGAGCAGAATGAGGGGGGAAGAGGGGATCAAGATATGAGATAAAATATTAAGAGAGGAAGGGGTCTTTTCTTTCAGGGCCTTGTTTTTGAGTATTTGTTACACAAATCTGTGCTGGTATATGGAAGCAAAAGTCATATAACACTAAAATGTTCTCTAATGAACTTGATCATTTATAAAATGAGCCCCTACTTAAATATTTTCCCATACAAAACACTAGTGCTTATTTTCCCCACACTGTCTCATTCAGTGGCCCTTCAGTTGACATCCTCATTGGTTTGAACTTTGAGATTATGGTAAACATCCAAAAATATCTACCAAACAAATCCAAATCATATGAATCAAAAAGAATTTAACCACAGATTTTGCAACAGGTACAAGATTTCATGAAGTTTATGAAAGTGATATTAGAGAATTCTTCAAACCACATACAATGCTGTTGGCAACTGAGGCTCTGTAATCATACCAGTTAACAGTAGAAGCAGAGAAAATAGAAAAGGAATGTGTTTCCAGAAGGAATCATTTGAATATCAAACAGTTAAGGGAGGTCATTAGGAAAATTGATGAGGTTGTTGATAATTTTTGCAAAAATGACTCTCTGCCTATGAAGAGAATGAAGGATAAAAAGGGCCACAGACTGGGAGAAAAGATTTGCAAATCACATATATGGTACAGGATTTATCCGCAGAATATATAGAGAACTCTCAAAACTCAATAATGAGAAAACAAGGCCCCCAAAAGGGGACAAAATATTTTAATAGATGCTTCACCAAAAAAGATATATGGATGCTAAATTAGCACTCAGAAAGATGCTCATCATTATTAGTCATTAGGAAAATGCAAACTGGAAGCACAATGAGACATTATTACATACCTACTAGAAAGGCTAAAGTTAAAAAGACTGATCATACACTGTTGGCAAAAATGTAAAATGGCATAACTACATTGGAAAAAAGCTTGCAGTTTCTTAAAAAGTTATACATATACCTTCCATATGATCTAGCCATTCAACTCCCAGGTATTTACCCCAAAGGAAAGGAAATATATGTCCATACAAAGACTTGTATATTAACATTCACAGCAGCTTTATTTGTAATAGCCAGAAACTGGAAATAACTTAAATGTCCATCATCAGATGAATGGATAAGAACATTGCAGTATATTCAAACAATGAAACACTAATCAGCAGGTGTTTGAGAGAAAAATAAAATCACACCAAACTTGATGAAGATTGTGTGGTCATTTGACCATCAGCATCATCTGGGAATTTGTTAGAGTGCAAATTCTCAGGCCCCACTTTACACCTACTGAATCAGAAATTCTGGGGGTGGGAGACCACTGCCTTAGTCTCATTTGCTAAAAGTATCAGTGAGGGTTCTTTATTGTCAGTGACCACCTCTGGCTAACTTAAATTGAAGGTAAATTTATTGGAAAGTATCAAGTAACTCACAGACTTGATGAGAAATGATAAGAAACATTATCAGACAAGAGGTTAGAATCAAGGGAGTCAGGGTAGCGAAACAGTCTGATTAAGATGCTGCTGCCACCACCAATGTATGCCGTATCTTCTATTTGACACAGTAGTCACTGTAGGAAACCACTGCTCCTGATAACACAGCCACGAATGCCAGACTGCCTATGCCATAGCTACCACAGATCCAATATCATCCATCATCCCCTCATCTTGGCACTACTTGCTCAAGATTCAAAGTACCTAGTGACCAAACCTGGATCACAAGATTGTCAGGGAAGTGATTAGAGGGTGACTCCTTAGGCTTCTGAAGTTAGAGGTAGGAGCTTACTTCTTACCCAGACCTACACAATGGGGGATTTCCCAAATCTAGCAACTGGGTTCAGATGCTGAGCAGTCAAAGACAATTACAAATGCCCACTACTTGAAGTGCTCTGAATAAAGTAAATTCGGTGTATTTTTAGCAGGACCATATGCTAGCAGAATTAGTCAAACGTATTCTTTGTATTACTAATTATGGACTTAAGAACTGTCCATATTTCCCTGGTGGCACAGTGGTTAAGAATCCACCTGCCAATACAGGTGACACGGGTTCGAGCCCTGGTCTGGGAAGATCCCACGTGCTGCGGAGCAACTAAGCCCGCGAGGCACAACTACTGAGTCTGTGTGCCACAACTACTGAGCCTGTGCTCTAGAGCCCATGAGTGACAACTACTGAGCCCAAGTGCCACAACTACTGAAGCCCGCATGCCTAGAGCCCGTGCTCCACAAGAAGAGAAGCCACTGCAATGAGAAGTCTGTGCACCGCAACGAAGAGTAGCCCCCACTCGCCGCAACTAGAGAAAGTCCGTGCGCAGCAACAAAGACCCAACGCAGACAAAAATAAATTAAAAAAAAAAAAGAACTGTCCATAAAATTTTCTCTTTTTTCTTGAGAGATATGTCTTTTCATACAAGTATTGGCTCACAGTGGATCACAAGAGTGGATGGTGCCAGTATGTGCCTTTCCACAGCATGTTTGAGTAAAGACTATGAAATGAAATGACTGGGTTCTTGGTGGCCTTCAAGTGGTGTTATTTAAAACTGAATTAATTGGACATTCATAGGCAAAAATATTAACTTTGACCTAAATGTCACACCTCACACAAAAGTTAATTCAAAATGGATCATGGACTTAAATGCAAAACATAAAACTATAAAACTTTTAGAAAAAATATCTTTGACTCTACGACTAGGCAGAGTTCTTAGATTTGACACCAGAAGTTTGACCCATGACAGGAAAAATTGACAAATTGGACCTCATCAAAATTAAAAACTTTTACTCTGCAAAAGACCCTATTAAGAGGATGAAAAGACAAGCTACAAACAAGGAGAAAATATTTGCCAGCCACATATCTTACGAAGGAGTAGCAACTGGAATTCATGAATTCATAAAGAATGCTCAAAACTCAACAGTAAAAAACCAAGCAATCCAATTAGAAAGCAGGCAAAAAACATGAGCAGAGATTTCACTAAAGAAGGCATGCAGGTAGCTCATAAGCACATGAGCACATGAAAACATGATTAACAACATTAGCCATAAGGAAAATGCAAACTAAATCCACAATGAGATATCATTCACACTAATCAGAATGGTTAAAATAAACAGTAACAACACCAAATGTTGGAAAGGATGCAGAGAAACTGGTTTACTCATATATTGCTGGTGAGAATGTAATATGGTACAGCCATTCTGGAAAACAGTTGGGTAGTTTTTTAGTTTTAAAACTAAACATGCAACACAGCATGACCTAGCAATTGCACTCCTGGGCATTTATCCCAGAGAAATTTAAACTTATGTTCACACAAAAACATGTAGATGAAAGTTCATAGCAGCTTTATTTGGAATAAGCAAAAACAACCCAGATGTCCTTCAACGGTGAATGGCTAAACAAACTATTGTACATCTATACCATGGAAGGCTATTCAGCAATAAAAGGGAACAAACTATTGGTACACGCAACAACTTGGATGAATCTTTATGGAATTATGGTGAGAGAAAAAAGCCAATCCCACAAAGTTACATCCTGTATGACTCCATTTATATAACCGTCTTGAAATGATAAAATTATATAAAGAACAGATTAGTAATTTTCCAGGTATTAGGGACATGGGAGGGGTCAGGAAAGTGAATGTGACCATAAAGGGCAACAGGAGGGACCCTTGTGGTGATGGAAATGTTCTTATCTTGCTTGACTGTATCAATGTAAATGTCCTGATTGTGATATTGGACTACAAATAATACCAATTTTGGGTAACTGGGTAAAGAGTATAAGGGATCTCTCTGTATTATTTCTACAACTACATGTGAATCTACAATTATCTCAAAATAAAAAGATTAATTTACAGGAATTCCAGGGCAGACCAGTGGTTAGGACTCAGCGTTCTCACTGCCAGGGGCCAGGGTTCCATCCTTGGTCGGGGAACTAAGATCCTGCAAGCCGCACTGTGCACCAAAAAAAAAAAAAAAAAAAAAAAGATTAATTTACAAAACAAAGCAACAACTGAAAAAATGAACTAGGTTCTGAGTCCAGAAAGGCAGCCCACTCTCTATGGGTAGGTACGAGCTAACACTACTACCATCAATACCACCATACATAGATACATGACTATTTGTTACCTATTCTCTGTCTTGCCTCTTCTCTTGCCATTATCCACACTTTCTGTGCTCCTACCTCATTGTACTGAATGCTCCCTGGCCTAACTGGGCCCACTGAAAACTCCACAGCTTTCCACATACTGATGTTTCTGCCTGGGGTATACCTATCCAGTTGACTTCAAGACCCTAATAGCACCCCTTCAGCTCCCCCAAGTATTTGGTTACTGCCTGAAGCACTGTATTTGTATATCTGAAATAGCTTTTAGGATAAACTCCAGAATTCTTAACCCAGCTTACAAGGCACTACATGATCTAACTCTGCTTGCCTTCTCAGCCACATCTGCCACTCTTACTTTCTCTCCCTGAGCACACTGGTCTTTTCTGAGCTTCACAAGCCAAGTTCTTCCCCCACCTCAAGCCTCCATTCATAATGTTTTCCTAGCCAGATCATTTCTATTATCCTTCTCCCCAACTCTTCGTTCATCTAATACTACTTCCTCAAAGTAATCTTTCTAGGCCTCCCAGTCTAGGCTAGGTCCCTCTGTTTTATACAATCAGAGCATCCTTTATTCTACTAAAGCATCTAAGAAAAGTATAATTAAATACCTACAGAATGAGTTGTTTAATGTCTGACTGCCCCATTAGATAGTGAGCTCGATAATGTCATGGACCACACAGAAATAGATCTTCTAGGGAAATATTTTATGTTAAATTTTAAGTTGTTTGTATTTGTAGCATATAAATCCCTTGGTCTCCTGGAAGCTATTTCCATTTTATTGACACAAACAACACACACACACACACACACACACACACACACACACACAGCCTTGTGTGAATGGTTTATTTTATGGAAATGGTGGAAAGTAAGGAAAAAAGCCAGGTTCCATGTTTGGGTTAAAGTGGTACTGGAACAGGGACAACAGAAGCCTTGTAAACAGAACTAGTTTAGCAGAAGGAAAGTTTAGAGCTGGAAGTGACCATAAAAATATAAGCCCCCATCCTCCAAAATTGACAGAACTACTGGATGAGGCATTGGACTTCTCACAGTCTATGGAAAGAAGTTTAAATTACTTTTTTCTATAGATCTTAAGATGTAGAAAGACCACAGATGACATTTGGTTACAATTTTAACTGTTTACTTGTCTGTCACCCTACTAGACAGTGAACCCCTTAAGGACAAGTACTGCGTCATCCATCTTATGATTCACACTTGGCACTCAGGAGGCACTCAATAAATATTTGTTGAATTAATGAATATATAATTCACTATGGAGAATTAGGGATCTGATATATTATCCTTCTTATGAGTGTGTAAATTTCAAAAGTGATTCTCCTTAGTACAAAGTAAAAGACTGAAAAGGGTAGCATTTCAAGTACCTGATAACATGTGAGTGTCTTGCTGGTATTCATATTATTCATGCAGACAATTCCATTCTCTGCCTGTGAACAAGGCCTGTTCTATTTATACATATAAAAACTGAGGGTAGGTGGAAACAGTGTACATCCCCTTTGTTCATCAGTTATTATCTCTCCAATGACTCTATTGTTAATTTCTTCAACTACTGCTAAAAAATACATCTCTTTACTATATTTGATTATGAGGGAAGCTGTGACCTCCTACATTATTCACAGCTTGTCAAAAAGAGTGAGCTTCAGTTGTGTTGAAAAACCCCTTCTGCTTTTAAATATCAAATAGGTGTTTTACAAATAATAAAAAGTAAATTATTTTTAATCATCATCAATCATTTTTACAGCTTGATGAATAGACATCATCAATGGCCACTTATGTGATATGAGGATTCTAAAAAAGCTCTTAATTACCCATAATCACTCCCTTTTGCTCCCATGATGTCTAATATTTTAGAGTTAGAAGTTTATTCCTTAAAGGTCTCCAGTTCCAGTAGCATGGCAGACTGAGTTAATGCAGAAACCCTTTTACACAGGAATGCTACATTAAACATAAAAGCAAGAGATAACCATAGATGAGCTCACACACAGAAAAGGAATATCTCCTAGAAACAAAGAGGAAAGGAAAGCCAGAGTGATAAGCGTGTTAGTTAATTCTGCATCAGCTTTGTGGTAGTGTTATTTGATCTGGAAACAGCAAGTAAATTGGGCTTTAATATCTACTCCAGGATAGAAGTTGAAACCCTGGACCTAAGGGAGTTGGAAGTATTGATAAAATATTGCATAAAAACACAACTCTCCATAGGTTGAATTCCCAGGCCTGTAACTTGCATAGGATAGAAATCCAAGTTTACACTAGCTGAAAAATGAACATAAATATTGGTTAGTACTATACCTATGATCTTTCTGTGGATCTCGTGCAAGCAAACAAAGACATTGCTCTGGGTCACATGGGATGCCCACAGGGAAAAAAAAGCCATGTGAACATGATCTCACAATATAAAAAGTTATAAAACACAATGATCCATCATGAACAAAAGTCAACAAACACACAGCACATTATTTGAAATAATAGAACATGATTGTCTAAAATAATTAAATAAGTATGTCTAAAATGATTAAAGAAGTCATTGGGACCGTAAAGAAAAAAACTCAATGAAAAATAGAATAGGGATATTTGAAAAAAACTTAGTAGAACTTCCAAACTTAAAAACATAATCATTGGAATTAGAAGCTCAATGGACAAGTTAAACAGCAGATCAATACAAATGAACTAAGAATTCTAAGAATTAGAAATAGATATGGTGAAGTTATCTGGAATGAGGTAGAGAGACAAACACTTGCAAAATATCAAGAAATATCTAGACTAGAATGAGAAAGTACAACATATGTCTATTGGGAATTCTACAAGGAGAGAAGAGGAATAAAAAAAATTGTGAAAATAGTTGAAAATTTTGCATGACTGATGAATGATATGAATCTTCGATTTAAGAAACACAAATCCACTGCAAGATAAATAAAAACAAGCCTACACCTGGCTGCATTGTACTGAAATGGCAAAATGCCCAAGAAAGGGAAAAAGTGTAAAATAATCACAGAAAAATTCATTCCATTAGCTGTGATTTCCTTCTTATTAAAAATTGAGCTCTAAATATACTCCAGTTTAATTGGTGAAGTGGATACTACGGCTGGATGAGAAGGGTTTTTGGCTGAAAATTCAAAACTTAAAAATCATACAGGGGGGCTTCCCTGGTGGCGCAGTGGTTAAGAATCTGCCTGCCAGTGCAGGGGACATGGGTTCGAGCGCTGGTCCGGGAAGGTCCCACATGCCGCGGAGCAACTAAGCCCGTGCGCCACAACTACTGAGCCTGCGCTCTAGAGCCTGCGAGCCACAACTACTGAAGCCTGTATGCCTAAAGCCCATGCTCCGCAACAAGAGAAGCCACCGCAATGAGAAGCCCACATACCGCAACGAAGAATAGGCCCCTGCCCCGCTCACGGCAACTAGAGAAAGCCCGCGCACAGCAACGAAGACCGAACGCGAACATAAACAAATTTATTTTTTAAAAAATCATATAGGAACTAGGGAAAAAAATCCTCATTTCTCAGATCCAATATTCTTGTGATTTCAATAACTGCAGCACAACAGGAGTTTAGATATTTGATTATATTAGAGTCATTCTAATCTAATTCAAATACTTCCAAATATTATGCTCTGGCAACAGAGATTCATCTACTTGTCAATATACCTCCCTGCTCCCCCACCCCACCCTGCCCCCATCCCAAATACATCATATACAGAAAAAACTAAGGCAGAGGAAGGCACGAAACTAACAACCTGTCATTTTTGTTCACTGCTAGTAAGTGGTTTATCAAGTAGTGGGCCAATAAGTATATCAATGACATAAATATTTGATTGATAATTATCTCTGCCAATGCCTCCAGCTTGAGGAGAAACCTCTCTCTTCAGAACATTTTCCATGAAGGGCTACTGCACTTTCTGGGGCTTCCAAGAAAAGTGATTATAGGCTGTTTCCTAGAGGAGTCTGATAAGAAGTCAATGTCTCCCTCAGGGTCTGACCGAAAGCATACTGGGTTGTTATTCTTTGGCAGAGTATCCTGAGCACTAAGAGATTAAAAAAATGCTTGGGAGTTGGTCTGAGAAAATTAACCCCAGACTTTGGGTACTGTCTCTAATGATAAGTAGCCTAGGTCTTCCAGAGAAATTTAAGGTCTCCCACCTTTCTCCCCTGAAGAGGTATGAATAGTGTTTGCTATTAAACTTCATATAGAATAACAGAAAGAGACTTCATCCCTTTTGCTCCAACAATTCTTTCGATTTTTCCAGTTCGGACATCCATTCGCAGGGAAACTGAGATCACCTGGAACTGCTTTGAAATCTTAAATCTAAACATTCCTGTTGTTCCATATCCTTTGCTTAGGCTAATCCTTTCATGTTGTTCTTGTACCTCATCAGGATCTGAGTCCCCTGACCTCTCTACTCTCTATCAGCCCTCTTCTCTCTTCTTAGACTTCAACCAATTTAGATGTTAACCATTCTCTTTCAAATACTCTCAACTCCACGATCTCTACTTGTTCAATGAGATAATGTAGATAAAGCACAGGCCGAGAGAAGTGCTCAAGAAATGGCAGCTAAAACCACTACCATCACTACCACTAACATACATAACATTCTCTTGCTTATTTGTCAGTCTATCATATCAGCCTGTACATCATACAGTCCTGGGCTGGTAAACATTACTGGAGAAAGTCACTAAGTTGTACAGACAGATGGTGGTAAATTCATGCTTCTGGCCTTAACTGCCAACCAATTCTGTTTCTCTAATCAGTTTTCTGAATTTTGAGACTATTCTAAACCTTCTCCAATCTCCTCAAATCTCCTATCCACCATGTCCTCGCACCATTCTCATTTTCTTGCTTCACAGGAAAAGAAGAAACCAGGAGAAAGAACTTCAACTTCCAGGCACTTAATCTGCAAACCTTTGTGCTTTTTTTTTTTTTTTTTTTTGCGGTATGCAGGCCTCTCACTGTTGCGGCCTCTCCCGCTGCGGAGCACAGGCTCCGGACGCGCAGGCTCAGTGGCCATGGCTCATGGGCCCAGCCACTCCGCGTCATGTGGAACCTTCCCGGACCGGGTCACGAACCCGTGTCCCCTGCATCGGCAGGCGGACTCTCAACCACTGCGCCACCAGGGAAGCCCAAACCTTTGTGCTTTTGCATCTCTTCTCCCCTGCTTTCCTCCTCTGACAACGGAAGGAGAGTACGGTTTACTGCTAAGGGCCAATGACTCCATATTCTCTCCTACTCTGTCATCTTCATCCACGTATCTTCAACCTGTCTCTCCACTGGTGCCTTCTCATCAATATTTAAACATATCCCAGCTTCACACAACTACTGAAGCCCGTGCGCCTAGAGCCCGTGCTCTACAACAAGAGAAGCCACCACAATGAGAAGCCCGTGCACCACATGAAGAGGAGCCCCCACTCACCGCAACTACAGAAAGCCCGTGCGCAGCAAAGACCCAAAACAGCCATAAATAAATAAATAAATAAATAACATATCCCACCTTCAAAAATTCCTCTTTTCATTTCAGCTAACATTTTTCTCTTGTTCTTCCCACTCAAACTATCAAAAAATGTTGTCCACCTTCGCTGTCTCTATTTATTTCCCACTCATCCTTTGTCACTGTAATCTGGTTTCCATCCCTACACTCCACTGAAACTGTTCTTATCTGCTTTATCAATAACTCCAATAAACCATTCTTAGGTCTTATCTCATTTGACCGCTCAGTCACCTTTGGTATAGTTAATCAATTCCTCCATCTGAAAACTCTTTTTTAAAAAGCCCACTTTTCTAGAACGCCTACCTCTCAGACTGCTTCTTGTGAGTATTCTTTGTGGTCTCTCTCTTTCTTTATCCATCCCTAAATATGGAGTTCTTTTAGAGTTTGGTTCAGGGCCCTATTCTTTTCATACAGTTAAACTAATTAAACAAGGAGGCCATTAGACTAAGGTGGCTCTAATGCTTTGGTGGCCTACTTAAGCAAACCAAAGTCTAAGTGTGTAAATGCCTCAAGATTATGAAATCTAAACACTAAGGACAACCAATCACAAACAGCTAACTAGGCTTTAAGCTGTAGCCAATTAAATAATTTCCTTTCTTTGCTTCTGCACCTTCTTTAAGTCTTTCCCCTGCCTCCTATTGGTGCTCCTAACCACTTCTGGTTTGGTGCTGCCCAATTCCAATCAATTTTTGCTCAGATAAACTCTTAAAATTTTTAATATGCCTCCATTTATCTTTTAATGATACTCTATATCTCATTCCCTCCAATCCATCTATATGCTAATCCGTATCCATTTTTAGATGGCCCTCCTGATCCATACAAGAAAATATTTTCCCATCCCTTAGGCATTCTGCCTCCATAGCTGTTTCTGCTGTGTTCTCTCTCTGTTTCCCAAGCCAGAAATCTGACATCCTGACTTCTCTGTTTCACACTTCACATCCAATCAACTACCAAGCTCAGGCCATTCTTGCTGAAACAGCTCTCGAATCATTTCAACTGACATGCAGCCCACCATTATGTCACATCTCCTTAAGGGGTCTGCCAGTTTCCAATTCTGTCTGTTCTAATCCATTCTAATCCATTCTCCACACAAAGCCAGAGTGATTCTTCAGAAATGTAAATTATATCATGCCACTGCTATGCTTAATTTTTCCGCTTCCTGTTGCCTTTAAGATAAAGCTCTAAAAACTTCCTAGCATGTCCTTCTCAGTCTCAATTCTTCACTCCCCTCTCTGCAAGCAATCTTCAGTCATTATAAACTTTGAATTCCTAGAGTGCATGCTTGCAGCCTGAGCTCTCCCCCAGCTGAAATATACCTTCCCCTCTCTTGTTTTCCTAACAAAATTTGCACTCAATCCTTAAGCTCAACTTTATGCATCATTTCTAGGAAACTACCTGACACCCCTCCAGTTTGAAGTCCTCTTTAGGTGTTCCCAAAGCATCCTGTACTTATCTAGCAATTAAGAGCAGTATTGTCTTGTAATTGCTTATTCCCTAGTCAATAGCTCCATGTGGCTGTTAAGTCCAAGGAGGTCAGAAACCAGGTGCTCTTAAATTTTCCATCTCAAGGGCCTAAAAGGAGTGTCTGACAGACAGTAGTTCAATTAATATTTGTTGAATGAATTTGTTGAATCCCTTTCTTTGGAATGAGGGCGGCCAGGAGAATGCCAGAAAGACGGGGGCTTAAAGGGCACACAGTAAAAAATCTATCAGCAACAAGTGGGATGGACAGAGTACCTAGGTTTTTCCATGAACGTGGCATGGGGGACTACGTGGAGCGCCTGGTCCGAGGCCACGGCGACCACACGCTCCCGAGGGCAGACGCAGGTAGCGCGCGACCCCACGCGAGGAAGGACAATAGCTTGGAATTCGGCCTCGAGTTTCCGGTGGGACAGCCTCGAGCTCGACCCGTGGGACCTGGGGATGGGGGCTCCGACCCGGCCCACAGCAAGAAGGCGCTGCACCTACGGTCGCTGTCGCCGTCGCCGTCTCCTCCGACGTCGTCGCCCCGCCCCGCCCCGGAAGTGACTTGAGGCTCGTCCGGAACCTCCGGGCCCGGCGGCTGCAGCGTCACCAGCCGAGCTGGTGCGGGGCGGGCGGAGCGGCCGCTGCAGCCGCCAACGAACCGGGAACCGCGCGGGGCAAGCAGCGCGCCGGCCAGGGGAGGGGGCCCAGCGATAGGGCCGAGGGCGACGACGACGCGGAGGAGGCGGAGCCCGGAGAGGGGTGGGGGCCGGGGAGGGTTAGGGTGGGAGGGGGTTGGGGGGGGTGTCCTGGTCTCATGGAGCCGGCCGAAAGGGCGGGCGGCGGGGACCCCTTGGAGCCGGGCGGGCGCCCCGGTCCAGACCCGCGAGGCTTCGTCCCGCAGAAGGAGATCGTCTACAACAAGCTGCTGCCCTACGCCGAGCGGCTGGACGCCGAGTCCGACTTGCAGCTGGCCCAGATCAAAAGCAACCTGGGCCGGGCAGTGCAGCTCCAAGAGCTGTGGCCCGGGGGCCTCTTCTGGACCAGGAAACTCTCCACGTAAGTGTGCCGGGGCCTGCAGGATGGGCCGGAGGCAAAGGCTTGGGTGTGAAGGCGTCCGCGGGGGGTGGGGGGGAGGCTCTTTGTCCGCACCGGACCGCTGGACCCTCAACTCTGCCCCGGTTCGGGCGGATCGTTTCTGTGCAGTCATCCCAGGGTCGCGACCGAAGCCTGGGAAGCACTCAAGCTTCCTCCCTGCCACTTTCTTACGGGATCTCCCTGGTTCTCACCAGCCCTCTATGTCCTTCGCAGCTGCTTGTCCCCAAGGTTTCGGGTTGTTGTCTTCCGACATTCGGGGCCCGGGGGAGCGTGAGGGCACTGGACCTGCAGGGAAAGAGAGGAGCGGTCCCCCAGGGGTCCTCCTTGGACCTTTGCCGGTGGCGGGAGGGAGCAGAGAGGATTCGTCTTTGGGCGAACAACTCGACTTTTCCTGGTGTTGACTCCAGTTTTTTCTTACCTTACGGTCCCTGCCTCTTCCTATCCCTCAGTTCGCGTCTAGTAACTTTCTGAATGGGAAGGAGGCCGTAGGGAACTTCTAGGTTCTGCTTTTTTTTGGGCCTTCTCAGTCTTTGTGGGTTTGATTGAAAAGACTGTTTTAAAATCAGCCCTCAGCGCATTCTTGGGCTGTGTACTAGACGTTAATGTTGAGAATGTTGAGTCTTACAACCTCGGGAAAGTGTATGTTGCTCCTTTTATGACATTTCCTTTGGAAATGTGCCATACTAAGGAAAATAGAGAAGGAAGCTGTCAAGTTGTCCTGGGCGTTATTAGTATCGGGCTGGTGTTAATTTTTGAGCTGCTCAGATGAATATAGATTACCTAAATCAATCTCAGTTGTTCTATTCTTCTTTTGTTACCTTTTTTTTTTTTTTGGTATGAACTGGCTGCAAACTACAGTGCCACTGAAATTAGGGGAAACTGAGTACAGTTGGGGGAAAGGTTAGAGACATATTTGCTAGATGGGCATCTTCACTGTGTCAGAAGAACTTTTTTAAAAGAGAATTTTGCTGTATCTTGTTTGGTTGGCTATACATAAAATCTGGTAACATTGTATGTTCATGCATGTCGGTATGGGTGGCTGAACACACAAGACATAAATCACTTATCTAATGTTTACCCAAATCTGCTGAGTGAACTGGGTGATGACTCAGGGTTTTGTAATGCAGTCGTCTTTTCTACATTTCCTCACAGGATGATTCTTATCTGCCAATTATTAGGGAGCCTCTAACAAATTTCTCATCTCCAGTTGTCGCTGGTGGTAGCACTAATTACCTTTTTAATTAAAGAGCAAAACTCAAATGCTTAATTTCCCCTTTTCAAAGAGTGACCAAATTTATGTCAAGGTTAACAGCTCCCCTCTCGATTAGAGCTTGAAGAAGTTTGTGGTGTTAGGATCCATAGGAGACTTGGGAAAAAAAAAGTGCAACAGGGAGAAGAACCACTTTTGGTTAAAACAGAAGAATGTTTTATAAATTATTAAAATTCACAGTTTTTTCAGGTGAGCCTCCTCGGTTTTTATGTTACTTGGGCACAGTAAAAATAAAGTTACTTTGTCAGTTCCAGTAATTCCTCATTTTAATCACCGAGATCAGATTTTTCAGAAAATAACCTTTTTGGGGGACACAAACAGCTCCTTTTAGATGCACAGTGTATAAATAAACCAGTGTGTGAATGCATATGTGGTTTGGATTTATTAATGGAGAATCTACACAGGCATAGTTAAGCACTGTTTTCTGACATTTTTATTGTAACTAAGCTTGGCAAATTAACACCTGGAGGTTTATTTATTATTTTTGGCTTTTAGGTATAAGTATCTGTACCTAGAAAGGGCTAAAAATACAGTGGAGACAGTCCTTGGTGTTTAGGGCAATATTGCAGTTACACAGCTTTATAACCTACGAACGTCAAACCATTTATATCTAAGTAACCAGCAAGAAATGCTATCAGATAGAATTTTATTTTGGAACGGTGGTTAAATGCTGCAAGCTGATTCTTGGGATTATGCTATGAGACATTTTGAACTTGGTGGGACATGTTGTGATCTTGGGTGTATTTTTTCTCCTAAGTCATGCTAAGGTGACCTGTTTATAGTTGTGCTTGTTGTTTTTAAGCCTTGTGTGTGTTGCACAAGTTTACATCTAAATGATGCCAAAACATGTGATGATAGCTCTCAGTTACCTTAGTAGTGATAATACTTAGTGCTTTGTAGAAGAATGGAAAGTAGTAATGAAAATAAAATCTAATTTCTCCCACTAGCTCTGTGACTGTGGGCAAGTTACTTTAATCATGTGTTTCAGTATACTTGTGAGAGAAATGAGGGAGTTGGAGTAAATAATTCCTGAGAAACACTCCTGCTCTGGTATTTTATGATTTTATTTTTTATCCTGTAGAGCCTCAAATAAGCCAGTGTGTATCTTTCTCCAACGACTGTTTGATAAGTTTGTAAACTACTAGAAATAGTTGCACAGATCCAGTGCATTCCTAAAGAAGACCAGAGTGTAAATGCTGTTCAGAGACACTGGGACTGGATCCCCGACCAGAAGTATATACATCCCTAATCTGGGTGTCACAGGACTGGGTAGAGTTCTGGTTTAGGAGATACTCAAGAAACCACCCCCCCTTTTTTTTTTAACTTTTTATCTCATTTTGATGGTTATACTTATCTTTTAATCTATCTCAAGACTTGCAGGTCTGTTTAGCAGATCTCTGTGAAGAAGGGTTATTTCTGTGTACTTTAAAAATTGGCCCTGTGATATAATACAAGCTCTCTTGTACAGAGAGCTTAAAGTATTAGTACTGCCTGTTGAAGTGAGATTTTGTGACATCATACGTCACGAAACTAGTTTTTAAGAAGCAAGGAAACAAATTAGAGAAGAGAGGCACAAACTAAATGGTCTTTGAAAAACAGCAGTTAAGACAGCTCTTGGACCCTGAGTGAAAGGCATCTGTAAGTAACTGGTATGGCCTCTGTAGAGAATGAAAGGAGTTGAAGAAAGGTAATCTTGAAGCTCGCTTTTTCTCCCTTGTCCTTCTGGGCCTTTCATGAGAGGCAGTGAGGTCTAGTCAGAAGAAGTTTATCTGTACCTGGTGTTGCCACTCTTATCATCTTGGTCTTGCTTAACCTCTCTTAGCTTTAGAGTCCTCTTTTGGAGAGTGGGAGTGTAGACTACGCATGGTTTTTCAAACCTAAAACTTAGCAGCGAATTGTTTCATAAAAGCAAAATCTTAAACACAAAATTAGATCATTTCTTTCTTTTGTGTTTTTTTTTTTTAAAGCAGAATTTTGATTTTAGTGAAGTGTGTGAGTTTGGATTATTATGAAGCAAATTTAGATGCTTTGTTTCAGTGAAAATGTTATATTTTCTGCTGTGAATGAAATGATTGTATTATAATGTGTAATGAAATGATTGTGTTATACTGAGGAATCATTTGCTAATGATTAATTTGCTAATTAAACTGTAGCTCCCTTGTTTAATTATTATTAAGAATATTACGTGGCCTTACTTGATAGGAATTGGATTAAACCACATAATGTATTTAATTAGATTATACAACCACTGGAAACTTGTTTAGTCAAAATATACATTATCAAATACACTAACCTCCTTTGTGGAGAGCAATATGTGACCACAGGAGCACCCAAATCCATATCATTTCTATGTTAGAGAAGAAAGAAGAAAATGCTAACCACTAAATCTCAGTGTTAATATTGTCTATTAACATGATGTACTTAATAGAGTAATATTTGAGTATTGAAATTGTGAAGTACACAATAAAGATAAGCTTTTTATTTGTAAAAGAATCTCAAAATCTTGACAAATTGCCACATTCATCAGTGAGAGCCAGTTGGAGAAAGTAGTAGAAAAGGTTTGTCTCTGTTATTTAAGTGGCCACACTCAAAACAGGACCCAAAATTTTGTAGGGAGAAAGTTGATTTTCCATAGGAAAAAACAAAATGCATGAATTGATTGATTTTGGAGAGACAAATTTTCTGATAAAGTTGTATAACAGCACAGTAAGTTATCTTTCACTCTTTTTTCTGTTTTTTTTTTTTTTTAACTAACATACTAATTTTTAGAGTAGGTTTAGGTTCAGAGCAAAATTGAGCAAAAAGTACAAAGAGTTCTCATATACCCCCTGCCCCTACACATACACACGTTTGATTTTTCATAGCAATGTCAAACATATATTTTTTTAAATATTTGAGGCTCTTCCCATTTTCCAGGGATGTCTCTTTCTCTTTCTTTTAAAACACCTTGTCAGTTTTCTCTTTACTAGTTAACTGGCTATTTCTGCCTGAGTCTCATTTGTCATTGACTATATGTGTGATTCTGATGTGAATAGTTTTCTAACTTTTTTTCTTTGCTTTAAATATTTTTTTATTATGGAAAATGTCAAACATATACAGGAGAGGAAAGAATAATATAATGAACCTGGGTGTACCCATCACCCATGTTCAACAGTTACCAACTCATGGCCAATTAGGTGTCTCCTACCACCACCCCCTTCAACCATTTTTTTTTTGAAGCATATTCTTCATTCATAAATATTTCCAGTATATATCTTTAAGGGAAAAGGAATTAAACAAAAAGTCAATACCAATATCATTATCAAACCTAAAAGAGTAACACTTACTTTGATCAACCTCATGAAGTTGGCTTCTTTGCAGAATTTGTAATTTTACTCCTGAGTTTCCATTTCATTTGCATTGTTTTGTCTGAGGTTCACTATAAACAGACCTCATGGACAGAGATAAAAGAAATAGCTCATTAATGAATATTTTCATATTATGACATCTTTTTCTTCCCCTCTTAACTTTGGAAACATAGAATCAATCCTGGGATAACGAGGACTCCCTTGAATTATCTCTATTTTAAAAATGAAGACACTGAGGTTCATAGGTTAATACATAGCTTGATGCAAAGTAGTAGAGACAGGAGTCTTCTTTGAACAAATTATTTTGTGAGTGCCTTGTATGGGATGGGCACTGTTTGTGTCACTTGGGATATGTCAGTGAAAGAATTCTGCCCTCCAGGGAAGTTCCAGCGTGTTCTTTTTCTCTTAGTGCACATTTTTGTTCATTTAGGACAGAGCAAGCAAGACGTAACTCCATCAAGAAATTTGGGGGAAGGAAATATGAATGCTAAGCGCATTACTTAAAAAAAATTCTCAATCTGACTGGTGTGTTTTAATGCCATAGATTGAGGCACCGAGAAAGGCAGTTAGAAAACAGTAAAACAGTACCATGTGTTTTTCTTTTGAGATCTGAATGTATTACTTAAAAACAATTTCTTGATGAAGTGTTTATAAAATCAAATTGTCTTTGAAGTGTGTGTTCTTAATTGAAGTGAAACAGAGGCAAATCACTAATGTTTTTTAAGGGACCTTTATTAGTAAATAAGTACACAACTTCTAAACCAGTTGCTCTCATTGTAGAACCTGGGAGTTATCTTTATTTATCTATTAAGTGAGACTCATTTCTAGTGAATCTCCCTCCCCACCTCCCACATTTTTTAATATAAAATTCAAATATGTGTTTCCTCTAACGTTTGTAGAGAATTTAGACCAACATCTCATTTGTACTGTGTGAAAAGCAAGCTGAGACATTGTAATAAAAGCAACAGCAAGCAAAAAAACAACAAAAATCCTCTGTATTCATTGATACTGGCCACTGGAATGTTAAAAGCAGCACATACTATAAATATTCCCCTTTGGAATCCTGAAGTTGCCTACTTCCATATTCGGCCCTTGCTTAGCATTTCTTCCCTTTTAGTGCACTTTCTTGATCCCTTATTCATGCTTTTGTATTCTTTGTGTACCTATCTTCTCTCTACTGTGAGCTTTCTTGGGGTCAGAGTCTTCCATATTTACTTCTCCTTCCCTGCACCCACAGCATTTAGTGCAGCAGTATATACATTCATAGGTACTCAGTAATATTAGAATTAACTTTTTTGTTCCTTGTAAACTAAAGCATTATGCAGTTTCTGATGAATTGTTACTTTTACAGTCAAAATGGAGAAAACGAATTTGGGGTGAGATCTGTTTTAATACTGGGTTCAAAAGAAAGTGTATATTTAACCAAAGAAGAGGGAAGGAGCAACTTGGTTGAGGAAGAGAATGGTGTGTTTCATAACCCAAAGAGAGAGGGTATGGGGAGTGGGGTTTAACAAAGTTAATTAGAGAAAAGAGCAGATTATTTGGGTTGCATCAGGGAGTTTGAAATTTTCATTTAAAAATAAATCTGTCATTGTTATTGTTAAATATTTAGTGTTTAAAAATGTAGAGTATCATTACTACAATTTTCTGATAGACGAACCATAAAATTTTGGTAGTGGTCATTACCTTTTTATGCTAATTTGGCTTTATTCATAGCACCCAGACCCTAAATTTTAGAGTTAAAAAATATAATAAAGGCTTTTTCCCTTTCTAAGAAAAAACTTAACACCATTGCAGCTGTGAAATGAGTTTGAGAGTAGTATTTTAGTTCAAGTAAGTTGGAGGTTGCTTAAAATATTATTAAAAATGCTTTATAATCTTTTTTTCCAACACATAGACTTTTTTAATTTATTTTTTTATACAGCAGGTTGTTATTAGTTATCCATTTTATACACAACAGTGTATACATGTCAATCCCAATCGCCCAATTCATCACACCCCCACCCCCACCCCCCCGGCCACTTCCCCCCCCTTGGTGTCCATATGTTTATTCTCTACGTCTGTGTCTCTACTTCTGCCCTGCAAACCAGTACATCTGTACCATTTTTCTAGGTTCCACATATATGCGTTAATATACGCTATTTGTTTTTCCCTTTCTGACTTACTTCACTCCGTATGACAGTCTCTAGATCCATCCACATCTCTACAAATGACCCAATTTCGTTCCTTTTTATGGCTGAGTAATATTCCATTGTATATATGTACCACATCTTCTTTATCCATTCGTCTATCGATGGGCATTTAGGTTGCTTCCATGACTTGGCTATTGTAAATAGTGCTGCAAAGAACATTGGGGTGCATGTGTCTTTTTGAATTATGGTTTTCTCTGGGTATATGCCCAGTAGTGGGATTGCTGGGTCATATGGTAATTCTATTTTTACTTTTTTAAGGAACCTCCATACTGTACTCCATAGTGGCTGTATCAATTTACATTCCCACCAACAGTGCAAGAGTGTTCCCTTTTCTCCACACCCTCTCCAGCATTTGTTGTTTGTAGATTTTCTGACAATGCCCATCCTAACTGGTGTGAGGTGATACCTCATTGTAGTTTTGATTTGTATTTCTGTAATAATTAGTGACGTTGACCAGCTTTTCATGTGCTTCTTGGCCATCTGTATGTCTGCTTTGGAGAAATGTCTATTTAGGTCTTGTGCCCATTTTTTGATTGGGTTGTTTGTTTTTTTAATATTGAGCTGCATGAGCTGTTTATATATTTTAGAGATTAATCCTTTTTCCATTGCTTCGTTTGCATATATTTTCTCCCATTCTAAGGGTTGTCTTTTCATCTTGTTTGTAGTTTCCTTTGCTTTGCAAAAGCTTTTAAGTTTCATTATGTCCCATTTGTTTATTATTGTTTTTATTTCCATTACTCTAGGAGGTGGGTCAAAAAAGATCTTGCTTATTTATATATAGTTGGCTATATTCCCTGTGTTGTTCAATATGTCCTTATAGCCTACTTTATAAATAATAGTTTGTGCCTGTTAATCTCCTCCTACCTGTATGTTGCCCTTCCCCCTTCCCTTTCCCCACTGGTAACCACTACTTTGTTCTCTATATGACAGTTTTCTTTTTTAAGCCAAGGATGAAGTAGAAGCTTTTAGAGCAAGAAATTTTATGAATGCATGTGAGTGCTTATATTTTGGACAGATTCCTGAAGAGCTTAGTTGGCATAGCTTGTGTTCTAAGGGAAGGTAGGTTACTTCCAGAGATCCTAGTTAATAAAATGTTGTCAAATTTCTGTCAACATATAACAAACAGAGGTCCCTAATTTGTGAATGGCAGGAGAAAAGTTGGTATTTAACAGTTTGGTAATGCTTTAGAAGTGTGATTTAGGGACTTTGCTGGCAATCCAGTGGTTAAGACTTCACCTCCAATGCACAGGGTACAGTTTTGCTCCTTGGAGGGGGAGCTAAGATCCTATATGCCTTGCAGCCAAAAAACCAAAATATAATAAAACAAGCAATATTGTAACAAATTCAATAAAGACTTAAAAAAAAAGTGTGATTTAAAAAAAAAAAGCACTCAAAATTTAACCGACAAATATCCAAGACCTTTTCACTTTGTGTTTTGTTTGTTTTTGTTTGTCTGGAGTGTCTCATAATATTTTATCTGTATGTTCATTTATAAGTGTTTATAGAGAATTTTCCAAGTTTTCAGTTATGACCAAAGTGTTGTGAAATCAGTTTAGTAGGTCTTGACCAGTTTGGGTGTGGTTTTGTTTGGTTTGATTTGTTGAATGAGACTAACATTATTAGAGTGAATTTGGAAGTAATAAGGGTGAACGATCATGACCTTTGTTTCAGTTATACATATGTGTTTGTGTATAGTGTATTATGTATTTATTACTGTGGGTTGTGGCCAAAAAAATTTGAAAGCTACTGATTTTACAGGTTTCTTTCAGTACTACAGATATATAATCCACATCTACTTATTGAGCTATAAAGATACAAGAGATGGAAACAAAAAGTTGCAACAGTTTAAAAATATCAGTAACCAGAGGGATTTTACAAGAGAGCATTCATAGATTGTTAAATGAGTGGTATAGATACTACCTACCATTTGTTGAGGGCTCAGAATGTGCCAGCACTATGCGAAGGGCTTTATATTCATTATTTCATTTGATTTTCACAAACATTTAACTGTAGGTACGTTTATTATCCCAATTTTACCATTGAAGAAATGAGTCTTAGTGAGGTTATGTAACAGCCTATTTCCCTGCTGAACACAGGGGCTGTTGCTCTTAACCATGTGTCCAAAATGAGGAAAGCTCCTTGGGCTGTGTTGCCTGGGAAGACTACCAGTGAAGGAGAAACGGCAGCTGAGCTTTGAGATAGGATTTGGTTAGGTACGGAGGAATTTGGAGAAAGCCATTTAATGTGTGGGAACAGAGATGGAGCAAATTGAGCACAAGTGTTAAAAGTCTCTACTCAGACTTTAACTTATTGAAATAATCAGTTGTCTGTCTCCGTTTCTAGGCTGCATGCTCTAGGGCCATTTGTTACTTATTTTATGTTTCCATTGCCTGTTGCCATGTCTGGCCCTTAATTGATACTCAGTAAAGCATTTCAAGAAATGAATGCCCCTTATCCATGCCTCAGCAGAGAAGCAAGTGGGAAAAGAACAGAGGCATCATTAGGTGTTAATATTGAATGACTTTATTACTCTAGAAATTGTCCTGTCAATTTTAGTAAGTCATAAAGGATATAACTGACATAGAATATGCTGGAACTCTTGTGTTGTTCAGCCTGTGGTGGATGGGGGTAAAGAGAAGCATAGACCTCAGATCTCTCTGTTTAGTGCCTTCCATCAGAAGTAACTACACTTGGTAAAGATGATACATCTGGTTTTCAGTGTTTTGGAAACCTCTCAATGTTTTAAAGTCAATTTGTTTAATTTGGTCAAATATTTATTGTTAGTTTGGAGAGTTTTGTTTTGTTTTGTTTTGTTTTTTAAATAGAACTAGCCCTGATGAGCTGTTTGTAATTACTTACATCACTGTATTTCTCAAGGTATACTTATACATTTAATCAGTTGAGAAAATGTTTCTCAGTGTTCACCTTGTTTCATCTCTGGTTAGAGCCAAAGGTTAAATAGGTACAGAGGCATGGTCCCTGCCACCATGTAGATTTCAGTCACCTAAAGAAATAGAATAATGTATTACATACATAACTATAGTATGAGATAGAATGTGAAAAATACTCAAGTTTGGTATGAGCTGTAAGGGGCAGAGAGGACAAAGATAGCACTTTTGATTGGGACATCAAGAGTATTTTCCTCTCAGGCAGGCAAAAATACCATTCCAATTCCATTTTATACTCAGTGCTTCAGGATGAGATTAATTTCTGTAATGAATTTTAACATAAGTCTTATTTTCTGTTTTTTATATTCCCCACCAATATGTCAAACAATTTGAGCTAGGAATTCATTGTTCAGTATGCTTGTACACTTGTGTAAACATGTAAATACAAAGATACCTACTAAATATTATTTGTAATTTTAAAAAATAACAGGAATAACATAAATGCCTAAAAAGAGAAGATTGAGGAAATCATTATTTTTATAATGGAATATTAGATAGCTATTAAAAAGAATATGGCCAATCCATATTTATAGGCATTGAACAGCGTCTTGACTTTTCTATTAAGTGAAAAAACTAAGTGGTAAATAATATCTATAGTATCGTTGAATTTATGGTTTTTTTTCTTTTTTTTTTTAAAGAAGATGTTGGGGGTAGGAGTTAATTAATTAATTTATTTTTGCTGTGTTGAGTTTTCATTTCTGTGCGAGGGCTTTCTCTAGTTGTGCCAAGTGGGGGCCACTCTTCATCGCGGTGCATGGGCCTCTCACTATCGCGGCCTCTCTTGTTGCGGAGCACAGGCTCCAGATGCGCAGGCTCAGTAGTTGTGGCTCACGGGCCTAGTTGCTCCGCGGCATGTGGGATCCTCCCAGACCAGGGCTCGAACCCGTGTCCCCTGCATTAGCAGGCAGATTCTCAACCACTGCGCCACCAGGGAAGCCCCGCATTTATGTTTTTATAAAGTATATACATATGTACATTTGTATATAAATAAAGTCTAGAAGGATACCATGCAGGCTGTTAACAGTTGTAGACAACAGTTTCAAATTTGTATGCTTGGTGTACTGTTTGAACCATTTAAATAAGTATATATTGCTTTCCTGATAAAATAATAATAATCTCCCCCCCCCAATAATATTTTCCTCTCAAGTCTCAAGGATGCAACTTATAGTTGGTTTAAAAAAAATAAAAAAGAAAATGTATAGGTTTATGGGACCATCCACAGATTTCCAGCATGGCTAGATACAGATACTGAAGGAACATTGTCTTATTATCCATCACTTAACTCATTGTTTATCCTCTGGGTTGACCATTTTTTTAAAGGCAAATATCTTAAGGTGTATTTAGCCTCATATGTAATTAAAGAACATAAATTGAAACAGACTGTATTAGTATTATATTTTTAATGATTTTAACAGAGTTTAAAAAGCATATATTGTGCTCTAGTCAGTCTGCTAAGGTGCAGTGGTTCTCAAACATAGTGAGACATCTGGGAAAGTTATAAAAAACAACTGGTACGTGGAAGCCCATTCTAGAACAATTAAATCAGAATGTCTTTCATGCACATTCATCAATTATCCATCACCATAGCCTTGTGAGAAAACCCAGGTTTTACAAATGCCTGGGAGGTTAAATGACTTGCCCAAGGGACTGACATAGAGCAGTTTGAATTCTCAGCAAACTTGTAGAACCATGCTGTTCCTGCTTGCTTGGCTACTGTGTTGAAATTCATAAATATTCTGTCTATCCAGAGTTGATTATAATGTTGGGAATTGCAAAACAAGTTAGCATGGAAACATAAGACATCCTCCACTTTATATAACACCTTTGTTCCCATCGTTCCAACCAGCAGCCATGTTTGTTTGTTTGTTGTTGTTTTGGCCCCACTGTGCGGCAAGTGGGATCTTAGTTCCCCGACCAGGGATCCAACCCCCGCATATTGGAAGGGTGGAGTCTTAACCACTGGACCGCCAGGGAAATCCCATTGTGTTGGTCTATCCCCTTTTTTCATCCTCAGTTTGACTTTTTAGAGGGGAAATAGAACAAGCAGTGTTCTTTTGGCTGTGTCTTCTTGTCACAGAAGTTTGCTGTTCTCTCTGTGTTCCTCTACCTAGAGCTGTTTTTTGTGCCTCTTGCCGCCTCTTTCCCCAAATGCTCAGATTATCTTAACCTTGAGTTTCCTATTCAGAGTCATGATATCTCTATTCTTTCAAGATTCGGTTCAATAATCACTTAGGTATGATGAAACTTTGGTTAAAAAAAAAATCACAAAACTCTGATAAAACTGCATTTATTCCCCTCCTTCAGTATATTACCTAGTTTTCTGAGTACATGTCTCCTCACATCTGATTGTGAGTTCTCAGCCTAAAGGAACTATTTGGATCATACTCTTGTGCTGTACATGTCATTTGCTCTAGAAATGCTTTTTGAATCAATAGGTAATTGAGTATAAAGAGGAGAGGTGGGCTTATGAGAAAACCCTGCATTTAATCTGTTCACTTACTGTTTCTAGCAGTGAGAAGCTGTATTGGCATTTTTTTTTTTTAATTAAAAAAACTTTTTTTGGCTGCGTTGGGTCTTCGTTGCTGCGTGCGGGCTTTCTCTAGTTGCGGCGAGCGGGGGCTACTCTTCGTTGTGGTACTCGGGCTTCTCATTGCGGTGGCTTCTCTTGTGGAGCACTAGGCGTGTGGGCTTCAGTAGTTGTGGCACTCAGGCTCAGTAGTTGTGGCTTGCAGGCTCTAGAGCTTAGGCTCTGTGGTTGTGATGCACAGGCTTTGTTACTCTGTGGCATGTGGGATCCTCGTGGACCAGGGCTGGAACCCGTGTCCCCTGAATTGGCAGGCGGATTCTTAACCACTGCGCCACCAGGGAAATCCCCATATGCATGCTTTTAAATGATTTGGTTTCTTTTTATTATACTTGTTTAATATTTTCTAATTTACATTTTATTATAATCAGACTACTTGGCTAGTATAATATTCACATGTTAGAATTAAGTAAGGTTTTCTTTGTGGCCTATTTTACAACCAGTTTTTATAGGTGTCCCACAAAAAATTCAAAAGAGGGCATAGTTTCTGTAAGCTCACAATTTTTATTTGTATCTTCTAAAGTCAGCTTTATTAATTACATAATTCTAATTACCTTTAGTGGAAGTCAGATTGAAGTGGTAAAGACACAGTAATTGATTTTGTTGCTGCTATACAGGACATAAAGTTTCATTTTCTTTTTCAAGACTATATAATAGTATTGTATAATTTTATCAGGAGATGCGTAATCCCTGATTTTCTCTTTTTGTGATGTTAGTAACTGTCCTACATCTGTTAGATATTGCAAAATGGTGATACCTTTTATTCTTCATGAACTTAGTGAATTTAAACATACATTGTAGTTAATTATCGTGATTCATGGTTTCATTTTTGGCTGGTGAGACCTATACAACTTGACTCCTATGCTCTTTATTTTTTATTTTTTTTGGCCACTGCACAGCTTGTGGAATCTTAGTTCCCCCACCAGGAATTGAACCCGGGTCACAGCAGTGAAAGCACCAGAGTCCTAGCCACTGCACTGCCAGGGGATCCCTTCTGTGCTCTTTTAAGTAGGAGTTTAGTAGATTTTTAAATTAAGATAATAGTAGAAATGCAGAAATATTGATTACTTGATTTTAAACATACAACAGAGGTTGATATGAAATGTTTTTACATGTTAATTTTAATTATAATAAATTATGCCCGTTTACTTTAGAAGAGTTTGAATGAACAGAGGTATATAGAAGAACATGAAGTAGTTTGACCATCAAGAGGTAACACTTTAGCGCCGTGCATCCTGGGTCGGCGTAGCCATTGCGGCTCGTGTCCTTTGCGCCTGTGTCCTTCGACTGCCTGCGGCCTTCGCGCCGCTGCCCAGGCTCCCCACGCTGGCCGCGGCCCTGCCGCTCAGCACCACCCTGTTCCCCTCGGGGGCCCGGACGAGGCCTGGGGCTCCGCAGCCGGCCTTTGTACTTGCACAGGTTCCAGGTGAAGTTACACAGCTGTGCCACCAGTATAGGGACGCACCCCCTTTGACATTAGAGGGAATCAAGGACCATGTTCTTTAGGTCTTGAAACTCTATGACAAGACTGACCCAGAAAAGCTCTTAGTAAATTCCCATTTTATGAAGGACCTCGGCTTAGACAGTTTGGACCAAGTGGAGATTATCATGACCATGGAAGACGAATTTGGGTTTGAAATTCCTGATCTAGATGTGGGGAAGTTAATGTGCTCACAAGAAATTGTAGATTACATTGCAGATAAGGAGGAGGTATATGAATAAAATATCAGACCCTTTTTCTTCACTGAGAGAAGACTCAGAAGATGCTGGCGAGTGTCTGAAAGTGAGAATGCATTTCTGCATCATTGCTGACTGACAGAGTAACTCTGTTTAGACTTGTACTTAAATTATCTTGTGTTTTTTTGCTCTTTGAAAATAAATCTGTAAAACCAAAAACAAAGAAAAAAGGTAACACTTTATAGTGTTTATTTTTATTTATTTTTTGCGGTACGCAGGCCTCTCACTGTTGTGGCCTCTCCTGTTGCGGAGCACAGGCTCCGGACGCACAGGCTCAGCGGCCATGACTTACAGGCCCAGCCGCTCCACGGCATGTGGATCTTCCCGGACCGGGGCACGAACCCGTGTCCCCTGCATCGGCAGGCGGACTCTCAACCACTGCGCCACCAGGGAAGCCCCTATTTTTTAATTTTAATGCATGATTGTTTCTTTTTTATTTAGTTACATATTGTGAATGTTTTGTATCCTGATTTTTTATATATTACATTTCACATCCATAAAAATTCTTTGAAAACAATTTTAAATGACTACATTGTAGTCTAAAGGCATAAACCACAATTTAACAAACCATTCTCTTATATCAGACTTCTAGGGTTTTTTCAGGAAATTTTTATTAATTGCAAATGTGCACTTGAAAAGCTTTTTGGTATTTTGATTTTGATATTCTGAATTTTTATTTAAGACATATTGCTAGATGTGACATTGAAAGAAAAAATCATCCATAAATACTTTTAAGTACTTTCAATGACAATATTTAAATTCTGGTTTTTAAAATTTCAAGCTAAAGTTTCATTTTTTTGCCTTGTAAGTAGGACTACTCAAAATAAAACACTTAAGGTTAAATTTCATTGCAAATGTTATATATGTTTTATAATAACAAATAGTCTTAATGTTGCTCTGAAATGATGTTAATTTTACTTTACTGATGGATATAGAACCTTAGAAACCCAGTGACTGCCTTGAAGAAAACTAACTGATGAATGACAGAACTTGTATTGAAAACCAATATTTTTAGCCTCTAGCCAAGATCCAATTCTTAGTTCATTTCAATAGTGCTGTATAATTTTATACTTTACTTAAATTTCCTTCGATATATAATAAACTTGTCTTCAGGATATATAGTAGAAAGAACCTTGACAGCATTGTACATTTCGTTAACTAATTGCTGTTCCTGGCATGCCACTGTCTTTCTTTACTTGCAATTAAAAGTTAAAGTATTTGGGACTTCCCTGGTGGCGTAGTGGTTAAGAATCCGCCTGCCAATGCAGGGGACACGGGTTCGAGCCCCGGGAAGATCCCACATGCTGCGGAGCAACTAAGTCTGTGCGCCACAACTACTGAGCCCACGTGCCACAACTACTGAAGCCCTCACACCTAGAGCCCGTGCTTCACAACAAGAGAAGCCCGTGCACCGCAACGAAGAGTAGCCCCCGCTCACCACAACTAGAGAAAAGCCCGCGCACAGCAATGAAGACCTGATGCAGCCAAAAATAAATAAATAAATAAAATTTTTTAAAAAAATTAAAGCATTTGATTAATACACTTGATTAATTCACTGTAGGGTTGTGAGGAGGAAGCAGTTGAAAAATGCTTTTGTATTATCTTTTACTGTTTTTTTTTACCCCTACGGGAGGATGGAACATAATGACTTGTCATCTATATATTCTGGATAGTTTAAGAAAATATCCTATTCAGAAGTTCAATCCTGAGTGTTACCGAGGTTTTCAAGTATTTTAATAGAAATTTTTAGTCGTAAAATGTAATGTGCAAATTAATTGGAAAAAGAGAATGGACTGTCTCTAAATATGGTGTAAAGCAGAATTCTTGAGCATAAATATATAGAAAAAACTGGAGTCGTTTTTGTAAAATGGAGACTCTCAGCCTCCATTCTCAATATTTTTTAAAATTTCCTTTTTTTTTAAAGAAACAACTTTGCTGCATTTAACACTCCCAGTATTTTCGATGGACTAGATTTAAGATGGAGCCTAGGAATGTGCATTTTAAACAGTCTAATGTCTAATAGACATTTACTAGGTAATGTCAAGCAGTTTTTCCAGAGTGGTTATACCACTTTATACACACATCAGTAGCCTATGAAAGGTCTGGTTCCTCCATGTTCTCACCAAAACTGGGTATTGTTGGGCTTTTTAATTTTAGCCAGTCTGGTGGTATGAAGTGGTACCCTATTGTGGTTAGTTTTTCCTTTTTTTTTTCTTTTAAATTTTTAAATTTAATTCAATTTTTTTTTATATACAGCAGGTTCTTATTACTCATCAATTTTATACACATCAGTATATACAAGTCAATCCTAATCGCCCAATTCATCACCACCATCCCCACCCCCGCATGGCTTTCCCCCCTTGGTGTCCGTACATTTGTTCTCTGCATCTGTGTCTCAACTTCTGCCCTGCATACTGGTTCATCTGTACCATTGTTCTAGTTTCCACATACATGCCTTAATATACGATATTTGTTTTTTTCTTTCTGACTTACTTAGCTCTGTATGACAGTCTCTAGATTCATCCACGTCTCAACAAATGACCCCATTTCGTTCCTTTTTATGGCTGAGTAATATTCCATTGTATATATGTACCACATCTTCTTTATCCATTTGTCTGTCAGTGGGCATTTAGGTTGCTTCCATGACCTGGCTATTGAAAATAGTGCTGTAATGAACATTGGGGTGCATGTGTCTTTTTGAATTATGGTTTTCTCTGGGTATATGCCCAGTAGTGGGATTGCTGGATCATATGGTAATTCTATTTTTAGTTTTTTTTTTTAATCTTTAAAACACATACGTTTATTTTTCATTCACCTGATGTTGGCGCTGGGTCTGGGAGACTCTTCCAAGGGTTGGCTCAATGGTAAAGGCTGCTTCAACCTATTTTTAGTTTTTTAAGGAACCCCCATACTGTTCTCCATACTGGCTGTATCAATTTACATTCCCACCAACAGTGCAAGAGGGTTCCCTTTTCTCCACACCCTCTCCAGCATTTGTTGTTTGTACATTTTCTGACGATGCCCATTCTAACTGGTGTGAGGTGGTACCTCATTGTAGTTTCGATTTGCATTTCTCTAATAATTAGTGATGTTGAGCAGCTTTTGATGTGCTTCTTGACCATCTGTATGTCTGCTTTGGAGAAATGTCTGTTTAGGTCTTGTGCCCATTTTTGGATTGGGTTGTTTTTTTAAAATCGAGCTGCATGAGCTGTTTATATATTTTGGAGATTAATCCTTTGTCCGTTGATTCGCTTGCAAATATATTCTCTCATTCTGAGGGTTGTCTTTTCATCTTGCTCATGGTTTCCTTTGCTGTGCAAAAGCTTTTAAGTTTCATTAGGTCCCATTTGTTTATTTTTGTTTTTATTTCCATTACTCTAGGAGGTGGATCAAAAAAGATCTTGCTGTGATTTATGTCAAAGAGTGTTCTTCCTATGTTTTCCTCTAAGACTTTTATAGTGTCTGGTCTTACATTTAGGTCTCTAATCCATTTTGAATTTATTTTTGTGTATGGTGTTAGGGAGTGTTCTAATTTCATTCTATTAAATGTAGCTGTCCAGTTTAACCAGCACCACTTATTGAAGAGACTGTCTTTTCTCCATTGTATATCCTTGCCTCCTTTGTCCTAGATTAGTTAACGATAGGTACATGGGTTTATCTCTGGGCTTTCTATCTTGTTCCATTGATCTATGTTACTGTTTTTGTGCCAGTACCATATTGTCTTGATTACTGTAGCTTTGTAGTATAGTCTGAAGTCAGGGAGTCTGATTCCTTCAGCTCCTTTTTTTCCTTCAAGACTGCTTTGGCTATTCGGGTTCTTTGTGTCTCCATACAAATTTTAAGATTTTTTGTTCTAGTTCTGTAAAAAATGCCATTGGTAATTTGATAGGGATTGCATTGAATCTGTAGATTGCTTTGGGTAGTATAGTCATTTTCACAATATTGATTCTTCCAATCCAAGAACATGGAATATCTCTCCATCTGTTGGTATCATCTTTAATTTTTTCATCACTTATAGTTTTCTGCATATAGGTCTTTTGTCTCCCTTGGTAGGTTTATTCCTAGGTATTTTATTCTTTTTGTTGCAATGGCAAATGGGAGTGTTTCCTTAATTTCTCTTTCACATTTTTCATCATTAGTTTATAGGAATGCAAGAGATTTCTGTGCATTCATTTTGTATCCTGCAAGTTTACCACATTCAAAGATTAGCTCTAGTAGTTTCCTGGTGGCATCTTTAGGATTCTCTATGTATAGTATCATGTCATCTGTAAACAGTGACAGTTTTACTTCTTCTTTTCCAATTTGTATTCCTTTTATTTCTTTTTCTTCTCTGATTGCCGTGGCTAGGACTTCCAAAACTATGTTGAATAATAGTGGTGAGAGTGGACATCCTTGTCCGTTCCTGATCTTAGAGGAAATGCTTTCAGTTTTTCACCATTGAGAATGATGTTTGCTGTGGGTTTGTCGTATACTACCTTTATTACGTTGAGGTAGTAGTTTCCCTCTATGCCCACTTTCTGGAGAGTTTTTTATCATAATTGGGTGTTGAATTTTGTCAAAAGCTTTTTCTCCATCTGTTGAGATGATCATATGGTTTTTATTCTTCAGTTTGTTACATGGTGTATCCCATTGATTGATTTGCGTATATTGAAGAATCCTTGCATCCCTGGGAAAAATCCCACTTGATCATGGTGTATGATCCTTTTCATGTGTTGTTGGATTCTGTTTGCTAGTATTTTGTTGAGGATTTTTGCATCTATATTCATCAGTGATATTGGTCTGTAATTTTCTTTTTTTGTAGGATCTTTGTCTGGTTTTTGGTATCAGGGTGATGGTGGCCTCAGAGAATGAGTTTGGGAGTGTTCCTTCCTCTGCAGTTTTTTGGAAGAGTTTGAGAAGGATGGTGTTAGCTCTTCTCTAAAAGTTTGATAGAATTCACCTGTGAAGCAATCTGGTCCTGGACTTTTGTTCATTGGAAGATTTTTAATCACAGTTTCAATTTCATTACTTGTGATTGGTCTGTTCATATTTTCTATTACTTTCTGGTTCAGTCTTGGAAGCTTATACCTTTCTAAGAGTTTGTCCATTTCTTCTAGGTTGTCCATTTTATTGGCATAGAGTTGCTTGTAGTAGTCTCTTAGGATGCTTTGTATTTCTGCAGTGTCTGTTGTAACTTCTCCTTTTTCATTTCTAATTTTATGGATTTGAGTCCTCTCCCTATTTTCTTGATGAGTATGGCTAATGGTTTATCAATTTTGTTTATCTTCTCAAAGAACCAGCTTTTAGTTTTATTGATATTTGCTATTGTTTTCTTTGTTTCTATTTCATTTATTTCTGCTCTGATCTTTATGATTTCTTTCCTTCTGCTTACTTTGGGTTTTGTTTGTTCTTCTTTCTCTGGTTCCTTTAGGTGTAAGGTTAGATTGTTTATTCGAGATGTTTCTTGTTTCTTGAGGTAGGCTTGTATAGCTATAAACTTCCCTCTTAGAACTGCTTTTGCTGCATCCGATAGGTTTTGGATCATCATGTATTCATTGTCATTTTTCTCTAGGTATTTTTTGATTTCTTCAGTGATCTCTTGGTTATTTAGTAACGTATTGTTTAGCCTCCATGTGTTTGTTGCTTTTTACGTTTTTTCCCCTGTAATTGATTTCTAATCTCATAGCATTGTGGACAGAAAAGATGCTTGACATGGTTTCAGTTTTCTTAACTTTACTGAGGCTTGGTTTGTGACCCATGATGTGATCTATCTTGGAGAATGTTCCATGCGCACTTGAGAAGAAAGTGTAATCTGCTGTTTTTGGGTGGAATGTCCTATAAATATCAATTAAATCTATCTGGTCTATTGTGTCATTTAAAGCTTCTGTTTCTTTCTTTATTTTCATTTTGGATGATCTGTCCTTTAGTGTAAGTGAGGTGTTAAAATCCCCCACTATTATTGTGTTACTGTCGATTTCCTCTTTTATAGCTGTTAGCAGTTGTCTTATGTATTGAGGTGCTCCTGTGTTGGGTGCATATATATTTATAATTGTTATATCTTCTTTTTGGATTGATCCCTTGATCATTATGTAGTGTCCTTCCTTGTCTGTTGTAACATTCTTTATTTTAAAGTCTACTTTATCTGATATGAGTATTGCTACTCTTTGATTTCCATTTGCATGGAATATCTTTTTCCATCCCCTCACTTTCAGTCTGTATGTGTGCCTAGGTCTGAAGTGGGTCTCTTGTAGACAGCATATATATTGGTCTTGCTTTTGTATCCATTCAGCGAGCCTGTGTCTTTTGGTTGGAGCATTTAATCCATTCACGTTTAAGGTAATTATCGGTATGTATGTTCCTATTACCATTTTCTTAATCGTTTTGGGTTTGTTTTTGTAAGTCCTTTTCTTCTCTTGTGTTTCTCACTTAGAGAAGTTCCTTTAGCATTTGTTGTAGAGCTGGTTTGGTGGCGCTGAATTCTCTTACCTTTTGCTTCTCTGTAGCGCTCTTGATTTCTCCATCGAATCTGAATGAGGTCCTTGCCAGGTAGAGTAATCTTGGTTGTAGGTTCTTCCCTTTCATCACTTTAAGTATATCAATCCACTCCCTCCTGGCTTGTAGTGTGTCTGCTGAGAAATCATCTGTTAACCTTATGGGAGTTCCCTTGTATGTTATTTGTCATTTTTCCATTGCTGCTTTCAGTAATTTTTCTTTGTCTTTAATTTTTGCCAATTTGATCACTATGTGTCTTGGCGTGTTTCTCCTTGGGTTTATCCTGTATGGGAATCTCTGCGCTTCCTGGACTTTGGTGGCTGTTTCCTTTCCCATGCTAGTAAAGTTTTCGACTATAATCTCTTCAAATATTTTCTCTGGTCCTTTCGCGCTCTCTTTTCCTTCTGGGACCCCTATAATACCAATGTTCTTGCATTTAATGTTGTCCCAGAGGTCTCTTAGGCTGTCTTCATTTCTTTTCATTCTTTATTTTTTATTCTGTTCCACAGCAGTGAATTCCACCATTCTGTCTTCCAGGTCACTTATCCGTTCTTCTGCCTCAGTTATTCTGCTATTGATTCCTTCTAGTGTAGTTTTCATTTCAGTTATTGTATTGTTCATCTCTGTTTGTTTCTTCTTTAAATCTTCTAGGTCTTTGTTAAATGTTTCTTGCATCTTCTCCATCTTTGCCTCCACTCTTTTTCCGAGGTCCTGGATCGTCTTCACTATCATTATTCTAAATTGTTTTTCTGGAAGGTTGCCTATCTCCACTTCATTTAGTTGTTTTTCTGGGGTTTTATCTTGTTCCTTCATCTGGTACATAGCCCTCTGCCTTTTCATCTTGTCTATCTTTCTGTGAATGTGGTTTCTGTTCCACAGGCTGCAGGACTCTAGTTCTTCTTGCTACTGCTGTCTGCCCTCTGTAGGATCCGTGTGGATCTGTGTGGAGATCCACAGATCTGTGGATCTGTGTGGAGGCTATCTATGTGGCTTGTGTAAGTTTCCTGATGGGAGGGACTGGTGATGGGTAGAGCTGACTGTTGCTCTGGTGGGCAGAGCTCAGTAAAACTTTAATCCGCTTGACTGCTGATGGGTGGGGCTGGGTTCCCTCCCTGTTGGTTGTTTGGCCTGAGGGAACCCAACACTGGAGCCTTCCTGGGCTCTTTGGTGGGGCTAATGACAGACTCTGGGAGGGCTCGTGCCAAGGAGTACTTCCCAGAACTTCTGCCACCAGTGTCCTTGTCCGCATGGTGAGCCACAGCCACCCCCTGCTTCTGCAGGTGACCCTCTAACACTATCAGGTAGGTCTGCTTCAGTCTCCCCTGGGGTCACTTTTCCTTCTCCTGGGTCCTTATGCGCACACTACTTTGTGTGTGTCCTCCAAGAGTGGAGTCTCTGTTTCCCCCAGTCCTGTCGAAGTCCTGCAATCAAATCCCACTAGCCTTCAAAGTCTGATTCTCTAGGAATTCCTCCTCCCATTGCTGGACCCCCAGGTTGTGAAGCCTGACGTGGGGCTTAGAACCTTCACTCCAGTGGCTGGACTTCTGTGGTATAAGTGTTCTCCAGTCTGTGAGTCACCCACCCAGCAGTTATGGGACTTGATTTTACTGTGATTGTGCCCCTCCTACCATCTCATTGTGGCTGCTCCCTTGTCTTTGGATATGGGGTATCTTTTTTGGTGAGTTTTGGTGTCGATGATTGTCCAGCAGCTAGTTGTGATTCTGGTGTTCTCACAAGAGGGAGTGAGGGCACGTCCTTCTACTCCGCCATCTTGGTTCCCGTCCCCTATTGTGGTTTTAATTTGATTTTAGTGATGAACAATGATGTTGAGTATCTTTTCATATGCTTATCAGTCATGTGGATGTTGTCTTTTGAGAAGTGCCTTCCTGAGTCTTTTGCCCATTGTTTATTTGGTTGTGTTTATTATTGATTTGAAGGAGTTCTTAAGTAGTTTGGGGGAGTACTTTGTCAGATGGTAATATGTATTCCAAATATCTGACTGGGCTTTTTTATTTTCAGTGGTGTTTTATTGTGAATAGAAGTTCCTGATTTTAATGAAGACCAGTTATTAATTTTCTTCTTTTAGTACTTTTTGTGTTCTTCAGAAGAAGTCTTGGCCTTTTGTTTTTTTTTTTTTTTTGCGGTACGCGGGCCTCTCACTGTTGTGGCCTCTCCTGTTGCGGACGCGCAGGCTCAGCGGCCATGGCTCACAGGCCTAGCTGCTCCGCAGCATGTGGGATCTTCCCGGACCGGGGCACGAACCCATGTCCCCTGCATCAGCAGGCGAACTCTCAACCACTGCGCCACCAGGGAAGCCCTTGGTCTGTGTTTTGAGAAATGCTGAGGCAGGAATCACTTTCTGCTTGGCAAGAACTATTTGCTGTTGACAGGGCAAATAGGTTTCTGAGTAATCCCCCTAAAATCTCTAGTTTTGTCAGCAGTTCTAGCTCCTCTAAGAATCCCTGGGTTTGTCTCTTCTTTTCATAGTATTAAATTTTGGACTCTATGAATTTTATGTCCCTAATGTTTACACAATTTATACTATAGTAAAAAGGCTTGTAGGTAAATTATTTCAGTTGCTTAGAGCAGTGTTTCTTCAATTTTTCCACAGAAGTCTTTTAGCCACAAGGGAGAGTAAGTGCATAACCGCAGGGGCACTTGGAGCCCTGTCAAGGCCTGAGGTAGCCACTGGGAACAAGAAATGTTTCATTGGACTCTTCTGTTTTATCTTTAAAATATGTGCTGTTTCTTAGGGGATATGGTTTGTTTTCACTTGAAAGTAGTGTTTAAATGATTCTAGCTTTTACTCCTAAATTTAGAGTGCAATTGAGGGAGGCTTCAGGAGTCTGTACCATGTTCATTCAGCAGCCTGAAGTATCTCTGGCAGCCCTGGGCTTAGGGTCTCTATGTATTGTCTTCATTAGCCCATTTCCTTTATCAGGCCTAGGTGGTTAAGAAACTTTCACGGTAATTACTGACAGAGGCAAAACAATATCTCAGGTCTCATTGCTGTCTCCCCTCACCGCCCCCACCCCCGCCCCAATACTGTTTGATCGCCTAGTACTAAGGTGAAATCATGGGATTATACCTTGAAAGTTCAGACAGACAAGAGCTGAATAAATATGCAGCAGCCTGAGAAAATTAAAAAAAGAGTGCTCTTATTGGACCAAGAATATTGAGGATTTTCTGGAAAAAGAAAAACAGGTATTCTAATTTTAGAAGTTAAACGCAAGTTTAATTTGATCTTAGTTGTTGGGGAAGTGCTAAAGATCATATAAGGAATGTTAATGCTGTGTCTTCTGTTGAATTATGTATTTGTCTATAAAATGGTCTTCCTCAAACTCCTCAAAGGAGTTTATGATTTTAAGTATCCAGTAATTTGTTCTAAGTAAGTTTTTGTTCCTTAAGTTTTAGTTACTTCTGAATCCTTAACTATGCCATGCTTAGTCATTCTTGCTTTTTGGGACACCTTTTCCTTAAATTGCTTATAGTTGACGCTTTTGTTTACATTGAGTCCCTAAAGTTAAAAAATTGAAAACATATAATTCTGAGATAAAATACTGTGCTTTTTTGGTAGCAACATAATTTTATTATAGTTATGAGTTAATGCCTAGAAACAAATAGTACAAGTTAGGTAACGCTGTATTGTTTCAGGATTCTCAGTAAGCGTTCATCAAAGATTCTTGTGGTTAAAACAGTAAACTTCTATGTCTGTACTCTTTTGTTCTGTTTTATAATGTTGTGATATGATGTTTTTAAGTAGTTTCAGCAAGTCATTAGGTAGATTGTCATTCTGAATGAGCACTTGCTTAATAAAGGAAAGGGTGCAGAGGGATTCTTTTCAGGTTACCGTGTCCAAAGGCCAGTTAAAACCATGCAAAAAGAAAAGAGCAGTGTTATAATTGGTCATTAAATGTTGATGTGAATTCAGTTATTATAACTGAATTATAAGTTTTTTGTCAATAAAGTACTTATTTGGTAATCTCTTAATTAAAATATAGAGTAAGTCTTTCCTGCACAGTGATGAGTGTGCAGTGTGATAAAATGTTTGACATCAAAGACTTTTGAAATTAAAGTGTAACAATACATATTTTTTTTTATTGTGGCAAACTCTTAAATTTACCCTCTTAACAATTTTTAAGTGTACAGTATGGTATTGTTAACTGTGTGTACATTGTTATACAACAGATCTCTAGAATTTTTCATCTTGTATGACTGAAACCCTATACCCATTGTACAGTAGCTCCCTGTCTGCCTTCCCAACCCCTGGCAACCACCATTCTGTTTCTATGAGTTTGATTACTTTAGATACTGCATATAAGTGGAATCATGCAGGATTTGACTTTTTTTGATTGTCTTATTTCACTTAGCATAATGTCCTCAAGGTCCATCTGTGTTTTAGCATATGACAGCTTTCTTCTTAAAGGCTGAATAATATTCCATTGTGTATATGTGTGTGTGTGTGTGTGTGTGTGTGTGTGTGTGTGTGTGTGTATATATATAAAAAACATTTTCTTTATCCATTTGTCTGTTGGTGGACATTTATGTTACTTCCACACTTTGGCTATGTGAATAATGCTGCAATGAACATGAATGTATCACGATATCTATCTTTAAAGGCTGTATCGATTTTTCTCTTGCAGATATATTCGACTTTATGGGAGAAAATTTAGCAAAGAAGATCATGTTCTTTTTATCAAATTATTATATGAACTGGTATCAATTCCAAAACTGGAAATCAGCATGATGCAGGGATTTGCACGTCTCTTAATCAACTTGTTAAAGTAAGTCAATGTCCTGTGATTTCTGCTAAGATTTTTTTTTTTTTCTTCAAGGTTTTAGGGAATGAGGAGAGCTAAGTGTTCTTTGGTAAGAAGACCAAGTCCCAAATTACCATTTTGGAAAAAGATTGCAGAAAACTTTATCATAAGTTTAAACCCCATGTGTTAATTAACCTTTTAATTAAGATTCCTTTTTCTCCATGAAGTCTTCTCTTCTCTAGCATATACTGAACTATATGTTGTCTATTTGTTTCGTTTATACTAATTACCTTCCCTTATGTAGACTGTAAGATCCTTGTGAAGACAGGGATCATTTATTCTTTTGCTTATCCCAGGCACCCAGCACAATTCGGGAAACACTTAAGTACTCCATAGATAGTGTGGGAAAGTATGAAACTCATCTACAATAATGGTGGCACAAATTTTAATGCCTCTTTTTACCTGGTGCCCCTTGAGGTTTGGACAGCAGCAAAAGTCCTGGTGCACTGTTCTTCCTCCTACCATGTTTTGCCAGTGAGTGGCTGAGGATGGGGAAAAGCAAAACCCACTGTGATGACAGCAGCATTTAACAACTGTTCTCCCAGTGTAGTATGTGTAGTATACACACCCTGAGCAAGCATACACACATGTATTTACTCTTTCTTTAATTAGGAAAAAGGAACTTCTTTCAAGAGATGACTTGGAGTTACCTTGGAGACCACTTTATGACATGGTGGAAAGAATATTATACTCCAAGACAGAGCACCTGGGATTAAATTGGTTTCCTAAGTAAGTATTTCCATTTAAAGTACTTTTGGGGAGCACTTTTGGGGACTCTTAGGGGTTTGATCATAATAGAGAAATGTTGGGTTACTTGAGATAAGCAAGCAAATACACATTTTAATGTGCTCATTTTTATGTATTTTGACTCCTAAAACAATTTATTGCCCTCTTTAAGCTATATCTGAAGCTGCACTTAAGAATTTCCCACCACCATATCTCTAACAGCTAACATCACCATACTGGCCAAAGAAAACAAGAGATTTTTGTTTGAAATCTAATATTTTGTCATGCACATTTGGCATTCTTCATAGTATATCCACATATGTTTTAATTCTTCAACTAAAATGAATGCTTCAAAAGGAGGAGCTTTGCGTATTACAGGGGGCACCCACATCCCAGAGCACACACACTCCCAGTTAAAGGAGCATCAGTTTCAGTGATTGACTGTGTTATAGTACAAATTATTCAAATGCACGGTCTTTGGTTTATGTTATTTTCTAGTAATGTTTAGACATAATAAGACTATAAATCTCTGGCTGTTTATGGCTTCTTGTACACACATCCTGACTCTTCCAGATCTCTAATTTTGGTACATTTTGTATTTAATTCTGAACCTTTACAGAGTACAGTATAATCATCTGTCCTTTTTGATTAATAGTGATTTCAGGCTTGACTGCAAAGTGTCATTTTTCCCTGTTAACAAGGGTTTGTCCAGTTGTGATCTAGCTCTTAATTTTCTCAGTCTTAGCGTGTTTGGCTTAAAATACTCTTAAATTTGTGATTGAGGTTTATTTTTAGGAAATCTTTTTTTAAACTTTTAATAGCTGTTTCCTCTTATTATCTAGAGTTGTTTCTCATATACATATGCACTCATTTTCTGAAGAACACCATTTTATATGCCTGTATTATTTTCCTTTTTCTCTTTTATAAATGAAGTCTTTGAACATTTATTTCTGTGGTTTTTCTCTCAATCCTAGACATGTTTACATATCTACCCAGTTTAGTTCATTTAATCCATGATTAATCCTCAGGCCTCACTTAAGTCAGCAGTCGTAAGTGAATTTTTTTGAAAATGACTGCTGATGACAGACTTTAAAGACTTTTAGGTCATAGGTAAAGAGTGAAATGATGTAAATGGAAAGAGTAAAAAAAAAAACAAACTATAGGTAATTGTGAACTTAGGCCCTAATTGTTTTTTGGACAGTAGTCACAAATACTCTCAGAAGGTATTTCAGTCAGTCACATGGTCAGAAGGTATTTATTTCTTGAAGATTTCATGTGTTAAAACAAGGAAACCCATTTCAACCATAAAAGTGGCAGAATTCATCATGAAACTAAAGGGTGCAATGTTCAAGTGTGTTTTTACTAATATTTATTATGAAAACCCCAAATTTAACATGAAAGATTACTTTTGAGTTTTATTTCTGTCGGAGGGAGCATGGAACAGACTGGATTGACTAGACCTCAAGATCTGAGCCTATTGAACTTTTTTTTTTTACAGCTGTTTATTTTATTTTATTATTATTTTTTTTGGCTGTGTTGGGTCTTTGTTGCTGTGCGCGGGCTTTCTCGAGTTGCGGTGAGCGGGGGCTACTCTTTGTTGAGGTGCGCGGGCTTCTCATTGCGGTGGCTTCTCTTGTTTTGGAGCACAGGCTCTAGGTGCACAGGCTTCAGTAGTTGCAGCATGCAGGCTCAGTAGTTGTGGCTCACGGGCTCTAGAGCGCAAGCTCAGTAGTTGTGGTGCACAGACTTAGTTGCTCCGCGGCATGTGGGATCTTCCTGGACCAGGGATTGAACCCGTGTACCCTGCATGGGCAGACGGATTCTCAACCACTGGGCCACCAGGGAAGTCCTGAGCCCATTGAACTTTTGACTAGAATCACCATTTCATATATTTCAGGGACCTTTAAATGGAGTTCAAAATCAGTTATCTTTCTAAAATTTTCCTGGCTCATTTTTTGACTGCCTTTGAAAGTCTTTGGTAAATCATGGGGGAGGGAAAGCTATTCCTTCAGTAATTTCTCCTTCTTCAGCATTTCTTTTACTTCTCTATAACCAAGTGTCACACTTCCTGCCCTGACAGGTGTAACTTTGCAAAAGCAGCCACTTTTTTTTTTTAAGTACTATGCGTTATTAATAAATATCTATGGCTTTCCTCTTCAGCGATGCCATTGTTTTCCAGGAAATTTTGTTAACGCTTATTACTGTTAGTGTCAATCATTGTTTATAGTTCCCTCCTGCATCTTGATACTAATTACCATGTCATTTCCTGAAGCTTCACATCATCCTTGCTGTTATGGAAACCTTCCTTAAAAGTTTCACCTTGGCTGTTCTTGGTCTTTTGAAGAGACATCAAGTCTTTGATGAAATCTTTACTTGGTTTACAGTGTGACTCTTAACTCTAATAGACTTTTGTATTCTGTAGATAACTATTCCAAAATGAAATTCATAAATAGCATGACCTTTCTACACTCAAATATAAATAATGTTTTAACCGTAAAAGAAATAATGGGAAAGTAGTTTATTATAAAGCAATATATATTTCAAACATGCATGCACTATTATACTAAAAAACGCAGTATAGGAGACTTCTCTGGTGGTCCAGTGGTTAAGAATCCACCTTTCAGTGCAGGGGACGTGGGTTTGATTCCTGGTCGGGGAGCTAAGATCCCACATGCCATGGGGCAACTAAGCCCACACGCCATAACTACTGAACCCACGTGCCACAACTAGAGAGAAGCCTGTGCACCACAAGGAAAGATTCCGCTTGCCACAAGACCTGACGCAGCCAAAAATAAATAAATAAATATTTAAAAAACAAAACAGTATGGTATTCAGATTTTGCATCTACTTTTAATGAGTAAGTTTGGATTTAAAAGTAAAAAGATCAAAACACATTCTGTATCAGAAGTACAAGAAAATGTAAGATACAGCATAGCAGCATTGTTAGTGGACATTGAAATAAAAACTAGTGCTAGGATACAGAATAACAGGCCACACTTACTTAAATATGATGAGAGAGAGAGAGAAATAACTTTAATTTCAGACTACTGACTGGGAAAAAAAAGAAGTAAGATACTGTTGCAGGTGAGCTGGCCTTATTTATAACATAGTCTCACAATGATTCTTTATGTAATTATGTGGGATGGTGTAGTTACTTAGTATTACAAGACATTATTTTTAAACATTATCACATGTGAAACAGGCAAAGGATGAATTAGGAAAAGAAACATTAATATATGAAGCCATAGAGAATTTGTGCAGCAGACTTTTGCCAAAATAAACAATGTCAGTGTGTAATTTTCACAACATAAATTGTCTTTTGTGTCCTACCAAAATAAGGATGACATTCCAGAAAAACATGAAACATTTTAACAACAAAATTATTAATGAAATTCTCTGACATCCTCATTCTTTGTGTATCTGATAATTGCAAGTGTAGTGACACTTGGTTCTAAGACTGTTAAAGCAATCTTCAATCTTAGTTACATATTTGTATGAAAACTACACATGCACAGGGATTTAGTTTTGGCAAATCAAGTGGGGCAACTGGAATTGCCATTATGCTGTAATTTTTTTTTTCTTTCAGGAATCATTAATAACCGTAGGTAAAATTTTCAGCCAAAGTACAGCCTTCCTTCAATTTACATGTTAGTTGTATTCCTAGAGATTCGATGTCTATTAAAACTGTGTGAAAAATAGTTAATGTTTAAAGCAGTTAACTTTTAGTTCAAGAATTTTTAACCTGTATAACCGTGCATTGGGACATTTGAAAGTCTTGAAGTAATAATTTTTTGTTGAGTCTGGCTAGTCCATGAATTGCAGGATATCTAATATACCTGGCTTTTAATCACTAAAGGTTCAGTGAGTCCTCCCCACAATTGTGGTAGTTAAAAATGTCCCTTACATTTCCAGAATGCGCCCTGCATGTGGTTAGAGGCTTATGGATTTGCTGTCCTCTTAGCCTGCATCCATGCAAGTTAAAGTTTGCTGCCTCATTAATCAGTCTCTCCTGTTTTCTTACCATTGGTCCAGCACTTTTTGCTTTCTTTTTTTCTGTTTTTAATTCTGTAAGATCCAGGTCTTTTAGTTTCCAAACCAGTATTCTTTTTCCTGTTCCAGTGCTTCTCAGATTGTCCATTTAATACCTCCTTCCCCTTCCCCAAAGATGTTTCTTAAGAGGTGTGGTGTGAGAAATTTCTTGGAATTTTTACATTTTATCTTAAACATTCATATCTTTATTAGGCATATTAAGTAATGCTTTCATAAGTAAAAATTTCTTCCACATGTATCTCTTGACTAAAGTTGATGCTCCAAGAAGATGAACTCTATTGGCCTAGTGGCTTGGAGCACTTACACACAGGGCTGTGTGTGTCCACTAAAAGGAGCACACATTGTGAAGTGCAGCTCTGTTGATGCATCCTGTTTTTAAAAATGATGATGTGTTGTTCCAGTTTGAAGTGATCAGAAAGAATACTGGGCATCTGGAACTACTTTTGAGGGGGCACTTTCTTAGTGAGAGGCAGCACTGTAGGACAAAATTTGAAACTTAATGTCTCTTCTGTTAAAAAAAAAAAGCAGTTTTTCAGAATTGTAATTAATTATTTATTCATTTTTTCTAATTTGCTTTAATCTTTTTACTGTTATTATCATATTTTACCTCTCTTTTTTTTTTTTTTGCGGTATGCGGGCCTCTCACTGTAGTGGCCTCCCCCGCTGTGGAGCACAGGCTTCGGACGTGCAGGCCCAGCGGCCACGGCTCACGGGCCCAGCTGCTCCACGGCATGTGGGATCTTCCCGGACCGGGGCACGAACCCGTGTCCCCTGCATCGGCAGGTGGACTCTCAACCACTGCGCCACCACGGAAGCCCTACCTCTCCTTTTGAAAGGAGTACCTGTACCATATTTCCATTCAGGTCACACTGTATATAGTTACAACAATTAACTTTGAAAGATTTTCAGATTCTTTGGTTCTTGGACTGTTTCATCACACTTGCCTTGATTTTAATATTGGAGGAATCTGATGTGTTAGAGACACTAGTTGGAGAGCCATACAACAGTACTTTCACTTTTTGTTCCTCACAGCTAGTCTCTGTCCAGTGAATTTCTAAGATGGGATCATTTAAAACATTTTAAAATTTACTTTTCTACTTAAGATACTATTGGGGCTTCCCTGGTGGCGCGGTGGTTGGGAGTCCGCCTGCCGATGCAGGGGACACGGGTTCGTGCCCCGGTCCGGGAAGATCCCACATGCTGCAGAGCGCTAGGCCCGTGAACCATGGCCGCTGAGCCTGCGCGTCTGGAGCCTGTGCTCTGCAACGGGAGAGGCCACAACAGTGAGAGGCCCGCGTACCGCAAAAAAAAAAAAAAAAAAGGTACTATTTAGTACACTAGTATAGCAAGTGTTTATAGCCCAGGGATAGAAGTGTGACTTTTTACAAACATTTTATTTCAGAAAATTCCTTAAGGAGCCCTTTAATATGGCATGCTTTGGGAGTTAGTATTTTGTTTCGAGTATTTTCATCTTAAATGTATTCTGAGACATTTTGAAACAGTTTTGTCAGCTGACTGCATGTATTCATAACTATTTTTAGAATACCATTTTTATAATCAAAAGTGAAAGCTTTTTTCATTTGTTAACTGTTTGCCTTTCAAGTCTTAAACTCATGTGCCTTATGTGTTTGTCTTTATTGAAACCACTGCTTAGAATGCCATGCATTTCAACATGATTTTAAAAGCTGATTCCATTGTTTGAAGCAAGGATTATTAAACTTCCTTCTCCTTTCCCCTATTTTCTTCTCTGTCCCCTCCTCCTCCTTCTTTTTTACTTCCTCTCCTCCTTCCCTCCTCCTTTCTGTCTTTTTGCCTCAGTGGCAAAAGACCCTTTTTACTTTCATCTGTTTTTACTTTCTACTGGAGAAACAATTTGTAGGGTTTTTTTATTCAAAAGAAAAATAAAAATTGGAAAAAACCTAGGTAGTTGTGAACTCGATACTAGCAACTTAAGAGCTGCTTATTGTTTACTTTGTAAAAGAAGCATCTGAATCTTTTGGGCATGATTTTATGTCATAAAACAGTGTCCCACACACTTAATTGGAATAACATATTACAGGTTACAAATGTAGGCAGCACGGTAAAGAAAGGTATTGCTACTAACAAAATGTGGGGGAATTATGCATAGATCAGTTTTTACAAATGAACATAGATAATTCATGTTTGAATTGCTATGTGTATATATAGAGATTTATTTAGTCTTATTACTATCAGTTCAGTTTTTGTGGGTTGTTTGGTGTTTTAAAGGTTTACATATTTGCATCATGAGTAGCTTGGGCCTAGATAACTCATTTACATTTTAAAAAATATTTAAATATCTATTTTTCTTTTATATTATTCTAAGGTGGATCATACAGTATTAAACTATTTCATTTTTCATATTAATCTGCCTCTGGAGAAATTTGATATTTCCCTTTTCTGGTACTTGTTGTTGATTTCTTCTTTCTCTGTTAAATCTAAAAGGACCATTTGAATTGGTACTCTTATCCTTAAGATACAGTTAAATCCTTTGTTCCCCCATCAACACATGAAAATGACATTTCTTAACCTCTGTTGGGGTTTCTTGATATGTGTAGCCACATTTCTAAGCTTAAGTTACTACCAGCAACTCAAGAATGATCTTTAGCTACAGAATTTAACATGATAATGAAATATGAAAGTAATTTGTCTGAGAACCTGTTGAAATTTAAAATAGTTTACAGTTATTTTGTTAATAAACAATGATTATTAATATGGCATTTGCAGTGATTTTTTTAACATGGTATTTGAGGAACATTCTATTTGCTTTTTAAAAAATTCTATTTTTATTTGGAAATTAAAGAATAATTGGTTGATTTTATTAATTTTTATTAATGACTTTGATAGTGCTTCTTTCAAAAGTTGTGCTACAATGATCTTTCTCTAGAAACTGCTCTTTTTAAAGCAATTTAAAAAATACTCAGTTCACATTGATCAGGCTTGTCATCACTTGTAGCAATTATACACACTCTTTTTACATGAGTGGTCAGAATTATTACAATTTCTTAACATTTACTTGCCGTAGAGGCATACTTTTTTCTTGAAGTAATTGTATTGAAAAACCCATGTTAATGCTACATCAGTGATGAAGATGTTATATGTTTAGACTGTCCTCAGGTAAAATTATCTTGAACCTAATTTTGTGTGAAGTGGCTGTGAAAAATGACTGCTGATTTAACTAAGCAGTATTAGATTTTGTAAGATTAGATATGCGGTGGATAGTGTTTGACTAACTGATGGTGGATTTGTTTGGATTTAGGAAAAGCAGGAAAAAACTGATATATTAAGTTACAAGGAGGTTGAGGCAGAGGTATGTAGAATATACCAGGGTTATAGTTTCCCAATTCATTTATAAAAAAGCAAATATGATTACTCTGAAGTTAAATTTTAGTTCAAGAATTGTGAAGTGAAGCTGAACGTAGTTCTGGCCGTGGGCAGTCCACACTACTCTCATCTTGAATTTGTTATTTGCTGTACATTTCTCTGGTTTAGAAGTGAATATTGTCCTGACAGTTAGGTAAGGCTAAGGAGGTAGGAATCATAAACCTCGAGATTTATATAAGTCCACTGTCTCAGTAACTGGAGGCTAAGCTTTTGGCTTTACTCAGGCTTCTCTGCTACATATTTGGCATTTATTAACTTAAGGCATACTTAAGTACCTAAGTATTTATTTGGCATACTTTATTAACATAAGCAATCATAAAGTACGTCATCATAAGGAAATTGCATCCCAGAGAGGAAAATTCACACAGAGTCATTTGTTGAAACTGGGACAAGAGCTCAAGAACTGGGACAAGAACTTACTTTCTGCCCTGATAAATAGGGTGGCAGTTGGGGAAGGACTTTCCTATTTTGATGCAATTTCCTAAATGTAAATTAATAGCTTCTCAGGCAGTAGAATAAATGTAAAAGCAAAATGAGTACAAATTTTCATTCTTAAGGAGGTTGAAAATATAATTTATTTTGGCCAGATATGAAATAATAATTGTAGGTAACATTTATTGTGCTTAATTCTGGGCTAGATAACTGCATTCTTTACATTATCTTATTTAATTTTTGTAACAGCTCTTATATAGATATGAGGCTATAATACTGCGCTACTAGTAAGTAGCAGGACAGGTATTCAAATTCAGATCTGTCTGACTCTAAGCCCAGGCTGTGAACCATTTATTACATGATATACTGTGGCTTTCTTTTCAAGCTAACATGCGTTTACTAAGAGGAAATAGGGTACGAGAAAACCCACCCAAAACTTTGTCCCTCTGTAGATCCCTTTTGATTAAAAAAAAAAAAAAAAAAAAAAGTGTTTTGAATTGTTGTCACTTTAGTATTAGAATTCCAACAATTGGAAAAGTTTTTAGTGATTATTCACTCCCTCTAAAAATTAGTGAAATATAATCTAGTAGCATCTAGCCATAACCTTTTATTTTATTTTTAAACAGAAACATTGTTCCCTTCATCTTGAGAGATTACAAGAATCACAAAAGGTCACTATACAGATATCACAGGTTAGAGAGATTGTACCCTTTTCTGGCTAAAGAGTATAAGTCCAATGGCACAGGCCTTATTAAGGAGGGGTTAAAACAGACTTTATTTAAATGAACTAAATCACATTCCCACACACCCTATTCCTCTAATGAGTGAAGTGACAGCTATCAAGTCTTACAATTAACCTTCTATTCTGAAGAGTGAAGGGAACTGGAGAAAACATGTAGCTATGCAGCCTTTTATGACTTGCTTCCTAGAATCATTTTTGACATTATAGGAAGTTTGTTGGTAGAAAAGAAAAATTACCAGTGAAAATAGCAGGTTTTCTGTGTTGTACTCTCAAACCAGCTGCCACAGAAACAGTTAAAAGTAAATGTAAAGTTAACATGAACACAAACATTAGGAACTGGTAGAATTATAGATCTTCTGCTTATTTCCTTGGACCATAAGTTTACCATTTTAGAATTATCTTTTTTAAAATCTGCATTTAAGTTAATCTCTTATTTCATTTGGAACTAGATGAACCTTCAGACCTTACCTATGAATTCTAAAATTTGTTTCTAAGTTGGTTCTTTGGTCCAAACTAAAAGAAGATCCAGAGATCGATGTTCTTTGTTGTCCTGATAGAAAATGTTTATAGAGCATTGTAAATAAATAAATATATTTATAATATATGTATATATGTAAATGAACACAACCTTGTTATAAGCACTTTGGAAATGCCCAGAAGTAAAAAATCATAGTCGTGGTCTTCAGGGAGTTGTAAATGTAGTTGGAGAGAAGTTTGCTCCCCTCCCCCTCCTTTTTTTTTTTTTTAACTAGGCAAACTTAGATGTTCCCTCAATTAAACTCTGTTTCTGAATTGATGAATTTTTTTTGTGAGAGAAGGTAACATCTCTCTTTGATAATCAGAGAAAATGCTCCATGATGGCTCTCTGGCCATATGGTCATCTTTTTTATTTTAGAATTATCTCATGAGTTGTAGCCCGGTTTCCTCTTCAGTTAATTTTTTTCTGAGTACTTTTGAAATTAAAGAGGATTCTTACTGGGGCTTCCCTGGTGGCGCAGTGGTTGAGAGTCGGCCTGCCGATGCAGGGGACACGGGTTCGTGCCCCAGCCCGGGAAGATCCCACATGCCGCGGAGCAGCTGGGCCCGTGAGCCATGGCCGCTGAGCCTGCGCGTCCGGAGCCTGTGCTCCCCAATGGGAGAGGCCACAACAGTGAGAGGCCCGCGTACCGCAAAAAAAAAAAAAAAAAAAAAAAAGAGGATTCTTACTGCTTCAAGTAATGAAATTATAGTTTTCTCTCTTGGTTATATACATTGATTACTTGTGTTGAGTTTGGTTTGTGTTATTCCTTGGAATTTCTTTGCAAATTAGTTCTTAAGCTTTCAGAGAAGTTGGATAGACTTCTGGACTTAAGAATTTCAAGCAGCTTAATGAGAAAGTGTCAGGTGGAAGCACTGCCTGAACGTTACCCCTTTCCCCCATAATTTTTTCGCTTGAGATTTGGGGACTTGTTTTATTTTTTACTTTTATACATTGTATTGTAAGTAGTCACACATTTATTTTAAAATTCCAGTTCAAAATTACCCTTTGTTTTGTTAATTTGCATTTGACCTCTTTTGACTGTGGTCTACTTAGAATTTTAAACATCCATTCTGGTGATGTGTGTTTAAACCAGTACACACTAGCCTTTTCATTAAAGTAGAAGTGTTTATTATAAGTTCATATACAAATATTTATGTTGTTTTCCTAAATTCACTTGAACCACCTACAAGTTGGAAAATAAGTTACAGCTTTTAATGTTCCTCAGCTAACTTTTTAAGTAGCTGGTCAGAAAGGTGGCAGTTGCTTATTATTTTGATGATCGTTGCTGGCAATAAAGTGCCTTGGAGGGTTATAAAACTCTCATCAGTAGGTTACAGAAAACTGGTTTCTGGTAGTTGCTGACAGAGGCACACCGGACTTTACTGTTTGTTTTTTGATGTAAAAGCACTTTAATAAAAATTTAAAATTAGTATTTGAAGCCACTGAACATACTTCTTGATATATTGATAGGTATATGGTCATTGCTGCCCACTTTGTAAAGATCGAAGATGATTTGCCCTTTTTCTAGTTTTCTTCCCTTTTTTTCACTGCATAGAATGAGAAAAATGAAGGCAAAGGGAAGAGTAGATTACAGAGTTTAGGTAGTTAATTGTTAGAGTTTTGTCTGTATGAAAGAGAAGGATTAGTCATTCCATATACACAGATAATATCTAAATGTATGAGTGTATCTTAGAGATATTTATTAAAAATGTGTTCTTAAAATACACCAACCTAATTTATCAAATGGCTTTTTCTCCCCAGTTCTGTAGAAAATGTTCTCAAAACACTCGTGAAAAGCTGCCGACCGTAAGTAGCTTCTCAATTTATAAAGCCTCTTATTGTTTCTGTGGGCTTTTCCCCATATTTAGTATGCTTTGAAGAGGAATTTAGAGGTATAACTAGTCTCTGATATTGTGATGTTAGTCACTGAGCACAACATATCATCTCCAGCTCTTCAACTGAACTTTTCAGATTTCATTTATAAATTTAGAAATTTTTAATTGGTGTGGGTGTCAGTCACCCATTATAAAGTAAGAATGCAATAATGTACGTATAACTGGCTTCATCTGAAAGATTTTCCTAGAGTATTGTTACTCAGATCAAAAATATTTTCCAAAATGAGCCTTGTAGGTCTTATATTAAAATGAATAATAATAAGATGGCGCATAAGTTTTTTTCTACTGTGGTCTGTTTCAGTAGAATATTTGACTTTGAACATCCCATATTCTTATGTTTAAAGATGAATATGGATAGAATTTAGTTTAATTAAAGTCCAGTTGTGTGGACTTGAACTATTTTTTCATTCTTGTTTATCAGGCTGTTCTAAGACATACTTCTGCTATGAATGCAGTGAATTCTTTTGAATGGAAATTCGTATATTTATCATATGCTTGTAATATGAGTTAAAGTTATTTTATAGATCAGATATTTGTTGCTGACCTCCTATACTACTCAGTCTCGGGCAAATGTATTTTCAATATATAAAATGTCTTCTTTTAAGAGGCTTAAGATCTAACCTGAGTCATTCAATAAGCCACCAAGGAGCAGTGTCATTTTGTGAAACTTGATCATCACTGAGGTACTTACTGGTTTTTAGGTTCTTTGATAATTCATAGAATGCCCAAGCTTCTGTTTTGGATTACTAGGCTAACAGTTGATTCTGAAAAATTAGGAAGGGGAATCAATGTATGAGATCTTTGAAGGTAGAATATATGAATATATTCTGCCTTTAAAAATTTTTTAAATTCTAACCTGTTGCACAACGATCTGGTACATAAATGCTTGATGAACTCAACAGAAGAATAACTAGAAATGTAATTGTATTTTTCACATAAAGGAATGAAGTGTGATTCTAATAACACAGATGTATAAAGATATAATAAGATTAATAATATGATGTATAGGCCAAACCTCCAAGTGTATCTGAAAGGGTTTACTAACTTTTTGGGCCATACCCAAATCATAAATTTTCATATGCTTTTCATTATTTTAAACCTCAGTTGCCTACCCATTTGGGTTTCCATTCCATACCCAAATGGATAGTGGGTCCTCCTTATCCATTTACCTTCATTTTGTGTGTGTCTGCACACTTCAGATTTTATTTTTCTAAATCTTTTCTACCCCAGGGATGCTCCTGCCCATTTCATAGAATTTTACAATGTTAGAGCCTATAGGACTCGATCATCTAGCCCAGTCCTCTCTTGTATATAGGAAGAAATGTATAATCAGCAAAGTGAGAAAGAGAACATCAACCTAGGAACCTCTGGTCCAGTGAGGGTAAATGGTTTGTTCCTAAGGTGCCTAGAGGTTCCTGGGCTGATGTTCTCTTTCTCACTTTGCTGACTATACATTTCTTATATAGACTGGATTCCCTATGACAAGATTTTTTTTCTCTATTGCTATTGCACAGCACATAGGATGAAAAAATACAACAATCATGTTTAAGTTTGTAGGTGATTTGAATGACTTTTTATTTTATCTGAGGTTTATCAACTTTATGTTGGGTTGGCCAGAAAGTTTGTTCAGCCATCTTACAGAAAAACCCAAACGAACTCTTTGGCCAACTCAATAACATTTTCCCAAGTCCACAGACAAGAAAATTTATCTTATCTAAGTGTGATAGGCTGTTTATTTTAGAGTTGTAAAAATGTGTGTTTCTTGTAGGTAATATCACACACATTGATAGTGTGTGATATTATCTCATGAGTATCTTCACCTTCTCCTCCTTTTTTGTCAGGCATATAATGATGTAGAGCATTTAGCCAATGATCAGATACATGAAAACCTTCTTTATTAGTTATTTTCCAGCAGATGCCACAGCTGAGATGCTAGAAGAATGGCGGCCATTAATGTGCCCTTTTGATGTAACGATGCAAAAGGCCATCACTTATTTTGAAATATTTCTTCCTACCTCCCTTTCTCCAGAACTTCATCATAAAGGTTTTAAGTAAGTATATATGTATATCTTGACAAATTCTAGAATATAGTAGGGAATACATACATATATATATACACATATATATGTATGTATGTATATACATTACAAACTATTAAAGCAATAATAGGTAAAAAATTTACCAACTCAGCCACTACGTTTCTTATACTTGAAGTGTGTATGTGAAGGCTAAAACAGTTAAATATAGGATTGCAAATAAAGAGAAAATAACACTTGTATGTCAAGCCAAGTAAGATGTGGGCTTTAATTTAAGATATTGGGAGAGAAAGAATAATAAGTACAAAAAGGGGTTGAAAATTTCAATAAATAGGCAGTGGTGGAAATGTTAAATTGCATAGAGTTTAGGGAAGGGAAAAGTGTTTTTCTAAACCTTGGTTTTAACCCTCATCATGTGTAGCATAGTTTTTCTTTGGTCTTTTTTTTTTTTTTTAACTTGTTCTAGTCTTTTCACTGTTTTTAAGAACTGTTTTTTTCTTGGATGACTACAGGTATATCATAAACCCAAGAATGAAAATATTTAGGTTGTACTTTTATGAAAAAAGTAAAAGGTATGAGGAAAAGACTGGAAGGATCATAGTAATTATCAGTATATTATGGGTTCATGCTTAGCCCTCCCACTCCCCTAGCATGTTTTCTGTAGCTAGATGTCAAATCTTTTATTTCAGTCAAATCAGAAATTTTGTATCTAGCTGTATGTTTGTGAAATTTTAATTTTAATTAAAAACTTGTAATTTCTTTGACATTTGTAAAGATTGGTTAATAATATTCAGATGTTTTCTTGCCCCTATAGTCGCTTCTGTTGGATTGGCCAAAAAGTTCATTCGGGTTTTTCTGTAAGATGTTACTTTTTGGCCAATCCAATGTTTCTTTAATTTGAGAGTTTCCACCACTATAATTTAATTACTCCTAACACTTTGTGGCTCATTTCTTTTATGGAGCATTTACCATAGTGCTAGTTAATGGTGTAATTACTAGTTGGCATGTTAAAAGAGAGTAAGGGAGAGTTGCAGGAACAGGTAGTAACGGGAAAGCATTAAAGCAAAAAGGTAGGGAGAGGAAGGAGAAACTTGTAAACAGTGTTAGATAGGGGTAGACAATTATTTAACAATGAAGTAGAAATTTGATGAGATTATTCTTTTTAGCATAAATAAATTGAAAGGGGAATATTCAGACAAAAGTAGTTCTTTTTCCATTAAGTTTGTAACTTTCAGTGTTTTTTTCCTAGGTTGTGTAGTTATCAGTAAGAATAATAGATTAAAAAAATACAAAGGATACCTGGCTTTGAACCACTTGCTATAAATCACTTGCTATTCCTAACAACACTTTTCTTCTTCAGACTTTGGTTTGATGAATTAATTGGCCTTTGGGTTTCAGTGCAAAATCTCCCACAGTGGGAGGGGGTGAGTATCCCATTTTTTCTTAATATACTTTTTAGTTTGGAAGTAACTATATCGGATCATTTGATAAGTAACTTCAGTTCTTTAGAATTGGCTATTAGCAGTGTTGTAGTCAGTTTTTTAGAATTTTATTTGCTGTATTCTAAGAGAACTAGGATATTCATTTTGGTTATATTCTTTATTTTCAAAATATTCTTTATTTTGGTTTTATCAATATCTGAAAGTATATACATGTACTGTGAAATGCATGAAGAGTAAAACCCTGTTGTTTATTTCCTTTTGTACCCTTACTTGCATGGCGCTGGACACCTGGTGGATGTTTTCTACATGTGTGTTTGATTAAAACTTATTTTTCTCTTTGCATTGTGGCTGATGCTTTGTCATTTCCCTTTTTTAATAAGCATTTCAAGTGCAATTGATTTTTAAATGGGTGACGAGAATCAGAACTTAAATTTGGAGATTTGAAAAAACTGAGTCATAAATCAAATTCAGTTGTGCCCATAGTGATTGTTCTGAAAAGAATAAATGGATAAGGGGTGTGACTGTGACCCTTAGAAACAACAAATGTATTAACTGTCTTTTTTTTTGTTTACTTTCAGCAACTAGTAAATCTCTTTGCTCGATTGGCTACAGATAATATAGGGTACATAGATTGGGATCCTTATGTACCAAAGGTAATTAAGAACATTTGAACATATACAATAGTACTGACATCATCTTTATGTCTTTAAGAAGTGTGTTTTGTATTCTTTTTTCTAGCACCACATAAAATATTTTTTGACTGTTAGTAAAAACATAAGTAATTTAAAGGATAGATCGTTTATTTTCAAAAAGTAATTGGATCATATCAAGTTATCATAAATGTTTGATTATTTTGTCTTACCTGTGCAGGACATGAACTATAAGTTTCAGAGTAAGTAATTTAGAAAGTACTAAAACTATTATTCAGGGTGTCATACATTCATCCCTTCCAACGAATTTTGTGTATTGTATTTGATTGTTCTTCTAGAGTGTTCCCCACTTTTAAAATCACATTGTATACTTTCCTAGAGTAAGTAAAGCTAGAAAATGTCTCTAGGTGCATTATTGCATATTTGGTATTGTTTCACCTGCTGTAGAATCATCGAGCTTCAAGAAGGCTGTTACGGGGCATCCGGGTGGTTCTGATGTGCACACTGACAGTAGAGCAGAGCTGGGGAGCAGCAGAAGGCATATGCTCTGATTGCCTTTGCTTGTGCTGTCTTTCTCTGTTGCTGGCCAATAGAAACTAAGAAGGAAAAGTAAATTTCCCCAGTCTTTAGCCCTGCCATATCTGACATATTTAACGACAGATTTAAAAAATAAATCTAATTGTATTAAAATACAGTTATTAAATGACAGATTAAAATGCAGATTCTTAGGGGATAAAGTCAATGGTAAAATTTTGAGAGGGAGAGTAATCGGCCAGAAGATATTTGTGTTTTGTGCATCCTTGGCTTGGAATGAGAGCATGGGAAAAATAATTTTATGTGCATTTAGGGAGGCAGAAAGTAGTCAAAATATTTCACATTGAACTACAGTTATCTACATTTTGCCTTTTTATGTTTAACTAAGTCTCATTTGCCAATTTTGGAGTACATGGATATGGGTGCTTCATTGTCACATGCCTGTGACCTCAGAGTGTCATTAAAGAAAGTGTACAGACACTTATATGAAATTCCTAAGGAATAAAGCAAATTACTAAACAGTATGTCATTTTGCTTAAAAACCAATCAAATGAGAATATATATTCAATATAGTAACACTAATGTGTAACACTTAGGTTAATGAGTTATTTGATATCTGTAAATATTTATTAATTCTTCTTTTTTTCTTTTAAAAGATATTTACAAGAATTCTGAGAAGCCTGAACCTCCCAGTGGGAAGCAGTCAAGTGTTAGTCCCAAGATTTTTAACAAATGCTTATGATATAGGACATGCTGTAATATGGATCACTGCCATGATGGTTTGTAATACATTATCTTTGGTTTATATAGTTTATGTAAATTTTGTGTTAACCACATAAAAATTCTACATAATCACATAATTCTAGATTAGTGGCTTATTTGGTCACTTGATTCTTGGATATTTCTGATGGAGTAAGCTTATGTTTCTCAGACTCAGAATGTAGTCATAATGTACCATTTATAAATCTCCTTAAGTAATGGACCTTGAAAGTAAGGGTCAAAAGTTCAGAGTTTTGATTATTGTGATCATTTTGTAATATATAGAAATATGGAACCACTATGTAATACACTGGAACTAACAGTGCTATAGGTCAATTATAGTTTAATTTGGGGGGGTGGGGAAGCAGTTAGAGTTTTAAGAGATTCAGAATGTCTGTAATAGTTTTACAGACCAAGAGCCAGAGTCATGGGTAAAAGAACTTTCCCAAGTCAAATTGATAATGATAAAGGTAGATTTAAACTCAGGGTTCTGCATATGCTCAATATTAATGCATTTATTGTCAGTGTTCACATAAAACATCATATTGAACACAAAGCTTATTGACCAAGTAATCTTAGTGAAGGGAGAAGTATGCAGGATTATTTTACTGACTGTCATCTTCCAAATATATACTGTAATTTTCTGAATTGTCATTCATGTTGCTTCTACAGTTATCTCCTTTTTGAATTATTCTGCATTTGATATTTGATATTGTTCTGTGTTTGCTATTTTCTCCCAGGTTATACTGCTCGGTTGGCTGTTTCTGTCAAAAAGACAGAATGGTTGTGAGAAGTTTAGCTCTTAAATTTCATTGTAAGATTAAAAGAAAAGAAAATCTCAACCTCCTCTTTTTTTTTGTTGTTGTTATTTTATTAAACAGAGGGAAAATCCCATTTTCTTTCTGATATTCAACAACAGCAAAAACATACAGATATTTAGTATTTTACGTAAGCAATGAGTTAGAACTTGTTTTTTAGGAGCCACAGAATTAGATCGTGATTGGTATCAGCCTTATTTTAATGTTGCTGTTTCTCACACAATTGTTCTCATTGGCAGTTTCATTTTGTGTTAAATATGAATATTTAATATAATTTAAAAATCAACAGTGCTAATTATTATGTTAGAATTTTGAAAATTTTATTGGTATTTTGCTATGGAATTACGGTCTCAGTAGTTGCCCTGTACTAAATTGGGAAACGTGAATGTGGATTTTATTTCAGCAGAAAGACATGTTCCTTATGTAACTCGATATTCTGCCTTAGGTTTGTGCTGATTCTTTTTTTACTTGAAATATAATTGACATATAATACTATGTTAGTTTTGGGTATACGACACAGTGATTTGACATTTGCATGCATTATAAATCTGTGCTGTTTCTTGAAAGAAGATCATCTTGAGACAGATAGGAGGTTTCAAGGCCAAGTTGTAGTCCTTTATTCCCAGGGTGGTTCAACTTGATAAGATGATTGCCAGCCTTTTCCTCATTGCCGCCGCCCCCCTCCCCCTGGCCCCCCCTCCCCCGCCACCCCCTCCCCAACCCCCATCCTGCAGCCCAGGTTCTGTGGTTGTTTGGTTGGCTGTTTTGGTAACAGATTAAGGGAAAAATTTTTTTTTCTTTTTTGAATCACAATATAGTCACATATAACAGGTCTAATCACTTGAAACATTTAGAAGTAATAATAAAATATTTGAATGCACTTACGTAACTCTCACCTCCTTATTTCCTGCTGTGAGAACTTCTTCACTTCTTGAATCTTTTAAGGAATGCTTTTTATGCTTACTGTTGCCACAGTTGGTTATTTTAAGATGGTAATCTTAGTGAGAAAAATTATTTAACTGCAAAGAGTAAAAGATATTGTTATTCTAAATTGAAAGGTACCTTTTCCATTTTCTGATTTGGTTTCAGTAAGTTGCCCTTATTTTTTATTTTAATTTAATTAATTAATTAATTTATTTGCCCTTATTTTTAGTAGACTGTCTTGGATTGATTTGTATGAAGTTCATCCGGGAATTGTTTTTGACTTTTATTTAGAGGTAGAATTGATTTTTGCCAGCAGGATGAATATAAGCCACGTTAAGAGATCTGTATATAGGCCTGGGCCTGTTAACCCCTTCAGTTTTACAGATAACGTGGGTACTGATATTTTTGCTCTTTTATCTGAACAGGGTGGACCAAGTAAGCTAGTGCAAAAACATTTGGCTGGTTTGTTTAACAGCATCACATCTTTTTACCATCCTTCAAATAATGGCCGCTGGCTGGTGAGTAATGTTCATTTTTTTACTCTTAGGGTTTGGAATTTTTTAAGATATGGTCACATGTAACTATTGCCTATTGTTTAACCTATGATACATTTTCTGTCCTTTGTCTAAGATTTGGCTATATGTCAATGATCAAGTTTACATTAAGTTACCGTGTTCACAGAACATGTAGAAATAAAGATAATACTAGTGTGGTAACTGGTATGTTACCACAAACCCATGGAATCATCTCTTCAGTTTTATCATGTTAGTGTTTTTTGTTTGTTTATTTGTTTGTTTTTAAGTTGCCTGGTTAAAATGGCTTTTCACGTAATGGAAGATTCATGTGGTGCTAGAAATTAAAACTGAAATTTGAACACATCTTTATTAATTATTATCAATGATTAATTGATAAGAGTATTTTATTCTATCTAGTTAGGCCATACAGGTCTTTGTAATAAGATTATACAAGCTGTTAAACAGCAAGGTCCTACTGTATAGCACAGGGAACTATATTCAATGTCCTGTGAAAACCACAATGTATGTGAAAAGAATGTGAAAAAGAATATATATATGTATAACTGAGTCACTTTGCTATACAGCAGAAATTAACACACCACACTGTGTTGTAAATCAACACAGTATAGTTGTAAATCAACTATACTTCAATAAAATTTTAAAAATAAAAAGGTTGTAGTCAAAAAAAGAATGATTATACAAGCTGTTATTTTAAAAAATCTTTACTTGGGAGGGTAGAGAGGAACTATGAATATCTATAGGGGAACTAGAACCTACCTAGGACCTTCTGCTTCTGTGTCCCCAGAACAAGTTAATGAAACTACTTCAGCGGTTGCCAAACAGTGTTGTTAGAAGATTACATCGTGAAAGATACAAGAAGCCTTCTTGGTTAACTCCTGTGCCTGATAGCCATAAGCTTACTGATCAAGATGTTACAGACTTTGTACAATGCATTATTCAACCTGTCCTCTTGGCTATGTTTAGCAAAACTGGTAGTTTAGAAGCAGCCCAGGCTCTGCAGAATCTTGCACTCATGAGACCGGAGTTAGTAATACCCCCTGTACTTGAAAGGTAAGTATAGCTTTACTTGTTTCGTTGAAGCCTCAGCTGTGGCTACTGTTATTCTCTATACTCTTGTGCTTGGCTTTCTTTTCTTTTCTGTGGCTTCTGTTTTGCTATCTTTGTGCTTATTCCTGTTCCTAGAGGAGACAAGACATTTTAACCTAATGATTGGTAACTTGATAAAGGTTTATTGGAGAGAAAAGAAAATTGATATGAAACGGATAAAATAAAATATTTTGAATTATTTGCACATTTTAGCTACTCAAGTTTTTGCTCATAAATAAAGCTCTGGCTGTTCTTTCACAAAATGTGAGTGTCACTAAATATTGAGAACATGGCGGTGAATGTGATTTTGCATTTCTATTTCTCAGGCTCAACGATAGACAAGAAAATTTGGTTGCCTGTATTATTTTCATATATTGTATAACCTTGTGTGTATTTCCACAGTGTTGATTTTACTGCATTCGTTGTTTTGTATGTTGAAATAGTAACAAAAGTAGTTCTCCATTTGCCTCATCACTGTCACAGTGTAGACCTGGTGTGCTTCGTAGGAGAGAGCCACTCTCAGTTGTCTTGAGTGTTCAGGAGCAGATTGCTTAAGCTGTCTGTTATTCATTCCTTTGCTCCCTGAACTTCAGCTTTATGATTCCTCTCTAAATGGCTTTGTCAAAAGTAGAAGAAGAATGTTAGATTTTGGAGTCCAGAAGGATCTAACAGTTTGAGTTTCTTAAAACTCAGATTTGCCCAAGGTCCTTACTGGCAGAATACAGATGACAGCTTATTTTCTAACTGTTGAGACAAGAAAATTGGTGACATTTACTTGGCAAAGGGTATCCTGTTAAAGATCTTCACCAAAATGGGGCTCCATTATTTGTAATTTGAGTTGCTTGTACTATCTTGCCCTGTCTCTTTGCCATAACTATTTAAGTTGTACTTCACTTTCCCAGCCTCCCCTGTTTTTTTATGTATACATCTTGGGGCCTTGAAACTTCCAGCATGTACAACTTAATTAGGAAATGGAATGGGGAAGTTAGGCAGTTTCTACTCTGTCTTCAGCCTTCAGTGTTCTTTGCTACTTGACCTCCACATGGTAGCAGAAGCTATCAGTCAGTGGCAAGTCCCTTGATGCTCTTTGGAGAGGAGAGACTTGCCTCTAAGGGGGGACTTCAGTTGTTTGCATAGTCAAAATTTTGAACTCTGAGGTGTTGGTGTTTCTTTACTTTCCCTTTGTTTTGCCTTATTTTAATGTTTTCCAGCTGATGAATTATGACTGGTGAGATAAGTATTTAGTAGAACGAACAAAGCTTATAAATACAAATACAATTATCCATCACATTTTTCTTTAGTTCTCAAATTTTGGACAAATTTAATACCAGCATATTCTGTTTGTATGCTTGGCCAAGATAAATATTTAATTAACAAAAATGTCAATACAATGACATTTTTTGAGACTCATTTGTAATTTTGTCCTGTTTAGAAGTGGCATTGCTACCTTTTTTTTGACGGGTTTTTGTTTTTTGTTTTCTTTTTCTTCTTCTCTCTTTTTTTTTTTTTTTTTGGCCGCAGTGCACGGCTTGCAGGATCTTAGTTCCCCGATCGGGGATTGAACCTGGGTCATGGCAGTGAAAGTGCCGAGTCCTAACCATTGGACTGCCAGGGAATTTCCAAGCAAAAGTCTTTTTTAAAAAATATATATTTATTTGGCCACGTGGGGTCTTTTTAGTTGCAGCACACGGTATCTTCGTTGCGGCATGCGGGCTCTTAGTTGAGACATGCAGGATCTAGTTCCCTGACCAGGGATCAAAGCCGGGCCCTCTGCATTGGGAGCGCAGAGTCTTAATTGCTGGACCACCAGGGAAGTCCCCAAGCAAAAGTCTCTTAAAAGTAAAAACGTAGAAAAAAAATTTTAGGCACTTAGTTTTGCATCTCCTGAAGACAGCCTCTGCTGGAGTTTTTGGTTTGTTTCATTCATCTTTTAAAATAAGCATAGGTTTGATTTTTTTTTTTAATCCTAGTTAGAAATCCTTCTTTTTCCTACTTATTTATAATTAAATTTCCTTATTACTTATCTTTTCTGTATAAGAGGAATTTAAACTGACTGTATTTTGGATTTTTTTTCCCCCTATAGGATAGATTCTCAAAGTGAAATCACTGAGCCATAGAGTGAGTGTTCTTGGCTCGTGATCAAAGATTGCGTTTGTCTTATTCCCCCTGTTTTATTCACTCTAGTCTCAGGCATATTCTCTTATGTTTCTGATAGCTGATTTCCAACTTTAAAATACAGTCTTTTTAAAAGTATAAAATAGACCCTTCAGCATTTTAGTAAGATTATTTTTTCCCGTAAAAGGGAAGAGTGGAGTAGTTGTAACTTGTTATTCCTGAATTCTAATAATCACTGACTGTTAGATTAGATGCAGTCCTATTGGAATGTGGAAATGGATTAAGATGCTGAAAGAATGCAAAAATCTACCAGCTAATATTACTTTTCAGTGTGGAATTGGCATGGAGGAAGGTGGTAAGGTGGCAGGGAGTTGGAGAAACATGTACCTTTCCTTTATTTGTGTGATTCTGTTCACGTTGAGAGCAAATATTCACTCAAAATACTGTGCCAGCTACAAACCTTTAATCCAAAATGCAGTTTATGAATTTAGTATGTTTAATGTGTATGTATGTTTATCTGTGATGGAAAATTTTTTAAATTCTGTTTTCAAACTATAGAACATATCCTGCACTAGAGACTTTAACAGAACCTCACCAGCTCACAGCTACATTAAGTTGTGTAATTGGAGTAGCCCGCAGTTTGGTATCAGGGGGCAAGTGGTTTCCTGAAGGTCCAACACACATGCTACCTCTGTTGATGAGAGCATTGCCTGGGGTGGATCCAAATGACTTTAGTAAATGCATGGTGAGCATGTTTATGATTCTGTTTTGTATCTAAGTTACAATTATGTAAATGGATATCTTATTACTTTTTCTTCAAATATTCTTTAGAACATAGTAAAGTGTAAAATTTGTTAATGGTAGCAGAGTTATATCTGTAGATGCTCAAGTTTAGGTCTGTGGACAGTTAGTTGATCTATGTAAGGTCTTCCTTAGTAATTTCCCATAACGTGTGCATTTATGATCATATGGTGTTTTAAAGCTCATTACGTATCTCCTGTCTTCCTTAAGCAGATACATTAAAAATGATAGCATATGATCACTTGTGCTTCCGTTTGTCTGCACTTGTCACAAGGAACATAATAAAAATTACTGGGTGTGAAATGCCAGATTCCCCTTATACACACACCTTCTGACTTACAATATCGTTCACTTTCCCTCTTCCCTGGTCTCTAGCTTCTGCATTAGCATTTTCTATTTACTCTTAGCTAATGTTATATTTTTGGTGGGAGGCACAGTAACTTCTCAATGACAAAAGATTGCAGAACTTTGTGCTTAAACCAAATAAACTTTCAGAAAAATTGTTGTGGAATTTCCCTCAGAATAATTTATTTGGTACTTTATTGTAGCTTATGGTATACATGTATTTTGGAACTAGAGTTATGTAATTAATATTAGATCTTTTGTATCTTCCCATAGATCACATTCCAATTTATAGCAACATTTTCCACCCTGGTGCCTTTAGTAGATTGTTCATCTGTACTACAAGAAAGAAATGACCTCACAGAAGTAAGGATCCTTTCTGGTTGTAAAAGGATTGGTTAGCTGAGTTCTGATTCTTACTGTATAGGCATAGTAATATTTGATAGTTTAAAAGCAACTTTGCAGAGGTGCTCATAAGTTAAAATTACTGTTTTGTGACCACTGTTTTGTGACCAGAACGATATAAATGGAGGTCATCATTGATAAAATAATCTGCAGAGCACCCACCAAAGGGGGTGGTCAAAAATAGGCTATTTTAGTAAACAAGTGACATGTAAAGGTGTATTTCAGTGTTTTGTCACTTTTTAATGTTTTGTTAAGCAAAGGTGGTGGCATTTTGTTTTTCCATCTTATGTTAGGAATAAATCTGTTAAGGGGATTGGCATTTAATGAAGAGAAATTTTCTTCATTACTGTCTGGATTTTTTTCAGAACAATTTTCTTTATTACAAGTATTTTACTACCTGACTTTTGGCATTTAGATGTTTAAGTAGTGAGAGATAATCCTTTACACATACACTAGCAGTTTGAAAACTGTTATTGATTTTTTAAAAAATGGCTGCCTGACTTCTGTTTTGGGCCCTTACAAAATATGTTAATTACTTCTTATTTTGGTTCCTGGAAAGTAGATGAGTTATTCTAAATTGATACGGGATTATGGTGCTGTTTCTCAGTGCTCAATGTAATAATGAAGTGTTAGAAACATTTTGTAGACTACAATTGAGTTTTGTTCAGAGAAAAAAATCAAAGACTATTTTAAAATTTTCTCCACATTGACATGTTACAGGTGGAGCGAGAACTTTGTTCTGCCACAGCTGAATTTGAGGATTTCGTCTTACAGTTTATGGACAGGTGAGCAAGTACCCCAGATATCTCCTTTATCTGACATTCAAAAATAGTGATGTCCTGTCCCAGCAACTTTAGCCTCGTTTTGCATTGCAACCTGTATTTAATTATTGGGTTGGCCAAAAGGTTCGTTTGTTTATTTCCATAAGATGGCTCTAGTAATACTTAGTTGTCTTTAACTTCATTCGAAACAATTTTGTTAGATTGTATGTGACAGCTGTCATATTGGGGTGCATTTAGAAAAAGACTTATCAAAAATTGGTGAATTTTTGTGTAGCCATTTTCATCTTGAAGGTGGAAGAAAAAAGCAACATTTTTGGCATATTATGCTTTATTATTTCAAGAAAGGTAAAAACGCAACTGAAATGCAAAAAAAAGATTTGTGCAGTGTATGGAGAAGGTGCTGTGACTGATCGAACATGTCAAAAGTAGTTTGCAAAGACAAAAAGACAGCCCTCAGAATGGGAGAAAATCTTTGCAAACGAAGGAACAGACAAAGGATTAATCTCCAAAATATATAAACAGCTCATAGAGCTCAATATCAAAAAAACAATTACAACCCAATCAGAAAATGGGTGGAAGACCTAAATAGACACCTTTCCAAGGAGGACATACAGATGGCCAAGGGGCACATGAAAGGAAGCTCAACATCTCCAATTATTAGAGAAATGCAAATCAAAACTATAATGAGGTATCACCTCACACCAGTCAGAATGGCCATCATCAAACAATAAATGCTGGAGAGGGTGTGGAGAAAGTGGAACCCTCTTGCACTGTTGGTGGGAATGTAAATAGTTACAGCCACTGTGGAGAACTGTATGGCGGTTCCTTAAAAAACTAAAAATAGAACTACCTTATGACCCAGCAATCCCACTACTGGGCATGTACCCTGAGAAAACTATAATTCAAAGGGACACATGTTCCCCAATGTTCATTGCAGCACTATTTGCAATAGCTAGGACATGGAAACAACCTAAATGTCCAATGACAGATGAATGGATAAAGAAGATGTGGCACATATATACAGTGGAATATTACTCAGCCATAAAAAGGAACGAAATTGGGTCATTTGTAGAGATGTGGATGGACCTAGAGTCTAGAGTGAAGTAAGCCAGAAAGAGAAAAACAAATATTGTATACTAACGCATATATGTGAAATCTAGAAAAATGGTACAGATGAACTTATTTGCAGGGCAGGAATAGAGACGCAGATGTAGAGAACGAACAGGTGGACACAGGGCAGGAAGGGGACGGTGGGACGAATTGGGAGATTAGGATTGACATATATACATTACCACAGGAAAATAGATAGCTAGTGGGAACATGCTGAGCTCAGCTTGGTGCTCTGTGATGACCTAGATGGGTGGGATGTGGGCTGGGGGGAGGCCCAAAAGGGAGGGGATATGAGGATATAATAGCTGATTCACTTCATTGTACAGCAGAAACTAACACAACATTGTAAAGCAATTATACTCCAATTTAAAAAAATTTTTGAAAAAAAGTGGTTTGCGAAGTTGCTGGAGATTTCTCTCTGGACAGTGCTCCATGGTTGGGTAGACCAGTTGAAGTTGATAGCAGTCAAATCAAAACATTAATTGAGAACAGTCAACGTTATACCACGCGGGGGACAGCCGACATACTCAAAATATCCAAATCAAGTGTTGAAAATCATTTGCATTAGCTCGGTTGTGTTCATCACTTTGATGTTTGGGTTCCACATAAGTTAAGTGAAAAAAACCTTCTTGACCATATTTCCACATGCAATTCTCTACTTAAATGTAATGAAAACGTTCCACTTTTATTTTTTTTATTTATTTTTTTTTCGCGGGCCTCTCACTGTTGTGGCCTCTCCCGTTGTGGAGCACAGGCTCCTGACGCGCAGGCTCAGCGGCCATGGCTCACGGGCCCAGCCGCTCCGCGGCATGTGGGATCTTCCCGGACTGGGGCACGAACCCGCGTCCCCTGCCTTGGCAGGCGGACTCTCAACCACTGTGCCACCAGGGAAGCCCAAAACGTTCCACTTTTAAAACAAATTGTGATGGACGATGAAAGGATACTGTACAATAATGTGGAACAAAAGAGACTGTGGGGCAAGTGAAATGAACCACCACCAACCACACCAAAGGCTGGTCTTCATCCAGAGAAGGTGATGTTGTGTATATGGTGGGATTGGAAGAGAGTCCTCTATTATGAGCTCCTTCCAGAAAACGAAATGATTAATTCCAACAAGTACTGCTCCCAATTAGACCAACTGAAAGCAGCACTCGACAAAAAGTATCCAGAAATAGTCAAAAGAAAATGCATAATCTTCCAACAGGATAACACAAGACTTCATGTTTCTTTGATGGCCAGGCAAAAACTGTTACAGGGACTTCCCTGGTGGCGCAGTGATTAAGAATCCGCCTGCCAATGCAGGGGACACGGGTTTGAGCCCTGGTCCAGGAGGATCCCACATGCCACAGAGCAGCTAAGCCCGTGCACCACAACTGCTGAGCCTGAGCTCTAGAGCCCGCGGGTCACAACTACTGAAGCCCGTGCACCTGGAGCCCGTGCTCTGCAACAAGAGAAGCCACCACGATGAGAAGCCCGCGCACCGCAACGAAGGGTAGCCCCCGCTTGCCACAACTAGAGAAAACCCGCACGCAGCAATGAAGACCCAATGCAGCCAAAAATTAAAAAAATAAACCAACAAACAAAAAAACTGTTACAGCTTGGCTGGGAAGTTCTTTTTTAAAAAAATATTTATTTATTTATTTGTCTGCACTGGGTCTTAGTTGTGGCATGCAGGATCTTTAGTTGTGGCATGTGAACTCTTAGTTGCTGTATGCAAACTCTTAGTTGTGGCATGTGGGATCTAGTTCCCTGACCAGGGATTGAACCTGAGCTCCCTGCATTGGGAGCGCAGAGTCTTAGCCACTGGACCACCAGGGAAGTCCCTGGCTGGGAAGTCCTGATTCATCCGCTGTATTCACCAGACATAGTACCTTTGGATTTCCATTTATTTCGGTCTTTACAAAATTCTCTTCGTGGAAAAAAATTTCAATTCCCTGGAAGACTGTAAAAGGCATCTGGAACAGTTCTTTGCTCAAAAAGATAAAAAGTTTTGGGAGGATGGAATTATGAATTTGCCTGAAAAATGGCAGCAGGTAGTGGAACAAAAGGGTGAATACGTTGTTCAGTAAAGTTCTTGGTGAAAATGAAAAATGTGTCTTTTATTTTTACTTAAAAACCGAAGGCACTTTTTGGCCAACCCAGTACTGTGCAAGGCTGGTGCTTCTTCTCAAGTTACAAAAGGACAGTTGGTTTGTGATCCATGTACAAATTAAGTAGCTATCACTTGCATAGTCATGACAATGGATTTATCTAATCAGCAACAAAAAATGTTAAGCCAGTTTTTAGTTGCTAAAATTTTACTTTCTTTGGGTTATTTAGATGCTTTGGACTTATAGAAAGTAGCACATTGGAGCAAACAAGAGAAGAGACAGAAACTGAGAAAATGACTCACTTGGAGAGTTTGGTCGAATTAGGTCTGTCTTCTACGTTTAGTACAATCCTCACACAATGTTCCAAAGAAATATTTATGGTAAGAGTGCATTGCTGCAAAGAATTAAATTCCAACTTGTAGTTTTATTTGATGTTTTAAAAATTGAACTTCAAGTTACTTTGTATGCATATCATGCCAGCTTATCCTTTCTTTCCATACTAAAATTTGAAAGAGATGGGGAATTCTTTTGCAGTCCAGTAATTAGTACTCCGCGCTTCCACTGCAGGAGGAACGAGTTCAATCCCTGGTGGGGAGCTAAGATCCTGCGTGCCTCATGGCGTGGCGAGGCCAAAAAAAATGATAATAAAATAAAATTTGGAAAAGATACACAGTTGATCCTCATTATTTGCAGATTCTGTATTTGCAAATTCAACATAGTGTACTTGCTAAAATTTATTTGTAACCGCAAAATTGGTACTCGCAGTGCTTTTGTGCAGACTTTTGAAAGTGGCAAAAATTTTTGAGTTGTGCGTGTTTACAGCTGAAATCGAATAAGGTGACACTCTGCCATCTTGTTTTAGCTCTTATACTGTAATGTAAACAGGTGTCCTTTTTTCATCTATTTAAGGACAGATCGTTCACATTTTTGTGCTTTTTGGTGATTTTGCATTTTAAAATGGCCCCCAAGAGTAATGCTGATGCACTCACTGTCTAGTGTTCTAAGCAAAAGATAGTTGTGATGGACCTAACATAGAAAATATTAACATGTTTTAGGTAAGCTTCGTTCAGAAATGAGTTATAGTGCTTTTGGCTATGAGTTCAAGGTTAATGAATCAACAATGTATTAAAGTGTCAACAGTGCAATTGTTGCAAAAATGCAAAAATCAACAGTGTATTAAAGACATTAAAGTGTCTTCAAAGAGAACCACACATAAACAAAATTATATATCCATATATCCATCAGTTGATGAAAATGTAACCAGAGGTTTATGGGAACTTAATCCTGTATTTCCCCTAAGAACTGTGGTTCAGTATTTGCTAATTCAGTGCCCACAGTGATTTTACAGAGCATAACTACTGCAAATAACAAGAATTGACTGTATGTTTAAAATTTACAGTAAAATACTACTTGGGAGAAAAGTTTTGAAAATTGTTTATGCCATCACATAATAGAAATTAAATCCCAAATATAAAGATCTGGCAAACTATGATGAATGAGAAATAGTTTGTCCTCATAAGGCATTCTGTGAACATTCACTTATTCAGTATTAGTCGATACCTATTGTATACAATATGGTATTTATTTCATATTTTCTATTCCACTACTCTCTTTCCATTTCTGTTTCTTCTTTCGCTGAGATTATCATTGTTCAGTGTTTATCCTGGTTAAAAGCTAAACTGCCTTACACCTGCATGAAATATTTACTAAGATTATGTTAGTATAAAGAAATTAACATAAATAATCTCTTATTTAACCAAAATCTTTTGAAAGGAGTTGTTTATAATTTGCAGCATTGTCAATCCATGTCTAGAGCTAATTCTTTAATTCAGAAATGAAATTAAAATTCTGTGACTTGATTGTAAAATTAAATAGAATGCTTCAAGTCTTTTAGAGGAGAGAAAAATATAGTTTGTAGTTGTCAGAATGACAAACTGTAAATATTAGATATTACCCCAAATTTCCTCTGTTATATTGGATTGGCCAGCAAGATAATTAAATTGCATTTGCTTCCAGCAGCTCTGGTTTTGTGTTTAGCATTTCTGCAGCAAATAAAATCTTGTGCCGCAAATGTTTTGTTCACATTAGGGTTTTGTGCAAAGGTTATTCATAAACCTGAATGTAGCATTATTAAGCAAATCTTTATGTATTCAGATGGTTAAATTTTTCCTACTTGGTTATTTTTAGTATAGTCTGAGTATCATTTTCTTTGGTGTTTCAAAAGATGTTTAATTTTCTTAAACGTGCTGGTTAGACATTTTCATTTGTTACATTATCTTTTAATAGGTGGCCCTTCAGAAGGTTTTTAATTTTTCAATTTCACATATATTTGAAACAAGAGTTGCAGGCCGCATGGTGGCAGACATGTGCCGTGCTGCAGTGAAGGTGAGTTGGGGTTTTCTGGACTGATGAATTAATGAATCAATAGCCATGAGTTTTATGTGGTTAATTATTTTAGACATGCTTGTCATTCTTAAAATACACATTTCTTTCAGTAGCTGCTTATAGCCCTTATTTGCCACTGAAAATAGAGCTAGTGTATACTTTGTGACTGTTCAATACTTGTGCCTTTCAAAAAAACTTATTTATACAAATATGTTTTCAGTGCTGCCCGGAGGAATCTTTGAAGCTATTTGTTCCCCACTGCTGCAGTGTTATAACTCAGCTTACAATGAGTAAGTCTTAAGGTTATTATTCTGTATTTGTAACTTTAGCAAATTTTTTTCTTGGTTTCTACAACTCTGTTGATGGAAACAGATTCTCTAAGCCATGCAGTATTTTAATTTTACAGTTTGGGGTAAAATTGCTCAAAACAAGGTATCATCCAGGGTTGACAGGTAGCTTAGAAATTTTAACTCTATTACATTAATGTTTTCATACATACAAGAAGCATTCAGCTGTTGCTATAATATCTGTTATTTTGTGAGATGTGTAGGGGCAGACATCCTGGTTGGTGTGTTTATTTTCTTGAAAATTGAGCTTCTACCTCCTCTGGAGCAAGTCCAGCTTAACGAAGAAAGAAAGAAAAAGTCCTAAAAGAGACTTTTCTCAGCTATTAGAAATATTAAATATAAATACTTTTAAATGATGCATTTAGTTGGATATTTGTTTTTTTCTTCTGATACTATTTTGCTATTTTTAGATGATGATGTATTAAATGAAGAAGAGCTAGATAAGGAGTTACTATGGAATCTTCAACTTTTGTCTGAGGTATTGTAAATCTTTGGAATAAGAAAATATTTCTGTGAAAATGTTGACTTGCTCTGAAGATTTATCCTGTTTTGAAAAGTTAACTTTAAAACATGTAAAGTCGGGCTTCCCTGGTGGCGCAGTGGTTGAGAGTCCGCCTGCCGATGCAGGGGACACGGGTTCGTGCCCCGGTCCGGGAAGATCCCACATGCCGCGGAGTGGCTGGGCCTGTGAGGCATGGCCACTGAGCCTACATGTCCGGAGCCTGTGCTCCGCAACGGGAGAGGCCACAACAGTGAGAGACCCGCGTACCGCAAAAAAAAAAAAAAAAAACATGTAAAGTCATAAGTTTGAAAAATGTCTTTATGGGACAACAAAAAGTCAGATAATCTCATTTTCTTATTATAAAAGGAGTATGGTAACTGTTGACTACTTCGCGGTCAATGCTCTACCTGACTTTTTACTGATTAATTCTACTGTGGGTAACTCTGACTGAAAAGTGTATCAGATTTGGCATCTTCCCCCCCCCACCCCCACCTCATGCCAAATTTGGCCATCAGTCAAACTTCATTTCCTATAGGGGTTAGTTCAGAAACCAAAGAACAGAGAAATCCATTTAAATAAGTTTTGTCTCTTTAAGGAGACAGCCTCTTGAAAAGGATGTTACTATGACACTTCAGAGCCTAAACTCAGAAAATGTGTTTTGATCTTAAGGAAGAATTCATTGTTAGAATATAATTAAAATGATAATCCTAAAATGAATTAAAGTCATTTTAAGAAACACTATTACGGGCTTCTCTGGTGGCGCAGTAGTTGAGAGTCCACCTGCCGATGCAGGGGACACGGGTTCGTGCCCCGGTCCGGGAAGATCCCACATGCTGCGGAGTGGCTGGGCCCGTGAGCCACGGCCGCTGGGCTGCACATCCGGAGCCTGTGCTCCGCAACGGGAGAGACCACAACAGTGAGAGGCCCAACTACCGCAAAAAAAAAAAAAAAAAGAAAGAAACACACTGTTACTATTTTAGACTACTTTAATGGCCAAACATAGTTAACTTTAATTGTAATGGCCAGACATAGTTAACTTTAATTGTTGATTCTTGATCTTTTAACCAAAATATCTTTAACTGTTTTCTTTTTAGATTACTCGAGTGGATGGGAAGAAGTTGCTTCTTTATAGGGAGCACCTTGTAAAGATTCTCCAAAGAACCCTACATTTAACCTGTAAGCAGGGTTACACTCTGTCTTGTAACCTTTTGCATCACCTTCTTCGTTCTACTACACTTATCTACCCTACAGAATACTGCAGTGTGCCAGGCGGCTTTGACAAGCCTCCTTCTGAATACTTTCCTATCAAGGCAAGCATTTTCAATAATTTAGGACTCCAGGATATATTGGGTTATTTTTCTAAGGGATTCAAAGTGCGGGTTTTTTCTTTGTTGTGTATTAAGGTGTCACTTCTTTATTTTTAACATAGATTACTAAAACTATTATTGGAATGTTTTAAAGTTGGGAAGTATGATGTAGCTCTCATCTAGCTCTAGTTTTCTTCTTTTCTGTTTGTATGTGAAATGACTTTTTAATGCCATATTTAACCTCCATAGTTCCATATAGCTTGGGGGTGGAATGCAATAGCCTTACATAAACTTACTGTTACTCTTATAGTAAACTGATATTTGAGTGGCTCTTCAGGGAGACCCTTTTCAGGGGTGATAATGAAAGACTCCTATGATGTCTTCATACCTTTATTTTGTGCACTTGCTGCCTTAGGTTTGGATTACCTATACAGTTTCTTTTAAGCCTTTTAAAATATGTTTGTATGTTGTTTTTTTCCCTAACTTCTCAACTTGCTAATTAAATGCTATTTTCTAGGACTGGGGTAAACCAGGGGACTTGTGGAATTTGGGGATCCAGTGGCATGTTCCTTCTTCTGAAGAAGTGGCTTTTGCCTTCTATCTGTTGGACTCTTTTCTTCAGCCTGAGCTCATCAAACTCCAGCACTGTGGGGATGGAGAACTTGAAATGTCTAGGTTAGTTTTCTTTTATAATCAGTTAGTGTTATATGGTTGTAGACTAAAAAATTCTTTTTGTGCCTCTCCCTCTCTCGATGGCATATCTGATGTACTCATTTTCTTTTTTTTAAAAATTAATTTATTTTTGGCTGTGTTGGGTCTTCGTTGCTGAACGTGGGCTTTCTCTAGTTGCAGTGCACGGACTTCTCACCGTGGTGGCTTCTCTTGTTGTGGAGCACGTGCTGTAGGCACACGGGCTTCTGTAGTGGCTCGCGGGCTCTGGAGTGCAGGCTCAGTAGTTGTGGTGCATGAGCTTAGTTGCTCCCCGACATGTGGGATCTTCCTGGACCAGGGCTCGAACCCATCTCCCCTGCACTGGCAGGTGGATTCTTAACCACTGCGCCACCAGGGAGGTCCCTGATGTATTCATTTTCAATGTGTGTTTTGAATATCTGCCATAAATGTGATCAGAAAACCATTTAATACATTTAAGTGGTTTTCTAATCACATTACTATAATATAAAACTATATAATATAAAACCATTTTATAGTTTAATAACAGAAATTTTGTCATAATATTTAAACATCTTAAATAGAAAAACTCAGTTTTTTTCTAGTTTTTCTAGTTTGCTTTTAGTGACAGTGTCACTTGTGCATCTTTTGGGAAGTGTGTGTAAATATGCCCCCTTTGTAAGGAAGTGCCTGTTTTTCTAGATTCGCCTTAGATTTTATTGGCTTGTTTCTTTTCAGTAATTCATACTATTGATATTAATATTACTTAGAGAAATATCTCTAAGATATTGTTTCTCCCCCAAAGAGCTTTAGCACGAAACAATTATTTGAGACCACTAGACTTTTATAGTTTGAATCTTTGAAAGTTCCTAAAATCATAGTAAGAAAATTACTATGTGTCAAATAACAGGAAATTCTGATAAACAAACCCAGTAGGAATGGGCTTGGAGGAGGAAGAAGTATGATTGACTTACGTTGGCTGTGTGGTACTCTGAACTGCTTTTTGGAGTAAATGTTTAGCTAGTCTTTTTTTTTTTTTTGGCCACGCTGCATGGCTTGTGGGATCTTAGTTCCCCAACCAGGGATTGAACCTGGGCCCTTGGCGGTGAAAGCGCTGCATCCTAACCACTGGACCGCCAGGGAAGTCCCTAGCTAGCGCATTATAAAAGACAGACTGTAGTGGAGAATCTTCTGTAATATTGTTTTCCCTTTTTGTTAGTGGTTGTGATCTTTGGGTAAATAGGGAATTAAATTCAGAATTGCTTCACAAAGGGCAATCAGTTGTTGTTACTTGTGATTATTTAGAGCCTGTTTAAATGTAAGCAGGTCTAATATTATCAGTAAATATCTGTTTAATTACCTTGTACTATTAAGAGGGTAAACTGAAAACATTCATCATTTCTATGCCTTAATTTTGTATATTCTCACTTGATAAAGTTTTTTACTTCACCTTAAACTCTACAAGGCTTTTTCTTAAATAGGGATTTGGAGTCTTCTCAAATATGAAAATGCTTTTTATTTTTTCTAGAGATGATGTTCTACAGAGTCTGACTATAGTACACAACTGTTTAATTGGCTCAGGAAACCTCCTACCTCCCTTGAAAGGAGAGCCAGTTACTAACTTGTAAGTAAAAATAACTACTTTACATATTTTGCTGTTTTGCCATTTGGCATATATTTTAAGACTTAGTCACATAATGAGTCACTGGTTTTGTTATTGGTGTTGTTTCTGTATCACTTTAACCTTTTTGTCATTGTTAGGCCAAAAACACCTGAGGCACAGTTTAGATCTATAAATTTTAGGGCTTTATTCAGATTTTTCATATGGTACCAGGATAGAATAACTTTCAATGCTAATCAGTTTTAAAATATCAACTTAGAGATATTAAGTTCATCTGTTAGTTTACTGAGTTAATTAAGATAAATTCTTTAAAAAAAGAAAGGAAAACACCTTTTTTTTGGTCTGCAATCAATGGTAAGGATTTTCTAGCAAAAAACCTGGGGTGTTTTTTAATAAAAATTTGTTCTATGTTATTCATTATGATTTTGAACTTTTGAGATCCACCAAGTTGCTTTTACAAATTTAAGTGCTTTTCAGAGTATTATTATTTCGAATGAATGTCTTGATTTAGTCCATTGTCAGTGTTACCATTTAAGTTGAAAACAATTGAATTTAAATGAAATCAGCTGTATATAACTTTAGCTCACTTATCAAGTACATAGATGCTAGTTTCAGTATACCATGTTAGATTATTTTCTCTGAACACCAACATCTCATTGCTGAATAAGTTAATGAAAATAACACAAAAATGAGTAAGGAAACCTTGCCCCTCAGAAAAGCAGAAGGGGAGAATTATTTGTTGATTTTGCAACAAAAATCTTAAAATGTTTCAAGGAATGGTTTTAAAATGTGGCTTGCTTGTCTTTCCATATTCTGCATAATCAGTTGTTTGGAGTCATACATTTTCATAATTCCCACTTATTTCACTTATCTAAAAACTGTTTCTAGGCATTGAACTTTTTAGATTACTCATTAGATTTAAGAGGGAGAAGTAGGGTCGTTTCAGGTAAGGAAATCTGTTTTAAGTTTGCCTAGGAATTTACTGAATTCTTTTAAAGAACTTTTGTTTTTCATCAGTTTTATAGTTTGATATAAGAGCAATTTTACCAAAATTCATTTTTGTCAAGAGAGATGTTAAACAATATTTTTAAATGAGAGACCTACAGAAATGGTTTTGATTTCCCTAATGATCTTTAACAGTATGTAATTAGTAAGAACTTAACTCTTACGGCATGCCAAAAAGCTATTTCATACGTAACAAATTGATTATATCAGTAAACTTAGTTCTGCTTGAATGTGTTGAAGTGTGGTCCTTTAATCCAATAATTTATCTAAGAGCAAAAGCATTTATCTTCTGTGTATATAATTAGATTATTTTAGTATTGAGTGATGATTACAATACACTCAGGAGGCTTAGAGGTTTCCGTTGCAGTTCATTTCAGCATGGAGCCATTGAAGCAAAGTCTTTATCCTTTGAAATAAATGTGCATTAGGACAAATGTTCCATTTGGTTATTATAAAGCCAGTTAGATATGTATATAATGAAATGCATTTTCAGTAAGGAAAACAATACCATATTATTAAAACCTTATTAATGCCACAAAAGATAATTAAGCAGATTGTTAGCCCATTTTACTATACATTATAAGCTATAAAATTGAAATGAATATCCCTTTATAGGTTTTTTTTCAGAAAAGTTGAAAAGGAAAGATGATTTAGATTTAAAAGTGTTGTGTTTAGAATTTTCACTTGATGAAAATTTGACATAATAAAACCTAACGAAGTAATACAAAATTATGTTTAATATAAATGTGTTTATATATTTTAATTATAAAATATATTTTCTTGTATATATAATAGTACATAATGAAATAAAATATACAACGAGGAAAACTTCAATCATTTTAATCACTGAACAGTACACATTTTTAGAATTTTTTTATAGTTATGTACATCTACTCAGTGTAATGATTATACAAAGTACAGTTAGAGATGAATGGGCATCACTTTGCCTTTGAATTGTCAAAAGAGAGAGTTTGTAAAGTCTTCCCTGGGCTTTTAATTAGTTCTTAACAGAATCCTTTTTTAAAAAACCAATTTCTAACTGGTATCACCTTCACCTGAAATTTTAATTTATTTTGGCAATATGTGACTTTTTACATTGACTTTATATAACATGACTTTTTTTTGCAGATAGCAAGTTAGTTTTCACTAAAGTAAAATAAAATAAAGTTAGCCTTTTAAATTTCTAAAATGCTTATTCTAATATAGGTCAATAATTATTAAAATCTTCTAAGTGTAAATTGATTTGAAAGAACTAATCAAATAATTTCAATTGATGGTGCCATTGTTCTGTAATAGTGAATCATACTGCCTAGTTTGAAGAAAGAAGATCTGTAGCATAATTCTTGGAGATTATCAGTAGCAAGTCAATTTGAAACTAGAAGATGAAAAGAACTCTTTTATTTTGGACATGAGTTATTCCAAAAGAGATAGAGTAAAATGTGCCAAGTTGGGGAGAAAAGGAAACGCATAATGGTGACCAATGCTTTAGTGTAATGCCTAAGATATCCGGTGGAGTTTGGCTGTGGTATTGTGGGACATTTTGCATTTTCTGAAATACCAGACCAGTTTTTGGAAGCACCTAGCAGCTCAATTCTTTTTTTAAATTTAAACTTACATTTTTCTTATATAAATCTCAATTAGGGAAAATATTCTAGCTGCTTTAATTATTTTTTGTCGAATCACTTATTATTAAGTTTGCCTTGTGCATGTATTAGTAGTATTAGTCTTCTGGCAAATTGCAGCAGTAAAAAACCAGAAGCTTATTTCAGTTCTGAATTTTCCTGTAAGAAAATCTTAATTGCTAATAGAGTATATGGGATCCCATTGTTCAGGGAAATGGCTACCACATGTGAAAAACAATTTTCTATGCTATGTGATTAGAGACTGACAAAAAATAAAAAGCTTAGATGAGATGAGTTGATTGTCCTAAGTATAAAGTAAATTATATATCTAATGATATCTACATTGTACTTTTTGGCCTTTAGCAACGTAGGGTTACTAAGTATCTTGTACATATTTTAAATTTTACTGTTTCAAAGGATGGATGAAATAAGGTCCCTTGAGGGTTTAATTTACCCTTAATTGGGTAAATTTTTTTAGTTTAGTTCAGTTTGAAATTTAACAGTTTTGTCAGATACCAAGGTTACTGAATTAATCTTAAACCTCTCTATTTTGCTCTTGGAACCTTTAGTTAATGATTTCATAGAAACATTTGTGCTATAATTTATACTCATAGTTCTACCTTTATAGATGTGGAAGTTGGATTATGTCTTTCCAGGGTCATGTAGGAATTTTGGACACTTGCCTTTAATCCTCAAATTGTCATTAATTTCTCCTTTTGCAGTCCATTTCTTTAGAATCTTTTAGGTCTAACCAGCTATCACAGGATGCAAAAAACTAACATCTATAAAAACAGGGTTACTCAAGGTAGAGGAGTCATCATTTTTCATCTCAAATATTTCTTCTTTACTTTGTGCCCCCTTTCCTCCAATAGATCTGTTAAGTCATTCTTAGTTAAATCATTCTTAGGAGCTCAGCTTTTACTAACTTTTCACTCAAAAAAAAAAAAAAATTCATACTTAAGGTCTAAGAGTTGAGACCATTTCATGAATATGTGAAAGGATGTGTTGTTATGCGATGAGGGGCAGGGCTAGCTAACCTCTCTTGGCACCTCCAGGAAACTACCCAGCTCTGCTGGGGGAGCTGCACACAGAAAAGGAAACAGTTACTACTCCACGGTGAGTAACCCTGTTTTCTCCTTATTTCACCTTCTGACTGTTTTCATTGATTTTTAAAAAAACTTGTGTGTCAGACATGGAAATAGTTCTTATGCTCCGAGTTAATTTTAAACCTAGCGGTATGTAAGATTCTCTTTACTTGGCAACCTTTTGTTCACATGGTAGAGTCAGAGCCAGCCTTTAATTTGTGTTTATAGCTATTGTTTATGCCCAGGATTCAACTGGATAACAGAACACAGAAATAGGCCAGTTGTCTGTTGTGAAACACTTGTTACCTTGAGGGAAAACAAAATCTGTTAGTGGCTTGGTTTTTATACCTTTTATGTTTGTTTTCATTTGGGAGGGGAGGGATTTGGAGCAGGGTAGGTTGTTCTTCCACTTACAGAAAGGGAGAATTATTGTTTGCAGTTGTTCCATGACAGTTCACCTAGCCTTCATTTGCATATTTGATTTGTATTGTATATTTTGTTTTTATGTTACTGGTCATTTCTTCCTTTTTCACCATCCTTTCTTTCCCACCAGTGATTATTTTCATCGTTCTACTCTAATCAAATCTAAAGAAGATTGCCATCTAGTGGTACAAATAGCATAGATGTAGAAAACGTACAAGTTTTTTGTTTTGTTTTGTTTTTAAAGTGGTACAGATATTAAACACATTTTGTTATAAATTAGGTGGCTTGGTGGTCCTATGTAGTTGCTATGAACCTGATTTAACTTGATTATTATTGTATACATGGTATTATTTGTAATATGTTGTGTTGAAATTATTTGTCATACTTTTATTTTTATATTACTGTTTGTAAAATGAACCAGTGATGAGTAGAATGAATTTCACTCGGGGTGGGGGAGTGATGATATTTTGTTTAAATTGTATATATTGCTACTATAGTGTTTAATCAGAATGCAGATCTGTAATTGTTGATAGCACTTTAAGTCTACTCAGCTAAGATTATGTACATAACTAAAAGTTACAAGAGCAGATTTAAGCATCAGAGAGTACAGCCCAGCACACGTAGACTTAAAATGTGACCACAAAGAGATACAATCATAAAGTCTTACTTGGGTAATGGATAGACATTTCTTTTAGAAAATTATTCTTCTAAAGATCAGAAGAAATATTTAGTTATAAATATGTATTTATACTCAATGAGAAGCATTTGGTGTAAAAGGTGTCAATACAATCAGAGTTTAATTAATTTGTTAGATAAGAAGAGATCAATTAAAGCTGAATCTTAGATAAATAAGCATAAAAGAAACTTGAGATGGATAAGAACAAATAAAGTAAAGCTGAACTATATGTCTAAACAGATGCCTTCTATACTCTTGAGATGTGTAAGATGTGTTTTAGTTCAGGTTTTAAAAGTAAAAGCCTAAGCCATTTTAATTTAAATCTATTACTTAATATTTTAAAAGCCCACACAGGTTGATATGTTTCTAAATAATTGTAATAAGTGATAGTACTTCATCAACTTTTCTGATAGGGAAACAATTCAGAGTGACACATGGATTTTTAGAATTAGCATCATGGTTCTTAGATGAGATTTGTTATTAAATTGTAGTTATAGTGTGATTGGTGTTATTAGAGTCAGAAAGGCATATAAGAAAAACATTTCAAATTCCCAACTGATAGCCTTTTGTTTGCTTGTTGGTTTGTTTGATATAGTAAAAAAATTTTCGGGATAGCTTACTATAGTGATTGCTTTTTAAAATGTCATTTGTTAAGAGTAATTTTGTGACAATAATTAAAATGCATGCTTGGTTCAGTACTGTGTGGTACTAGGTATGGACGGGGTGAGGTACAGTTGTATTCCTACTTTAGGAAACAACTTACATTTATAGCAGCAGTGAGGGGACATGTACTCTCATGTGATAGCTTGTGGCCAAGTACTTCCCCATGCTTTACCAGGGAAGGTGGAGGGGGGTGGGTAACAGTCTTTCGCCTAACGCTTGTTACTATGTGAGCACAGCCTTTTCTCTTTCTTGGTCAAATCTGATTTCAGTAAAGTTATTGGACTTCCCTTGAAATTCAGTGTGAAAGAATCTGATTTTATTTTTTAATGACTGGACTCTGGATACATACATATTTTTCAATCATACATAATTTTACAGAATGTTCAAGTTTGCAAGCTGTTGCCGAAAGTTGAAACTTTATGGAATGAAAACCAGATTTTAAGAAGAATTTGAATTTGAAATTCTTGAAATTCTCTGAAAAGCAAATTAGCATTTTATATTATGAAATATTACCATTCTTTGTTTATATTCTGTAGGCTTGGTTTTGAAACTTGGGACAGTACTGTTGCCATCCACATTATGGCAAGGAACATAGTTAAATAATTGGCATTTTAGTCATCTTAATGTTATTACCCATTTAGATAAATTCCAGAATTCATAACAACCAAATATTAGGGTAGAGATAACTTAATTAATTCAACTTAAAAAAATACAGTACGGGGGAGGGGTATGTTGATTTCAAAATAGTGTTTTCTTCATTACAAGTGTTGTGTAGGTCATGAATTATGAGCAATAATTATAAATTTTCTATTTATTACTAATTAGCCTTGTATAGGATACGCTTACCCCATGTTTCCTTGGCATTTGTGCCTGTCTTCCTTTTCTTAGAAAGTATTATCGCTTTGTTTGTAAAAAGTTATTGAATTGAATCTCATATTTTGAAATAAAGTCTATTTATTTTTCATTAAAGAAAATTTAGATTTCAGATATAAAGGTTCATATTCCCCAGCAGAATCTGTCCATACATACCTAAAAAATGACTTTTAATGTAGTATTTTTACATCTGAACATCTTCAAAAGTAGTGGCATTTTACTGCAGATGTCAGGAGAGATCAGTTTAGCTGGTTTTAAGAGGAGGGGTAATGATTATCTAAAGAAGCGTGTCTGCTGTATATTCTACAGTAAAATTTGATGGTGATTTTTTTTGGTGTCTAGTTTTAACCTTTATTATAACATTGTAAAGCTGACTTTTCCTTGTATAAATGTTTAACATCAGATTTAAGCTTTTACATTTGAGTATTGAATATCAGTGTTATGTTCATTTGGGCAGTAAATTTCCCCCCCCAAAGTCATTACATTTAATTAACATTTTTTTTAAAGATGAATAACACTGTCCTTACTGAAACAGATAGAGCATTAATCTTCAGAAAGCTAGAGTAAAGAATTGAAGTACTGAAGATGAGAGATCTGTGTTTGTTAAAGATCATCATTTAAACATTCTAGCAATGACACTTTTCCCTTTAAGCCTCCTTATTGGTATTATTAATAAATACAAGCATTCTTGTTTTTATACAGGGTACCGAGTATGGTGTCCTTGGAAGAGACAAAGTTGTATACTGGACTTGAATATGGTATGTGAATCCTAATCTGAGTAAATCTGTATGGACTGTTTTCATCAGTTACTGTACAAGGGTTAAAATGGGATAATTTTGTAGTTACAGTTTTTCTAGTCTCTTTTTTATATGTAGAATGAATATTAATTACTTAATATTATCTTTGATTTTTCTGGAGAAAGTGTGTAATTATTATATAAAGAATAGCCAGTAAAAGATAGATGCTTTCTATGTGCAAAGGCAGACTTTTCATATATTGTAATGCTCATTTATGGTTAGAATTGTTATAGAACTGTTGTATTATACTTGATGTAAACCCTTACATATTCTAACTATCTTTATAGTATCTTTCTATCATAGTGAGTTAAATTTTATATAAATACTTATGTACAACATTTTGTGTTAATTTAATGTTCTGAATCTAACATTAATAGAAATTTAGCACACTTCTTTATTGCTGGATTAACATCGGAGTTCATTGCATACATTAATTAGGTGTAGTTTGTTTGTTTGTTTGATTTGGGTCACCACAACTAATTAGAGAATCCTATGCATTTATGGCCTCTAATTAGAGGATAGAGCCTTTGAAATATTGGCAGAGATAGTTTTATCTCCCTCCTCCTTGCCTGCCTAATAAAGTTTTGTAAGCAGGTTCTTATAAATGTGAAGGTTTTAAAAGTTATTCTGTATCATGCCAAGCTACTAACCAACTATGATAAAGACAGACCCATTTGGTTTTTCTTTGTTTTTTTTTTGTTTGTTTATTTATTTTGTTTTAATTTTTATTGGGGGTATAGTTGATTTACAATGTTGTGTTAGTTTCAGGTGTACAGCAAAGTGAATCTGTTATACATATAAATATGTCTCCACTCTTTTTTAGATTCTTTTCCCATATACAGACCCATTTGTTTTTTTCCTGGATACGTTATCTCTTCTTGATATAACTGTTTTGATGTAAACTTCAAAGCTCTGGTCAGCATTCAGTGTGTAAAATGCTTTCTCTCATTTTTTTAAAAATAGATCTATCCAGAGAGAACCACCGAGAAACAATTGCTAGGGTCATAAGGAAACTTCTTAGTAAGTACAAATATGTATTTAATTTATGTTTATTAATAAATATTTAGAAATTTTATTTTATAGCATGTGTGCTTTTACTTAACCATTTTAAAATTCTAAATGGTGAGAATATCAGGCAGTGGTTTTTTTTGGTTCGTTTGTTTTTTGCTCTTCTTCCTTAACTAGTATATCAGGAGTCCTATAGTAATTTAAAATATTTTAACCAAAATTCTTTTCCTCCTATTATAGACCACATACTTAATAATTCAGAAGATGATACCAAGTCCTTGTTTCTTATCATAAAGGTACAGTTGTCATTTAACAGTTGCATAATTGTTAATATGACCGGGTTTGACTTGACGACTCATAAATATAAAATTTGCAATTCTTTGATGCAGATTACTGGAGACCTTTTGCAATTCCAAGGATCTCACAAGCATGAATTTGACTCTCGTTGGAAAAGCTTTAACCTAGTAAAGAAATCAATGGAAAATCGGGTCAGTATTTTCACCTAAAGCTGAATTTTTTTTTAAAGGTGTATAATATTGATATAACCACCTGATTTAGCAATTATTTGCCATACAGAGGAAGTTCCCTATAAGTAAAAATAGTAGATTTTCAAATATTATATGATGGTATAATCAAAAGGATCCTAGAAAAAATGTACTTCCCTGAGACAAACTCTTCTGTCGATTTCCATGGTAGTCTCTGGACTCTCAATGGCAATTTCAGGTCTGATAACTTGGCAACAGCTTTCTTACCATGTAAGAAACTGAAGGAGTAAAAATAGGTTGTCCACAGGCATGACTTTAAAGCATTGCATTTTATGTAATCTTATGTTATATTTGGTCTCCAAGAGAAGTCAATACAAGCTTCCCTGGGAGCCTGGAAGAAAGTATACTTAAGTCAGCCATTTGATGTTCATAGCAGTGTTCTTCTATAGGAGACTTTTGTTGAAATTGAGTCTGAAAAGGTTATATGAGTTCATTGTTTAGGCACAGGGTGCTACATATTTTAGACAAAGGGAATGGCATGTGACAGGGCAGGGAGATGTACAAACATGGCATGCTTTAGCAAACAGTGTTTGTAGGGAAGAGTGGCAGGAGGTAAACTAGGTCATTTCTAGTTTTGCCCAAGAAAATGCTTCAGTTTTACATTCAGCAACGGGGGAGTCATTAGAAGTTCTTAAGTAGATCTGATGTAAATGTTGGAAAGATCAGTATTCAATTCAGTGAATTTTGAAAAGCTCTGCCATCGCTGTGAACAATAAGCAGTAGGCGATTGAGACTGGAAGCCGGGAGGCTTTAGTTAAACTATTATAATAGTTCAGATGGGAAAGCACAGCCTGAATCCAGTCACTGGCATTGGGGTGGAGATAAGGTGTTTTTAAAAGAAGATGGAATTGTGGGGACTTGATGACTAATGAGATACAGGTGTGAAAGAGGAACAGTCTGAGTTCCAGACATCTGCCTTTAGTGACTGGGTAGAACATTGGGGGTGGGGGAGAGCTTAAAAGATAATTTTTACAAAAATAAAAAATGTTATATTCTGTAGTAAACATACACAACTACCCAGAAAGGCTGTTTATAAATTTAATAGAGTAAAGCAGTTTTCTTAGTGGGCTGTTTTTGTATTTTTAGTATTTGACTGAATAAAAGTCTGATGATTTTAGAATAAATGAAATACCTTCAGTACCCATCAGCCCATCCTGTACCTTCTTTGAACTAATTTTTTGTTAAGGGGTTCAGGGGAACCATTGTTGAAGTCATTTAGGGAAAATGTTGAAGTGTTTGCTACTGTTTTTCAGCTCCATGGGAAAAAGCAACACATCAGAGCGCTATTGATTGACAGAGTAATGTTGCAGCATGAGGTAAATAGCTTTTTAAAATCATGATGCCTTTTTTTTTGTCTTGCCGTGCTGCACAGCTTGCGGGATCTCAGGTCCCCAACCAGGGATTAAACCCAGGCCACAGCAGTGAAAGCCCGGAATCCTAACCACTAGCCACCAGGGAACTCCCCACAGTGACTTTTTTAAATGACAGTTTTTCAAATAAATATTTAATTATTGGTGTTACTTCATAATTAAATGAACTTTTAGTAAAAAACTTTGAGATTTGATTTACACTTTTTTTTTTTTTTTTTGTAGCTACGAACACTAACTGTTGAGGGTTGTGAATACAAAAAGGTACATCAGGATATGATTAGAGATCTTCTTCGTTTATCTACAAGTTCATACAGTCAGGTAAGGCTAGTCCAAACAGTCTGGGCATGCCCCCTCTCACCCATTTTGTAACACGCAATCTAAAGTATCCCCATTTTAACAAGGGAATTTAAATAATTTATTGGCAAAGAAAATTTACATTTTAAATGACATACATTCAAACTAATCTTGCTTCTCTTTTTAAAATAATGTTTATTTTTGCTGTTTGTAATTGCTTCTCAAATTTTTTTTAAAAATATATAACTAACGTTGGTAGATAGTGCTAGTGTAATGTTGATGCCACTTAAATTAAATCACATTATGAAGGCCTGTCTGTGACGGCCATATAATTCTTCCTAGGCATTCTGCTTGAGTTCAGGAAGCTGATACCATGTGAATTGTGGGGTCCCTCCTTTCAGGTAGCATAAGACCAAAAATTTATCTCTAAACACAGAGAACTGGGAAAAGTAAAGAGATTCATGTACAGCCAATGATTCTGTCTTTATAAAATAGTGTAAATTAGGAAACAAATCTAACCCAGAGATTTTGCCTAAAGTATTATTTTAAAAAGTTTGAAATATGTACAGTGTATTGCTTTTATTCATTACTATTTAACTAGTTCATGGATTATAAATTTATACTGAATCTTTTGCTTGGGTTAAAAATATGTGGCCTAGGGCTTCCCTGGTGGCGCAGTGGTTGAGAGTCCACCTGCCGATGCAGGGGACACGGGTTCGTGCCCTGGTCCGGGAAGATCCCACATGCCGCGGAGCGTCTGGGCCCGTGAGCCATGGCCGCTGAACCTGCACGTCCGGAGCCTGTACTCCGCAACGGGAGAGGCCACAACAGTGAGAGGCCCTCGTACTGCAAAAAAAAAAATATGTGGCCTATACTTGAGGCTTGCATTGAAAAGGTTAAGTTGTTCTGTGTTTTGGAAAGTCTTTGATTTTCCTTGTGTAGACACAAGAGAAAATCTGACCCTTCTCATTAAGAGTAACTCAGAATAAAAAGTTTAAGTCTGCTGATTATGTTACTGAACAAATGCATATCAGTTCCATTCAGTCTCTCCTTTATCAAAAGGATATTTGAACCAGTGTAACTTTTTTTTTTTTTTTTTTGGCTTTGTTGTTGCTCGCGGGCTTTCTCTAGTTGCAGCGAGTGGGGGCTACTCTTTGTTGGGGTGTGCGGGCTTCTCGTTGCAGTGGCTCTTGTTGCAGAGCATGGGCTCTAGATGTGCAGGCCTCAGTAGTTGTGGCACGTGGGTTCAGTAGTTGTGGCACATGGGCTTAGTTGCTCCACGGCATGTGGCATTTTCCCAGACCAGGGATCGAACCCGTGTCCCCTGCATTGGCAGGAGGATTCTTAACCACTGCGCCACTAGGGAAGTCCCTGAACCAGTGTAGCTTAAACCATGGATATGGTTGGTGGTAATTTGCTTTCCTTCTGATAAAAAGATTATCATTTACTCATTTTTGTTAAGTTATGTGCTTTGTTATATTTTTCTGTTATTACGAAAACATTTAAATTACCACTGCTTTGTTTTAATGATTCATTTAGAAATTTTTTTGTAGTTTGTCTACCATTTAATAAAAGTCATCTGTTAATAACTGTTTCTTTAGGTCAGAAATAAGGCCCAGCAAACATTTTTTGCTGCCTTGGGAGCATATAACTTCTGTTGCAGAGATATCATTCCCCTGGTTTTGGAGTTCTTACGGCCTGATAGGCAAGATGTCACGCAACAGCAGTTCAAGGTATAGGGTTTTTTGTTTTGTTTTACTACGAAATTTTTCAAACGTAGAGAAAAGTTGAAAGAATTTCACAGTAATGGAATTGCTGACCCCCAAGGCAGATATGTAATTCAAGAATGTTGTAGAGGATCTAACTCATTGGGTGATATGTTGTCGACCTTGTGGAGAGCAGTTTAAATGGACAAAATCAGACAAGTCAAGTAAGCTTAAAATTGGAAACTGTCTATTAGGTCAGTAAAATTGAAGTTACAGTGATCTTATAAGAACTGTAAAGAGGATTAGAGCCCAGGGTGGTTAGGAAGTCAGATTGGAATTGTTCAGGTGAATGTTCAGGAAATAAAATGTTTTGGTACTAATAGCTCTTTTCATTAAAATGGGGTACCTTAGAAAGAGGTACCTACTGTCATCAGAATCATTCTGATTGATTGAGCTCCTGTGAGTAAAAAGTACACAGTATAATTAAGTAACCTAGTTTTTATATACTTAGAGAAATACTTGGCAACCAGATTTAACCACAATTTTTTAAATTATTTTGTATGTTATACCCTAAAATGCTAAGAGTGACACATTTCACAGCCTTTATAAATGTAGTAGAGGAGAATCAGAATGGAAGCTATGTCCGTAAAAGCAATATCTTCACATTTCTATATTACCTCATTAATAGCCATTCTTTGAGCTAACCCTCTGTTAGATGACTTAGAGAAAATATTACTGGATTGCACTTAAGTGTCAAATTCAGGTTTCTGAAAGTAACGTGTTGAATGTGGGGACCTATTTTATAACCAGTACCAGGCATTTAAATAATCAGTGTTTAGTAAATTTGAAAACAACATGTAAGTGAGTTGGCTACAACTAAACAGTGCCTCTTGTTTCCCATATTGATCATTTTTTCCTGCAGGGTGCCTTGTATTGTCTCCTTGGAAATCACAGCGGTGTATGCTTGGCAAACCTTCATGATTGGGACTGTATTGTACAGACTTGGCCAGCAATTGTTTCTTCTGGGCTTAGCAAAGCAATGTCCCTGGAAAAGCCATCAATAGTGAGGCTGTTTGATGATCTTGCAGAAAAGATTCATCGGCAATATGAAACAATTGGTTTGGACTTCACAGTAAGCAAAATCATTTTTTTAATTCAAATTTTAGTGCAAACACTGCCTTGTCAAAATGCTATTATTTTCTTGTGTTTTTTTAGTAATCATATTCTTGGCATTTGATTCTAATTTTTTTTTTAAAGCATTTGTATTCTGTTTCCTTTTACTGCTTTAGTGATCATTACTATAGATGGCAGGGTAGAGTAGGAAGCTGGAGCATGGCCAGGAGAGAACTAGGTGGTTTTCTACCAAGAGGCCACAAAGTGTTATTACATTGTTGCATTTACCATTATCCCCTGTATGTCTGCAGCCTCATTTTTCAAAGAGTTGGTTATATTTTAGGAGGTCAGTTCTACTAGTCAAAGTCACAGAAGATTGACCACAGGGTTCCATAATTTATAGTGAAGATTAAAATTGGATGATTTGACAAATGAAAAGGTAAATATCAGGTTCAGTGGAGCTCAAATGGGGAGAGATAGCAGATCATCATCCAAGAATTTTCAAACTCCTATTTACACACCCATCAGAATTGGAGATGGGTAGAAGACGTGTGAGTGTGGTTGAATCCCCCTCTTTTCTGCAGTATTATTTTTGACGTCCATACTCAGTTGTTTTTTTTGTTGTTGTTTTTTGTTTTTTTGCGGTACGCGGGCCTCTCACCACCGTGGCCCCTCCCGTTGTGGAGCACAGGCTCCGAACTCGCAGGCCCAGCAGCCATGGCCCACGGGCCCAGCCGCTCCGAGGCATGTGGGATCCTCCCGGACCAGGGCATGAACCCGTGTCCCCTGCATCGGCAGGCGGACTCTCAACCACTGCGCCACCAGGGAATCCCCATACTCAGTTTTAAAAACCACTGCGCCACCAGGGAAGCCCCATACTCAGTTTTAAAAACCACTGCTCTAAATGTATTCCTTTTCTGCAAAACATACTCTTGCTATTTGTAACTGTTGTTAGATTATGCTTTCTTCTTTAAAATTTTTTAAAAATTGACATGTAATTCACATACCAAAAAATTCACCTTTTTAACACAACAGTTGTGTGCTGTTATGTACTATTGTGAATATATATATATATATATTCACAATAGTATATTCTCAGGGTTGTACAACCATCACTACTCTAATTCTAGAACACTGTAATTACTCAGAAAAAGAAACCCTGTACCCAATAATTTTTTTAAATTAGTTTCTATTGGAGTATAATTGCTTTACCTGTATCCAATAATAATTGCTTCCCATTCATTCCCCCATACCCCTAGCCCCTGGAAACCACTAATCTACCTTTTTTCTCTGTGAATTTGCCTATTATGGACATTTCATCTAAATGGAATTATACAGTTTGTGGCCTTTGGTATCTGGCTTCTGTCACTCAGTATATTGTTGTGAAGATTCATCCGTGGTATTTCAGTACTTCATTTTCCTCCCTGGCTTTTCTTTTTAATAAGATTCCAAAGTCATGTGTCGGAATAGCAGAATTACTTCAACAATCAAAAAACCCGTCTATCAAACAGATAATGCTTAGCTCAGAAGAAATTAAAGAAGGACTTAGACGCCAACAAGAAAGGAATGCTGATGCCCTAAGGTAATTATGAATGCCTACTTATCGTGACATATAACTTTATAGATAGTAGGTTTTAAATATCTCTAAAATATAGATGCACTGTAACTACCTAATGAAATTTACACATTGATTCTGAAGAGATACCAAAATGTTAAGAGGTAATTATTGTGAAGATCTCTGATTGTCACTTACAGCTATGGAGGTAGAAAACACCATCTCACAATAAAGTTATCTTTTTTATTTATTTATTTATTTTATTTGGTTGCACTGGGTCTTAGTTGTGGCAGGTGGGCTCCTTAGTTGCAGCTCAAGGGCCCCTTAGTTGCAGCACACGGGCTCCTTAGTTGTGGCATGCGAACTCTTAGTCGCAGTATGCATGTGGGATCTAGTTCCCTGACCAGGGATCAAACCTGGGCCCCCTGCATTGGGAGCACGGAGTCTTATCCACTGCACCACCAGAGAAGTCCCTAAAGTTATCTTAATATCATATGTTTTTTTCAACATGAATTGATTTTTCTTGTAGTACACATATCCCACTCATTAAATCTTAAATTCAAGTTCAACACGTTTGTCTCTTCATATCTCTTATAATAACTTATTGATCGATAACATTTATACAAATTTGTTACTAGGATATTAGTAAACTGCCTTTAGATTTTTGGGACCAAAACACTTCAATGGTAACACTGAAGCAGGAGCCTTCCTAACTTTATTTTTTTCTTTGCCTTATGAATATGCTTATTAATTTTTTTCTAACAGTTCTATATAAATAATAAACTTTATAGCCTACCTCATGTATACCTGGGTTGTTATATAGGTAGACCACTCCTAACCAGTTGATTACTACTCACAAATTTACTTTTGAATGTCCACTCAGGAATGGTTGAGTTGCTCAGTGTACTTAGCACTTTTTTTTTTTTCCTCTGCCTTTCATTTTCTTTTCCCAGGGTTATGCATCTGCTTTCACTCTGGCTTTCTTCTCATCAGACCCTTTATAGTCTGGTGATGAGAAGAGGAGGGTGAATTTGGCCGGAATTTGAATTTATATTACATTATTTGATGTTCATCTTAGTTTTGTTTTGTTTTGTTTTGTTTTTGTGGTGTGCGGGCCTCTCACTCTTGGGGCTTCTCCCGTTGCGGAGCACAGGCTCCGGACGCGCAGGCTCAGCGGCTATGGTTCATGGGCCTAGCAGCTCCACGGCATGTGGGATCTTCCCAGACCGGGGCACGAATCCGTGTCCCCTGCATCGACAGGTGGACTCTCAACCACTGTGCCACAAGGGGAGCCCCATCTTAGTATTGTATTAAAACAATACCTTACCTGAATTTTTTTTTTTTTTAAGGAACTATGAAAATTTGATAAACACTTTGCTAGATGGTGTGGAGCAGAGAAATTTGTAAGTGCAAAAATATATTTTTTTAATTCTCAAACTTTTATCTTCAGTATTATAGGAGGTTTCTACCCTGAAGGCCATGAATGACTGTCAGAAAAAGTTGTAGTCTGATTCATGAGTTTAGAAAGTATGGGGCTGATGATAGGAGCAGTATTTTTCAATATACCTATTTTGATTCTTGGGAAACTTAAAATTATAATGTTTCAAATACAGGGTTGTTTTTTTAAAGTGATTTTATGAATGATGTGTTTTGTGATTTCCCCCCTCCGCCCCTTTTCAGGCCCTGGAAATTTGAACATATAGGCATTGGGCTTTTGTCTCTACTTTTGAGAGATGACCGAGTGTTACCGCTTCGTGCCATACGTTTTTTTGTTGAGAATCTCAACCACGATGCAATTGTAGTTCGAAAGGTAGATACTTTATTTTAGCTATAATCTTGGGTTTGAAAATTCTTGCCTCACCTGATATCTTGAAGTGTATTGATTTGAAATCTACCTCTATTGGTTCCGAGATGATAGTAATTCATCCAACAAATATATGAGGAGGTGTTCAGGTACTGTGCATTTCAACACTGGAGATGTAGCGGGGAACATGTTTATAGGTTAATTGGAAAGATTGACTTTAAAAAATTAATTACAGTTATAACATGTTACAGGAAGGGAAAGGTATCTGAGTGATACAACTAGTTGGTTTTAACTTGAAAACTGTTAGAGGTAGGGTACAAGACGGGGCTGACCTGACCTGGCACATTGAGAAAAGACCCTTAGGAAGAAATGTTTAGGCTGAGATAGGAAGAATGAGCAGGAATTGGTTTAACAAAGAAATGATAAAAGTGTTTTAGGTAGAGACTAGCATGGATGAAGGTTTAAGAGTAAGAACTGCAACTGACTCAGTCCAAGTCAGAGTTAGCCCTCATGTGGCTGTGCTGGCAGATGTCAGTGGGTGAGGTATTTCTCTGCTTTGGAAAGAAACAGAACCCAGCTTCTGCTTTTGATCAAGGGAGCAACCATTTGAGACATTTAAAATTTTGATATATGTACCTTACCTGCTTCTTTTTTAGATGGCAATATCAGCTGTTGCTGGTATTCTTAAGCAGCTAAAAAGAACCCACAAAAAGCTGATCATCAATCCGTATGAAATCAGTAAGTGCTATCAAACGTAATGAGCGGTGCTTCTCAGTCAAACTTGGAAAGTTTCTTTGAAATGTATAAATTACAGTTCTTGATGTCAAGTATTTTTCTATACAAAGTATAGAAGTATAGGAAGATTTTAATACGAAGTGTGAAATAATATTATAAAGGGAAAACAGTTGACCTAGTAAAAACTAGTGATAGCAAGTATTTATAAAAATAGATGGCTGTTTATGTCTTTATAATACATAAAATGTGTAGCTTTATGTCTTTATAATACATAAAATGTGTAGTTTTTACACACTCTGGGTACACATGTCATCTACTTACTTATCTCGTCAGCTAAGCAATTATACTAGTTATTTATCAAACTGTATTTCAAAGGCTTAAAATACCATTACCATTTAATTCATCAATATATTAAGTGTTTCTTCCTCAGTAGTAGGATTAGGGGCAAGATTAATTTGATTTTGGAGGGAGAAAAACATCATTTTTATTACTTTGGCTATCATTTTTTTTTATCTCTGATAACTCCTGAGATATTCAAACAGCTGTCTTCAGTTTACCCGCAGCCCCATTTTGGGAGGGAGTGTAGCTGTGCACCAACTACCACCTTTATTTTGGAACACTATAAAATGGTGTTAACTAAATGTGGGAAAGACTTTCATTTCATTATACTCTCTACTACTAATCTTGTTTTACCCTCACTTGAAACACATGTTTGTAGGTCTCATATTAAATGAATATTTAATGGTCCCAAAAAACAAGTGTGTGTAGGTGCATGTGTACGTGTGTGTGAGTGTGTGTGTGTGTGTGTGTGTGTGTAAAGAGAGAGAATGTCAAAGTGTACACATGGTGAAATGTTAAAATTGGGGGCATCTGGTTGAAGAGAGTATATGGGAATTTGTTGAGTTCTGTAATTAATTAATTCAAACCTAAAAAGTTTGAACAAAATTAATCCTTTTAATTTTGGTAAAAGGGATGAAGTATGGATCAAACTTGACTTTCTCCCCTCAAATAACTATCCCAACACCATTTAGTGGATAATCCCATCTTTCCTTCTCTGATGTGAAATGCCTCATATGTATGTGCTTTTGCCTTGAGCGAATTTTAACAGAGTCTTGTTATGAAGATAAACTCACACTAGCACTATTTGAGAATAATTATTGCACAGTTATTTTGAAATTCATGAAATGTAATTGTCTTTTCCTTAGGTGGATATCCTAAACCCACCCAAATTGTTGCTGGTGATAGACCCGATAATCATTGGTTGCATTATGATAGCAAAAGTATACCAAGAACTAAAAAAGAATGGGAGTCAAGTTGCTTTGTGGAAAAAACTCACTGGGGATACTACACCTGGCCACAGTAAGTTGCAACTTGCCATGCACCTTATTATTAAACAACTTATCTTTGATATAATTTGTTTTATCATCTGGATTTCTAGGGAGGTTCTGAGGCAGTTGAAGCAGTTAGAGGTACTTTGTCACCAGAGATACACAATCTCTAGCTTTTTCCGTCTTCCCTCTTCCTCTTTTTCTTTGTTCTTGCCAGTGCTATGCCTCATCCTGCCTCTTTCCTTGTCTTTCCACTGAAACCCTTAGACTTCCTTAGTCCACCATTATACATCTAAGGAGTTTGTTAATAGTTGCTCTAAGTTATATTCCTACCTATTAATACTACACATGTCTAAACCAGCCCCAAGAAATACTTATTTGTCTCTTATTGACACCAATAATGTATGTCATTAGGATGCAATGACCTAAGATTTTTAAGGTGGAAGACTGAATGATATGCTCATAACCCACAACTTAGCATCTCATTAGAGTTCATTAGAAGTGCCTTCTAATGCTTTCTATCCAAGAAGCTCTAATGTTGTTTCCTATGTGTATTACAAATATAAACTCTTACTGTGTAGGAATATGGTTGTTTATGCTGGTGTGGAAGAGCAGCCTAAGCTGGGCAGAAGCAGGGAGGATTTGACAGAGGTAAGCATTTAATTTCACCACGTGTAAACACTTACCTGGTTCAGATGCATCTTACTTTTGGCCCCTGATTTATATTTCAAACTAAGTTCATGGTTTTTTTTCCCCCAATTTGTGTATTGCAGCATAATAAGTATTGGTAAATGTGCGCTCCCTTATTCCCCCCAACCGTCCCGCGTTCTGTTAGGACCAGTTAGCACAAGTCTTCTATATCTAAGGTCACTCCCAAGTTACTACCTACTTAGCACTCGGGTACTGGCTTTAATTTTTTTATTGCGTATAAATGATGGATACTCAGTAAATAGATGTTTGTAAATTTAAATTGGAACTTCTTAGTCTTTGTAGAACTTCTTTATCATTTTGGAAGTTGATGAAGGGCTTTTAGGTTTATGTCTTCCTTAATTAAGTTAATGTTGTAGCTTTTATTTTCTAATTCTGAGCAAAGTTTACCTTTTAACTGCTGATATTTTATAAATATGGAAATAATTTGCTGGGGTTTGGTTTGCAGTTTGGAGGATTTTCCTAATTTGCACAAAAATTGGCACAATAGCATTAAGTCTTCATTTCTCAAGCAGAACATTTTTGGTTTTATTTCTCAGTTTGAGAAGTGGAATCCAAACTTGAAGAGCTGAAGGAAAACTTTTAGCTATTCTTAGGATTTAGCATTTTTAGGAGGCAATATTATTTTGGTTCCAGAAAGGCTCTATGAGAACTAAAAATTCTTTAGAATAGAACAAAAATAAAAACTTACTGTTGAGTTTCAAATCTTTATGGTTGAATTTTAATGTTTTTAGAATCATGTTTTTAAATAGATTTTAATCCCTGAATGTTGTTCTTTTTTTTAACTTTACAGGCAGAACAGATTATATTTGATCATTTTTCTGATCCTAAATTTGTGGAACAGTTAATTACTTTTCTATCTTTAGAAGACAGAAAAGGAAAAGATAAATTTAATCCTCGACGTTTTTGCCTCTTTAAGGTAACTATGTTATTTACATACCCTTTTCATAAAGCTTAGTGACTGTCAATTTGTAGGTTCATAAGTTTTAAAGTATTTGTTCAAAGTTTGAGTTTAGTCATCTGTTATCTTTATCTAAAATGACTCTGGAAGTAATGCCTATCATATTCATCTTGGCTTAAAGTCTAGGACTCAAAAAAACAAGCTTTTTAGTATTTATCTCTAATATTTGTAATTACCAGTAGAAGCAAAAGACCAAAACCCACAAGACTATGTGCATTTCATGTTTATTTGATTTTTTTTGAGGTGTGTGTGATATTTTTAAGGTTAGAAATTAATTTTTCTTTCACTGATCATATTTTAATATAATGTGGCAAATGACAGTGTTTTTACCATTTTAACTTACAGATATTGTTAAAACAGTTAAGTTCTATAGGGGAGAATATGGAGTTTTTTAAGCACAGTAGTAATAACAGCAAACAAATATAAGCATGTGATACTGGAGATGCTATTCGTTTGAGTACTAAAGAACTTTCTTATTTTTATTTGCGTAGGGTATATTCAGAAATTTTGATGATGCCTTCCTGCCAGTTCTGAGGCCCCATTTAGAACGTTTGGTTTCAGATTCACATGAGAGCACGCAGCGATGTGTTGCAGAAATTATAGCTGGTTTAATCAGAGGCTCTAAACATTGGACATTTGAAAAGGTGATGTAATTTGTATAGTGCATTCCCTCTTAAAGCTGCATTATCCATTTATGCAACAATTCCCAACGCGTTAGGTATTAACACCTAGCTCAGTCCATCAGCCTCCGCCACCACTGTCCCTCTGCCAGCATTCCGGTGCCACCTCGGGCTGGCGGTCCTCAGGAGGGAGCAAGGCGACAGGTGGCCGGGCGGGCGGCTGATGGGGGCAGCGGCGGGGCGGACAGTGGTCCTATCTGCTTGTCTCGTCTCCATGGGGTTAGCCCGTGGTGCTGTGAGCTCTAAGGTGGACAGCAGGTTGTGTGTTTATCAGAACATATTCACGGCTGCGTCGAGGGCACACACATCTTTTAAAAAAAGAAAAAGATGTTAACACCTAAAATATGAAATGTTTAACTTTATATTGCTTTTGAGTATAGGTCACAAAGTCGTGGTCTGTAGGTGGCATTGAATGTCTTTTAAAATCTGAATTATTTTCTATCCTGTAAAAAGGATTTTAGTTTCTCTTGAGAAATGGGAAGATTGTGGAATACTGGCCCCGCATTGCTGCACTGTATCAGTTGGCTGGGGCTGTGCGTGGGTTTCTCCCTTCCTGAGGCACTCTCTAGCCTCTCATTAAATCTTTTCTCTTAGCCTCTGTGCTAATTTACATTACTCATTTGGTCTCGTAGATGGTTTGAGTTTGATAGCCTTGTTTTGAGTATCCGTGTTTTTAATTGTAAGATTAAATTTTACATATCCACCTTAAGGTTAGTTTCTTAGCAAGATGCACTAGACTGAAAATAACCTGGTAAAATGTCCAGAATGCCTGAGTAAAAGGTAGGCTGCTATTTTTCAAAGAAAAGATGCAAATATTGTTTCTGGTAAACTTAATTACACATACTTTTTAGGAGGATTATCAACACTTTTTAATATATTAATTTAGTTATACATATTCGAATCATGTATTAAAGTATTCGTTAGTTTGTAATATTGCCATTTTCCTGCTCACATATGAAACAATTTTATTTAAACGTGTCCATACATATCCTTGTCATCCTGTCTCTGTCATTTTTGAGTTACCTCATTTCTAGAACACGTCTCCTTTCCGTATAAGTTATTTAAGATATAGCTTGTTTTTTTCTTTGTATTCAGTGCCTAGTGCTACCACTGGAAATTTTATCCCAAGCCCTCTCTCCCCGTTTGTCCTACATAGGTCCTTTTGACTAAAGTATAGTCCATGGACTTGCAGCTTGGGCATCACTTGGGAGCTTATTAGAAAAGTAGGATCCCAGGTCCCACCCTGATCTAATGAATCAGAATCTGCGTTTTATCAGGATCTCAAGGTGATTTGTGTTCTCACTAAACTGTGAGAAGCAGTTTAGTGTTTAGACACATATATATATATTCACAGTCTCTGTATAACTGAACACTTTTAAAATGCTATTTATAGTCATCCAAACTTGGAATTTAAAGGTTATACTTCAGGCTAATACTAAATTGTATTGAAAAGTCATTGCTTCCTATATTAGGATTCAATCAAGTGACCTCCATAAGCATGCAAAATACAGAGATGATTGAGGTTTTGTTTCAGCTCAGTGTACTATGTCAGTCCAACATTTAAAGAGAGAACTTTTTAACAGTATGAGAGATTTTGTAAGAAACCATATAAAGTGTCTCCTCTTTTCTGATTTTTGTTTTATTTTTTTGGAAAAAGATGGCCTTATTACCTGGATATGTATCATGGTAACATGGTGAAGTTACTTTCTTGGATTATTTGGGTCTTCTAAGAAATAAAGGAAGTATCAGGTTGTGTATTTGTATGTGTGTGTTTGCAGAAAGGGATAGTTGAAGAAAAATGTTCTGAGTATCATTAACTTTTTCCTGTGTATTTTGTTTTGAGTAGGTAGAGAAGCTTTCGGAGCTTTTGTGTCCTCTGCTTCGAACAGCATTGTCCAACATTACAGTAGAAACTTACAATGACTGGGGAACTTGTATAGCAACGTCCTGTGTAAGTTCATTTTTGTGTCTCACTGATCTATTCAAACTGTTTCATACCATGTCTCAAAATGTGTAAAATCTCATTATACCTCTTGAATCCTGAAATTTTATCATCTTACATGACTGGAGATGGTTCTGTTTAGCTTTTTACATAAGACTTGAGTGATAACTCTTAAGTGATTGTTATACCTTCTCTGCCATGGTAATTGCATTTTTAGATTAAATGACAAGTCAAATCCTATATCTAGAAGTGTAACTTACATACAGTAAAAGCCAGATGAAACAAGGTTATAGGTATTATTTTTGACACCTTTTATGTCCAGGGCAGTTATACTTTGATTTAAGAGAGTCCATTTAGCTAACAATTTTCTCACTGTTAGTCTTTCTAACATGAGCTATAAGAATACATTTGGATTTGACTTGCCTATGAGTTTTAGTTTGATTTTCTTCCTCTATACTTATATTTATTTATATTTCTAAAATAATGATGTCTGATTTATTTGAAAAATTGTATGACCTCTGTTTTAATTGCTGCTGCTTTATCTTTTCAACACAGGAAAGCAGAGATCCCCGGAAACTTCACTGGCTTTTTGAGCTACTGTTGGAATCACCACTGAGTGGTGAAGGAGGATCCTTTGTAGATGCATGGTAAATAAGGAAGCTGATGAGGTTAACAAAAGATTTTACAACAAAAGATAACATCTTTGTTCTTTATGTATAAGTAGAAGTGAAATGTCTGTACTCCTAAAGGCTACATAATGTAACACTGTCTTCTGGGAGATGACCATAGTTCAATTCAATACAACATATGAGTCTAAATACAGTTATTTCTCAATTGAGAACAAGTAGGAGAATTGGAGGCAGCCTGAGCAATTCAAACATAAAGTAGGTCCAGCCTACTCTGCTGTCACATCTTTTATATCAGGACTGCTTTTTTGTACCATGACAGTATTACTAACTTCTTTATCACATGTTCTAATTTTTCACTGTTTCCTATTAGGAAAGAAGATAGTAATCCTTTTAAGGAAAAATATACTTGGGCATAAGGAGCTACAAAAATTACTGAACAAGAGAACAAAATCTAGATAATCCTGTAACAAGAAGAATCATTTTTTTATTATTATTATTAATTAGTGAGGAAACTTCTGATGCTTAGAAATTAACTCAATGAGTATTCTAAAGTCAGTGTTTCCTTTGATTTTATAGCAGTGGATATGAAATGAGATACAGAGAAAATGATGTAGAAAAATTAATAAAATCTTCCTAAAGGTGCTATTCTAGATTGTTAGTTTGGAAATGAAACAATTTTAAGTGGAATACAAACATCATTAATCTATACTGTCAACATGTAAAAGCAGGACTTCCCTGGCGGTCCAGTGGTTAAGACTGCACTTCCACTGCAGGGGACACGGGTTTGATCCCTTGTCAGGGAACTAAGATCCCACATGCCACAGAAAAAAAAAAAAAAAACATGTAAAGGCAGAGAGGGGCACTAACACAACTCTACTGTGCTTTACTTTTAGTCGACTCTATGTCTTACAAGGTGGCCTTGCCCAGCAGGAGTGGAGAGTACCTGAGCTATTGCATAGACTACTGAAGTACTTGGAACCCAAACTCACCCAGGTTTACAAAAATGTCAGGGAAAGAATAGGGAGGTAGGTATTATTTTCTCTGTGGTGTGGTATACCTCTTGAGTTCTTTTTATCAAATTTAAATGTCTAGTAATACATACTGGTTATGTTACTGTTAAGTTTCATGATAACCTCTTCTTCAGATTTTGTTTTATATTGTATTGTGGGACATTAGACAAGAGTCTCTGAATGTAAAATAGAATGGTAGTCTGCTCACAAGCCAGTGGGGAGTAGTCGCCACACTGTAGTTTTTAAAACCTCAGAATTGTGTGCACAGGCACAAGACCCTCTCTAGGGATTGTCTTGGGAAAATTTACTTTGGTTGGGTTATACTTTTGAACCTTAGTTTTATTGATAATGTGGGATCTCTTCTTATTATATGTATTTTATTTTACAGTGTGCTGACCTATATATTCATGATAGATGTTTCTTTGCCAAACACTGCACCAACAGCATCCCCTCGTGTCCCTGAGTTTACTGCTCGAATTCTAGATAAATTGAAACCCCTCATGGATGTAGATGAAGAAATTCAGAACCATGTTATGGAAGAAAATGGAATTGGTGAAGAAGATGAACGAACCCAGGGCATTAAACTCTTAAAAACTAGTGAGTGGCTAAACTTAGTAGAAACTCCCTCTAAAAACAGATATTTTAGATTATCCTATTGACTTCTCCCCCCTCCCCTTTTTATTATGGTAAAATGTACATAATATAAAATTTATAGCTGAGTGGCATCAAATATATTTACACTGTTATACAGCCATCACTTTCATCCATCTTTATACTCTTTTCATCTTGCAAAATGGAAATTCTGTACCTTAAACAATAACTCCTCATTCTCCCCTCCCTCAGCCCCTGGCAACCACCATTCTACTTTGCCTCTGTAATTTGTCTATTCTAGGTATCTCATATAAGGAGAATCATACAATATTTGTCCTTTTATGTCTGGCTTTTTTCACTTTGTGTAATGCTTTCAGTGTTTATCCATTCATCTGTTCATGGACATGCAGGTTGTTTACACCTTTTGACTATTGTGAATAATATTTCTATGAGTATTAATGTAGAAGTATGTTTGAGTCTCTGCTTTCAGTTCTTTTGGGTATTGAAAGCAGAATTGCTAGACCATGCGGTAATTCTATGTTTAATTTTTTGAGGAGCCACCAAGCTATTTTCCACAGTGGCCGCACCATTTTACATTCCAACCAGCAGTGCAGAGGGGTTCCAACTTTTCCACATTTTTGCCAACACCTTTTATGACTATAGCTCTCCTTATAGGTGTGAAGAAGGTATCTTGCGGTTTTAATTTGCATTTCCCTTATGACTAGTGGTTGAATATCTTTTCATTGGCTTATTTTCCATTTTTGTTTCTTCTCTGGAGAAATGTCAAGTTCTTTGCCCATTTTGAATTAGGTTGTTTTGTTGTCATTGAGTTGTAGTTCTTTCTATATTCTGGTTATCAGTCCCTTATCTGAAAATGATTTGCAAATATTTTCTCCCATTTTGACTCTCTTGATAGTGTCCTTTGATGCACAAAAGTTTTAATTTTAATGAAGTCTGATTTACCTCTTCTTTCTTTTGTTGCCTTTGCTTTTGGTGTCGTGTCTAAGAAATTGTTGACAAATCCAGTGTCATGAAGTTTGTCTCTTAAGTTTTCTTCTAAGAGTTTTATAGTTTTAGCACTTACATTTCAGTCTTCAGTCTACTTTGAGGTAATTTTTGTCCATGATATAAGATAAGGATCCAGCTTCTTTCTTTTGCTTGTGATACCCAGTTTCCCAGCATCGTTGGTTAAAAAGACTGTCGTTTTTTTCATTGAATAGTCTTGGCACTCTTGTTGAAAATTGACTGGCCATATGTGTGAGCATTTATTTCTGTGCTCTCTGGCCTATTCAGTTGGTCTCTATGTCTGTTCTTATGTCAGTACCACACTGTTTTGATTAATATAGCTTTGTATTAAGTTTTGAAATCTGCAATTGTGAGTCCTCCAACTTTTCTTTTTCAAAATTGTCTTGATTATTGGGGGTTCCCTGTTGTTTGTATATCTAAAACTTTTTCAAGGATTCTAAGTATAAACAACTAACTTAGTCATCAGTTTTGCTTTGTTAGGATTTTTGAAGGCTAGTTTTAATTTTTACTTTGTGTGAGTGTTTGTAGACCATTAATAATTTGCTGATTCATTCTTTGAGGGTGGCTTCAGTCCCCTAGATTAGTTGATACCATTTGTTATGGATCCTGTCACACTGCTGATCTAATTTGTGAAGTAACACAGACCTCTTTCTTTACATTGAAGAGCTATCAGAGTGGCTGACACTAGCATAGAATCACTCTACTTTGTAGTCTCTAACTGGATAGCAAAGACTGACTCTTTGTGTTTGTTTCCATAAAGTATTGAAATGGCTGATGGCAAGTGCGGGAAGATCCTTCTCTACAGCAGTCACTGAACAACTTCAGCTTCTACCTTTGTTTTTTAAGGTAAGTTTATGTCTGAAATTAAAAATGCATCCCCTTTTGACCTTCAAAAGGAATTTATAATTATCATCAGATGGTTGATAGGTTTTCAGACTGTGTATGATTTGTTTTCATCTCTGAAAGGTAGAATAGTCACAGGAAAATCATTAGGTGTTAGTGGTTAAATATTTGTTGAAATAATCTTTCTAATATTAGGTAAGAGTAGGTTCTTGACAGTTACATGAAAAGTCTAAAGACAGAACATTGTTTCAGTGAGAGCCAGTTTTCAAGTAATAGTTTAGGAAAATATTGATAGCTTTAAAAATAAAAAGCCACAATGACATTTTTGAATATAGCTATTTCTGACTTTTTAATTCAATGTATAATAAATTTGAAAATCAAAATGTTCAGTATATTGTATTTATTTTACATTGCTAAATGGCACTATATATAGTTGGTTCTAACAAATATTTGCAGGAAATAACTTGTGTCTGGTAATCATATTGAAGTATTATTTGATGCAAGATATAACCTGAGGTGGTTTTAATTATTCATCTCTCCAGCCAGTGGATAAAGCTAGTAAACTAAGATTATATAGTAGTTTCCAAAATTATAGTTGGTAGTGATGGCTGTGGTTGGTTGTGGTTAGGAAAACAGTCTGGTCTTATTGCAAATTGGGAAGGCTTGGCACAAACAGCACCACTACTTGACAATTATTGGTCAATACAGTTATTATTTAAGATAGAGGGCCCTTGTTGCTGTTTATTTGCAAATGGCATGCTAAACTTTTCATCTGCCATGGTGTATTTTGTCTTTAGGAAATTTCAAAAAGATAACACTTATGGAAATTTTCAAAGGATTCACTACTAAAATACTTTTTAAAGTGCTCTGTAGGGCCTGATACCCATGGATACCTTTGGGATCTTTTGGGATATAAAAGGGGACAGTAGCCATTAGTGTATAGATAGGTCTTTGTTACTTGTAGGTCCTTGGTGTAGATATGGTTTGTCTTTAGGGCAGTGGTGCTTAAACTTTTTTCCACTACCACATACACAGTGGTATGGAACATGGTCTCATATGTTCGTAAATGGGTAATGTGCAATGAATGTTGGGATAGCTGGAGTTCCACCCTTTTTCTTCACTCAGAAAAAAGTCAGAAAGCAAATAGTATATGAGAATGAGGTTGATAGGATGATTTATTTGAATCCACTTGAAATTTGCAGAAAAATGTGTATCATTAGATTGCTGTACTGCATAATTTGCTAGTGACGGGCCTAACAGTTAACCTGAATATACAAATATTGAGGTTGAGAATCTCCTTTAGGCCTTCATGGTAAGTGGGATCTGGTATATGCAGGCATCAAATAGTTGGGGAAATGTGAGCACTACTGAATATATTTTAACTGTAATGAATTTTTATGTATGATGTCATTACAGGTTTTTAAAATAAGAGACTTTATCTTTCAGAGATAAAAATAACTTTTTTGGGGGTGGGGCATGCTGTGTGGCTTGTGGGATCTTAGTTCCCTGACCAGGGGCTGAACCTGTGCCCCCTACACTGGAAGCACAGAGCCCTAACAACTGGACTGCCAGGGAATTCCCGAAAATAAAATATTTATGGATGAAATATGTCTGGGATTTGCTTCAAATAATTTAATTGGGGGATGGGGAACTACAGGGGAGCAAAAAAATGAAAGGATTAGCCATGAATTTGTCATTGTTGAAGAAGTGATTGATTCATGGGGATTCATTATACTATTCTCTAGTTTTATGTATGTTTGGATTTTTCTGTAGAAGTTGTTAAAATTAAAAATGTAATTTCTTTTATGTAAGGATGCCTTTGTACTTATTGGCTGTTTTTCACTTTATGTCTGGGTTTTTTTTGTTGTTCTCTAGATTGCCCCAGTGGAAAATGACAATAGCTATGATGAACTGAAAAGAGATGCAAAGTTATGTTTATCACTAATGTCTCAGGGGTTGCTTTACCCTCATCAAGTGCCTTTGGTACTTCGGGTGCTAAAACAAGTAAGAGTGTATATCAAACACTTATATCTTTGGTTTACAATTCTAAGAATTTCACAAAGTCAGCTGAGGTACACACAACACCTGCATTCATTTTGAATCTTCTTTTAGTTTGAGAGGAGACATATGTTGACCAAAGAAACAGATTTAGAATCTGTACCTGGCTCTGCCACCGACTTCTTTGACACTGGGCAGGTCACTCAACCCTAAATTTTCTATATACGTAAAGAGCTAATTATTGAAGCACCTTGGATACAAAGTGCTTATGAGGGAGGGGGTGGGCATTCTCTTTTACCATTTCCCCTTTATTTTATTCACTTGTATTTTCTGATCTGTGGTAGAAAGACCTAAGTGAGTATATACTTTCTGGCTGCATTTTTATTTATTTATTTAATTTATTTTTGGCCGTGCCACAAAGCATGTGGGATCTGTGGGATCTTAGTTCCTCGACCAAGGATTGAATCTGTGCCCCCTGCAGTGGAAGCATGGAGTCTTAACCACTGGACCACCAGGGAAGTCCTGTGGCTGCATTTTTAGTGTACTATGTGCTCAGCTTTATGTAGGTTACACATGTGTTATATAATATAAAAAATGGACATGTTCCCATGGTTTCCCCTGAAAGATATTTTTTAACAGCCTCAAATGGTATTTTTTTGCAGTAGAATTTAGTAGTTCTCAATTTTGTTTGCTTTCATTACCCTACCAGCTACTGTCAAAAGTAAAATAAAATAATGTGCAAGCGTTGGAGGATTTAAGAGTAATTAATTATAAATAATTCTTCTAAAATTGACTTTTATCTGTGTTCCTTTCCCTTTACTCTCAACCATTCATTCATACATTCAGAATAACTAACTTTTACCTGAAATAGCTTGTGCAACCTTTTGTTTAGAAGGAAGTATAAGATGAGCTTGCTCTAGCTATACCTGTAAAAGTAGAGTTATATTGGAAGTCTATATTATTTGTCATTTCACTGTCATCTCATGTTCTTGTCAGCACTGTTTTCATTATTTCTACTAATTTCTCATCCACAGACAGCAAGAAGCAGTTCTTGGCATGCTAGATATACAGTACTGACCTACCTCCAGACCATGGTATTTTATAACCTCTTTATTTTCCTAAACAATGAAGATGCAGTTAAAGACATCAGGTGGCTGGTTATAAGTCTTTTGGAGGATGAACAGCTAGAGGTAAAATTTAGGCTATAGCAAACCGAAATTTAATAAATTTAAAGAAAGCATTATGGCACCTCTTTTAAGAAGTATTTACACACTGATATGTAAAGTAAAAGTAACTTTAATTTTAACATAGCCCTATGTGATTAGTTTTGATACCCCAATCATTTCCTGTAGTACAGATGGAAACAAACATTGGACACGTTCTTGTTCTGGCTTCTCTTTGCAATTGGGCAGATAACATTTATGAACCAAAATTTTCTTAATCTATGAAATTGCAGGTGATAATACTCTACTTACCTTACTGATTTTTAAAGGGCTAATAGGAATGTGTATGAGAGCAGTTTCAAGAGAATGAAAATCTACACATAGGTGCTATTATTCAGTAGATTTAAGATAAGATTGTTGTCCCTTTTTATTTTCCTTGGTAGAGAAATTAAAGTCAGCTTTTTTGCTGAAGTAGCATTAAATAAGATATAACTGTCTAAATTGGCCTTAGGTAAAGAAAATGTAATTGAAAATTTTGTGAAATGTTTGCTTATTTTATTTTATGGACTTTATGGGTTTTCCATATAGTGGAGCACTCCCAGTAATTATCTGTATTTTATTTGAGAGCACTGAAAATAGATTTGTATCCCTAGGAAACTGAGAATGGAAATTTCTCCACCTCCCTTATGAATCTATGCATTCTGCATTCCAGCTTTCTTGTGTTCTGGGAGCAGATATGTCCAGTTCCTAGGGTACTCACCCAGTGGTTATAACTCTGACAGCCTTTGATTAAAATATTTGCAGCTATCTGTAAATTTTTTTAGACTATTCTTATTTTTTCTTCATTAAACTTAAAGGAATGGAAATGGAAAGGTGGAAATCTCAAAAGTCAGTGTTTCCTACCTTTAAATATTATAGCTAAACGGACTGTTTTCTGGACCATGTTTTAGAACATTTTTATAGATTATTCTTGTATTTTATTCCATGTAGTAGGCTTAAACTTAGCTGTTACTATAAACATAAGCATTACATTTATTAAAACTATCCGTTTTAAAACATGTGGTACTGAATATCAGTAATAATTAGCCAGAAGTATTCATGATAATATTGGGGAAAAAAAACTTTGTGGTAATCTAAATGAGAAATGTTTAAAGAAAACTTTATTAGATTTAAAGGAAAATTTTTAGAAATGTTGGGAAATTTTTTATAGATAAAAAGCTAAATACCTTTTCTGCTTACCTTGTAAAGTTAATTATTATAGACATGTACAGACTGACCCTTGGAACAAAATATCACAAAAGTAGATGCCACTACTGGGAAAGAGAACAATTCAGTTAGAGGTGTTTGGGTAATTTGATAGCAGTTTGGAGAAAAAAAAATAGATTAGAACATCTCACACTGAAGTGTATTCCAGATATAGTATAGATACACCCCCACCCCCACCCCAGCACATACTTTTTACTTAGAGAAAGTAGGAGAAATGAATTTGGATATTTATGTGAACTGTGAGCCGAGAATGACATCCTAAGTATTTAAGTCAATAGATTTCACAGATCCAGAGATGGACAGATCTGACCACAAGAATATTAGAAACTTATCAGTTTAATTGGTCAAGCATCAAACTAGAGAAAAACATAAGACCATTAAGACCTTGAGGAGTAGATGGTGGTGGTGGTATCATACATGTATGGGTGAAAACAATATAAGCAGTAAACAAAAGTCAAACCTCTCTTAATGACCAGAGAAATACAAACTTAAAACAATGAGACTCTTAGTTTCATGTCCTCCACCCACCAAAGACAAAAATGTGTAATAATAATAACCAGTGTTGGTAAGTTAAAACCTAGTATTCCCATTAGTTTTGTATCATAGTATATGTTAGCACTGGCTTTTTGAAAAGCAACCAGTAGCCACAAAATTAATAGTACTAAATTGGAGATACATTGAAATTTAGTAATCCCAATTCTTAGAATTAGCCATGTCCTAAGAAAATACATTGCAATATGGAAAAATTATATAAATTAAGTGTTTTGTAGCATAGTAGTGAGAAGTTGAAAGCATTCTAGTCAATAGTTGAGTATAAAAATAAATCATGGTATGAAAGGAAATAATGCAACCAAGTATGAAGTAATAAAACATTTTATAATGTATTTCATATAATAATGTAATAAAAGTAGCAAAGAATATGTTAAGAACCCCCAAACTGTCACATTGAAAAATTTAAGAAAGTCTTTTGAATGAATAAGTAGCAAAGCATTTGAGTGTTTTTTTTCGAATTATTATTGCCTTTCCTTACGACTATTTAGCAGAAATTTTTGTGATATATTTGAGATAACTTTTTACAGCTTTTTTGTCTTCCCAAAACTTGAGTTCCCATTTCAATTTGAAATGGACTGTTAATCACTCTTCATTTAGTACTTCTATAAACTGTATTTATAGTCTGACAACAGCCTGTGAAATTCATGAGTTAAAATGGATATAAATCTCTACTATGTATGCCAATTATAGAAATTATCCTGTATCTTTATTACCAGTGAAAACAACAACAGCAGTTGTTTTAAGAGATGTAGAGTCTAGGAAAATTGTATTTTAATGTTAGGCTCTGGCACTGCTTTTACAGTTACACCCCAGATAAGAACTATCAGTCAGTGAGAAAATAATTAATGTATGGAGAAATTTAATTTTGTATAGCATGGTTAACCATTAAACTTTCTGTGAACCTGGTGTAGTGACTCATCCATCTTGAGGCCACAGACCCTTTGAGAATCTGATGAAATCTCTATTAAGAAACTGCAAAAGAGTATTTACACAATTTGTATACAAATATCAGGGAAAATCCCCACCCCAGTTCCCTTACCACTCTCTTCACCTCCCCAGGCTTAGGATCTTGGCTCTAATGGAAGTGATTGTCTTATATAGGTTCGAGAAATGGCTGCTACCACCTTAAGTGGTCTGTTACAGTGTAACTTCCTTACCATGGACAGTCCTATGCAGATTCATTTTGAGCAACTTTGCAAAACAAAACTACCGAAGAAAAGGAAACGAGACCCTGGTTTTGTAGGAGATCCGAATACGATTCCTTCTGCAGGTAACAAGACTGATGGAAAACACCTTTTGGGAATTAACCAGGCTTAACTCAACAAATATTTATCGAATGCTTGTATGTGCCTAGGTCTATGCTAGGTACCGGGAATAGCTGACCCTGCTTTTGAGAAGCTTTGCATATAGAAGGCAAGACCTGGGGTGTAAAAGCTGAAATTGAGAGAGGTACAAAGGAATGTGTACATGGCTGCATACAACTATTGTAGTAAATCAAGCCTGTACCCACCCACCTGAAATCTCTTTATAAAGAGAGGTATCCAGAATTATTTTGGAGGATCTAAAATATTTGTTTTTAGAATTTATAACTTATGTGTAAATGTACTAAGAGAAAAAAAATAAGTAAACAAAACAAGCCTTGCTTTCATTTGGAGAGAGGAAAATCATTACTTCCCTAGGCGTTTGATAGAGGGTGAGAGCACTCATTATTCTACAGGACCTTCCACTCTAATTGAGCATGAAGGTAAACAAGAGAATGAGATCTGATGACTGTGTCATGTTTAAAGAGAAATTTAAATGTGATTGCAAAGAAGCATCCGATCTTGCCACTGTTATCTACAAATAGTCACAAGAATGGAAAACATAGGCTATTAGTAAGTGGGAAGCTGACTGAATTTGCAGAAAATGCTTGGAATATGAAGCTCTTAAGTACTGATTATAGCAAGGTTTTAATTTTGTTTTTAATTTCATTGAAGTATAGTTGATTTACAGTGTTGTGTTAATTTCTGTACGGCATAGTGACTGTTATACATGTATACATTCTTTTTCATGTTCTTTCCCATTCTGGTTTGTCACAGGGTACAGAGTATAGTTCCCTGTGCTCTACGGTAGGACCTTGCTGTTTATCCATCTTGTATTTAATAGTTTGCCTCTGCTGACCCCACACTCCCAGTCCTTCCCGCCTACCCCTCCGCCCCGCAACCACAAGTCTGTTCTCTGTGTCTACCAGGGTTTTGATTTTTGCTATTACCTAATAGCAATTTCCAATAAAATACCAGTATATATTCTAGTTTTTTTGCTTGAAAACTGTGTTTTCAATAATGAAGTACCAAAGTAGTTTTAGGTTTTTGTTATAACCAAATGGCATTGTTTATAACTACTCCAAATTCCCTTTTTTCTTAATTTCAACTCCCTATCCACGGCGTTTCATGTATACACATATAATAGACTTACAAACACATACATGCACACATCTTTATTAAAAAACAATGAGAATTTGAAAGCACTTTAATGTAATTTCTGTCACTAAAAAGGAAGAATAGAGGCCCTGTAGAATACAGACACATAGCAGTTCTGTTTTGCGGAATACAGACATTCCACATTCACGGTGTGTTTACCTAATGAATTGATGCAGTCTGTAGGAGGTGGTCACATCCAGAAAAGTGGGATCTAATTTTGACTGGCGATTTTTTTAGGATCAGGGATTGCACTTTCACGTATGATATGAATTGCTCAGAAAAAGCCATTACTATGTTAGTTTTACCAAATACATGACACATTTCTGGACCTAAATATAATTATGCTGTCATTGAGGGATGGCTATAGGATGTTTTTAGTTTAGCCTTAAAATCATGTTTTTGATATGTGTGCATACAGAGTCATTTTTAAATGCAGAAATTCAAACATTGGAAACAACTAGTATGATCGAAAACTAATTTATTTCACTGTAGCAAGTGCAATAGAGTCCTGTAAATATTTGCACATATATTACTGTTTTCTTTGCAGAGTTGGTCAAACGCCATGCTGGGGTGCTGGGACTTGGTGCATGTGTTCTTTCTAGTCCTTACGATGTTCCCACCTGGATGCCCCAGCTCCTTATGAATCTCAGTGCACACCTGAATGATCCTCAGCCTATTGAGGTAAAATTCTCCCTTGTTAGTTTCTTTGCACATATATTATCAGTGATATTTTGTAAGAAACCATTTATACTAATCTCTATACTCTGGATCTTCTGCTTTGATAAAGCTACTACTCCTACCTCTGCCAGATCCAAGTTACTCATCAATAATTATTAAAATCTTGCAGAGACCCTGCTGCCTGTATATTTGAGATATTTTGGTAACAAGGAAATTACCATAGCTTCTGTCCCTCCAAGTCCAGTGGAAGTAAGATGTTGTCAGTGTTGTCAGAATAAATTTTATGCTTCTATTTCACTAGCATTTTATATCTAGGAAGTATATAACTGGGAGCTCATATTAAACAGGAAAATGTGATGGTATTATTTAGTGAACACCTGTGTTCCTACATTAAACAACTTGGAAGACCAATGACCTTGTTCTTTTCACTTTGATAAATAGATGTAAGTATATATTGAAACTGGTTTAATAATGTGGTACGAGTTCTGGTCGCTTGTCCTGAATTGCAGCTAGTACTAATTCTAAAGAAGTAAGCTTGGTGGCTCTTTGACGTAAGATTGGTTTATTGGTTTTGTAGCTCTTGGTGAAGTGTAAGATCTGAAGTCTAGAAGGATTGTTATTTAGCTAAAGGTATCCTAAATATAACCCTGGCGAGGTTAAAATAAAATGTATGTGGGTTGCCTACTCTACAGATGACTGTAAAAAAGACCTTATCCAATTTCCGAAGGACGCACCATGACAACTGGCAAGAACACAAACAGCAATTCACTGATGACCAGCTGCTTGTTCTCACCGATCTCCTCGTGTCACCCTGCTATTATGCATAGAAAGGTGAGGCAGCAAAGTTTAAAGAAGTCTGACATCCTCAAATGTCATTGGTTTGATAACTGAGAAGCAGGTATTCCTAAGTTTTTTCTTTCATGACTTTTACTATGGCCAGTGGAAGTTAAGTTCCCAGAGCATTTTATCCTTTCTTCTCTGCTTTAGGTATTAAGCAGAGAATTGATGTGACTGCTTTTGGGCCTATATACATGAGTGGGCTTATGGTTAGATAAAAGAAAAGAGATTTTACTCTTAATTGCCTCCTGAGTGGGGCCTGGCCATTTTGGGTTGTCGTAGGGATTCTAGGTTCTACAGTTGTGAAAACATTTCATCTGGATTCTTAAGTATTTATCATCCATTCTGTATTAAAGAGGGAGGACCCAGAAACCTTTCTACTGAGATAGGATGAATGAAGATTTCATTTACTGGGCTCTTAGAGTTGGATGTCCTGTTGTCTAACTGAAATTTTTTTCCTCCTTGATACAGATGAGTAGTCCTCACTTCGAGCTCTTTTCATCAAAAATTCCAGATCCTCAGGTACCATCTGTGGTGGCTTTCTGCAGGTTTTAAAACCCTGCCTCTGTTGAGCTCTCATCATTTTGGTGGTTTCTGTGTTTGGTCTCATTAGTCTGCGTTCCACAGGTTCTCAGCTGCCATTTGATTTCCTAACTTGTCCAGAAGTATTTCCGGAATATTAATCACTTTTTCTTTGAGGCATCAGACAAAGCCATAATGTCTCAGACTAGAGATAATTACCCAGTATGATCATGGCATCCAAGACCAGACAGAGTCTAGGAACTCATTACGTAACAGTTTACTTGGAATGGAGAAGGCCCATCTGTAATAACAGATCCTGTCATTTCATTCATCTCAAATTATTTTGAATTCTTTCCAAATGGCCGTGGGTTTAGATGGTAGTAGGCCTGTGGGCCATAAATCTGAAGCCTTGAGAGGCTTGGGTCTGGAGAGCCATGAAGAGGGAAGGAAAAGAGGGCAAGTCTTGAACCCAGCCAAGGACTTGATGGATTGCTCGACCAAGACACAGAAGTGAAGTCTGTGTCCACGTGTTTCCCACAGACTGGAGTTTTTGGTGCTGAATAGAAGAGCAGTTGCTGAAAAACTAGGGGTTTGGTGAATAAATTTTTGATTGATATATATGTATACAATGTGTGATTTTGCAAATAAACAGCAACAACAATAAAAACCCTGACTGGTTGATTTTTACCTGTATTCTTTGCAAATATTGTTTGACCCTCTTTGAAAACTGTTACACTTGACTAATGGAAGTCTGCTGTGTTTGTGGAAATTCTGTAATTTTTTTTCTCTTTTTAATTTTTTTCCTTTTCCTTTTTTTTTCTTTTTTTTTTGCCTGCAGAATCGTTGAGACTAATAAGTCTTAATATTTATTTGACTTGTTTAATAAGTGTTACATAGATGTAAAAGACTGTATAAACTGTAGAGATAGCATTGGCAAGACTTTGTACAGATGCAACCTCTTACACAACACCATTGTGTAATTAATTTGTAAAGATACACATATAGCTCTTTATTATAGTGATTTTTTTGGCTTTTGTACCAATTGAATGCCATTTTTTTTGTGTTTTAAAATTATTTTCTTTATCTTTTCATGTTACAAAAGCTGAGGTGTGGGTTTTTTGAGTTTATTTATCGTTAGAATGTCTGAACTTTTATGTAACTTTTTGTGCGCATCTCTAAATGCGAACACCACATGTTTGCCTATGACCAGTTTATAGAACTCAAGGTATCTTCTAGGTTCAAGTAATTCACAAGTTGGTGAATGTCATCTTGCAGCCCGCCCTGTACAGTCTTCCTTAAAGGAACACTACGGTATATTTTTTAGTATCTACTTGCTGAATGACTCGATACAGACCTAAGCACAGCAGAGGTCCTGGTACAGTATTTAAGTGTCAGCATACACAGGCGTAATCCCTGTATAGTGTAGTGCCAAACTGATTATTCCAATTGTGTAACTAGTTTAAAACCCAATAAATGGATTGTTTTTAACACCTGGCTTTTGTCTTCATTACAAGGAGAAGACAGTTCTGTAGCCAGTGACCCTCATGGATTCCTTTTGCATTCATAGATCTGGATCCGTAAATTCATGCCCTCCGACCAGAGTGAATTATCTAGATCAGACCTGTCCAGCACAATAGGTCATAGCCATGTGTGACTATTTACATTTAAATTAAATAAAAAATTCCTCAGTCTCAATAGCCACATTTCAAGTTCTCATTAGCTACTTTTGGCTAGTGGTTACCCTGTTAAATAGGCAGGTGAATGTTTTCATCATCACAGAAAGTTCTGTTGGACAACACTGGTCTAAATGATTGATTCTCAAATTGATGGGCCTAGAATGTGAATTTTAATTCATGCCCCCGGCTCATGATATTGATGCCTGGTCCTGAAACCACAGTTTGAGCAGTGAGGTTTTATGTTGTATTGACCACTTCAATTTTTCATAGCCAAGCTGTATGAACATACACTGCCATAGGCAAGGTTCCTAAAGTGGGGAATTTAAAAAATATAAGATACTGGGCACCCACTGTGTTCCTCAGTCAGAATTTCTGTGGTTGGGACTCAGGCATCAACGTCTTTTAAAAGCTTTAAAAGTCTTTTAAAAGCTCCGTAAATGCTTCAGTTGTGCAGCCAGGATTGAGAACCACTGGTGACGACTCCTAAGGCCCACTCTAGGCCTAAAAGCGGGGCACCTTAATCACATGCCCAATGTGATTCTGATACCAGGCTTAGAAGTTGCTTATTACTTTGATACCCTAACTGGTTATATTGTGAATTATTTAATTCCTAAATTTTCTATCGGGGGCCTCAAGAATGAAAAGGAGGAGGGAGAGAAAAGGGATGAATGGCCACTATTGTCTAAATTCTTAAATGGATTTTGCATTCAAAAGAATGGAGAACGCTAGCAGGAACAGTGTTAAGGGAACGCAAGTGTTATGGGTTTGGGGGGTGGTGTGTGTAGGCAGACCAGTGTTTAGAAGTCACTGCTGATTGGGCCTGGAAGACTGAGCTAAGGCAGGTTTCAGGTGGGGATGGGTGGTGGTGGGGGAGTGATAGGAAGTAAGGGGAGGAGAAAGCCTGTATCTTTAATGTTGTATGAGCCAATAAATAATCTTTAGTTTCTGAATGAATCCTTTAAAAAAGAATTTGCAAATTGTGTTTCAAAATTTGGGAGGAAATTTTACCTACCTATTTTCTTAATGTTAATGATTAGTAATGGGGCCAGAGAAAACCAGTGAGGAATTTTGTCTTACTGGAAAAAAACTTTCTACAGACTTTGTAGTTATTTTTGCGGCCAAGGGCCATTTGCCTTGTTACTGTCACTGTTTTGGGTATTCCCTCATTGTTGAACATCAAGGTTTTCAGTTTTCTCTACTATAGCTCACACTGCAGTGAACATTTTCATCCCTTCATACTTAAAACTTGTTTCTTTTATTCAGGTATTTCCTTAGGATAAATTCCGAGGAGTGAGATTTTTAGGTCGTGAATCTAAGCATTTTAATGGCTCTCATGTTCTTTCCTCAAAGTGCATGTGTCAATTTGCATTGTCAATGATAGTGTGTATTAGAATGTTGGTTTCCCTGCCAATTGACAGCCTAATCATATCTTAACATACTTCGAGTCAGCCCTGCTTGTTTATTTGTAGATTTCCATTTTGTGACTACTAAACCAATGTTCTTTCCAATTTGACACACTGCTGGTACGTTTTGTAGACATGATCATAGTAGCTTTCATCTTGTTGATCGTGCTTACTAGTTCTGGAACTTGGATGGTTCCAGATTTCCTCTTCTAGCTCTCTAGAATCCTTTACAACTTGTGAAATTTTTTTTTTGAAGTTATTTCTGAATTCTGATAGCATAGTCAACACCTGGACTGGGTATCTACCTCATAAATTATCCAGCCCTCTTGATTTTCTCTTGATGAAAGCAGAGTGGTGGGGGTGGCTGGGAAAAATATATGTGTAAATCCAATTATTTGGTACTTGTTGGTGCTGAACTGTTCTGTTTTAGAAGATGAACTATCGGCCAAAATAGGTGTTTCAATAGCAGTGTCCTAAGTACTTCACTTAAATGGAACTTTCTGGTTTTCTGGCACTCGGTGAAGGAAAGAACGCTCAAATAGCACTCTGTGTTTCCAAGTGGTACCCTCTGAGAAGGTCAGAAAAGTAGTAAGATCCTAGTTACCCAGGTTGGGACACTGAAGTAGTAAAGAGTTTAACTGGCTTTCTTTTGTCCCCAGAGTAACAAACATACTTGGGAATGCTACTTGTTAACTCTTGAGACTAAAACCCACTTTTATGAGTTCATTATTTTGGACATACTGTGCACTTTAGAATGAGAGGCTGGTAAATTTTTTGTTTTGTGTCCTTGCTTGCTAAAATTAGCTGCATACATTGCACCATTGCTTTTCAAGTTGATTTACATTGAACACAGCATTGAGTAACGTCGCTGATTTCTTGGCTTGGTTATTTCATTTGCATGGGTAGTTTTTTTGCTCTTTTCATTTGTTTCCTAGTAGTTATGCCCTTTGCTGAGTTCCCTCAATAAATTCATTAATATTTTCAGAGAGCTGAGAGGAGAAAAAATTACGTTATAGTTGGTTTGATTTAAAGTCTGTTGCAATGACTTGATTTACAGATTCTGTGTCTCAAAGTACCAAACTGGACGACAACGCCAGTTTAATCTAGGAGAAGAAGTATTAGCTACAGCGTAGAATGGAGCTAGGAAGGCGGACTAGGAAGCGCCAGGAATGGGGAGAGGTGGGTGGCGGGCCGACCAGAAGCCTGGGAAGCCCCCAGATCCCGCCAAGACCGACGTGAAGCCTGGCCACGCCTCGCTGTCCACGGTCTCCACCCTCTAAGGGTCAAGGTCCCCATGGGTCGCGCTGTGTCCGTCGGTGCCCCCACCTTTGCCCTCCTCTCCACCTAGTCCGCTCCCCCTCTTCCTCGGTATGTCAGCTCGTAACAGCCTCGGGGAGCCGCCACTGCCCGAGCGGCAAAACGACGCGCCTGAGACCTCGCGCGGCGCGGAGGACGGAGGTCGGGGCGGCGGGAGCGGTCGGGCCCCGGGGCAACGGGAGGCCCGCGAGTCGTCGAGGGCGCGGGGGCAGGCGGGGCGCCGAGCCGGAGTGTCCGGCGTGGGGGTGGGGGGCGGCGCCCTCGGCGTCTCCGTGACTGCGCCTCCGCGCCCCGGCTTGCCGCGGCTCCCGGGATGCGCGGAGGCGGCGGCGATGGCGATGATGTCTCTAGCCCTGCATCCTCCCGGGCGGCGGGCGGAGCTGGGGTCCGAGCTGCGATATGGAGGAGGAGGGGCGGCGCTGCGGCCACCGGGCAGGTGAGAGACCACGGGCCCCTGGAGGAGGACGACCCCGCGGGGACCGGGAGGGCCGGGCCCTGAGAAGCCGCCGGGTGAGCGAGGAGGCGGCCGCACAGGTCCAGGCCCGGCCGCCGTGCACCGGCGCTCCTGGCGCGGCCTGCGGGGAAACCATCTCGCGCCTGCCCTGTCGGTTCCCCGGCTCCGCGGGACCCGTGGAACCCCTCCCCCGCCGCCCATGCCCTGCCTGAGCCCTCCCCACCTCACCAACCCTCTGCTGCATCTTTTACAAGCTTCCCTGGACCGACCTAGGCCCTCCTTACCATAACCTTCCCCAGCCAGGGGAGCCCCTACCCATCTCAAGTCCCTGGTCTGGGTCGCTGTGCCCTCCCAGAAGTCTCCCACAACATCCTCACACTGGAGGTGCTCCACAGCCTCCCCTCTCCCTCATCCACTGACAGACCCGACCCTATCAGCTGCTCTGGGCTTCGAAAGGTAGTTCCACTGGGGAGAAAGAGCATGGCCTCTGAAATCAGATAAATCTGGCTTGAATCTTAGTGACCTTGGACAAGTCATCTAACTTCCCTGATGTTTTCCTGATCAATACAAATACAGTGGGAATAATAATAATAATAGTACAGAACCTTGTTTTCTTGTGAGGGTTGGTTAGACTGAGAATGCCTGCCCTCGAGGAACTGAGGATATAATGAGAAAACAAGAGTTGGAAGAATCCAGGTCATGAGTTGACTTGTAAAAGCTCATATAAAATGTTTTAATATGTACTAAAATATTAAGACAGCACACTAGATTATCAAGAGGCTCTTCACACACATCCTAATGAGAAATTGCTGGACAATTTTCACTTATTATTTCTTGCTTACTTTAGGCTCTCTCTTTCTTAGTTGTAATAAGATGCATATGATATGAATTCATTCCTTCTTACTGTGCTTAATATGTTTTCTTCTTAAGACTGGTGTTCCAACTTAAAATTTCTCTGATTTTATTACTTCAATTACATCTTCTTCCAGAACTTGTTTATGGTCCCAGAGATAAAGAGTAACTTGTATGCTTGCATTGAAAAGAATGTTGGTAACCTTTATTTAATATTTAGGAGTAAGTAGCAGATAGGTATTCATTTACCGCCTCTCTCCCCCAAATAAGTGAGTTTTATAGTTCTTCTATCATAGCTTTTCCCCAAATTGTCATCTCAGCCTCCTCTTTCTTAAAGTCTCAGAAGTTAGTCCTAAGACCTGGGTTTACTTTCCCTCCATTTCCTTACTGCTTCTAAAGTTTCTCTGCCCAAACCTTTACTTCTGTTCTGTCTTCTGCTTTTTCTCCCTTTTCTCTTTCCAGCCTCTGATTCCTTCCTTTTTTTTCTAATTATCCCAAATCAGAATGATTTATAGTTACTTTATACCAGAACCATAATTTTTCAACCTTGCCAAAAAGGTACATGGAAGTATGTGTGTGTGTGTCTGTATTCAAATTTTGGGCTCCAGGAACTTTGAGTTGGGAAGGGATTGCAATACCTACTTCGCAGGATTATAATGAGAATGAAATAAAGTTTGATAACCTATGTAAAGCTTCCAGTAGAAGTGCCTGGCATATAATAACCACCTAGTAAACTATAGCTGCTGTAACTGTCTTCTGACTGGGACTCCCTGCCTTGATTGCTTTGCTATTCTGTTTAGCTTGGTGGTGGAGTGCTGCCTTTAGAGAGCAACTGCTTAGGTTCAAATCCATACTGTACCCCTTTAAGATAGGTGCTCTCTTTCTCTGACTCAGTTTCCTCATCTGTAAAATAGAGGTAAGTTATACTATCTCAGGGTTGTTTTGACGATTCAATATATTAATAGTGTGGAGCACTGAGAGCAGTGCCTGGCACATCACAAGCACTTAGTAAAGTGAACATACTAATGATAGGACTGATCATTATATTCCTGACCCAGAAGTCTACTTTATTTTTTAATGTATTGAAAAAATTTAAGTTTATTGAAGCAATTATAATTGGATAGAAAGTGAAAGTTGCCCCTCAACTCCTCCAAATCCTTTTTTTTTCCTTCTGCCTCTTATCTTTGACTAATGTTGGTGCCTCATCATTCCATTTTCCCCTTTCCAAATTTCTTCCAGCCTGGGGTCTTCATAACTTCCATCATCCACTTCTTTTTTATTACCCACTTACTCGATATTTTTCTTAGCATCCTAATTCCAGACTCTTCATCATTCTAATTTCCCCAAGCCAAATTTCTGCTTCTCTCTTCGGGGTCAGGGGAATTTGCTATAAACAGTAGTATCACCTTTCTGCTCTTCTTGCTTCCACAAATTGGATTTTCTCTTCTACTTCTTTTTTCATCAGTTAACCCCAATCCTCCAATTAACAATTAAAAAATTAACAGTAAAAGGTTTTTTTTTTCACTACACAGGTATCAAAAAGGGTTCAGAAACAGGCACATACTCTTTTAAGTGAAAATAATAAGCTATCCATTATTATTATTTTTTAATTCTAATCATCAAGAAACAAAAGGTCAGGATTATTTTTTCTATCTCTTTTATATCAGGAAAGTACAGAAAAGTTGGTCCTACTTCTCAGTGGAGAAATTCATTATATTGTTATGATCTGTACTTTTGACCATTGAGAATGTAGAAGAGGTTATCTTCTTCCTTCATGAAGGACACCAGTTAGTTTTATGGATCTCCCCAGGAATGAAATTTGTCTGATACTCACTGGCACAGCTGTACCTATTATTGAATGCTGGGTGACTTCTGTATTGGGTGGTCCATAGCTCCTGCTTGGAGGCCCCAGTAATACCTCACTAACCAGGCCCCTTCCTCTGTACCCCATGATTCAGCAACTAAAGGGTTAATCCTAGGACAGCTGGAGGCCTCTGGGACTCAGCTTGAGCTGGTGGTTAAATATTCTGAACATCACCCATGGACCTCCCCAATACCACTGGTTATTCCTAAAATACTGGATTAAAGCAAGTTATTTTTGGTTGCCAAGAGCATTGCACCAGTCTCCAAGGAACAACTTAAGCTGTACCACTGGAAGCATCTTTGGGAGCGGGATGGGCACCAGGCCACACAGGGCTTTGGGATTTGGGACAACAGAACATTATGTGAGTGTATTTTAAATCTCATTGCAAAATGGAAAAAAATGTTAAGAAAGTAAAGGACCAAGAAAAAAAGAAGTTGTTCTTTAAAAGTAGAGGCTGTGTCTTATTCATCTCTGTACCCACGGTACCTAGCGTAAAGCTGGAGGAGAGTATGCACACGGTAGATATAAACTGGGTGAATGCATGCATGAATGGGTGCATGCCTCCTGCTTCTCCACGAAGATATTCCTGCTGGGATAATGACAACTCACATTTATATAGAGTTTGCAAAGTGGTGCTTCGCCCCTTGTAAATCTCAGATATAATTCTGACACCCTTCATTACTTCCATTTTTTCCCTCTCAAATATAGTCCTACACAAAGTTCTTTTCCAAAGGAGAGTGTGGAGTTGGCCAAAAAATCACAAATAGGGAGAAGAAAATATAAATAACGGAAAATAAAGGATTCTTCCTAGGAAGAGGAGTCGGATTTGTTAGTGATGTGTGGGAGTTACGTAAAAGGCCACAGTATACACTTCAAAAGTAGCCTCTTGCTTATGCATCAAGCACAGCACGTGCTGTTTCTTGCCTCAGTCCTTCTGCTGCAAAGACCTACTCGCCTTCTGCCAGCCTGTCTGACCCCACTCCCTGCCCCTCGCCTTCCACCCAACTAGCTCCTCCTTATCGAGAGCTGCTTTACCCTCTGTCAGCCTTCACCCCGGGCTGGATTATGTCCCCCTTCTTTTCCTCCCACAGTGTGCTGCCATCAGCTGATTTGCCACATTTGGCTGCAATTTCATAGGTTGATCTCCTCCAACTAGATTGTGATCTCTTTCGTGGAGAGATCATGTTCTCGTGTCTTCACAGTGTCTGGCACTGCAGAGTTTCCGAAGGTAACATCTGCACACCCATCCTTCAATCACAATCTCAAGGGGTGAGGCCCAGGAATCTGTTTTTTGTTTAACCCACTCTCCAGATGATGCTTAACCTAGTTTGAAAACCACTGTGTCATAAAACCTGAAATCAGCTGGATGAATGTATTTTGAGGTCTTTGTGTCTTTCCTGTGTGGGGCTTTGCAAGGAGAAATGCTTTCTAGGCACTGGGTCAGAGCTGAAAAAGTCTAGTGCTTTTGTAAAAGATCATGAGGTCACTCTTCTTTCTCCATTAATTCCTTTCTGTTTCTGGGTATGCATTTTTGTGCACAGGCTTTTCTGCCTTGGGCCTCTTTTGTCAAATATCGCTCATCTGTGAGTTGAGGCCCTGACTCCCTTCACACAGAAGGAAGTCATCTCTCTCTGAAGATGAACTCAACAGACCTCCCTCAGGATGCTCCCAACACTACCCTGCTACATGTGCCTCACTCCCAGGGAGAAAACAGCACTGCTGTCCAGGAAGACCTCCAGGACCTCATCCACACGGCCACCTTGGTGAGCTGTACCTTTCTGCTCGCAATCATCTTCTGCCTGGGCTCTTACGGCAACTTCATTGTCTTCTTGTCCTTCTTTGATCCGGCCTTCAGGAAATTCAGAACCAACTTTGATTTCATGGTCCTGAACCTGTCCTTCTGTGACCTTTTCATTTGTGGCGTGACGGCCCCCATGTTCACCTTCGTGTTGTTCTTCAGTTCAGCCAGCGGCATACCAGATGCTTTCTGCTTCACCTTCCACCTCACCAGCTCCGGCTTCATCATCATGTCCCTCAAGACAGTGGCGGTGATTGCCCTGCACCGGCTCCGCATGGTGTTGGGGAAGCAGCCAAACCGCACGGCCTCCTTTCTCTGCACTTTGCTCCTCACTCTGCTCCTCTGGGCCACCAGTTTCACACTCGCCACCTTGGCCACCCTGAAAACCAGCAAGTCCCACCTCTGCCTTCCCATGTCCAGTCTGATTGCCCGAGAAGGGAAAGCCATCCTGTCTCTCTATGTGGTCGATTTCACCTTTTGTGTTGCTGTGGTCTCTGTGTCTTACATCATGATTGCTCAGACCTTGCGGAAAAATGCTCAAGTCAGAAAGTGCCCCCCTGTGATCACAGTTGATGCTTCCAGACCACAGCCTTTCATGGGGGCCCCTGTGAAGGGAGGTGGAGATCCTATCCAGTGTACCATGCCAGCTCTTTACAGGAACCAGAATTACAATAAACTGCAGCACGTTCAGACCCACGGATACACCAAGAGTCCCAACCAGCTGGCAACCCCTGCGGCCAGCCGGCTCCAGCTGGTGTCGGCTGTCAATCTCTCCACGGCTAAGGATTCCAAGGCGGTGGTCACCTGTGTGATCATTGTGCTGTCGGTCCTGGTGTGCTGCCTTCCACTGGGAATCTCCTTGGTGCAGGTGGTTCTGTCCAGCAATGGGAGCTTCATCCTTTACCAGTTTGAACTGTTTGGTTTTACGCTTGTATTTTTCAAGTCAGGATTAAACCCTTTTATATATTCTCGGAACAGTTCAGGGCTGAGAAGGAAAGTACTGTGGTGTCTGCAGTACATAGGCCTGGGTTTTTTCTGCTGCAAACAGAAGACTCGACTTCGAGCCATGGGAAAGGGAAACCTCGAAGTCAACAGAAACAAATCCTCCCATCATGAAACAAACTCTGCCTACATGTTGTCTCCAAAGCCCCAGAAGAAATTTGTGGACCAGGCCTGTGGCCCAAGTCATTCGAAGGAAAGTGTGGTCAGTCCCAAGATGTCTGCTGGACATCAACACTATGGTCAGAGCAGCTCAACCCCCATCAACACTCGGATTGAGCCGTACTACAGTATCTATAACAGCAGCCCGTCCCAGGAAGAGAGCATCCCACATAACTTACAGCCAGTAAATTCTTTTGGATTTGCCAGTTCATATATTGCCATGCATTATCACACCACTAATGATTTAATGCAAGAGTATGATAGCACTTCAGCCAAGCAGATTCCAGTCCCCTCTGTTTAGTCATGGGGGCTAGAGAATCTTATGTAAATGTTTTTGTTTCTGATACTAATTGATTTTTTTAAATTCTGTGAGACCAGAGGTACATCAAAACTTAAAGACCTAGACAGTTGACACTAATGACTCCCTTTTGTCTGAAGTATTAGCATCTATTCGTTTGCTTTGCAGTTTCTTGACGTTTTAAGCGTTGATGTAAAAGTTTATTATTTTACACCTGACCTGTGCTCCAATCTTTTGTACTAAACTTTTAAATAGATGCCAGGGAATGATCATGCTACTGTATTAAAGTAGGGAATGAACTGATTATGGTCATTTGAGTCAATGTTATGGTTCTTTGAAGTAAGTATGAGCTGGAATTTTTAAAGAACGTGAAGGTATCATCTTTACTGAGGCATTATTTTTATTAACTGAATTATAAATTTTGACTCTTTGAAGTGTTGAATTGGGATCAATATACTTTTTTTGGTTGCAGGCTTACTGGAATAAATAACACATTGTTAAAGCAGAAAATCAGAAATGTATTATCTATAACTATTTTTACCAAAAATACACAAGCATTAGTTACTTTCTTTTCATAAGACAGCCAACTAAGAATAGGGTATTAAGATTATTACCATTTGTAATTGTAGACATTATTATTTTGTGTCAGCTGAGTAGCTGTATAGTTCTTTTAAAAAGAAGTCTGGGACTTCCCTGGTGGCGCAGTGGTTGAGAGTCCGCCTGCCGATGCAGGGGACGCGGGTTCGTGCCCCGGTCCGGGAGGATCCCACATGCCGTGGGGCAGTTGGGCCCGTGGGCCATGGCCGCTGAGCCTGCGCGTCCGGAGCCTGTGCTCCGCGATGGGAGAGGCCACAGCAGTGAGAGGCTTGCGTACCGCAGAAGTCTGTTTTTTCTTGCTAAAAATGAATTATTCTATTTCAGAATGATCTTACCCAAGAAACCTAGTGAGGAGGACTGCATCTGTAGTAGAGGGGTGCTCTCCCTGGGGTAGTAGGCACTAACGGTGGTCATCTCATCAGGGTGCTGTTATGTGGGAAGCAGGCTAGACTGTTGTGTGTAGACTCTTGTATGTACAAGAAGGCATAAGGATGAGATGGGGGTGTTTCGATCTATGCTTTCCTTCTGTGTGAGAATGACTTGTTAACAACCTGACGAAGACTATCTTAAGTAACTATTTAGAAAAATTTTTTGGTCTTTGTTTATATATTACCATGGTAGAAAAATTCTTAAGATGATCTGTTTTCAAACTAATTGTGTTATTTCTCTCCCATGAATCTTAAACTGGAAATGGGCAATAAGGCAAAATAGATTAAGTATTTCTACACTTAAACTAATTTTATTATATACTCTGTGATTCCTAGCGTAACTACTGTAAACTTATATTTTTATGTAAAAATGTTTTCATTATACAGTTGGCATTTGAACTCAATACAATTTTGGAACTATAACTTCTAGACAAGATGAGCATCAAGATACAAAACCTATCTTTATAAATTGTTATATTCAAGAACAGTTATTGCAGATTGGAAGGTACTTTGTCCCTTGGATGAAAGGTGTTCAGTTTATAGCATCCTCTCCCATGCTGTTCCCAAATACAGAGGTCATGAGACGCATGGAGAAGACAGCTGGTACTCAGCTAGAACTCTGCTCAGTCTCATCTAATAACTCTTACCTTCCAGGATCAACCAGTCATTTCTATTTCCGAGGCTTAAGTATGAGATATGGATTTTATTTTGCTGTTAAATTCACCTTTTAGGACTCTCTCCCTTCTGTCCTTCTCTCTCTCGTCCTTTTATTTTTGCTGTTAAATTTTATAACAGAAGATGAAATATACACTCTTCTTTTTTTCCTTTGGTAATTGAATGCTATTTTTGGAAGTCACTACGACCTATTTCAACTGTGCTTTTATATTTTTAATACAACACTATTTTCATTTATTAATACTTCCATGAGGTAGGTTCGTATATTACCTCTTTTTAACAAAGAATTAAGAAATAGAATATCCTCTCCCAAGATCATTTGAAGAATTGTGGCAAATTAGGAATGAAACTTTTGTCTAAATTCAGAACCTCGTATTTAAGTCAATAAGCCAAACAGCTTTATAAGTAATAACATTGCAATCAAGAAGCTATTTCATACTTTTTAAGGTATGACTCTCTTTTTTGGCCAGGCATTTCAAATGTGACTCAATAAAAGATTTTTTAAAAAGTAATTTCTACTTGTAAAACTAAAAATGACAGGTTTCCTTTGTGACCTCTGAGTCTGAGATGATCTGACCCATCTTTGGGAGGTAAAAATCATAGCATAAAGACAATAAGCATGTGCATATGAGGTGTTCGGTCTCTTTATGCTCATCAAGAAATTATTGATTTAACTTGCATGAAATACACAGCAGGCTAGATTCTTAGCCTTCCTGTATATTTATATCTCTGTATCTATGTCTATGTGTAGATATATGTAGATACAGATACAGAGATAGATATATGTAACTTGTCTCTTCATAAGTTATATATGTCTATCTATATCTATGTCTATATGGAGATAAAGATATAAATAGACATATATAACTTTTCCATAAGGGCTAAAATGAGAACTTTTATAAAAGTAATGAGAATTCAGTTGAATATGACTAATTAGCAGGGTATATTAATTATTTCTCTTGATGCTTTACTGTGATGCAAATTGTTCTGATGTTAACCATTAGGTCAGATTTGTATTTCTGATGCTTTTAATGTTCTTTTAAACTAATGTTTGGAAAATAAAAATAATGAAAAACCTAACATTTCTGAACATCAGACTGCAATACTTTTACTTTCCTGTCAATCATTTAAAAACCATCGGAGAATAGCAGTGTTGAAACTCAGAGAGTGTTCTTTTCCTTAAAAGACAAATAACTTGTTTGACCACATTGTGTAGCATGCATTTGTGCTCAGAACAATCAAGAATAATTAGTTCCAAAGGTTAATTATTTACTAAACTAAGTTTATCACCCAGCGGGAAAACTCCTAACCATTTCAAAAACTTCTTTAAAATGAAATGAATCTGGAAAAAGATACGGAATTCTGGGTATTTCAGTTTATCAATCATGGTTTTAAGAATCAGAAAACATTAATTTAAGCAGAAAAGAACTGAATATCGGAAATCAGATGTCTTCTCAATCATTAAAAGGTCAAGGCTCTATGATGACATGTCTGCAGGAAACATTCCAGAATAAACAGTACCAGTCTGACTAGCCAGCAGAGATGCTTTTTCCGCTACAGCCAGGAAGGGAAGGAGTGAGGAGGCCTCCTTGGACCTTGGACTTCAAGGATACCTGTTGAAGTAGACATCCAGAGAGATCAGGAAGCTGCTGCACTGCCACAACCTCTACAACTAACCCTCTTGACACCTCCAAAGCAAATGCTAAACATCAAAGCAGTGCCGCAGAAAGAAATTTGGCACCAGGCATTTAGTTGGCAGAACCCAATTTACATTTAACCCTAGTTTCTGTGAATCTGGAAAGTGTAGTTACACTAAAAAGGTAAACTAAAAGGAGGTTCAGAACAGATACTGAGTTCCAATCCACTCCGTCCACAATGGTCCATCTTTTTGATGCTCAACATTTATAGCTGCTCCTTTAGCCATATTTCCAAAGAACACCAACTCTCCCATTTGAAATAATGCAACTTCTCTCATTTAAACAAAAACATGCCTCCTCTCTTCCAGAGGAAAGATGCAAAGTCCGATCAACTATTCTATTCCTCGGTAATGTTACTCTTCTGGTTCAGTCAAAAATCTCAACTTTATATTCTGTAACCTAAGGATGAAATTGTAAAGTTTACCACTGTATGGTCAGGCCACTTAAGATGACTGTTCTCTTGTTCTCTGTACATCCCCTGCCCAACCAGTGCCTGCTTCACCTGCACCCTGTTCACATGACTGACCTTCCTGTGAACTTGCCCCAGCTGGTGATTGTTCTTATCAAAGGGGCAGTGAGAGGCTTGATAAGAGGCATGCCCCTGTTGGTTTCCCTGGTAACTAATGAGCCCACCTGATGTCAATTCCCCTATAACTGGTAATTCCCCCCACAGGGAGCGAAGACTGCTGCCGTGTCCTGCCCGTCGTCCACCACACACAGTGGGCTGTCGCTCCAGGACCTTGCTTCAGACATGTAAGCTCCCCCATCCATTAAACCATTTGATACCAGGGTTCTAGGCCTTCCCCAGTCAATAGAAATTGATAAGAGGCCAGTCAAGAAATTCAGGCAAGGCTTTATTGGCGCCTCTGTTGCAGCAGGAGGGTAGCGAAAACAAGTAACAAGTTCCCTTGCTCACTCCCCAAGGTGGAGGGAGCTGGTTCCTTATATGGGGTTGAGGGTAGGGGTGTGACCAGGGGTCGGGCCAGAGGGGTGGCTTAGGTGTTTTGCCCACCCCTTTGTTGGTATTGAGTGCTGGGGGCATGTGCAGTACCCTGCTTTTGCTCCCGACACCCTGTTTTTACTTCCAGCTCGTCAGAAGTGGCATTTGGGGATTTTTGGTCTTTTTGTATCTTTTGTCTAGAATTTGCCGGAACTGTGCATGGACAGCAGCTACTTTTAGTCCCTTATAGTTTTCTTTGTATCAGTATTTTCTTGCTCCAGGAGATGTTAGTCCAGGCGCAAGCGTTGCAGCACTGCAGCAAAGGGTCCCAGGTCCCAGCCTGTCTCACACTGATGTCTCTGTTGCTGACTCCAGGCTCTTTCTTCAGTCTTGAAGCTGGGCAAGCACAGGCCTTGTAGGCCTGTGGGGTGCAGCCCAATAACCACCAACAAACACATCTTATAGAAAGTAGCAGAGAAAACAGGGTAAGAACAAGAAATAGGTTGAAATGTTTCATAAGGGAGAAAATATGGGTGCTAATATAGGCCTTACTTGCTTCTGATCAGGAAGTTGTGGTTGGTATTTTGTAACTTCCACTACTCCCTGCTTCCTATCCCTTTGCCCTCCGCTAGCATATTGCACAGTCTGAGAAAATATATAACTTTTATAAAATAGTGGAGGGAAGGAAATACTAAGAAAACAAAATTTAGGGAGTATAAAGCAGGATTACAGAAATTAAAACAGCAAGAAAATAAATGTAAATGCTTACTGTCGTTTATAAAAGACAAAAATCCTTGAATTAAAAATATGTAAGGGGCTTCCCTGGTGGCGCAGTGGTTGAGAGTCCGCCTGCCGATGCAGGGGACGCGGGTTCGTGCCCCGGTCTGGGAAGATCCTACATACCGCAGAGCGGCTGGGCCTGTGAGCCATGGCCGCTGAGCCTGTGCGTCCAGAGCCTGTGCTCCGCAACGGGAGAGGCCACAACAGTGAGAGGCCCGTGTACCGCCAAAAAAAAAAAAATAGGGGACTTACCTGGTGGCCCCGTGGTTAACACTCCGTGCTCCCAATGCAGGGGGCCCGGGTTTGATCCCTGGTCAGGGAACTAGATCCCACATGCATGCCGAAACTAAGAGTTCACATGCTTCAACTAAGAGTTTGCATGCCACAACTAAGGAGCCCACAAGTTTCAATAAAGGAGCCCACCTGCTGCAATTAAGAACTGGTGCAACTAACTAACTAACTATTTTTTAAAAATGATATGCAGGGAATTCCCTGTCAGTCCAGTGGTTGGGACTGCACTTTCATTGCCAAAGACCCAGGTTCAGTCCCTTGTTGGGGAACTAGGATCCTACAAGCTGCACAGCGCCGCCAAAAAAAAAAGATATGCAAAATTTGCTGCTTGGAATAGATAAACATAAGATAAACTGATGTAAAAATTAAGAGGCAAAAGTAGATTAAGCTTACATGAAGAAAAAGAAAAAGGGAATGGCAACATTAATATCGGAGAACTAAAGAAGAGAACTAACATTGATAAAGAGAACCCCCAAATATAAAGTAATAACAGAATTCATTCATTCAATGGATATTTATTGAATACTATGTGCCAGGAACTTGAGATACACTGGTGAACACGAGAGAAGTTTCTATTCCCATGACAATTATATTAGGCTAAGGAAGATAAACAGGTAAACAAATATGTAATTTTTATGTGGTGATATGTTCTATGAAGAAAAATAAAACAGTAAAGGCAGAGAAAGTGTCAGGGATGTTAATTTTATACAGGGAAGTTAGAAACTATTTGGGACAATAATACAATTTACTACAGTATTATTTTCATTATCATTTAGTTCTAAATATGCTCTAATTTCCATTATTATTTTTCTTTGGGTCCACAAATTATTTAGAAGTGATTCTCTTAATTTTCCAATAATGATATTTCAATTATTGATTTTTTAACTTAACGACCTTGTGGCAAATGAGATATATACGATTCCAACCCTTGAAAATTGAAATTTGCTTTATGCTCCCGTAGATGGACAGTTTATGTAAACGATCTGAGTATACTCGAAAAGAACGTGTATTTTTTTAAAATAAGTTTATTTATTTATTTTTGTCTGCGTTGGGTCTTCATTGCTGTGCATGGGCTTTCCCTAGTTGTGGCGCGTGGGGTCTACTCTTCATTGTGGTGTGTGGGCTTCTCATTGCGGTGGCTTCTCGTTGCGGAGCATGGGATCTAGGCGCGCGGGCTTTAGTAGTTGTGGAGCACGGACTTCAGTAGTTGTGGCTCGCGGGCTCTAGAGCACAGGCTCAGTAGTTGTGGCGCACGGGCTTAGTTGCTCCATGGCATGTGGGATCTTCCCGGACCAGGGATCGAACCTGTGTCCCCTGCATTGGCAGGCGGATTCTTAACCATTGCGCCACCAGGGAAGTCCCAAGAATGTATATTTTTTGTTGGGTAAAATGTTTTCTACAGGTCCATTAGTTCAAGCCTATTGATTGTATAGTTCAAATCTATATTCTTACTGATTGCGTTTGTTTGTTTGTTTGATCTGGAGAGAGATGGCAGCAAAAGTGCTTATACACAGAGAGTAGACTACTAGCATGTGGTGTGCATGGGTACCCTGCAGAATAGTTTATAGAGGGAAGAGAGAACTTGTTACTTGCTGGGTTGTTAAAGTGGAGGTCAGTTAGGAGTTTCTATGGGAGTGTTATTTTTAAAATTCAATAAATTAGATTTTAGATATTACTCAAAATTCACTTCAGAACTTTATTACTATATACGCATGCATTTGTACATAGTTGTAACCAGAATGTACATGTTTTACCTTCTATTTTTTTCTGTTGAAATGATCATATCATCAAACTTCTGAAGAGCAGATTCATTTTATGAATACTGTTGAAATTACTCATAAACCTGTATCTGTTCAAGGAAAGTAATGTAGAGGAAAATTGCCTTCAGTCAACCTAGCAAATAAGAGAGCTGGGAATAGAGCGTTTCCTTACAGACTTCCCTTACAGAAGTTTTTAAGTTGTCAAAATTGGCAACAAGGAATGTATCTCTGGGTGATAGGTTTAAATTTAGAAACTCATCTACTTGACCTAGAGAGTTTTTCTAGACAAAAGAATTTGTCTTCTGCTTTAGGAATATTGTTAACCTCATTTGATTCACCACCCACTGTCCACTTTCGCCCCACAGCTCTGCTTCTTAGGTGATAAAAAAGTGCTCCATTATATGTCCAATATGCATTCTACAAGTTTTGATTGTGAAAATGCACAAGTGCAGGTAATAACAGCAACCATTGGGCTTACATGACGGTAAGATACACCAATTTCAGAGAGGTTACAATGTGAAAAAATGCTTATCTTAGAATTGGTGATATATGGTGTTTAGTATAAGCTAGGGGAAAACACAAAATTATGGTCCCTTGATAAATACTTTAAGGATCTTTCTTTAAAACTAAGATTTTAAATAGTTCCTTGGTTAGGAACTCTTTACTTCCAGAAGCAGTGGCCTCATAAGATTCCAGGTGGGAATTCTTTTCTAAAGTGGGAAGGGGCAGTAATGAAAGGGCAGCATGAGGTCTTAAAAGAGTAAGGCACAGTAGCCTTCTCAGACAGCTCAGTTGTAGGGACCTGAAAATGAGCATCTATAAACTGGATCCCTTTTTCATGCTCAAGGTACTTGCACCCCAGTCTGAAGATCTCTACACTTGGCCACCAGTAGCACTCCTGGGTGCTGGCAGGTTCAGGTTCCCACCAGATCTGACTTTGGGCTCATTCTTGAGTAATTCTCCATAACCTAGCCAGGCCAGATTATGGAGGCTCCCCTTTCAAGGTCGTTCTCTTCACTCAGTTTAGTGGCAATGATACATGGAAACTACAGTGGGACTTTTGACTCCCAGAAGTAGGCGTTCTCTCCCTTATTCACTTAAAGCAGTTGTTTTTCTTCTTCATTACTGAAAGAAGTCTATGGTCCCGTAAAAGAGATTTGCTCTCACTGCCTCCCTACTGGAGTTGAAGGAAGGCCGAGAGTCAGTGAAGACACCAGGTCTGTGGAATGGTGAGGAGAGGCAGGTTGGCGGTCAGGGAAAAAGGCTCACCTCCTCCAGGGATCCAGGCTTTAGAGAGGGCAGGCCTAGACTGAGCTTAGAACCACAGCCAAAGCAGCCAAGCTCCACCAGTGAGAGGACTCTGCCTCAGCAGGTGACTGGGGAATGTGCTTCAGTGTATATCAGTCAGCAACACCGGCCCAAGTGTGAAGTCTTCTTGAAGTGAGGGCTTGAAGCCAGATGTTGTAATTTTTGAGGGGATGAAGAAGGGAAAGGAGGAGCAGAAAGATAGGAAAATAGCTCCCTACTTCCTCTCCCACCCCTAAATATGGATCTGTAAATTGAGAAGCAGGTGCTGGCAGTGATTAACGATATTCAGTCTTTCAATACCACTTAAATGCTGATGACACTCATTTTATCTCTCTAATCCTAACCCTCCCTGAACTCCATGCTGGTCTATCCAATTGTCTATTCAGTGTCTCCACTTGGATGTCTAATAGACATGTACAAAACTGAACTCTTGATTCAAACCCGCTCCCCACAAACTTGTGCCTCCTGCTGTTTTATCATCTCAGTAAACAGCACCGCAATGACCAGTGCACAGCTCAGTCAGGGCCCTTGATTCTTTTCTTTCTCTTGCATGCCACATCTAATTGATAGAGCAATCCTCAATTATCTTGAAAATATACTCTGAATCCAACTCTTTCTCACCTCCTTCAACCCCATCCCTTCTAGCCCATACCCCCACCATCTCTCACCTGGACTGTTAAACTAGCCTCATAACCATTCTCCCACCTTCCAGTCTTTCTCTCCCACAGTCTCCTTCCTCTGTGTCTGTGACCCTTTTAAAGTAAATCATATTTGTCACTCTCTTGCTTAAAACCTTCCAGCAGCTTTCCATCCCACTTAGAACAAAATCTGAAGTCCTTGCTATGGCCTACATGGCCCTAATAATCTGGCCCCTGGTTTCCTCTTTGTCCTCATTTCCTTTCATGTGTACTCTGCCTAATGTGCTTGGGCTACACAGCCTTTTTGGCTATTTCTCGCACGCCTCCATTTTGTTCTCATGTCAGGGAATTAATTCCCCCAGGAATACTTCAGCCTGGAATGATCTTCCCCCAGGGCCTTTCCTAGTTTCCATGTTCAACATAGCTTTCCACCCCATCACTATATATCCTTCTGCCATACTTTATTTTCTTCATGATTCTTATCATTACCCAACATTATGCTACTGTATTAGCCTGCTCGGGCTTCCATAACAAAATACCACAGACTAACTGGCTTAAATAACAGAAATTAATTTTCTCACAATTCTGGAGGCTAGAAGTTCAAGGTCAAAATGCCATCAGGATTGGTTTCTTGTGAGGTCTCTTTTCCTGGCTTGTGGAAGGCTGCCTTCTCATTGTGTCCTCATGTGGCCTCTTCTCTGTATGTGCATGGAGGGAGAAGTTTAGGGGTCTCTGGTGTCTCTTCCCCTTCTAAGGACACCAGTCCTATCAGATTAGGGCCCCACCCTTGTGACCTAATTTAACCTTAATTCCCTCCTTAAATGCCTTATCTCCAGATACAGTCACATTGTGGGTTATAGCTTCAAACATGAATTTTGGGGGCTGGGGGGCACACTTCAGTTCATAATAGTTACATATAATTGTTTACTGGCTGTCTCCATTAGAAAAACGCTGTAATAAGGCAAAGACTGTCTATTTTGATCAGCACCATATCCCTAGTAACTATTAGTCCTTGGCCCTGGTGGGCTTCCAGTGATGACTGTTGAATAAATGAATCATATAATAAATGACTGAACGGATAAAGCCTGAAAGTGATGTCCACCCAGATATCTATCTGGCTGGCTTACAATTTCCCCATGTTTGTTACTTTCTGTATCCCTCTCTATATTCCCAGGATGACTATCAGCAGGACTCTAATGAAAGGGGATATGGGTCTTGATTTAGGAGGACTACAAAGCATTTCTGTTTACTCAGGAGACCATCTCTAAGGGCATCTTTTCCCAGGTGACCACCCTGGCTGCCCAGGAGCTGCCAGACAACCTGCATTCATTCTCATTCGAATTTCTTGGCTCATAATGCAGCCTGAGGACTCTGAGGATAAAAGCAAACTCTTCAGCAACCACAAAGGAGTTAAGGAGAAAAGGGGTAACTGGTTCTTGGCGGGACAGAAGGGACGATACCAGTTACTTTAAAGCAGATGACAATTTCAATAAAGGTGCAGATTTAGTGAAATTCTGCTTTCCATAAGAGATAGTTAACAGGCAATCTGTTTAGGTACAGTGCCTTTGAGATTAATTTTACCAAAGTAAAAATATAACTTTATTGTTTATGGACAAATTACTGAATTTTCACTCCTTTACCCCAATAAAGAGATAATTCTGATAAAAAATAAATAAATACACTTAGCTGGTTCAGTTTGTTTCTCTGAGTTCCATTTCTGTGAAGGTTTGTTTTTTTGACACTTTTCCAAACCTTCAGCTGCTTGTAGCATGCTGATGAGTGGGAGATCTTTCAACTGTGGGAACCTTGATTTTCATGCAAAGCCTGATTTTTGCAAAATGTACTTTGTTCAGATGCCAGATAGGCCTTAAAAAGCAGAGCGAGTCACAGAGGGTGCTTTATGCCTGTCTTCTGGGGCCGTGGTACTAGGATAGGTTTTGTAACCTGTATAAATGCTTCAGGTTCAATACATTTCATATCTGACGTTAGGAAGGGCTTATGAAAGTTTCTTGCTCATTTGCTTGGGTTTAGCAACAACGTATGTCAAAGAAATTGTAAGAACTGATTTTATTTATATTACTCTGAGGAAAGATATGACTGGGAATTGTATTCTTCACAGAGAACCATAATGTTAGACACTTTCTTTGAGGAGTTCAGAGTACCTCAGAACTGGCATGTTTTCAGTACATGGAGTTGGAGACTGAAAATTGAATTTTCTTGGGAATTCCCAGGTGGTCCAGTAGTTAGGACTTGGCGCTTTCACTGTAGGGTCCCAGGTTTGATCCCTGGTTGGGGAACTAAGATCCTGCAAGCTGCATGGCCAAAAAAAAAAAAAAATTAATTTTCTTAACCTTTGAGATCAGGAACTTTACTCAATCACTGCCCACTAGTGGGAGAAATGAAACACAATAAGGAGGCAAAGACATTGTACTCCTGTTAGGAAGAAGAAGCAACATATGGGACCGTGGGAAAGCAGTGTAAAGCAGCAAAAAATTAAACAATGTTGGGGGGAACCTGAGTGAAAAGGAATACAGATGGAACAAATCAATAATTCTACTCCTTTTTCTTTCCCAACCATTGTAAAACTGAGGAAAACATTTTTTTCCTCCAAGCACCAAACACTGAATAATAAGGACTGTTAGGAAACCCATGGGAATTGGAGTAGTTGGGGAAGAGAGGATGAAGGTTCAATCATTTATTCAGCAAATATTTGTTGAGTGTCAATTTTATGCAAGGTCTGAGAAGAAACAAAATTAAGACATATTCTTTACTCCAACAAATAAAAGAAAAAGGAATTCTTTTTATCATTTAATCATAAATGCAATCTGGATCTAGATAAATCGTCACTGCACTTGCATCATTTACCATCACAGGAGGATTATCAAAGAAGGTAGGGTTTGATGGCATTTAACCAAGCCAGAATCTCCAAGGTAACACTTTAATCTTGTTAGTGAACTTTCATTTGCCCGATTTGTGGGTGGCATTAGCTTAAGAAAAGTTAGTGGAGTTCCATGATAAAAATAATATATGGAAAAAAATGGGTGTCATACGTTACCAGGACAAAATCAGTCATTTCCCTCATCTTACAGGACATTTTGCTGAGTCCCTCGGTGTGTTCTCTCTGGTGGAAGATGATAACCGAGAGTGGTTAATGGGGCAGATGCTCTGTGAATAGAAAGCACTATGGCATATTATTTACAAACACGGACTCTAGAATTTAAACTGATTGAACTGTTGGCTCAGCCAACTGTAGTTTAGTTCAGTTCTTGTAGCCTCATTTTCCTTATCTGTGAGTTAACGATAGTAAACCTACCTCACAGGATTGTGAACATAGGGTATGTGAAGGGTTTAGCATAGTGCCTACTATTTAATAAATGTTCAAGAAGTGACAGCTGTCATTTTTATTTTTATAAAAGAAGAGTCTGGGATAGCCTGTTATCTGAAATTCAAAGAATAATGACACGAGATTGTTCACAACTGGCTTTTTGGGGGTGAAACCCTTTCTTGGAGGTGGTTAATGAAAGTTTTTCCAACAAATGATTTCTCAAGATGGCTTAGGAATATATATATATTTTTTTAATACTTATTTATTTGGCAGCACCAGGTCTTAGTCATGGCACGTGGGATCTTTAGTTGCGGCATGTGAACTCTTAGTTGCGGCATGTGGGATCTAGTTCCCTGACCAGGGATCGAACCTGGGCCCCCTGCACTGGGAGCATGGAGTCTTAGCCACTGGACCACCAGGGAAGTACAAGATGGCTTAAAAATATTAATAACTATAAGTATGGAAAACTAATCTAGGGGAAAAACAACTTCCAATCTCCTTGACCAATTATTAATATTTTTCTAATCTATGGGATAATATTTGGACCTCTGATAGAATTCTTAAATGAGTAAATTGGTTTTTACTGCTATTAAAGACCACTGGTGATTAATTGGCAAACTAGTATTTTATTGAGGACACAGAAGCTTTTAGAACCCAACAAAGTTCACTATTTTTGGCTGTATTACTGAGTGAATTTAGATAGTAAAGCAGATTTGACTTACTGGGTTTTACAATCTACTTTGCTGGACTTTCAAGGACGTTTGATTTTTAGTATTATATATTTACAAAATGAAAATTATGTTTGTGCTTCGGGCAAATATACAGAAAGCGATATTTTTTCTTAAATTCAGGCAGAGCATAATTTATTCTATTGAAAGGTGCTGGAAAGCAGTTTAACATATTTGAAATATATAATGTAGTATATGATTAGATGTGAGATGTTTAGCATTATTTCATAGTCTCACAAGCATCTTCCATAGTTGAGATGATTACCATTTCCAGAACTTCTGCTTGATTCACTTGCTTTTGATGCACACTTTTTGTTTCAAATATAAAAAATTATAAAATTCTTAAAAGTTTACAAATATGTGTGGATGCAAAACACTACAAGCCCTATATTCCATTTGTTAGTAATTCTGACTTTCTTCTTTGCATTTTATAAGTTTTGAGACTGTCAGGCCTGCCTTTATTTTCTTTAGGTGTTAAAGAGTGGAATTCTATTCTTCAGACTGTAGTTCTTTCGAAAGCAAGTGAGGAAAACATGCTCATTCTTCCTAAACACTGCAAAAAAGCATTAGTATACTGTGTTATTACTAATAGAGAAGACTTGTAAGATACCAGGATCACAGTGATTGAAGCCATGACTGATGAAAGTAACCTGTTAACCTCTCACCTTAATTCTGATTGGTTATATACCTGTGTGGTCTCGATGCTAATATTTTAAGTGACAATTCAATTTTCTGAAAGGTGATGGAGGTATTAATTTAGTTACTCTACAATGCTGTAATATGGTAAAAGTGAAGAGTAATTGTATCCCCACCAACTCCTCTACACATGTAACACCCACTCTTCCCCTCAGGATCTTTTGTGTTTTATTACATGAAACCTGATTCATGAATGACTGTGTGCACCAGTGTCAGTCCACATATTAAATATTAGTGAAGCTTAATTCCTCTTTTGCAGATGAAAAATTAGTAGAATTTCTAGTATTTTCTTCCCATAATCCACTGGATCATCTCGCCTGCTTGTACAACCTACTTTTGAGACTACTGGCAACTGAAATAAAGCATGCTTTTGGTACGTAGTGGTCCATGGTTTCTCTACCACCCCTGTCAAACAACTGAAAAAAAGAAATGGAGAAATGGATTTTCTTTTAAGCCATGTCACCATGGCAATATATTTTGAAAACTTTTGCCTCAACAGCTCATCATAACATATAACATACACACATATGAAAATAGTTCTATTTGTATGTTCAAATGGAAATGTAAGCCCTGGTAAGTAAAATTACCCAACACTAGTAAGAAAGTTTAAAATCACTTTCTAGTATAGCTGATATTTATTTTCATTTGAAACTCTGATTGCAAATACTATTTATTCAAAATTCAAATCTTGATTCTTACTTTCCTTTTTAGATTGACCTTTTATGTTAGCTATTTGGTGCTACTGGGTCAATAATTTGGCCTGATTATGTACTATGAAGTTTAAGCTTTGTCACAAATCAGGTCAGGCCTTTTTGTATATCAGACTGACTGAAAAGGATAGTTCACCAAGACTGTACACAAAGCTTACTATTCAGTTTAGCTGAGATAATTTGTTGCCCTTTGTTGCCGAAGTCCCTTTAATCAAGGATACAAGGATATAAACAAGGCCCCATCTAGTGGTATCTTGAAAAAAAGCAGGTAAAGCTGAAAAAAGGGGGGAAAAAAAAAGTCTCCATGTCACAATCTTCCTGTAAAATGAGCTACTAGTTATTTCCCTGAAACCCTAGTCAGGAGGGTTAGTATGTGTGAAATTGTTAAAAGTGAAGTGCCTGAGTCACAGTGATCCTCGATCACTGGAGAATTTATTTAAAATAAAGAGAATCACTCAGGAAACATATTCAAATGTAGAGTCTTAGGCTCTGGGCTAAAGAATCTGATTTAGCACCCACCTTAACAGAGATTCCACTTTGAGAAAGACTTCTCAAAGTACATTAGGCATATTGTAGCTGAGCCCTTTTTCCTGCCTACTAATATAGAAGAATGGCTGCACAATCTAGGTAGCAACAAACAATTTAGAGATCAAAAAACTTCATAGATTAGTGATAGGGGACCCAAGATTTAGAAGGGCTATAGAGAGATACCTGGCCTAGCCTTCCTCTCAAAGAAGTTTAAGCTGTTAGCCAAGACAGAAGGCTGACTTAGTTTTTATTATGACTTCTATTTTTAAGAATCTTCTGTAGTAAACTATTCTAATACAGTTTTTCAGATTTTTCCCCCCTCTCTTACAAAAGAAAGAGTTTGGCCTAAATATTCCCCAAGTATTTTTTTGGCACTAAGCTTTCACAGTTCTCTCTCCTCTCCTATACCTATAATCTAAATGTGAAAGTAAACCTGTTTGTCTTAATTAATTGATATAGTAAATATAATTCTATACTTTATTAAAGAATTAAATTTTAATGGCTTTGGTATCTGATCTTATTATGTTAATAGGAGACAAGGGAGATATTAGGAAATAAACTAACATTTATTGGGAACTTGCTAGGCTTTTTATATACAGAGAAAATTAATGCACTGATACAACCACCTTATGAAGTAATAAGTAGTCTCTCTACAATAGAGGAAGTGAGGCTCGAAGTGGTTAACTGCTGTCTAGGATCACACAGCTAGTACGTTAAAGAGAGTATCTGGATTTAGGTTCGAATTCGAAGTGCATGCTACTTCTACATGTGCTGCTTCCTACTAAAATCTATAGATAGCCTTCCAATAGTCAATTATATTAACCTTTTCTCAAACTAAAATATCTTTGACCAGAACTGCTGAGAAGGAGGAAAAGGAAAGTATCTTATGGGTACTCTTCTGCCCTTATTTAGACATGTATGTCCAAAATACAACAGGATGATGTTGTGTGAAACAGAGTAATGGAGAAAATAAAGAAACTGTATAATGTGCCATTGACTACATGACAACACTGCTTGTGGACATTTTATTCACTTTAAAATAAATATTGTGCTATAAAACTGTCCGGAACTAAAATCTGTAGTATATAGTAGGCAAGTACAAAGGATAGCCAGCACAGTGTGTTTTGTTAAGATAAATCATTCTAAATCGAAAGAGAAGAATCACCGACTGTCTATACCAGGTACATATTTTTTGGGGAAACACACTCATATCAAGGAGAAAGAAACAGATAAAAGTTCTGAGAGAGAAGCAATCTATTGTAAATAAGAGTTTCTTGAGATTAACAGAGGAGAAGAAAACTTATATGTGAGGCTTTACTGTGTGTCCAGTTTCTAGTTTAATACCTGGTAGAGAGCGGTTGCTAAATAGAAATTTGTTGAAAGGATTTCAGGCACTAGAAATTACATATTTAACACAGTCTCTCATTTAAACAACCTCCTGTCAATTTCTTTCTTCATTAGCCTTACTTTATTAGCTAGTGTATATACTATAATTTACATAATAAATCTATTATTTAAAAACTTTCAATAGGTACAATGATTATGACATTTCATTAGGATGGACTCTAAATTGCTTGGACAGGATTTATTTTGGAATCACATTATCCAAGCAAAGAAAAACACACAATCAGTTCATAAGACACAACAAAAATGAAAAAGGTGAAACAAAACGTCTGCCTTAGAAGTTTATCAATAACCTCTTATGTACACATACATATTCACAAAGTGGTTGAGAGTCCTTTTATACAATCCTTTAGATGCAGTCCAATGACTGAGAGCTCTATAATGGGACATATGGTCAGACAAATCATCATGACTTCCAATGATCTTTTTTTTCCCCTGAACTTTGTTACCCTTTAGTTGGGGAGAGAAAGAAGTCCATTTTCGTCTGCTGTATCTAAGATTTTACAGATCACTGGAGATTCAACCTAAAGAACAACAACAATAAAACCATTAAAAAGCTGCTAAGCTGAATACTTTATTCAGTATTTTTCTGCTGAATGAATACCTATAAATTTGATAAATGTATACGAGTCCTTGTTTTGGATAAACCATACAATGTTATTTCTACAAATTGAGCTTTTTAGAAAACATTTAGTCATCCAAATAAAATACCAGATAGGTAGAGAAGGTATTTTTATCTTTAAGTAAAAGAGATGAGAAAAGAAGTACAGGACAAGAATGAGAGAGAAATACATAGCTAGGTCTTATATAACAAAAAAGTAGCAGAATATGGCAACATAATAAGTTGTACAATTCAGGAAAAGGTAAAAAAAAAATACAATCCAAAAATGGGCCAGGTGTTAAAATGATCAGATTTAAGATAACTATAATAAATATAATGAAGGAAATAGTGGAAAAGGTAGACAACATGTGTGAATAGATGGGGGATTTTAGCAGAAATGAAGCCATAAAAAAGAACCAAATGGAAATATTAGAAATGAAAAATACATCAGATACAAATTCATTCAAAGAGGTGGACAGGACACAGCAGAGGAAAGAATCAATGAACTTGAAGACAATTCAATAGAAATGACATGACCTAAATTGAAACAAAGAAGGTAAGAATAAAATAAAGGGCCTGAGATTTGGGGACAACTTCAAACTAACATGTTTAATCAGAGTCCCAGAAATAGAAAAAAGGTGGGGCAGAAGAAATCTTTGAAAAGATGATGGCCAAAATTTTTCCAAACCTAATGAATTATATCAACCTACAAACCTGAGAAGCTCAGTGAACTCCAACCAGGATAAATAACAAGGAAAACCACCCTTACGCATCGCATAACCAAAGGTAGAACCATATTTCTAGAAGGAAGTAGAAGATAATACCTTCATGACTTTGGGGTGGCAAAATTTCTTAAAACAAAAAAATCATTAGCAATAAAATGGGAAAAAAATAGATAAAATGAACTTCATCAAATAAACTTTTGCTCATCAAAAGACAGTAAGAAAAAAGAATAGTCAAGACATCAGGGGAAAAATCTGCAATTAAAATAGAAAAAAACTCATGTCCATTATATATTTGAACTCCTAGAAATAAATAATAATAAGACAGACAACACCAACAAAAATGGGTAAAAGACTGAGAAAGACTCTCTCCTTGGCCAAATAGTAAGGCTCCCCTGAGCCCTCTTTTTGACTAGGCCTCTTTTTGTTCCTGGGCCTGCCAAGTCCAGTTGCAGCAGTAATTCTGATAAGTCAGTTTAGAGAGAATCCCTCACTCTGAATATCTAATCACCCTCCATATCTGATCAAATTCCTCCTCTCTCACTTTTGATATCTGATCTTCCTGGCCAGCCTTCAGCAATAATTCTGTTAAGTCAGTTTAGCAAGAATCCCCTACCCCCATGTCTCCTTTTAGTAATTTGCCATACAATGACTACTCCCCAACACCCCATTGCTGCTTGTTGACTATGTATCCCTGGCTGTCTTTGCTGTATTTGGAGATGAGCTGACTCTCTCTCCCCTATTATGATAGTCTTGACACTTGTGGCAACAGTCCTGAATAAAGTCTTCCTTACTGTTTTTGTATCAGAATAATTTTTTCTTTAAAAAGACTTGGCCAGACACTTCACCAAAGAAGGTATACAGATGAATAATCACATGAAAAGGTTTCAACAACACTTTTCATATGGGAAATGCAAATTAAAATCACTAAAATGGCTAAAATAAAAAAGACTGACAACACCAAATATTGGTAAGGATGTGGAGCAATTGGACTCTCATATATTGCTGGCAGGAGTAAAATGATGAAAACAAAGGCTGAGTCTAAGAGACATGCTTTGTCAAAGAGGCCAGGCATAAAACATTATAGACTATATGATCCCATTCATATGGAATCAAAAAAGAGGTAAAACTGATCTATGGTATCAGAAAATAGAAAGGAGTATCTTTGGGAATTGAGGGGTATTGACAGGAAAGGGGTATAAGAAAATTTTCTGCAGTGATAGATACCTTGTTTTGGGTAATAGTTAAATGGGTATATAAAACTGTCAAAACCCATCAGACTCAACACTTAAGAACTTTGCATTTTACTTTATGTAAATTATACCTCAATTAAAAAATGTCAATTTTTACAAGTAGTATGAGGGTTATATTAAACTTTGGATACTACTGAAGGTCCTTTCTAGACTTAATGCTAAAAATTAAAATGTGGCCCCAAACTGAATTCCTGAGTATCAGTTTTTCACTTACCCCAAGGATATACTGACAGGAGTGAGGCTCTAGCATATATACAGTAACAGCATGAGGAGAATCTGATTCTTTACACCTAAAACAGAGAGTACTTTAAGGCACTGTCCAAACAATACAAAATTATTTTAAATTGTTTTCCTCTCAAGGATAAAAATGCCTTGTAAGTGGTTCTGTATAATTTAATAAATAATTGAAATAATTTAATTTGATAATAACTTATAAATAAATAACAATTATGATTTTACTATTTTATAATAAAACAGTATTTTATGACAAATCCATAAATTATTATGAATAAATATAATTATCCATAATTATATATTTATATAATCTTTTGTCCATAGGAAGCAGACTAAAGAGAAAGGCATAAAGCATGATTTGATGGTCTAACTTACTTTAGTTTTACAGTCACCTGTCTTGGTTTGTCAGTTATATCACAAATATCTCCATTCCCATAAAAATGTGACACCATCCTGAATCAGAAAAACACACAAGCTTTATTAAACTAAAACTTCACTCATTCAGAGTAATTGTAATGGGTAGGGTGAGAAGATGGTTACAGGGATCAGTTTTGCATTAGTTAAAAAAAAATCTGACTATAAAATACTCCTTAAAAATACATATTTTTAAGGTTATGTCACAGAGAAAGTCTTTCAGCTTCTATAAATAATACAAAGTTGAGATACCTCTTAGTGGTTTAATTAATAAGAATGATCTTTAACTTGCACATAATTTATTTGTATACAAATAGTTAAGGTTAAATTGCTTTTAAAAGTTTTCTTTTAAAGCTAACCATTTCCCCAGCCCTGTATATTGTTTCCTTTGTGGAACAGTTTCCCTGTCTTCCCATCCTCCATTCAGCTCCACTCATTAAAATACTGTAATGCAGGTATACAAAGGTAAAGCCTAAGCTAAGCTATAAATTCCAAAGAGCAGGAACCAAAGACAAGTTTTAATTTTGCTAGCCTCACACTCCTGTGCTTCAATATTTGTTGCACATGATACCATGAGCTATTTTCACTTGAAACATATAAACATTTAAAAAACTGATCCGTTTAGTATATTAATACTTAAATACCTATCTCTTAATTTTGCTAATTTTGATTTTGGTCAGTCCAATAAGTCGGCACATTCTGAAAACAGACTCTCTCAATACCATCTATGCTAGGAAGGACAAAGTTAACATCTGAGAAGGAAAAAGAATGAATAATTTAAAATTCACTGGGTAATGGACTATAAGAAAAGCTAAAGTTTAGTTATTCTTGGAAAAGAAGAGATTAATTTACTTCTGCTATAACAAGATAAACCTAATAGCCCAAAAGAGATGTGAGGTAGTTCTTCAAAAAACCATTGTTTAACAATTTTCAACCATTACCCCACTTTAAGTAACAAAGGGAAATGCTGGAGTATATTTAAATAGAGTTAAGTAGCTTAAAGTGGTAGCGATTACACATGAAGGGGGAAAATGTTTATAACAGCCTTAGACCTAATACCTGGAATTGTACCAGTGTTACTAGCACCACCACCACTCTCATTACTATACACCACCACCACTGTCAAAGGCAGCAGCCAAAGTTTATTTCATGCAATTGCCAGGCACTACACTTTACATGAATTACCTCATTTAAATGTCATAACAATTCTCTGAGGCAAATACTACTAGACAATTCTCTGAGGCAAATACTACTAGACAAGAAAAGTGAGGCTTATGAAGATTACATAATTTGCCCAAGGTAGTAAGTGAATCGCCAGTATTTGAATACAGGGTATCTGACTTCAGAAACTGTGCTCTTAACTATTACACTATGTTGTTCCCTGTAGAAAAGAAAACTAACTTAAAAAATGTCCCTGAGAAAAGCTGACCAGATATTTTACTTTAAATTTATGTTTTTCAATATCCTGAGTTTTAAATATTCTAAGATCTAAAGGCAAATAAATTTAATATTTACCTGACTGTCTGGGTACCATCGTCTTGAAGGTGATAGGCTCTAGCAGTATTCTTCTTAGCCCATTCAATATGTTCTTCTTGGTTCCATGTCCCCACAACCACAGAGGTTTTCCCACTATCCTTGTCCTAATATATAAAAAAATATTTGTGACAATGCATGCTTGACATCAAGGTGACATTTATGCTGATGGCTTACAAGCTACAGATCTTATCCTCATCTGCACACTGGATATCTATGTTTAGACGTGATAATGTTAGTCAAACTTCTCAATTAGTAGAAATTTGAGCTCATTATTCTTTACTCCTTGTTTCTCTGAATTATGAAACAAGTACTTTCTAGTCAGGTTAGGTCCTGATGTCGTTTTTTGTTTTTGTTTTTTTTTGCGGTATGCGGGCCTGTCACTGTTGTGGCCTCTCCCGTCGCGGAGCACAGGCTCCGGTCGCGCAGGCTCAGCGGCCATGGCTCACGGGCCCAGCCGCTCCACGGCATGTGGGATCTTCCCAGACCGGGGCACGAACCCGTATCCCCTGCATCGGCAGGCGGACTCTCAACCACTGTGCCACCAGGGAAGCCCCTGATGTAGTTATTTTTGACTCTTCTATTTCCTTTCTCTTCTACATTTATCAGTCCTGTCAATTATTTTCCTGGAAATGTTCTTGGCTTCACTCTTTCTCTACATGTCCATTGCCAACATCTCACCCCCAACTAAGAGTTTAATCTCTCATACCTAGATAATACAACCACATACTACTGTGATTCTTATTTAAATATTTGGCCTCTATCTCTTACCCTGTAGCCACACTGAACCTATCTTCATGCTACTCTTTAAAATGCAAACCTTCAAGTTATACTAGTTTTCACACTACTCATTTGACACGATGCACTATATATTGTCCTGTATGTGGAATTCCTTCTCTCTCATTTTCCTTCCGTTCCTTTTCCTTCCTTTTCTTCTTTATATTTTATGCCAGGGACCATGCTGGGCACGAGTATACATATGATTAGTAGAACTAAAAACACTTAGAGGCAAAGGAAACAGCCACAGCCACTGCTACAGTGGAGCTTATTGCCTAGTGGGAGAGCCATTAAACATTCTTTTAGCAACTACACTGTAAATTTCTAGAGAGACAGGGATTAGAGCTGCACAGTGAATCAAGAGGTTGGATATGGAACAAGAGTGCCTGGGTTTGAATTTTAGTTTCACCATTTACTACCTATGTGATTTTAGGCAAGTTACTAAATCTTTGCTTCAGTTTCCTCATCTTGGAGTAACAATACTCATCTCTTACAACTGTTACGAGCATTAAATGAGTTGATATTTGTAAAGTACTTAGAACAATGCCTGGTATACAGTAAGCACTATATTTGTTAGCTACTATTATTTTTCTGTCTCCCAAAGCTCCTACCAGAGTTCTTCAAGAAGTTCTAGGGACTTCCCTGGTGGTCCAGTGGTCAAGTGCTCCCAATGCAGGGGGCCCCTGTTCGACCCCTGGTCAGGGAACTAGATCCCACATGCTACAACTAAGAGCCCGCATCCTGCAACTAAAGATCCCACATGCAGCAATGAAGATCCCGCATGCTGCAACTAAAACCCGGCGCAACCAAATAAATTTAAACAAAAAGAAAAAGAAAAAAAAAGTTCTAGGTTACATGACCTTGACTAAAATAAGTTTGATAAAACCTAGTGTTCGCAAGTGTATACGAAAACAGCCATTGTTAATGGAAATGTAAACTGGTCCAACCCTTTGGAAAGCAATTGTTCAGTATGCATACATTTTGACCTAGCAAGTACATTTCTAGAAATGTGCCCTATGAATATACTTGCAAAAGTTCACAAACACAACTATTTAAAAATGCTCACTAAGATGCTGTCACAGCAAAAACTGGAAACAACTCAAAGGCTCATCAATACACGTCTGGCTAAATATACTGTGGGTAGAGACATAATCCTCTGAACCTGCTGAAAAAAATAAGATCAGTTGTTGCTGGCATGGAAAGATCTCCAAGATACTAGGTGAAAAGAAAAAGTGCTGAGCAGTGCATTTAGTATATCCCTTCTGTATAAATAAAAGGGTTACATCAACATTTACATATAGGCATTTTGTTCCCTTCTGGTGGGTTAGCTAAGAAAAAGTTAACAGCTGTTACTTTTTTAAAACATTTATTTTTTAAAATTTATTATTACTTATTTATTTATTTTCTGAACCCCCTCCCTCCCCCCGGCCTGAGTGAGCCAGAGTCCCCGAATCAGCTGCTCCTTTTTTTTTCTTTTTTGAATTTTATTTTTTTATGCAGCAGGTCCTTATTAGTTATCCATTTTATACACAAGAGTGTATACATGTCAATCCCAATAGCCCAATTCATCACCACCACCCCTGCCACTTTACCCCCTTGGTGTCCATAAATTTGTTCTATACATCTGTGTCTCAATTTCTGCCCTGCAAACCAGTTCATCTGTAACATTTTTCTAGGTCCCACATATATGCGTTAATATACGATACTTTTCTCTTTCTGACTTACTTCACTCTGTATGACAGTCTCTAGATCCATCCACATCTCTACAAATGACGCAATTTCGTTCCTTTTTATGGCTGAGTAATATTCCATTGTATATATGTACATCTTCTTTATCCATTCGTCTGTCGGTGGGCACTTAGGTTGCTTCCATGACCTGGTTATTCTACATAGTGCTGCAATGAACATTGGGGTGCATGTGTCTGTTTGAATTATGGTTTTCTCTGGGTATATGCCCAGTAGTGGGATTGCTGGATCATATGGTAATTCTTAGCTTTTTAAGGAACCTCCATACTGTTCTCCATAGTGGCTGTATCAATTTATATTCCCACCAACAGTGCAAGAGGGTTCCCTTTTCTCCACACCCTCTCCAGCATTTATTGTTTTTAGATTTTGTGATGGTGCCCATTCTAACTGGTGTGAGGTGATACCTCATTGTAGTTTTGATTTGCATTTCTCTAATAATTAGTGATGTTGAGCAGCTTTTCATGTGCTTCTTGGCCATCTGTATGTCTTTTTTGGAGAAATGTCTATTTAGGTCTTCTGCCCATTTTTAGGTTGGGTTGTTTGTTTTTTTAATATTGAGCTGCAGGAGCTGTTTATATATTTTGGAGATTAATCCTTTGCCCGTTGATTCGTTTGCAAATATTTTCTCCCATTCTGAGGGTTGTCTTTTTGTCTTGTTTATGGTTTCCTTTGCTGTGCAAAAGCTTTGAAGTTTCATTAGGTCCCATTTGTTTATTTTTGTTTTTATTTCCATTACTCTAGGAGGTGGATCAAAAAAGATCTTGCTGTGATTTATGTCAAAGAGTGTTCTTCCTGTTTTCCTCTAAGAGTTTTACAGTGTCCGGTCTTACATTTAGGTCTCTAATCCATTTTGAGTTTATTTTTGTGTATGGTGTTAGGGAGTTTTCTAATTTCATTCTTTTACATGTAGCTGTCCAGTTTTCCCAGCACTACTTATGAAGAAACTGTCTTTTCTGCATTGTATATCCTTGCCTCCTTTGTCATAGATTAGTTGACCATAGGTACGTGGGTTTACCTCTAGGCTTTCTATCCTGTTCCACTGATACATTTCTGTTTTTGTGCCAGTACCATATTGTCTTGATTACTGTAGCTTTGTAGTATAGTCTGAAGTCAGGGAGCCTGATTCCTCCAGCTCTGTTTTTCTTTCTCAAGATTGCTTTGGCTATTCAGAGTCTTTTGTGTTTCCATACAAATTGTCAAATTTTTTGTTCTAGTTCTGTGAAAAATGCCATTGGTAGTTTGATAGGGATTGCACTGAATCTGTAGATTGCTTTGGGTAGTATAGTCATTTCCACAATGTTGATCTTCCAATCCAAGAACATGGTATATCTCTCCATCTGTTGGTATCATCTTTAATTTCTTTCATCAGTGTCTTATAGTTTTCTGCATACAGGTCTTTTGTCTCCTTAGGTAGATTTATCCCTAGGTATTTTACTCTTTTCATTGCAGTGGTAAATGGGAGTGTTTCCTTAATTTCTCTTTCAGATTTTTCATCATTAGTGTATAGGAATGCAAGAGATTTCTGTACATTAATGTTGTATCCTGCTACTTTACCAAATTCATTGATGAGCTCTAGTAGTTTTCTGGTAGCATCTTTAGGATTCTCTATGTATCGTATCATGTCATCTGCATACAGTGACAGTTTTACTTCTTTTCTGAAGTGGATTCCTTTTATTTCTTTTTCATCTCTGATTGCTGTGGCTGAACCTTCCAAAACTATGTTGAATAATAGTGGTGAGAGTGGGCAACCTTGTCTTGTTCCTGATCTTAGTGGAAATGGTTTCAATTTTTCACCATTGAGAATGATGTTGGCTGTGGGTTTGTCATATATAGCAAGTTCCCTCTGTGCCTACTTTCTGAAGCGTTTTTATCATAAATGGGTGTTGGATTTTGTCGAAAGCTTTTTCTGCATCTATTGAGATGATCATATGGTTTTTCTCCTTCAGTTTGTTTTTATTTTTGGCTGTGTTGTGTCTTTGTTGCTGCACACGGGGTTTCTCTAGTTGCGGCGAGTGGTGGCTACTCTTTGTTGTGGTGCCCGGGTTTCTCACTGCGGTGGCTTCTTTTGTTGTGGAGCACAGGCTCTAGGCACGTGGGCTTCAGAAGTTGTGGCATGCCAGCTCAGTAGTTGTGGCTTGTAGGCTCTAGAGCTCAGGCTCATTAGCTGTGGTGCACAGGCTTAGTTGCTCTGTGGCACGTAGGATCTTCCCGGAGCAGGGCTCGAACCAGAGTCCCCTGCACTGGCAGGCAGATTATTAAGCACTGTGCCACCAGGGAAGCCCCAGCTGTTACTTTTGAAAAATGGGACAACAGTGGAGGAAAATTTTATTTTCATTCTATATTTCTGGCATATATTCCTTTAATTATATGAAAAAAAGCCACTGGGTATTATCTGGGCTGTACTTAGATGACACTTTTTTTTTGTATTAATAAAAAAATTAAGTAAAACATCCAAGCAGCAAGAATAAATGGAAAGCATAGTAAAATGGAATATCTCAGGCTTAAGTGAAGAATAAAATGTTCTAGTTTACAGACACCTCATAAATTCGGAGTGATTTACTTGTGGAAAGTGAGTTGATCTTTCCCATTATGATCCATCTTGAAATTTAAGATCAGCTCAAAACATCTCAAGAAGGCAAATACAGTATTTTCTAATTACCCATTGTTATTTATTTGGGGGAATAAAAAGAGCCTTTTAAAACAGATCAATATTAATGTTTGTTTTCCATGTCTAGTAGTTTACCTTACTAATAAACAAACTACAACAATGCCAAAACTACTGGGGCTTGAATTTCAGAATTTAAGCAGCTTTGGCTCAAGTGTAGGAGAATACTGATTTATGAAATTATGAATAAAGAGCCAGTGCATTTAATCTTAAAACTTATTTTAAGCTTAGATGATATGGTACCTTCTTTTAGTTGAGAAACCTGCTGTATTTATCCTATTTTACTAACTCTAGTGATATACTATCTTACCATTCACTTAATTTAACGATGAGTTATAACAATGACTAATTTCTTGGTCAAAGCTAAAGACGTTAGTCACTGTAGTTTATTATTCCTCCAGGCTCACAGTAATACAAGAATCTGAGTAGTTAATAAATAACGTTACTTTAAGATGATTGACTTAGTCTTAACTGACACCAAGTTTTCCATTTTCCAGAATTTAGAGACACTTTGATGAATATTTCCATATTAAAATCATCTTATAATTAAAAGTAACACCAACCCCCACCCCTTTTTTTTCCACAAAAGATTTTTGAAACTTTAATCCGCCTAGTGGTAGAGTGATATAAACGCTGTTCTATACCTCATGGTATTGATGTACATGTTTGCCATAGCAGAATTCATATTTCCACCAACCAACACCCTACAGGAAAGGAAACAGATCAAGTTATAGTACAGAGAAAGGCATATTGGGGTCTGTCTCAATACTGCCGCATGATAGTGATTGACATACATATAATTAAAAAAAACTGTACTAGCAATAATATGGTTGAAAATCAAAATTAAAAATTACTGATAAACTTTAAAAAATAGACATTACTAGAGAATAATTGCTGTACCACCCTGGTAAAATAAAGTAAAATGAAAATTCCACTTATAAGTGTATTTCCCACTGGAGTTCTTAGGGGCAAAATTTAAACTTTGTAGATATTAGCTCAAATTTTAAATGTGATTGCTACATAACCAAAATGTTGGCTATACAATCATTGATGCCCATTCCAGCAATTAGCCAGAATCACATATGAAGTACTTAAGTATATATATTTTTGTCAAGTAAACATCAAGTTTTAGCCTGTGAGTAAAGAGAATATAATGGCTATGCATTGGATTATAATGAGATGCAGAGAGAAAATGTCCATTGGGAAGCTTCCAGAATCCTGCCATTTCTCTATAGACAAAAAATCTTTTTCAGTGCTACTAATGCCCCTTGATAAATAACACACAAGTGAAAGCTGTAAGAATAAATACTTAAACTGATGGTTCACTTCTCACCCCGTGAAAGCAGTAGGAACCACTAAGGAACTCTTTTATGAGTTGGTCATCTGTCAGTTTGGATATGTGGGTTGTTCCAACTGTGAGCATTGGCTGAGAACCAACAGCAATGGGTTTGTGGATTGCTGGAAATCTCTCTTCCTTAGTTGATTGCATATCTTCCTAAAATTAAATAAACATATGTTTAAGGGCTTCTTTGCCACACCATTTTTTTCAGTATGACTTAAATTATTATTTTTAAACTTCAGAAAATTTGGAAAAAATGTCCACTCATTTTTTTTTAATTAATTAATTTAGTTTTGGCTGCATCAGGTCTTTGTTGCTGCACATGGGCTTTCGCTAGTTGTGGCGATCGGGGGCTACTCTTTGTTGTGGCACGCGGGCTTCTCACTATGGTGGCTTCTCTTGTTGTGGAGCACGGGCTCTAGGCGCACGGCCTTAGTAGTTGTGGCACGTGGTCTTAGTTGCTCTACGGCATGTGGGATCTTCCTGGACCAGGGCTTGAACCCTGTCCCCTGCATTGGCAGGTGGATTCTTAACCACTGCACCACCAGGTAAGTCCCTGTCCACTCATTTTTAATGTGTTTTAAGAAAATGAATTTTGCAACACTTAATAGCATAGAGAAAGCTCTAGGCAAATGTTAGTTCCATTTACCAGTTAGGGGCACAGTGACCCAAAGAGGGATAATTTCCATTTCACATATTTTGTCTCATATTTTTATTAAGTACTTTGCTACATGTCAGATTTTGTGTTTCTACATTTAGTGTTGGAAATGTGATTACTATGGGTAAAGAAAGGATAACAAGCAGGCTAATAAAGAGCTGAGTGGGACAAATATGAATATTAGTTATAATTACTCAAATGTAGCAGGACCTGGTTGTTGCCCTGGAGGAAACTGCAGTTTAATAAAGAAAGGGTAGAGGGAAAAGCAGTTTCACAGAGGTAGGGGTGATTCAAGTAGACTTTGACAAAGAACTGAAACACGAAGACTTCACAAAGAGAAAGTCCTTGATTAATTCATGAAACATTAATAATTTGTGACTTACGTGAATGTCTGTGTATGTGTTTTGTGTGCGTGCATATGCATGTGAACCTGAAGAAGAGGTAAGAGCAAAGATGTGTGGTATGGTATGATATTTAAAACCAGAGAGAAGCAGGCACTACAGATTGAAAACTATGTAATGCTAAGTAGTTTGGACATTATCTTTTAGGTTTTAGGCAAAGATATGGTATGATCAGATTTTTAAGTAATTACTTTAGCATGGGCAGGGAAGAAGGAATGGTAAGAACAAATCTGGAGGTGGAGAGTCAAGTTAGGAGCTGCAATTACCCAGGCCACAGACAAAGTGAATCTAACATAAGGGAGTGACACAGTAAGCAGAGAGGAAATGAATCCAGACCAGAACTGAAGAAGTGGGTGTACCAACTAACTGAATAAAATAATTTAAAAAAATTAAACAGTAAAATGTATAGACTCCTTTTTCACCCGCTGTAGTTGCCATTGACCAATTGTGGTCCTTTTCTTCTTTTTCAGCTTGTAGGATTTACTGGGTGGTTACTCTGGAAACCAATGACCTTATCCTCTCTCTCCTCCAATACTAAGAACAAAGATTGGCAAGATGGCCTCTTGTTTTTTGAAAGAACCTTGAATTTTACATATAACTCTTTCTATATTCAGAGCCTACTACTATGCTCCTGACAGTATTTTAAGTATGGAGTATTAAAAATGAAGTACCGACCCTATTTTTCTGTTTTTTTCTTTTGCTCTACCCAAGAATCTTACATCAAACTTACGGGGTCTTCAACAATTACAACAGCAACAGTCCTGAGATCAATTTTAAGTAACTTTGTGAATCAGCTATAAATCTTCTAGTAGAAGATGTATTTTGTAATGTAGTACTTGACCACTGGGACACTGATACCCATAAAAATGATCATCTAAAGCAAAAAAAAAAAAAAAAAGCAGCAGACATAGTTACTACTCATAAGGAGCTAAGGTTCACTAGACTAAAGTAATTACTTACAATATATGAGACCTATAGTAAGGTTAGTGAACAAAAGAATAATAACGCATAGTGAAACCTGCAGATGAGAAAAGGGGAAGAGGTAGGAAGAAAAGAAGAATGACAATTTATTATTCCTTCTTGTGGACAGAACATCTACTTTCATTTTTAAGGAAAACTACTCCAATAAAAGCAAGATGATAGTAGTTTTTGTAGCAGGGTTTGGAAATTCATAAAATAGATTTTTAATAAATCCAGTAATTTCCAAATTAATTTAATGTAATAACACAGGTGGAACATCAAACCAAAATTCTAATAGCCATATATGTATTGTGTTTAAAAAAGAAAAAAAATCCTTTATGGTAAAGCTTGATTCACACTTAAAAGGCAAACCATATGCCAAATATCAACATTTTTAAAGTTATGTGTAATAAACTAAGTTTCTAAAAAATTATTCTGAAGGATGATCAGTTTTAAGTAATCACTCATCCTACAGTATTAGCTAAGATTTTCATGTACTCTAAAGATGCTAAGTATTTAGAAAGCATTATCATCAGTGGCTTTATTTTTAATAAATTTATTTATTTGGCTGCATTGGGTCTTCATTGCTGTGCGTGGGCTTTCTCTAGTTGTGTTGAGTGGGGGCTACTATTCATTGCAGTGTGCAGGCTTCTCATTGCGGTGGCTTCTCCTATTGCGGAGCATGGGCTCTAGGCGTGCAAGCTTCAGTAGTTGTGGCAAGAGGGCTCAGTAGTTGTGGCACACGGGCTTAGTTGCTCTGTGGCATGTGGGATCTTCCCAGACCAGGGCTCACACCCGTGTCCCCCACACTGGCAGGCGGATTCTTAACCACTGCAACACCAGGGAAGCACATCATCTGTAGCTCTTTTTTTCTTTTTTCTAAAATTTGTTTTATACAGCAGGTGCTTATTAGTCATCAATTTTATACTCATCAGTGTATACATGTCAATCCCAATCGCCCAATTCATCACACCACCACCCCCAACTCCCCCCCGCCGCTTTCCCCTCTTGGTGTCTATATGTTTGTTCTCTACATCTGTATCTCTATTTCTGCCCTGCAAACCAGTTCATCTGTACCATTTTTCTAGGTTCCACACATATGCGTTAATATACGATATTTATTTTTCTCTTTCTGACTTACTTCATTCTGTATGACAGTCTCTAGATCCATCCGCGTCTCAACAAATGATCAAATATCGTTCCTTTTTATGGCTGAGTAATATTCCATTGTATATATGTACCACATCTTCTTTATCCATTCGTCTATCGATGGGCATTTAGGTTGCTTCCATGACCTGGCTATTGAAAATAGTGCTGCAATGAACATTGGGGTGCATGTGTCTTTTTGAATTATAGTTTTCTCTGGGTATATGCCCAGTAGTGGGATTGCTGGATCATATGGTAATTTTATTTTTAGTTTTTAAGGAACTTCCATACTGTTCTCCATAGTGGCTGTATCAACTAACATTCCCACCAACAGTGCAAGAGGGTTCCCTTTTGTCCACACCCTCTCCAGCATTTGTTGCTTGTAGATTTTCTGATGATGCCCATTCTAACTGGTATGAGGTGATTGTAGTTTAGATTTGCATTTCCCTAATAATTAGTGATGTTGAGCAGCTTTTCATGTGCTTCTTGGCCATCTGTATGTCTTTTTTGGAGAAATGTCTATTTAGGTCTTCTGCCCATTTTTAGGTTGGGTTGTTTGTTTTTTTAATATTGAGCTGCAGGAGCTGTTTATATATTTTAGAGATTAATCCTTTGTCCGTTGCTTCGTTTGCAAATATTTTCTCCCATTCTGAGGGTTGTCTTTTTGTCTTGTTTATGGTTTCCTTTGCTGTGCAAAAGCTCTGAAGTTTCATTAGGTCTCATTTGTTTTTGTTTTTATTTCCATTACTCTAGGAGGTGGATCAAAAAAGATCTTGCTGTGATTTATGTCAAAGAGTGTTCTTCCTATGTTTTCCTCTAAGAGTTTTATAGTGTCCGGTCTTACATTTAGGTCTCTAATCCATTTTGAGTTTATTTTTGTGTATGGTGTTAGGGAGTTTTCTAATTTCATTCTTTTACATGTAGCCGTCCAGTTTTCCCAGCACCACGTATTGAAGAGACTGTCTTTTCACTATTGTATATCTTTGCCTCCTTTGTCACAGTCATAGATTAGTTGACTATAGGTGCGTAGGTTTACCTCTGGGCTTTCCATCTTGTTCCATTGATCTATGTTCCTGTTTCTGTGCCAGTACCATATTGTCTTGATTACTGTAGCTTTGTAGTATAGTCTGAAGTCAGGGAGTCTGACTCCTCCAGCTCAGTTTTTTTCCCGTAAGACTGCTTTGGCTATTGGGGTCTTTTGTGTCTCCATACAGATTTGAAGATTTTTTGTTCTAGTTCTGTAAAATATGCCATTGGTAATTTGATGGGGATTGCATTGAATCTGTAGATTGCTTTGGGTACTATAGTCATTTTCACAATATTGATTCTTCCAATCCAAGAACATGGTATATCTCTCCATCTGTTTATATCGTTTTTAATTTCTTTCATCAGTGTCTTATAATTTTCTGCACACAGGTCTTTTGTCTCCCTAGGTATTTTACTCTTTTTGTTGCAATGGTAAATGCAAGTGTTTCCTTAATTTCTCTTCCAGATGTTTCATCATTAGTGTATAGGAATCCAAGAGATTTCTGCGCATTAATTTTGTGTCCTGCAACTTTACCAAATTCATTGATTAGCTCTAGTAGTTTTCTGCTAACATCTTTAGGGTTCTCTATATATAGTATCATGTCATCTGCAAACAGTGACGGTTATACTTCTTCTTTTCCAATTTGTATTCCTTTTATTTCTTTTTCTTCTCTGATTGCTGTGGCTAGGACTTCCAAAACTATGTTGAATAATAGTGGTGAGAGTGGACATCCTTGTCTTGTTCGTGATCTTAGAGGAAATGCTTTCAGTTTTTCACCATTGAGAATGATGTTTGCTGTGGGTTTGTTGTATATTGCCTTTATTATGTTAAGGTAGGTTCCCTCTCTGCACACTTTCTGGAGAGTTTTTATCATAAATGGGTGTTGAATTTTGTCGAAAGCTTTTTCTGTATGTATTGAGATGATCATATGGTTTTTCTTCTTCAATTTGTTAATATCACAAATTGGCATTTGGATCACACTGATTGATTTGCATATATTGAAGAATCCTTGCATCCCTGGGATAAATCCCTCTTGATCATGGTGTATGATCCTTTTCATGTGTTGTTGGATTCTGTTTGCTAGTATTTGTTGAGGATTTTTGCATCTATATTCATCAGTGATATTGGCCTCTAATTTTCTTTTTTTGTAGTATCTTTGTCTGGTTTTGGTATCAGAGTGATGGTGGCCTCATAGAATGAGTTTGGGAATGTTCCTTCCTCTGCAATGTTTTGGAAGAGTTTGAGAAGGATGGGTGTTAGCTCTTCTCTACATGTTTGATAGAATTCACCTGTGAAGCAATCTGGTCTTGGACTGTTGTGTGTTGGAAGATTTTTAATCACAGTTTCAATTTCATTACTTGTGATTGGTCTGTTCATATTTCTGTTTCTTCCTGGTTCAGTCTTAGAAGCTTATACCTTTCTAAGAATTTGTCCATTTCTTCCAGGTTGTCCATTTTATTGGCATAGAGTTGCTTGTAGTAGTCTCTTAGGATGCTTTGTATTTCAGCTGTGTCTGTTAAAACTTCTCCTTTTTCATTTCTAATTTTATTGATTTGCATCCTCTCCCTCTTTTTCTTGAATCTGGCTAATGGTTTATCAAGTTCATCTTCTCAAAGAACCAGCTTTTGGTTTTATTGATCTTTGCTATTGTTTTCTTTGTTTCTATTTCATTTATTTCTGCTCTGATCTTTATGATTTCTTTCCTTCTGCTTACTTTAGGTTTTGTTTGTTCTTCTTTCTCTAGTTCCTTTAGGTGTAACATTAGATTTTTTTGAGGTTTTTCTTGTTTCTTGAGGTAGGCTTGTATAGCTATAAACTTCCCTCTTAGAACTGCTTTTGCTGCATCCCATAGGTTTTGGATAGTCGTGTTTTCAGTGTCATTTTTCTCTAGGAATTTTCTGACTTCCTCTTTGGTTTCTTCAGTGATCTCTTGGTTATTTAGTAATGTATTGTTTAGCCTGCATGTGTTTGTGTTTTTTACGTTTTTTTCCCTGTAATTCATTTGTAATCTCATAGCGTTGTGGTCAGAAAACATGCTTGATATGATTTCAATTTTCTTAAATTTACTGAGGCTTGATTTGTGACCCAAGATGTGATCTGTCCTGGAGAATGTTCCGTGCACACTTGAGAAGAAAGTGTAATCTTCTGTTTTTGGATGGAATGTCCTATAAATATCAATTAAATCTATCTGGTCTATTGTGTCATTTAAAGCTTCTGCTTCCTTATTTATTTTCATTTTGGATGATCTTTCCATTGGTGTTAGGTGTTAAAGTCCCCCACTATTATTGTGTTACTGTCGATTTCCTCTTTTATAGCTGTTAGCAGATGCCCTATGTATTGTGGTGCTATGTTGGGTGCATATATATTTATAATTGTTATATCTTCTTCTTGGATTGATCCCTTGATCATTATGTAGTGTCCTTCCTTGTCTCTTGTAACATTCTTTATTTTAAAATCTATTTTATGTGATATGAGTATTGCTGCTCCAGCTTTCTTTTGATTTCCATTTGCACAGAATATCTTTTTCCATCCCCTCACTTTCAGTCTGTATGTGTCCCTAGGTCTGAAGTGGGTCCCTTGTAGACAGCATATATATGGGTCTTCTTTTTGTATCCATTCAATGAGCCTGTGTCTTTTGGTTGGAGCATTTCATCCATTCACGTTTAAGGTAATTATCGATATGTATGTTCCTATTACCATTTTCTTAATTGTTTTGGGTTTGTTTTTGTAGGTGCTTTTCTTCTCTTGTGTTTCCCACTTAGAGAAGTTCCTATAGCGGTTGTTGTAAAGCTGGTTTGGTGGTGCTGATTTCTCTTAGCTTTTGCTTGTCTGTAAAGCTTTTGATTCCTCCACTGAACCTGAATGAGATCCTTGCCGGGTAGAGTAATCTTGGTTGTAGGTTCTTCCCTTTCACCACTTTAAGTATATCATGCCACTCCCTTCTGGCTTGTAGAGTTTCTGCTGAGAAATCAGCTGTTAACCTTATGGGAGTTCCCTTGTATATTATTTGTCGTTTTTCCCTTGCTGCTTTCAGTAATTTTTCTTTGTCTTTAATTTTTGCCAATTTGATTACTATGTGTCTCGGCGTGTTTCTCCTTGGGTTTATCCTGTATGGGACTCCCTGTGCTTCCTGGACTTGGGTGGCTATTTCCTTTCCCATGTTAGGGAAGTTTTTAACTATAATCTCTTTAAATATTTCCTCTGGTCCTTTCTCTCTCTCTTCTCCTTCTGGGACCCCTATAATGCAAATGTTGTTGCGTTTAATGTTGTCCCAGAGGTCTGTTAGGCTGTCTTCATTTATTTTCATTCTTTTTTGTCTTCTCTGTTCTGCAGCAGTGAATTTCACCATTCTGTCTTCCAGGTCACTTATCCGTTCTTCTGCCTCAGTTATTCTGCTATTGATTGCTTCTAGTGTAGTTTTCATTTCAGTTATTGTATTGTTCATCTCTGTTTGTTCTTTAATTCTTCTAGGTCTTTGTTAAACATTTCTTGCATCTTCTCGATCTTTGCCTCCATTCTTTTTCCGAGGTCCTGGATCATCTTCACTATCATTATTCTGAATTCTTTTTCTGGAAGGTTTCCTATCTCCACTTCATTTAGTTGTTTTTCTGGGGCTTTATCTTGTTCCTTCATCTGGTACATAGCCCTCTGCCTTTTCATCTTGTCTCTCTTTCTGTGAATGTGGTTTTTGTTCCACCAGCTGCAGGACTGTAGTTCTTCTTGCTTCTGCTGTCTGCCCTCTGGTTGATGTGGCTATCTATGAGGCTTGTGCAAGTTTCCTGATGGGAGGGACTGGTGGTGGGTAGCGCTCCATATGTAGCTTTTTAAAAATAATTTTTCTCAACTTGCAGATTAAACACATTAATTAAAGAAAAATAAACTGGTACTTCTACCTTGAAGAATAGTTAAAGTTGGACTTGTGAATCATTTTGATCAAGCTGACTTTAAGTACCTGTCAGTACTTAAACTACTATCAAGAAGAAGATGAGAACTGAATTCCATCTCTAATCTTTCAATACATCACTTCAAATAAAATGCAGATTAAGTTTAAGATAAATTTTTCCTCCTCTCAGAATGGCAGGGTTCACAACATCCACAAAGAGTCTGGCAATACTTTCGCAGTAAGTATCCAAGAGGAAGGGGAGAAGAAGGCTTTGCAGTTAAATGTTAATTAACCCACTATAAAGTACTAACAGCACACTAGGTATCACGCAAGGAGATGGAAACCCCAAGTAACAAAAGCATAGTTTATTTTCCCTCCGTTTAAATGAAGAACCATAGGAAAAAGAACAAATTTTAGCCATAAAAGTGCTATAATGGAGGACTGAATAAAACACAAGACCACAGAAGAGGAAACACTGATCTCTTCTGTGGGTAATCCATTAGAAGTCATGGCTCATTTGCAAAGGAAGTGACACTGGAAGCATATCTTCAAGCATACACGTGTTGACCTTCTATTAGTTCATCAGATATAGGGAGGGAGGGGAGAAGACAACAGAGGAAGAGGCAAAACAGTATATTCTAAGGCAAGGAGGTTGGAAAGAATGTGGTACTTTTCTGAAACTCTTAAGTTGTTCAAAATAGCTGGGATCAAGGGAATGGTGATGAGAGATGAAGCTGAAGGTAGATCACAAGTGGTCTTTTTTTTTTTTTTTTTAATCTTTTGGCCATGCCACATGGCATGTGAGACCTTACTTCCCTGACCAGGGATTGACCTGTGCCCCCTGCATTGGCAGCGCGGAGTCTTGACCACTGGACTGCCAGGGAAGTCCCCACAAATGGCCTTGACTCTCCTTTGATAATATCATTGTATGAGCAATGATTTTATCCTGAGGTATAGATCATGTTAACTACCAAAAGATTAAATAAATAATCAAATGTTCACTTCAGAAAGAACATTTTATCAGCTGTGTGGGAGGAATTAGAAAGAAGATGCATGAGGACATTAGTTTCTGGTCTTAGAAAATGATGGGGTTCTGAACTAATGACAGGACAGAGTTGAAAAGCAGTCAGTGGATAACACTGATAGCACTGAGTAAATGATTAGAGTTAGAGATGAATTAAGAGATGGGTAAGAAAAATGACTCACGTTTCTGACTTGGACAACTGGGTAGAGAACACTGCTTTGAAAGCAATGGGGAAGACTACAAAAGGGTCAGTGTGAAAGAGAAAAAAATGGTTAAGTTTGAGATTACTGAAAATGTATATACATCCAATATGCAGATGAAAAGGGAAGATAGCATATCAAAAGGGAGAAGCAGCAGAGAGAGGTGGTTAAGAGGACAGGTTCTAGAATCAGACTACTTTGATTCTAATCTCTAACCCATCACTTGTCACTTCCCCTCTCTGAACCTCAGTTCCTTAACCTGTTAAGGTGGATAATAGTAAATCTTATACGCTATTATAAGGATTAGATAATAGTTGTAAAGACTCAATACATGTTAATTATTTGATTGTGATTTGAGTTCAGGAGAAAGATCAGTGTTGCAGATGTATATTTATAACTCATGGATGAGCTTACTTAAGGAGACTATGTACAATAAGGAGAGAAAGCAGCTATGGACAGAACCAGGGGAAGTTCAACATTTTAAGGAGCAGGAATCAGAGAAAGAACTAGTACACAAGAGATCAGAACCAGAGAGAACCAGAGATAATGACCTGTAGTAAAGAAAGGAGAAAAAGTTCAAGCTTCTAACGCTCAGCTAAGATCAAGTTATGCATATGTTCAGCAAATTTAGAAGCAAAAGATTGCTGTTGACCTTAATAAGAACAGTTTAAGAAGAATGATAGAAATATGGTTTGATAATAAATAGCAATGAGCTGAAGAATAAATAAAGCATTAGGAGATGGGCTGCAGTCTATTTTTTCAAGAGGCTTAGCTGGTAAATCCAGTTAACTAGCTAAAAATTAAACTTAACTGAAATGAACAGGATGGCAAACTTTAAAATACTATGGAATCATGGGGGACTTTCTTGGTGGTCCAGTGGTTAAGAATCTGCCTTCCAATGCAGGGGACATGGGTTCAGTCCCTGCTTGGGGAACTAAGATCCCACATGCCATGGGATAACAAAGCCTGCATGCCAAAATACTGAGCCCACGTACCGCAACTATTGAGCCCGTGCGCTCTGGAGCCCATGTGCCACAACTAGAGAGAAGCCCATGCTCTGCAATGAAAGATCCCGCAAGCCGCAGTGAAGATCCCGCGTGCTGCAACTAAGACCCAATGCAGCCAAATTAATAAAAAAGAAAATTATGGAATCATGAGTGTAAGAGAATGCTAAAATAGTTTCTGAGAAGTATTAGAATAAGGAAAAGAATTAAAATCAGAAGAATTGGAATTGACAATTTTGAGTCAGGAAAATAAATGACTACTACTATACTACAGAAATCATTAAAATACTGATATATGCTCTGAAATTTGGAAAAGGAAGCACTGAAAGAAATACTGTTAGATAATTCTCATACCTCTTTATTTCTCCTAAAAGGCACCCTCAGTATTTCTTCCTGCTGTTCCAACTGTCTCAGGGTGAGGGGTTTAAATGGTGATCCTGGTAGTGACTGGCAAAATATGTCATTCACAGGAGATGCTCTGAATCTATTCAGTGAGAACAAAGCATTAAACCTAAGCAAACGACACTTTAAAGCATGTGTGCATTTCATGTTTAAAATATTAAATCCACATCCTACCTATATTTAGGATGACTGCACAAGAGTGGTGTCAAAATGACAACTTCATATTCACAAGTTGTAACTTCAGCTACTGAAAGAATTTCATGCTTAGATTCAGGATGACATATGTACATCACAGTACTTGATCTGGGCCGGTTCTGTTTCAAACTACAAGGTGTACCATTTCCCATTCCCACTGGATAGTAGGGTGTCATCTGACCTTCGATATTTTTAGTGGGAATCTTAAAAAAAGAGTATAAGACAGACTTTTCATTAGAAATAGAGGTGGGGTGAGGATGGAGAAGCACTTATTCTGAAAGGAAGAAAACTACATTTTATTCATAAACTAACATTTATAAAGGTAACATTTCTGTACTTTCTATAAGCTCTCCCTCTACTATTCTTTTCATTCATATTCTTATTTGAGCAAATACATATTTTCAGAGCTAATTTAATACAGAATAAAAGAAAATTTTTATTTGGTGCTAAAATTAAGATGTACACTTACATAAAAAAGGCTATAATAACATAATTAATATGAATTATTTTCAAAAGTTCTAAATAAAGTGACTAAGATAAAATATAGAAACTTACTATACTTGGGCTGGTCAGAGCTTTCTTCACTAAACTCTCAAGTGAATGCCTATGTTAGAATTTAGATTCTAGAGATTTGAAGTCTGATTTGTCAAAAAGTAGGGCTACAGAGTTAACACTATGTTCTAAAACAGGAATCTAAATATTGTGCTGGTTCACTGATCTGCTTACTCTTCTTCCCTGTTATTAACAGACATACTTCTCAGCATATAAACTCCTGTACAAATCCATTCATGGCCAGCAAAAGACAGATGAAGAAATTTTCACGGAATGGGGGAATAAAGGAGATCACCCCAGAAGACAAGGATTATTAAGGAGTTAGCTCCCATACTTTTATCGACATAAACACAAGAAGAATTAAATGGAAGGGCTTTAAAAGATATTGTTAATATCATCTCCAAGCAAGCTCTTTGGAGGCAGGGAGCTCATCTTGTATCACTTCGGTCCCAAAACAGGCAATAAATAAATGTTTCCAGGGGAAAGTATTTTGAGATTTCTTGTATGCTAGTTTCATCCTAGTGTCTAGAATTAGAAAATCCTGGGTTAAAATCCAAGCTTTGCATTCACTAGCCTTATGACTTTGACCAAATTTCAGTTTTTGTCATTCATAAAAGTAGAATAATAATATATACTCAAAGGCTGTAGAGAGAATTAAGCATTACCCTTTGTTACATGCCTGGCACAGCATCTGGCTTATGAATTGGGGCTCAATAAATGTTAGTTTTCTTCCCTTACCCTTTTCTTCCTCTTCCTTGATCATTTCACACTTTGAATTCCATCTTGCTATCCTCCAGAGCCAAAAATATTTTGAGATAAATATTTTATCTCAAAGGTAGTCTGTAAAATTAAAACCTTTTAAAATAGCAATGCTGTGTGTGTCTATGCATAGCTTACCAACTCCCCCAAAGCCACCCTTTTAAGTTATGGGCATCCCTTTTAAGTAATCTTTAAGGCCTTTTGCCGTTTAACTTTACTTCTAATAAAAGAATCATTATGGTATGAAACCATTTATAGAAATATCCTCTACCAATAAGTTATTTAACTTTATGGAAATTCTTAGGATTCATAAAGCATTCCTTGAACCACAGGGGCATTTAAAAACTGTAACTGGTCACCCTAAGGAATAGTTCTTTTTAAACAATCCTATTTTTCAGTCATCAATTATGCATTCACATTCAATAAGCATTCATGAAGGGCCTACATTATGTCTGGCACTCTGCTTTGCACTGTGGGGTAAAGAGAAAAAAGACAGTCCCTGCTTTTAAGATGCTTGCAGTCTGGTAGCTTGTTATTTACATTTATGATTTATCTGTTTTACCCATAGGAAATAGGGTCCAAACAACAGAAAAAATGCAAAAGCTCCAATGTTGAACAGAGGGAAAGAACCACTGCGAAGCACAGAAGTGATATAATGCTGTTATAGAAACTTTCCCAGACACATCTTTGATAAATTCATTTATTTTTGTATGATCTTAAAGTAAATAAAAGTATTATAGCATAACTTTTCTCATAAAAATCTAACATATTGCAAATTTTCTTTGACTAAATCCTTTGAGGTAGTTGAGAGATAAAGAACACATGGCTATTTTCTGTCAATTAAGTTTTATAAATTCATGTCTAACAATAGATGTTAAGACTGAAAATCACCAATTATCACTTGCCTCTTTTGATTTTTCCTTTTCTTCCGCTTCTTGTTCTGTGGATTAATACAAAAGTAAGTTAAATAATGACCAGTGACTTATATACAAGATATAAATGACTAAGTTTTCATCAACTTTGTAATCTTAAACTTCTTTCTAAAGAAAACCTGGACTTCCCTGGTGGTGCAGTGGTTAAGAATCCACCTGCCAGTGCAGGGGACACGGGTCTGGTCCCTGGTCTGGGAAGATCCCACATGCCGTGGAGCAACTAAGCTCGTGTGCCACAACTACTGAGCCTGTGCTCTAGAGCCCGTGAGCCACAACTACTGAGCCTGCGTGCCTAGAGCCCGTGCTCCGCAACAAGAGAAGCCACCGCAATGAGAAGCTTGAGCCCCGCAATGAAGAGTAGCTCCCGCTCACCGCAACTAGAGAAAAGTCTGCGCACAGCAACAAAGACCCAACACAGCCAATAAATAAATAAATTAAATTAAATAAAAATAAGACCCAAAACATACACATACTTTTAGCTAGATTCCTTGAAATGGTTTCTTTTGAAAGGTCATATTTAATCATTACATCTTTATTTAGGAAATACTCTATTTGAGGCATAAGAACTGGCCACGACAGTTTTCTTCTGAAGTGTTTTTATCTCAGTGAAAGGTTTAATCTTAAATGAGTTGACCAATTTGAATAATATAGATGAATAAAAATATTTCATAATTTGAGGGATACATCTACATGTCTATTTCCATATATAAAAAGTTGTTTAAACCAAGCAAAAGACTAACACTATATAAATATAACACTGATATGTATGGCTCACCAGATTTTAAAAATTTATTAATAGGTAGAAAAAAAGCATAATGTTTGCTAAAACAGAAAGTAATGAAAAGATCTCTTTGAAAAAGTTTTCTATGGGATTGTTCAGAAGTTTATTTTAGTGTTTTAAAATTCATACAGTCTCCAAGAAAATCTTTTAAATTCCAATTTGAACATATACTTTAAACCAAATACCAGCATTACTACTAAATCACTCTGTAGAAACAAACCTTTTTCGGATAGAAGATTCTTGGCCAACATATTCCCAAGGTAGTACTCGTGAATATTTACTTTCTATATTTAAAAATAAAATAAAAATATAGTAAGTATTTGGCAAATACATTTTTAAAGAATACAGTTTAAAACCATCCACCTCATTATTAAAGTTTTCATTTTATAATGTTCTACATTTCATATTTTGAAGAAAAAAATACCTGACCACTTTCTTTCTCTTCATGGTACTGCCGAATGTGTTTTCCGTGACATACTTCGTAAGTCCAATAAGACTCAATCTAAGACAGATGGATGTATTTATGTACAAAAGCCACACAACTCAACTGAATTCCTTTTTGATATTTTAAGCAACTGAAGATTTCTCTGAAGATTTACAGCAAGCTTTCATTAAATGAAAGTTATTATTATGCCTCAGAAAACATGAAATTACTGAAGCTTATTCATTGTTTTCACTAATTAGCTAAATGTGAAAATTCTATGAAGGAAATAGGTCTAAATATACCTGGGGTCTACAATAAACACCTGGCCAAGGGATCATTTTTTACACAGCCTAAAAAAATAACCATGAGCAGTTTTTATTAAAATTGTATATAAAGAAACTTTCTTTTGATCTGAAAAACATTCAAAGCAGTTTGGTGATATTATTTGATAATTGATATTATTGGGTGTTTGCTGCATATACTATACAGGAATTTAAATGAACAAAATACTATTAAGCAACAGTTTAGTTTTACAACTAACTTAAAATGTGATACAACATAATAAAGTAAAAAGAAACAGAGAATTATTTTCAAGGGCCTATTGGCTGCTGGAAATTTATTTTCTAGTTATCAAGTGAACATAAAATACATACTCTGTAGGAACAACTGCTCTGTTTAAATAGTGGCTCCAATAGCTCTCTTGGATTTGGGCCTTTATAATCCTTTTCTTCTTCCTATGAAAGAATTAGAGTTTAATACAATTATTCTGGAACTTCACCCAACTCTGCTGTTTAGGTATTAACTCATTGGTCAAACCACAAATGCTTGGAAATAAAAGGGTGAAAAAAGTCAAAACCTTTAATAAGATCCTATGGCATGCCACTTCTTTCAAAAGAATTGAAGTATATGCAGCAACATGGATGGACCTAGAGATTTTCGTACTGAGTGAAGTAAGTCAGACAGAGAAAGACAACTATCATATAATATCACTTATATGCGGAATCTAAAAAAAAAATGGTACACATGAACTTATTTACAAAACAAAATAGTCACATATGTAGAAAATAAATTTATGGCTACCAGGAGGAAAGCGGTGGGGTGAGGGATAAATTGGGGGATTGGAATTGACATATACACATTACTATATATAAAATAGATAACTAATAAGGACCTACTATATAGCATAGGGAACTCTACTCAATACTCTGTAATGACCTATATGGGAAAGGAATCTGAAAAAGAGTAGATATGTATATCTGTATACATATATCTGTATGTATATATACATGTATATATACATATATATATACATACATATATACATATATCTGTATGTATATGTATAACTGATTCACTTTGCTGTACACCTGAAACTAACACAACATTGTAAATCAACTATAATCCAAAAGAAAAAGAATTGAAGTATAAAATATGGAGCCATAGAATAATCTTCCATTCTTTCTTCTCTTAGAAAAAGGTTAAGTATCAGTTTCCTGAACAATTCTTATAAACCTACTTCAGAATTATTAAATGCTTGTATCCAAACAAATTCTATCTATGAAAGCCTCAGAATAGTTGAATCTTATAGAATACACTGGAAAGTTTTAATATACTTCTCAGTTTTCCATATATTTTTACATTTCAGACTTGAATGCCATAAATACGTGTGTAATTGCATATGTGTGTATTTGTGTCTTAAGGTGGTTTAAAACAAGATAGCTGTCTTTCACAGATTTTAAGTCTGAACAAAACCTAAGAAACCTAAACTCACTGAGTTTAATACTTCCATTTTACAGATTGTGAAAATATTATGTAATTAGCTCAATAAACGTATTGAGTGGAGGAATTGAGTTTCAAATTTGTTCAAGGCTCCACAGCTAACTATAGCCTATACCTCAGCCTCCTGGCTCCTAGGCTGGTGTCCTTTCCATTTTACCATGCTGCCTCTCGTGTTTCATCTTGAAAGAAGTAATTGCCTTGAAGGATGGATAAGAGGCAGTTAGGGCATTTTAGGTGGAAGAAACGGGCATGAGCTAAGGTAGTAAGAAAGCACAAGGTACCTATAGATTTACTTATTAGCAATTCTTTATAAAAAATGTCACATACACATTTAAAATTTTATCTTGTTTCAAAACCTTCATTTCTATAAAAGAAAACATCCATGGAGTTAGATTTTCATCTAAAACATTAATAACTGGTTGCTAGTTTTTCCAAGTTGAACTGTAAAACTCAAAGAATTCAGGAATAATAAGGATTACTAACATTGTAAATCACTATACTTCAATAAAAAAGTGATTACTATATTTTTAGTAAGACAGAATAATTGAGAAATCTGTCACTCAATTTTATTTTAAGGTATGGAGTTGCAATGTTTTAAATAAATATCTTTGGTGACAGGGATTATCAATGTATTTATAAAAACTTACCTCATCACCACTTGTCACAAGGGGAAGAATGCATTTATATTTTTCTTTATGTGTAGTTGTCATGATGACATAATTATCTTCTTTATACAGAACTCCAGTTGTAGGCTAGAAACAGAACAAAAAAATGTACATTACTTTAGCTGATTAAACTGAACTATACTAACTTACAGTCCCAGGTTAAACTAATTCATCACTTCAACAGGATTTTTAAACATACTTGCAAAGGCAGGGAAAAGATTCTACATATTTTTTAATGACAAAATGAAGATGACAAACTTTATCCTGGTGTTACAATGTAACAGAAAAATAAGGAACAAAAATAAAGTTTGGAGTAAAAAGAAAAAAGTAGTAATGCAACAGACTGAAGTTATAATACAGATTAAAAAGCAGTAAGAGGTGTCAATGTTCATGGATACATCATCACTGAATACTTATTACTCCGACTAACAGTTACCACCTATATATGAGAATTTACAGCACTTTATAAACATACTCTCAATTCTGTTGGATGGGACACCTGAACATAATATAATGTAGTAGTTTTCATATTTGGATAACATATGGTCTTTACTGCAACTACTCAATTCTGCACTGTAGGAAGTAAGTGCACAGGCAATATGTAAATGAAAAAGCATGGTTGTATTCTGAGAAAACAAACAGCTTTACAAAAATAAAGTTTGGAGTGGGCCAGCCCAAAGGTATAGTTTGCGGATTCATGGTATATATCAACAAAACTATCCTTAAAGCGGTCTACAGTATAAAACCAAACAAATTCACAAATCAAAATGAACCAATGTAATTCAAATGAACATTTCAATTAATATAACTGATATTATTTAACTAAAAAGAAATCTCTGCTTTGTGATAGCAAATATGTCACTAACTACTAAGGCAGAAGTTTTCAAAGTCTATGAGAGGTGTTCTCTGACAATTCAATTCTCTCTTAACTTTTCTCTTCTTACAGCATTGTAAACCCACTATACTATTTGGCTATCCCTGGCAAGGAAAGAACCACCCTTATTACATATCTCTGCTCTTTTCTCAGTTTAATAAAAACAATTCCTAACTATAATAAAACCAGTACTACTTGAAACTGATGTTATCTTAAACACAAATACAAATTAGGAGATGTTTTCCCAAGACAATAAAACAAAACAAAACAGAGCAGTAAATACTAGCTGTATTAGCTATATGACACTACCAAATTAAGTTCTTTACATTTATTGTCTGATTGATGCTCGAAGCAAGCATTGTACCCATCTCACCGAAAAGGAAACTGAAGCCCAGGGCTTAAATAATTTGTCCAAGGTAATATAGCCAGTAAGTAGCACAGCCCAGACATGAACCCTAGCAGACTGATTCCATATTCTATGTGCTCTTAACTGTTTTAACATGTTTGAACTAACTTTTGTTAACATTTTCTTAGATTACTATATAGACTCCTGGACTATGGCCAAAGATCCTTATTTAAAAGATCATCACAAGTGAAGAGAGAAATCAAAGAGATTTGAAAGTCAGAGTTGTAAAGCCAAATTTGTGATAAAGGGATCCTTAGAAACATTTATTCAGTTGAGCCAACAAACTGCTGTAAGACAAAGCACTTATAATGTCTCTCGGTGTTTTCTGGATATATTCAGAACATATGATAGTGAGTTGTACAAAGCATGACTTACATTCATTTAGCTAGCAATGGATGGCCTTGAAGTCTTAGTCTTGTCAAATCATTCCTGTACTGTAGGGAAGGTGGACAGTAGCATATGACTTAAATCTAATCCTCTCTCTATTTGTGAAGTACCTGCAACTTAATATTCAGAACTGGATTCTACAGCAATATTGACTCATTTACTAAAATATTTACCACAATGCTAACAATGGAAAGAAACTGCTTGTCTAGAGCAACGGCAAAGAAAGGAAGACAATTCTTTCTTTGTAATTAAAACTAATCTTGGGTTTTACGTCTATGTGAAGAAATTCATTCCTCTGCCTATCGCTTTTAAGGTTTAGGTAAAAGGTAACAGAAGTAGAAACCATCACTATTCTTATTTGAAGATTTGTTGTTGCTGCAAAGATTCATTTTTCATTAGTTTAGGAAGGGCTACTTTCTTCTTTGATAAAACAGACCAAGTGGCAACTCTTCTATCTGAAAACTCTTTGCTGAAATAGTGCATCACTTATTGGGATCATGAAGTAAAAATTTTAACAAACTTTACCCTAATTTTTAATAATAGAAATTACAGGGGAAAAGTTAACCTTTTGTGATTTTCTAAGTTAAAAATTTTTTTTGATCTACTACTAAAATGCTTCCTTCTGATTTTGTAAAACATGTTTTTACTTAAAAAAATATAATTCTGAATGCACAGAATCACAGATAGTGTAAAAAAACTTGTTCTATATAACTTAATACCTTAAAGTATTTCTAGTGTAAGATTAGTGATTTGATAAAAATCAGATTTTAATATAATGAAACTAATCAAGGGGGGTGTGGTCTTTAAGATTAAGGAATTTAAAAAGTATCTTGGCAGGGGAGAAATTCCTAATGTTTGACATGAGTCTGGAAGAATTAAGATACAGGATGAGAGAGAAAACTATCCTTGGAGAGGCTGTAAAATAAACTCAATGGCACTACTTGTTAATATATATAACATGCTTCAAACCATGGAGTTGGTCACCATTTTTCCCAAGAGTAGTGTCTGGGGAAAGTTTTTGAGTGGGAATACATTTCTATACTTACAAAAGAAGTAGAAAGAAAATGAGACTTATTTTGTGGTTTTCCTTCGGTGAAATTCATAAACTCTGTGAAGTAATGAATAATCGAACATTTTAATGACACAGAGATGTTATTTCAGAAGGAAAATATACACAAAAACAAAACTGACTTCTAAAAACCAGTAAAGAAAGAATATCATAATCATTAATTATTGTAAACATTTAAAAATGTACACAATTTTGGTGCTTAATACTTTTCTAAGCAAATTTGAAAGATTATGTATTATTTTGATATACATGAAGGGGAAGATGATTTAAAGCACAGAAGAATTTTAAAGATAAAGAAAATTCAAATCTTCTAATCAAGTCCCTTCCAATTTCAGGTGGGAGAGAGATAAAGACCTTTATCCTAGTTCATACAGCTGCTTAGTTACACACAAATGTCCATCCAACTGGCCTATAAAACAAAATGACAGTGCCAGGTGTGGAGGGCTGTAGTTTCAATTACACAAAGTAGGGAAGGGAAGCCCTGAGATTAGAAAAATACTAAAAAAAAAAAAAAAAAAAAAACCAAAGATCAATGATAATCACTCTTGGGGCTTATTTTTGTGTAAGGGCCACAGATCTTTTGCCAACTTATAGGAAAATGTTTCTAGATTTTTCTCAAAATAACTCAAACTTAAAAAAAGAAAAGAAAAAGAATTTCTCTCCAAATTTTCAAATGTGTCCATCTTAGATTACGCTTCATTGTCAAAGAAAAGTAATTAAAAACAAAATGTCAAAATAAAATTGTTAGATATAGAAAAGGTTGGTACAGCATACGTTAAGACCGAGATCTTCTACCATAACCTCTTTTTAGCCAGCAAACACCAGTGCCAGAAAGAAAACTGAACAATTTAGTAGTAACTTCTAAAAAGGCTAGTTTTAGTCATCTACGTATAGGTCAGTAAATTTTTAGGGCCACATATCAGCATGCCTTTTTAAATTAAAAAAAAAAGCAAAACACAGGGGCAAGAGTAAAAAATTTTAATGACCACATTCTTTAAACATTTGCCAAGTTCATGCCAAGTGTGCTCTTTGGAAATAATAACAGAGGCTGGACTAAAATATTCTTATCCCAAGCCTCTTAGTTATATCTGACTTGTAACAAACTTTCATATAAGTATTTTAATATATCAATATTTCCTGAATAAGAACCAATTGTATAGCACAGGGAACACTACTCAATACTCCGTAATGACCTATATGGGAATAGAATCTTAAAAAAAGTGTATATATGTATAACTGATTCACTTTGCTGTAAAGCAGAAACTAACACAACATTGTAAACCAACTATGCTCCAATAAAAGTTAATTTTAAAAATATTTCTTGGCATTAATGCAAAGATTAATCTGGCTTCCCAGAGAAATACTTAAGAACCACTGAACTACCAGAATGGAAGAACTGAAGACAGGTGGAGAAACAAACCAGGTGTGAAATATTAGCAAAAACTAACATCTGCAAATAGAAGTCTGTTGTGGTACTGATGACATCCGTTATCCTGGGACATTCTGTGCAGACATCCTAGTATCACGTATTCACGTTTCAGTGAAATAGTAATAGAACAATATACTAAAACAGTCTTCCAAGTAGAACGACTGCAGGTAACTGGAATAAGAATTTTAAAAAAATTCTGCAGGGCGGAGCGGGGTGGGGGGAACTGTTGCATTTTCCCCGACTTCCATTTGAAATAAATGAATTAATTACCATACGGTAAGTATCACAAGAGCCCAATTTCTACTGGCCTCCCGTGGATAGCAAGACTTCTCAGCAGTGCACTCCCCAAAGGAAGAAGGACTGCAAATATTCATTACTTTGAGATTATAAATGTTTTTCAATGTAGGAAAACCGGTCATAAAATCTCATGTTTTGGGGTCTTAAATAACAGCCGTAATACATCAGAACTGTAAAGGATATTCTGCATAGAGCGTCGTTAACATCTCACAGGCCAAACAGCCCTCTCAGAAACAACTCTGAAGGAAAAAGAGCTGTGCGTATATGTTATGTACTGTGTGTGTATACAAGGGAGAAAGAACGAATATGAGAGAGGGAACTCATATCCGCAGTACAACTGGTTGTGTAGGTAGGGTGTGTAATACTCCTTGAAGGACAGAAGGCTGCTGGTGGAGTTAAGAGCTGCAGAGGACTTTCCAAAGAAGACAAATGTGTGCGCCTGACGTGGTTCTAGAAAAGCTTCTTCCACAGGGTGGGAGTGTTGCTAAGGTATAGTGCGACAGATTTTTAAAGGGGAGAGCAAGTGACCGCTGGATCCCGGAATGCGTAGCATGGAGGGCACATCCACAGAACGTGTCTGATAACACTTGCCGTTTGAATGAATGAACGCGGGGTCGATGAAGCTTTGGATTGGGGAAGGAGGCATGCGCCCGCAGAGGAGGTTCTAGGGGGAAAAAACGCAGAATACTGAGGGAAGGGGCCGAACCCTTAAGTGCCAGGAGGAAGAGAGATGGCTACCGAGTTCGCGAGGGCACTGACCAGAGAGAACTCGGTGCCGGGCCAGTTGACGCGGAAAGGGATGTCATCGCTGAGCTGGGGGAGCGCTCGGCCGCCGCCGGACGCCTCTAGGAGACCGCAGAGTACCAGTAACAGCGGCCCGCCTGGGACCAGACTCCGCGCGCCGCCGCCTCCTTCCTCCATCCTCCGCCGCCGAGCTCTCCAGCCGCCGCCACAACCCCCTCGGCCCACAGTGGAGAGGAGAGGGGGAAGGAGGAGGAGGAGGAGGAGGAGGCGGCGGGACTACCAAGCGCCCAGGCAACCCGGGCCCCAACAGCCGCCACGTCTCCTTCCGGAGAGCCCAGCAACACCACCCCCGCCCCCTTGGACTTCCCGCCACCGTTTCCGGGGCAGGCGGTATATCAACATCCGGGGCCGCCGAGCCGTCCGCCTACGGAAGCCGGGACGCCGGCCGGGCTTACCTTGTCGCGCGCAACCGCAGTCTCGTGGCTGGGAGCGAAGGCAGCGGCTTCCCGGGAGCGGACGCGCAAAGAACGGGCCTCGGACCAGCCCTTTCGGCGGCGGCGAAGTGGCGGCACGGAGAGCTGGTGAGTCCGGGAGGCGGCGGCTGTTCCCTTCCGCCACCCGCGCGGCTCTCCACCGGCTGGGCAGCGGCTTGGCGCTCGTGGAGCAGCTACAGGAGAGTGTGAGCGGGGCGGGTGCTGGTCTTCAGATGAGAAAATTCGAGGTGGCGAGGAGAAGTGAGAAGTGGCGGTGTTCCTGACTGCTCTACTCTCTCGCTGCTTTTCCTTTTCTTCGCACGTAGCTTCTGTACACTTCATCTTTCCCGCTGGAAGTTTCTCTCCGCCTCTTTTGCTGTGGGCCGCGGTCACCTCACTACTTCCAGCTCCTGACTAACGCAGGGCGGGGGTTGGCTCAGTCTCCGCAGCCATGGTTTCGGGGATACCCGAGCCGAGGAAACCTGTCGTCCCCTCGTATAAGAATACTGCAATTCTCCGAGGATGGCCTAGACGGAGAATCTCCTTGTGGGAAGGGCAGCTAGATAGCTCAGCCCCTACATATTTTGCTTTACGGGAGTCTCTTTCATCCCAGAGTTGAAGTGTTGGGTTGCTGTTTTTTTTTTTTGGGGGGGGGGTTGCTGTTTTTTTAAGGAAGCCGATAAGTTGCTTTATGTGGGGTTCAGGGCCAGGTGAATGTGAGGTTATGAACTCACATGAGGTTCAGATATCTCTGACTTTATTCAAAACACAAAAAGTTTTGGATTCCCCTCCCCATCTTAAAAAAAAAGCCGTTGTTTTCATCTCTAATATAGTGGGTTATACAGTGTTAGTTCTATAGCACCTGTCTGTGTCTTTCTGGAGGTGGGAAAAGCTAGACCTCCGTGCTAGATCTGCTAAAGACTGTGTCGCCCCTTGTGTGTCGTCGTCCCTCCCACCCCCCGCGCAATTTGAGCCAAATCAAAAAGCAGGAAGAACAGTCTGTTTTTCTATTTTTTGTTTTAAAAATTTCCTTTTTTAAAACAAAAGGAATCCTTAGCATCAAAGAAAATTACTTTTTTCCAGAATTGAGGTGTTGTTCATTAATTTATTTACTTATTAATGCTTAATACGTGTGCAAACACTGGGATTGTTAAATGGCAAATAAATGGGTCTCTGTCCTCTTTCTCTCATGGTCTAACAAGGGAGATTACACAGACAAATAATGGTAAGCTATTGTGATATAATAAAGTAGTTAACATTTATATAGCCTTTCTTCCGTGCACTAGTGTAAGTACTTTATATATGTTATGAGGCAGGTACTATAGATTATACAGTAGAGAGATGTTAGAGTGAAGATATAAAGAAGGGCAGAGATTGGACAGGAAAGGCTTCCCAGGAGAGGTGACATTAGAATTGAGGTTTTAAGGATTTATAGGAGTTCATCAGGCAGGTGGGGAAGTGCATTTCCAGCACCATCCTTCTAGATGGTCCGTTAGGGCTTTTCGGTGTAGTCAGCAGATAGTGTGGGATGGAATCAACAGCAGGAGATTAGTGCTCTCTTAGAGGAACAGAGGCAGTCAGTTCAGATTAATTCAGTTCATTCAGTTCAAGATTAATTCCAAATGGATTAGGTATTTAAATGAACAACAAAAAGAAAACAATAGAAGAAAACTTAGGAGAATAATTCAATGATCTTGGTGTGTAAGATAGGAAATCCTGAAGTCATGAAGGAAAAGAGATGTATTTGACTAAATAAAAATGAAAAATATTTGTCTGCCCTGGTTTAGTCTCTGGGTCTATAGTGATGGAAGCTGCCTCAATAGAGCTTATGTTCAAGTAACAGATAAAAAACAAGTAAGATAATTTCTGGTAATGGTCACTGCTGCTTAGAAACTAGGGTTGTGTGAAAGAGAATGCTTCTGGGACATGCTGCTCAGGTAGATGGTCAGACTTGTGTGAGGAAGTGACATTTGAGTTGTGACTTGAAATGGTGAAGAGGAAGCCACACAGCAATTTCCAGCAGGAAAAGCTTGGTGTGTTGGAGGGACAGAAAGAAGGCTAATGTTGCTGGAGTGTAAGAGCAAAGTGGTAGGAGATGGCCAGCTGGACACAGATCTGTAAGTAGGAGAGTAATGTGGCCTGATGTACATTCGTGAAGATCATTATGGTTGCTGTGTGGAAAACCGATTATAGAGAATGTTATTGGCTGAACTGTGTTCCCCAAAAGGATATGCTGAAGTCCTAACTCCTGGAACCTGTGAGTGTGAACTTATTTGGAAATAGGGTCTTTGCAGATGGAAAGTTAAGATCATTGAACTCGGGTGGGCCCTAATACAATGACTAGTGTCTTTATAAGAAGAGGGATATTTGGACACAGACAGATATACAGAGAGAATGCTCTGTGAGGATGGAGGCAGAGATTGAAGTGATGTGTCTACAAACCAAGGAACGCTAAAGTTTGCCAGCAACCACCAGAAGTTAGCAAGAGGTAAGGACAAATCCTCCCATAGAGGTTTCATAGAGATCGTGGCTCTGCTGACACCTTGATTTCAGACTTCTAACCCCCAGACCTGGGACTTTCCTGGTGGCACAGTGGTTAAGAATCTGTCTGCCAATGCAGGGGACATGGGTTCGAGCCTGGGTCTCGGAAGATGCCACACGCCGTGGAGCAACTAAGCCCTCAGCATGTGGGCTTAGTTGTATGGCAGCCCTAGGAAACTAATGGAGGGGCAAGTATGGCAACAGGGAGACCAGTTAGGAAGCTGGTAGCAGCAGAGGTGGGGAGAAGTGGCCTAATTTGGATATATTTTTCAGCTACAGCATCTTGAATTTGCTGGTGGATTAGATGTGACATGTTCTTACAGAGATGAATTAATGATGATGTCTAGATATGTTTTATGAGGAACTGGTGGTGCAGTTTACTGAAAAAGGGAAGAGAAGAATGTGGACTGATGGGAGCCCTGTGTTTTTGTCTGTTTTACTTTTTATTTTGAAGTGATTTCAAACTTATATAATAGTTGCAAGAATCAAACCTAGATTTCCCCAGTTGTTAACATCTTACATATGTGGTTTGATTACAATAAGAGTAATTTCTGAATCAAGGGTTCTGTTTTGGACATGTTAAGTTTTATTATTTTTTTAAATTTTTATTGGAGTATAGTTTATTTACTGGACATGTTAAGTTGTAGATATCAGTTAGACATCCAACTGCAGCTAACATGTTGGTTAAATAAACCTGAAGCTCAGGTAAGGAGGTCAGAGCTGGAGTTATAAATTTTGGCGTTATTAGCATATAGATTTACTGGTTCTGGCTGACATCATTTAGGGAAAAAATGAGGATAACAAAGGGAAGATGAGTCATTGCAACATTAGATACTGAACAGCATTGAAGAATTAACGAAATGGACTGGGGAGGTGTGCCCAGTAAAGCAGAAAGAAAATCAGAAAACTGAGATATCAAGGAAGTCAAGAGAAAGAAGTGTACCATGGGAATGACCAGCTAGCTGAGTCAAGTAAATGCTGCTGAGGAGTTGTGGAAGATGAGGATAAGCAGGTAACCACTGGATTTGACAGCATGGAGGAGGAGCAGAGGGGAAGAAAGGCTTGATTGGATTGAAGTGGAGGCTTTTTTATGTGTATGTTAAATTAAAGACATTATGTTTTTGCATTTCAGCAGAATATACACCAGTTTCTCAAAACCTTGGCAATGTTGACATGTTGGGCCAGGAAAATCCTTGTTGTGAGGGGCTATCTTGTGTGTCGTATAACGTTTAGGAGCATACCTGGCTTGTGTCCACTAGATGCTAATAGCAACCCCGCCCTCCCCCCACCCCCAGCCAAGTTGTGACAACCAGAAATGTCTGCACACATTGCCAAATGTCCCTTGGCAGGCAAAATGGCCCATGGTTGAGAATCACTGGTTTAGACTTTTAAATGAGAGGCTTGAATATTGATGGTAAAGTTTTAGGCATTAGCTCACTGAGTGGGAAGATATTTAGAGGCAAGCAGGGGACGTTTCTAGAACTCTAAAAATTTTGCAGTGTAGTGAACACCTACTTTGCCTATGATTCCTGTTTGTGTTGTATCTTTTGATGATTCCATAAGGCACTTAATCTTACCTCGCACTGATGTCATCATTATGCAGTTATCATCATAGAGAATTTTGAATGTAACTATGTAGAAGATTGTCCTGAATCTGTATTAACACCATCATTGCCTAGAAATTATTTTGAAAAAATAGTCAATTACTTCATTTAATAGTCTCTTGATTTTTTCTCATGTAAATATGGTACAGAATACACAATCTTAAATTTTGTTTATTTTAAATTTCTGCTTCATGGATTCCAGAAAAATTCCCCTTTATTTGGCAAAACTACGCTTTTCTGTACACAAGGGAGTTAATCTTAATGTGGCAGTTTTCAATTAGCTGCAGAACTACAGATCTGGGGAGAGATCAAGAAAGTTGTGCAGTTATTCATCTAATAAATGTGGTTTGGAAGCACTGTCCAAAGTACTAAGGGTGCTATAAAAATGACTTAGATATTAAAAAAATGACTTAGATATAGATCAAGTCCACCAAAATATTACCACCTAAGAAGGGAGACAGGACTTGTAAATAACTAATTATATTAAAAGTGAGAAGCGTTGTTAGAGAAGTACTGTGCAGATAAAGTATTGCAGACATTCAAAGGAGGGGGTGATTACCTCTAGCAAGGGATGAGAAGAAGGAAGCGTGGAAACCAATAAAATAGTCTTGGCATTTGTATAGGACCTTAATGGATGGTAGGAATCGGATTTACAGAGCTGGGTGAGGCCTATTCTAAGGGATGAAGGAGCATGAACCCAAGACATAGAGATCAAAAATAATTTGGTTTGAGTATGAGAATGACATAAGGAATTTAATATGTGACAAGGGTGTTATTTCACTTTTGTGGGAAAAGGATGTTTTAATCAATAAATGCTGATAGTGGAATTTGCTATTCATCTATAGGAAAACCAACTAGATCACCTTATCATAAATTATATAAAAAGTAAATTGTGAGAATTCCCTGGTGGTCCAGTGGTCAGGACTCCACGCTTTCACTGCTGAGGGCCCGTGTTCGATCCCTGGTCGGGGACTGTAAGCCAGGCAGCGCTGCCAAAAAAAAGCAAATAAATTGTAAATGAGTTAAAGATATTTCCCTGTGAAGCAATTAGGAGAATATTCATATAATTGGAGTAGGGATGGTATTTTTTAGTAAGACAGGAAATCCAGATACTGTAAAAGGAAAGACAGACCTGCTATAATAAACTTTTTTAAGTTCGCAATTTTTTTTTTTTTTTTTTTTGCGGTACGCGGGCCTCTCACTGTTGTGGCCTGTCCTGTTGCGGAGCACAGGCTCCGGACGCACAGGCTTAGCGGCCATGGCTCACGGGCCCAGCCGCTCTGCGGCATGTGGGATCTTCCCGGACCGGGGCACGAACCCGTGTCCCCTGCATTGGCAGGCGGACTCTCAACCACTGCGCCACCAGGGAAGCCCAAAATTAGTAATTTTTAAAGTTAAAAATACGCAAACCTTTTGGCCTAGTGATTTTACTTTTTGGACTTTCTCCTTTAAATACAAAAGCCCTGACACATAAGGATGTATGTATAAAGATAATTCATTGTGGCATTAGCTGTAATGGCAAAAAAAAACACTGGATATCTGATTTTCTAATAATAAGGCAATGGCTGAATAACTATATGCAAACTCTGTACAACTGAATAGTGAGGTGGTTAGGAGCAGGGGCTCAAGAGTTAGGCTAGTGAGATTCTGTTCCTACCTACTACATGTGTGACCTTGGGCACGTTACTTAACCTCTTTAGAGCTCAGTTTTCTTACCTTTAAAATGGAGAAAATAACAAATATGAGATGTAAGAACTATTATGAAGATTGAGATTTATTATGTATTTCATTCATTTAATAGATGTGTCCAGGCACTATTTTAAGCGCTTTATAGATACAAATTTATATAATTGATTTATTCCTTGTAATAACCTCAGAAGTTAAATTTTATTGTTTCCTCATTTTACTGATTAGGAAACTGAAACGCAAGAGAGGTTAATATGTTCTAATATAATTCACACACAGGTATAAAATTGTATATCTGTGCCATGTTATAAAATATGGTTGAATAAAACTTTAAATTATTTTTCTAGTTGAAATTTTTCTGAGACAGAAATGAGAACCAACCACTTGGGCTTTGAGTTAAAAGTTATCCCATATCTCTATAATACTTTCTCATTTAGAGATATAAAGGGCAAAAACCGATAAAAATAAAGACATTTGTTCAAATTAACAGCTGGTATGCAATGAGGTTGTTTAACACTAATTACTCCAGAGGCTGCCTAAGATAGTAATTGACCATTTCTGTTAATTTCCAATATTGATCTTTTTTCCCCTCCAATCACTCCTTTAAATATAATTTACTCTGTGGTAACAAGAAGACTTAAGAGGACTGGGATACACATTTTGGGAAAAATAAATGAGGAGAAAAGTTTTGGCCTTCAGAGATTTTTGGTTAAAATACATCATGTTCACAGGTGACAGAATGCTAGCAAATATCCAGGTGCAAATGTGAATATTGTACATACTCATTTCTTAGGTACAAGGAAAAAGAAAGGAGATTGGAAATTTGATTTCAAATCAAGCTAGAATGTTTCTTTTTTTAATCCTATGCTTTATATTTTTGTTTATGGTTTTTCCTAAGGATTTTCTGTTAAGAATTTTGTATAAGAATGAGTTTTTAAAACTTCATGTGTACAACACCTATATATAACCATACCTGTGTAGTATTCTTGTCAAGCCTGGGTATAAGAAAATTATCAAACAAAAAATGTGGCTCATTCTACAAGACAGCTGTCCTGAACCTTGAAAAAAATCAATGACTACGAATAAAAAGATTCCTCTATAACCAAAGATGTATACTACTATCACATCTTAGAAAAATAACAATGATTTCAACTTTCACCATTTATTGGCCTTTTTCCCCCCATTCAGGATCCAATCAGGGGTCATGCCTTGCATTTAATTGTTGTCATAAAGGCTGTTTTATTTTTATTTTTAAAAGAAGTTTATTGGAGTATAGTTGATTTACAATGTTGTTTTAGTTTCAGGTGTACAGCAAAGTGAATCAGTTATGCATATATCCACTCTTTTTCAGATTCTTTTCCCATATAGGCCATTACAGAGTATTGAGTAGAGTTCCCTGTGCTGTACAGTAGGTCCTTATTAGTTTTCTATTTTATATATAGTATATATATGTCAATCCCAATTTAAAGTCTGTTTAAAACTATAGCAGTTCCCCTTTGCCATTGATTCTAGGGCTCACTATTTTTTTTTTGTACTACTAACAAAGAAAATAACCACTACCAGTTACATTTATGACATGCCATCTAGTGTAAGACTCATCTCAATTTCAGAAGTCTTAAAATGAAATAAATATATTGACAAAATATGGCAACTTGCCCAAGGTCATAACACTGGTAAGCAGTGGAACTGGATATCAAACCCAAACAGTCTTGCTCCTGAATACATTCTTTTGGCCACTTCTCAGTGTTGCCATTTTGTAATCAATGAGTTATTGCATGTAAGGCTTTTTCAGCATAGTGCTTTAATTACGTATTAAATATGTAATATGTGTTAGCTTTTATTATCATTTTCACTGCTTCTGCAATTGGCTACTACTATATGTTTATAACATCTACGTTCTGTGACTTTATTCAGTTTTTCTGTGCTTTGTTTATAGGTTGATTCTCAAGCATTGAAAACCTATAAACTTTACAATATTGTACTTATGCAAGTACAAGTCAGTATAAAATCAAGAGGTGTAATTGGAACTGCAGAGAAAGAAATGTAATTGTATTAATCCTCTGCCACTTAAAGTGTCCTTTTAGCTCCCTAAAATTAGTACTATATTTGCTAAAATGAATCCATTTTGTTCTTGAAGATATATATATTTTTAATTTTTTTTTAATTAATTTATTTATTTATGGCTGTGTTGGGTCTTCGTTTCTGTGCGAGGGCTTTCTCTAGTTGTGGCAAGCGGGGCCACTCTTCATCCCGATGCGCGGGCCTCTCACTGTCGCGGCCTCTCTTGTTGCGGAGCACAGGCTCCAGACGCGCAGGCTCAGTAATTGTGGCTCACGGGCTCAGTTGCTCTGCGGCATGTGGGATCTTCCCAGACCAGGGCTCGAACCCGTGTCCCCTGCATTGGCAGGCAGATTCTCAACCACTGCGCCACCAGGGAAGCCCTTGAAGATATATTTTGAGCTCTCAAACACTTTGTTCTAATTTACACTAGTTGCTTTCCAAGTCTGTTGCATATCTACCTATCTATATTGGGTCTATCCATCTATCTATGTTTGTTTTTTTGGGGTAACTCTCCTGGGTTAAATCTACTGTTTTATGTTATTCCGTGTCCTCCTTGTCTCACATTTCCCTCCCAGCTTGTTGGGGTATACCTAATTAGAAGTAATTTTTTTGGGAAAAGATATAAAGCAGGTAATTTAATTTTCACAGGCCTATAATATGCAAATGTATTTATCTTGCCTTCTCAGTTAATAGTTTGTGAATAGAATTCATAGTTCAATCATTTCGTTTTGCTTGAAACTTTGAAGACATCATTCCTTTGCCTTTTACCATCTAGTATATCTGACGAGAATACTAAAGCCAGTTGATTCTGCTTCTTTTTTGCAAGTAATATACTTTTTCCTCTGGAATGTTTTATTAGACTCTTTTTCTTTATCATTGGTTTTATCATACTTTATGAGAGTATTTCTTTCTAGATGTGGATCTTTTTTCATTTATCCTTCATTGCACTCCATGAGTCCCATTTGTTCACTTATTAAATTTTGTTCTCCTTCATTTTCTCTTTTCTATTCAGAATACCATTTAGATAGATTCTTCCAAACAGAGAGAAAAAGGACAAAAAAAATTAGGTAATGTGGAAGATCAATTCAAGAGATCTATTTCCTTTGACTATCAGTTCTCCTTTTTGAATATCTTTCGTCAGTGTTTCTTTTTTTTCCTGTTTCCATAGTTTCCAGTTGCTCATTTTTAATAGATGCAATGTCTTCATGAATTTCTTTGAGGATAGCACTTACAAACTTTAAACATCTATAAGTTTAAAAGCTCTGCTTCCTTAAGGTGAGTTGATTATTTTCACCCTTTTGTGCTTTTGCTTTTCCTCTTCCTCAAAAATTAAAAAAACAAACAAAGGATTCTTGAACTCTTTGTAAGTGAGCAGGGTATCAACTGTTGTGCCTCACTTTAGAGTCCATGGGTGAAACGCAGGAAAACAGCTGCCTCTTCCTCTTCTCCCTCCACCCTGTGCCCAAGTAAGGAAGGCTTTGTTGTGGAGCATGAAGATGTTCTAATGCTTTCAGGGTAGATTGTTAAATTAAAAAAAAAAAAAAAAAGTTGTGGTTTTAGCTGAAAACCAGCATTGTTGCTCCTAGACATTCTGTGTGTAAAGGAGTAAGATAAAAGGTTTGGCTTGGCTATCTAATATACATATTATAAGAATCCTGATTTTTGTCCTACAGCCCCTTTCTGCTGTATCTAGGTTTGGTATTTCTTCAGACTCTGCTGGCAGGAAAGGCTTCTGCATGGCTGCAGCTTTCTTGTGTGTACACATGCATATAGGTGCACCTGCATGTTTGTTCTAGACTGTGGTTTTCTCTGCACTGGCTTAATCCTCAATATAATCCCATCTGCTCTCCTTCTAGAATGCATGAATGCACTTCAGTGGGATTTTGCTAGGAAGTGGAAGAAAATGCATATGCTTAGTTTGTCTTACACAAAGTAGGTAATTGATAGGTATATGTTGAATAAATCAATCAATGTTGTTGAGAATATTGGGCAAAACACATCTGTTTAAATTTTAAAAAATTATGACTTTAGAATACGGGTAATTAAATGAATCTTTTTAAAAAATTCTTTTAACTTTGTCCTGTTTCAGGAAAGAATCTCATTGGGGTTAAAACTTAACAGTGGAGGTACAAAATGAAAAACCTGCCATCTCTCACTGTTTTTTTTTTCTTTCCCCAAAATTAAAGACCTTAATTCCATTTTGTTCCTTTTTAGTGCTTAGCACAGTGCCTGGCATGTTGTAAGTATTCAGTGATAGTTATTATTAATGTTTGTTTAAGTTAAACTCTTTTTGTCTCTCATTGGGGAATAATATGTGTAAAGTACTAGGAATAGATTTTGGCATTTATAGTAAGTGCTCCATAAGTGTTAACTACTATTCTTTGATACATGAGCAACAGTTTATTTTTTTCTGTGAAGCTTTCTCTGATCTTATGTCCCAGCCTTTCTGGTAAGTAACATTGATTTGCTTGCTTGTGTGTCTCTCCACCAAATGTGGTTCTTGATAGCTGGGAGCTATCTTTTTTATCTTAGTAGTCTTGCTGCATAGTGATTGCTTGCCACCTATCATTAGTCCCTCTTTTTTGCTAGGTCTTAATGGTTGAGGATGATGGTGTGACTGGAACATGGGGGATGTGCACTAGTGGGAAGTGAAATGTGACAAATATGCTGACACCAGGTTGTATGTAGCTGAATACCAGATTAAAGAATTTGAACTTTATTTTGTATGCCCTGAGAGGCATTTTGATTACTGACTAGATTAGTTTCATATTTTAGAAAGATAATTCTGAGTACAGAGAAGAATATGTGCTGGAAAGAAGAAATAAGATTGGAGGCAAGCAGAAGGTGTAAGAAACTCTTGGCTCTTGCCGTATTATAAGGTTCTTATTTTAGTTGAGAAACGTTGCAGCTCATACTTGAAGGATAGGTCTTACCAACACATAACTTTTAAGTCGTATCACAGATAGGCTTCAGGGCTTCCCTGCTCACTTTGCTTTGAGTTATATAAAATTTTAAATAAAATGCTAAAATTTATTATAAACAAGGAACACAACTACATTTTGTAAAAATTGTGAAAATATTTTCTGCAAAAGCCTGTGAATTGGTGATATTTTAAACTTGTTTGTTGTATTTTCTGGTCTGTCCATTGTTCAACATTTAATGTGTGTCATGTACAGGGAAGTAATGTGGGACAACAGTTTTCTTTGGGAAAGGAGATGAATTATGTTTTTAATACACTAAGTTTCAGCTGTTTATATAGCTCAACTAGAGGTACCTTACATATAAGACGTATAGATTTGTAAAGAGTTTGAGGGAGTAGGCTAGAGATTGGAAGTTTTCTAAATAAAGATGGTAATTGAAGCCTAGGGTTCGATGAGTTTGTGCATCTGATAAACAGTAGTCAAAGATGTAAATAGAAATGCAGTGAAATGTTCTGCTTTTTTGGCCTTAGTGATACAGTCACTAGTGTCTGATGTGTCAGAGTTGTAAAGAAGAATGAAGGACTGAGATCTTTGGGTTGAATCAGAAAGGGGTCATTGGAGACCTGAGACTACACTGATTGGGTAGAGTACAGCAGAGTAAAATTAGATTGGAGGGACACTGAAATGAGTTGATAAGGAAATAGAACACTGTAGTTTAAGAATTCCTGCAAAGGATAGGAAAGCTAGAAGAGTGAAAGAAATTGTAGGGTTAAGTGGTGGTTTTTCCAGATGTATGTGCATTGGCTAACCACTTATAAAGACAGGGAGGTTCAGTACAGTTAAATAAAACTCCCCAGAAGTTGGTACTGAACTATATAATATTTTAAAAAGGTAAAATGAACATTAAGAAGAATTAAACAACCCTGAAATTCAGTAAAGCTAATTTTCATCATATAAATTTGACATTTAGAAGAATAATTTTAGTACTTTTTCAGGAGTTCAAATTCTTTGAAGAGTAGCCACAGGATTAAAAAATCATTTGCTAATCGTTGAAATTTTTTTTTTTTTTTTTTTTTTTTTTGCGGTATGCGGGGCTCTCACTGTTGTGGCCTGTCCCGTTGCGGAACACAGGCTCCGGATGCGCAGGCTACGGCATGTGGGATCTTCCCAGACCGGGGCACGAACCCGTGTCCCCTGCACCGGCAGGTGGACTCTCAACCACTGTGCCACCAGGGAAGCCCCCTCGTTGAATTTTTAATGTGTGCCTAGGGTGAGTTTATTTTAAAGTTTTAGAAATTCATAAAAATAGATTGTTAAAAGCTGAATAAATTCATAGAAAATATAGTCACAGTATTTTTGTTGAAAAAGATAGGCATAATTGGAATACCCTGTTTGATACGTAGATTTCGATGTGATATGATGAGAGGGAATTTTAAGCACATTTATCATATAACTGACTTAGAATCAGGGATGTAAATTATAGGAGGATGATGCTTACATTTATATTCACAACTCTTCCAAAGTTATAATTTTAAAAAGATATGTTGGGCTTCCCTGGTGGCGCAGTGGTTGAGAGTCCACCTGCCGATGCAGGGGACACAGGTTCGTGCCCCGGTCCGGGAAGATCCCACATGCCACGGAGCGGCTGGGCCCGTGAGCCATGGCCGCTGAGCCTGCGCGTCCAGAGCCTGTGCTCCGCAACGGGAGAGGCCACAACGTTGAGAGGCCCGCGTACCGCCAAAAAAAAATAAATAAATAAAAAAAATAAATAAAAAATAAAAAAGATACGTTTTTATGGAAAAGAGGAATCTAATATAATAGAATAAAATGTTGACTATAAAATGTTTTAAAATCAGTCTTGAAGGAATAGATCACCTTCATGCTTTCAAATATTCAGAGTTGACATCACAGCAACCTTCGTTTCCCTAAGTGATAACTTTTTATGTATGCAGGTGGTATCTAGACTGTGCTTACAGTTCTTGGTAGACTGAAGAGTGAATGTGTTATTTGTTTGGGAGTGGGGAAAGGAAATATAATAGTGGCCTGGAGTAGGAGTAGAAAGACCTACTTTAAAAAATCTACTCCATTAGAGATTTACATTAAAGGTTTACTTTCTCTATGTAGGGTTTACATTCATACTTTTCTTGAATTCCTAAAACTGAACACCTAGCTAATAAGATTTATTCTCTGAGGAATGAGAGTCTGAGTTATGTGTGTGTGATGAGGGCAGAATTAGAGAGACTGTTTTGAAAGTGACCTCCAAGGGCTATAAAGAGACTTGCAGTTTTGCTAACAAAAATGTTATGCTCTAGATAACTTAGTACCTTTATGATTCTTACTAGCTTGTGGGCTCCAAACCCTAGCTTCTCTCTAATTCAGTATTGTTTATCTTCTCCATTTGAGTCATGTTTCTCTCCATCCCACTGAAAATGAAAGGTCCCTGTCCCTGGGCTATTTGGATCATGGCTTCCCTATAAATATTGATGGTATACCACATGTGTATTTTCTAATTAACTTCTAACTGAGAGTCTAGAAAGACACATAAATGGGGAACCCAAAGTAATCCCTCTCCCTTGATATTTCATAATATAGTTATACATTAAATGGTAGAAGAGTCACTAAGGCTGGATCTCTGAATACACCTATGTGATTCTGAGCTATGGCATGTGAATCTTGGATAGGCTCATTATATTTGTGGAAATCTGTATGCATCTATCAAAATTAACATCTCTATGTAACAAGTCACGTACTATGTCGTTACACAAAAAGTTAAATCTTGTTTACCTCTTGAAAAAGAGATGCAGGTTAGTAAAGACAGTTAAATTCAAGTGGATTTTTAAATATATTGTAGAAAGATCTTGTGCTTTAGCAGAGACATGGACTTCTGCTGCTTACTAGATGTGTTAATTGTGTGCAAGTTACTATGGAAACATGCTCAGAGGATGATTCTGTATGTATAGTGCCTAGTACATCCTTATGAGGTATTCATTAATGAATGTTAGTATTCTTCCTGTTGTACAGGACAAGTGAAATGCCTTCTAGAAAACTAATATTGAACATGTTGGAAAATATTTAAAATAGTCATGTAGCTGAGTAAATTATCAAGTAATGTGTTAACAGATTTAAAAAAACCTGAAAAGGACTACTGTTCCTACTATGTAGGACAGCTTTATTTTATTTTACATGAAAAACTTCTGTACTAATTATTAGTTTCACATTAGACTTAATGTGATACTGAAATTCTTTTCATGTTGACTGTATAACAGAGACTATATGTCCTGTTGAGAAGGATATCACCTATAATAAGAAATAATCTGATTAGTTTGAATCAAAGTTACTTTTACATGAGTTAATAATGCACATATATGTTTCCTACTTGAGTGGCATCATCAACACTACTTAGTGGATACCTTTAGGTGACAAGATGTAAGAAGGAAAAAAAAAAGCTGTGTAGCAAATGATCAGGTAATACCACTTCTTTAAAATATTACAATTCTAAACACCATTTCAAACAGCAAACTTTCATTATATGTTTCTGTTAATTTGTAATATCAGATAGCCCATCTTTTTTTTTTTAAGTTTCAGTATAAGATTAATACAAAGTGAGTGACAGACTAGACTACATTGTTAGTAGACATGATTTGTATAATTTGTGCTTTTCTTGCTGAAAGGGTTTTTTCCATGTAGTAAAATACATTTATTCAAAAATGGAGAGGTATAGTACATTATAATTCCAAGGAAATTTTTATATTAAAATGCATATTTTGGCTTAAATTGGAAAGGATTTCATTTAATACCTACATAAGGAGATTCACATTCAAGGCCCAAATCTTATCTATATTACCATACGTTTCTAATTACATGTTATTTTAAGCTTATTTATTTTAAACCATGATTACAGAGTTGATGTATGGGAATATATTGAAGGTATAACCTTATTATGTTTACTGGTCTTTTGGTTTAATTCTCTATAACTTCAAAATAGTACTGTGGTATGAAATAACAGAATTATATTTACTCAGGTAAAAACAAGTTCTGAACTGAGTCCTTCATCATATTTTTCTAAAGAACTCACTTCTCATGAGCAAGTATTTAATATCACATAGCTGGAAAATCATTATATTATTGAAACAAATTTTTTCTTTAACTATACCCCAATATCTTGAATATGTATGTGTTTCAGGCCACTTGCAATTAAACTATAAATTTAGATGATATCTTGACTACAACATTAAACACAACTAAGATTTTCAAGTAAACACGTTTACAAATCATAATGCCATTGTGCTGTTCTCTGAGGACTAAAAGCTCTGCTTGTTGGGAAAAGTCAGTTAGGTCTTTTTAAGCAATTGAAGTTCTGTTTTCCTTCTAAACGTTCCTTTACTAATTTTTCCAAAGAGAAAAGATGCTCATCTGCATCTTCTGGCACAAGGCTTCTAATGGAATTTGCAAGTTCAAAAAGATATTCTGTATTTTTTCCACTTGGACCAGCTGCATTAAAAATTTGTTCAGCAATGTCTTCCAGAGGTGCAGGACCAAGATAATTAGGATTATCACATGTTCCAATATATAGCAACACAGTGAATGGTTCTGTTGTGGAATCTTTTGGATAAAAATTGACTGTTGTGGTCCTGTAGCCTCCTTTCTCTCTGAAGTCAAGGTATGCTTTTACTTCTTCTTCCTTTCCTACTGGCAGTTTGTAAGCAACACCCCATACACAACCCTGTTGAAAAATGAAAAGAATATATTATTTAGTTTTTACAAGGCTAAAATAGGTGAAGATATATTATGATGTAAGAAAATATCTTGTATATTCTTAGAAATCAGTGCAGTTTTGCCTCACTTAATGTGCACCAAACAGGTATATACTAAACAGTAAAGGAAATCAGCATTTTACATTCTTCAATCTGAATAAATGATTTCCTTGTATACCAGGATATTTATCTTTGTTTAAGTATTTCAAATTTTGTCTTTTAACTAATGGGACTGAAATTAAAATACCAGGTCTTCATTTAGTCATTAAATATAGTTCTAAAGCTTTAAATCCATAAACATTTCACTAATGGTATAGGGGCAGCAGTTTCCAAACTGCTTCAGGGAGTGTTGTAGCCACCCTGAAGCCTACTTCAGGGCTTCTGGATATAAGTGTTGGCGTGCTGGCTGGGAGGGGTTTGACCCCCAACCCCCTTCAGCTGGAGGTGAGTATCACTTATATATTTGGTGTTCCCTTATTTGCAGAAAGTGTTCTGTATTTTAAAAGCTCTGTAATAAAGTAATCAACTATTAAGGCGATAGGTTCATTTATCTGTTCATTTCTTCACTGCCTAAACTTTCAAATATCCTTTGTAAATTACTCCATCCAGAATACTAAATGGCAACCTCTTTGTCAAGAGAGCCCATGAACAGTGTCAGTAAAAGCAGTGTACTTCAGCTGCAAAGATTCTTTGTAGTATTAATAAAATATCTGTGATATAAGCAAGATTTATAGTTTGTAACACAGATTTTCTAGTTTCTTGACAACCTTTAATTATTAACTTGATTATTAAACTTTAGGTTGCTAAGCATCTTGAATAAATTAACATTCTATAGAAACAAAGTGGTTTTATTAACTCTAATTAGGAGTTTTACCAGTTTGAAGCCATTTTTATAGATGCTTTTCCTAATGTAAGTTATGAAAGCGTTTCATAATTTCACCATTCATCTGCTGTTGCTAGCTGCTTGATTTTATATATCAGAGTCCTTTCTAAAGTTAAATATTTAACTTCATAATATAAAATTTGGATCTCAGTAAAATGATTGAAAATATTTAAGAAACAGAGAACTACCAGGTAAATAAAAGTTTTCTAGTGCTCTAAACTTTAAAAAACCTCTTGTGCTCTTGATAAAATTAGGCAGTAAAGAAAGTGATAGTTCATGACTGGGATTTTTGCTGAAATATTAGAATCCTAGCAAATGTGAGGAAAGCTTTAGGGTTTCATTTGATTCTTAGTGGTAGTCTGTCTGAGGGCAGGCTCCATTAATTTCAAAGGAAACCACAAAATTCTCAGTCAATAAACTCATCAAGAAAGGAAAAATGAGACTATATGCCATTTTTTTTTTGTTGTCTACCTTGAATTCTGTATTTCAGCTTTTCCCAACAGATGAAAAGAAATACAACAAATACAGAGAGGAATTCTAGACCCAGTGTAGTTCAAATTGTCTGTGATGACTGCTAATAAAATTTCATTGATTATTAAAACTGAGAAACATCTTAACATTTTATGATTAAAGACTATACAAAAAAGAATAATTATACCATACCGCAGGATCTTCAACAAGAGTCACAACTCTTCCGGGCTGTTTTAAAAAAGTAAAAAAAAAAAATATTTTTTTTCCCGAATTAAAGTTCAATAACTGAGCATTAGCAACTTACTGTTGACATGGAATATTTTAACTTTGTTTGCTCATACTAAACACTTTTTCAAAAGTACTTATTTTTTATGATAAATTTTAAAATGAATTAAGAGAGTCTACCTTATCCAAATTATCTTGGCCTTTCTAAAAGATTCTCTTTAATTTGTATATAACAGGTATATTATGTTCACTTAGAATGGATATATTAAAAAACACACACATGTGACTAACTAAGGCTCATCTAAAATGAAAAGCAAAAGGAAGAAGCAATTATAAATAAATGTTGTGATCACTTTTTTCTCTTCAGGAAAAAAAGATTGCTATAGTTTCACTGAGGAAGAAAACATGACATTCCAGGGTGCTTTCCTATTGGGAAGTGGTTCTCAAACTTAAGTGTAGATCAGAATTACCTGGAGGTAGTTCCTGATTCTGTAGGTATGGAGCAGTCTAAGAATTTGCATTTTTTTTTTTTCAAATACAATTCCTACCTGGTGCCAAAGTCTGTGTCTACTGACATGTTATCATTAGTGAGAAAGTTGAGTTGTAAGCCACAATTTTACCTACTTGTATGCCTATTGTGTGGCACATAGCGAACTTACATCATTCAGATATTTGTGTCATCCTTGTTGCTATTTCCTTCTAGTCTTTGTCCATTTGTATAGATAATTCATAATCACGGAACACATAGAATTTTGGATTATGTTTTTTATTTAATTATATTTTACTGTTTGTCTTCTCATCCATTTTAATAGTTGCATAATATTCTACTGTCAACTATAATTTAAACATTCTTGTATTGTTGGACATTTATATTTGACTTATTTTCTATTTAAGATAATGCTAAAGTGAAGATACATATATTGGTGTGGGTCATGTAGTTATTGCCATGTTACCTTCAATGTCAAAGTGAATATGGAGCTATTTATTGAATACCCATTCTGTGCTGTAGAGAAGATAAAACCTTGATTCCTGCTTTCAAGAGCTTATATTGTAATTCTGGAATATGAACTTAACATGTGAAATAGGTAGAGAATACTTAAGGGCTATGATGTATACTATTTATTAAGTGCAGTAAGAATTCTGAGTCTTGGGTGGTCAGAAAGAAGGACAAAATTCTGGCAAAAGGGCACTGTGACTCATGATTGATGAGTGAGGGTCTAGAAGCAAGATTATACCAGGCCAAGTGTCTGACTTTAGCAGAGGGTCCTCCATGTATGGAAGATGACTCAGAAACATAACTGGAGAAATAGGATAGAGTCAGATTTGAGATTGGAGTTGAAACTGGGGGTCAATGGAAAAGAAGAAGCCACTGAAATTTGGGAGAAAAAGGAAATGAAGAGCTACTGTAGCACTTGAGTAGTAGGTGACTGGCATGATAAAAGAAGTGCTTTGGGAAGATGGTGTGGTAAAGTATATAGTATGCACGTTCAAGTGCGAAGGAGGTGGACTGTGCGTAAGAAATGTTAGTGGTGGAGGGGACAAGTTCTGCATTCCACCTTTTCTTTCCTTCCCCTTTCACCAGACTAGTCACCAATTTTTGGTAGCTCTATCTTCTGATTATCTTCTGAATCTGGTTTCTCTTCATCCTTCAGTTGTCTCCTTAGGGATTTCGCTGCCTGCCTCCAGACTGTTCTCTACTTGGCCCTAGATTGACTTTCTGGTGCAAAAATTGGGCCACTCACTTCTGTGCTTTGAATTTTTCAGGGTTGTAATATTCTACAGGATAAAATAATTATTTTGCATGAGTTAACTACAAACCTCATTTCTTAACCACTTTCCCTCTCAAGCTGTAATGAATTATTTATAACTTTTACAGACACTCACATCTTTGGATTTACTAGTTCCCAGTGTGGAATGCCTTTCCTTCTTTAGAATCCCTTGGATATCCTCCCACCACTCTCTCCATAAAGGCTTGGCTGTCTGCCCAGATGACTTTGCAGCAGCTCCTTCTAAACTCTCATTGCTCCTTTTATTCATTTCCCTTATAGCACTTATCAGGTATTGTTGTTTGCATAGGTGTCTCCCACTTACATGTGAGTACTCAGTAGTAATTGTTGAAAGGAGGAGAGGTAGTAAAGTCCTCGATGTAGGTGGTGGCAATTGAAACAGAAAACAAAGAGCATATATAGGGAGTCATTAAGGGAAAATAGATTTGTCCCTGTGACTGCTTATGGATGAAACAGACATTGACTCTTGGCACTACTGATATATTGACTCAGAAATATTTTCTAAAATTTAAGCTGTTTGTCCCTAAAATAAAATATATTATTGGGAAACAATGTAAATTTGTAAATGCACTTAAATGTGTTTTGGGGGTATTGAAACTGAAGAAGGGGTCTTGGAAGCTGAATGGGATTGGAGTATGCTGTGAAATATGAGTCATGATGGGTGCTTTCATTGGGTAATGAGTAATGTTTCTGATCTACATCTAGAAAAGTGAGGGATTTAGTAAATATTCATGATTATCTCTTGTGTTAAAATGTTTTCTCTTTTTGAAATTGAAATATATTCTTTCTGATATGAAAATTTTTTCACATTTAAATAAATCCTTAATTTGATGAGAACTGGCCAGTTTTGTTAGAAATAAATGAGATGCTTAATTAAACTTAGGAAGATACTAAAGTTAAATGAAGCTAAAAAGAAAGCATAATTTAGTAAAGAAAGTAAGTTTGGTATTTTTCCTACAAATGTCACATTGCACTATGTGGAAATGAGTCCAACATTTGTTTAATAATATCACGTTTCATATGTAATGATCATATGCTCACTAGAAGCATATGTTGCTGTAAAAACATAGTCCTATATAGCATTTACGTTATTCTAATTTGCTAGATATTTCTGTAGCCTTTTATATTCTTGTTTGTCAGACAGTTAATATTTATAAAAGGCTGGTGATCCATTATAATAAAAAATGTGAAGTAAGATAATGTTCTTTCCAGTTTTCTTAATAGAACATTATATTTAGAAAATGTTTAGTGCCTTAGGCTTTCCTTTAATATGCTAGGATGGATTCTTTAAATAAAAGTAGGTATCAAACTACTAGCCACTGCAGTTTTTTTCCCCAAATTTCCTGCCCTATATTTTAGTATATTTAAGTAAAAAGAGAGATATTGGCTTTTATAGCTACCTTCTTCTTTTTTAAAGACTCATGAACTGTTGTATTGGCATGACAGTTTCTTATCATCAGTTTGTTTTGACGGTGTACATAACTCATTATGCTGTGTACCAAACAAACATTTTGGTTGAGACTAGAGTAGTAAAATATGCTATATAACCGTGCTCGTAAGTAATTAATACTTGGTCATTGAAATTGAAGCCTGGGTTAAGGCATTCTTCTTCAGAATGGCAGTTTTAAGTGCCCATATCTGACAACTCAAAAGGCATTTTATTTAACTTAGTTCTTTGAAGTCTTAAATATTATTTTATAACGCTCTTGGAGATACCTTGGCCATGAAGTTTCTGTTGGCCTGTAAATGTGCATTTGTGGTAAATCAGCCCTCTGTTTTCAAGTCATCTGTCTACCTTAAAGCCAAATTCTTAATTCACCAACTCTAGTTGAGGTAGAACAGCTTTTAACTTTTTGTGATTTCCATCCTATGGCTCATTGATGAGCAGGTGCAAACTACAGCCTTCCTCTCTTCCCTTTTCCATGATGCAAGGCTACAGGTATTTCTTTGGAATTAACCTCAATCTCTTGCTACATCTGATTTCTAGCATTTTAGATATTGTGCTTTTGAGGCAATATTAATTTCTTTTTTAAAAAAGTGGTAATCAAGCTCATATAACTCTCAGAGTATTTTAGAGAATATGTAAGCAATTAAACACTTTGTACTCTTCTAAAAGTTAGGAGGTTAACTATAAGAAGTGTTCAACTTATCCAAATTATCAGTTACTCAAAATTTAGTTTTCCTTATGGATTAGTTGTTTTGCAGCCAAAATGAGGCTGATTTGCATAAGCAGTGAGCTCTTACTCTCTTTTCACATATATTAAGATAAATGTCTCTGCATGGCTGACTGAAAAATGGATCAAAGAACTTACATTTTGCATTTATAATTTAGAGGAGAACCACTGAGAAAAAAACATTAAAATAATGCTGGACATAGTATTGGTACTTTGCTATTTAGGTAACAAAGCGGGACTCACTTAACTTGGGAAGTACCGGACAACCAACGTGATCAAAGTAAGGTAATTTTGGAAACTAGTTCTTCTGTGACCTTAGGTGTCATAAAATAAAACCTTTGGAAAGATACTAAAAAACCCCAGAAATAACATGCACGTTTAACCTCAGACCAGTCAAAGCCTGGCAGAATGCAGAAATGCCAATAAACTTAATTGCAAAAAAGCTGAATTTGCTAGTTGATTTTAGTATTTCAACTCCGTGGTGACAGGAAGGTTTATCTTCCCACCTTTTGGGGGGGGGGCAGTAGTTGCCAAGAGATGGGGTCCCCTCCCAGCACGTTAGCCTTGTGCGAGTTTACGCCCACGCTTCTTCCTCTTCAAGAACTACCTACCACCAAGCATGTCAAGTGGCTTCGGAAGGACTGCCTTTGGTTTGAGAGGGAGTCGGGGGCAGGTGGCCGAGGAAGGTACACAGAGAGAGGTAGAAGCATTATAAACTATTTCATGAGTTTACTCGGCCGTTGGGGTGTTAAGTCCCACAGAGCTGGGCCAGGAGATGGGGAGCAGTGAGCCGGGGTCAGTAAGTGTGGGGGACTGGTTAGCGCCTCACCTTGCCGGGAACCCCGCGGTGGTCGATGCTGCCCTGCCAGAAGCGCCTGCTGTAGCCTGAGATATATCCAACCACCTTGTCCTGATAGGGGAAGTCCACCTTCCAGATGAGGGACCCGTAACCAAAAACCCACATCCTTCCCTTGCTCTTCCTCCTTGGTGGTGGCGGCGGCTGTCCCCTCGGCGTGGTCTCTGAACTGCAGGCAGGGACTACAGCTTTCCGGACGCAAGAAACCGGCTGCGCAGGCGCAAAGTCTGCACTCCCTGCTTGGGGACGCAAAGCACACTGGGACTTGCAGTTCGAAGAATGTTTTCTTACTCCAGCTCAGTCAGTTATTATTATTATTTTTTTGCTTGCTTAGGGTATCCGGAAGCATTGACTTCCTCTGAACTAAGCAATGGATTTTTTCAGCAGCCTCTGTAAATCACCCTATTTTTCCTGAGGTGCGCGTGGTCAGAGGACTACATTACCCACAATCCTTTTATGGGTTTTGTGGTTCTAAGATTGGAACTGTCTTCTGTTTTTCAAATGCAGAGAGGAAGAAGAGAGAGGGTGGGAATCGTGGCTGGTGTGGTCTAGATACGGAGGCGAGCTGTTTATTGGTACCGCAGTTGGTACGTAGAAAGACATTTTGTTATGGTTTGAAAACTGGATTTGCAGGGAGTGTAATCTATTTTTACATTAAAAAAAATCTTTCTACCTGTCGAATAAAAGCAGAAAGTTTACTACAGGAGTTTTGTGCCTGTAGAAGAGCTGTTGAATATTATTTCAACAAAAATTGCTTGCATATTTAAATTTTCTGCGTGAAACGACCTTATTCATCTTTAGTTTTCTCAGGAGTCACTCAGAAAAGAGTAGGCAAAGGTTTTTAGCTCGTGTATAGGCTTTGGAAGCCATATGTGAGACCTCCTGAAGTTGTATACAAGATTTGGGATCTGTGTACATTTTTCTGGGGAGAAATTTAATAGCTTTCATGAGTTTATCCAACAGGTCAAGTATCCTAAAAAATGTTTTGATCTGAAGGCTAGAGCTACTGCTCCAAAATACTGTTTAGGAAGCTCACTTGGACCATCAGTGCAGTGTTTCTGTATGTGAAAGCAGAAACCTTAACAAATGATTATTCTTTCTTGAGGATTTCTGTTTGGTAGTCTTTAGCTTTATAAAAGAATGCTAGAACATCCAGGTTCAAGGAGTATTATTTATGCTCCTAAGAAATCAGCAGGAAAATGTCACAAAGAAAAACTTAATTTAGGAATAATCAGGTCTGGGCTTCCCTGGTAACGCAGTGGTTAAGAATCCGCCTGCTAATGCAGGGAACACGGGTTCGAGCCCTGGTCCGGGAAGATCCCATGTACTGCGGAGCAACTAAGCTCGTGAGTCACAACTACTGAGCCTACGCTCTAAAGCCTGCGAACCACAACTACTGAGCCCACGTGCCACAACTACTGAAGCCCGTGCGCCTAGAGCCCATGCTTCGCAACAAGAGAAGCCAGTGCTATGTGAAGCCCCGCGAACCTGCAATGAAGAGTAGCCCCCGCTCCCCACAGCTGAAGAAAAGCCTGTGCACAGCAACGAAGACCCACGCAGCCAAAAATAAAATAAATAAATTTATATATAAAAAAAAGAATAACCAGGTCTTTTAATTTTCTCCAAGCTGTGGTTTCACATTGCCTGGAATGGTTAGTTCCCCCCCAAATTTTTCGAAAAATTTCAAACATACAGAAAAGTTAGAAAAAAAGAATATGGTGACCATTTATATACTCTCCACATGGGTCCGATAATTAACATTATGCCATAGTTGCTTTACTCTTTTTCTCTTTATATACTTTTAAATCTAAAACCTTTTGGGCTTCCCTGGTGGCGCAGTGGTTGAGAGTCCGCCTGTTGATGCAGGGGACACGGGTTCGTGCCCCGGTCCGGGAGGATCCCGCATGCCGCGGAGCGGCTGGGCCCGTGAGCCATGGCCGCTGAGCCTGCGCGTCCGGAGCCTGTGCTCTGCAACGGGAGAGGCCACAACAGTGAGAGGCCCGCATACCACCAAAAAAAGAAAAAATAAATAAAACCTTTGAAATAAGCTGCATGTGTTGTGACTTCACTGCTAAATACTTATAAGAATAAGGACATTTTCCTGATAACCATAATGCCATTATCACATCTAAGAATACTAACGATAATTACATCATCAAATATCTATTCCATCTTCAAATTACCTTAATTGCCTGAAAATTTATTTTTGTAGCTGATATTTTGTTTACCAGTTCAGGTCTAGGTGATGTTTATGTATCATACATATTTGTTATTACATTGTATGTATTTTGTTGTTTGAGTCTGTACTCTCTATTTTAGTCTAGAACATAGGGAGGTTTTATTAAGGGAGATCTTAACAGTTTATTCTTGTTGACTAGTTGGTATTAAAGGTTGAAGAGAACGATCCTGCTATTATAGTACATGTCTTTTGGCTTCTCTTACCCTTAAGCAGAAAGATATTATCCAGTTCTGTTAATTTTTTCAGATTATTGTGTATTAATCTGGATCTGTTAACATTATTTGTAACTGTGAGAAAACCCAGTAAATTTAGAAGGGGATTCTTATCTGTTTTTACTTGAAGTTGTTTTTCATGTCTTTGGAATAGTATTCTTATATGTGTGTTTGTGTGTGGTTTTCCTATGTATGAAAAAAGTTTTCTTCTATTAGATGAATATGCTTATAAATAGACCTAAAATGTGTGATTTGTTCTTTTTTGTGAAATTTGGATGTAATGGCCTTGGCTAGAAGTAATATATTTAAAAACATACAGTTTACCATTCAAGATTCTCCATAGTTTGGCTATGTCTGTAACCTCATTTTTCTACTATTCTTTTTTTTAACCTAATCCTCCTTCCAAAGTAAATTGTTTCCATTATTCACTGAACCTTACTCACCCTTGCTTGTTCATTTCCATAATTTTGGTTATATTTTTTCTTCTGCCCAAGAAATGCTATTTTACATGTTATCTCATTGTCACAGCCTCCCTTATCTTTTAGGCACAGCTCATATCCCCCACCAAGTTGAAGTAGTTTTCCCCTTCTTTGATTACTCATGGCTCTTTATCTGTACTTCTCTTATGGCACTTTATGCTATTTTGAATCACGTATATTTATCATTTCTGTGAGACAGTACATAACTTGAGATAGAATCTGTGTCTATGTCATCTCTTTTTTTTTAAGACATCCAAAAAATTTTATTTATTTATTTTACCATCTTTATTAGAGTACAGTTGCTTCACAATGGTGTGTTACTTTCTGCTTTATAACAAAGTGAATCAGCTATACATATACATACATCCCCATATCTCCTCCCGCTTGTGTCTCCCTCCCACCCTCCCTATCCCACCCCTCTAGGTGGTCACAAAGCAGGCGCTGATCTCCCTGTGCTTTGCAGCTGCTTCCCACTAGCTAGCTGTTTTACATTTGGTAGTATATATAAGTCTATGCCACTCTCTCACTTCGTCCCAGCTTACTCTTCCCCCTCCCCACGTCCTCAAGTCCGTTCTCTACGTCTGTATCTTTATTCCTGTCCTGCCCCTAGGTTCCTCAGAACCACTTATTTTTAAGGTTCCATATATATGTGTTAGCATATGGTATTTGTTTTTCTCTTTCTGACTTACTTCACTCTGTATGACAGACTTTAGGTCCATCCACTTCACTACAAATAACTCAATTTCGTTTCTTTTTATGACTGAGTAATATTCCATTGTATATATGTACCACATCTTCTTTATCCATTCATCTGTTGATGGACACTTAGGTTGCTTCCATGTCCTGGCTATTGTACATAATGCTGCGATGAACATTGTGGAACATGCCTTTTTTTGAATTATGGTTTTCTCAGGGTATATGCCCAGTAGTGGGATAGCTGGGTCATATGGTAGTTCTATTTGTAGTTGTTTAGGGAACCTCCATACTGTTCTCCATAGTGGCTGTATCAATATACATTCCCACCAACAGTGCAAGAGGGTTCCCTTTTCTCCACACTCTTTCCAGCATTTATTGTTTGTACATTTTTTTGATGATGGCCATTCTGACTGGTGTGAGGTGATACCTCATTGTAGTTTTGATTTGCATTTCTCTAATGCTTAGTGATGTTGAGCATCCTTTCATGTGTTTATTGGCAATCTGTATGTCTTCTTTGGAGAAATGTCTATGTAGGTCTTCTGCCCATTTTTGGATTGGGTTGTTTGTTTTTTGGATATTGAGCTGCATGAGCTGCTTGTAAATTTTGGAAATTAATCCTTTGTCAGTTGCTTCATTTGCAAATATTTTTTCCCATTCTGAGGGTTGTTTTTTCGTCTTGTTTATGGCTTCCTTTGCTGTGCAAAAGCATTTACGTTTCATTAGGTCCCATTTGTTTATTTTTGTTTTTATTTCCATTTCTGTAGGAGGTGGGTCAAAAAGGATCTTGCTGTGATTTATGTCATAGAGTGTTCTGCCTATGTTTGCCTCTAAGAGTTTTATAGTGTCTGGCCTTACATTTAGGTCTTTAATCCATTTTGAGTTTATTTTTGTATATGGTGTTAGGGAGTATTCTAATTTTATTCTTTTACATGTAGCTGTCCAGTTTGCCCAGCCCCACTTATTGAAGAGGCTGTCTTTTCTCCATTGTATATTCTTGACTCCTTTATCAAAAATAAGGTGACCATATGTGCGTGGGTTTATCTCTGGGCTTTCTGTCCTGTTACATTGATCTATATTTCTGTTATTTTGCCAGTACCATACTGCTTGATTACTATCGCTTTATAGTATAGTCTGAAGTCTGGGAGCCTGATTCCTCCAGCTCCGTTTTTCTCTCAATTGCTTTGGCTACTTGGGGTCTTGTGTTTCCATACAAATTGTGAAATTTTTTGTTCTAGTTCTGTGAAAAATGCTAGTGGTAGTTTGATAGGGATTGCATTGAATCTGTAGTTTGCTTCGGGTTGTATAGTCATTTTCACAATGTTGATTCTTCCAGTCCAAGAACGTGGTATATCTCTCCATCTGTTTGTATCATCTTTAATTTCTTTCATGAGTGTCTTATAGTTTTCTGCATACAGGTCTTTTGTCTCCTTAGGTAGATTTATTCCTAGGTATTTTATTCTTTTCGTTGCAGTGGTAAATGGGAGTGTTCCCTTAATTTCTCTTTCAGATTTTTCATCATTAGAGTATAGGAATGCCAGAGATTTCTGAGCATTAATTTTGTATCCTTCTACTTTAACAAATTCATTGATCAGCTGTAGTAGTTTTCTGGCAGCATCTTTAGCATTCTCTTTGTATAGTATCATGTCATCTGCAAACAGTGACAGCTTTACTTTTTCTTTACTGATTTGGATTCCCTTTATTTCTTTTCATCTCTGATTGCTGTGACTAAAACTTCCAAATCTATGTTGAATACTAGTGGTGGGAGTGGACAGCCTTGTCTTGTTCCTGATCTTAGAAGAAATGCTTTCAGTTTTTCACCATTGAGAACGATGTTGGCTGTGAGTTTGTCATATATGGCCTTTATTATGTTGAGGTAAGTTCCCTCTATGCCTACTTTCTGGAGGGTTTTTATCATAAATGGGTGTTGAATTTTGTCAAAAGCTTTGTCTGCATCATTTGAGATGATCATATGGTTTACTCCTTCAGTTTGTTAATATGGAGTATCACATTGATTGATTTGCATATATTGAAGAATCTTTGTATTCTTGGGATAAACCCCATTTGATTATGGTGTATGATCCTTTTAATGTTCTGTTGGATTCTGTTTGCTAGTATTTTATTGAGGATTTTTGCATCTATGTTCATCAGTGATATTGGCCTGTAGTTGTCTTTCTTGGTGACATCTTTGTCTGGTTTTGTTATCAGGGTGATGATGTTGCCTTGTAGAATGAGTTTGAGTGTGTTCTTCCCTCTACTATATTTTGGAAGAGTTTGAAAAGGATAGGTGTTAGCTCTTCTCTAAATGTTTGATAGAATTCGCCTGTGAAGCCATCTAGTCCAGGACTGTTGTTTGTTGGAAGATTTTTAATCACAGTCTTAATTTCAGTGCTTGTGATTGGTCTGTTTATATTTTCTATTTCTTCCTGGTTCAGTCTTGGAAGGTTGTGCTTTTCTAAGAATTTGTCCATTTCTTCCAGGTTGTCCATTTTATTGGCATAGAGTTGCTTGTAGTAATCTCTCATGATCCTTTGTATTTCTGCAGTGTCAGTTGTTACTTCTCCGTTTTTATTTCTAATTCTTTTGATTTGAGTCTTATCCCTTTTTTTCTTGATGAGTCTGGCTAATGGTTTATCAATTTTGTTTATCTTCTCAAAGAACCAGCTTTTAGTTTTATTGATCTTTGCTATTTCCTTCATATATTTTTCATTTATTTCTGATCTGATCTTTTTGATTTCTTTTCTTCTGCTAACTTTGGGGTTTTTTAATTCTTTCTCTAATTGCTTTAGATGTAAGGTTAGGTTGTTTATTTGAGATGTTTCTTGTTCCTTGAGGTAGAATTGTATTGCTATAAACGTCCCTCTTAGAAGTGCTTATGCTGCATCCCATAGGTTTTGGGTCGTTATGTTTTCATTGTCATTTGTTTCTAGGTATTTATTGATTTCCTTTTTGATTTCTTCAGTGATCTCTTGGTTATTAAGTAGTGTATTGTGTACCCTCCATGTGTCTGTCTTTTTTACGGTTTTTTTCCTGTAATTGATATCTAGTCTAATAGCATTGTGGTCGGAAAAGATACTTGATACGATTTTAGTTTTCTTAAATTTGCCAAGGCTTGATTTGTGACCCAAGATATGATCTGTTTTGGAGAATGTTCTATGAGCACTTGAGAAGAAAGTGTATTCTGTTGTTTTTGGATGGAATATCCTATAAATATCAGTTAGGTCCATCTTGTTTAATGTGTCATTTAAAGCTTGTGTTTCCTTATTTATTTTCATTTTGGTTGATCTCTCCATTGGTGAAAGTGGGGTGTTAAAGTCCCCTATTGTGATGGTGTTACTGTCGATTTCCCCTTTTAATGGGTGTTAGCATTTGCCTTATGTATTGAGGTGCTCCTATGTTGGGTGCATAAATATTTACAGCTGTTATACCTTCTTATTGGATTGATCCCTTAATCATTATGTAGTGACCTCCTTTGTCTCTTTAACAGTCTTTATTTTAAAGTCTATTTTGTCTGATATGAGAATTGTTACTCCTGCTTTCTTTTGATTTCCATTCGCATGGAATATCTTTTTCCATCCCCTCACTTTCAGTCTGTATGTGTCCCTAGGTCTGAAGTGGGTCTCTGTAGACAGCATATAAATGGGTCTTGTTTTTCTATCCATTCAGCCAGTCTGTGTCTTTTGGTTGGAGCATTTAATCCATTTACATTTAAGGTAATTGTCAATATGTGTGTTCCTATGACCATTTTCTTAATTGTTTTGGGTTTGTTATTGTAGGTCTTTTCCTTCTCTTGTGTTTCCTGCCTAGAGATGTTCCTTTAGCATTTGTTGTGAAGCTGGTTTGGTGGTGCTGAATTCTCTTAGCTTTTGCTTGTTGGTAAAGATTTTAATTTCTCTGTCGAATCTGAATGAGATCCTAGCTGGGTAGAGTAATCTTGGTTGTAGGTGTTCCCCTTTCATCATCACTTTAAATATGTCCTGCCACTCCCTTCTGGCTTGCAGAGTTTCTGTTGAAAGATAAGCTGTTAACCTTATGGGGATTCTGTTGTATGTTATTTGTTGTTTTTCCCTTGCTGCTTTTAATATTTTTTCTTTGTATTTAATTTTTGATCGTTTGATTAATATGTGTCTTGGCGTATTTCTCCTTGGATTTATCCTGTATGGGACTCTCTGTGCTTCCTGGACTTGATTGACTATTTCCTTTCCCATATTAGGGAAGTTTCAACCATAATCTCTTCAAAAATTTTCTCAGTCACTTTCTTTTTCTGTTGTTTTCTGGAACCCCTATAATTCGAATGTTGGTGCATTTAATATTGTCCCAGAGGTCTCTGAGGCTGTCCTCAATTCTTTTCATTCTTTATTCTGCTCTGTGGTAGTTATTTCCACTATTTTATCTTTCAGGTCACTTATCTGTTTTTCTCCCTCAGTCATTCTGCTATTGATTCCTTCTAGAGAATTTTTAATTTCATTTATTGTGTTGTTCATCATTGTTTCTTTGCTCTTTAGTTCTTCTAGGTCCTTGTTAAATGTTTCTTGTATTTTCTCCATTCTATTTCCAAGATTTTGGATCATCTCTACTATCATTACTCTGAATTCTTTTTCAGGTAGACTGCCTATTTCCTCTTCATTTTTTTGGTCTGATGGGCTTTTACCTTGCTCCTTCATCTGCTGTGTCTTTCTCTGTCTTCTCATTTTGCTTACTGTGTTTGGGTTCTCTTTTTCGCTGGCTGCAGGTTCGTAGTTCCTGTTGTTTTTGTATCTGCCCCCAGTGGCTAACGTTGATTCAGTGGGTTGTGTAGGCTTCCTGGTGCAGGGGACTAGTGCCTGTGTTCTGGTGGATGAGGTTGGATCTTGTCTTTCTGGTGGGCAGGACCAAGTCCGGTGGTTTGTTTTGGGTTGTCTGTGACCTTATTATGATTTTACGTAGCCTCTCTGCTAATGGGTGGGGTTGTGTTCCTGTCTTTCTAGTTGTTTTGCATAGGGTGTCCAGCACTGTAGCTTGCTGGTCGTTGAGTGGAGCTGGGTGTTAGTGTTGAGATGGAGATCTCTGGGAGAGCTTTCACTGTTTGATATTACTTGGAGCCAGGAGGTCTCTGGTGGACCAGTGTCCTGAACTTGGCTCTCCCACCTCAGAGGCACAGGCCTGACACCCCGCAGAAGCACCAGGACCCTGTCAGCCACATGGCTCAGAAGAAGAGGGAGAAAAAAAGAAAGAAAGTAAGAAAAAAATAAAATAAAGTTATTAAAATAAAAAAATATTAAAAATTAAAAACTAATAAAAAAGAAAGAAAGAAGAGAGCAACCAAATCAAAAAACAAATCTACCCATGATAACAAGCACTAAAAACTATACTTAAAAAAAAGGAAAAAACGAAAAACGGATAGAACTTTAGAACAAATGGTAAAAGCAAAGCTCTACAGACAAAATCAGACAAAGAAGCATACACATACACACTCACGAAAAGAGAAAAAGGAAAAACATATATATATATTAAAAAAGAGCAACCAAATCAATAAACAAATCTACCAATGATAATAAACTCTAAATACTAAACTAAGGTAAACATAAAACCTGAAACAAATTAAAAGGAAACTCCAAGTCTACAGTTGCTCCCAAAGTCCTCTTCCTCAATTTTGGGATGACTCGTTGTCTGTTCAAGTATTCCACATATGCAGGGTACATCAAGTTGATTGTGGAGATTTAATCCGCTGCTCCTGAGGCTGCTGGGAGAAATTTCCCTTTCTCTTCTTTGTTCGCACAGCTCCTGGGGTTCAGCTTTGGATTTGGCCGCGCCTCTGCGTGTAGGTCGCCTGAGGGCGTCTGTTCTCTGCTCAGACAGGACGGGGTTAAAGGAGCAGCTGATTCGGGGGCTCTGGCTCACTCAGGCCCGGGGGAGGGAGGAGTACGGAATGTGGGGCGAGCCTGCGGCGGCAGAGGCCATAGTGACGTTGTAACAGCCTCAGGTGCGCTGTGTCTTCTCCCAGGAAAGTTGTCCCTGGATCATGGGACCCTGGAAGTGGCGGGCTGCACAGGCCCCCGGGAGGGGCGGTGTGGATAGTGACCTGTGCTTGCACACAGGCTTCTTGGTGGCTGCAGTGGCAGCCTTAGCATCTCATGCCCGTCTCTGGTGTCTGCGCTGGTAGCCGCGCCTCGCGCCCAACTCTGGAGCTTGTTTAGGCGGTGCTCTGAATCCCGTCTCCTCGCGCACCACGCAACAATGGTCTCTTGCCTCTTCGGCAGTTCCAGACTTTTTCCCAGACTCCCTCCCGGCTAGCTGTGGCTCACTAGCCCCCTTAAGGCTGTGTTCCCGCAGCCAACTCCAGTTCTCTCCCTGGGATCTGACCTCCAAAGCCCGAGCCTCAGCTCTCAGCCACCACCCACCCCGGCGGGTGAGCAGACAAGCCTCTCAGGCTGGTGAGTGCTGTTCGGCACGGATCCCCTGTGTGGGAATCTCTTCGCTTTGCCCTCTGCAGCCCTGTTGCTGTGCTCTCCTCCGTGGCTCTGAAGCTTCCCCTCTGCCACCCCCCATCTCCGCCAGTGAAGGGGCTTCCTAGTGTGTGGAAACTTCTCCTCCTTCACAGGTCCCTCCCAGAGGTGCAGGTCCTGTCCCTATTCTTTTGCCTCTGTTTTTTCTTTTGTCTCTGTTGTTTCTTTTTTCTTTTGCCCTGCCCAGGTACGTGGGGAGTTTCTTGCCTTTTGGGAAGTCTGAGGTCTTCTGCCACCGTTCAGTAGGTGTTCTGTAGGAGTTGTTCCACGTGTAGATGTATTTCTGATGTATCTGTATGGAGGAAGGTGATCTCTGCGTCTTACTCCTCCACCATGTTGAAGGTCTCCTTCAGTGTCTTTTTCATTCCCCCTCCTTGCAACTTCTGTGTCATCTTTATATCCTCCACATTGCTGATCATTTAATTGGTACTCAGTAAATAATTATTAACTGAATAATTAAATGTTCTGTAATAAATATCTTCGCTTCCTTAGTAATGGACTGGTTGATTTAATCAGATTAATTCATAGCTAATATTAGCTCTCTGTAGAATCAGGTTCTGCAGATACAGCTTTATATTTAAACATGACCATAGATAAGTTTAAACTTACTACAGGAACTGCTGTGTGCTGACTTTTAACCTCTTCCCTCAAACCTCCCGTTCTGATTAAATTATTTAGAATATCACTCTAGAAAGTTTTTTACCTGTATTGGACTAGACATGTTGTTGGTATTTCCTGACCTACCTCGTAAGATATTTAGAAAAACTAAAAGGAAGAATGGAACTGAAATGTTACTGAGAGGGACTGCCTTTTGAGAGATAACTGTTGCCCTGAGAATCCTGGGTCTTATCCCAACCTGCCTCATAGTGTGACTAACAAGAAATTGACTTTGTAAGAGTCATATGCTGAGCTATACTGGACACTGACTCCAGGGGAACTTGAACTTTGAAGGGAGATTGTGAGGAAGAGGCTAATAATGCTGTGAAAAACTTTCTGGGCTAGTGTAGGAAAGCTGGACCCATCTATGATGGTCTTTGTTCATTTTAGTATATTCAGTCAGTGGGACTGTTTCATCAAGGAAAGAAAACCCAAGTGTTTTGCTCCTTCTGGAAAGAACCACCAGGGACATAAAAACTAGAATTACTACTTATTTTTGTTCTTTTAAAAAAATGTCCTTCACTCCTTTCTGGCTTTTTTGGGTTTAGCTTTTCCCTGTAGAGGGCTATAAAATTAGTTCTTGAGGCTGAGTGTTGCTGGTCGTTAAATGGCCATCTCTGCACAGTAGACTATATACATTTGGGATTAACTGAAGGAATTTCACTCTCTCATCAACAGTGTTCCAGTGAGTGCATTTTGTTGGAGTATGAATGGGAGCAGAAGCCTGCAGGAAGGAGCTGCTCAGACAAGGAGTGATAGAACACTTAAAACTCCCTTGATATCTTTAATAAGAGGATTCTAAGGAGGCCCAGTCCCCCAAACAGAGAGACTTCCTGGTTTAGACTGGCAGAGGCTATGGCCTGACAGGTTGCTATCTCCACCTCAGGCTGTTCCCCAGCAGTTATGTGAGAGATGCTAGACAGATCCACAGTGATCTGCTAATATCTAGGAGTGCAGTGTTGTTTTATTGACGATAGTGTTTTCTTTCTGCCTTGTTTTGTAGACTGGTCAAAAGAATGGATTTTACAGAGGCTTACTCTGACACATGCTCCACGGTTGGACTTGCTGCCAGGGAAGGCAATGTTAAAGTCTTAAGAAAACTACTCAAAAACGGACGTAGTGTTGATGTTGCTGATAACAGGGGATGGATGCCAATTCATGAAGCAGCTTATCACAACTCTATAGAATGTTTGCGGATGTTAATTCGTGCAGGTAAAGTAAATTCGGGGTGTGGGAGGCTGGGCTTGCAAGCTGGATTAATAAAAGAAAAAAAATGGTAATACATGACTTATTAACAGTAGTATTTGTTTACCTTTGTATAACCATACAGTAACTGCTTCTGTGTTATTAAGAATGGTAAGATTGCCTACCTTGAATTATATAAGTATGGTGTTCCAGCTGGACATTTAGAAATGTTGCCCTTTATATGGAAGTGCTTATGCCTGGCCGATTTTTATTGCTAAGCTAGGTGATGTGGCAGAAGTAATCTGCTGTTTTAATTTAAGCATTTCGTACTTACTGGTCATGTTTATTTTTTATTCCTTCTCCAAAGAAAAAGAACAGTGCTGCCGAAATTGAGGGTATGAGTGTTTTCCTTGAATTAGTCTTTTTTTTTTTTTTTAATACTTTTCAGTTTCCTGAATTTGGGGACTTTTACCAATTAGTTTGATTTTGTACTTGCTGAGGACACAGAAGAGAACAGGACAGACAAGGTCCCTGCCATAGTGTTTTTATTCCCTTTGGGGGTAGGGGTGGGAACAGAATAAATACCTAAACAGTTAAACAAGGTAATTTCAAAAGGTAAAAGTGTTGTGGAAAAAATAAAACAGAGTAATGGGACAGAGAGTAATCATGTACATCTCTTTCCAGCTCTGTATTGGGTAGACTTCAAAGCTGGTAGGTTGAGATCAGCCATGTGGGAGTAGTTACACCATAGAAATCAGCCAGTGTTACAAACCAATTCTATAAACTTTTCTTTTTTCTTTTTTCACTCCCTCAGAGCCAGTTACACAGCCAGCACACAACTGAGTGAGGGGCTCAGTAAATGAGACTAAATGAGACAGTGTGACCCTCAGGAAGCGGGGTGTGGGAAGAGAATTAATGGTGATTGAGCACTGCTTTGTAGCAGTCATTGTACTAGATGCTTGATTTACATTATTTATCTAAATATGCAAAACTGCTATTGAGAACATGTTACCCCCATTTTATTGAAAAGACCAAGGCTCAGAGAAATTGACTTGTCAAAAGTTATGTAATAAACCAGGATATTTGATTTGAACCCATTTCTCTCTGACTCTAAAGCCCATGCTTTTCCACTGTAGTATGTTTCCAGCGTTTAATCAAAGTAAACATTTTTAACATTCAGTTAATTTAAACTGAGTTTGAATATAACACTCCATGTTATGACACTCAGTGCACCATTTACATTTCATTAATCATGGACATTCATATTTTTCTCCCCTGTGTACTTACCATCACCAGTCACTTAGAAGGTAGACTTTTGGGACCATAGCTCATCAAAATTACTAACTCGTTACTTCATGGATGGGAAAGAAAGTAATCCTCAAAATGTTTTTGGTGTGGCTTTTTGTTTGTTTTGTTTTAAGGGATGAGAGATGACAAGGCTAAATTCTCCAAATCATAATACAGGAAGTTTATCATGAATGCTTTTTAAATCACGTGTTCTAGAGTCTATTATAGTTGAATGTTTAAAGACATTGGAAAGATAGAGTTTATGCCTCAAATGTAAAAATACATGTTTTCAGAATTTGTTTGAAGTTGATTCTATAGCTTGAATTCCCAAACTATCTCTAGTGACAAAGGCATGGATTTTTTGTTGTTGTTATATATTTATTTTATTTATTTATTTTTGGCTGTGTTGGGTCTTCATTGCAGCACGTGGGCTTCTCATTGCAGTGGCTTCTGTTGTTGCAGAGCACGGTCTCTAGGCGCACGGGCTTCAGTAGCTGTGGCACATGGGCTTAGTTGCTCCCCGGCATGTGGGATCTTCCCGGACCAGGGCTCAAACCCGTGTCCCCTGCATTGGCAGGCAGATTCTTAACCACTGCGCCACCAGGGAAGTCCCCAAAGGCATGAATTTGAATATTTGTTTCTAGTCAAAAAGTTCATTCCAGATATACTGTTATCTCTTCCCACATCAGTTTTATGTTATAATTTTTTTTCCTTTTAGCTGCTGAATAAAATTAGGCAGGCTTTTGACTTAATGTGTTTGAACTGGCTATTTAAGTCATCTATGTTTTCTTTTAGAAGTTAAAAGTGTCACCTTCATTGTTAATGACTATTCTTTTTTAGGCTTGATGTTTTTGGAGGGTAAGTCACTCATAGTTAACTGTGTGAATAGTTGATATAAATGGTCAAATAAAAATTTCTCACAATTTGTATTAGAGTTCACTATTATGAAATAAATTTTGGATAAATCTAATTTATGTGCAGTACATACACAAAGATTAGGGTAGGGGTAGGGAGATAGGAAATAGGGTTTGCAGAGGGTAGGAAGCAGCTATATGACTTATTCTAGGAGGTGGTGACATTTTTGGTCTCAGTTTTCCATGAGTTTGGTTGTTCTGTGTAGTTGGAACTAATGTCCAAAATTCTGTCAGATTTGGTTACTTGATTCACTAGAAAAATCAAACTAAAATGAAGCAAAAGGGCTATATAGCCTATTGGTCACTTTCAAAAATGTTTTCTATATTCCCCTGGCTCATCCCTTCTTTTGTAAATTAAAGTCCATACTTAACTCAGATCCACTGCCTTCTAAAAAAGATTATAATTTAAACTTTTCTGGTTAGTTCAAGTTCATAAATATTTACCAGTGGGGAATGGTAGCTGACTACTTTGTAAAATGTCTAGCTAACATACAGCTTCATGTAGGGAGGTATTTTAAAGTGCTGGTGACGTACAAACATTTCTAGTCTTGAAGAGTGAAGTGAGGTCTCTTCCGTTTAATGATGACAGTAGCATCTTCATATCTGTAACCAGTTAACTTGTTATTATGGGTTAATCTTAAAAGTTTCAAAAGCAAGTTTGACATTTCTGTCATTCTTTATACTTGCTATACCTGTGTTTTATATGATTCATAATTCTCTTGTCCCTTGTAGCTCAGCTGGTATACATAAAATTGTCTTTTATTATATAATTTCTGCCTCCTTAAATTCATCTAATATTAGTTAACTGCCAGAGATTCCTGAAACATACTTTTTATTAGTGTACTAAAGTATGAAGGTGCTCAGGCCTAGACAAAAAGGATGGAAGAGTCTTAAAAGGTTAGAAAGGCTTTGCTTTACTGTCTTCATTTTAGATCCAGAATCTAGCCTAGAAATCATACATGGCCTTTTCATTCAAGTTGGAGAAGAACACTGAAGTATGGATTACTTAGAAATTTAATATGCATATATATATATGTATATATATTTCACTTTAGCTTTCTGTATAAAGTATTAGCACAAATAACAAATTTGCTGTTCTTCTGTATTGGCAGTTTAGTGTAATAGGTACTGAGATTTCATGAAGTTTATTAAATCTTGAAGAACAATAATGATCTTCAGTGACAGTTAATCATGCCATTCTATATTAAACCATTTGCTGACGAAAGGTCACTTAAACTCTTGCAATTAATTATAACGTACTGTGAACAAGTACTTTTATGTGGCCAATATATGATCTAATAATTCATAGTACTTTTTATTAGTTCATGTTAAGAAAATATTACACTGTTATACTGGGCATGATAACAGATATTGGAAATCCTTAGATAAATAAGGCAGTGTAGTGTAGTGATCAAGTGTTGTGTTCAGATGGACCATGTTATTTTACTTATTCTAACTTTAACACATGGTTTAATAGTAAGTCTAGCTTCCCCCCAATATATTCCTTCTTTTATTTTTCTAAATTCTTTGTTATACTTACCTGCCCTCCGTAACCCCATCAACTTGAGTCACTTTACAAGTATAAAACCAATCAATGAACTAATACCCAGCTCTGTTGACATTTTGATTAGAATTATAATAAATTTATTATTATTTTGGGAAGAATCAGCTTCTTTATAATGTTGAAATTTTCTATTTGGGAGCTATTTACATATCTGTATCTATATATATCTGTGTGTTCCTAGTTTTTCATGTCTTAACCTTATAGTTTTGTGGATATCTGAATATATGTCAGCTTCTGACTAATCTGGGAACACTGTTTTCGTGATAGGAACTTTTAAAACATAACTACCCTATCTTGCCATTTAGTTGTGTATCTGGTAAAGTTGGAGGCTGTTTATTTATGCTTACAAGCTGTTAGTTGAATATTATTATGGCTTAGACTGACAGTTTCAGCAGTTATGATTGCAGGAATTACTTAAAACAGATGATTATTGTAGTCAGGAGCGTTAGTTTTAATTCTGGTATTTCAAGAAAATATTATTTAAAGCTTTTTTTACTTGTTTATTTTTTGTTTTTGTTTATCAATGGTCTCAGAAATGCCTCCCCCATTCAACCCACCGTTCTATTGTGGGTTTAGAATTTTATTGTTTTGGAAGCAAAGGTAAGAAAGTCACTTAATATTATCTTTTGCTGTGGACTTACAAAAAATTTAATGTGGACATTGTTTACATAATTTGAATGTTACCAAAACTTTGAGATTTTCATAACAAACCCAGAAAACTTAAGTCAACTCATAAGTTCCTTATAAATCGTATGCCATTGTTCAGTTTCTTTGGAGTGCATTTTATTATTTTAGAAATGTAGGCTTCATTAATGATTAGAATGTAGTTTTAGGTTAGAAAAGGAGTATTTGAAATACCTTCATCTTATTAGTTGAGTACAAGGAAGTAATGCTACAGGTGAGACCATTTTCCTCATGGAAATTTAGAAATAAAAGAATCAAATTTATTAATATTTCAGTAAATTTTGGATCTTGCTTTTGTGTTATTACTTTTCAATTCCTGCTGCTCTCCTTCCCCCACTTACCAAAAATTAGAGAAGAGAAAATGAGTGTGTGGGCAGAATTTGTATTAAGACTACTGGGAAGCTGTTTATACTGTGACCCTTGTAGAACTTTTTCTTGATTTTCTAGAGAGTTTTAAACTATGAGACCTCCCATTTATAATTATCTTTTAATAGTTTGTTAAATTCTTCTTGGAATCTTTGCTTTTTAATCCAAGAAATAGAAGTGATACCTTCTAATTGATAGTTTTTTATTCTTTCATAGATTCATCTAAAAACTACATTAAGACAAAGACTTTTGAGGGTTTCTGTGCATTACATCTTGCTGCAAGTCAAGGACATTGGAAGATCATACAGATTCTTTTAGAAGCTGGGGCAGATCCTAATGCCACTACTTTAGAGGAAACCACACCACTGTTTTTAGGTGAAGTATATTATTTGTGGTACAGATACAATTTTTTATTTTTTGCTAAAGAAACTAAGCTTAATTTTCCCTAAAGCTGTTGTATTTATAGTATGTTCTCTGGCAAATATTATACTGTCACTTCTTTGATTTTGAAACCAAAAGGTATTTTTAAAGGTTCTTTTTTGTTTTCTACCCTTGGGTGATAGCATTTGAGAATATCTTTTAAATATTTACTTAAAGTTGTAAAACCTGTTCTGAATTGTAGTCATTATCATTGTTCTCAATGTTGTTCTGAAGACCAGGTAGAGTTTAAATTGTAGCATTAGTTACAGGGTTACCTGTGAATGTTTTATGTTTGCTTTTGCTTTTTCTTAGCATTAAGAAATTAAGAATGTTTTATGGAAGAAATCATGAGCTAAACCTTTAACGCTAGTTAATTTGTTGCCTATATGGATCACTATTCAGACTTCTTCAGTTATGGTCTGGTTTTCTTTTTTTGTTTTTTTTTTTGCGGTACTTGGGCCTCTCACTGTTGTGGCCTCTCCCGTCGCGGAGCACAGGCTCCGGACGCGCAGGCTCTGTGGCCATGGCTCACGGGCCTAGCCGCTCCGTGGCATGTTGGATCTTCCCGGACCGGGGCACGAACCCGTGTCCCCTGCATCAGCAGGTGGACTCTCAACCACTGCGCCACCAGGGAAGCCCTATGGTCGTTTTTTAATTCATTAAGAACAAAGGCCAGGGACTTCCCTGGTGGTCCAGTGGGTAAGACTCTGTGTTCCCAATGCAGGGGGCCTGGGTTCGATTCCTGGTTGGGGAACTAGATCCTGCATACTGCAGGTAAGAAATCCGCATGCAGTAACTAAGAGTTCACGTGCTGCAACTAAGAAGTCCACATGCCGCAACTAAGAGTCCGTGTTCTGCAAGTAAGACCCGGCGCAGCCAAAATAAATAATAAACAAACAAACAAATAAGTAAATATTAAAAAAAAAAAACAAAGGCCAAATTCTGAAGGGCATACTTCTAATACCTGTCTTTTTAGCTTCCTCCCTCCCTTTCATCCTGTTTGTCTTTGGGGACATTGTGGCCCATAAAGTTTAGTGGAACATGAGAAAGTTAAGAGAATAAAACATTTGTACAGAATCAGTGTATTTGGATTATAGTTTTGGTCCTGCCACATGTAATTCATATGTTCATTTATTTACTGTATGCTTCAGTTTCCTCACTTATAAAATGAGAGTAATAGTACCTACCTAGTCTTTATTGGGCTGAGAATAAAATATCTATGAAAATAATTTTTTCCTTGTAAACTTAAGAATATATATTCTTAAAGTTATGTGCAGTAGAATTCATTCTTTTTAGTGTACAGTTTTACGAGTTTTGATGTATGCATAAAAATGTGTAATGACAATGACAGTCAAGACACAGAACAGTTCCATCACCTTGCAAAATTCCATCATGCTGCCTATTTTTAATCACCCTTTTCCCCCTACCTCACCCCTGATAACCACTGATCTGTTTTCTGTTTTCATGCCTGTAGTTTGCTTTTTTCTTTTTTGGCTGTGCCTTGCAGCTTGTGGGATCTCAGTTCCTTGACCAGGGATTGAACCTGGGCCACAGCAGTGGAAGCCCAGAATCCTGGGCCACCAGGGAACTCCCCTGTAGTTTGTTTTTTTTACAGAATGTCATAAATATATATGAAACAATACAACATGTAACCTTTGAGACTGACTTCTTTCACTTAGCATAATGCTATTGAGATTCATACATGTTGTTGCATGTATCAGTAATTCATTCCTTTCTTTCTAAGTAGTATTCCATTGTATGAATGCACCACAATTTATCTATTTACCAGTTGACAGACATCTCAGTTTTCAGTGTTTGGTGATTATGAATAAATTGCCACAAACTTTTGCACACAGGTTTTGTTTGAATATAAGTTTTCATTTCTCTTGAATTAATATTTAGGATTGTTGGTTAGTGTGGTAAGTGTATGTTTAATTTTGGAAAACAATTTGTAAGTTTCTTATATAGTGACTCTCCCATTTTGCATCCCCTCCAGTAATGTTTGAGAGTTTCAGTTGTCGCACATCCTCACCGTATCACTTGGTATTGACAAATTTTTCTTTTTTTCTTTTTTTACATTTTAGTCATTTTAATAGGGATTTAGTGGTATCTCATTGTGATTTTAATTTGTATTTTTCCTGATTGCTAATGATGTTGACCATCTTTTCATATGATTATTTGCCATCTTTCCTTTTTTTTCTGTTCTTAGACAAGTGTTTTGTTTTGAAATAATTTCAGACTTATGGAAATAACAGTACAAAGGATTCTTGTGTACCTTTCACCCAAAGTCTGTTCTTTTGCCCTGTTCACTATATCATTTTTTCTCCCTATATATTTATCCATGTATTATTTTTTTGGAACCCTTTGAGATTAAATTGTAGACATAAAGCTTCTTTACCCATAAATACTTCTGTGTGAACTTCCTAGAAGCAATGAAATTCTTTTATGTAACTGCCATAAAATAATCAAAATCAGGAAGTTAACACTGATACAGTACTGTTGTTTAATCTACAGATTTTATTCAGGTTTGCTAGTTGCTCCACTAATGTCCTTTTTAGCAAATAAAAAAAAAATTTTTTAATTGGTTCAGGATCAGTCCAGGATTATTTATTATATTTAGATGTTATGTCTCTTTAGCCTCCCGTAATTTGGAACAGTTTTTCAGTCTTTATCTGTTATGATTTTAGCATTTTTGAAGAGTTCAGGCCATTTATTTTGTAGAATGTCTTTCAATTTGGGTTTGTTCGATGTTTTTTCTTGATAAAGTACAGGTTATACATTTCTCCAGGAATACCACAGAAGTGAAATGGTATCTTAGTGCATCTTATCAGGAAGAAAATGATCCATTACTGGTGATGTTAATTTATAAAAGTGTTTTAAATATGTGATATATACTATTATGAAGATGTTTCATGGAAGCCTTGCTGTAATATGGTTTGAGTTTCCTAGAGGGGAGATTACTTTTTATGTAAAGTTTCTTTTTTTTGTACCACATCCACATTTAACCCACTTCAGATATTCTGTACAACTACATAGTAAGCTTAAGCTTTCACTGAAGCCGTGCTAAGTGCAATCTCTATTCTAGTTGTTATCTTCAAGGAATCTAACATAGAGGCGTGAACAAAAGGAATTAAGTCCTGTAAAAGAGTTAGAAATAACGTGTTCAATGTATTAAAAGAGGGAAAAATAAGTCACCCTGGGATGACAGAGGAAGATATCATGTGCAGAGTACTGTATTAATAGTAACAGCAAAATTTATTAAGCAGAGAATGTGTACCAAACCCTGTGTCAGATGTTTTACATGAATTACCTTGTTTAATTTTCACCATGATTCTATGACATATGTACTATTATTATTTCTACTATCACAGATGAGGAAGTGTGAAAACACTGTATTTAGGATCAGAAGTTCTGTATTTAAGTTTTGATCTTTCTACTGTCTGTGTATTGGTTAGAATAGCATTTCCTGAATTGATTCAGTGAGCTATTAATAGATGTTCATTGACAGAAGTATTCCTGATCAACATATGTTTGGGAAATGCTATGTTCTGTATTCCCCAGTGTAGAAAAACAAAAATTAGTAGCCATGCAGCTTTATGTGTCCACCTAGTCTGCAGTATCCTCTGTACTCTATGTTATCCTGTTTTAGTATTTTCATAGTTCTTATCAGTGGCTGCAATTATTTTATTTATTTGCTACTTTGTTTATTGACTCCTCTCACTAGAAAGAATGTTCCATGAGAGCAGGGATTTTATTTATCTTGTTCACTGTTGTAACTCCCAAACTCAGATCAGTGTCTGGTATATGGTAGGCATGCAGTAAATTATTTGTTGAATGAAAGAATGAAGGTCTCTGAAATAGCTTCTTATAAAATATCACTTATTTTTTTTAAATATCACTTATGTTAACTTTAATCCAGCATTTTGAAATGTATTTGACCTTAATATTATTTTTATTTGTGGAACACTTAGGGGGACTATCTCAAAAAACATTAATATTCCATGGGACTATTTGAGAAATGCTAGCTTGATCACTTAGTTTACAGTTTCAAAATATAATAGTCCCATTTACTAAATTCAGCATCGTGCTTACTTATTATATAACTATTTGGAGAAAATTAGAGATGCAGAGTTTTTAGTGATTTATATTTCAGGATATACTTGCTGTTTTTTATGTTAATGAAGGAAGAGTTGCCAGGATAATTCACACCAGTGAAAAAGTTTAAATCACTTATTTTTAGTAATAGGATTTATTTAGTTTCTTTGGCAGCAAACTGCCATCCTAATTATGTTTTGTATTGGCTAATACAAAAAATATTTTGACTCAAGCAGAGAGTTTAAGCCCAAGGATATATAGTACATAGAGTACTCAGCATGCTCAAGTACTGTATCAATTGTATTAGGTCCTTGTTTGGAAGTAGAGGGTTTTTTTGTTTATTTATTTATTTATTTATTTATTTTTGGCTGTGTTTGGTCTTAGTTTCTGTGCGAGGGCTTTCTCTAGTTGCGGTGGGCGGGCCTCTCACTGTCGTGGCCTCTCTTGTTGCGGAGCACAAGCTCCAGACGCGCAGGCTCAGTAGTTGTGGCTCACGGGCCTAGTTGCTCTGCGGCATGTGGGATCTTCCCAGACCAGGGCTCGAACCCGTGTCCCCTGCATTGGCAGGCAGATTCTCAACCACTGTACCACCAGTGAAGCCCGGAAGTAGAGTACTTTTTAAAAAGGAAGAGAAAAGGAAAAGTGCAGGCTGAGCTTTTTCAAAAACATAGTGACAAAGAATGGATATGTGACTCTTCAGTTAGGTGTTTTGTTTAGTTAGGTGTTGTGGGCTCTAGTGTCTGCTCTGACCCATAAATAATATGACAAACTTTAGCAATGTGCTTTACTTACCTGTATATTTCTCCCTCTTTTAAATAACCATAGTGATCTGTGTTTCCATCTATAATGGAAGAGGTTTTTTTATTAAAACAAAATCCAGAACACTTCAAGGTTTGCACCAAGCTATAGATGATAATCTCTAGGTAAGGAAGAGTGGTTGGACCACCTGGACTTAAAGTGAGAAAGGGGGACTGCCTGTCTAGTATAGCTTCCTTCCCCATCTGTAGCTTTATCTTTCCAAACTGTTCATTGCTGAAACTTTGGAGTATGTTACCCCTCCCCGCTAGGGAAGCTATATTCCCTTGCATGTTGTAGTACCTATCCTGTGGCCCAGTTAACACCTAAACTGGGGGATGAAGGGATAGAAAATGAATACAGAACTATGGAAACTTTCAGGTGACTGCAAAAGTCATCAACATCAGTGGTGTGTCATTATGATTGAACTAAAGGCTAAATGCAGACAGTAAGAAATTTTACTACTCCACTGTTTATAATGGGAATATCTTTCCTACGCAGAACTCACCAAGATTTTCATAAAATGGAGTTTAGAAGGAAGCTTTTCAGTTCAATGACAGTAAGAATTAAAATGAGAAAATCCCACAAATTCAGGAAACTTCTCCTCCGTATCTTTCCACGTGAAAATTGTTCTTATAGAACATCATTTGCTAACATGCAATTTAAAGTTTATGTTTAACAAGGAGTCTACCTCTTATTTCCTTTCTTTACTGTTGTCTTCTCTCTCCACTCCCCTTCCCTTGCCTTATAAATGCATACACAGTAAATATTCTAAGGATAGATTTGTAAAAACTGCTTTGGAAATATGAATACCATTATTTATAAATATAGTAGATTTAAGTGAAAATATAGCTGATTATATAGGAAATAGATTTTCTTTTTATTTTGCTGTATTTAAAACAGCACTGATAAATTGGAGGCGCAAATCCAACCCAGTGCGACCTCACAGAACAATTTCTATGAGAACTGCACAGCATGCTGTTTTGGCTTTTGATGGATTATTTTTCATTTTTTGTTCTTCTGAGTCTCTGCTTGGTCTGTGTAAACTTCAACGTTAAACATAGCTATAATGTTTATTAGGAACAAAGTTTTTTATAAGCAGTGTTATGTGAGGCCGCCTATTTCAATATTGAATTGTAAAATATGTCATACTTTAGCTCGTGTGGCCTATCCTTTAACTCTGACTGTTGATATATTCCAGAGTTGAACAAACCAACTTGTATTTCACTTTTCACTAGTATTTTCATGGATTAGTGATCATTCATAGAGTTATTTTTTGAGGTGCTATGAACTTTGAGGTGTAGCATTCGTATATTTAATATGTATTATATTAATTAAACTTAATCTTTGGAGTTATTTTTAGATCTTTCAATGGAAAGATTAATCATCTTCCTTAAGGATTATAACTTAAGCATTTTTATTTGAGGACATGTTCTTGAAAATAGGAGTTTGAGTTTTCTCAGGTCTGAAGTATGGCTGTTCACTAAAAAGTTACATTTTAAAAATGTTAATTTCATGTTCTATTTACTTTCTTGATGTAACTTTTTATTATTTTATATCATACTCTTCAGTGCTTTAAGACTGTATCTTTTCATTCCTTAAGATAAGCAGTTTGAAGCTAGTATATTTATTATCTTTCTTGTGTTACCTTCGTATAATTAAATGTATTTACGCTATCTGTCATTTTATTAGTCACGTTTGATTGATAGAATTAAACTTCTGGCTTTTAAAAATGAAGAAATCAATATCCCTGTATTCTCCTGTGTAACTCTTTTTCTTTTTTCTGTCCTTTGCCAAATTTTGTTAGTTATATTGTATTAACGTTGTCAGTGGAAATAACATTTTGTATCCTATTCTGGCATCTTAATACCTTCATTTTATTTTATTCTTATAGTTATGTGGTTCAGTAGCTTAGAAGTTTATCATCAGTTATTTTGCCATGGTTTTTCCAGTCTTGTTTGGTTAACTAAATTCTTCCTTTAACAGAGTCCTCTGAAAGGACCCATGGGAATAATGTTCCTTGAGTTCTTGCATGTTCATAATTGAATAATTAATTAAATTAAATTAATGAATTAATTTACTTTTTGGCCGTGCCACGCTGCAGCTTGTGGTATCTTAGTTCCTCAACTATGGATTGAACCCAGGCCCTTGGCAGTGAGAGTGCAGGGTCCTAAACACTGGAGTGGTCCTTGGGATGAGGGATGTTTTGCCACATACTTTTTCTTTGATAGGGACTCCGCAGTGTAATGATCTGTTTCTCTAAGCCATACTGTGGAGATCATACAGAGGTGGCTCCTATAAGGAAACTACTGCTATATGAGTACTTCAAAAACGTGAATTGGATAATTACAGAAAGTGGTAGAATTCACTTTTCTAGCTCAGCTATCTAAATCAAACGTTTCTCTTGACTCTGTTGGTGGGGAGACATATGGAAAAATGATAAGGTTTTTGTCTTCTAAGACTTTCATGTGATTGAAAGATGTGTTTTTCTGGATATGATCTCTGATGGCTTATTGCCCATTTGACTTCTTTCTGTCAGAAACAGAGACATGTCATTGGCAACATGTAGAATTAGATTGGGGTACTGACCACAATCTTTCTGTTATATTCCTAACATAATGAATTTTGTCCATTTGGTCATGGTTTTTACCATCAGTATACATCTTTAAGATTGTTAGTCGTTGAGCAGACACGAGGTCCTTTGTAAGAAAGAAGTGTAACTTTTCATTACAGTTTTAGAAAAAATTTTTCTAAGTAGCAATCAAATACTACATTTCAGACTAAGGATTCATGGCCAAGACACATTATAGAAATATATCTGTATATATAGGGAGAGTGGTTTGAAATTATGATATATGTCTTTGATGGGAAAGCCTTACTTTATAACCATTCTGATTATAAAATTTAATTATGAAATAAATAACTGTGGGTAGTCCTACTTACCCAGTGACATTCTTGAAATAATTCTCCATCCTTGCCAGTCACTTTGTCGGAGTAAAAAGTTGAAACTAACATATGCTGTCAGTGGAGTTAGTATAGTACTTTAATAGTTCTCCTGTCCTGGGTATAGGTAGTCTTAGAAAAACATAAAATCTGAGGTGACATAGAATAAATTCAAAACACTAGAAAAAAAAATCACTTGTCATTGCAGTCTAGTTTCTTTTCTAGTGCCACCAGGTGTCAGTGTAACCACAGGACCAAAGAAATACACAGTAGATAAAATGGCTACGAACATTCTTTTTTGCTTTGTGAAAGAGGTAGGGAAAAAAGTTTTATTCAAATTAGATATACAATGGAAAGATTATTTTCAGTGAATTGTAGAGGAAAATGAAGTGCATAATGGAGAATAGAGTACATGTAGAATTTAAGAAGCATAGATACAGTTAAAAATTCATATATAAATCAAATGTACTAATAGAATACGTAGGTGATCTCTGAGGCCCTCAGAAATCACCAACCTGTTGCTATAACTAGAGGAGATGGACAGCCTGTGGTTAAACTGTTCATTACAGCCTTGCTGACTGTGATGTTTCTCAGTAGAACTACTGTCACAATCTGAGCCTCAAGATGAAAGAGTATATTCTAGCTTATAGATGTAAAACTCAGCTCACTGCAATTTGCATTTGGTACAGAACTTGTCTACGGTAATTCCCTAAAACACATAGTCACATTAGGCATTTTTCCAAAAGAGTATTCAATAGGATAATTACGTTTTAAAAAATCCCTCCTTTAGAAATTTATTGTTTAATGAGTGCTGCATTAAATAATGATCATTATTTACTATTTTTAGTTAGAGTTTAGTAATCCTAGTTAGATTTATTACTTACATGTATGTATAGCTCTGCCATATTTCTCCCAGATGAGAATCCTATGTTAAGTCCATGTCTTCATGAAATCTTCATGTGGGGCTTGTGACTGCACTCAGTGTGCTACATGCCTCAACTGAGTTTTGATTTTGGTTAGAAGTTATATGTGGGTCAGCAGCTGCTTCTACTTCCTTGATTTCTCCTTTTCAACAATATTTTGTTATTCAGGTTATGTTATCCCAGATTACTTCTTTTTCCCTCTTAAATATAGGAAATGGAAAGATGTGTTTCTTCAAAAATATAAATGTCTCCCTAGAAATTATTGCAGGTAATGATGTTCTCATATCATTTTTACTTTGTTAGACTTCTGATGTTACAGGTTTCTTCAGCACAATAACCTGACCTGTTGTGGGAGGGGCAGTGTCCCTGCCATCAGAGCTTCTGTTTTTTCTTTTCTGCTGTCTCAGCTAGAGTCTTACAGACAATACCTGTTTGGATTGAAGGGAGGAAAGCCTTTCTCCCATCTTTGTGTGTACCCCAGACACTTTGAGCTCTGTCTTCCAAATGGGGTGTTTTATTTCATGTTTATTCTTTATCCTTGGGCTCTGGTCTCTGTTCAATGCCAGTGTAATACCAGATCCTATGATTCTGCTTTCTTTTTCTCTCTGGGAATCCACAGTACTTTTCCAGGTTCCAGAATTACTCATTTCCTTTCTGTCCTTGAACACCTGCCCCAAACCATAGGAGTCACAACTAATGGCCTGGCTCCCTGTCCTCATTGCCAGGCGTGTATCTTGGAGATAGATATGCCTAGTATTCTAGGTTAAATTCCAATTTAGTTAAATTCTAAACTCTAGACCAGAGCCGTCCAATAGAATTTGGAAGTGTCCTAAATCTGTACCGTCCAGTCACTAGCCAAGTGTGGCTCTTGAGCACTTCAAATGAAGCTAGTTTGATTGAGGTACTCAAATTTTCATTTAATTTAATTTTAATTAATTAGATTTAAATAGCCACATATGGCTACTGGCTTCTGTATCAGAGAGCACAGCTCTTTGTATACCCTTAACTGAGCTGTAGTCCTCTTCTATCCTTGAAATGTTGGCCTCCTTTGCTGTAGCGTGCGGTACTAGATGGGTCCCATGTAGAGAGGTGAGGGAGCAAAGAAACACCAGCTTAGCCAATCAGCTTGCTTATCAGTGGGATGGTAGAAATTGCAGCTGAATTTCCCTCATTATCCATGGTTGATTAGGTGATTATCAGACTCACGCTCCAGTCTAAGGAAATGTCTTTAGGTCTCTGCAAACTTGGACAAGAAGTGGAAGGAAAAGAAAGAGCATAAAAGTTCTGTATAAGCAGCATCTGCCTATAGACCTAGTTCTGTTTTTTGGAAGAGAGAAAAATCTGGCAAGTGAATACAGGTGGTGGCCATGGAAAGATAGAGGATTATGGGCTTTGGATTCCTTTTTTGAGGATGGGAAATAGTGTATATGTTTGTAAGACAAGATCAGTATGGCTGTGGAGGAGGAAAGATAAACATAAACATTTATTTAAACTAATAAGACTGGTTTGTGGGTAATTATCATGGAGGAAGTAAATTGGACAATAAATTGGGTAAACCTGAGGGTCTACACTCTCACTTAGGAGGGAACCTGGATATGCACTTCTTGTAGTGCTGAATGATGGTTGCAGTTAATCGGGTTGTTGGACAAAAGGATTGATCCTGCAAAGGGAAGAGGCAGTCCTTTGGGTGCATGGAGTGAAGGTGACCAATATGAGTTTAGTCAGAGAGTTGTATTAGTATTGAGGGAACTGTAATTATGGCCTAACTCCTCATGATTGAAAAGCTAACCTTCTGAGTATCCTATTTGTGGAGTTTATTAGGAAAAGAAGTTGACCAGTTATATATCAGGAAAGGGGTAAGGGAGACTGAGGGAGAGAAAGAAGGAACATTTATTGAGCACCTACTATATTCACTTATATTAATTATTCAATCAACTAAAAGCCCATAGGTAAGTAGATTATCCTTATTTTATATGTGTAATGAGGTTGAGAGACTAACTTGCTCACAGCTGGACAGAGTGCCTGACTACACTATCTGTGTTCTTTCCACTAGAGTTAGGGCATCATCTTGTGATCCTAAATTATAATTCAGATATGTCTGAGATGCCTGAGCACTTGTGTCATGAATAAGTAGGTGGCAAATTCAGGAGCAAAATGAATGGTTTTCAGGAGGAGATTTTTATTTGAGTAACTGGGTGGTAGAGGGGCTTCTGGGAGACAAGGGTGGAAGAACAGCCTGGTTTTCCAGCTTCCGGGATTCATATTTGAGCCCTGTAGTGAGAGGAGCTGAAGGCGGAAGGTGAAGGATCCGTTTCCATGAGCACCTCTGAGAGGCGCAGGGATATGAGCAGCCCTGCTCTGTAGGAAGCTCGGTGACAGAGCATGTTGTGGGTTAGGTTGGGAACAGGGCATCTTCTCCGCTGCTGCTCAGATGTAGCATGTTGCCTATACAGTGGGCACTGCAGGGAAACCAGCATCACTTTGGCATCTTGCATATTCAGAATTGGGAAATAAATGGCACCTATGGCTTGGGTGACATCATTCTCATTGACACTGTGCCAGTTATAACCTTCTAGTGGCCTTTACAACTGTGGACATCAGGAAGGTGTCTCAGAGAAGATGACAGGATTATTTAGGAGATCAGAAGTCCTTAGTGGGGTAGAATTTGTCAGGAGATATAGCTTCCATATTATGCAAGTGGGGCCATGAACTGGTGAAAAATACTAAAAACTTTTATTGTGAAACATTTAAAATATATACAAAAGTAGAGAACATAATATAGTGAGCTCCTTTGTACCGTCAGCCAGCTATAGCTGTTATCAGCTTGTTTCTTCTGTAACCCCAATGTCAGGATTTGAAATTTTAGTTTACAGTTTAACATAACTTCACTTGTACTCCCAGGCTAGTGAGTCCCAAAGGAGCTCAGGATAAAGACAATGTTATATTTTGTTTATTTATTCGTATCTCAACTACTTCCAAAGAGAATTTGAAGTGACTGATGATTAAGGTAAGAGTAAACACTACACACCTACCAGAACGGCTAAAAAGAAAAAGATTGAAAGTGCCAAGTGTTTATGAGGATGTGAAGCAACCAGAAGATAGATTACTGATGGGAGTGTGAAGTTGGTATAGCCACTTTGAAAAACGGTTTGGAAGAACTTACTAAAGCTGAGTATATACATACTCTCTGTCCCAGCAATTCCATTCCTAGGCATATAGTCAACAGTAATGTGTATCAGTGTTCAGTAAAAGACGTACTAGAGGGCTTCCCTGGTGGCACAGTGGTCGAGAGTCCGCCTGCTGATGCAGGGACACGGGTTCGTGCCCCAGTCCGGGAAGATCCCACATGCCGTGGCGTGGCTGGGTCCGTGAGCCATGGCCGCTGAGCCTGTGCGTCCGGAGCCTGTGCTCCGCAACGGGAGAGGCCACAACAGTGAGAGGCCCGCGTACGACAAAAAAAAAAAAAAAAAAAAAGAAGTACTATAATAGTCTTGTTGTAGCACTCTATTACAGCCCCAAACAGGAAGCTATCCAAAGAGCATCTGCCAGCAATAGAACAGGTAAATAAATTGTGTTCTATTTACACAATGGATTACTACACAGCAATGAAGAGGAATGATCTGCAGCTAGAGGCAACAATATTGATAAATTTTACAAGCATAATGTTGAACCAGAGAAACTAGATGTAATAGAGTACAGATTTTCCTCAACTTAGGATGGGGTTACATCCCAATAAGCCCATTGTAAGCTGAAAATGTTGTAAGTCAAGAATGCACTTAATACACCTAGCCTACCAAACATCATCGTTTAGTCTAGCCTACCTTATATGTGCTCAGAACACTTACATTAGCCTACATTGTGCCTTACGTTAGGCACAGTCATCTAACACAAAGCTTATTTTAAAATAAAGTGTTGAATATCTCGTGTAATTTATTGAAACTATATTGAAAGTGAAAAACAGAATGGTTGTATGGGTATAGAATGGTTGTGAGTATATCAGCTGTTTATCCTCATGATTTTGTGGCTGACTGGGAGCTGCAGCTTGCTGCCACTGCCCAGCGTTGTGAGAGATGATCATACCACATATTGCTAGCCCAGGAAAATATCAAAATTTGAAGTACAGTTTCTCCCGAATGTGTATCCCTTTTGCACTGCTGTAAAGTCGAAAAATTGTTGTCAGACCATCTTAAGTTGGGGACTGTCTGTATTTTCTGGCCCTTTACAGAAACAGTTTGCTGACTCCTATTCTTGTTAATATTACCAGGTATAGTTGAGGGAGTCCTGACTAACTAGGAAGCCTGGGCTCTGGCTCTGTGACTTTGGGCAGATCACTCCGCTCCTCAGGATTTATGTCCTGAACGAGCAGGTGATGAGCTGTGCTTCTAGGAGTAGCTCCAACTACAAATTCATTTTTTCCTTTAAAAAAAAAAAAAAGCTAACTTTTTGCCAAGGCTTACAAAATTTGGCTTCTTTCTACCTCTCTTGCTTTATTTCCTTTCCTTGACTTCACTTCAGTCACACTGGCCATCTTGGCTATTCCAAACATACTCAGCTCTTTTGTACTTCACTGCCTTTACACTTCTTATTTCCTGTTTGGAGTACTCTTCTTCCACCTCTTTGCATGGCTTACTGCTTATCTCTCATTTCTCTGTTCAGAGGTCTCTGTTTCAAAGAGATGACCTCTATCCTCTTTTCTAACATAGCACTCTCATACTCGGTCACTGCTCTTTACTTTACCTTGTTAATTTCTTTCACTTTTTTCCCCACAAAAAACAATTTCACAGTTTCTTTTATCAGAACTTATTTCCTTTATCTGTGTACTTGTTTATTATCTGTCTCTCCCACGAGAATGGAAGTTCCACGAAGGCAACTACTTTGTAAGTCTGGTTGCTTGCTATGCCCCTTGTGCTTAGTACAGTCCCTGGCACTGTTGAATGATTGGATTAATTATTTAACTATTGCAGAGTCTTAAAGGACTTGGTAAAATGGTAGATTTTATTTCAAATGCAAATAAGAGCCCTGGAAAAAAATTTAAACTATTATTATAGCTAAGTTGATTTCAATGGCTTGTTGTTTGCAGCTGCTTTTATAATGATTTAAATTCTTCCACAGAGCTGTCAGGTATGTTTATATAATCATCCTTAATTTACATAGAATGTGAAGTCATAAGTATACTGACTTCTTCCAAAGCACTGTGGTTTACTGAATTTCTGGGATTTGTAAGTCAATGTGGCTTTTGTTTTTGTTTTTTAAATCAAATTTTGGAAAATTTCAGGCATTTTTTTCTCTTCAAATGTATTTTTTGCTGCCCAGTTTTTACTCTCTTCTCCTTCTGGGTCTCCAATTAATGTATGCTGGACTGTTTGATGTGTACAGTTGATTTTCCTGTAGTCTTTTTTTTTCCTCTCTCAGTTCTTCAGATAGGATGATATACATATATATATGTTTTTGTTTTTTGTTTTATTTTCCTTCTTTCTTTTTTTGGCCATGCTGTGTGGCATGCAGGATCTTAGTTCCCCAACCAGGGATCGAACCCATGCCCCCTGAAGTGGTAGCGTGGAGTCTTAACCACTGGACCGCCAGGGAAGTCCCTGGTTGATTTATATTGATGTCTTCAAGTTCATCCACTCTTCTACCATCTCTGATCTTCTTTTAAGCCCATCCATTTCTTTTTTCAGTTCTGGAATTTCCAGTTGGTTCTTTTTTTTAAAAAAGTTTCATTACTCAGATTCTCTGTGTATGCTGTGTGTATACCATAGATATTAAAAGTAAAATCTTTGGGGCTTCCCTGGTGGCGCAGTGGTTGAGAGTCAGCCTGCTGATGCAGCAGACACGGGTTTGTGTCCCGGTCCGGGAAGATCCACATGCCGCGGCGCGGCTGGTCCCGTGGGCCATGGCCGCTGAGTCTGCGCGTCCGGAGCCTGTGCTCCGCAGCAGGAGAGGCCACAACAGTGAGAGGCCTGCGTACTGCAAAAAAACAAACAAACAAAAAAAGTAAAATCGTTGAACATATTTTCCTTAAACTTTTAAAGCATATTTATAGTAGCTACATTAGTTAATCTGTTAAATCCAATGTCTGGGCCATCTTGGGATCAGTTTCTGCTCACTGCTTTCTGACTTGTATACTGGGCATTGTGAATAGGATGTCACAGGCTTGAATTCTCTTATCCTCTGAGAATAGTGAGTTTTTTCTGTTTTTTAAATAATAGGTAGATTATTTGCTGGCTTATGACCTTGAACTTGTTTAGGTTTGGTTTTATGCTTTGTTGAGAGCATAAGGTATTTCCCAGATCTAACTCCCAGGAGGACTCAGTTCCCAGCCTCTGCCTCCTTCCTGATCAGGGCTTATTTTAGGCTTCCTTAGAGCAGGTCTAGAGTAGGCCTTAGTCTCAGATGTGGTCTTTATTCCTAGGGCTCTGCCTTTTGGGTGTCTCAGTTGGATGCCCAGAGTGTTAACAAGCTATCAAAGTATCAGTGTGGTTTCACCACTCTGACTGGGCCAGAACTCCTAGGAGTTCCATTGCCCCTCAGCACTGTCTTCTGCTTACCTCTGTTCCATTCTTAACCCTTTAGCAGTTCTCTGGTAAGCTTCATCTTGCCTTGTACATGTGTAGCCCAGACCTCAGGCAAGGATTCTTGGAGAACTTCCACAGTGGGGCCTCCCCTCCACACAGTTCTCTTTTCTCTTGGGGTTTGCCCCACCGATTTCAACTGCTTAAACTCTGATATTTTCCTCCTTAGCTCAGCGGACTGCTTCACTCTGCTTGGACCATTTCCTCTGCTTGGAGTATTCTTTCTTCAACCTTATCCTTACTGTGCTTGGACTTCAGCTCATTGCACCATAATCCAGAAATGTCCCCAGGCAGAAAGCTGGGGTGATCATGAGGCTCACCTCATGTGTTTCCCTTTCCTTAGGAACCAGTCTTTTACCCATGGTTTAATGCTAGAAAAAGTTGCTTTATGTATATTTCCCACTCTTATGATGGCTAGTTTAGTACCAGTTATTTTGTCATATCCAGAAGTATAGTTCTGAAGGCTGTTCTGTTTGGAGAGGAATGAATTCTTAAAAAGAAAATCATATTTTATTTTAGACATTTATTTTTCATTTCCTGAGTCAGTGCTTATTTATTGCCTGTCTTCTGTTTGCGATTGGCACTGGGCACGTAAGGGGAACGGAACACAGTTTCTCTCCTCAAGCGTACTTTACTAATGATAAGGAGGCAAACAAATAGTAAGTTCGAGTCTGGGTTTTTTTTTAATATAACTTTCATTGAAGTATAATATACTTGGTCACAGTATGGTTCCCACTCTGTCTCCAATTTGGTAACTTATTATATAAGGACAAAGAAGTTAACCCAACTCTTCCAAAGGAGAGGCTTTGGTAGTAGGATGTAAGCTGTAAATACACTTTTCTAAACCACTATTTCTTTTTTTTTAAAGGTTTATTTATTTATTTAATATTTTATTTTTGGCTGTGTTGGGTCTTTGTTGCTGTGCGCAGGCTTTCTCTAGTTGTGGTGAGCGGGGGCAACTCTTCGTTGTGGTGTGTGGGCTTCTCATTACAGTGGCTTCTCCTATTGCGGAGCACGGGTTATAGGTGCGCGGGCTTCAGTAGTTGTGGCACACAGGCTCAGTAGTTGTGGCTGTAGAGCGCAGGCTCAGTAGTTGTGCCGCATGGGCTTAGTTGCTCCGCAGCATGTGGGATCTTCCTGGACCAGGGCTTGGACCTGTGTCCCCTGCATTTGCAGGTGGATTCTTAACCACTGTGCCACCAGGGAAGTCCCTAAACCACTATTTCTTAACGATTAACCATTACTTAACCATTTGCCTTATTTTGAAATAATTAGCAAGAGCTGTAAAAATGCCATTTTGCCATTGAGAAATTTTTTTCACTAGAGATGCAGACATCAGATATCTTAATGTATTTATGATATTAAAAATTTTCTCTCTGTCTGATTTCTATAGCGTATTTAATAATCAAAACAAATTTTTTCGACTTTCATTTTTAGAAGGTCTCCCTAATTAATGGAAACAAACTTATCTAAACTCTGTTTCATATATCACCACTGACAACCTGATAATCTTCAACTCAGGCTTTTGGCTATGGAGTGATTTTTGCCAGCAGTCACTGATAATGATGTATGAATTGGATGTGAAACAGATTCTACTAAATTTTCATTGGTTGATATAAGAACATCATTTTAACAATGATTGTTGTTTATTATGGTAAAAATATCTAAGATGCAGACTTGCAGTATTGTGCTTTCAGTTTGCTTGTCATTTACTATTGTCATTTGTGATCAGATGGTAATAGCCAACCTTTCAATTCTTTTGAGACTGTTTCTCCACACTGCTGCTGTTTCTTCTGACCCATTTATCCCATCCCCCTCCCAATTGCATTTTTAACAAAATAGAAACACATATTATCTCCATTATCAAAGAGAATATGTTTGCCTCCTGCTTCCATTTCCTTTGTATCTTTTAAGATACAATTGAAAATAATTTTATATGTGTACCAAAAGAATGTATATATTAATGGGTTTGGGGTAAGACAATTGTGATAAATGTTTTGGAATTGCATAAGGAGTACATATATGTTTTGATTTGTTGATAGGAATGATCACAGTATTGTGAGTTCGAAGCTGAATAAGTGATGGTAACATCACCGAAGTGCCCAGTCCTACAAACATGGCTTTTTACTGACAATAATTTTTTTGACTGTTGTATTGCAGCTGTTGAAAATGGACAGATAGATGTGTTAAGGCTGCTACTTCGATATGGAGCAAATGTTAATGGATCCCATTCTATGTGTGGATGGAACACCTTGCACCAGGCTACTTTTCAGGTAAACTCTGAATTTATTATTTCATTTCCATGTAAATTGTGTGTTTTACCCTTTTAAAATGACAGTTCAATACAGTTTTTGCTTCCTGCTTGCCTGTGATTTATGATGGTTAGTGCAGTACAGAAAAGGCAGTCTAAATGCTAACGTCATTCTGAATAAGCCAACTGCTCTAGTAGTTCTAGTAGCTTTGGGCTGCAGGGATTATCTAAGTTTTTCAAATGTTGATAGCATAGTTAAGAGACCATCAGAATATTTGGGATATAAATTGATAGCAATGGCTTATTTTATTTATAGCACTGTGTTTAGAAACTGTGATGACATCTTAGTGCTTGTACTTGCAAACTAATTTTGCAGGATTTTATAAGGATTATAATTCCTAGAGATTCCCAGTGTTTTATCTGTTTATGTTTAATGTTCTAGCTAAAGGTACAGAATAATCTGATTGTTTAACACTTTCTTCCCATCCACCAATACACTTTTTTCCTTTAGTGAGGATAAAAAATACACACACACACAACAATAAAAAAGATATCTTCTATTTTCTTTGTTTTCTCTTATTTAAAATATGAATCTGTGCCTTAGGAAAATGCTGAGATCATAAAATTGCTTCTTAAAAAAGGAGCAAACAAGGAATGCCAGGATGACTTTGGAATCACACCTCTATTTGTGGCTGCTCAGTATGGCAAGCTAGAAAGCTTGAGCATACTTATATCATCGGGTAAGACTAATTCATTGGGTAAGACTAATCCATTAGCCTTTACACTGTTAAGATCATGAGTTTTAACTTTGTATCTTCTTAGGAAGAGTAATTCTTGACCAGATATAAATCAGGTTCTGGAATTTATGGTCTTTTATGTTAGTGGTAAATAAGAGTACATACAAGTTCATTTATAAGCCTGGTTACTAAGTCTCTATTACTAACATAATACATTGCGCAACTATTAATTTATCTGAGTAGGACCATAATGATCTATCATTAAAGCAGGTTTATCGGCAAGTTAAATGATGGTGCTGTCCTTTATTATAGGGACCTGAGCAATTCCAACTTTCTAGGGTACAAGAAAAAAAAAGACTAGTATAGGCTTAATTAATTTTTTAGATAGTTATTTTGTATATTAACCCTTTGAGTTGTATGTTTTGATCAATTGTGTGATATTTAAATGGATTTATTTCAAAGCATGTTTATACTTTATTATGTTAATAAATAGCAACAGAAGCCTGTTAAAGGATTCTCAGTGACAATGATTACACATTCAGCATTGTCAGAGAGGATGGTGTTGAGGTGGCATTCTTACTCTGTGTGACATTTCTGTGACCAGAAACTTTTGTTATGTAAGAGCTTTTCAGTTCTTCCAGACACTGCGTGTGCACTCACACTGCTAACCTGACGAAGCATGGATAGTCAGGAGCGATGGGAAATACACCAGATTTGCCACCACGCAATTTTTTTTTAATACTTAGACTTTTCACATATCTTCTGTAATACCTAAACTTTTAATAAATTACCAAAACAAAGTTTAAAGTTGAGAGAATCCCCCAAATCATTTGTTCAAGCTTTTTTTTTTTTTTTTTTTGTATTAAGAATCCCAGGGGCTTCCCTGGTGGTGCAGTGGTTGAGCATCCGCCTGCCGATGCAGGGGACGCAGGTTCGTGCCCCGGTCCGGGAAGATCCCACGTGCCGCGGAGCGGCTGGGCCTGTGAGCCATGGCCGCTGAGCCTGCACGTCCAGAGCCTGTGCTCCGCAACAGGAGAGGTCACAACAGTGAGAGGCCCGCGTACCGCAAAAAAAAAAAAAAAAAAAAAGAATCCCAGGCTTGGGGACTCCCCTGGTGGTCCAGTGGTTAGGAATCCGCCTTCTAATGCAGGGGACATGGGTTCGATCCCTGGTCGAGGAGCTAGGATCCCACATGCCACAGGGCATCTGGGCCCGTGTGCCACAACTGCAGAGCCCATGCACCACAACTAGAGAGGCTGCATGCTGCAACTACTGAGCCAGTGTGCTCTGGAGCCCACATGCCACAACTAAAGAAGAACCTGCATGCTGCAACTAAGACCTGACACAGCCAAATTAATTAATTAATTAATTAATTAAAAAAAAAAAAGAATCCCAGGCTCTGAGCATTTAAGTGCCTTGCCAAAGATCTAGAAAGTATTCCCTGGCAGAATCAGGACTTGGATCCAGGACTTGTGATTTCTCATCTTCCTTCTTCTATGTTGTACCTTCCCAAGGACTGTCATGATGTATTCTGCGACTTCCAGTCTGTAAGTTCCAGTTATTAGTGTGTAGGTAATATTTAGAATGAAATAGGTTAAACTGCAGCTAATGACTCCTCGTGCTGAGCCTGTCTCCTGGAACACTAAGCACCTGTTTTGTTTTCCTTTGTTCTTTTTTTCTTCTCCTCTCTGAATAGTTATGAATGGCAAGTTGAAAAGGTATGTAGGTATGTTTATAATGTAACTATACATGTTTCTAACTCTTTAAAGTGACTTTCCTTTCAGTGAATTATCTCTCATTTTCCCAACTTTTCTACCTGTAATCTTACAAGGTCTAGTTCCTTATTCTTCCTTATACATTGAAATTGTCAATCAAAACAAAACATTGCTTAAAAGAGAAAGTAAGTAGGTTTCTTTTTTGACTTAGTATTTTCTCAGTTATAGTGTTCATTTCTTTCTGAGGCTGACAGTAGGTGAAGCCACCTTGTACAAATCAGGAATATTCTGTGTATCTAGACATGTTGAATATCCAGTTGGAATTTCTGACAGTTCCATAAACTCTAAGTTACCATTTGTGTTTTGCATTGTTTTTACCAATTTCAGGGCTTCGGTTTATTCAAGGTATATTTATGGAACATCCGTTTAAATAAAAAAGGAGTCTTTTCCCCCTTGATGATGATGATTTTTCACTGAGCTGTATTCCAGAAATTTAAAAATTCTCATGGTCATGTATTAACACCATACTTAGCATACTTAACACATTATTTGTCAATGAGAAAAGTTTGAGGAAGTCTGCTATTTTTGAAACCTTCACAAAAATTGAGGTCACTAAACTTTTTCACATCTTTGTACACTTGGGTCTAAATAATTGATTAGATTTATGCTTAAAAAGATCAGCTTAGAAACCCATTTAAATAGACCTTTTTCCTTTTAATGTGGGCTCTGTTTATCATGCACTGGTCATGAAGAAAAGTGATATAATGAAGAGTATAGTCAACATTAGTTTAAAGGCATAGCCCCCATGTATATCATATCTACTGGAATTTTTTTTTCACAAATCTTAGCCTGAATCAATTAGTGGCATCTGTAAAGTCTCATAATTTAGATTTTTTTCTTATCCTTCCAGTAATGATCAGAAATGTTATCCATATTTGATGGTTTGCATTTTTCCTTTTTTAAATGATTGCTTACTGGACCTTCAGAGTGCTTGTTGGAATGAAATGAATCCTTCATTGAATAAGTTTCTTATTTTAGCTTAAAAATGAATTCTAAAATATTAATCACTTGTTTTCATGCTGACATAAAAGTAAAAACAATGTAAATGATTACCAATAAGTTATAAAAATTAATATGTTTTAACAACAGTATCCACTAAGGAAGAAAAGCTATTGTACTGTGAAACCCTTTTAAGGCAACTGCTTTGAAATTTTTGTTAATTATTATTATTATTTTTTGCATTAAGGAGGGTTATATGTTAAATGTTTATTTTAGGTGCAAATGTCAATTGTCAAGCCTTGGACAAAGCTACTCCCTTGTTCATTGCTGCTCAAGAGGGCCACACAGAATGTGTGGAGCTTTTGCTTTCCAGTGGGGCAGATCCTGATCTTTACTGTAATGAGGACAATTGGCAGTTACCTATTCATGCAGCCGCACAAATGGGCCATACAAAGTAAGTGTTAAAAATGGAAAATAAAAATGGTCTCATAATTCAAAGGTAATAGAAATAGATCTTCTGGGCCAGACCCTTTACCTCCAGGCATAACCCTTGGTATTGCCTTCCCTACTGATCTGCTGGGTGACTAGATCCACCCCCCACATTTGTCCCCCTTGCAATCCCAGCAACTCGTAGTCTTGCCCTTTCCTAGTGTGAGGCAGGGTGGCCCCAGGGGCTTTCTCAGGGTAAGTCTTCTCTCTGACTTCTTAAGCTGTGGCTGTACTCTCCCACTCCTTTCCAGTTTTGTCCCAGGCATCTTTAGGTATTGATCTGATGGCTTTATTCAACTTATTTTTGTTACCTCCTTGGCCCCAGGAATGTTTTGAGTTTGTGATCTCTTCTGTGTGGACTGGGTAGTCCTCCACATCTTGAACCCTTTGACTGGACTTCTCTTTGTCTTATTTCAAATTCAACTTGGTACTTTCCCCTGCTTCTATTACTCTTCTTCCTTAGCCAGAAATTCCAATGAAATTTTTGGTATTGTCTGAAGAGAGAGAGACTTAACGAAAGTTGGAACTCCCTGAAATTGGGGGTTCCAGGAATCTCAGAAATTATTAAACCTGGTTATACCTGTGAGAATATGGCAGCCTGTCTTAACATAGATTGGTACAGTTTTTTTAAATATATATTTAAAGTTTTTAGAGTTATACTACTACAATAATAATTTTATAGCTCTTGTTAGTATTATTTAATTTAAAAAGTAATAATGAAATGGTCTCGTCTTTAGTATGTATACATAGTAGGAAAACAGATGCTGTAATTGGGTTATTATGCCACTAGGTGGCATGGTATTTTACTATTTCCTTAAAGATATTTGTAATCATGTTTGTGCCCTGTTGAAGAGTATAATTTTTCCAACTCATTTAAAAAAATTTAGCACATTTATTACATATGAGAGACACTAAACAGATTCTTTATTTTAACAAAGTACTTAGGCTTAAAAATTTGATGTTTTTCTTAACTGTTGATTGTTTATTTAATCATAAATCTTAGGTACAATTATACTCTGAGCTTTAAATTGATACCAAAACCCTCTTGAGAATTTGTCCTCATTTGTTCTCAATTTTGAGAATTCTGTTTGTCACTGATGATTTCCTTCATGGTGAAATATAAGTTCTCCTTAAATATTATCTTAGTCCTACCTTACCTAAGGAAAAGTAGCAAAGAGAAAGAATGTTATCAATTCTTAATTTATTCTTAATTTTTAAATAAATCTGCCTTAATATTTAAAGAGCTCATCTTCTTTTCTGAGAATACAATATTTTAGCAGAATTTCTGACTTCTTCCTCATGACAATACTATTCATTTCATGTCACTCACCATCTTAAAAAATTCTTTTTTTTTTTTAACATCTTTATTGGGGTATAATTGCTTTACAATGGTGTGTTAGTTTCTGCTTTATAACAAAGTGAATCAGTTATACATATGTTCCCATATCTCTTCCCTCTTGCGTCTCCCTCCCTCCCAAAAAATTCTTACTGATTAGAAAAATAAAACTTTGGTTGCTACTCTATGGAGGAAAATAACTTGTTTTCTTGATAACAAGTTTATATTTAGTATAATGAAGTTTTAAAAAATTTATTAGATCCTAAAATATCTAATATAAAATTTGAATTTTGGGGAGGAAGGTGGTTGTTGGTGGGAAGGTAAATAATTCGTGAAAAATAAAGGACTGTGTGTTATCTGTTTACTTTTATGGGAATGTTATTTAGCTCTGCTTCAGATACCTTTAAGGATCTTTCTATTAAGCAACAATAATGAGTGTAACATTTCAGAGTATGTAGCTTGTAATAATTTACTGTAGATAGAAAGTACACTGAAGACAGAAAGACTTTTTAAAATCAATCAGTGGGTGACTCAAAATATGTGCTGTAGAAATGTCTGCACTTATGTACATATAAAAGCATTATATACCCCTGAATTTGTGTATTTGCAGAATCTTGGACTTGTTAATACCACTTACTAACCGGGTCTGTGACACTGGGCCAAACAAAGTGAGTCCTGTGTACTCAGCAGTGTTTGGAGGGCATGAAGAGTGCCTAGAAATGTTGCTCCAGTCTGGCTACCGCCCAGATGCCCAGATGTGCCTCGTCTTCGGATTCAGTTCTCCCATGTGTATGGCTTTCCAAAAGGAGTATGTATATTTGCTGTATTTTTATTCTTTTTTGCTATATGGAGATGTATTTCCAAATGACTTTCTTTTGTGAAGCGGTATGTCTTAGACCTAAATTTTTAACTTAAAAACAAAAACCAGACAAAAACAAAAGCCTTCTGTGATGCACCTTGTTAAGTCAAACTATAATAAAAATTAGGTGATAATGTCAGATTTTTTTCCTTCTTTCTTTGGCTCTGGATTATATTTTTGGTGTAGCAATTTTAGAGCATACTTTCAATATATTAAAGTAAATGCAGGAATTCTCTGATATCCTTGGTCTTCAAAACAATTTAAGAATTAAAACAAACTTTAAGTTGCACAATGAATAAGGGCTGAAGATTTAATGTATAATGTGGTGACTGTAGTTATAATGTGACTGTATCATATAATTGAAATTTGCTAAGAGTACAACTTAAATGCTCTTAAAAAAAAGAGGTAAATATTTGAGGTGATGAATGTTTTCACAATGTATGTGTATGTCAAATCACCACATTATATACTTTAACTATCTTACAATGTTATTTGTCAGTTATACCTCAGTAAAGCTGGGAGGCAAAAAGATAAAAAAGTTAAAAATATCTTTGTCAAGTATGATATTGACCCTGTGTCAGGCTATTTATCATTTGAAATTTATATTTACAAGACTTGTTATGAACCTAAAATAAAACTTTAGTTTTCTAGATATTCCTGCATTTTTAATGTATTTGGTATGTAGCGTTTATTTCTGTAGGTCACACTCAGTTTAAAATTTTTTTTTTTTTTTTTGCGGTACGCGGGCCTCTCATTGTTGTGGCCTCTCCCGTTGCGGAGCACAGGCTCCGGACGCGCAGGCTCAGCGGCCATGACTCACGGGCCTAGCCGCTCCGTGGCATGTGGGATCCTCCCGGACCGGGGCACGAATCCGTGTCCCCTGCATCAGCAGGCGGACTCTCAACCACTGTGCCACCAGGGAAGCCCTAAAATTTTTTTAAATATTTCTTTTGCTTATCTGCCATGATGCTGTGAGTAGAATAAATGAAGAATTACTGATAGATTATTGATTAGATTCTGGCCATGACTTGTCTATAAGACTCCTAAGGTTTTTAAATAGACGGTAAGAATAAGGCTATGTGTAAGAAAAGCCATATTGAGTAAAATCTGTCCATGCAATAATGGACTAAGTTGTGCAGGTAGTTGCTGTTGTTTTTTAATGACGCAAAAGAGTTTGCAAGCTTACCTCAAATTTCATTGGCTTTCCTGAATTCACTATTATGGATTGCTAGCTATGACTTAATTTATCAAAAACTTATTTGCTAAGCTTTTCAGTCTCTACCATCTTGTAATATTTGCTATGTAAAATAGTAGTTCATTTCATTTGTTCTGAATTTAAGCTTCTATGTATACACTGTACTCTGAGTATTTGGGGTTTTGGTTAATCTGAGTATCTGGGGTTTTGGTTAATCTGAATATCTGGGATCCACTCTATGCATATCTTTCATGATTTCATGGTATACCTCCTTAGGTTTTGTCTTTATAAACAGAGGAGCCCTAATTATTTTAGTTTACCTCACTGGGGCTGTACTGATGACTTTAGTTGATTCATTTACCTTTCTCTGTACATATCTATCTCCATTGTATTTTATTATTAGATCAGAATTGAATATTTTTTTAATAAATTTATTTATTTTATTTATTTTTGGTTGCCTTGGGTCTCCGTTGAAGTGTGCGGGCTTTCTCTAGCTGTGGCGAGCGGGGGCTACTCTTCGTTGAGGTGTGCAGGCTTCTCATTGCAATGGCTTCTCTTGTTGTGGAGCACAGGCTTTAGGCGCGCGAGCTTCAGTGGTTGTGGCGCAGGCTTCAATGGTTTTGGCGCGTGGGCTCAGTAGTTGTGGCTCGCAGGCTCTAGAGCGCAGGCTCAGTAGTTGTGGCGCACGGGCTTAGTTGCTCCACAGCATGTGGGATCGTCCCCAGCCAGGGATCGAACCCGTGTCCCCTGCATTGCCAGGCGGATTCTTAACCACTGCGCCACCAGGGAAGCCCCTGAACATTTTTTTATTTGATCAGAATGTAATGGTTTTGTATAGTTTTGTATAGTTGTATGTCTATGTGTCCAATATAACAATGATCTGTTTTAGTGTTCATCTTACTTTTGGAGGAATATTTTTGGTCCTGATCACAGCACCTAAGCTCATGCCTCATCATCTTATAAGTGTAATTTAAATTAAACATATTAAACCATAGCAGTACCCCTGTTAACCCCGAAACACCTTAAAATTAATGTTTTTCTGGCCTGAGAAATCAGGTAAATAGAACCCTGTGGAACAGGGCGTATGAGGGGAGTCCTGGAGAAGAGAGAGCTGGAGAAGGGGTTCTCTTAATTCTGTGTACAAACCTGCATATGTCCAGAGCCCATCCAAGCTTTGAATGCACAGGACAGACATTGAAAAGATTTGAACTATCACCCAAGTCTCAGGCCCCTGAATGGTACATTTCATGGGGCCAGACGCAAAGCAGCATAGCAAAGGCTTGAGAACTGAACCAGCAGTCTGTAGAGGTGAAAAAGAAATTGTAGTCTAAACCTAACTAGGTTATATGCCTGCTAAAATAAACAAACACAATCAGTATTATATTCAAAAGATTATAACAGGACCCAGGCCTAGAGTTTACACACAGCGTTACTGTTTGTAATGTCCAGGATACAGTCTAAAATGACTTGACATATGAAGAACCAGAAAATATGACCAGTTTTAGAGGGAAAAGACAATTAACAGGTGTCAACCCTGAGATGATCTAGATGTTGGAAATATTAAATAATTGAAAACAGCTATTATAATGGTGCTTAATGAAGTAAAAACACTTGAAATAAATGGAAAGGTAGATATTTTCAGCTGAGAAATAAAAACTGGAGCCAAATGGACTTTTTAAAACTGAGAAATATAAAATCTGAAATGAAAAATTAACTATATGAGCTCCATAGCAGAATGGAATTGATAGGAAAGAGTCAACTTGAAGATAGACCAATATAAATTATCCAGACAGAAGAACAGAGAAGATGACGACTTGGGGGACAAAAAGGAACAGAGCCTCAGGGACCTGAGAGACAGTATGACTGGGGTTGACATTCATGTCATTAGGGTCCAGAAGGGAAGAGAAAGAGGTTGTGAACTGATAATGGACGAAAACTTCCCAACATTGGATAAAGATGTAAGTTTTATAGATTTAAGAAGCTCAGCAAACCAAAATAGGATAAACCCAAAGAAAAGCATGCTCACCAATAATCAAACTGCTGAAAACTAAAAGTAAAGAAGCAACAGTGTGGCGTATGGTGGTCTTTGGTCACAGACATGAGTAACAAACTTTGTTTTTTGCTACTCTTGGCAATTTTGCTCTGTAAAATGGCCCTGTAGAGCATAACTAAAATCTGTTTTGGTGGCTTTAAAAGGGCTTGTCAGATATTTTCTTTCATGTGGGAACTTGTAATTGGACCAAATGTATTTTTAATTAGTAAGGTAGGTTTTCAGTAACAAAAGTCACTGGAAAATACTATTTGTTAGTCTAAAGGAAAAAAGTCAAAATGTCAGAATATCTGTTTTATGAGGGTACATTCTCCTAGTCTTTCCAGCTGACTTTTTGTTTGCCTGGGCCCATGGCAGTAGGCTTAATTTTGATATATCTTTGCTGTTATTACCTACTCTGCGGGGAATTTAATTGACAGGGAAACATTTCCCAAAGGAATAAATCTAAGCAATGGTAGCATCATAATCACATATGCTCACATTTAATGTGTATAAAAATATAGTACATTGCACAATTTTTGGCACACAGAAAAATATCAAGGTTAATTCTCTTCATTTCTGGAGAAGAAAGTCATTTTGCCATCCTCCATTTATCTAAAAAAGAGCATCAATTAAATTCTTAGTCTCTATATTATTAAGCTAACGTCTGGCTCTTAGTTTGCATGTCATCACTGTACATGTAATGTGAAAATCATTTGATTATTTTGGGACTCGGTGTAAAGCTGATCAAGCAAGAAAACTGTCATTCTCCCAGTAGGTTTTGTTTTAGTATATCAGAGGGTAATATAGCCAGTGTCTGCGGAAAAATATCGAAGTTGAAAAATTCATTAATTTTTAATTTCTTTCATTAAGTATGCATCTGAAAATTTGGATTCTCTATGGTTGCATACCTAAAATTAATTAAATTAATTACAATTACTATTTTAAAAAAAAGGACCGTGGACTAAAATTTTCATTTAAAAGTAACTTTTTTGTGCTGTTTCTCCTTAACAAATGATGTTTGAATTTCCTATATTACATTTACCAATTATGAATAAGAATTTGCGTTTTAGTCACAGTAATGATACCAGGGAACTTGGAAGACTCCATTTTCCAAAATTAATTATTAGATATTCAGATTTTCAGAGTTGGTAATAGACAATGAGATAAGTTTAGTGGTATAAGTTTTGAAATTTCATTTTTATAGCAATGGTGTGTTGTTACAATAATGTTAGTTTGGCGTAAGATTGTTGTAGAAAGATTTAATCAGCACTTAACTGACTCCAGGTATTAATGAGTCAAAAACTTTTGTTTTCTTAATTTGTATGTTTTCTGGTATTTCTCAGAGATCTAGAAATTTAATACTTGTGACCCTCCTTGCACTGTTGGCCTGTTATGTTCTAGTAAACATATCTGCTTTTACAAATAGTATAATTAATATCAAAAGGTGATGAAAATAATAAATATAAATAATGGCTCTGGGTTTTAAGTTTTCCCTTCTTTATTATTTTATTCAGCTGATTTAACTTTTTAGCTCAGGATTAGCATTCTGAAACATTTTTACTGGGTATCCCTTGGAGAGGATAAGCTTCCATTTGAAGCAGTGACCCTTAGCTCTTCTCACACTCCAAAGCATGATAGAAAGATGTCTTGTCTCCTCCACCATCATACAAAAGCATTCTTTGTCCTTTGGGGCTAACAAGTTAACAGCTTTAGTGACATGAAGCCAGTCTTTCAAGGGCATAGCTGAGTAATTCAACTCAAATGAGAAAATAGAAGAAAAAGACTCCTTTAACTGGAATGGGTGGAAGAGGAGGGAAGTTGAGAATTTCAGGACAGTTTGAATAAATATTAATGCCTTTTCTATATGAATGTAGAAAGAGATCCTGGCTTAACTGACCTGATTTTGTCTGTCTTTCTAATTGATACTAATCATTGTTATCCCATTAGTTTTGTAAAAATAATTGTGTCCATTCTTGTCATCATATCACACATGGATACACCTGACACAACCTAATGTTTTTATTTTATTTTCAGCTGACGGCTGAAAGTCATTCAGTAAAACTTATTATATGGCCTTTTGATGATTCAGCTGTTAAGTTAGTTGGATATTTTGTTGGGTAATTGAAACTAAAAGTCTCAAGATATTTGCCCATTTCTATATGTTTAAAAGAAACCTTGTTAGCATGTTGAATTTCCTTTTAAGGTGTTTTTTTATCTGGGCCTGTTTCTGTGCACATTTTTGAACTTCAAAGAGCAGTATGATGGAAAGTGTACATGCCTCCAGATAAGGTCTAGACATCGCATTTTTAGTTTTTAAACTTCTCCTCTTTCTCCGTGTCTTATGATTTTCACTGTTATATAATGTGGAATCTCTTAATGTGTCACAATTTGTTCTTGATATTTATGTTAAATGGGAGGGACTACTCTAGGACTTGATGAGTTTTTCCAATTCTCCATCAGGGCTTGAAAGAGAATTTGTATTAAGTGTTAAGAGAAATACATGCATATGTCCATGTAGTTTACATTGTAACCAAAGTTTTATCTAAGCCTTAGGGTCTACTCTTCTTGCTCAATGACATATAATAATCAAGGTCATCATAGAGCACCGAAGTTGCTTGAGTTTCTGGAGCTTGTACATGTATCTGAGACCTTCTTAATATCCTTTGCAGAAGCTCAGGGTATGCTGAGAAAGTTTTATGATCCTCCAGTTTATTTTTTTATTATTCACCATATAAATGGTAGTTTTGTTGGAAAAGGGTTTATAGTGTAGCAGTAGGCAGTTTCATAAGCCTTTTAGGAGTATGCGCTTGTCCTTTCTAACACAAGGCAATGTGATAATTGGAAGAAATTTAGAGTGGGGTTTTCCAAAGTGTGTTTTATAGAGTACTCATTCTATACATTGTTAATAGATAATACACAGGATTAAAAGGGTTCCTTAGTTAATTAAGTTTGGGAAACACAGGGTTAAGCAATGGTAATTAGATTTCTTTCCTGGAGGGCTTCTAACAATTTTTCTTATGGTGTTGTGTTTTATGAATTCCTAAGGGGGAATGAATCTACAAAAGTTTGAAAAATTTGGAAAAATGGGATGAACTTTACAATAAATACACTATTGTTCCTGTGTTTACAGACTTTTGGGGCATTTTATACTCTCTTTATTAGGCTGTTTTCAGATTAACTATTGGATCCATTGCTTTAATTCTAAGGGTACTTCTTCTGAAAGGTGTCTGGAGGTTGAAGAAAAACACTTGACCATATAAGTTGAAAATTTAAGTTCATCCTGTATTTGTCCTTTCATGGACTAGTGTATATTATAAAGTGTTTCTCAAATATTTTCATTATGGAGGCTTTTTCTCATATATCATTTTTCAGGGACTAGTGTTCCATGGAACATACTTTGGGAAACATAGGTCTGGCCTTAAAATAATTCTCAATTTGACTGTTTCATGAAGTGTTTGGTTTTTATAATGCAGGAGAGATATTTCAGATATTTGCTGTATCTATCATATTCACTGTTAGATTTTGGTTTGATATTATTATCCCAATTCTACCAATTACTAGCTTGACTAAGCTCCAGTTTTTACATCTAGAGTGGAGATGATAATAAAACTTACTTTTTAGGGTGATTGTGAAGATTAAGGCAAATCTTCGGTGTAACACATTTAACATACCATTTATTCTGGTACAGAATACATACTCAATAAAGTTTGTTATTATAGGGAATTATGTGCACATGTTCCTCTCACATTTAGAGATGGATGGTTGGTTTATCTGTGGCCTTGTCCTTAAAATTTTCTTAACATGAGCCACGTCTCGTTGCTATATTCGAAACTTGAATAAGAAAGCCTCTTGGTTTTGTAGTTTTATTCTAAACAGAAAAAAGGCTCTCTAGCTATCTGTAGCACTTAATCTAACAGGGTGCATTTAGGGCTCCCGTTTACCTTTGTATTCTATAGCAGAAAAACTGCTCTTTAAGAGCTAAAGTATCTATGGTTAGGCCATTGATGGTTTCAAATTGCTTGAGGGAAGAGTTTAGCCAGTCCCTGAATTGTACATGTAAACACAGATGCCTTGAAAATTAAGTCTTCTTGAGAATTATGTATCACATTTGTAATGAGGCAATGTCTTGAGCTTTTCCCACTGTTTACCTACATGTTTACTGGAATGTGTTCAACAGTCCATATCATGTGTTGATTGTTCTGTAGTGGAATCAGCAAGTAATAACTGTAGTAATAACGAGAAGCTAGTTAAATGAGGTCGAAGTAGTTGAAATAAACCAATTATATTGGTTATAACTGTTTAGAACCATCGGTCAGAAGTATCAATATATCCTTTAGCATTTCTTGTAGTGCAGGACTGTTGGCAACAAATTCTTTCAGCTTTCCTGTATCTGAAAGGAGCCAGAAGAAAAAATACATGCATACAGGGTTCTTTTCAAGAACACTGATATGAATGATGGGAGTTTCCTGGAACAAATAGCAATATATGGTAGACAGACAATGAATTTACTACTTTTTATAAAGAAATTTAAGAATTATAGATTTTTCTTTTCTAATTGCTATGCATATTATTAATAATAAAGAGAATTACCGTTTAATCTTTTAACTGAAGAAAAGAGCACAAATTGGAGAACAAATGAAATAGATTTACAAAAATTTACATGGGGTAGGTGACATTTTACTTATGTATATAGTGTTTTAACTGCCTTAAAACCTTGATTTCAGGTTCTATACATAAGTCCTCAGAAGTAGGAGGTCTCCCATGACAATGGTTTAAATGTTTTATGTTCATTTTCTCTTATTTTTATGACTTCATTATGTAGAGTTCCATAATACTATGATTAATGAAATATTTCTTTTTTATTTCTAGTTATTTAAAATAGCATTAATGCCAGTTTCAGAGGGAGACTAATTTTATTCTTGCATATTTTCTTTCATAGTTGTGTGTGTAATGAACATACATGTTTATTGAGCTTTGTTACAGTTAAAATTATATCATAAACAGTTTTTAAAATGTGGTCACACAACCATCAGAATTGTAGTTTTTGATGACTCATATTTTGCACTTACTGCTCCTCTGTTAAACATTTAGGTAATTTCTGTTTTTTAAAAATTTGTTTTTAAAAAATTATAGACAATACTGTGGTTAATATATTTGTGCAAATAGGATATAATTTCTTTTTTATTTTGTCTCTTGGATAAATTCCCAGGATTTATGTTCATTATATTGTATTTTAATTTGTGTGGTATTTTACTTTACATATCATTTTATTTTACAAATACTTACATAATGCTAGTTCTGTGTGCCAGAAAGTTTAAATAACTTGCTCAGAGTCACACAGCTAGTAAGTGGCTGAGCACTCTGGCTCCAGTCTGTGTGCTCCTTATAACTTTGCTATGAAACCTCTTTTGATGCTTTTTTTTTTTTTTTTTTTCTTTGGCGGTACGTGGGCCTCTCACTGTTGTGGCCTCTCCCATTGCGGAGCACAGGCTCCGGACGCTGGGCCATAGCTCACTGGCCCAGCCGCTCCGCGGCATGTGGGATCTTCCCGGACCGGGGCACGAACCCGTGTCCCCTGTATCGGCAGGTGGACTCTCAACCACTGCGCCACCAGGGAAGCCCTCTTTTGATGCATTTTGCCAATTAGCTCTCTCATAAAAGGGTTACACTTATTTTCAATCATTTTAACCACAACTTAGCAGTATTGGATGATAATGTTTTCTTTTTTAAAGTAACCAATTCAATAGGTATAAAATGATAACACATTTATTCTGTAAAACACTTTATAAAGAAGATTAATTAAAAAATCTAAAGCTGTAAGTTAAATTTTTGTTCATTAAAAAAAAGCTTTTCTATATGATTGCTTTTTACCATTAGAAATTTAAAAGTAAGAGGGAGATTGACTAAGCTATTGTTGAAGAAGTGGTATCTTGGAGATTCCTAGACTGAATCATCTGTCTTTAGGGACCAGTCACATTGTTTTATTAACTTTGTTTAGCAAATATTTTGTACTATGGATACTTAATTGTGCAAAAAAATCACAATTTGAAAAGAGTTTTCTACTTGTCAATGATAATTTTAAAACTTAACTTATTTAAGATAAATGTTTTAAATTCTAAGGACACGACTTGTTCATAGTTGGAAACTAAAAACCATGCAGAATGGTGTAAATTAAAAAGTAAAACCCTCCCTTTCCTCTGGTCCACTAGTCTCAATCCACGAGACATGTAAAAATCATCCACTATCCCATTTGCTATTCTTATTTTCCAGTTGTAACTACTGTTAACTTTGTAAGAATTATTTTTTTAATGTGAAAATCTAACTTCTCTTCTCTTCCCTTCCCTTCTTTTACCTTCCTCCCTCCCTTCCTCTTTCCTTCCTTCCTCCCTCCCTCCCTCCCTCCCTCCCTCCCTTCCTTCCTTCCTTTCTTTCTTTTTTGTGGTGGAGCTGTGACTTCTTTGGAATTGTGAATATTCTTTTGAAATATGGAGCCCAGCTAAATGAACTTCATTTGGCATACTGCCTGAAGTATGAGAGGTTTTCAGTATTTCGCTACTTTTTGAAGAAATGTTGCCCATTGACATCATGGAGCCGCATATCTGAATTTATAAGTCATGCAGTTAAAGCACAGACAAAATATAAAGAATGGTTGCCATCTCTGCTGCTTGCTGGATTTGACCCACTGAATCTCCTCTGCAGTACTTGGTAAGAAATCCTACCATGTGGACTTTACTCTTTTTGCGTGAGTGTACTACCTTTAATTTCCCCCAATTTCTTGAGATCCGTATGTTGGGAGGAGGTTGTTATTGTGTGTGTTTTGACTGTGATGGTTGGGTTGGGGTGAAGGAATTGGGGGGGCTGCTAATGGTGAGATTGAGTGTAAGGATAGAGTCCTGGAAAAAGGTCAGAGGTGGCTGGAAGGGAGTAGAAAGGAATGGGTGCCAGTGAACCCTCCTGAGAGGGTTATTTCTTCTACTTAGGCCATCCTTCACGCTGCTCTTAAAATGTCTGTGACAGAATGGTTGTAGCTGCTTTGGAGATTTCTAGCATCCCTTAGTCAAGTAGATTGAATACTCCTATCCTATAGCAACTTGTCTACTTGAACTTAGTCTCCCTCAATAAATACTGATTTCTGAAGTAGCTGAGTAAATAACTCTTTACCTCAAGTGGTTTCTCAGAAGAGCATCCCCTATGAGTGATTATATGAAAGTTGAGTCAGAAATTTTCTAGGGCAAAAGGATAAAAACTGTTTTACCAACCTTTTCAAGAGTTATGTGTCTAGATGGACCAAGAAGGTAATTGTAGCGGTGAGAGAACTCTTTTGGCCTGATAATTCGAGTCAAATGAGGAAATAGAATAAAAGTCTCTAGGAATATAAAGAGCATAAAAATTAAATGTATTTTATGAAATTTCAATGAAACATCTAGAAGATTTCTTTTTTGTGCTTCAAAAATTACCATTTACCAAAATAATGTTTAGACAAATACTGAGATTTTGGATTTCAGCAGAAGAGTGCTCTGATATTTTGTTATTTAAATTTTGCTTTTCAAAAGAGGTCCTCTTTGGTATTCATGCAGGCAACACTAGTGGTTCCTACTTGTACATTTTGTTTGCATTTCTGGGACTCCATCTTCTGCCTAGTGGCTTCTCCATCTGTAAGTGAAGAACATATCTTTGTTTGGCAGGATCCCAGTATCTCACCTTTTTATTATGTCTGCCATAATATAGAATTCAAGAATTTTCACTAAGCAGAGGTTTTATGCTTAGGACTATCATCCCTTTCTGATACTAAATGTTTCAGATATGTGGCTTGTGAGGAAAAACTGCTTTCTGGTAGGTGGTTTGAGGAATATAGAAGTAAAGCAAAGTTTAGATACATGTTCTGATCTCCACTTTACTTTTTGTTTATAGTTTCCAGTGGTTTGAGTACCCGATTGTATTTACTTCTGTCTCCAGCAGCTGATTAATACATAGTTATCTGTCAAATCACTCACTGTTGCAATTCCCTCTATACCATTTCAATAAAATTTTATAAAAATCCATTGTATTTTTTAGATAATTGAATGAGATTTAAAAATTATTGACAATTCATTGAGAAATCTAATTTTTAAAAGTTATTTGTGCATGTTTACTTGTCCTAACAAATCCCCTTTTACATGTGCACACATACACATACACTCAGTACTGAGATAGAAACACTCACTAATGAATGCTATATCTAGCTATTAACAAAGCTATTTAAATACCCTTAACTTTTTACTTAGTGAATTTTATTGTCGTGTCTGGGCTCCTGAAAGCTAACAGCAGTTACCCCTCACCGTTCTAGGATTCACTCCCCAAAATGCTACTGTAAATCCAACCAACACGTTAGATAGCTGTGGGCAGTTCTGACAGTGTGCTTCCTTTCCTCTGTCACTTCACTTAGTGCTTATTCCCAAGGCACCCACTTTCTTCTCAGCCATGCTTCTTGTGTTTTTCTACTGAAGATACTAACTCGACTCCATATTACTTGCCCATTACTTTCAGCCTTCATGCTCCATTCTGGTTTCTAGTTTATTTCTTTAACCAACACTTAAAATATTGCCTGATACACAGTAGGTACTATTTTAAGTTCTTTTTTTTTTTTGCGGTACGCGGGCCTCTCACTGTTGTGGCCTCTCCCGTTGTGGAGCACAGGCTCTGGACGCGCAGGCTCAGCGGCCATGGCTCACAGGCCCAGCTGCTCCGCGTCATGTGGGATCTTTCCAGACCAGAGCACGAACCCATGTCCCCTGCATCAGCAGGCGGACTCTCAACCACTGTGCCACCAGGGAAGTCCTATTTTAAATTTTTTACTATTAGCTCATTTAATATAAAACATAGTAGATACCATTATCCATATTTTATAGAGGAGGGAATTGAGGCACAAAGTATTTAACATACTTGCCCAAGCTCACACAGCTAGTTAGTGCGAGAGCTTAGGTTTGGACTCAGGCTGTCTAATAGTGTAACTCATGTCTGTCTTTGTAACCCCTGTGCTATGCTGCCTTAGCCCTGTGTATCCCCAGGGATATGGTAGTTTTTATCACTTAATTTTAGGGATTCACTTAATCCCTTGCCTAACCTAGGGGGATCTGGGCCAACTTTTCTTGCTCTTTCCTACTCCTAAATTAGGAAGAACCTATTCAGGGAAAAAATTAAATGTATCTTCTTTTCCTTTCCTCCTCAGACAACTACATAGACTGCTGGAAGGAAAGGGAATTTGCTTTATCCTCCCAAAAGGCTTTGTAAAATATACTCTCCCATCCCTAGTTCTTATACAGGGTTCCCTTCCCCCCATGTGACTAGCCCATTTGAGAATTTTTGTGGTAATAAGCCACTGGGTTTGTGTTATATTTATTGGATGTATTAGGATAGAAAAGAGTTAATAAACCGTAAACTACAAATTATTTTGTAGTAAATTGTAAAACCTCAGCTATTTGAATTGAGAACGCCAGTTGCATACGTTTTACTCTGAAGGAGTAACTTTAGTCACTTTATATTCATTAGAAAAAATACGATGGAAAATTTCACTTTAGCAATAAAAATGCTTAACATGGTCAAATTTTTGCTTACTGATCTTTTATTGAATGAATAACGCAAGTGTTTACGCTGAATGTGATGAATGTTTTGCTTTCTTTGATCAAATTTACATTCAAAGAGCTGTTATAAAATAATTATCCCATAAAAACGTCAATATGTTGTTAAAGTGGATTTTGGTTATATCTTATTTATATAACATATAAGTCTGTTGCTTAATCTTTGTCATGTAAATTATAAATGTCTTTCCTAGGTATTGGTTGTCTTAAACAGTCTTTAAAGATGTATCTGGCTGAATAATTGCCTGTCACAATATAATCTGCAGAGTTGAAATATTTTTTCAGCTTTAAATGCAAGACTAGGTTTCCCTCACACCCCCAATGCAGTAGATGAATGATAGAAAGTAAATGTCATCTGTGCATTTAGTTGATTAACTATCACAGGTTTATGATTTTACAACTGCTTTGTACAACGTAACAGTCAATGTAGTACAGTAACAATACATTTTCAGTGCCATTATCAGCATTGGTAAAATAAACTCAACATTATATTAACTAAAGCTGTGTAAATAGATTTATTTCTTATGTGTGTGTTTAGATAACTGCACAAAAATGACTTTGTTTTTGGCCACAGTGAGACAGCACATTAAGGTAGAAAAATGAAACCATTAAAAAAGAAACTAGCAACCAGAACCAAGTAACCTTTGGTGTGGGGTTCCTAGAAAGTGAAGGAGGTTGTTTGCATTTGAATATATTTTATCATTTCACTTATTCTCAGTATTTTCTGATAAATCGTGACTTCACTGAGAGCTTTTTGAGAAGTAAAATGTTTCCCAAAGCATTTGTGCTACAGTTTAAGTTCTTCCTTATATAAGTTTGCATATTAGAGAATTAAGATTTTAGGAAATAATTTTCATACTCTCTAATCAGTCATTTCAAGGATACTTTGACCCTGAATTACGAGAAATAAGTTGTCTTTGAGATGACAGGTTTAGAGTATTATTCAGTTTCTTTACTTCTATTTTTCCCTTATTTTGTCCTTGCTCAGTAATGTCTCCAAAAAAGTGACCTTGAAAAGAATTTCTGTTTTTGAAGTAATCACCAGAGACCCTAATGATTTTATTTTTCTTCAAACAATGTGATGGTAGGGGAGTATCTAGTTGAGTACAAAATAAGTATCTTATTAGAATTTAGAGTTCTCTTTAAGCTTTGACTAAATTTCATGTGTACAATGTTATAAGGCCCACTGAAAATGTAATACTGAAAATTTCAAACCAGTTCTAGTAATATCAAATATTTATATAACATTTTATAGTTTTAAAAGTCTGTTTACTATATTGTCTCCATTATTTTCATGAATAGTCCCCTAAAATAGGTAGGTTAAGTGTTATTCTCATTTTAGAGACCAGGATCTAGGGCTTAGGTGATGTTAGAAATCAGAGCTTTTCTTGGGTCAGTGCTCTTTCTATTAGGATTCAAGTGCTTATAAAATTTGGGAAGTCTCTTTTGGGTGGGTTGGTAGGAAATATGACATTATTTTTAAAAAATAGAAGGAGAACTTCTTGTCTTCAACAACTTCTTTCAGTTCTTAAAGACAACTTATTCTGATATGTCCTTTAGAGCCGTATCTACAATATAATGGGAAAGGTTCTTACAGGAGAACAGTTGTAGTACATCTCTGAGAGCTGGTCAGAAACAAGCCATCTCTCTCATGCACTCAGTTTAGGGACAGCTTTGGGTGTTTGGGCTTTATCCTTTCAGAACTGTTAAATTATGTGTCTGTGAGGATGACCAATCTAGATTTGGCAAGATGGTCCATTTGGGAGGAAATAATGGCAAATCCACTAATGACAGTGACACTGAATCTGTCTTTTCTTACCACTGCTGCTGGGGAATGGGAAGGAAAATTCCTACCCTCTGTAAGAGTAGAAACTCCTTTTGTCATCCATTGGACAACAACATGCACAGTCACTTGAGTTTCCTGTAGCAACTATAGCTGATTTTTCATGTCCACTGAACTTGCCTCTAGTTTCATGAATATTTTCTATGCTGCAGTTCTTTGTCTGCCTTCCATATCAAGATGTTGTAAGAATAGGTTATGTGGTGTTTGTTTTCAGGGTGAACCTTGGTGTATTTTGTGTCTAATTTTGTGTTAATATCTTTCCAATATAGGATTGACTCAATCAGCGATGACATCCTTATCTTCACTTTGGAGTTTACTAATTGGAGGAGGCTTCCTCCAGCTGTTGAAAAGATGCTCTCTGCTCGTGCCTCAAACTCCTCTTGGACTCTACAGCAACATATTGGTAAGAAAGCACAATTTTCGGGCTTCCCTGGTGGCGCAGTGGTTGAGAGTCTGCCTGCCGATGCAGGGGACACGGGTTCGTGCCCCGGTCTGGGAAGATCCCACATGCCGCGGAGCGGCTGTGCCCGTGAGCCATGGCCGCAGGGCCTGCGTGTCCGGAGCCTGTTGCTCCGCAACGGGAGAGGCCACAGCAGTGAGAGGCCTGCGTACCGCAAAAAAAAAAAGAAAGCACTATTTTCAAATACACTTCACTACCTTTTCTTTTCTTCCTTCCTTAGCTATGTTGTAATTTTAAGTGATAAGAGTCATTGGAGAACATATATTAAATTGGGCATCATTTGCATTTTCTTTTTTTAAAAAAAATCTATTTATTTTTGGCTGCGTTGGGTCTTCGTTGCTACACACAGGCTTTCTCTAGTTGCGGTGAGCAGGGGCTACTCTTTTTTTTTTTTTTTTTTTTTGCAGTACGCGGGCCTCTCACTGCTGTGGCCTCTCGCGTTGCGGAGCACAGGCTCCGAACGCGCAGGCGCAGCGGCCATGGTTCACGGGCCCAGCCGCTCCGCGGCATGTGGGATCATCCCGGACCAGGGCACAAACCCGTGTCCCCTGCATCGGCAGGCGGACTCTCAACCACTGCGCCATCAGGGAAGCCCAGGGGCTACTCTTCACTGTAGTGTGTGGGCTTCTCATCGTGGTGGCTTCTCTTGTTGCAGAGCATGGGCTCTAGGCGCTCAGGCTTCAGTAGTTGTGGCACGCGGGCTCAATAGTTGTGGCACGCGGGCTCAATAGTTGTGGCACACGGGCTTAGTTGCTCTGCGGCATGTGGGACCTTCCCAGACCAGGGCTCGAACGCGTGTCCCCTGCATTGGAAGGCGGATTCTTAACCACTGCGCCACCAGGGAAGTCCCCTGCATTTTCTTTATGTGGGGAAAGGATGGGACTGTAAGGGAGGTCATAGTAATTTCCTTCAACACAAATCATATCTTGATTTATAAGTTTAGCCTAAGGAGCATGTAAAGAATAGCAGGTGTTTACTGATATATTAATGATATCCTTTTATTTTTTAGTAAGGGTTACGCAAACAAAATTGAGTCCTAAAAATCTTGTTAGTGAATATTTAATTTGTGGTTAGAAAAATGCTAAATGAATTTTCCTCTTTGGAGTGTGTGTTGATTTGTGTTCTCTATAGTATTTATCATCTCTAAAAGGAAGTATCACCATTCTTTATCATTATCTTTTCTTACTGAATGTATGCCAGTGTGTTGGTAAGATATAACTATGGAGGTGAGCTGGGTGGAAATTCTGTGAATTGATTGATATTTTAAATTACTATTTTAAATTATCAGTTTACCCTCGCTTTAAAGAAAAGTTTTTAAGCTAGTTAAAAAAAATAAAGAGGGTACAGTAGAAGATTTTACACAAGGAAACCAGATTAAACTAAACTTAATATATGCACAGTTTCTATTTACTTAATATATGCACAGTTTCTATTTACTTATTTAGATTTATTTTAATCTATTTTGTTAACCAAATTATGTCTTAAGTTGGGAAAATTATTTCTTCACTGCTATTTTTACATGAAATGTGACTCTTCGTAAAACATATTGAATAGGTTTTTAACAAGTGAACTTACACATATGTAGAAATGTCTTCTAATTTCTTGGAAGATTACATTTAAGTAAATATTCTCAATCAAAAAAAGACATTCAGGAAAATATGCTTTTGAACTGAGGTGTATTCAAACTGTCAGTGAGGTTTCTTGTTGAAGAAGAAGTATAATCTGGAAGTCTCTGAGCCTTCCAGAACAGAATTTCTTTAATGATAACGTTAGAAAACTCACATGCATGTGAGAATTGCATCTGCTTTTGCTAATTATGTATGTGCAGTGGCAGGAAGTATCTATTTCTTAATTGATAGAATATGGGGCAATGGATTTGGGAACAAAAAATCAGAAAGAAGGAGAATATACCAAATGGGAAGATTATTGCAACCTATCAATTAGTAAAGATATGTGAGAGTTTACCTTAAAGACTCTAACATATGGCAAGTTTGTCCAGATGAAGGTAAGAATTGTGCATGAGTACATTATTCTGCAGTAGACTAAATCCATCAAGGGCTTCTTGTTTAATTAGGCACTAGGTAGAGCTTGTGTAGGATAATAATCATCATCTCTTAAGAGGATTTTATTTTGGCTGACAAAAGCCTTTTTCAAAGGTGTTAATGTAGCTAATGCTTTTCTGGTCTATTTCTCTTGCCAAGGCCTCTTTTCTTGGTTCCAGTCCCATATATCCAACTAACTTTTGGACATCTCCACTTGGTGTCCCACATTCTGACATATCCAAATTTGAATTTATCATTTTTCCTACAAATCCTGGTGTTCCTTCTGTTTCCTGGTTCAGGATGTGAGGTGGTTTGGGAGTGCTGTTTACCAAGAAAGTGAGTTATCCCTGGCAGCTCTTTGTTATTTGTTTCATCCATAGTGGAGGTTTCAACAGGGGTGATTTTGCCCCCCCACAGGGGATATTTTGGTTGTCACAATTGGTAGGGGTGCTATTGCCATCTAGGGGATAGAGGCCAGGGAAGTTCTGCTAAATATGCTACAGTGCACACGACAGCCCCCCAAAGCAAAGAGTTATCTGGCCCGAATGTCACTAGTGCCCAGGTTGAGAAACCCTGATCCACCTTGACTCTTGCGTTGTCCAGTGTTACAAAGGCCTTTTATTCCTATACCAGGAAGACTTTTTAACCCTGTTCTTATTGCAAACTACTTAGGAAACACTTGTGTTCTTCCTCTTAGTTATATAGGTTTCTCAGAATATTCTTCAGTGGTTCCTCTTCTGCAGGTAATGGGAGCCATTACAATGCTAGATTTTAGTAAGGCTGGAAAGAAAAGATATGCCCATCTACTCAGTTGCCCAAGTTTCAAATGGGATTGTGATTCTCTTCCTTTCTGTAGTTCAAGGCTGTCTTGATGGTACCCAGCTCCCCTTTTTTCTTCAATTTTTAGGATATTCAGTTTCCATGTGTTGGTCATCTGTACTCTCCCCTCCTTTATTTGGATTTTGAGGTGAGGATTTCTAGTAAGCAGAAGCATGACCAGGGTTTTAATACCAATGGAAGTGAGCACAGCAAAACAATTCTTTGATTACCTCTCTACATGTATGGCAGTCTTGCTTTCACCTCACTTTCTCCAGTAACTTATCATGGTATTAAAAACTGCCTTATCAATATATTTCTTTTTTTTTTTTTTTTTTTTTTTTTGCGGTACGCGAGCCTCTCACTGCTGTGGCCCCTCCCGCCGCGGAGCACAGGCTCCGGACGCGCTGGCCCAGCGGCCATGGCTCACGGGCCCAGCCGCTCCGCGGCACGTGGGATCCTCCCGGACCAGGGCACGAACCCGCGCCCCCTGCATCGGCAGGCGGACTCTCAACCACTGCGCCACCAGGGAAGCCCTCAATATATTTCTTTAAATATTTTGGAAAAGATGCTTCTTGTGGCTCTGCCACTATTTGTAAGCCCCTAGATAATTTCAGCTCCCTAGCTTCTTTAGGTATACCATTATCTATCCCAAGGGAAAGATTTTCTCCATTCTTTTCCTAAGCCCTTTTCAAGTCTTGGAGATGCCTTATACTCGCTCAAAATTCTGCTTTCCTCTCCCTTTTCCTCCTTAAGGGAATAGCAGCTTGCCCTTATAAATAAAAAAGACAACCAGTCTTGCTGCTCATCTTTTAATCATTAAGTCAGATTTGTCTTCAAAAGTTCTTTTGCTTTAGGAAGGAAATGTATACCAGGTAAAATTTACTGACTGGTTGCAGTTAACAATTTTTTGATCACGTGCCTATATATACTTCTTAGAAACATCAGTTTAACTGCACATAGCAATAGACTTCTTAATCAAAAAATTTGCCAGCCCCTGCCCAACTGACCAAGATCAAGTCTAGGTAATTAATTATGTTCTTATGGATAAAAGCACTTGGCTTTAGTTTATCCTGAACCTTTAATGATCAAATATGAACAATTCTATCCAGAGAATTACATGTATCTGGATCGTACAAAGGATCCTGTAATGGCTCCTTGAAACTCTCTTGATCTATTCATTTCAGTGTTCCTCTGGTTTGTTCTAAACAGGATTTAAAACAGTTTATACATATAGATTATCACAAAACAGTAAAACAGAAGTTAAAAGTGAAAGCAGGGACTTCCCTGGTGGTCCAGTGGTAAAGAATCCTCCTTCCAATGCAGGGGACGCTGGTTCTAACCCTGGTTGGGGAGCTAAGATCCCACATGCCGCGGGGCAACTAAGCCCACGTGCCACAACTGCTGAGCCCGTACGCCTCAACTAGAGAGCCCTTGTGTCACAAACAACAGAGCCCACGTGCTCTGGAGCCCGTGCGTAACAACTAGAGAGAGAAAAAACCTGCATGCCACAACTAGAGAGAAGCCTGCACGCTGCATTGAAGAGCCTGAGCGCTGCAACAAAAGATCATATGTGCCACAACAAAGACCTGACACAGCCAAAAATAAAAAAATAATTAATTAATTAAATATTTTTTTAAAAAAGTGGAAGCAGAAGAAAAATACGGAGTCAGGGAAAGCTTATCGTGGTAATCTGAAACTTGTCTATGGATACTCTGCAAATTTGGCTCTGACTGAACTCTCTAGTTCTTGACACTAGGTTACAGAGTTCATAAGATAAAAAACTCATTGCTCAGAAGTACAGATATTCTTGGATGTTGTGATGGACAGTTTCCTAGGCAACATCTTGGTAGCCATGGCTTCTTGGAATTTTATGTTACCAGTCTTCAGTGTGGACTGTTGCTGTCATACCAAGGTATAATTCAGTAAAAGTAGTTCTTAAGTGGGCCCTGGTTCTCAGGTCTCTGTTGCTCTGACTTGACCAGGGCTAGATTTATAATATCTGGAGGGATGGATGACCTGTGTGCACTTTTGAGCAGTTCTCTCTAAATATTGTAACACTCCACTCAATTTTTAATAAGCAGTGGTGAGCAGTGAGTTCAAAATTAGACTACCTAAGAAGTATCAGAATGTAGCTATTTTGTCTTGCAGATTGAGTTGAGAACACATTTTTAAGAGACAGTTGATCTCTCTCTCTTTTTTTTTTTTGTGGTACGCGGGCCTCTCACTGTTGTGGCCTCTCCCGTTGCCGAGCACAGGCTCTGGACACGCAGGCCCAGCGGCCATGGCTCATGGGCCCAGCCACTCTGCGGCATGTGGGATCCTCCCGGACCACGAACCCGTGTCCCCTGCATCGGCAGGCGGACTCCCAACCACTGCGCCACCAGGGAAGCCCGAGACAGTTGATCTTAAAAGCAGAGGTAAAGGGCTCCCTGGTGGTGTAGTGGTTAAGAATCCGCCTGCCAATGCGGGGGACACGGGTTTGAGCCCTGGTCTGGGAAGATCCCTCATGCCGCGGAGCAACTAAGCCCATGTGCCACACAACTACTGAGCCTGCGCTCTAGAGCCTGTGAGCCACAACTACTGAGCCCGTGTGCCACAACTACTGAAGCCCACGTGCCTAAATCCTGTGTTCTGCAACAAGAGAAGCCACCGCAATGAGAAGCCTGTGCACCGCAACAAAGAGTAGCCCCTGCTCGCCACAACTAGAGAATGCCTACGTACAGCAACAAAGACCCAGCGCAGCCAAAAAAAAAAAAAAAGAACCTCGTTAGTAATTACCTTTCATCTTTAAAAATTGAGCATGTGACCTTCTATTTGTAGAGTAGGAAACTTTGACCTCCCAGATACTAGCCATGTTATGGCTTAAGCGAATCATGCCTTGATTAACAGTGTTCTGCAGGCTGCCCTTATTACTGGATTTAAGAGCCAAGCTTTTTTTTTTTTTAAGAGAAATTTATAGTTAACTTAAAATTTTAGTAAGGTTTCATCTTCCCATTTATAAAATTTTAGCTTCACACAGCCTCTTATAAATCCAAGTGGTGGATTTTATTTTTTGTTTGTGTATGTGGTGGGGAAATCCTTGCTAAACTAGGTACCAATGAGTTGTATCCACATTTGCTGGGACATTTTGCTGGTAAAACTACTTTTATTTTGTCAGCAATCTATTGATAAGCTAAGAGAGGAGAAAGTGTTGCTCTAGAGCAATTAAAACAATTTTTTTAAGTGTCTTAGGTATTGGGTCACCAATATTATTTGAAAGCCCATTTTACTCTTCCCATATATGTACATTAGATATGTGTGCTGGCAGACCCCTGGGACAGCTATATCCTAATTAAAAGAAAATTATTTTCCATATCCCAAATATTTATTTTAGGGATATGGAAAGTTAGGACAGAAGCTTTGGAATATTTATTTTAGGGATATATATTTTAGGGATATGGAAAGTTAGGACAGATATGGCAGTTAGGACAGAAGCTTTAATTTTTGATAGCTTGTTCATTTGAGAACTTTTAAGCACTCATCTGTAATTTTAGTTAGTTCCAAATGTGGACCATAAGCAGAAGTCGTTAGTGAAGAGAATCTATCATGTAAATATTTCTGTAGGTGGGCATTTACAAATCTAGCTGTTTATATTCATTAATTCCTTAGTAAGTGGGTTCTTTAATTATGTGTCAACTATGTATCAGATACTGATTTAGAATCTGTGAGTGAAAAATAAACAGTTCTCTAGTGCAATGGCTAAAAAGGAATGATGCAGGGTTATGGCAGAATTTTCTTTTTCTTTTTAAGGTGAGAGAGGCCTGAACATGTTTTATAAATTAAAGGGTCTCAGTTTGTTTAAGGAAAACATTAAAGATATGGAGATAAAAGCAATAGTTTATATAATAAGATTTCAGATAAGCCGGAGGGAGGATTAGCCTCAAATAGGCCCCTTCTTTTGAGAATAAGAGAGATGAGGGTGGGGTGGATGTAGATAAGTTTATAGTTTGAGTATTAGGAACTCAGAGAAAGAGAGCCTAGAAGATCTCCTATTTTTACTTAGGAGTAGGAGGTAAAATCTTGCTAAAAAGGAAACTGAAGTGAGAGTTTGGTAGCAGAGACTTGATTTAGAATGCTTGTTGTGGCAAACTGGGAACCAGTGAAAGAGATTTGCTGAGCAACACTGAGGGCCCAAGTGGAGGTTGGAAGTGGTATAGTTCATTCATATGGTTATATGGTAATTTTTTCCCAGCATTGCTTTACTTTCTCTGTATTGGAAAGAAGGAAAGTGGTTAGATTGATCTGGGGGTTGTCAGAGCAGGTACAGAAGAATTGAGGATGATAAAATAAAATAGCATCAGTGATGGGCCCATGAACACCAAATAAGAAAAGAAATGAGAAAGGAAAGGGACCTGATAAACCAGACGGCAGGAGGAGTTGGGACCCGAGGTCTCAATGATATTAACGATCAGGTGTAGTGGTAGTAAGAGAGAGCACACTCTGGAAGGATAGTAAGTGGTGTATGTTGGAATTTAAAGACAGAAAAATGTGGGTCTGAAGGTGGTGCAGAAGAACTGTGAGAATGCTAAAATTGCCACTTAGACTTTATGATAAGTGTGACAAGGTGTGGAAGAATGAGAAAATTATATCTTAGAAATTGGTCAAGGAAGTAATTTTGGGGGGAGGATCAGGCTTCTGTGAGGACAAGAGGTGAAGAGAGTGTTCTGGACAGTGTTCTAGATGAAGGCAGATTTGTTTATGATAGAATATAGGGGTTCCTGAGAACTTTATGGAAAGGTATTCGAGGGACTTAAAATTTACTTTATAATATTGAACTTAATTTTTTCTTATTGTCTCAGACTGCTGTGTTATATTATAGTTCCCTAAACAAGTTAGGGAAATGAAGAATGGATTTTTATTTTCTGAGAGATCCTGAGACCATGATTCATTCTTTCATTTGATTACCACAGGAAAATGCTTAGGCTAGATGATTTTACTTAATTTTCAAGTATTCCAGGCTCCAGAGAGAGGCATCCTAAAGGTGGGAGAGAGGAAGATGAAATTGCTTATCATTGATTAAGTTCCCTTTCACTTTATCTTTTCTCTAATAGTGAGGTAGTTGTACAAATTGAGCTTTCATCTTTTTTTTTCCACTTAGCAAACATGGCCGAGTGCCTTGTACCTACATAGCTATATGGGTTAGGTTTGCACTTCCCAAAGTGGGTGACCTGGCACCCATACTTCTGGTGTACCTTAATGAATTGTAGTTCATGTTTGACTGTTCAGTGGACCTGTGATTACATCATCTAGTTTTAACCTAACCAATTCTCAAAAATTGGTCAAGCGGCTTAAAAAGATTTCTGCAAAAATAACATGTTATGTGGATGATACTAAAGGTACCAATACAAGTGAACCAACAAAATAATCATAGAGCTACACTCCTATTTTTTTTTTTTTTTTTTTTTTGTGGTACATGGGCCTCTCACTGTTGTGGCCTCTCCCGTTGCGGAGCACAGGCTCTGGACGCGCAGGCTCAGCGTCCATGGCTCACGGGCCTAGCCACTCTGCGGCATGGGGGATCTTCCAGGACCAGGGCACGAACCCATGTCCCCTGCTTCAGCAGGCAGACTCTCAACCACTGCGCCACCAGGGAAGCCCTTTTTTTTTTTTTTAATTTAATTTATTTATTTTTGGCTGCATTGGGTCTTTACTGCTGCATGCACGCTTTCTCTAGCTGTGGTGAGTGGGGGCTACTCTTCGTTACAGTGCACTGGCTTCTCATTGCAGTGGCTTCTCTTGTTGCAGAGCACGGGCTCTAGGGTGCACGGGCTTCAGTAGTTGTGGCACATGGGCTCAATAGTTGTGGCTCATGTGCTCTAGAGCACAGGCTCAGTAGTTGTGGCGCATGGGCTTAGTTACTCCGCGGCAAGTGGGATCTTCCCAGACTAGGGCTCAAATCCATGTCCCCTGCATTGGCAGGCGGATTCTTAACCACTGCACCACCAGGGAAGCCCTACACTCCTATTTTTATCAGATAGTCACGTCATATGATAAAAAAGCTGACCACCCAATCTGAGCTGACGAGAAGTTCAAAAGTATCAAGAAAAATATTTAAAATATGGTTCACCTTAAAAAAATAAAATAAAATATGGTTCACCTCCACTAATGTTAACAGTGAGCCTTGATGTTAGTATGTAGTATGCATTGAGATATTAGGTAATGAAAATATCATAATCAGCAAGACACTCTAAGCATCCAGAACATAAAGACAAACCCTGTGATTTTTTCATCAATATTTAAGTCTTATGTTGCTCAGTCCATTATTTTTATAAAGTATACTAAACATAATGACAGATGCTTAGAGCTCCTTTTAAATTTGCTTATTCAATAGTGAAAAGACAAAAAGTTACATACTGTTGGGGAAATGCATGTTCTTGCTGCCACAGTAAAACAGACTGAAATAATATGGGGACAAAGTAAAATGCATTTCTTATTAGCAAATATTGTCGAAAGGAGCATAGAAAACATCGCTAAAGAGTTAAAAGAATAAAAATATAACCTTGCAAGTAGGAAGGATGGTATACTAAATTGGAAGAAGGTATATAATATTTATAACATGTTTCAGCTTAGGGTTGTTTTAAGATTATGTTTCAGTAAGAAAATATAAATAATGTTACTTTTCTGAGAGCCACTAAAGGAAATATGCACCAGAAAGAATATATTTGCAACAGTAATGACTTATTTAATAGAAAAATGTTTTTTGGAAAAGCTGTGTAAGACTGCTGATGGAGTGGCTTACTTTTCTGTAAATGTGAGGAAATGGAGATAACATCACACATGAAAGGAGTTTATTGCATCATTAATAGTCAGGCTAATACAGGAAAGGAGTTGAAACCAGAATTGCATGAAGTAATACTGTTGTGAATAATTTTATAAAAACATGACCTTTAAAATATATATATGCTTAGTGAAATAAACCATTACAGAAGGACAAAAAAAAGAAGAAAATAAAATATATATAGTCTTTGTAGTACTTTATGATGAGATGGGAGTGACCATGATTATTGTTTATACATGCAGAGGTTTGGTCTTTATCTTGTGACAATATAAAAAAGAATCCTTGAACTTAACAATGAATTATGTACTTTTCTTTTGCAAAAATAATACTGTTCCAATTTTCTTAACCTTTTTTTTTCTTGGTAATAAATAGCTATGAATAGTATGAAACCTAGTACATATTTTCTAAAATTCTGTTGATTTAAGGTAAAAATGATATTTTAACTGAGTGAGAAAGCAAACTACTTTCTGAAAGAAACTTTGCTATGGGGAGATGATTTCAAAAACAGATGCTGGGAAATATTTCTATTGTTATGTGATTTTCTTGCCAAAAACCATGTGCATCACCTAGAAAGACTCTTGTATTGACACACTTAAAATACTTGGAAACAGTTTCCTTAGATTTTGAATGCATTTAATAAAAATGTGAAAAAACGAAACTTTGTAATTAGCTTGTAAACTGATTGATACCAGGAAAAATAGAAATTTACCAGTTGAATTTTGATAAAAGTTTTGCATAATTGCTAGATGAGATAAGTTAGTATCCTGATTAGTTCAGCTAAGCCACAAGGTACTCCTCCTGTTTGAATTTACATGGTTTTTGTAAGATATTTTTTTAACTACATCAGTAGATTGGACCTAGAACCAAATCTTGGACTTGCCACGTCACTACAAATTAAATTAGTGAACCTTAGTCACCTTGCTTTTGTTAAAATATTATTATTAACATATTTAGCAAAAGTAAAAAGGGTTTTATACCGTTAATAGATAAATGAAGTTATTTTAAATATGTACCTTATTTCATTTTAGCTTATTCTTCTAATTTTATGTATTTTATTTGTACTTAGTGTAGATAATGTTAATTTAGTAGTATACATATATAATTTATATGTACGTAAATATCCATACATTGGGGTTATGTACTCAAAGACTTTTCACTAATTGGGTGTGCAGTCAAACAACATTTGGAGATCACTAGATTAGATGGTGCCTAGGATATGTATGGTATTTTACAGTTTATAAAATGCTTTTGCAAGTGTGTTCTAACTTGAAACTTATCAACAACCTTTTGATGCACAGGGGTGTCAGTTATGTTCATTTTATAGATGAGGTATTATTCCCATTTCATAGAAAAGGAACTGAAAGTCAGAGCATTTAAATGACTTGCTGCAGGTCACACAACTAGTTAATAATGGCTCATCAACTCCAACTGCAGGCTTATTACTGGGTGGTGCTTTTCCCATTCATTCCATTCATTGCTGTTCTACTGGTCATTCTTTAAGTTTTGATTTCCTGCCCTAATCTGTCTCTTATTTGTTCTTCAGAGTCCTCAGGTTGTTGCTTTTTAAATTTTGTCCAAGTTTTTAGTTGTAGTCAGTGGGAAAGAGAGAGACTGTACAAGTAAATTAAGAAGGACTGGGAAGAAAAGGATGGAACCATAAAGACATTATATTAATGATGATAATACACATTGTAGTAGATGGCCCAAAAGTCAGATAAATACCTTTGATGTAGAAAACCATGCAGAGGAACCATAGAAATAAAGTCTAGGCAGATACATCATTTGAATATTGGCATGAGGGCAGGCTAGAGCTGAATGGTTGTAGGAAATATAGATAATGGGTGTGTATGATGTACATGTAGTTCTGTGCTATAGTAAACTTGGCATTAACAAGAATAATGAATTAAGAATTGTGGGGTTTAGTCTGATCATTGTTTTGATTTTAGTACAATTCCATAAAACATGTGGCCTTCTATTTTGATTGTTCTGTGTATGTACAACAAAATTAACAAAATTGAAGACTTTATATATATAGAAATGAATAGTTAAAAGTTGCTTATCTAACAGATCTAGAGATAACTGGGTTTAACATACTAATTTGAAACTGATTGGTCAGAAAAGTGACTTAAAAGTATAGCATGGGCTTCCCTGGTGGCGCAGTGGTTGAGAGTCCGCCTGCCGATGCAGGGGACACGGGTTTGTGCCCCGGTCCGCAAGGATCCCGCGTGCCGCAGAGCGGCTGGGCCCATGAGCCATGGCCGCTGGGCCTGCGCGTCTGGAGCCTGTGCTCCGCAACAGGAGAGGCCGCAACGGTGAGAGGCCCGTGTACCGAAAAAAAAAAAGTATAGCATGGTTTCAGACATCATTTTCTAGACTATGATCAGTGCCATAATGTAGGAAAAGAGATTTATTTAAGAAATTAAAATCTGATTTTAACAAGTTTTCATGAAAGTTATGTTTTACATACAGCTTCTGGGCTATTCCATATTTTATATATATATATATATATATATATATAAAATGTATGATTCTTTAAATCTATTTTTTTTAATTTATTTAATTTATTTATTTTTGGCTGCATTGGGTCTTCGTTGCCACATGCAGGCTTTCTCTAGTTGTGGCGAGTGGGGGCTACTCTTCTGCAGTGTGTGAGCTTCTCATTATGGTGGCTTCTCTTGTTGCAGAGCACAGGCTCTAGGCGCGCGGGCTTCAGTAGTTGTGGCACGTGGGCTTCAGTAGTTGTGACACGCGGGCTCAGTAGTTGTGGCTCATGGGCTCTAGAGCTCAGGCTAAATAGTTGTGGCACATGGGCTTAGTTGCTCCACGACATGTGGGATCTTCCTGGACTAGGGCTCGAGCCTGTGTCCCCTGCATTGGCAAGCGTATTCTTAACCACTGTGCCACCAGGGGAGGTCCCATGGGCTTTTCCATATTATAAATTCAAGGCATGACTTGATCTTCTCTCAACCTGGTGACAACACATCTGGAAATACTATGCATCACTAAAACTTTCATAGGAATTTTGCATGCTTTGAAATATTGCATATACGATTATACAGTTCCCTTAGTATTTACTGGCATATTAAACTAAGATGGCACTGATGGGTATATTACTGTCTGTGTTAATAATCCATAGGTAAAAGACTCCCTCAAGTTCAAATGAATACAGTTCTTACCTCTAATTGTTCATCAGGCCAGCGATTTATTTTGCTCACAGGACGAAAACCAAAATGGTGCAGTTGAAATTGGAACCCGTAACTGAAGTAGCTATACCCTTTCCTTTTTTATTATTAAATGGAAAGATCTTCCAAAACTTACGATAGTTTCAGTGGTTTAGAAGTTGTTAGAGAAATATTTTAGGCTTATCACAGTTTAGAGAACCCTAGACTTGGGGTCAAATCATTTGGATCTAGTGTCAGCTCTGTTGCTGTATGATGTCAACACAGGCAAGTCACTTAAGCTTTCCATAACAAATGTGTATTGGTCCAGTTTGGCTTGATCACAGATGATTAAGCTTCCACACCCATGTCAGCATAAACAAACAAATGGTTTATTTAGTTGTAAAAGATAGGGCTGCAGTGATGTAGTCAGACTGCCTCTTAGAAAGGCTTGTCTGCACTGCAGGAGGCTGTGGGACAGCCAGAGGAACACTCCGCAGTCAGCCTGAGGAGTTGTAAGTCAGTGTAGTCTGTCAAGTTGGTGAAGCTGGAGAAGTGTTAAGGATTCCTTACCTCCGAGTGAGCAGCTCTGCTCCAGGTTACACAGCCATCCTTTGTCTTCCTTCTGGGTGTGTGGTAAGTATCTACATTAACAAAAATGTGCAGAATGAAGAGATTTCAATTTAACAGGATGCATATTAAACTCTTAACCAAATAGGAGTAAAAATTCTCTTCACCAATCTCACTGTGATCCACACAATCTAGTCTTGTCATTTTCTCTGTCAGTCCCATTTGACTATGCTTATGGCATGCTCAGGGTTTGCAGCTGATAGACCACTTTCCAGTATGCCAGCATACTTTGGCCCTACCAGCTGAGTTGTGTGCTTACCAAGAATCAGTTATGCTCATTTCCAAAACTTGTATTACATTTGTGCATACCCAGTGACATTAGGACCAATTATTGTTCCTGATCTCAGTGGGTGAGAAGGTTTCCTTAAGTGTAATAGTTGAACATGGGCAACCTACTTGTTGAAATTGAACCTGCTTACTACTCCTTTGGAAAACTGTGGAGGTTTGCAGTTTGAGCATGCTTTCCATGTGGTTTCCTGCTAATCTCTCTAGTGCTCCCTTTATCTGTGTTTTCTCATCTTAGAAGGGAGAATGATGATTCTTCCTTTAAGTTTACAGAAAAGGTTAAAATTTAAACAATATATAAATATGGAAACAGTGAAAGTAAATGTGCTATATATTGTAGATGCTGTAATCTTATTTATAATGGGGAGTCTATGTGACTCATGGTTTAAGGAAATACTCTTCTTTGACTCAGGTTTTATGTACAAAATCAGGTAACTCTGCTGCTTTTCTTATTTGGCATTTTGAAACACTATGGATTGAGGAGTTTCCCAAACCCTGAGTGAACTAAACTAAACTTAAACCAATAAGCTGAAACTAAAATGTAAGATGATGGACTAACTTCAGTGGTCTGGAAGATGTTAGAGAATTAGCATGTCTCAGGCCCTGTGGGTTATTATAGTTTAAAGAACCCTAGACTTGGAGTCAGACCAGCTGGTCTTATATCAGCTGGGCTCTTGATAGCGCTTGTCTCTGCTGCTCTGATCCTGGCCTGTTAATCATTGGTACATTTCACAGGGATTTACAAAAGATTTCTTGGACTAATAAAAAGCATTAGATTTGATTCACATAAAACCACTAGCTGTTTTTAGTGCTCTTGGTTTTCACGGACATTAACTTCTTTAGTTAACACTTTTCATCTTGGAAAACAAAACCAGTATCTTACGATTCTTAATCAAGCATATGTGGGTTATCCTTTAATTGGTTATTAGCTTTTGGCAGCAGTGGTTTTAGCATGTGTATGTACACATGCACATTTTGGGGTCATATGCACTTGAGTTTGAATCCTGGTCTACCACGTACTAGATGTATGACCTTTGGAAAGTTACTTAAACCTCTTCTTTTGTGTGTTTTTTTGTTTGTTTGTTTGTTTTGTTTGCGGTACGCGGGCCTCTCACTGCTGTGGCCTCTCCCGTTGTGGAGCACAGGCTCCGGATGCACAGGCCCAGCGGCCATGGCTCACGGGCCCAGCCGCTCCACGGCATGTGGAATCCTCCCGGACCGGGGCACGAACCCGTGTCCCCTGCATCGGCAGGCAGACTCTCAACCACTGCGCCACCAGGGAAGCCCTAAACCTCTTTTTAAACCTCTGTTTTCTTATCTCTGTGAGAGCATGATAATATCTACCTCACGGGGGTTAATGAAGATAAAAAGAGGATGTGTATCGGCATACAGCATAGTAGGCATTTGATAGATGGTCCTTTTCTCTCTGTGTCAATTTTTAAATTTCATTCTGTATCATGGATAAAAAGAGCAAAACTTATGTAAGCTACATTTTTATTCACTTGAATGTGGTAGGCCTGGAGACTATTTGCAATGAGAGTAAGAGGGAAGTAACGTTTGCTACTGTGTGCTTCTATCATTTCTAAAGTTAGATCACCCATTTCTTAAGTCCGAACTGGTATTGGCAGAAATTTAGAATTTGAACATTTAGTTTTATATGGCCCTGGGTACTGACTTTGGAATTTGTGGCCAGAAATCGGAGGAAGAAGAACCCAGTGAAGGCTGTAAAAAAGAATAAATAAATAAAGTTTATTTTGGTCATCCTGGCCCAAGTAATCTATTTTCAAAAGTAAGTCTAAGTAACATATCACTTCTCTTCTACTACGCAGACGTGGGGAAAAAAGGGCATTTACCTTAATGTACTGTTATATCTTTCTGGTTCAAACATTTTAATCTTCCTTTTTCTGTTTGTTTCTCCAGCCTCTATTCCATCCCTGACCCACCTTTGTCGTTTGGAAATTCGGTCCAGTCTAAAACCAGAGCACCTACGATCTAACAGTTTTATCTGTCAGTTGCCACTTCCCAGAAGCCTACATGATTATTTGCTCTATGCAGAGGTTTTGAGGATGAATGAAGTTCCAGAACTGGCAGTTATTCAAGATGGAGAAATCAGTGAAGCTACTTAACACAGGTCATGTCTTACTCTGAAAACCACCAAGATAAGGAGCCATGGAGTACAAATTCTTCACGATTTTATTGTCACAAAAGATGATTTTTGTGTGGTTGGTTAGATTTTAGAGGGCAGTAGTTTAATGCAAATGTTTACAACTAAGCTCCCTGGTAAAAAAGTATAAACCTCACTAGTGTTACTTTATTGCAGTTTTATCATCAGTACACTTTATGTTGTAAATTACCTAACAATTTTCTGCTTTATTCTGTTAATGAACTGTGGCTAAACATGGTGTATTTCCACCTATGATTCTTTGTTTACCTAGGGCTAGTATTTAGAAGGGAATGCATAAAACTTCACTGGATGTGTATACACAGTGGAGTTAAATCTCTCATATTTATAAAAGAACTATCTTATATTCTATTCTCATCTCTTAATTCAGTTGAAATTCATTGGCTTTTCACAGGTAAACTCAGGGGAGAATTCTTTCTTTAAAGACTATAGAAAATGAATCATTTTGCTGTTGTTTTTTTTTTCCAGTTCCTTGATACTCTCTTTGGCTAAAAAAGATTCCTGTTTCTGCAAAGGCAAGAACAGACCTAAACTCAAAGATATGCTCAGTTGAAAAAAAAGAATTAGGTTGGTATTGAGATAAATGTGCATTTTACACAGTATTAATTAGGAGACTGGGAGAGGCATTTCTGTGGTACCATCTTTAAAGAAAGGTATGTATTCCTGAGTTGCTCAGTATCAAATAAAACTGAAGCTCCATTCAGCCTCCAAATCAGAGGGCACCTTTGATCCTGTGAAGCAATGATTGCTAGTTCTATTAATGTTATAGTGGGTTTCTTTTTTACTATCTGGATACATTATCAAATAGTCCATGAAATTTAAACCTTAACATCCTAGGTTAATGAGACACTGCCTCATTGGTTTTGCAATTGCTCGATATGAATCTAGAGTCAGAGAGGACTGAACACCGTAACAGGTGAGCTATGTTAAGAGACTGTGGGCAATGGTCTTGAGAAAAAGGTTATGAGTGCATTAATGTTGTGATAGACAACTAGAGATGGGATCCAAAGGAGGGCAAATATTCTGTCCTATTGGGATGCTGTGACTTAAAATAGATGGGAGTGGGTTAGCCAGATTCATCTCTGATAGGCGCTTGCTATTTGGTAAAAGCAGTAATGATGGCGTACCAAATGATGGAGACATTAGGGTCCAGGGGGATGACTAAATTCAGCACAGATTAGGGCTGTAGTTGCTGCCTGTGGGGTGGGGAGTTTGACTGCAGTTATACAGGCAGAGATAAGGGTGGATATGGAAAAACAGGTGGAAATTCTGATAGTTACTAAATTCTAAAAAAGTATGTACTATGTAATATTTTTTAAATGTCTGTATTTTTCCAAACCCTAAGTCTCTGATTTTTATATAACCAGTTTTTTGTTAGGGTCCATTGTACATAGAATGTTTACATTTGAGGGTGAATCTTTTCATGTGTTTTTGTTCATGTTCAAATATGTAATAAATTCAACTAATAACTTACTGAGCTTTTATTCTTAAAAATCTCAAAATATTTCAGATACATTAAAACCCTTAGTATTTAAAACATAAATGATTTTACTTACTGTATAAATGCATCTTTCTTTTAGACTATTTTATAATATAATATTTATGATTTTTATGACTAATAACAAGGACTCAGTGAGAAGTCTAATCTAAAAGTACCTGAAAGTGGGTGAATTATAGTCACAGCCTCTGATCAAAATGATACATCCAGTTAGTGTGAACTTTAAGCTCTGACCTACATGCACCATGGTGCTTTAATACTCTTAAGGTCACAGTGAACCTGAGGAAGAACTCCATACAGTAGTTTTCTAATGGTGGTACATATCCAGAGCAGGACGCGAATTGGTTTTAATAACAATTGTCAAGAGTTTACCCTTCCTTGATCTGATGTTGTCCTTTAAGTATATTTCCTGCTGATCCTTCCTGTCATAGGACATCTTTCTGTGATCATTTGATGTAATAGTGGTAATCTGGACATCATTTCTTTTTTTTTTTAAGTAAACTTTTTATTGACATTTAACACATATATAAAAAGTACACAAATCATAAGTATACAGACAGATTACAGTTGACCCTTGAACAACGTGGGAGTTATAGGCGCCTACCCTCTGCACAGTTGAAAATCTCCATATGACTTATAGTCAACTGTCTATATCCATGGATTCATCCAACGCTGGAGCCAATCAACTGCAGATTGTGTAGTATTTTAGTATTACTTTTGAAAAAAAATCTGTGTATAAGTAAACCTGCACCAGTTCAAACATGTTGAAGGGTCAACTGTAGTTTTACAAAGTGAAAACGTTGCATAATCAGCATGCAGTTCAAGAAACAGAATTATTAACATCCTAGGAGTTCCCTTTGTGGCCCTTCTAGTCACTGTGCTCTTGCCAGAAGGGTAACTACTCTTCTGGGTTCTAGCACCAAAAATCAGTTTTTCCTGGAATCATCCACTATGCTGTCTTTTGTTTCCTGTTACTTTTGTGCACATTTTCAGATTCATTTGTGTTATTGTATATAGTTATAGTCATTGAACTTCATTTTTTCATTTCCCTCTCCCTTTTGCCCAAGTAGCAAGTGTCTTGATATAGAGCTTTCTGGTGGCCCTACTTCCCAGATCAGTTATACACTTCTGTTGTCCCATGACCACCTATGACATTCATAATCTTTGAGAGGCAGCCCAAGTGTCACATTTATGTCACGTGATCAGTTGATATCTCTAACTTTAGATCTGTTCTTCCCATCTGTCTATCTGTAAACCTGTATGAAGATCATGTTTTATAGATCTTCAAGTATCGTGCCAGGTACAGTTTCAAGACCTCTGAGTATTTTTGATTGGTTACTCTCTAAAATTCTACTGTATTTTGTTGGTCCTCAAAAACTTATCATAAAAACTGTGATAAGAATGTAAATAATTATGTATCTTCTCTGGAACAGTGGACTTGGTTCCATCAGCAAGGGGTATAGAAAGAAGTTGAGAAAATCTGTCTAAAACTTTGCCCTTCATTTTTATACTCCTCTATATTCTTGGAGGTATATTCCCCTAATTATATTTCTTGTTTGGTCATAGAAATATATGTTTGAAGAAGCACTCTCAGTACGATTATTGCTAGCAGGTCCCTAGTACTATTGTGGAAAGGTTTTAAATAGTGGGAATGGTTGGTTGAAGGGCTAGTGAAGTTGCTAGTAATGTAGCCATTTCCAGTTTTATGATCAAGTGTTTTAGATCTAACAATTTGTGAGAATAACCAGTAAAACTGCACACTGCCTTCCAATTTCATGGGTTCATCCTCTGTATAAAGTAAATGGAAGCGCAGCCTGCTAGCCTATCCAAATACTCAATTTAAAGAGGATCTGGGGCTTCCCTGGTGGCGCAGTGGTTGAGAGTCCGCCTGCCGATGCAGGGGACACGGGTTCGTGCCCTGGTCCGGGAAGATCCCACATGCCGCGGAGCGGCTGGGCCTGTGAACCATGGCCGCTGAGCCTGCGTGTCTGGGGCCTGTGCTCCGCAACGGGAGAGGCCACAACAGTGAGAGGCCCACCTACCGCAAAAAATAAAATAAAATAAATAAAAATAAAGAGGATCTGTAAGCCAAAGGGATCTCTAAAACTTTACCTTTGAGCTGGGAACATAATAGAAACACCTTTGGTACTATTAATTCCCCTGAATTTCCTGTGCTAGAGCACTTGGCTCCTCCCTTCTCTCTTTTCCCAAGCAGCTAGTCACACATAACTGAGGTGTCAAGACTATGTGTAGGTAAGAGCCCAAACCAAGAGATTTCATTACTCATGACTCTATATGACCTGGGTAGTTTATCTGAAAGATGGGTGTCCCCTCATCAGGAAAGGAGTGCTATATTCTATCTAGAGCATTATCTAGAGCTAATGCTGGATCTCTGAGTTTATACCTACACAGTCTCTCTAGGAGAAGGTGGTGTTTATGACTTCAGGTAAAATAAATATGGCCCATGTTTGAAGACTGAGAGACTATCATAGTAGTTTTATAAACACACCTGGTGATTTTTATCCTTTTTCATTTTTTAACAAAACATTTAAGGAAAATTTAATATTCCTGTGTGCAACTGTTGAGATTTTTTGTTTTGCTTTCTCTTCCATTGTTTGTTTTTCTCTTAGTTTATCTTCATCTGTATTTATTATTATTGTTGTTGTTATTGTTATTAAATGACAAGTGGTCATTGAAACATAATACCTGGCAGTAAGTAAACTTGTTTTCTTTTTTTGTTAGCGTTAATAGAAACCTGTGGTTTTCCTGAGACAGGGAACTGATTATGCTTAGTATTTTTGTGACATATTGGTAGAAAAATGTATAGTCTTATTTGTAATAACATGTCAGTAGTTTACACTGAGAGGAGGCCAGTCTGAATTATATTTTTTATGGAAACATATACTTTAGGCACAGATTTTAAGTACATAGTTTCTGCAGTTGATTTAATGAATAAAACATTTTAAGTAAGGGGCATCTGTTAACTTGTCCCTTTGCTAATATATGTCTTTTAAAGATTTTATTTATTTATTTATTTATTTTTTTTGCGGTACACGGGCCTCTCACTGTTGTGGCCTCTCCCGTTGCGGAGCACAGGCTCCGGATGTGCAGGCTCAGAGGCCATGGCTCACGGGCCCAGCCGCTCCGCGGCATGTGGGATCTTCCCGGACCGGGGCACGAACCCGTGTTCCCTGCATCGGCAGGCGGACTCTCAACCACTGCGCCACCAGGGAAGCCCGGTCTGTCTTTTAAAGATTTTAAAAATTCTTTTTAAAGATCTTAAAACTCAGCAAGAAAAGGGAGGAAGAGAGATGGAGCCATAGTCCTATCATCCAGACCCAGTATTTCTGTTATATGTTGGAATATTTTCTTTCTCTTAAGGTTTTTAAAAATCTGTATACAGCTTTGAGGAGTGTTTTTGTTTTATCATAGCTAAAATCAAACCCACCTTTACAATTTTGTACCTGATCAAGCCTTTTCTTTATCATGTTAATGATACCTCCAGCCAGGCTCAAGCCATGAGTTATGACAAATTTTGAGTTGGTAGGAATGAAAAATAATGAGGCATTTCTGGATTGATTCTTTTCCTAAGGCATCTGCATAAAGCAAACAACCCCTTCCTCCTTTTTGTACAGGAAAAAAGAGAATGGAGGTGAGACCTTTGTGAACTGTGCTAGTCATCTGGTCTCAGTCCAGGTTAGTTATGTAGTTACCCTGTTATAACTATGTATTGTGTATGTTTTTAATGAAAGAATTTAAAATACCATTGTTGCAGTAAAAAATTAGTGTCTGCATGATTTTTCTGTCTCTTGGCTTCTTTTTCATGCATAGCACTAATAGATGAAGCAGAACAGGTGGTAATTGCCATTCGCACACTGAGACTTGTGAATAGCATCTGTTTATGTCTCTTTTACCATCAAATGGTTAGCATAACCTTCTCTTCACTGCTTTTCTATGTGGATGATAAAAGTCTATCGTGAGTCATTATAAGGTGTTAATTTACACTCTTTTTCTAACATGGAATAGGTGAAGAAGAAAGTCCATCTGGTGTTTAAATATGACTATGATTTGAATCAAACAATTAAAAAGAAGGCCTAATACTTTTGAGGTTATTTTGGAATATTGGATCAAGTAATATGTGCCAAAGATATCAATTGCAAGCCAGAGTAGTTCCATAAATAGATGCATTAGTTAGTAATGTGTAGTCTGGATTTTAGTTTTGACACGTAAAAATTATTTACTTTATTTTAGACAATAAAACATTCAAATCCTTATGGTCTTCATCTTGCTTGTAATTATTTGGTTTTATTAGCCCACTCTTAAATGTCATAGTGTGGTATTTGTTTATGCATGTTGATGCAAGTGCATACTTTTTTATCACTTTATTATGGAAAATTTTAAGCCTATAAAAAATAGAGAATTTTATAATGAACTTCCATGTTCCCACCACCCAGCTTTGATAATTATCAACTCATGGCCACTCTTATTTCCTTTTCCTCACCAATTGCCTTTCTTCCATAGCATTTTGAAGTGAATTCCAGACATAACATTGGTAAATATTTTAGTATATATCTTTAGAAGTCACAGATTCCCTTTTTTTTGTTGTTTTAATTGCGGTACGCGCCACCCCCACCCCACCCCCGTCGCGGAGCACAGGCTCGGGACGCGCAGGCCCAGCGGCCATGGCCCACGGGCCCAGCCGCCCCGCGGCACGCGGGACCCTCCCGGACCAGGGCACGAACAGGCGCCCCCTGCATCGGCAGGCGGACCCCCAACCACTGCGCCAGCAGGGAAGCCCACAGATTCCCTTTTAAAAAACATAATGATAATACCATCATTATACCACCTTAAAAATGAATAATTTCTTAATATCAAATATCCAATCAGTATCTACATATTTTAATTGTTCTATAGCTTTTTTAATGGTTTGCTTAAATCCGGATCCAAAAATATCACTGTGATGTGAACTTTTATTTATTTAAAATTTTTTGGTTGAAGGTATGAGGTTATTTTCTTATAGAGTTTCCCACAGTTGAAATTTTGCTGATTGCATACCCATGCTGTCATTTAACATATCTTCTGTTTTTTCTTGTCTTAGTTATATATTCCTGTATAATAAGTTGCCTCAAATTTAGCAGCTTAAAATAATAATTAACTTTACCTCACACAGTTTCTGTGGGTAATGAATTCAAGAGTGGCTTGTTGAGTGGTTATGGCTAGGGGTCTATCATGAGATTGCATTCAAACTGTAAGCTGGGACTGCAGTGGAGGAATTAGTCTCCACCTGTTGAAGGGAGAAGTATCAAAGAATTTGTAGACATCTTTTTTTTTAATAGTTAAACTTCTAATTAATTATTTTATTGAAGTAAAGTTATTTATAATAATATATTCGCTTAAGGTGTACTACATAGTATTTTTATAGCTTATACAACATTTAAAGTTAATATAAAATATTGGCTGTATTCCCTGTGCTGTACAGTATATCATTGTAACTTACTTATTTTATACATAGTAGTTTGTACCTCTTTATCCCCTACCCCTATTGTGCCGTCCCCTGCTTCCCTCTTCCCACTGGTAACCATTAGTTTGTTCTCTGTATGTGTAAGTTTGTTTCTGTTATATTCATTCATTTATTTATTTTTTAGATTCCACATATAAGTGATAGCATATAATATTTGTCTGACTTATTTCTCTAGGAATAATACCCTCCAGGTCCATCAGTGTTGTTGCAAATGGCAAAATTTCATTCTTTTTTATGGCTGAGTAGTATTCCAGTCTGTGTGTGTGTGTGTGTGTGTGTGTGTGTGTGTGTGTGTGTGTGAGATCTTCTTTATCCATTCATCTGTTGATGGACACCTAGGCTGCTTCCATATCTTGGCTATTGTAAATAATGCTGAGCAGAACATCGGGGTGCATGTATCTTTTTGAATTAGTCTTTTCATTTTCTTTGGATATGTACCCAGGAGTGGAATTGCTTGATCATATGGTAGTTCTGTTTTCGTTCTTTTGAGCAATTTCCATACCATTTTCCGTCCTGGCTGAACCAGTTTACATTTCCTCCAGCAGGGTACTAGGGTTCCCCTTTCTCCACATCCTCTCGAGCATTTGTTATTTGTGGTCATTTTGATGATAGCCATTCTGACAGGTGTGAGGATATCTTTATTGTAGTTTTGATTTACATTTCTCTCATGATTAGTGATGTTGAGTATCTTTTCATGTGCCTGTTGGCCATCTCTAAGTCTTCTTTGGAAAAATGTCTGTTCAGGTCTTCTGCCCGTGTTTTATTTGAGTTGTTTGTTTTTTTGATATTGAGTTGTATGAGCTGTTTTATATTTTGGATTCTCATGTCTTGTCAGTCATATCATTTGCGAATAATTTCTCTCATTCAGTAGGTTGTCTTTTTGTTTTGTCAATGGTTTCCTTTAATTAGGTCCCAATTGTTTATTTTTTGCTTTTGTTTCCTATGCCTTAGGAGACAGATCCCCAAAAATATTGCTATGATGTATGCCAAAGAGTGTTCTGCCGACTTTTTCTTCTAGGAGTTTTATGGTTTTCGGTCTTACATTTGGTGTAGCCATGTTTTTCTTCACTACACTTATTTCATATAAATTGGTAGTCAAATGTAGACAAGGATTGGCTACATAGTTTGCAGAGCCCAGTGCAAAATGAGAATATGGGGCCGTTGTTCAAATTTCAAGATGGGGACAGCAGAACATTAAACCAAAGATGGGGTCTTTCTGAGTACAGAGCCCTGGATGATTGCACAGATGATGAAATCAACCCTGGATGTAGAGGCTTGATCAGATTCACATTTGATTCTCATACACTTTTTTTTCTCCTTACAGTACTACTTGATAGATGCTGAGTACTTTATCTCTCCTGGTGATGTTGGCAGCCATTGGTGATCATTAGCTAGATCTATTAATTAATTATAGATTTATTTATCTATTAGCCATAATACTTTCAAAAAGAGAACTTACCTTAAGTATTTGGTTACCCTGACATCTAATACATACAGGAAAAACAGTAAAACGCTTGGTTCATTTGGATAATGAATTGATTCTCTAATGTCTTTTATTTATTATTATTTTAAAGATTGATTTATTATTATTTATTTGTGGCTGTGTCGGGTCTTAGTTGCGGCATGCAGGATCTTTTGTTGTGGCTCATGGGCTCTTTGCTGGGGTGTGCAGACTTCTCTCTAGTTGTGGCATGCAGGTTTTCTCTCTCTAGTTCTGGTGCACAGGATTCAGGGCACGTGGGCTCTGTATTTTGCAGCATGCAGGCTCTCTAGTTGAGGCGAGTGAGCTCCGTAGTTGTGGAGCACGGGCTTAGTTGCCCCGTGGCATGTGGGATCTTAGTTCCCTGACCAGGGATCAAACCCGTGTCCCCTGCATTGGAAGGCAGATTCTTTACCACTTGACCACCAGGGAAGTCACTCTAATGTCTTTTAAAAATGATTGATAAGTTTTTTTTTTAATATTAACATAAACATGGATTTTTTTATGTATTGTAATCCATTGTAGTTATTACCCTTATTGATACTCATTGTCTCTCTCTTTTTTTTTTTTTTTTTTTTTTTTTTTGTGGTACGCGGGCCTCTCCCGTTACGGAGCACAGGCTCCGGACGCGCAGGCTCAGCGGCCATGGCTCACGGACCTAGCCGCTCTGCGGCACATGGGATCTTCCCAGACCGGGGCAGGAACCCGTGTTCCCTGCATCGGCAGGCGGACTCTCAACCACTGCGCCACCAGGGAAGCCCCATTGTCTCATTTTAAACTAGCATTTAAGTAGTCTTTGGTTTTCTGATGGTAAGATATTCCAGGTTTATTGTGTATATTTCCTTCCTCAGACCCGAAATTAGCCGTTTTTCTAAAGAGCTTTGTTTACTTTTTCAGAAGTGGTATTATATAGACTATAATACACATAGAGAGTAATCTTGGCATTAGCGCTGTTCATTTCTACTCGTTTGATCATTGTTTGTTCAGTGAACAGAGCTAAGAAGTAAGTATATGTTAATTGCATTCATCATATTCTGGAAATTGATACTTCAGATCTAGGACTACATTTTTAAAATTCAACTTCAGTGATCTTACATTTGTGTATTTCCTTTATTATATGCTGAAAATCCTACTTCTCAGTGATGCTAACTATAACGCATTTGTTTTATACAAGAGTCACACACAGTAGTCTCACAATAACAATTTCTACATTACCATTAATAATATTAGTAAAAACGTTTAAAAATTTTCCTCCCTCAGTTCTTTTTGTATATTTAGGTATCTATTTCACTAGGGTTATACAGTCAAGTTGCTATGTTTTAAAGTCACTTGAATGTACAGGATCATGTTTCATTTTCAGTCTTCTAAGGATTTTTAAATTTTAATTTTGCTTTATAATTATCAGAGTGTTTACATGATTCAAAGTTAGATGTTAAAAAAAATATTCAGAGAAATCTGGCTTCTGTCCCCTGTTCATCCTATTTTCTCGCTCTCAGAAGGGAAGTTTTTTTAATAGTTTTTTAAAGTTTGTTTTAAACATAAGCATATATATTTTCAAAGCCCGCCCTTAGATAAATAAAAGAATAGTGTATACGGTTTTCCTGTATCTTTTTCACTTAATGTATCCTGGAGATAATTCTATAAGAGTATATAGAGCTAGTCCTCATTTCTCTTCACAGCAACCATGTTGATGTACCATGGTTTATTCAGCCTTTCCCCCTATTGACGGACATTTGGATTATTTCCAGTCTTTTGCTATTACAACGGGTGCTGCAGTGAACAGCTTCGTGCTCTTTGTATTTTTGCCTGTTTCACTTTGGAAGATTCCTAGAAGTGGAATTGCTGTGTCAAAAGGTAAATGCACATGCAAGTTTGCTAGATACTGCCAAATTCCCCTTCATAGGTAGGTAGTATATACCAGTAATGTATGAGACTGCCATTAGAGAAAGTTGTCAAACATTTGGGTATTTGCCAACCTCATAGGTTAGAAATATGTATCAGTATAGTTTCAGTTTGCATTTCTCTAATGGAACATCTTTTCATATTGATTGGAGGAATGGATCCAGTTTTTAAAATTTTTGTTTTGGCTGCATTGGGTCTTCATTGCTACGCACGGCTTTCTCTAGTTGCAGTGAGCAGGGGCTATTCTTCATTGCGGTGCTCGAGCTTCTCACTTCGGTGGCTTCTCTTGTTGTGGAGCACGGGCTCTAGGCACGTGGGCTTAACTAGTTGCAGCATGCGGGCTCAGTAGTTGTGGCTTGCGGGCTCTAGAGCGCAGGCTCAGTAGTTGTGGCGCACGGGCTTAGTTGCTTGGCAGCATGTGGGATCTTCCCGGACCAGGGCTCGAACCTGTGTCCCCTGCATTGGCAGGCGGATTCTTAACCACTGCGCCACGAGGGAAGTCCCTGGATCCAGTTTTAATGATTTCTGTGAAACTGTCAGGTTATTCTAACAACATTTATTAGAAAATTCATCTTTTCCCTATTTATTGAGATACTACTATTTTTTAAAACATCTTTATCGGAGTATAATTGCTTTACACTGTTGTGCTAGTTGCTGCTGTATAACAAAGTGAATCCTCTATATGTATACATATATCCCCTCCCTCTTGTGTCTGCCTTCAACCATCCCTACCTCACCCCTCTAGGTGGGCACAAAGCATGAGCTGATCTCCCTGTGCTATGAGGCTGCTTCCCACTAGCTATCTGTTTTACATTTGGTGGTGTATATATGTCCATGCCACTCTCTCACTTGGTATCAGCTTACCCTTCCCTCTCCCCATGTCCTCAAGTCCATTCTCTATGTCTACGTCTTTATCCCTGTCCTGCCTCTAAGGTCTTGAGAACCTTTAGATTCCATATATATGTGTTAGCATACGGTATTTGTTTTACTCTTTCTGACTTACTTCACTCTGTATGACAGACGCTAGGTCCATCCACCTCACTACAAATAACTCAATTTAGTTTCTTTTTGTGGCTGAGTAATATTCCATTGTATATATACGTGCCACATCTTCTTTATCCATTCATCTGTTGATGTACACTTAGGTTGCTTCCATGTCCTGGCTATTGTAAACAGAGCTGCAGTGAACATTGTGGTACATGACTCTTTTTGAATTATGGTTGTCTCAGGGCATATGCCCAGTAGTGGAATTAGAGGGTCATATGGTAGTTCTATTTTGAGTTTTTTAAGGAACCTACATACAGTTTTCCATAGTGGGGTATCAGTTTACATTACCATTAACAGTGCAAGAGGGTACCCTTTTCCCTACACCCTCCCCAGCATTTATTGTTTGTAGATTTTTAAATGATGGCCATTCGGACTGGTGTGAGGTGATACCTCATTGTAGTTTTGATTTGCATTTCTCTAATGATTAGTGATGTTGAGCATCCTTTCATGTGTTTGTTAGCAATCTGTATATCTTCTTTGGAGAAATGTCTATTTAGGTCTTCTGCCCATTTCTAGATTGGGTTGTTTGATTTTTGGATATTGAGCTGCATGAGCTGCTTGTGTATTTTAGAGATTATTCCTTACTAAGTTGCTTTGTTTGCAAATATTTTTTCCCATTCAGAGGGTTGTCTTTTCATCTTTTTTATGGTTTCCTTTGCTGTACAAAAGCTTTTAAGTTTCCTTAGGTCCCATTTATTTATTTTTGTTTTTATTTCCCTTTCTCTAGGAAGTGGGTAAAAAAGGATCTTGCTGTGATTTATGTCATAGAGTGTTCTGCCTATGTTTTCCTCTAAGAGTTTTATAGTGTCTGGCCTTACATTTAGGTCTGCAATCAGTTTTGAGTTTATTTTTGTGTATGGTGTTAGGGAGTGTTCTAATTTTATTCTTTTTTTTTTTTTTTTTTTGCGGTATGCGGGCCTCTCACCGTTGTGGCCTCTCCCGTCGCGGAGCACAGGCTCCGGACACGCAGGCCCAGCGGCCACGGCCCACGGGCCCAGCCACTCCGCGGCACGTGGGATCCTCCCGGACCGGGGCACGAACCCGTGTCACCTGCATCGGCAGGCAGACTCCCAACCACTGCGCCACCAGGGAAGCCCTAATTTTATTCTTTTACATGTAGCTGTCCAGTTTTTCCAGCATCACTCATTGAAGAGGCTGTCTTTTCTCCATTGTATATTCTTGCCTGCTTTATCAAAGATAAGGTGACCATATGTGCGTGTGTTATCTCTGGGCTTTCTATCTTGTTCCGTTGATCTATATTTCTGGTTTTTTGCCAGTACCATACTGTTTTGATTACTCTAGCTTTGTAGTATAGTCTGAAGTCAGGGAGCCTGATTCCTCCAGTTCCGTTTTTCTTTCTCAAGATTGCTTTGGCTATTCGGGGTCTTTTGTGTTTCCATACAAATTGTGAAAGTTTTTGTTCGAGTTCTGTGAAAAATGCCATTGGTAGTTTGATAGGGATTACATTGAATCTGTAGATTGCTTTGGGTAGTATAGTCATTTTCACAATGTTGATTCTTCCAATCCAAAAACATGGTATCTCTCTCCATTTGTATCATCTTTAATTTCTTGCATCAGTGTCTTATAGTTTTCTGCATACAGGTCTTTTGTCTCCTTAGGTAGGTTTATTCCTAGGTATTTTATTCTTTTTGTTGCAGTGGTAAATGGGAGTGTTTCCTTAAATTCTCGTTCAGATTTGTCATCATTAGAGTATAAGAATGCATGAGATTTCTATGCATTAATTTTGTATCCTGCTACTTTACCAAATTCATTGATTAGCTGTAGTAGTTTTCTGATAGCATCTTTAGGATTCTCTATGTATAGTATCATGTCATCTGCAAACAGTGACAGCTTTACTTCTCCTTTTCTGATTGGAATTACTTTTATTTCTTTTTCGTCTCTGATTGCTGTGGCTAAAACTTCCAGAACTATGTTGAATAATAATGGTGAGAGTGGACAGCCTTGTGTTGTTCCTGATCTTAGTGGAAATGGTTTCAGTTTTTCACCATTGAGAATGAAGTTGGCTGTGAGTTTGTCATATATGATCTTTATTATGTTGAGGTAAGTTCCCTCTGTGCCTACTTTCTGGAGAGTTTTTATCTTAAATGGGTGTTGAATTTTGTCGAAAGCTTTCTCTGCATCTATTGAGATGATCATATGGTTTTTCTTCCATTTGTTAATATGCTTTATCACATTGATTGATTTGCATATACTGAAAAATCCTTGCATTCCTGGGATAAACCCCACTTGATCATGGTGTATGGTCCTTTTAATGTGCTGTTGGATTCTGTTTGCTAGTATTTCGTTGAGGATTCTTACATGTATGTGCATCAGTGATACTGGCCTGTAGTTTTCTTTCTTTGTGACATCTGTGCATGGTTTTGGTATCAGGGTGATGGTGGCCTCGTAGAATAAGTTTGAGAGTTTCCTCACTCTGCTATATTTTGGAAGAGTTTGAGAAGGATAGGTGTCAGCTCTTCTCTAAATGATTGATAGAATTCGCCTGTGAAGCCATCTGGTCCTGGGCTTTTTTTTGTTGGAAGATTTTTAATCACAGCCTCAATTTCAGTGCTTGTGATTGGTCTGTTTATATTTTCGATTTGTTCCTGGTTCAGTCTCGGAAGGTTGTGCTTTTCTAAGAATTTGTCCATTTCTTCCAGGTTGTCCATTCTATTGGCATTTAGTTGCTTGTAGGAATCTCTCATGATCCTTTGTATTTCTGCAGTGTCAGTTGTTACTTCTCCGTTTTCATTTCTAATTCTATTGATTTGAGTCTTCTCCCTTTTTTTCTTGATGAGTCTGGCTAATGGTTTATCAATTTTGTTTATCTTCTCAAAGAACCACCTTTTAGTTTTATTGATGTTTGCTATTGTTTATTTCTGTTTCATTTATTTCTGATCTGATCTTCATGATTTCTTTCCTTCTGCTAACTTCGGGATTTTTTTTGTTCTTCTTCCTCTAATTGCTTTAGATGTAAGGCTAGGTTTTTTATTTGAGATGTTTCTTGTTTCTTGAGGTAGGATTGTATTGCTATAAACATCCCTCTTAAAGTGCTTTTGCTGCATCCCATATGTTTTGGGTTGTCATGGTTTCATTGTCATTTGTTTCTAGGTATTTTTTGATTTCCTCTTTGATTTCTATGGTAATCTCTTGGTTATTAAGTAGTGTATTGTTTAGCCTCCATGTGTTTGTATTTTTTACAGTTTTTTTCCTGTAATTGATATCCAGTTTCATAGCAGTGTGGTCAGAAAAGATACTTGATATGATTTCAATTTTTTTAATTTACCAAGGCTTGATTTGTGACCCAAGATATGATCTATTTTGGAGAATGTTCCATGAGCACTTGAGAAGAAAGTGTATTCTGTTGTTTTTGGATGGATTGTTCTATAAATATCAATTATGTCCATCTTGTTTAATGTATCATTTAAAGCTTGTGTTTCCTTATTTATTTTCATTTTGGATGATCTGTCCATTGGTGAAAGTGGGATGTTAAAGTCCCCTACTATGATTGTGTTACTTTCGATTTCCCCTTTTATGGCTGTTAGCATTTGCCTTATGTGTTCAGGTGCTTCTATGTTGGGTGTATAAATATTTACAATTGTTATATCTTCATCTTGGATTGATCCCTTGATCATTATGTAGTGTTCTTCATTGTCTCTTGTAACAGTCTTTATTTTAAAGTCTGTTTTCTCTGATATGAGAATTGCTAGTCCAGCTTTGTTCTGATTTCCATTTGCATGGAATATCTTTTTCCACCTCCTCAGTTTCAGTCTGTATGTGTCCCTAGGTCTGAAGTGGGTCTCTTGTAGACAGCATATATACAGGTCCCGTTTTTGTATCCATTCAGCCAGTCTATGGCTTTTGGTTGGAGCATTTAATCCATTTACATTTAAGGTAATTACCATTTCTTAATTGTTTTGGGTCTGTTATTGTAGGTCTTTTCCTTCTCTTGTGTTTCCTTCCTAGAGAAGTTCCTTTAGCATTTGTTGTAAAGCTGGTTTGGTAGTGCTGAATTCTCTTAGCTTTTGCTTGTCTGTATAGGTTTTAATTTCTCCTTCGAATCTGAATGAGATCCTAGCTTGGTAATCTTGGTTGTAGGTTTTCCCCTTTCATCACTTTAAATATGTCCTGCCACTTCCTTCTGGCTTTCAGAGTTTCTGTTGAAAGATCAGCTGTTAACCTTATGGGGATTCCCTTATATGTTATTTATTGCTTTTCCCTTGCTGCTTTTAATGTTTTTTCTTTGTGTTTAATTTTCTTTTTTTTTTTCTTTTTTGCGGTATACGGGCCTCTCACTGTTGTGGCCTCTCTCGTTGCGGAGCACAGACTCCAGACGCGCAGGCTCAGCAGCCATGGCTCACGGGCCTAGCCACTCCGTGGCATGTGGGATCTTCCCAGACTGGGGCACGAACCTGTGTCCCCTGCATCGGTAGGTGGGCTCTCAACCACTGCACCGCCAGGGAAGCCCCCAGTTTTATTATTGAATAAACATTAGACCAGGATGTGATGTGTATTACAGGTAGTCCACTAAGAGACTGCAAAGACAGGAAGGAATTTCACTCCCTTACGTAGCCAAGTAGATACTACCCACTCCATACATGTTCCAAGATAAACAATAGCTAGTCCTCAAGGAAGAGGACTCGACGGAGCCAGTTGTCACAAGTCGTTCATCTTAACTTTATCTGGTAATTGGGGCCGACCATCAGTGTTAGCTTCTTGGCTTGATCCAGAGGAAAACAAACTTCATGTCTTTATGACAGGAAGTAGCTTTGCAAGTTGGAGAAGGTCCCCCAGTGGGGTTTGGCTCCGACCTTCCCATCTGACCTTCCCACAGAAACTGGGAGGGAGGGGTGCTACCTTCCTAGATACTTACCTTTCAAAGAGATGACTCCCAGGTCCTCTGAGAAAGACATTCCTGGGTCCTAGAGCTGACAAATGTCCTATCTAGTTTTCAAAAGGATTTATATGCATCACAGAAGGAGAAAGTACTTAACAATTATAAGTTTTCTAAAGTGAATGCTCTGAGAAAAATGAGGTAGGAGAAGTCTCTTCTATTATTTTCTACAGGAAGAATTCAGCCTCTTATTAAAAAATTTTTTTTCTTCTTACACTACTACTGACTCCAGTGAAAAATGCCAGCAGGCATTAGCCACAGGAGAACAGACCACACTAACCACAGGACAGCCTCCAAGAGGAGAAGCTGTGCCTTCTAGGCTCTAGCATATCTTGGTCCTCCATCAGGAGGGCATGACTGCCTGTGGACCTGTGAGTTGGACCCAGCCAGTTGGAGGCTCCTCACCCCTTCCTCGTTGGACTGTATGTTCTGCCCACCATTTCCATAGCTGAAGTTATTTCAAGCATGCAGCCTTCAGAGAGCAATGTGATGTTGAGACCACCTGGATTATACACGTGACTGAACCCACCTAAGGCCTTTATATATACCTTTAAGATTGCATCTCCTAAAGCAAAGGAAATAAAAGCAAAAATAAATAAATGGGACCTAATTAAACTGAAAAGCTTTCACAAAGCAAACCATTGACAAAATGAAAAGACAACCTACTGAATGGGAGAAAATATTTGCAAATAATATGACTGATAAGGGCTTAATATCCAACATAGATAAACAGCTTATGCAACTCAACATCAAAAAACAAATACCCAATTAAAAAACGGGCAGAAGAACTGAATAGACATTTTTCCAAAAAGGAAATGCAGGTGGCCAATGGGCACATGAAAAGATGCTCAACATCACTAATCATCAGGGAAATGCCAATCAAAACCACAATGAGATATCACCTCACACCTGTCAGAATGGCTATCATCAAAAAGAACATAAATAACAAATGTTAGTGAGTATATGGAGAAAAGGGAACTCTAGTACACTGTTGGTGGGAAAGTAAATTGGTGCAGCACTGTGGAAAACAGTATGGAGGTTTCTCAAAACACTGAACATAGAACTACAATATGACCCAGCAATTCCACTCCTGGGTATATATCCGAAAGAAACAAAAGCACCAATTCAAAAAGATAAATGCACCCCAATATTTATAGTAGCATTCTTTACAATAGCCAAGGTACGGAAGCAACCTAAGTGTCCATCAACAGATGAATGGATAAAGAAGATGTGGATATATATATATATACAATGGAATACTAAGCCGTAAAAAATAATAAAATTTTGCTATTTGCAGCAACATGGATGGACTTGGAGGGCATTATGCTAAGTGAAATAAGTTAGCAAAAGACAAATACTATATGATATCACTTACATGTGGAATCTAAAAAATACAACAAACTAGTGAATATAACAAAAAAGAAGCAGACTCACAGATACAGAGAACAAACTAGTGGTTACCAGTGGGGAAAGGGAAGGGGGGACAGGCAAGAGGTAGGGGATTAAGAGGTACAAACTACTAGGTATAAAATAAGCCATAAGTATATATTGTACAACATGGAGAATATAGCCAGTATTTTATAATAACTATAACTGGAGTAGAACCTTTAAAAATTGTGAATCACTATACTGTACACCCGTAACTCATATAATATTGTATATCAACTACATTTCAATTAAAAAAATAGGAGAGAAAAAGATTTTGGCAGGCAGGTACAGAGATCTACTTGTCTTGTGGCACCTTGCTTGTAAGTTCCCTTGCTTATTAAACATGCTACCTACCAATCTGGAGAGGCCTGCCTCTTTCCACGGTCTTTCCTTGCCCTCTGTGTATAGGGACCAGTTCCAGATTTCACCAGGAAGCTCCCATGGTTTTGAATCAATAGCCTGGAGACGAATTAGCCAAGAAACTTGTTTAAACTGCAGATTCCTGAACTCTAAACTCCAGTCCCAACCCCAGAGAGTCTAAATCAGTCTGTTTAAAAAGGACTCAGGAATTTGAATATTTGGCAATCTCAGATCACACTTCAAAAAACCATAGCAAAACAAACAAAAAAATAGCAAAAAAAAACCATAGAGTGGACTGAGCTCTGGAGTCAGATGGATCTGTCTTTGAATCATTATTAGCTGAACAGTCTCAGGAAAGTTACTTCTCTGAGAATCAGTACTCTTATGTACAAGGACATTTGCTTGTCAGGATGTGAGGATGACAAGAATGCATATAGAATGCCCCAGACAGTGCCTGGAATGTAGCATGTGCTTGATAAATAGTGGCTGCCATTCCAGTTATGATTGTGTAAGCCACTAACCGTAATGTTTAGAAATGGACCTCCAACATAACTTTATGAAAGTTTATGAAAGGCCACATAAACTCTGAGGTCTCTGTATGATTAACTGGTGAATCTGACCTCGTGAATGCATTTGATTGGACTTTTTTTTTTTCCTTTGGCAAGTAACAGAAATGAACTACTATAAACAAGACAAAAGAAAATGAGCCACATTTATTATAAGGATACTGGCTGTTGTCTGGAATGCATGGATAGGAATTTAGTTGCTGAATACTTGGTAGATCTGGGAAGATGAGAGCCTGTGCTGGAGGTGCCTCCTTTCGTCTCGACTTGCTTTTGAGAAGCTGCTTCATTCTCCCTCCTCTCTGTAGACTGCTTCCTGCTTTGAATGTGAACCTGAGGCTCAGGATGCTGTGGGAGCCAGACGCTCTTGCTGGCAGCCAGGAAGTGACAAGCATGAAGATAAAGCCAAGGAGCGGAGGGCAGAGGAGGGAAAACAGAGAGCAGGCATCCCTGGCAGCCTGGTCCAGCTGCCGAACTGGCCCTGTACTGCCCGCGCTGGACTTCCTGTGATGGGAGGGAAATAAACCCTCTGTTTAAGCCACCAAAAAGCAGGATTTTCTGCTACCTATGGCTGAGCACGCGCCTTACTGGGATGGAGGTTTGGGTACTTAGAGTCTTGTCACAGTTATTCGCAAATGGCCCTGGGACAGTTGTATTTGTTCTCCTCTGGCCACATGTTTCAGGGAAATTGTGCCAGATTCTAACTCGATTTGCTTGTAGTGTTTGACTGGAATCTCCAGGGGGCACGTGCAGTCTGGCCTCTGTTAACTGATTCTTTGTGTGGTATGCAGTCAGCTCCCAGAGGTGGGCCTACTTCTCCTCCCTGTCATGACCAAGAGGCAGCACAGAACTTTCACCAACAGCAGTATGTGTTTCTTAAACTGTGTCCTGTCCAGGGTCTCACTTCCTGGTGGGCTTCCCGAGACATCTGCCAAGTCTGGTTTCACTAAGGACTTAAAACCCTTCAGGGAACCATTTTCACCCTGCCTGGTTAGCTTTTCTGTTTTACGTAGCCTGGGGCACTGGTTGAGCCGAGATAACCCTAACACTGCAGAGGAGGTGTACTGGGGAGATGACACTGGGTTTAGGTGTCCCACTGTTGTATTTATATCATTTGTTAAACACAAATTATTTCCATCCCACCTTGATGGTGGGTGTCATTTCTTGCATAGACAGTCATGTTCGCCTACTCACTGATGTCCTTGTCACCAATTTCCCCCTTCCCAAGCCATCCTGTTTACTATAACCAGGGTAGCCTTTCTGAAGGATCTGGCAGAGGAGCACTCAAATTCCTGGACATGGATTGGCTCACATTAGCAATAGGTAGGACTATGCCTGCCAATATGCTCCTTGGTCCTGTGTCCTGTCCCAGCTGGTGAGCTGAGCAGGAGGCTGCCTTCCCTGTTTGGGCGTAGCCACCTTACTGTTTCTCTTCCTCTGAAGTCTCTGCAGGGCTGTCAGTGTCACTTGGTCCCTACCTTGCTGGAAGAGACCTGGAAAGGCCAGCCCTGTGTTAAGCCTAAACTGTGTGCTTTAGCCCAGTTTAATAAAAATCTCTGCAGTGGAATGAGGAGCACAAGTCCAGCCCATACTAATCAAATGGGTCATGTTTCCCATTTTCTCTTGTCTCGTGGGAGTTTATCTCCATCAAGAACATCCCATGGAAGAGAATCCAAAACAGGATTCAGGTACCCTGAGTCCTCTAGTCAAGTAACAGTTACTAATACTCCAAAGCCCTTCTAAGCCTTACAGCTTATTATTATAACTAATATTACAAATTATTATTATGCCATCTTATTATTACCTTGATTCTCTCTGTCTAGAGAAGGGGTTACAAATCTAAATTTGTAGCCTTTGGAAGCCAGGCAGGTAACATGAATGAACAAAGCAAACCATCATGTGTCTCCCCCCTATCTCTTGTTCTTCTGTCTGTGACAGACACATGGGTTCAGAGAAACATTTCTCTCAACTACATGAAAAACAAGGTCAGGTTCAATGACAAATGGCGGCTGAGACTCATCTTGGTCTTGGAAAGACCGTAGGGAATTTCAGGGACTGTGGCAACTGAAAAGTGAGTGCTCTGTGTGGGGAAGCTGACTGCTACTCATATCCAACTGATTTAAGTCCATGTGGGTATACAGGCCTACTGTCACCAGCAGTTCTACATTAAAAAAAAACTCCAGATTTCAGATTTTTGGGGGGAAGGGAGAAATTCCTCAATTTTAAATATTATCTCAATGTTTTAAAAAACAAACAGTGTGTGGGTCAATTAAAAATGTCTGGGAGCCACCATATTTTGCCCTTTGGCTCAGAAGATGAAGCTCGGACCACTTTGCTTGACACATAAACTTCTTCATGAATCTACCTGTGCCACCTCTTGCTTCATTTCCTACCTCTCTCTAGACATTCTGTAGCCGCTCAGTGCTACATTTCGTACTTTCACCTTTTCTGGCCCCATGCTTTTGCATGTGCTGTTCGTTGGACTGTCCTTCCCTGGCTGATTAATTTTGTAAATAGTTCATTCTTACATATCCACATCAAAACCATCTCCTGTTTCAAGTCATTTGTAACCTCCCTGCCACCTCCCAACCAGGCAGAGATACAGTGTCTCTTTTCTCTGGGTTTTCTGAGCAAAGTACACAGTCTTCTTACAGAACTTAACAGAATCTCTTGTAATGATCAGGTGCATGCTCGTCTTCCCTGCTCATCACTGAGGCTGTGCCTATGCGTCCCCAGCACTCAGCACAGTGTCTGGCCCAGGGTCAGTGCTCAGTGACTACTGTGTGAATAGATGAATAAACAAATTCACTATGCACTACACTTATGTTAGAGTTAATTTTCTTGCAAGATGCCTTCACATTTGTTGCAATAAAATATTTGTGCATGTGTGACATTAGTTATCACTTTACGGTGCCCACTTTGAATGGGTAAAACATAACTAACTTGTCTTAGGAGTATTTATATGTTGCTGACCTCTCAAGGTGGTACTGCTCTTTTCCAAAGGAAGACATCTGAAGTGGTATCCTTACTCCGGAGCTAAAACATTAAAATTTAATGGAATAGCTTCATGCTTTGTTAAGAGCTTATCTGATCAAGAAGGGATAAGAAAGGGAGGAGGGATGATACGGGGACTTTTTTTTTTTACACAATTCTTTCTCCAATGCTATGGCAGGATTAACAGGAGAGTTAAAACAAGGATGAATATGTATGCTGTATCCACTGACAAAGCAGTAAAAAGTAGTTAGCTGTGAAATTCCATTCGTATTTGTTTACTATTCTAAGTACACTTCCAACCCCTCCCTCTGGCCACCCATGCCACTTGACATTTTTCTCATCTGACAGCTTGGAGGTAGGAATTTTGTAAATGTCTCTCTTGGGGTTAGTTTTCAAAGAAAAGGAAAGCATGCTAAGTGCAATGGCTAAATTGTAAATTTCATCAAACTTGTACCTTAAATAAGACCCCAATAATAATAGGCTGAAATCTTGTCAGGCTGTGTTGGGTCTGCTTTGTTTTACATGGATTATGACAGTGGAACCACAAAACATAGCCTTTTGAGTGCTTTTACCCATTAGCTTCATCAGGTAATTGCCGTCTTGTAGTCATCAATAACAATGAAGCTTGACACCTTGGGAAGGAGAAGTGAATCTTTCCCCTTACAGATCTGGCAGGAAAGAAAAGTGCCTTGATGAATGTACTGCGGGCATATGAGTGTTCAGAGCCCAGAGAAAGGAAGTAAGATGAGTGCACAATGGAGTAGCTTTGACTTGCTTACATTAAGAACACTCGTTTCATTTCTCCATGGTCCTCTTGACTTGTTCAGCATCCAGTAGGATCTCAGTAGGCTCCCTGCTGGTCATCTCTGCATGAGTATTCTTCAGAAAATGCTATTTCTTGAAAATGTAAATTAAAAAAAAAAAAAACTGGTGGTAAGAGTGGGAAAACAAATAGCAAGAGATGGCTTCCTAACTCCAGTTTGTTTAAACAGAGGGAAGAAACACAAAGCAATGAGAAGGTACAGAAGAAAAAAAATCCCATATATCTGAAACCAAGAATTTTTCCCCCAAATCATTTATTGTGAAAAATTTTGTGTTCTTGGTTGACCCTCATCTTGGAAAGGTCACAATTTTCTTGGGTTAGAAATATTTATTAGTATCTCTGGAATGAACAGTATGGAAATCTTTTGCTCTAAGAAAAGTTTCTGGTCAGTAAAAAGAGTCAAATGTATATCTAGATTAACTTTACATCAAAAATGTTGACTTTGGGAGATTAAATTGCCAGATACATTTTCTCTTGTGTGAGATAAATTGTTGGGAGCTTTCTTGGTATTATTAAAATGTACATTTTTACTGTCGGTTCAGAATTTACTGAGGGAAACATAAGAATTTGAGTTACCTCTTAAAATTAGTTTAGGCTGGTTTGGAAGGGACACATTTTGGAGAAAGGAGGTCATACTTAAAGCCATTTTAGTAGTTCTTATATTTAGCTACACATATTATTCTTCAAGGCTGTGAAGGGTTATGGACAGTGGATGCATATGAGAATTCCCTGGGGAACTTTAAACTGTACTAATGCCCAGCCTTCCCCCAGATATTCAAATTTAATTGATCGTGATGGAGAAAATGGAAGGGGCATTCGAGCGTGTGTGTGTGTGTGTGTGTGTGTGTGTGTGTGTGTGTGTGTGTATGTGTGTGTGTATCTGCATGTTTAACATTCCCCCAAGTGATTCTAATGTGTTCAGAGTTGAGAACCACTGGAATCATGAAGATGGGATGATCTGCTGTTATGGATTAAACTATGTTCCCTCAAAAGATTTGTGGAAGTCCTAATTCCTGGTATTTGTGAATATGATCTTGTTTGGAAATAGGGTCTTTACAGATGTAGTTTATATATATACGTATATATTTTATATATATATTTCATTGAAGTAGATTTACAATGTATTAATTTCTGCTATACAGCAAAGTGATTCAGTTTTATGTATACATATATATATTCTTTTCCATTATGGTTTATTAAATATTAAATATAGTTTCCTGTGCTATACAGTAGGACCTTGTTGTTTATCCATTCAATATATGATAGTTGCATCTGCTACTCCCAAACTTCCAATCCATCCTTCCCCCATTCCCCCTCCCTCTTGGAAACCACAAGTCTGTTCTCTATATCTACGAGTCTGTTTCTGTTTCATAGATAAATTCATTTGTGTCATATTTTAGATTCGACACATAAGTGATATCATATAGTATTTGTCTTTTTCTGACTTGCTTCACTTATTATAATAATCTCTAGGTCCATCCATATTGCTGCAAATGGCCTTATTTCATTGTTTTTTATGGCTGAGTACTATTCTATTGTATATATATACCACGTCTTTTCTTTTTCTTTTTAACATCTTTATTGGAATATAATTGCTTTACACTGTTGTGTTAGTTTCTGTTGTATAACAAAGTGAATCAGCTATACATATACATATGTTCCCATACCCCCTCCCTCTTGCCTCTCCCTCCCACCCCTCTAGGTGGACACAAAGCACCAAGCTGATCTCCCTGTACTAAGTGGCTGCTTCCCCCTAGCTATCTATTTTACATGTGGTAGTGTATATATGTCCATGCCACTCTCTCACTTTGTCCCAGCTTACCCTTCCCCCTCCCCGTATCCTCAAGTCCATTCTCTATGTCTGCGTCTTTATTCCTGTCCTGCCCCTAGGTTCCTTAGAACCATTTTTTTTTTTTTTTTTAGATTCCACATATATATGTGTTAGCATACGGTATTTGTTTTTCTCTTTCTGACTTCACTCTGTATGACAGACTCTTGGTCCATCCACCTCACTACAAATAACTCAATTTCATTTCTTTTTATGGCTGAGTAATATTCCATTGTATATATGTGCCACATCTTCTTTATCATTTCATCTGTTGATGGACACTTACGTTGCTTCCATGTCCTGGCTATTGTAAACAGTGCTGCAATGAACATTGTGGTACATGACTCTTTTTGAATTATGGTTTTCTCAGGGTATATGCTCAGTAGTGGGATTGCTGAGTTGTATGGTAGTTCTATTTTTAGTTTTTTAAGGAACCTCCATACTGTTCTGCATGGTGGCTGTATCAATTTACATTCCCATGACCACATCTTTATCCATTCTTCAGATGTAATTATTAAGTTAAAATGAGGTCAGACTGGATTAGGGTTGGCCCTAAATCCAATATGACTGATTTCCTTATTAGAAGAGGAGAGCCACAAGGAGACATAGACACACAGGAAAGATGATCATGTGAAGACAGAGGCACAAACTGGAGTTATGCTGCCATAAACCAAGGAATACCAAGGATTTCCGGCCAACACCAGAAGCTAGAAGACACAAGAAAGGATTATTCCTTGTAGCCTTTGGAGGGAAGATTTCAAACTTCTGGCCTCCTCCACAACTGTGAGACAATACATTCCTGTCGTTTTAAGACACCTAGTTTGTGGTAATTTGTTATGGTAGCCCTAGGAAACCGGTATATCTGTTGCTCTCCATCATTTAGAAGTATGGCATGAACTTGTAGGAAAGATACTGAAAGGAGATTCATTTTAATAAGATTTGTTAGATCCTCAGAGAGATTCCAGAAAGAGATTTTGGGCTGTTGGCTATTAAAATAATGTGACCAACCATATCAGTTTTCCCAGGACTAAGGGAGTTTTGGGTACGTGGAACTTTCAGTGAGTGTGAAATTTAGGAAAGTCCCAGGAAATCCAGGACAAATTGTTCACCCCAGGATGGAGGCTTGTCAAAGCAGATTGTCAGAGAGTCCTGAATGACAGTAGCTAAATCAATGTGGTTCTCTAAATTTGGAAAGAACTTAAGTAAAAGTGTGTTAAAACGAATGGTTCTGAACTACTCTTGGCTTTGGCTTTTCATTGGATTTGTGTGTTGAAAGCCAAAATTTGTGTGTTGTTTTTAGACTTCTGAAACAGGAAGATTAGCAAATAATCAAATCTCTTTTACCCAATGAACCTGTTGTTTCCTGTCTATCATGGAAATCAGGAATCAGATATGGTTTCAGGGGAAGCCTGATGATCTGAGTCTGGCCAGATGAACTCCTTTCAAGAAACACAAGGTCATCTCAGAGGAAGCAGGATTTGTATTCCATGACTGAGAAGTGATGGAAGCCAGGACCCAAGGTGACTGAGAGTACCTACCACTCAGGGAATCCTGGAGATGAGCCACTTCTTGTCAAGTCTCATCAGAGAGCCATTCTGATGCATTTTACTGCCTGATGACAAAACTGTTATGTCACAGGAGCCAAACCACCTGGTTGAGTTCTAAGATCCACTCTCCTCATACTGAATTTGGTTATGGGATGAGTCGTGTTACACTTGTGCTTCCTTGTGTCTGTCAGTCATGACAATACTCGTAAGAATGTGCTAGGTTGGAACTATGATTCTTGAAAGAAAACAAATGACTGTGGTGTCTGTGGAAGAAAGGCTTCATCTTTGAAATAATAGGTCATTCATTCTCTCTGATGGAAAGTGCAAACTTTTCTTTAATTAGCAAGTATTTCCTAAAAGCAAGTACCCCACGCATTTAGGAAGAAATTCTAATTAAATATCTGGTCCAATTGGATTGTTGCCAAGAGGCAAAAGGTTTGCTTTCAAGGACACTGAAATTTCAAGTGCTGCCTTGGGGGAAATAGTGATATCACGCTGCATATGCAGGAGTAACTGTGGGGGCCCGAATAGGACAAAATCCATCCTGTTTTTAACGTTCCATATTCCATATTTTTGTTGTTCAACATGGACACTCACTGGAGAATGACATTTTGAAGAGCTATCACAGAGCATTTCATAGGCTCTTTGTAGAGACTAATATTTTTGGTTAAAAGTACTAAATTTGGTTAGGAGTGGGCGGAGGCATTCTTGGGGACCAATATTTGTCTTTATTCTTTGTGTGACTTTTCTATTCCTAGTCGTCTTCTCCTTCTCAGATAAAATCAGAATAAAAGGATTGACTCAGCCCGTTTATTTTCAGGATATTCTGAAAATTGACTAATAACTATAAAGCACTTTTCAATTTAAAAACAAAAAACATTATTAATAAAGAATAGTATTATTAGCTGGCAGCATGTAACCTTAAGGCTCCCAGCCACCGTGCTAGAAGCTGCACTGATATTTACAATCCTGCCAGTTGTTCCCTTTTCTGTAACGTGTATTCCAGATTATGAATCTCTTCCTCACATAACAGAGGCATCTTTATCTTGGTCCTTTTTGGCCACAGTGGTTTTGGCCACAGTGGTAAATGGGGATGTACTGACTGTCAGCCTGACACCTTCATTAACATTCTGCTGACCTCTGCTTCTAAGAAAGAATACCTGGTGCTATGTCAAAAGGCTACAGAATGTTTTTCAAAGCCGTTCCTTTTTCTGGGCAAGGGATGGTGGTAGAGACAATATTTATACCTTTGATTTTATGATTTCCACGTCATAACCAAAGCTGCCAAAGTGACTGAGTTTTAGATTCCACTTGAACTTGGCTTTGTGCAATGCAAGAAAACCTCTCTATTTAAAAACCACTGCCACAAAGTAATAGATAAGTCTCAGGCAGATAATCCTCCCCTAGCACACAACTTAATAAATAAACCATGCAACCCTCTGCATACCACACTGATTTTCCTAAGAAATCTGTTCTATTCAGTCTTTTAATTTCCCCAGTGTTCACAGTCATGCTGGCATTTTCAGCAGATAAGCCCACACACTTTTTCCTTAGGGGAAAAAAAAAAAAGTTTTGACTAAAACAAAATGTGTTCTGTGCTAAATCATTATTTTCAAGCAGTGCCTTTTGTTTTCTTGTTTTTCATATTATCAAAGGGATGAATCTTAATCCTGTGAAGAGCATGGCTGCTGATCATGCCAAAACTGGATCTGCCTTAATGTGAACAACTGCTTTCTACCCCTAACGCTGATGTCAGGCATTGAACACTGCCCAAGAGGATTTGGGAAACCCTAAGTCTCCAAAGCAGAAATAAAGGGAAAGTCTTGTCCAAGATTACTTTAGTAACATGCAGTTACTTGTAATACTAATTTGCATAATGCCCTCCCTTTTAGCAGCGACTTCACTGCTAAAACCAAGTGGTATTATGAAAAAAAAAAAAGTTTCCAGTTGCCTGAGCTCAGAGGCTAACACAGGAATGATGCCCTTGTAACAAAAAGCATAACATCCCTTGTTGGCAGAGCCTCTGAAGGCCTGGTCTGGGTACAATTCTTTTGCACATTCTTTTTACTTTCAGTGGTTGGGATTGAGTTCTTAAAACTGGTCTTGCCAATGACAACCAAAGTTACTTGCCAGAGCAGAAAGCAAAAAAGAAACAAAAAATCTTAAATTATGCATTATCTTTAGAATGGGCCTGAGGTTGGGGTCTGGCCTCTGGGCATCAGCGGAAGAAATTAGAGGAGGTGGAAATTTTCATATGAAAAAAAAAGGCTCAGCAATTTCTTTTAATGTTAAAACCTATAGCTATCCTGCGACTCAGCAAGTCTGCTTCTAGATATTTACTTAGGAGAAATAAAGCATATGTTTACCAAAACACTTGTACAGATATGTCCAGAGCAGCTTATTTATCACGGCCTCAAACTGTAAACGACCCAAATGTCCGTTACCAAGAGGGTGAAAAAACAAACTGTGATATACTCACATAATAACCAATAAAATACAGACATGGATGAACCTTGAAAACATTGAGTGAAAGAAGCCAGATACGAAATAGTACATACTGTCTGATTCCACTTACATGAAGCTCTAGAACAAGCAAGACTAATCTATGGTAATAGAAATTAGAACCAGGGTTGCCTCCGGGTGTTTGTGGTGGGATTCACTGGAGAGGGCATGAGGGACCTTTTTGTGGTGATGGAAATATTTTATATCTTAACCAGCATTATGGTTACATGGATATATACATGTATCAAAACTCATCAAGTATACTCTTAAAAATCTGTGTTTTGTTATATATAAAAATCACCTCAGAGCTGTGACAGGGCGAGTGTCATGGACATACACACACTAACAAACGTAAGGTAGATAGCTAGTGGGAAGCAGCCGCATGGCACAGGGATATCGGCTCGGTGCTTTGTGACCGCCTGGAGGGGTGGGATAGGGAGGGTGGGAGGGAGGGAGATGCAAGAGGGAAGAGAGATGGGAACATATGTACATGTATAACTGATTCACTTTGTTATAAAGCAGAAACTAACACACCATTGTAAAGCAATTTTACCCCAATAAAGATGTTAAAAAAGAAATCATCTCAGTTTGAAAAGAGGAAAAGAAAACAAAGAAAAAAATAGTTCAGATTTTCTCTTGTTCAAGTTCCTAATTGATTAATATGGCAGCAGTCAGCTCATTAGTGGATCATTGCAGCGTGGAAAAAAATTTTTCTCAACCTAATGGTTTGTTTAACTGCGCTCACCAGGAACTCTTAATCCATCAAAAGGATTTTAAAGACCCTAATAATTAGTTTTAGCACTGTGAGAGGACACACAGACACAGTACATCTTCTTGCCAGGATTGACAGATGCTATTTTGATAAGCACAGGAACCATCAGTTCAAGTTATCAGTCATTAGACCAAGAGTTTAGATGAGTAGAATCTTTTTATTTGTTGAGAGTTGATAGGCTGACAGTTTTACACACATGTTTTCTTTCACTCTTTACTTGCCACTACTCCTGTATCTAAAATTATGGAAGGGTTAGATGTGTCCCCACTATCCTGGGCATTTTGCTTCTGAAAGTCATGCCTGAAAATTCAATTGCAGGGCTTTGGCTGGTAGGAATTACACAGGCATTTGGTCCCACCTTGAACAGGTGTCCTCTTAGAGTCATGGGAATTAAGTAAATTAGGAATTTACTTAACCAGAGATGCAAGCAAGTTCCAGTTGCATTAAATTCCAGATTTGTGAATCTAGGAGTCTCAGGAAACTAAGAGAACACTTGAAGATTCATATATGTTCTATGAGCATCAGCTCTAACAAATACAAGCACCTTCTCTTTAGTACTTAACAGTGTTCAAATTCCCTATTTAATATTTGGCCACAGTTGTCACTGAAATAAAGTTATATATTTCGGGACTCTATTGGATGCTGGAAGATTTTCTAGGTTATTTTCTTTCTTGTTTATTTCATAAAAGCACTCATTAATCTGTTCAGGAGTTTCATTTGGAATTGCAGGCATGAGTTGAAAGCCAGATGTAAACTAAATTACAACATGCATAAGGGACCCCTTACAGATGGAAAGTGCATATTTCCGCTGACCTACTCCTCAGGTAACAATTGGGGGGGAGTAAAATATTTATTGTAGACTATGTAATTGCCATTTTATTATTATTTTTTTAACGCTTCAAAATTGTAATCAAACAGCATTGATGGGAGTGAGTAGCAGAGAAAGAGGAAGGGGAAGGAAAATTTGATCCAGAAACCAGTTCATTGAGAAACATGTAGGAAGCTTGTGGGAACTCAGATGAGCTCTCCTTGCTGGGGTAGGTGGGTAGGGCAGGGAGGAGAGAAGTGAAGACACAGGAGTCTACGCTAATTGGAACACACACAAGAGCAGTTGATGGGATAAGCAGAGGCCAGTCTGCAGCCTCAGAAACACCAGCAGTGCCCTAATAATTATAAAATGGAAACATTGTGATGATTGGTTGTACAACCAACTTACAATTTCAGGTCATTCAATATTTTTAGCAGTAATTCTAGGAGACTAAAAGAATTGGGATTGATGTATATACACTAACTAATACGTATAAAATAGATAACTAATGAGACCTGATGTATAGCACCGGGAACTCCACTTCTCTATACAGTAGAAACTAACACAACATTGTAAAAAAACTACACCACAATTAAAAAAAAAAGCTATATTTTAAAACATTTGAATAAGTAACTCCTAAAGCTTAAAACATGGCGTCTTATATAATAATTCACAATAGAATTAAAAGGGAGTTTATGACTTTCCTGATTGGAACTGGCCTGCATTTGGTTACATACTGACACTTGTTTTTATTACAAGGCCAGGTTAGAAATAATAAAATACCTGTTAGGAATTTTAACATTATGAAAACAAGGCAATAAAACAATTTAGTGAATTTGACAGATTTAAAAATGCATAGTTTATTTTGTTAAGATGCAGGTTATCCAAGAGTAACAGCATTCAACACTACAACAAGTAAGTGAGTGGGGAATGAGTTGGTATGTGTGTGTATGTGCTGAACATTTTTTTAAGCAAAATATTTAGTATAGCAGAAATGATTTACCAAACATTTGAAAAACAGATAGTTCCTACCTTATTAAAAAAGTTTCTTTAAAAATAAATAAAAAGGGCTTCCCTGGTGGCACAGTGGTTAAGAATCTGCCTGCCAATGCAGGGGACACGGGTTCAAGCCCTGGTCTGGGACGATCCCACGTGCCATGGAGCAACTAAGCCCGTGCACCACAACTACTGAGCCTGCGCTCTAGAGCCCGCAAGCCACAACTACTGAGCCCAAGTGCCACATCTACTGAAGCCCGTGCACCTAGAGCCCATGCTCCACAACAAGAGAAGCCACCGCAATGAGAAGCCTGCACACTGCAACGAAGGGTAGCCCACGCTCGCCACTAGAGAAAGCCCGCGTGCAGCAACGAAGACCCAACACAGCCAAAAATAAAAACAAATAAATAAATTAATTTATATATAGGAAAATGCACTAATGTGAAGTATATAGTTTGATGGATGTTTTGCATAAATAAATAATTATATATATTCATCACCCCAAAAAATTCCTTCTTTTTTTTTTATAGTCCAAACCTCTTTACAGTCAAAAGTTACTCCCATTCTGATTTCTATCACCATAGATTAATTTCGCCTTTACTTGAACTTCTTAAGGATGGAATCACTCAGTTTGTGCTGCTCTGAGTCTGATTTCTTTTGCTCAATATAATGCTTTCAGAATTCATCCATATTGTTGCATCAGTGATTTTTTTCTTTTTTACTGCTATGTGTTATTTTGTTCTGCTGAAATTTGTTTATCCATTCTCTAGTTGAAAATTTGGGTGGTTTTTGCTTTGGAACTATGGGGAATGGAGCCGTTATAAACACAGTGGTTGTGAATCTTTTGGGGACATATGCACTCGTTTCCAAGTCCCACCCTAGGGATGGTGATTCAGTAGTTCTTTAGCCTCTCTTTCAAGCCTCCCCCACTCCCCATGCCCCCTCTCCCTTGCGATTCTGGTTATTGGTCAGGTTTGGGAAGTTTCACCCAAGATGGCAGGTGCCAAACATGAATATAATTCAGGGAATCAAATTACGATCTTGAAAATCAAAAGTCCACTTAAAATTTGATTGTGCAAGCTGAGAGGCTTTATTTTATTTTAATGACAAGCCTTGGATAGCTCTTTGGCCAGTTGTTCTGAGGTGGAATTCAATTTGCCCTTTGCCCTGTATTATAGAGCACTAATCTGGGTTCTGGGGGCCCAGTCTGCTATAAGGAGGAAGGGGGACTTGTTTTGCTTCCTGCTAGGAATGGGAATGCCTTGAGTGTTTGTCTTCTTTCCCATGCAAAACTCAGATGACCCTTCTAGCTTTGGTAAGTAGTCACTGACACTCCTGACTGAGGGAGCTACAGACTCAAGCAGTTTCTATGCCTCTTGAGGCTGCTAAGAACACTGTGTCATATTTGTTTTCTTAAGAAGTGGCCTCCCAAGATGTGAATCCTCAAGGCCCCTGTTTCCCCTGTCTTGTGGGTAAAACTAGGTTTTATCTTTTTTTTCTAATGCTGTGGCTCTATCATCACCAAGGCTCCTTCCAGGCCTGGGCCAGCCAGTGCTCAAAAAAAGTTCTGGGCAGCCCGATTCTGCTGCCCCCAGATCAAGCCCCGTTCCAAAGAGGAACACAGCCAGCCCTACACCTAGAGATACTTTCCAGTTGCTCTCACCTTTGGTAAAACCTCAGCTCCTTAAATAGCTTCTCTTTTGTTTTCCCTGATCAAAGAACTACTTTGTGTACCTCAGACTATATTTCATTGTCACCTGCATTTTCTTGGGTTGTGGAAAACAATTCTGCTTCAATTAAGGAAATAAATAGAGATTTCTAGGTTTTTCTAATTTTCTTTTATCTACTCAGTGTTCTGAGAGATAACAAGTTCTTTCATTTTGAAGAAACACTAAAGTTTCTCTGAAATTCTTTATCCTTCCAAGTATGATTTTCAGATAAATTGATGTATTCAATTTTCTCCTGTCCAGATGGTCACATTCAAAACTGCAATGCCATTCCTCTTGGAGATAAAACAGAAGGTTTTCATAAGGGAAGTGGTTCCACTTTTATGAAGTGGTCCTTTTCAATCAATTGAATCAGTAGCCACAGCTTGAGACCCGACCTAGGTAAAATTGTAAAGTGGCTGGTGTCCACTACTTTTTGATTCAATGTGTATTTTTCCTCCTTGAAAAGCTAACTCATGCCCACAAAATGATCTGATACTTATTAAGATGCAAATGTCTGTGCATCTTAACATAACAGTCTTCATGGGGCAATTTACATTTTAACATCCATCATACCAGAAGATCAGTAGTAGAATGTTGGTTATCAGCCAGCATGAGTGTTCCTAGGGCAACAGGAGCTCTAGTCCCTAAAATGCATAACTGTTGGAACTATGAGGCTTTCTGAGGTCTACCTGCTTAGTTAGGATTCCGTAAGACATTCCAGGTGTTTTGGATTTTGAAGACTGAGGCATATATTCTATGATCACCCTTTGTAGACAGAATCTATTTCGAGAGTTGGTTTGTTTTCCTTGATGTTCATTGTTCGTCTCTTGCAGATAACTGCCATATGCAATATTTTTACAGGCATGGAAGAAAACACAGTCCTAAATCTCTAATGGATCCCAGTACAGATACATTGGAAATAAGAATGAGGCTCTTGCCAGACTTGGGCTTCAGTCCTCGCTCCTTAGTTGAGGAGTTGACAGTTGTAATGGATGGTAAGAGACAAGGTAATATTCAAGGAGCCAATTCTGGTTTCATTTTGTGCTTCATTGCTCATCTTGATTCTGTGCTGCCAGAAGTGAGGTGCCTCAATATCCCTCCCACATAAGGATTACATTCTGTTTGCCATTTCTATAGAACCCATCCTTTTAAGAAGATTTACACCCCTCATTTCACATTTCAGGCCATGCTACAGAAAAGTCATTAGTGTTCCTAATTTGTGGATGGGGAATCTGAGATATTCTATTTTGGGGTCTAGTATGTTTCCCTTAACTATGTGTTTCTTTTCAAATTAGGGTACATGTACATTTTTAAAAATTATTACCATTAGTGGTTAACGTTGTATAGTACTTTAAACTTTCCAAATCATTTCTATATTGATTGTTGATCCCTCCAGATGGAAGAAATGAGTTTGCACAAGGATCATAATGTTAGAAGATGCTATCTGGCTGTTAAATAAAATAAAACAAGGAATGGAGAGAAAGAGAGGCTGATTGTTTCCAGAGGTAGTTAAGTAGAGCAAAGTGAAGAGTGGGCTAGGGCTGAATATTAACCACAAGAGCTATTATAGATTGAGTGGTTTCTGTGTGCTGGGCACAGTGTGAAGCCCCACGTAGACTTTTTCCATTCATCTTAACAACAATCCTGTGTTGAAAATCCTATCATCCCTGTTGTATAGAGGAGGAATTTAGGCTTAGAGAAGTTAGAGAAGTCGCTCAAGGTTACACAGTTAATAAATGCTGGAGCCAGGATTGAAAGCCCAAGTTCTTAACCATCATGCTCTACTGCTTATATTATTTGAGTCCTGTAACAAACTCTACTTGGTCTTGCTCTTTGTTTACCAAGCACAGACTAGGCTAGCTGAGACGTATTTGTCATTACAAATTAATAAATTCCTTTTCTGATTTAATTTTAAAAAATGATAGCTGAACTTTACTGAGTGCTTAGTACGTGCCAAGCTTTGTTTTGAGCCCTTTGCATGTATTGACTCATTTAGTCATCATGACCATCTTTGAGGATGTTACTATTACTATCTCCATTTTACACACAAGGAAATATAGCCCAGAGAGGTTCAGTACTTGGCCCAAGGTAGCACAGCCAGCAGGTAGGGGAGCTGGAGTTTGAATCTAGGTAGACTGGCCTCAGTGTCTCAGCTCACAACCACTCTCCTATACTGGCTATAAGCGAGTGGGTGTTACGAACCTGGGTTATGCAAGTCCTTTTTAGAGAACAGTCTACTCATGGTGTGATGGCACATTTGGTGTCTGAGCCTGCAAGTCCAGTATTCAAACCCTGGGCCTGGAAATATTCATTAAACTAAAGAATGTCACCCTGTGAGGCTTCTAAGGAGACAGCCTGCTGGTTTCCCTGGAGATAACCCTGAACCCACAGTTGGCCATCTTTTAAAACACTACACACATGCTCTATGGGAGATAATGAATGAAAATTATGTACTGCAGATGTGGTGCTGTAGGGCCCCAGAAGGAAGTCAGCAGCAGGAGAGGTAGAGACAGCTTCACTTGGCTGGAGGTGTCTGAGTGGAAAGGGAAGGAATGAGGCATGAGGAGAGGATGAAGCAAAGGTGAATGGGGATGGGGGAGATGGATGTGAGAGAAGGGTCACCTCTCTTAAGAGCAGGGAGAACAGGTGAGCAGGTAAGGAGAGGCTGGATCATGGAGAGAGCTGAGAGTTCACAAGTGATGTTGGAGATCACAAGGTGCTAATGTCAAGATGAAAGGGGCGTTCAAGGGAGATGCTCTGGTGGGAAGGTCTGGAGGTGTGTTTTGGGAGAGCAAGTCATTTGCTTGAAGAGATGTTCAATGTAAGATGTAAGTTTAGAAACATGAGAATAGGAATGCAGGTTGAAATGCTGGAACTGTCTTTATTTCATTTTATTTTCTCTTTGTCACATGGTTATGAATTTTCTGAGGTTAAACCAGTGTGGGAGAGGAAGGTCTGAAATAGAAACAGAGGTATCCTGAATGCCAAAGTAGGAAGAGCCACTTTCCCTACCTCCCTTTGGGAGGATTTCATTGGGTCTGTGTGCCCAGTGGGTACATCAAGCCTTGCTTTTATATGACAAACAAATGTTTGTACAGTAATTTAGTGTACCCTAATTTAGTTCTAATGGGCCACCAGCCCTTGACTTCTAGCTCTTCTTTATCACTCCCAGGGTTGCACTGAGAACTGCTCATAATGGATGGGGCATTCTCTGCCTCAGGGCTTCTGAAGGGAGACCCATGGGAAGGATCTGCTCAGTGACAGTTTGAACTTGTGCTGTGGAGGAGGGGACAATGTCATTTTGTTTTTGAAATGGGTCCCAGGAACATAGTGCGCTTAACTCTCCTCTCAGTATCTGTTGCTGGCTGGCTGGGATGTGGAGTCTGCTCCTCTCTCCCACTCCTTCGTGTTCCTTCGGGCTTGTAGTCAGAGAATCAGGATATTTCTGGAGAGACTATGCAGACCTGTTAGAACAGCCTTCTCCTGGTTTCACGCTGTCCTTTCACCTCTCTGACTGCCCCTTTGCAGTAGTTTTTTCCTGGCACCTCTATGTGTACGCATTCTAAATGCTGGCATTTATCTATCCAGGGTTCTAGCCTCAGCCATCTCCTCCCCCCTTCCCACTCACACTCTCAGTGTGAACGCCTTTACAACCATCCTTCACCCATGTGTCCATGGCTTTCATGGTTGTATCTCCCTCTTGTCCAGAATGCTCTTTTAAAGCATGGTGGAATAGGACTGGGGATCAGGAAAGCTGTTCCCAAGTCATCACAGGACAAGTCACCTTTGTTATTTTCAGGGCCAAAGACTGAAGCCCCAACTTTGCCTGAGCACTACAAAATAAATGGCCATGATTATTGGTGGTGGTAGTGGGTGGGGGTGGAATATGAGAAAGTAGAGATAAATCAGTGTGAATCCATTTCCAACACTGGAAAGACAACAGCCAATGCCTGCCCTGCTCTTTGCAAAGGAGGCACAGTGTGCTCAAATGGAACATATCTGAGTGTTCTTATCAGTACGTCCTTTGATAGAAATTAGATCAGTGGGCGATCTCACTGACTCTACCCTGTCCTGTAAAAGGGCCACTGTGACACAGACCAACCAATCAACAAAATGTTAGCTCTACAAATTCTTCAGTAAACATTTAATCTTCTTTCCTACAGCATTTGTAAACATCATTTATGAACTATAACATATATACACACATATATACACATATATACACATGTATACACACATAGATATATATATAATATAAGCTTGATGAATTTTTACCAAATAAACATACCAATATTACTATCACTCAGGTTAAAAACTACATTATTACAACCCTATAAACTTCCCCCTTGCTCTCTCCCAGTCGTTACCCTTTCCCAAAAGGTAACCTATTCTGTCTTTATATAAGATTTATGTTAGTGGATTCATAGAGCTTTTAATCTTTTGTGCCTGGATTCTGTCTTTCAACATTATGCTTTTAAGGTTTTTATGTGTTGTTTTGAATAGCTGTAGTTAATTCATTTTTAGTCTGAATATAACACAATTTATTTATCCTGTTTGCTGTTGAGGGACATATGTACTGTTTTCAGTTTCTGGCTATTTCACATAATGTGCCATGAGCATCTGTGCAAGTGTCTGGTGCTCACAAGCACGTATTTCTGTGAGCTGTATAACTTGAAGTGAAAATGCTGGGTCAAAGGATGTGCATAACTTCAGACTGAGTGGATAATGACAAAATTTCCCAAAGTGGTTGCACAGTTTGCATCCATACCAGCAATGCTGGAGAGTTTTCATTATTCTATATCCCCACAAATACGTGCTATTCTCTGTTTTGGAACAGCAGCAACTAATAGCCAATATAATGGTGTGTAATGATATACCACTGTGATTTTAAAGTGAATTTTCCTAATCACTAATGATGTTGAATGTATTTATCGTGGTCTGAGTGCGGGTTGGAAGAAGAATTTCCAGACACGAAGTATTTTAGAAAAGAGTGAGTTTCTTGAGAACAAAGAACAGAGTTAGTGAGGGGTGCTGCAAATACAGTGGGCCGACTTCCCGATCCTCTTTGTGAGCTAGTAGCCAACTTTTATAGCCTTAGGACAAAGAGAATTCCTGCTGGCAAGATGGCATTAGGTCATTCTTGTCAGGATGCTATGAGGTTACTACATGGTGATTATTTTGCTTAATACGGAGTCGGGGGGCTGTCCGGTTTAGATTAGGAGAGCCCACGGCAACAGTTGCAGTGGGGGCTTGGTTAATTCTGGAATTTTTGTCCTGTGTCCTTGATACAGTGTGTCCTTGATGTAGGGCTCAACAGTATTTCGTAAGTTTATCAGTTATTTGGATGTCCTCTTTTATGCCTTTTGTCAATTATTTAAAACTGGTTGCTGAATGTAAAATGGATGGCTAGTGGGAAGCTATAGCACAGGGAGATCAGCTTGATGCTTTGTGATGACATAGAGGGGTGGGATAGGGAGGGTGGGAGGGAGACGCAAGAGGGAGGGGATATGGGGATATATGTATACGTATAGCTGATTCAATTTGTTGTACAGCAGAAACTAACACAACATTGTAAAGCAATTATACTCCAATAAAGATATAAAAAAATACAACTGGTTGCTGTTTTTTCCTATTGATTTACAGTGGTGCTTTATATATTTGAAATATAAGTCCTTTGTCTAATATATGGCTTGCAAACATCTTCTACTTTTCACTCCTAAAGTTGGCTTCTGATAAACAGAATAATGTAGTCTTTATGATCTTTCCCTCTAGGCTTATTGCTCTTTAGGCTCTGTTTAAGAAAGGTTATAGGGCTTCCCTGGTGGCGCAGTGGTTGAGAGTCCGCCTGCCGATGCAGGGGACACGGGTTCGTGCCCCGGTCTGGGAAGATCCCACATGCCGCGGAGCGCCTGGGCCCGTGAGCCATGGCCGCTGAGCCTGCACGTCCAGAGCCTGTGCTCCGCAATGGGAGAGGCCACAACAGTGAGAGGCCCGTGTACCGCAAAGAAAAAAAAAGAAAAAAGAAAGGTTATAAAGATATGCCTTATGCTATCATCTATTTACCTTATATTTTTACCTTCTGAGTGGAAAGGGAAGGAATGAGGATCTAATTTGGATCTATTCTATCTGGAATTAACGTGTGTGTGTGTGTGTGTGTGTGTGTGTGTGTGTGTGTATCCTATGTGATAAAGATTCATTTTTTAAAATATGGATGTCTCATTCACCCAAGAAATATTTAATGTAAAGATCATACTTTCCTATCACTCTACCAATGTCATTGTTCTTCAAGATTGCTGTGACTATTGTAGAGCCCTTGAATTTTCATATCAATTTTAGAATCACCTTGTCATTTTTCATTAAAAAATTTCAGGAGAACTTTGAATGGGATTGTATGAGATCTATAGGTCAATATGGAGGAAAACTGACATCTTTGCAACACTGAGTCTTCCATTACTTAATTAGGAAATTTCTCTCTACATCTTTAGTTTCTCTCAGTAATGCTTTTGTGCTTTCTATATTGAGTTTTGAACATCTTTCATTCGATTTATTTCTTTGTATTACTTTTCTAGGTATAAGTATCATTTAAAAATAGTGTCATGTTAAAAAGTTTCATTTTCAAATTCTTTTTGAATGATATGTAAAAATACAATTTGTTTTGGTATCTCAATGATTTTGCTAAATTCACTTATTAATTCTAATAGATCACATATATTCTTTTAGGTTTCCGTATTATTATGTCACCTGTGTCATCTTCCGTTCCTTTTTTTTTTTTTTTTACATCTTTATTGGAGTATAACTGCTTTACAATGGTGTGTTAGTTTCTGCTTCATAACAAAGTGAATCAGTTATACATATACATATGTTCCCATATCTCTTCCCTCTTGCGTCTCCCTCCCTCCCACCCTCCGTATCCCACCCCTCCAGGCGGTCACAAAGCACTGAGCTGATCTCCCTGTGCTATGCGGCTGCGTCCCACTAGCTATCTACCTTACGTTTGGTAGTGTATATATGTCCATGCCTCTCTCTCGCTTTGTCACAGCTCACCCTTCCCTCACCCCATATCCTCAAGTCCATTCTCTAGTAGGTCTGTGTCTTTATTCCTGTCTTACCCCTAGGTTCTTCATGACATTATTTTTCTTAAATTCCATATATATGTGTTAGCATACGGTATTTGTCTTTCTCTTTCTGATGTACTTCACTCCGTATGACAGACTCTAGGTCTATCCACCTCATTACAAATAGCTCAATTTCGTTTCTTTTTATTCCATTGTATATATGTGCCACATCTTCTTTATCCATTCATCCGATGATGGACACTTAAGTTGTTTCCATCTCCGGGCTATTGTAAATAGAGCTGCAATGAACATTTTGGTACATGACTCTTTTTGAATTATGGTTTTCTCAGGGTATATGCCCAGTAGTGGGATTGCTGGGTCATATGGTAGTTCTATTTGTAGTTTTTTAAGAAACCTCCATACTGTTCTTCACAGTGGCTGTATCAATTTACATTCCCACCAGCAGTGCAAGAAGGTTCCCTTTTCTCCACACCCTCTCCAGCATTTATTGTTTCTAGATTTTTTGATGATGGCCATTCTGACTGGTGTGAGATGATATCTCATTGTAGTTTTGATTTGCATTTCTCTAATGATTAATGATGTTGAGCATTCTTTCATGTGTTTGTTGGCAGTCTGTATATCTTCTTTGGAGAAATGTCTATTTAGATCTTCTGCCCATTTTTGGATTGGGTTTTTTGTTATTGAGCTGCATGAGCTGCTTATAAATTTTGGAGATTAATCCTTTGTCAGTTGCTTCATTTGCAAATATTTTCTCCCATTCTGAGGGTTGTCTTTTGGTCTTGTTTATGGTTTCCTTTGCTGTGCAAAAGCTTTTAAGTTTCATTAGGTCCCATTTGTTTATTTTTGTTTTTATTTTCATTTCTCTAGGAGGTGGGTCAAAAAGGATCTTGCTGTGATTTATGTCATAGAGTGTTCTGCCTATGTTTTCCTCTAAGAGTTTGATAGTTTCTGGCCTTACATTTAGGTCTTTAATCCATTTTGAGCTTATTCTTGTGTATGGTGTTAGGGAGTGATCTAATCTCATACTTTTACATGTACCTGTCCAGTTTTCCCAGCCCCACTTATTGAAGAAGCTGTCCTTTCTCCAACATACATTCCTGCCTCTTTTATCAAAGATAAGGTGACCATATGTGCGTGGGTTTATCTCTGGGATTTCTATCCTGTTCCATTGATCTATCTTTCTGTTTTTGTGCCAGTACCATACTGTCTTGATTACTGTAGCTTTGTAGTATAGTCTGAAGTCAGGGAGCCTGATTCCTCCAGCTCCATTTTTCATTCTCAAGATTGCTTTGGCTATTCGGGGTCTTTTTTGTTTCCATACAAATTGTGAAACTTTTTGTTCTAGTTCTGTGAAAAATGCCAGTGGAAGTTTGACAGGGATTGCATTGAATCTGTAGATTGCTTTGGGTAGTAGAGTCATTTTCACAATGTTGATTCTTCCAATCCAAGAACATGGTATATCTCTCCATCTATTTGTATCATCTTTAATTTCTTTCATCAGTGTCTTATAATTTTCTGCATACAGGTCTTTTTGTCTCCTTAGGTAGGGTTATTCCTAGATATTTTATTCTTTTTGTTGCAATGGTAAATGAGAGTGTTTTCTTGATTTCACTTTCAGATTTTTCATCATTAGTGTATAGGAATGCCAGAGATTTCTGTGCATTAATTTTGTATTCTGCTACTTTAAGAAATTCATTGATTAGCTCTAGTAGTTTTCTGGTAGCATCTTTAGGATTCTCTTTGTATAGTATCATGTCATCTGCAAACAGTGAGAGCTTTACATCTTCTTTTCTGATTTGGATTCCTTTTATTTCCTTTTCTTCTCTGATTGCTGTGGCTAAAACTTCCAAAGCTATGTTGAATAAGAGTGGTGACAGTGGGCAACCTTGTCTTGTTCCTGATCTTAGTGGAAATGCTTTCAGTTTTTCACCACTGAGGATGATGTTGGCTGTGGGTTTGTCATATATGGCCTTTATTATGAGGAAAGTTCCCTCCATGCCTACTTTCTGCAGGGTTTTTATCATAAATGGGTGTTGAATTTCGTTGAAAGCTTTCTCTGCATCTATTGAGATGATCATATGGTTTTTCTCCTTCAATTTGTTAATATGGTGTATCACGTTGATTGATTTGCATATATTGAAGAATCCTTGCATTCCTGGAATAAACCCCACTTGATCATGGTGTATGATCCTTTTAATGTGCTGTTGGATTCTGTTTGCTAATATTTTGTTGAGGAATTTTGCATCTATGTTCATCAGTGATATTGGCCTGTAGTTTTCTTTCTTTGTGACATCCTTGTCTGGTTTTGGTATCAGGGTGATGGTGGCCTCGTAGAATGAGTTTGGGAGTGCTCCTCCCTCTGCTATATTTTGGAAGAGTTTGAGAAGGATAGGTGTTAGCTCTTCTCTAAATGTTTGATAGAATTCGCCTGTGAAGCCATCTGGTCCTGGGCTTTTGTTTGTTGGAAGATTTTAAATCACAGTTTCAATTTCAGTGCTTCTGATTGGTCTGTTCATATTTTCTATTTCTTCCTGATTCACTCTAGGCAGGTTGTGCATTTCTAAGAATTTGTCCATTTCTTCCAGGTTGTCCATTTTATTGGCATAGAGTTGCTTGTAGTAATCTCTCATGAACCTTTGTATTTCTGCAGTGTCAGTTGTTACTTCTTTTTCATTTCTAATTCTCTTGATTTGAGTCTTCTCCCTTTTTTCTTGATGAGTCTGGCTAATGGTTTATCTATTTTGTTTATCTTCTCAAAGAACCAGCTTTTATTTTTATTGATCTTTGCTATCGTTTCCTTCATTTGTTTTTCATTTATTTCTGATCTGATTTTTATGATTTCTTTTCTTCTGCTAACTTTGGGGGTTTTTTTGTTCTTCCCTCTCTAATTGCTTTAGGTGCAAGGTTAGGTTGTTTATTCGAGATGTTTCCTGTTTCATAAGGTAGGATTGTATTGCTATAAACTTCCATCTTAGAACTGCTTTTGCTGCATCCCATAGATTTTGGGTTGTTGTGTCTCCATTGTCATTTGTTTCTAGGTATTTTTTTATTTCCTCTTTGATTTCTTCAGTGATCACTTCGTTATTAAGTAGTGTATTGTTTAGCCTCCATGTGTTTGTATTTTTTACAGATCTTTTCCTGTAAATGATATCTAGTCTCATAGCATTGTGGTCAGAAAAGATACTTGATACAATTTCAATTTTCTTAAATTTACCAAGGCTTGATTTGTTACCCAGGATATGATCTATCATGGAGAATATTCCATGAGCACTAGAGAAAAATGTGTATTCAGTTGTTTTTGGATGGAATGTCCTATACATATCAATTAAGTCCATCTTCTTTAATGTATCATTTAAAGCTTGTGCCTCCTTATTTATTTTCATTTTAGATGATCTCTCCATTGGTGAAAGTGGGGTTTTAAAGTCCCCAGTATGAATGTGTTACTGTCGATTTCCCCTTTTATGGCTGTTAGTATTTGCCTTATGTATTGAGGTGCTCCTATGTTGGGTGCATAAATATTTACAATTGTTATATCTTCTTCTTGGATCGATCCCTTGATCATTATGTAGTGTCCTTCTTTGTCTCTTCTATAGTCTTTATTTTAAAGTCTATTTTGTCTGATATGAGAATTGCTACTCTAGCTTTCTTTTGGTTTCCATTTGCATGAAATATCTTTTTCCATCCCCTTACTTTCAGTCTGTATGTGTCTCTAAGTCTGAAGTGGGTCTCTTGTAGACAGCAAATATATGGGTCTTGTTTTTGTATCCATTCAGCCAATCTGTGTCTTTTGGTGGGAGCATTTAGTCCATTTACATTTAAGGTAATTATCGATATGTATGTTCTTATTCCCATTTTCTTAATTGTTTTGGGTTCGTTATTGTAGGTCTTTTCCTTCTCTTGTGTTTCTTGCCTAGAGAAGTTCCTATAGCGGTTGTTGTAGAGCTGGTTTGGTGGTGCTGAACTCCCTCAGCTTTTGCTTGTCTGTAAAGGTTTTAATTTCTCCATCAAATCTGAATGAGATCCTTGCTGGGTAGAGTAACCTTGGTTGCAGGTTTTTCTCCTTCATCACTTTAAATATGTCCTGCCAGTCCCTTCTGGCTTGCAGAGTTTCTGCTGAAAGATCAGCTGTTAACCTTATGGGGATTCCCTTGTGTGTTATTTGTTGTTTTTCCCTTGCTGCTTTTAATATGCTTTCTTTGTATTTAATTTTTGACAGTTTGATTAATATGTGTCTTGGCGTATTTCTCCTTGGATTTATCCTGTATGGGACTCTCTGTGCTTCCTGGACTTGATTAACTATTTCCTTTCCCATATTAGAGATGTTTTCAACTATAATCTTTTCAAGTATTTTCTCAGTCCTTTTCTTTTTCTCTTCTTCTTCTGGAACCCCTAAAATTCGAATGTTGGTGCGTTTAATGTTGTCCCAGAGGTCTCTGAGACTGTCCTCAGTTCTTTTCATTCTTTTTTCTTTATTCTGCCCTGCAGTAGTTATTTCTACTATTTTATCTTCCAGGTCACTTATCCATTCTTCTGCCTCAGTTATTCTGCTATTGATCCCATCTAGAGTATTTTTCATTTCATTTATTGTGTTGTTCATCATTGTTTGTTTCATCTTTAGTTCTTCTAGGTCCTTGTTAAATGTTTCTTGCATTTTCTCTATTCTATTTCCAAGATTTGGGATCATCTTTACTATCATTATTCTGAATTCTTTTTCAGGTAGACTGCCTATTTCCTCTTCATTTGTTAGGTCTGGTGGGTTTTTATCTTGCTCCTTCAACTGCTGTGTGTTTTTCTGTCTTCTCATTTTGCTTATCTTACTGTGTTTGGGGTCTCCTTTTTGCAGGCTGCAGGTTTGTAGTTCCTGTTGTTTTTGGTGTCTGTCCCCACTGGCTAAGGTTAGTTCAGTGGGTTGTGTAGGCTTGCTTTTGGAGGGGACTAGTGCCTGTGTTCTGATGGATGAGGCTGGATCTTGTCTTTATGGTGGGCAGGTCCACGTCTGGTGGTGTGTTTTGGGGTGTCTGTGGACTTATTATGATTTTAGGTAACCTCTCTGCTAATGGGTGGGGTTCTGTTCCTGTCTTGCTAGTTGTTTGCCATAGGATGTCCAGCACTGTAGTTTGCTGGTCGTTGAGTGAAGCTGGGTGCTGGTATTGATATGGAGATCTCTGGGAGATTTTCACCGTTTGATATTATGTGGAGCTGTGAGGTCTCTTGTGGACCAGTGTCCTGAAGTTGGCTCTCCGATGCACAGCACTGACTCCTGGCTGCAGCACCAAGAGCCATTCATCCACACAGCTCAGAATAAAAGGGAGAAAAAGTAGAAAGAAAGAATTAGTAAAAGTAGAAAGAAAGAAAGAAAGAGAGAAAGGAAAGGAGGGAGGGAGGAAGGAAGGAAGGAGGGAAGGAAGGAAAAGAAGAAAGAAAGAAGACAAAGTAAAATAAGATAAAATATAATAACGTTATTAAAATAAAAAAATAAGAGAAAAAAAACGGACAGATTGAACCGTAGGACAAATGGTGGAAGCAAAGCTATAGAGACAAAATCTCACACAGAAGCATACATATACACACTCACAAAAAGAGGAAAAGGGGAAAAAATCATAAATCTTGCTCTCAAAGTCCACCTCCTTATTTTGGGATGATTCGTTGTCTATTCATGTATTCCACGGATGCAGGGTACATCAAGTTGATTGTGGAGCTTTAATCCACTGCTTCTGAGGCTGCTGGGAGAGATTTCCCTTTCTCTTCTTTGTTCTCACAGCTCCCAGGGGCTCAGCTTTGGATTTGGCCGCACCTCTGCGTGTAGGTCGCTTGAGGGCGTGTGTTCTTCGCTCAGACAGGACGGGGTTAAAGGAGCCGCTGATTCGGGGGCTCTGGCTCACTCAGGCCGGGGGAGGGAGGGGCATGGAATGCGGGGCGAGCCTGCGGCGACAGAGGCCTGCGTGACGTTGCACCAGCCTGAGGCGCGCTGTGTGTTCTCCCGGAGGAGTTGTCCCTGGATCCTGGGACCCTGGCAGTAGCGGGCTGCACAGGCTCCCCGGAAGGGATGTGTGGATAGTGACCTGTGCTCGCACACAGGCTTCTTGGTGGCGGCAGTAGCAGCCTTAGCGTCTCATGCCCGTCTCTGGGGTCCGCGCTTTTAGCCGCGGCTCGCGCCCGTCTCTGGAGCTCCTTTAAGCAGCGCTCTTAATCCCCTCTCCTCGCGCACCAGGAAACAAAGAGGGAAGAAAAAGTCTCTTGCCTCTTCGGCAGGTCCAGACTTTTCCTCGGACTCCCTCCCGGCCAGCCGTGGCGCACTAGCTCCCTGCAGGCTGTGTTCACGCCGCCAACCCCAGTCCTCTCCCGGAGCTCCGACCGAAGCCCGAGCCTCAGCTCCCAGACCCCGCCCGCCATGGCGGGTAAGCAGAAAAGCCTCTCGAGCTGGTGAGTGCCGGTCGGCCCTGACCCTCTGTGCGGGAATCTCCCCGCTTTGCCCTCCGCACCCCTGTTGCTGTGCTCTCCTCCGCGGCCCCGAAGCTTTCCCCCTCTGCCACCCGCAGTCTCCGCCCGCGAAGGGGCTTCCTAGTGTGTGGAAACTTTTCCTCCTTCACAGCTCCCTCCCACTGGTTCAGGTCGCGTCCCTATTCTTTTGTCTCTGTTTATTCTTTTTTCTTTTGCCCTACCCAGGTACGTGGGGAGTTTCTTGCCTTTTGGGAGGTCTGAGGACTTCTGCCAGCGTTCAGTAGATGTTCTGTAGGAGTTGTTCCACGTGTAGATGTATTTCTGGTGTATCTGTGGGGAGGAAGGTGATCTCCGCGTCTCACTCTTCCGCCATCTTCCCGGAAGCCCTATTGTGTGCATTTATTTGAGCATAAGTCAGGAGTTAGGTTAACTGTTACACGGTGATCTCATTTCTATAAGGTTTGATCAGAACAGAAATGGGCAAACAGGAAAGGGGCAAAAGAGCTGCTGACAAATTCCTACTTGTCAAACATCATTCCATTTGTATGGGATTAGGGATGAAAGTCTGTCTTCTGTAACTTCATGCTGACATAGGGAGTCGTATTCTTAGAGTGGAAGATGTTGACATGTGTCTGTAGCATCTCTTTGCTGACCATTTTAGTTGCCTGCTTATATACAGGCAGAGCAAGCTACAATTATTTTGATGCCCCCAAAGATACAGATTATTATGAGTAGTAAAGTTAATCCCGTTCTCTTGAGCCCAGTACTTGGGACTGTGTTAGCCATAGATGGAGCAGCTTATGTCATGGCTACAATCTGGTCATCATGCAGTTAGCTTTTCTCTCTCTGGTGGCAGTTATAGTATCTGTAAAACAACGAAGGAAAGTGCATCAGACACTGAGTCTCTGACACTATTGTCCTAATCATTAGCCATTTGAACCTGATACTTTGCGACTCAGGGAGGGTTGAGAGACTTCAGCTTTTCTACAAACAAGAGGCAGGGGACATGGAGGGGGCCTTTGTACTTGGCGGGGATGGCTCAGGGTTCTCTTCTGTTTCATCAGCATCTTATGGAGATTGTTAGAAATAAAAATTCTTGGGCCCCATCCCAGACTTACTAAAGCCTCATCTCTTGGAGTGGGGCCTGGGAACCTATGTTCTAATGTGCTTTCCAGGTGGTCTTCATGTTTGATAAATTCTGCTTTGAAATGTTCTGCTCTGTCCTCTTGATGGGGTGCCTCCATCCCCAGGCTTTAAAACTCTCTGCCCTGAGTCTGTTTCCAGAACTTGTGTGGGTCTCTCCCCCAGGTCCATCAAGGAGTAGTTGTTTTTGGCGGCTGTGGATGAGTATGGACATTTGAAGGTGTCCACATACATGTATACCAGGTCCCTTGCCAGATAGCATGGAGCTGAGGGAAGGAAGAGAAGGACAGTGAGCCACAGGTTGGGGGCTGGATTTTCCGTTCTTCTAGTTCTAAATTTGAACTTACCTTCTGGGTCATTTTGAAGCTAAATTTATTAAGATAGCAGTAGAGAACATATTTCATTTAACTGTTTGCTAGTTTGATATATACCATTTCAACATTCAGATATATGATATGAGGGTCTCTATTTGTGACCTCTGCCCAGGCCTGCAAATATTAAGGTGGAGCCTGCTGTGAAGTTTTACTATTAGTTTCCCTTCTGTGTTTTCCACTAGGCTGGAACTCCTTGGGAGTAAAGACTGGGTTTTTTTCGCCCCTAACTCCATTGCCTCCTGCAGTGCCTGGCATAAGTGACTTAGCAAATGTGTGCCAAATAATAAGTAAATGAATAAGTAAATGAATGCCTTTGTGAAAATCGGTGCTGTCAGGGAAACCTTGTTGGGGAGGTACTGGCCCCACATGGGGTTTGTCCTTTGAGCAGGACCAGTGAGACCATTGCAGGCAGATGGAGTGTCCTCAAGCAGGCAACACTCTCTGCTATTATCACATAAATTGTTAGAATTAGGGAAAATAAAGGGGGTATAACATCGACATGATATCATCTGATGGAACAGATTCACCAGACCAAATAAAGCTAAGCGGGCTCTGAAGTCCAAGCAAGGTGGCAAAGAGAACCAAATGCCATAGATTAATTAGAAGTAATGAAAACAGCTATCAAACTAGTCTAAAGTCTTGGCTTACTACAGTTACGTGTTCAGTACAAACTAGTTAAATTAGCAGTTCCCAGGTGTTGGCTTTGCAGACTATATAAATTATGCATTGAGGCAAGAAACTCTGTCCATACCAGGGCCTTATTTTGGTGGTTCTTTTTGTTTTGTGGTTTTCTGTGTGGCATCTGTTTGTTTTTTCTTTTAATTAAAATATAGTTGATTTACAATATTATGTTAGTTTCAGGTGTACTACATGATTTGACATTTGAATACATTATGAAATGATCATCATAATAAGTCTAGTAACCATCTGTCCCTATACAAAGTTATTATGATATTATTGACAACATTCTTTATGTGGTATATTGCATCATTGTGGCTTGTTTATTATATAACTGGAGGTTTGTATCTCTTAATCTCCTTCACCTGTTTCAACTACCTCTCTCTCCCCCCTCCCTTCTGGCAACCACCATTTGTTCTCTGTACCTATGAGTCTGTTTTTGTTTTGTCTTGCTTGTTATGCATTTTAGATTCCACATATAAGTAAGATCATGTGGTACTGGTATTTCTCTGCCTGACTTACTTCACTTAGCAAAATACACTCTAGATCCCTAGATCCATCCATGCTGTTGCAACTGGCAAGATTTCATTTTTTATGGCTGAGTAATATTCCATTTTGTGTGTGTGTGTGTGTGTGTGTGTGTGTGTGTGTATCACATCTTCTTTATCCATTCAAGTATAGATGGACACTTTCTTTCATATCTTGGCTGTTATAAAGAATGATGCAGTGGACATTGGGATGCATATATCTTTTTGAATGAGTGTTATTCTTTCTTTGGGTAAATACTCAGAAGTGAAATTGCTGGATCATATGACAGTTATATTTTTAACTTTTTGTGAACCTCCATACTGTTTTCCATAGTGGCTGCACCAAATTTACAATCCCACTAACAGTGCACAAGAGTTCCCTTTTCTCCACATGTTTGGCAACACTTGTTATTTCTTGTCTATTTGATAGTAGCCGTTCTGACAGGTACGAGGTAATATCTCATTGTGGTTTTGATTTGCATTTCTGTGATGATTAGTGATGTTAAGCATCTTTTCATGTGTCTGTTAGGCAACTGTATGTCTGCTTTGGAAAAACATCTATTCAGGTCCTCTGCTATTATTAGTTGGATATTAACCCCATATTGGATTATTGTTTGCAAATAGCTTCTTCCATTCAGTAGGTGGCCTTTTCATTTTGTTGATAGTTTCCTTCACTGTGCAAAACTTATTAGTTTGATGTAGTTCCACCTGACTATTTTTACTTTTGTTTCCCTTACCTGAACCGACAGATCCAAGAAAATATTGCTAAGAGCAATGTTTTCTTCTAGAAGTTTTATGATTTCTGGTCTTATTTTAAGTCTTTAATCAACTTTGAGTTTATTTTTGTATATAGTCTGAGAAAGTAGTCCAGTTTGATTCTTTTGCATGTAGCTGTCCTGTTTTCCTGACACCATTTATTAAATAGACTATCTTTTCACCATTGTATATTCTTGCCTCCTTTGCTGTAGATTGACCATATCAGAGTGGCTTTATTTTTGGGCTTTTTATTCTGTTCCATTGATCCATGTGTCTGTTTTTGTGGCCCTACCATACTGTTTTGATGACTGTAGCTTTGTAGTATAATTTGAAATCAGGGAGCATGATACCTACAGCTCTATTCTTGTTTCTTAAGATAGTTTTGGATATTTGGGGTCTTTTGTGTTGCCATACAAATTTTAGAATTATTTATTCTAGTTTTGTGGAAAATGCCATTGGTATTTTGATAGGAATTACATTGAATCTGTAGATTGTCTTGGGTAGCATGGTCATTTTAACAATATCAATTCTTCCAATCCATGAGCACGATATATCTTTGCATTTATTTGTGCCATCTTTAGTTTCTTTCATCGATGTCTTATAGTTTTCTGAGTATAGGTCTTTTACCTCCTTGGTTAGATTTATTCGTAGGTATTTTTTTTGATGCAATTTTAAATGGGTTTTTTTTCTTAATTTCTCTTTCTGATAGTTTGTTGTTAAAGTACAGAAATGCAACAGATTTCTGTATATTAATTTTGTATCTTTTGACTTTACTGAATTCATTTATTAGTTCTAATAGTATTTTTGGTGTTGCTTTTAGGATTTTCTGTATGTAGTATCATTCATCTACGCAGTGACAGTTTTACTTCCTTTCCAATTTGGATTTCTTTTTCTTGTTTGATTGCAGTGGCTAGGGCTTGCAATGCTGTGTTGAATAAAAATGGTGAGAGTGGGCATCCTTGTCTTGTTCCCTATCTTAGAGAAAATGCTTTTACCTTTGCACTATTATGATGTTGGCATTAGTCCTTTTACGTTGAGTTATATTCTCTCTATACCCACTTTGTTGAAAGTTTTAATCATAATAGATTTTGAATTTTGTCAAAAGTTTTTTCTGCATCTATTGAGATGATCATGTGATTATCTTTCTTTTTGTTAATGTGGTATATCATGTTGATTGGTTTGCAGATACTGAACCATCTTTGCATCCCTGGAATAAATCCCATTTGATCATAGTATATTATCCTTTTAATGTATTGTCGAATTCAGTTTCCTAATATTTTGAGGATTTTTGTATCTATGTTCATCAGGGATATTGGCCTGTATTTTTCTTTTTTTTGTAGTGTCTTTGGTTTTGGTATCAGGGTAATGGTGGCCTTATAGTATGAATTTGGAAGTGTTCTTTCCTCTTCAACTTTTTGGAATAGTTTGAGAAAGATAAGTATTAACTCATTTAAATGTTTGGTAGGATTTCCCTGTGAAGCCATCTGGTCCTAGACTTCTGTTTGTTAGGAGTTTTTAATTTAATTTAATTTAATTTTTTATTATTTATTATTATTTTTAAAACATAAATATAATGGTACAAAAAGGTTGAAAGTAAAAGAATTGGAAAAGATATACTGTGCAAATATAAACCAAAAGGAAATTATATAATAACAGATACAGTAGACTTGAAAGCAAAAGCGTTACTAGAAATACACAAGGGCACTTCATATCAACAAGTCCAATTTACCAGGAAGTTTTAAATTTTTATGCACTGAACTTCAAATTCTATAGAGCAACAGAGCTACAAGGAAAAAATAGACAAATTCACTATCAAAATAGGAGATTTAACATACTGCTGTCATTCACTGATAGAGGATACCTCTTTCAGAACCAGTAGACTCCCACCAAAAAAAAATTAGTAAGGATATAAAAAGCTTAAATAACGTGAGCAGCAAATTTGATTCAACAAGCAGATATATAGTCACTATACTCCAAAACTTTAAATTACAAATTATTTTCAAGCACACTTGGAATATTTTTAAAACTGACCGTATTGTGCTATAAGGCAAATTTCAACAAATTTCAAAGTATTAAAATTATACAAAGTGTGTTTTTGACTTGTAATTAAGCAGCAAATCAGTAACAAAAAAGTAACTAGAAGTTATGAAAAACACTACTTCTAAGTAACTCCCTGAAAAACAAATCACAATTGGAGTTAGAAAATAATTTGAACTGAATGATAATAAAAATATTACATACCAAAACTTGGATGTGACTAAAGCTGTGCTTACAGGAAAATGTATAGTCTTTTTTTTCTTTTCAAGGTAACAGTAGTGTTGTTGTTTTTTTAAATTGCACACATGTCTATAAACCTAATAAATAGGTTTTCTCCATTTTTTTTATACAGCAAGTTCTTATTAGTTAACAATTTTATACACATCAGTGTATACATGTCAATCCCAATCGCCCAATTCATCACACCACCTTCCCCACTGCCCCCGTGGCTTTCCCCCCTGGTGTCCACACGTTTGTTCTCTACATCTGTGTCTCAATTTCTGCCCTGCAAACCAGTTCATCTGTACCATTTTTCTAGGTTCCACATATATGCGTTAATATACGATACTTGTTTTTCTCTTTCTGACTTACTTCACTCTGTTTCACAGTCTCTAGATCCATCCGCGTCTCAACAAATGACCCAATTTCATTCCTTTTTATGACTGAGCAATATTCCATTGTATATATGTACCACATCTTTATCCATTCGTCTGTCGATGGGCATTTAGGTTGCTTCCATGACCTGGCTATTGGAAATAGTGCTGCAGTGAACATTGGGATGCATGTGTCTTTCTGAATTGTGGTTTTCTCTGGGTATATGCCCAGTAGTGGGATTGCTGGATCATACGGTAATTCTATTTTTAGTTTTTTAAAGAACCTCCATACTGTTCTCCATAGTGGCTGTATCAATTTACATTCCCACCAACAGTGCAAGAGGGTTCCCTTTTCTCCACACCCTCTCCGGCATTTGTTGTTTGTAGATTTTCTGATGAAGCCCATTCTAACTGGTGTGAGGTGATACCTTATTGTAGTTTTGATTTGCATTTCTCTAATAATTAGTGATGTTGAGCAGCTTTTCATGTGCTTCTTGGCCATCTGTATGTTTTCTTCGGAGAAATGTCTGTTTAGGTCTTCTCCCCATTTTTGGATTGGGTTGTTTGTTTTATTAGTATTGAGCTGCATGAGCTGTTTATATATTTTGGAGATTAATCCTTTGTCCATTGATTCATTTGCAAATATTTTCTCCCATTCTGAGGGTTGTATTTTGGTCTTGTTTATGGTTTCCTTTGCTGTGCAAAAGCTTTTAAGTTTCATTAGGTCCCATTTGTTTATTATTGTTTTTATTTCCATTACTCTAGGAGGTGGATCAAAAAAGATCTTTCTGTGATTTATGTCAAAGAGTGTTCTTCCTATGTTTTCCTCTGAGTTTTATAGTGTCCAGTCTTACATTTAGGTCTCTAATCCATTTTGAGTTTATTTTTGTGTATGGTGTTAGGGAGTGTTCTAATTTCATTCTTTTACATGTAGCTGTCCAGTTTTCCCAGCACCACTTATTGAAGAGACTGTCTTTTCTCCATTGTATATCCTTGCCTCATTTGCCATAGATTAGTTGACCATAGGTACATGGGTTTATCTCTGGGCTCTCTATCTTGTTCCATTGATCTATGTTTCTGATTTTGTGCCAGTACCATATTGTCTTGATTACTGTAGCTTTGTAGTATAGTCTGAAGTCAGGGTGTCTGATTCCTCCAGCTCTGTTTTTTTCCCCTCAAGACTGCTTCGGCTATTCAGGGTCTTTTGTGTCTACATAACAATTTTAAGATTTTTTGTTGTAGTTCTGTAAAAAATGCCATTGGTAATTTGATAGGGATTGCATTGAATCTGTAGATTGCTTTGGGTAGGAGTTTTAAAATTACTGATTCCATTTTATTACTGGTAACTGGTCTGGTGACATTTTCTATTTCTTCCTGATTCAGACTTGGGAGATTGTATGTTTCTAATCTGCTGTTAATTCCTTTTAGTGTATTTTTCATTGCAGTTTTTGTATTTTTCAGTTCTGAGTAGTTCTTTTCTATATTTTCCAGTTCTTTGTTGTGGTTCTCATTGCGTTCCTTCATTCTTTTGCTGAGTTCAGTGAGCATTTTTATGACCATTGCTTTGAACTCTTTGTCAGGTAAATTACTTATTTCCATTTCATTAGGAGTTTTTCCTTGGGGTTTCATCTTGTTCTTTCATTTGGGACATATTCCTCTGTCTTCTCATTTTTTTTTTGACTTTCTCTGTTTATCTCTATGAAATTAGATGAAACAGTTACCTATCCTGGTCTTGCAGGTGTGTCCTTGTATGGGCATGTCCCTGTGTAGTCTGTGTGTGCCCAGTGGCTTTGATGGGAGAGATGGATCTGAAGCGAATGTGGGCTGGCTTTTTCCATGATGCGCTGGGGCATTGCCTTATAGGGGTGGACTTGAGACAGAGGGAAGGGGCTAGAGCTGGAGTTTGGCATTGGCTGGGCTTCTCCTGGGATGCACAGGCGGCTGCCACCCTGGCAGGGGTAGAATGGAGCCAGGAAGTCTAGAACCAGAGCTCAGTGTGAGCCACTGCTTTTCCCAGGGCATACTGGCAGTTGCTGCCTTGGCCAGAGGGTGGGGTGGAGCCACATGAGCTGGACCCACAGCCTGGTGCAAGCCATGACTGCTTCTGGGGTGTGATGATGGTTGCTGCTTTGGTGGAGGATGGGGCAGGAGCTGGATCGGGGGCTGAGCAGACTCAGTGTGGTGTTTTCTTTATATCCTTGGCTGTAGAACTGTTCTGCTAGTCTTCAGCTCATTCTCAGAGAGAGTTGCTCTATATATAGTTGTAGTGTTTGTGTGTTCTCAGAACGAGGTGAGCTCAGGGTCTTCCTACTCTGCCAACTTCATCCTGCCTCTCATCTTTTCTTGTTTTTGTTCAGCTTGGGTGTTTTTCACTACTCTATCTTCTAATTCATGGATCCATTCCTCTGTATCATTTAATCTATTATTGATAACTTCTAGTATATTTTTATTTCAGTTATCATATTTAGCTCTGTCTGGTTCTTCTTCTTTGTATTTTCTAACTTTTTGTTAAAATTCTCACTCTGTTCATCCATTCTTCTCCTGAGTTCATTGAGTATCTTTATGATCATTACCTTGAACTCTTTATTAGACAGATTGCTTATCTCCACTTCATTTAGTTTTTTTTTCTGAGACTTTGCCTTGTTCCTTCATTTGGAGTGTATTCCTCACTTTGCCTAATTCTTTGTGTTTATTTCTGTGTATTAGGTAGGTTGGTTACGGAGAAGTGGCCTTATGTAGGAGAAGTCCTAAGGGGCCCAGCAGCTTATATGCTCTAGGGGTGCTCCCTATGTGAGCTGCGTGAGCTCTTTTGTTGTGGCAGAACCACCTACTGTGGGTGTGCTGGTAGGTGGAGTTGGCCCCAGCGCAGCTGACTGCCAGGCCCTGCCTGATGCGGTGGTTGCTGGTCCAATGGCAGGCAAGTCCAGGTTCTGGGGTGACTGGCTGCCGGGCTCAGGGGTGCTCAGGGCTGGCGCCAGCCTGCTGGTGGGTGGGTAAGCCCTCAGGGCTAGTAGGCTAGAGAGAGCACTCCAACATGGCACTTGCCAGCACCAGTGTCCTTGTGGTAGAATGAGCTCCAAAAAATGGCTGCTGCCAGATCCCTAGGGGGATCCCAGTTGAGCAAGTGGTCCTGACCCATGCTTTTTTCAAATTACGACTTCTGTGCTGGGACTTGGAGCCTGTGAGATTTTGCAAGTGCTCTTTAAGATACGACTCCCTGTTTTCTACAGCCCTCCGGCTCTCCCATACAAGCCCTTCTAGTGGCTTGTTTTCTCAGAGCAGGATCCCTGGGCTGGGAGCCTGATTGGAGCTTTGACCCCTAGCTCCTTGGGAAAACCTCTGCAACTGTGATTTTTCTCCCATCTGTGGGTCATCTACCCAGGGATGTGAGTCTTGACTATACCACATCTCTGCCCTTCCTACCCATCTTGTTGTGGTTCCTTCTTTATATCTTTAGCTGTGGAAAATCCTTTCTGATGGTCCTCAGGTTGTTCTCACAGAAAGTTGTTCTCTAAATAGTTTTAATTTGGGTGTGCCAGTGCGGGGAGGTGAGATAAGGGTCTTCCTACTCTGTCTTCCTGGCCACATGCCCTGTTTCTGGTTTTATTGTAATGCTTCATGTCAGGTATACCCCAAAATAGCAGCATAATTGGACAATTAGGATGGATGCTGAATATTTAATAGGTTCATATTTTGATTTTTTTCTCTTTCTTTGAAATTCTTTTTTTTTCCCCCTCTAAACATTTCACCTGAGTCTCTTAATAAAGTTGATGGTTTGTAAGATTCAGCCAACCCACCAATATTCATTAAAAAATTTACTTTGTGTGCGAGACCCTGGGCCAGGCTGGGTGGAAACTGTGAAGTGGAATGAAGGCTGTCCTGATCCACGGAGAGTGGAGAGTGCAATTGAGAAGTTAGGACACATATGCAAACTTGCATTGGCTCACAAGCCATGTGTGCTGAGTGCCAATTATACTGTGAAAAGTAGGCAATCATTTTAGGATGGAATCCCTTCCAGCTAAGGAGATAAGTGTTGTCCATAAGAAATGTTCAGTATCACTCTGACATCCCTTTGAGCAGTGTTTTTCAAACTGTATTGACTTTGAGTCATAGTAAGTAAAGTACTTGATATCACAACCATACACATTTATGGGTGTGAATCACTGAAACTGAAGGTTCACTAAATAATACTTAACCCTTTCTATGTGTTGTGCACTTTGGCCTTTCAATTCTATTTTTTAATACTCTATTCTATAAAAATATTCTACTTTATGAAAAACATTGCAGGTTGCCATCTCAGTAAATTGTTAAATGCCCCACTAATTAGTTACCAACCACAACCTGAAAAACATTGCTTTAGAGGCCCAACTGAAAATCCTGCTGCTTCTGTGTGGTCAGGCCACTCAAGATGGCTGCTCTCTTGTTCTCTGTACTCCCTTGTTCTCTGTACATCCCCTGCCTGACAAGTGCCTGCTTCACCTAAAGCCTAGTCACATGACTGACCTTCCTGGGAAGTTGCCCCAGGCCCCAGCTGGTGATTGTTCTTATCAAAGGTGTGGTGAGGGGCGTGCCCCTCTGCTGGTTTCCCTGGTAACTAATGAGCCCACCTGGTAACAATTCCCTTATAACTTCCAACCTCCTCCTGCCCCCGGAAATAAAGAGTGCTACTATGTTGTGCCTGCCGTCTGCACACACCGTGGGGTGTTGCTCCGGGACCTTGCTTCAGACGTGTAAGCTCCCCCATCCATTAAGCCATTGATGTCTCTGTTGCTGACTCTGGCCCCTTTCCTTGGTCTTAAAGCTGGGCAAGTGCAGGCCTTGTAGGTCTGCGGGGTGCAGCCCAACTACTTCCCATGTGTAATCTGCCTTTCTGTCCTCTCTAAACTATCCTATAATACAAAACTTATGAAATCATCACTGTCTCTGCAGTGGACTAGTTAGGGGTAATTCTTGGTATCTGCATAGGATAGGTGTTCCTTCTATTGCAATTTGAGGACTTAACTTCTCCCCCTTCCTTCCCCACCCCACCAGGCCAGGTTGGGGCCGCTTGCATGGAGTATACAAGGAAGGGAAACCGTGGAACCCCTTTGCCAAGCTAACCCAGCTCCAGTTATTTGTTTCATGCCTTTTTGATCAGGTTCCAGATGATTATTCAGAGGGAGGTAGTAGGAGGTGTGAAGAAATAAGTTTGGGTTGTGGGAGGAGGGTTTTAATAATATTTTCTTGCCCTTGAGGGATTTGTTCTCATTGAAGATTAAGGTGATTATTTCTAGAGTCACTTGAATATTAATCTATCTTCAGGAAACCCTTTTCTGGACAAATTTATATAATGATAGTTGCTTTTAGCATAGCACCAGGTATTCGGCTGGAAGAATGTTTCATTAAATGTCATGGTTTGATTATACACCTAAACATCCACAAAGCGTCTTTTATATTCCCAGCCCTCTGTTTTTTTCTGGGTTATCATGTCTTGACACATGAAAGCTTCAGAGTCTGGGGTAAGAGACAAACATGTAAAATCATTTCCATGAAAGTGCTATGTAGAGGTTTATGCAAGAGACCATGGGCCACAGAAGATGCAACCCCTAACTTCCTGTGAAGATCAGGGAAGTTTTTTGGAGGAGGTGACATTATGTAGGGGGGAGGTGGAGTTTGCTAGGAAAGAGGTTGAACTTTCCAGGGGAAGGGAACGGGATGTGTGAGGCATCAAAAATAGGAAAGATCCCAAACCTTCAAGAAGCTTAGTGAGGGTGGTGGAGTGCAGAGGAGAGAGAGGAGGTGGAGAAATGTGCAGAGGTGAGATGAAGAAGGAGCTCTCATGCCATGCTGAGGAGTGTGGATTTTAGCCATTGAGAACTGGGGAGAGATGCATTTAAGGATTATTAGTAGAGGAGTGATGTAAGTAGAATTTACATTTTGTAAAGAGTACTCTGGTAAATAGCATATTTCTAAGGAATTTAATTGTTCCCAAAGGTCTCACATAATGACCACAGAATTTTAGAGTGGGGAAGAGGATGTGGAGTATAGATCGGTGTTTCTCAGACTTGAATGTGCATCACCTGGAGGGCTTGTTAAAACAGGTTGCTGAGGGCTTCCCTGGTGGCACAGTGGTTAAGAATCCGCCTGCCAACGCAGAGGACACAGCTTCGAGCCCTGGTCCGGGAAGATCCCACATGCCGTGGAGCAACTAAGACTGTGTGCCACAACTACTGAGCCTGCGCTCTAGAGCCGGTGAGCCACAACTACTGAAGCCCACGTGCCTACAGCCCGTGCTCCGCAAGAAGAGAAGCCACCGCAATGAGAAGCCCGAGCACCGCACCAAAGAGTAGCCCCCGGTCGCTGCAACTAGAGAAAGCCCAAGTGCAGCAACGAAGACCCAAAGCAGCCAAAAATAAATAAATAAATAAATTTATTAAAAATAAAGTATTCTATAGAAAAACAGGTTGCTGAGACCCACCCACAGAGCTTTTGCATCAGTAGAACAGGGGCAGGTCCTCAGAATTTGCATTTCTAATAAGTTCCCAGGTGATGCTAATGCTGCTGGCAGGGACCGCACTTTGCTCACTGAATGATGCGGTAGGAAGAAGAGTGGCCCCCGGAGATGTCCATGTCCTAATCCTTGGAACCATGAATATATTATGCTGGATAGAAAATGGGAATTAGGGTTTTGAATAGAATTAATTTATAATTAACTTATTAATTAATAGATCAGTAGATCAGTAGAGTGAGATTGCTAAAGAACTGACCTGAACATAGGGAGAGTAGCCTGGATTATCCAGGTGGGCCCAATATAATCACAAGGGTGCTTAAAATGGTAAGAGACACAGAAGAGGAGAATCAGAGGGAGTTGTGACTATTGTAGAACGGGCAAAGAGATGCAATGTTGCTGGCTTTGAAGATGGAGGAAGGGGGCTGTGAGTCAAGAAATGTGAGCAGCTTCTAGAAGCTGGAAAAGGTAAGAAGATAGATTCTCACCTAGAGTCTCCAGAAGGAACATGGCCTGCTAACACCTTGATTGCAGCCTACTAAAATCCGAGTCGGATTTCTAACTTACAAGACTGTTAGATAATACAGATGCATTGTTTTAAGCCATTAAGTTTGTGGTAATTTGTTACAGCAGCAAAAGGAAACTAATACAAATGTCTCCAGGGAAGTGATGGGTACTGGGAGCCCTATGGTAAAAACCGACCTGGTCAATGACTGCCAGCTTCCCTAGTTTTTTCCCTCACGTCCAACTCAGGACCAACAGAGAAAGCCAAATGCGCTTCCAAAACGATCACATAAGGTGTCCTGCCTCCATCTTCCCCAAGCCAATAGCTGCCCGCCAGAGCACTCCTGAAGCCTTCCCTCTTTTTTTCTCTATAAAGCTTTCCACTGCCCTGCCTGCCTTTGAGTCTCTGCCAATCACAAGGGATGGTGCCCGACTCCCTTGCTATAGCAAGCTCTGAATAAATAACCTCTGTTTTTTCTCATTTGGGTGATCTGCGTTGATTTCCACAAGAGATGGTACTCTATTCTTTTTTGTTTTACTCACTGATTATCCTAATGCAGCAGTTTCCAGTGGAGGGGGATTTTGCCCCTCACCCACCTCCCTGAATGAGGGACATCTGGCATTCTCTGCACACAATTTGGGTTTTCACAACTGGGGAATACTACTGGCATCGAGTGGGTAGAAGCCATTGTAGGAATGGGCTAAACGTCTACAATGCACAGGAATATCTCCAGCAACAAAGAATAATCTGGACCAAAATGCAAATAGTGCTGATCTAATGGCAGAAATTTCTAGCCCCTGTGCAGTAGAGAGGTGTTTCTTTTTTTTTTAATCTGAGTGGGACAGTAATACTAAAATAAGAGGTGGCCAACAATCTGTATATTTATTCCAACTAGGCTTGGTCTGGTAGCAAAGAAAGTCCTTATTTCTGCTTCCAAAAAAGAATGTGACCTCCCTTACCCTGAAGGAGCAGGAAAGTCTAGCATTTCATTTTGTTTCTCTGCTTAGTAACTCCTAGAAATTTATAGTGTATGTAAAAATATGCTAATATATTTACATCTATTTATATATACATATGAAATATAACTATAACATGAAATTTTGACGTATGAATTGTGGAAATGATCTCTTTACTTCATAACTATATCATACATGCAGACACGCACATAAATTTGTTTCTAGCTGGTTCAATTTGCAAAATTACTTCCCTAATTCTCTCTGTGCACCAGTGCCCCAGTCCAATGGTGCGGTACTTCATTTGAGTTTATGTATCTGAGACACTCTCATCTCTGGGTTTTCAAAGCTGATTTGGAATGCATGCTATCTAAGCCTTCACATTCTTCATGCATTTAAAACAGAGCTGTAGTTGGAAATTTCTTCCACAGATCGACCTCTAGTGTTTCTAATTGACAAGCTCAGGAAGGAAGAGGTGAGGTAAGCTGTTAGCTGTGGAGAGAGGCATTCTCAATCCTTTCGCTCTGACATTTTGCAAGCTCACAGGCTAATTAATCAATTTAATTAGGAAAGAGAGCATGTTGCTATGGTATCATGAGGCATGTTTATACTGCCACATTAAGATTTCAGAGTATTTTTAATTTTTAATTACCTACTTCCATTTTTTTATTGAATTGGTAAAGACCTTAAAATTTTTTTTCCTTTTGCCTATATGATTTTTGTGCCAGTGTTTTCTGAGCTCGAGGTACTAACTGCAATAGAGCTGCCTCTCTTCTTTGAGAAGAAATAAGATCACCTCTGGAGCCCTGGTTCTGTGCAAGATTTTATTAAAAAGTTCCACGGAGGACATTGTACCAGCTGGCCTTCTATGCATGTGCTTATGCACAAGAAGCCACTCATTTATCGCCAGAGACATGACCCAGGAGGAGTTTTATCTATAATGGATGTAACATATGCTTGCAAGGATTCAAGATATTTCCAGAAACATTTTCAGTTCTAGCTTTTTCTTTCCTACAGCATCACAGAAATGTTTAGTGTTAATGATAAAACAGGTGACTTTTTGCCTTAGACAATAGTTTTCTGGGAGTGTCGCGAGAATTAAATATGCCCAGGTTCATTTAAGGAAGCCGTTAATTACTTGAAGTAACAGGTAACCCTGATTATTCAAAGAGCCCTTTTCCATCATGTTTTCTAGCTCCTAGTCATTAAAGGGATGAATGCAGGTAGGGAGAGAGAGGGTGCAAAGTAGCTTTTGAATTAGATCAGACTGAAACTTTATTATTAAAGTAGACCAGGAATAACATAATAAAGACAAATCAGACAGAAACACTCTCCTGTATCTTATGAAGGATGTGAAATTGTGTGCAGTAATTCTTTTTTTTTTTTTTGATTTACTATTAAGTGTTTGTGCTTAGGGGGATTTGGAATCTTATTAAAAAAGAAAAAATGAATACATGGAAAATATAAATGTGTGTCTGTCTTTTATAAGAGGCAGTCTAGCTAGTGTGTCCTCCTCTGGGACTTATTTATGCATTGTTATTAATGCTTAATCTGTGGTTTGAATCATAATGTTCATTTATAAGATGTGCACATTTATAAGATCTGTATTACTGAAGCTGACACCTTGGGTTTTTCATGTAGCTCAGCACTGCTAGTGGTGCTTTTGGGAAAAGCCACTTCTTTAAGGACAAAGGTAGTGTCCCTGCAATGCAGTCTATAAAGAACATCATAGAAATAGACTGCCTTTCAGTACGGAAACCTACTGGAATTCTCATTTCCATGTGCAGACTGGCCTGTGAGCTGCCTTGTGACCTGAGTTGGCCACTGTCAAGCTTGTGATGACTGTGTCCTCTTAGATTTGACATGAGAACAACAATTAGAATTGCCTGATAGGATGACAGGACAGCCAGTCTAGGTGACTGAGAATCCAGCTCTGTAGTATAAAAAGTGCTCTATTTTCAGCTATGTCCTGTATTCAAAAAAAAAAAAAAAAAAAAAACACACACTGAAAAAAGTACTAAAAAGCTGTCAACACATTTTTTCATGGAACATTTTAAGTATGTTTGCTGCTGCTAGTAGCCTTTAAGATAGGATAAAAGTATTATTTCAAGTTGGACTTTTGGCCAGGATGATCCATCAAGGTTGAATCGACGTTGTCTAGTGCTGCATTTAGGTCATACAGCACGTGACCTTCAGCTGCGACTCCAAAGACAGTACAGACTCCAAACCCTCTGCAATTTAACAATATTAATTAAACTAGTATAGTTTCTTAAATGTTGGGGCTTGTGCTAGGGCTGGAGATACTACAAAACGTAAGACATAGTTCCTGCTTTCAAGAGCTTAGACTCCTAGATAAGATGGATGGAAGGATGCAGATAAGAGAAGTAATTGAGGTAAATGTTCATATAGTTAGCTTATTTGACTTTGGTTTGGAGTCAGGGTTTACTGCACATCTATTCCAATTTGTCCTAGGAAATGAGTATTTAGTTCCTCTCCCTGTTGTTTTAGGAACACGTTGGAGGGTTGATCTAGCCCAGCACTTTCCTCTGTGACATCCTGAGGGGAAGGTTGGTGTTAGTGATGAAGGGATTGGGGTTTGAGGAAGAAGAGGTACAGGGACAAAGGCTGGGAGGCAGGCTGGGAGATCTGTTTTGTGGGGAGCTGTGCTCAGATTGTGCATTTGTCATAATGGGAAAGTGACATGGGGTTAAGAATCATCTGTTCATTGATTTACACAGGCAGAGACTCTCCCTGGAGTGTCTCAAATGCATGCAGTGTGCATGAACACTGGATTGGGATCAGTGAGCTGAAAGATGCAGAGCAGCACACATGGCTGGATGAATCCCTGTGGATTGTGGATGGGAAGAACCATGAGCACTGTTCGTTTTAGAAGGTAGGAGCCATAGTGGGTGTTTGGTGAGGCTGGCTGGCTCTGAAACCAGATTTAGCTGTGGCTAAATGACCTTCCATGGAAGTCATGCAGGGTCATTTTTTTTGTTTTGTCTCTCAATTTAAGATTTATGTGTTAAACATAATCACATAATCCCAGTTCCATTGCTCACTTTCAAAGCAACTAGAAGTCTTAAGTTGATGTTGTTCTAGGTGAGCCATATATACACCAGAAGTTCAGCTTTTATTCCACTTTGGAGGAAGATGTATATGTGAAAGTGTGATGAGGACTCAGAAATCTAGGGAAAGTGACAGAACAGTTTACCCTTCACTTTTGTAGTTGGCAGGGTTTTTATTCAGAGAAGGTGGTGCTTTTTATTCCTTGACAATTACATTTTACCTTCCCATGAAGAAAATGATGCTGAGCCTGGGTGTGGTGCTGTCTGCACGCTGATGTTTTGAGTAGGCATTTACCCCAGGCCCTGAGCAGTGTGCCAGGAGTTAGCATGCTGACCTCTGGCTGGGGGAGGCCAGCGTCTTCTGGATATAGAGCCCTGTAATAGGAATGACAATGGGGACAGAGGACCCAGTGTTTCCACAAGGGCAGGCACCTTCTCCAAGAGGCAGCAGCACTGAATGAGATAGCACTTGTTGGCAAGGAGCCAGACTCTGGAGTTGGCATCTCAGCCCAGGTGCAGTTATCTGGTGGGTTGTCATTTAATCTCCATGCCTCAGTTTGCTTCTCCTCTTATCATTAAAATTGAGCCAGTAATACCTGCTCCACCCTCGTTATAGGACTATTCTAAGCTCCAATGGGATGATGATTTAAAGTACTCAAAAAAATGTAAGTTAAATCTGCATAAGTAAACATGTACAGTCATATTATATTGTGGCATCAGGGCTCTTATCAATTTTTTTTATAGACAATTGAATATTATAGCTTGAATTCAAGCATTTTAAAAATCACCACCCTTTAACCTACTGTATAGCACAGGGAACACTACTCAATACTCTGTAATGACCTGTATGGGAATAGAATCTAAAAAAAGAGTGGATATATGTATATGTATAACTGATTCACTTTGTTGTACAGCAGAAATTAACACAGCATTGTAAATCAACTATATTCCAATAAAAATTAAATAAAAAACAAAAAAGAATATAAAAAAATTATCACCCTTTAATAAAAAAAGATCTTTCAAAATGCATGGCACTTTTTATGGCCATTAAAACTCAGGTGACACTGAACATGAGAGTCTAAACAAGGAGTTGGTAAGTGCTTTTCCGTAAAGGGCCAGACAGTAAATATTTTATGTTTTGTGGGACATACGGTCTCTATCACAACTACTCAACTCTGCTGTTGTAACACTAAAGTAGCCACAGAAACTTTGTTGACCAGTGAGTGCAGCTGTGCTTCAAAAAAACTTTATTTCCATAAACAGGCATTGAGCTGAATTTGGCTTATATGGGCTGTAGTTTGCTACCCCCTGGCCTAGCCTAACTTTAAGGGGTTGGGGAAATGTAATTAAACCATCTTCCTGGGCGAAGAACTGGGATATTTGTGAAGAACATGTTTAGCTGATTGGGAGCAAGCATGGGAGAAGCAGCTGGTACAGGTTAGCCAGTTTGGAAGGTGATGATCATTAATGGGGTATAATGGATGAGGGTAAGGGACTTAATGGTGTTTTTAAAGGAGTGATTATTTAGACGTTAAGCTGGGTAACCCAAAGAGTGAGGAGGTAAGGGGGTGAGAGTGATGAACATTGTTGGGGTTAGTAGCTTGGTGTTTTTGATGAAGTCAGGCAGTCTTGAAATAGGAATAATAATAGTGCACTGGAAGGATAGGAGATGGTGGTAAGCGGGCGTGAACTGGAAATTCTTGGAAGCGAATTCCCACTATTATATATTATGGGATTGGCGGGGGAGGCAGGTAGAGGTGAAATAGGAAAAAATAACTTACTAGAGGTGAGGAGGTCAAGAAACAGAGAGGCCAGGATGTTGAATGGCTCATCCATGGAGTTATTGAAAGCATCGAGAATGATACAGAAGTAGAGAGAAAGACAGTAAACTAGGTCTTAAATCCATTGGTAAATGAAGGGGAGTTCCTGAGAGGTCTGTAGGGTTGTGAGAAAGTCTGAAGCTAAGGACTTGAAGTATTTTGGAGTAAGGGAAGAAAGATGACAAATGGTCTGGCAGCAAATACTGTGGCAAACACTGCCTAGATATGCACCAATCCCATTAGTGCTTATTCCTGAGCATACAAACTATATTTTTTTAGCCTTCCCTGTAATTAAGTGTGGTTAAGTGATACAGTTCTGGTCCATAGAATGAGGATGGAAGTATGCTCAGCGCTTCCAAGCCTGTCCCATAGGAACCTTCTATGTGCAGTGCTCCATTCTCTCCCTTGTCTGCTTGATGGATGCAGAGGATCCTGGAGGCCTCTCAGACCCTGGGGGATGATGAGAAACTAAATGGAAGGATCCTGGGGTCCTGAGTATTTGCTGCTTTTAGTCACTAGGCTGGACTTTACCTGAACAAGAAAGAAACTTCTATTGTGTTAAGTTCCTAGCATTACTTAATCTAATACACGTACTCTAGGTTCCAAAGTACATGGAGTATGAGAAAAAAAGAAATAAAAAAAAGCACAAACTTAAGAGATCTTCAAGGGAAGTAGTATCATCTGGAGACGACCAGATGTCTAATTATGATAATATTATTGACTCTAGCAATAACAGCAGCAATGACAATCCCACCACCACCTATCTGAGCCTTTGGGACTTCTGTCCTAGGTACTGGGAATGCAGCTAGAGATTGTGATGGCTTTTGGTGTTGAGTCTGTTGTCTCATTTCCTGTTAAAACCCAGGCATTTTTCACAGGGACTGCTATTTTTCCCTTGTCTCTTTCATTTCCACTTGCTCGGTTGCAGTTTTCAGATCGCAAATACAAACACGTTTGGTATCCTACTCGCTACCTCAGTTTCCCGAGAGATCACCATGGCACTTGGCGTACTCCTCTGCTATTTTCTTCATAATTGCCTTAAACTTCAGTTTCCTTACTTGTGAGATAGGAATAATAAACAATACCTCAAAGGGTTGGTATGAGGAGTAAATAACATGATTCCTGTGAGTAGATCACTTAGCACTTTGTGTCCAGCACAGAGTAAGCCTTCATTAAATGTCAACTATTATTATTATTGGTTGTTCAAGAATTTTAATTGATCCAAGCCAAGAAAAGAAAATTATTTAGAGCAGTTATTCGCAAAGTGTGTTCCCCAGACCAGCAGCATCAATACTAAAATTCTTGGGCTATACCCCAGTCCTACTGAATTAGAAACTCTGGAAGTGGGGCCCAGTAATCTGTGCTTCAAAAAGCCCTCTAGGTGGTTTTGATACATGCTGGAGTTTGAGAACCATTTCTTTACAGGTTTTAGCAATGCTTATTTTTTCATTTGAGAACCTTCTAAGGAGAATCCATTTAATTCTTTAAAACGTTCAGAATAAGAGCAGAAAAAATACTCCAAACCATGAAACATTACTGTCTTCAACTGCGAGCAGGAAGTGGCAGAGTGTCGGGGAGAGAGTGTGACCCTGGGATCTGACCTTGTGTCTTGGACCCACACAACGACCTCTTTAGTTTGCCTTGTTTTCACCTATACTACAGGATGTATTTCACAGGCCAGTGACCTTGCAGTGTAAATGCCAGCAAGGCCAGGTTGTTAGCGGGTTTATAGCTATAACCCCTCACTACAAAGGGAATGGTCAGGTGGAGTTATTTTGCCGTTTGAAGTGGAGGTGCTAGTTTAAAAGCTATTTGGCTCTTGGAGCCATCTTCTTAAATTTCTTGGTGCATGGCTCAGAATCTGGGGCCCAGATCCAGAATGGCTTGTCTGTGACTTTTTTGGATCAATGTCCCATTTGTGCTTTCAATCTGGCTGTCCTCTGCCTTTGAGCTAGAGTAGGTCTTGAGGTGTGTTGTTTTTTTTTTTTTTTTTGGTGTGTGTGTGTGTGTGTGTGTGTTTTGTTTGTTTTTAAGCCACAAATATATATCTGGTCAGTCTGAATCTTATTGGTCCTATTGTCCTATTTCTTTCCTCTCCTTGTGCCTTGCTGAGTACTGGAGCTGGGAAGGGAGGAGGGGCCTTCTAGTCTGACTTTCTTGCTGCACAGAGGGGAAACACGTCCTGAAATGTGACGTAACTCCCCCCAAGGCCACGCTGTTGCTCTCATTTTCAGGGTTGTAAGCCTGTCTCTCATACCTCCTCTCTCTGTCCTTTGTAAGTTGACTTTTTCTTCATGCACTTTATTTTGGCATGGATATTCCTCTTTGGGAATGGGAGCATTTTGCTGCGTAATGATTTTTCTTCTAAGTGTCAAATGACCGTTGTCAGTTTACTGGTTTTGGTGGTGGCAAGAATCTGTGTCTGCAGAACTGTGTCAGATACTTGTTGTGACTCATATGTTTAGGTTTCATGATAAATTTTTTCTTTAGGGTTGGATTACTTTCCTTCTCTGAAGTTATAGTTGCTTCCAGAGAAGCAACCTCATTGCTGGGGAAGGGCTGGTTGCTCCAGTGGATTTTCTGACATTCAGAGACTTTTGGTGTGGCCATCAGGGTGCAGGCCTGGTCTCCCAGGCTGTCCAGCTGGGTGGCATTCCCAATGAGCAGGTCTGAACACTAGCATTAGAGTTTCAAAGATGGCTGCTAGAGCAGCTCTGGAACCAGGGTAGGCAATAGATCTCTAACTTCCTCTAACAGAATCTCCTTATCTTTCACTTGTGCTCCTTTCCCAGGTATTTTCATGATTGTCTCATCCCAGTTTAACTGATTGACTGCAAAGTTCAAGACAGAGTTGGTATACAGACTGTTTGTGTCCCCTAAACTTCGTATGTTGAAATCTAATCCCTAATGTGATGGTATTAGGAGGTGGGGTATTAGGGAGGTGATGAGGTCATAAGGGTATAACCCTCATGAATGAGCTTAGTGCCCTTATAAAAGAGATATGAGAGAGATCTAGCTGTCTGAGGACACAGTGAGAAGACAGCCATCTATAAACCAGGAAGTGGGCTCTCACCAGATGGCAAATCTGCCAGCACCATGATCTTCAGACTTCACAGCTTCCAAAACTGTGAGAAATAGATTTCTATTGTTTAAAAGCCACCTAGTCTGGTATTCTGTTAAAACAGCCCAAATAGACTAAGGCAGAGTGATCTCAAAAATATTGCTTCTGTTTTATGTTTTGGTTTTTTGGCCATGAGGCATGTGGGATCTTAGCTCCCCGACCAGGGATTGAACTGCACTCGCTGCACTGGAAGGTGAAGTCTTAACCACTGGACAGCCAGGGAAGTCCCAATTACTACATATTTCTACCTACAACTTCCACACATAGTTTTTGTCCCTTTAAAATATTTAAAGATATATACAGGCTTAACATTGTATCAGAATTAATTTAGCCTCAAATAATTAAATATTATTGGAGCTGTTTACAGTATTTTTGTGGCTGTTAAAAAAATGGTCATCTCTACAGGCTCCATACTCATTACTGTTTACGTGACCGTCCCTCTGGGGTTCTGAGGTACCATCTGTGTAGTCATATACAGCTGTTCTAGTCTTCCCTCCCTGATAGACGCTTGTGTAAAGTAACTTCACCTTCTGGACTTTGGATGTGATTGTTTGCTGGGTTGATGCCTGGAGTGATGGTAGCCATCTTGTTATGTTGATGTGTCAAACTTGCAGATGAAAGCAACACTTTGAGGCTGACAAAATGGAGAGAGAGCACTCAGGTCTTTGATTATGTCATTGTGCCACTAAATTAACCAACTCTGGACCAATCTCTCTCCAGATTCTTTTTATGTGACATAATAAATGCCCTTATCCTTTAAGACCTATATGGTTATATATTTTGTCATTTATCACCATAGACATTCTAGCTGGCATAGTGAGCATTTTGTTTGACTCTGGACTTTTACCCTTAGCTAGGTGGATATTTATCATATTCAAAATTATAGCACAGCATTTTTTGCTACCAGCTATTGGCATGCCTTGAAAGTTGTTTTCATTTGGAATTGGTTTCATGCATTTGAGGTGGGAAGGTAGTAGGACTGGCAGCAATTGAAAATATTGCCACATGAATTTCAAGTCTTATGAAACTTGTGTTCTGATTTATGTTTACCAAAGGCAGCTTTGGTCCGAATGCCAGTTTGCAGGATCCACTTATCTTTCCTGAGCTGCACACCATGCCATGAGAGCTGATGGCAAGGATACATTTGGCATTTCAAAATCTTCCTTGAAACTCCCACATGAAGTCACTCCAGCTCTAATAAGTCAAGAGCTTCTGTCACCTATTTTTCCAATTGGGTAATGTCTTCATTAACAAGAGCAGCTCAGACTGTGTATGATGGAAGGTCAAAACCAAACTGATTTTCTTACTCCCACATTATTTTTCAAGCAAAATTGTATCTAATCATTTTTTAGGAGTTTAATATGTTTTAGTTTTTGATTTCTCAGAAATAAACAGGTACTCATATACTTAATTACAGACTCTGAAGTTGACTATGGCAATACAGCATAGCTTATATAGCTAGTCGTCATCTCCTAATTGCTGTGAAATTCTTAGGTTTATGTAATAATGATAAACTTATCTTTGTTTCCTTTAAAGTATTTGTTATCAGTGATTAAAAACTTGGTCAAGTGAAGATTCAGTTATTCAGTTTAAAAAATAATGTTGTTTTTCACTGTGTTGAGTTGGGTTACACTAAATAGGCAAGAACCATCAGGTCTTCAACACAAATCTCCTATTGAGTGTGATCTTTTATTCTCTGAAGTCCATGTTCTTTCTACCAAGGGATGTTCTCCAGCACAGGGTTCACTTGGAAATATTCTATTCATCATTCATGACTCAACTTAAGGTATTGCCTTTTAGGTAAGATTCTACCATTTTTTTTCTTTTTCCACTTTCTAAGATAGTGATATGACTAATAGTAGTGGCAAATAGTACATGCTCAATAACCGCTAGTTTCTCTGCTCCAACTAGACTTGCTGAGGGTGGGATAGTCTTTATTCATTGAATTTTAGTAGATACATTATAAATATTTGTTGAATGAGTTAAGAAAAATGGCCCTGTCCAGATCCACTCTGAATTTCTGCAACATATTATGCAAAGTCATTGCAGTGACTCAAAACAACTATCATGTGTCTAGTTGTACACACACCATCCTCTTAAGCCAGGCAATAGTACATCTTCTGGACTGGTGGAGAGTGAACCAATTGGAACCTTAGTGAACTCAGTCTCCCACAGAAACAAAGAAAATATGGCAAAAACAACAAAAGCAACGATTTCAAAACTCTGGAAATTAACCAAAAACACAAAAAACTGTAAGGCATCTATCTGAGAGAAACTATTGAAATTAAGTAAGATGAGATGGGCTTTAATGTTTTAACTTGGGGCTATTCCTGTCCTCTCTCCTTTCCCAGCTCAGTGGCATAGTAGTTGCTGGTAGCCTTGTGACCAGTGAGGACTGACAACTTTTGGAGCTCTATTAAATAGTCTATCTCCAGAGCACAGTAATTTTTTTTCCCCAAATTTGCAGCTTCCTGGAAAATCTCTATTTCCAGGATAATATGGCTGTTTTATTTAACTTAGAGCTCAGTTCAGTGGAAATGCCCTCCACCCAGGATATTATTGAAAATAGTAACAATATCCTAGCAGTATCACAGCTGCCTAAGGCTGTGGTTTCAGTTGAAATGAACAAGATCCTTATGGAAACTTAAAAGGATTATACACCATGACCAAGTGGGATTTATCCCAATAATGCAAGGTTGGTTTGACATTAAAAAAATCAACATATAAATAGAAAAAAAAAGAAAGTACATGGTCATCTCACTAGACAGAGAAAAAGTATTTGCTGACACAATATTTTTTCATGATAAAAAACTTATACTAGATATAGAAGTTAACGTATATCCTTATAAAGCTTATCTACAATAAACCCACATTTAACACCATGCTTCATGTTGAAAGCCTAAGTACTTTCCCACGAGGATTAGGAATAAAACAAAGATATTTGCTTGCACCGCTTCTATTCAGTATTGTACCGTGGATTCTAGCCAGGAAAATTTACAACAAAGGAAATAAAAAGCATCCAAATTGGAAAGAAAGAAGTAAAACTACTTCTATTTGCAAGTGACATGATCTTGTGTATAGAAAAATCACAAGGGACCCACTAAAAACTGTTTGAACTGATCAACAAATCCAGTGAGTTTGCAAAATACAAAATAAATATACCAAAATCAATTTTATTTCTACACACTATCAAGGAACAATCTGAAAAAATTAAGTAATTACATTTACAATAGTATAAAAAATAATAAAATAGGAAGAAATTTAACAAAATAATGGTAATACTTGTACACTGAAAGCTACAAAACATTGCTGAAAGAAGTTTCAAAATATCTAAATGGAAAGACATCTCTTGTTCATGGATTGATAGAGTTAGTATTGTTAAAATGGCAATGCTTATAAAATTGATCTACACATCCAATGAAATTTCTATGAAAATATCAGCTGTATTTTTTGTAGATATTTCCAAGCTGATCATAAAATTCATATGGCATAAAAGAGGCCCAGACTAGCCAAGAAAATCTTGAAAAAGAAAATCTATGCTGGGGGACTCACAGTTCCTGATTTCAAAACTTGCCACAAAGCTATGTTAATTAAGACAGTGTGGTGCTAGAATAAGGGTAGACATATAGATCAATGAAATAGAATTGAGAGTCCAGAAATAAACCTTTACATTTTTGGTGAATTAATTTTCAACAAGATGCCAAAATAATTCAGTGGGAGAAAGAATAGACCTCTCAAGAAAATGTGCTGGAAACTGGATATCCATACGCAAAAGATAAAGTTGGATCCCTACCTTACATCATATATAGAAATTAACTCTGATGGATCAAAGTCTTAAATATAAGAGCTAAAAAATACAGTTATCGATGAACACATAGTAATATATCTTTGTAACCTTGGTTGAAGCAATGGTTTCTCAGATATGACACCAAAAGCACAAGGAACAAAGGAAAAATAGTTAAATTGCGTACCTTAAATTAAACTTCTGTGCTACAAAATATCATGAAGAAGGTGAAAAGACAATTCATAGAATGGGAGAAAATACTTGTAAATTATGTATCTGATAAGAGAATTATATGCAGGATATATAAAGAACACATAGCTCAATAATAAAAAGACAATTCAGCTTAAAAGTGGGTAAGGGATATGAATAGACAGTTCTTTAAAAAGATATATGAATGACTAATAAGCACATGAAAGGTGATCAGCATCATTAGCCATTAGGGAAATGCAAATCAAAACTATAATGAGATGTCACTTCACATCTATTAGCATGGCTATAATCAAAAGGAAAAAAAATAACAAGTGTTGGCAAGCATGTGGAGAAATTGCTGTTGGAAATATAAAATGGTACAGCCACTCAGGAAGACATGCTGTCAGCCCTTGAAAATTTTAAACATAGTTACCCTATGTCCCAGCAGTTCCACTCCTAAGTACATTCTCAAGAGAAATGAAAACTTATGTCTACACAAAAACTTGTAGAAAAATGTCTGTAGCAGTATTATTCATAGTCATTAAAAAGTGGAATCAACCCAATTGTCCATCAACTGATGAATTGATAAACAAAACATAATATATTCATACAGTGGAATATTATTCAACCATAACAAGGAAGAAAGTTCCTTTTTTGGAACATGCCACAAAATGGATGAAACTTGCAAACATTGTGTTAATTAAAAGAAGTCTGTCACAGATGACCATATATTGTATGATTCCACGTATGAAATGCCCAGAGTAGGCAAACCTACAGAGATATGAAGTAGATTAATGGTTGCCTGGGTCTGTCAGAAGTGGGATGGGATGGAATATGGGAAATGATTGCAAATGGGCATGGGATATTTTTTCAGGTGATGAAATGATCTAAATTTAGATTGTTGCCATGGTTGCACAACTCTGTGTGTGTACTAAATAACCACTTATCCATATACTTCAAATAGGTGAATTTTTTAGTATGTAAATTATATATCAAAATTATTAAAAAATAATATATGGCTATCTCTGTTTTTTACCTAGGGAGTTGTTCTATTTCAGCAGTGACAATCAGGGGATAGTAATGTCTGTCTTCTCTTTGAGACTCTGGTGAGTCCCAAAGCCATGTAGTTGAAAATCATTTCTGTATAATTATAGAGGAGTTATCCCTTAAGGTTTGAAAATTAGTTCAAAGGAGAAGGAATGTCAGTCTTTTCAACCTGCAAACCTATCTTCACTCTAGACCTTGATTGGAAATGTTTTATCAGACAGCATATTGGACTTTAGAAAGTGCTAAATTATGCAGGAAAAGTAGTATAATATCAAGGAACTGGTAAAGATAGACCCTCCCTTCTTTTTTTTCTATATGAACTTTCAAGATTTTAAGTGTGTGTGTATGTGTGTGTGTGTGTTTTACAAAGTATTCCAGGTTTTTTATTTCTTTTCATTGTCTAAGTGGAGATGATAAAGGAAGAAAGAAAGTCTTCCATTCACTCATTATTTATATACTTATTCAAGAAGTATTTATTGAATACCTCCCAGGCACTGTGCTAGACTTTGAGAAAACCAAGAATGCTATGTGAACTGAGACTTCAGGTTTCTTGATCTAGTGTTAGCATTCTATTTCTAATTCAGCAAGACAGACTTCCCTTTTTTTTTTTTTTTTTTTTTTTGTGGTACGCGGGCCTCTCACTGTTGTGGCCTCTCCCGCTGGGGAGCACAGGCTCCGGACGCGCAGGCTCAGCGGCCATGGCTCACGGGCCCAGCCGCTCCACGGCATGTGGGATCTTCCCGGACGGGGGCACGAACCCGTGTCTCCTGAATCGGCGGGCAGACTCTCAACCGCTGCGCCACCAGGGAAGCCCTAGACTTCACTTTTTTAAAAAAAATAAATTTGTTTACTTAGTTTTGGCTGTGTTAGGTCTTTGTTGCTGCGCGTGGGCTTTCTCTAGTTGCGGTACAGGGTCTTCTCATTGCGGTGGCTTCTCTTGTTGCAGAGCATGCGGGCTTCAGTAGTTGCGGCTTGCAGGCTCTAGAACACAGGCTCAGTAGATGTGGCACGTGGGCTTAGTTGCTCCACGGCATGTGGGATCTTCCTGGACCAGAGCTCGAACCCGTGTCCCCTGAATTGGAAGGTGGATTCTTAACCACTGCGCCACCAGGGAAGTCCCAGACTTCTCTTGATGAACACTCACTGCTAGGTTAAACAGTGAGAGACTTGGTGAACCTTGTTGCTCATTCTCTTTAAACCACATGTTTCCCAGGGTTCTTAGCAGTTTATACTATCTTTTGCAGTCGTGTATTGATGAGCCATAGTGAAATCATCTTTGTTAAGGACTCTAAAAATATTCTCTAAACTCCTCAGGATGCAAAAGTAGAACAACCTACATTACAAGAGGGAAAAATGGTACAGATGACCCTATTTGCAGGGCAGGAATAGAGATGCAGACATAGAGAACGGACATGTGGACATAGGGTGGGAAGGGGAGGGTGGGACGGACTGGGAGATTAGGATTGACATAAATACACTACCACGTGTAAAATAGATAGCTAGTGGGAACCTGCTGTATAGCACAGGGAGCTCAGCTCAGTGCTCTGTGACGACCTAGGATGGGGGGGTGGGTAGGAGGGAGGTCCAAGAGAGTAGGGGATATAAGTATACATATAGCTGATTCACTTCGTTATACAGCAGAAACTACCACAACAGTGTAAAGCAACTATATTCCAATTAAAAAAATAAAGTAGAACAAACCCTCAAGTATGATATTATCTGTTGAACTGTGAGTTAAAAATAACCAGTCCAGGTCTTTGGCACTAGAGACAAGGTAGTTAGCACAAGTCAGATATTCTGCCTTCATTATATAGAATTATAAAGTCAGTAAGTGTTCTTGACTTGTGCTTCTTGATCACTTTCCTTGGAAAGGTGTTATACTGGCAGATTGTAATAAGCACCATATGTGAGCTATGTTCCTTCACAATTTTTCAATCTCAAAAATCATCAGACAGTTTTTTAAATTGTTGACCCAAAACAGATAGACTGCCAGATATTTCTCCAGCAAAGATGGGTTTATTTGGGATCAGCAGAGAATTGCAGTTCCGGGTCTGCAGCCATGGCAGGCCACGCAAAAGTCCCTCCACAGCAAGGGAAGGAGAATGCTTTTATAGAGGAGAAAACGAAGTTGCGAGGCTACAGTACTCAAAGAGTCCATGACTTTTCATTGACCAAGTCCTTGCCAGGAAAAAAGAGGAGTCTTTCTTCTTCCTGTTGGTACCTGTTATTGTTACAGGGCATGAGAGCTCCCTTTTCTGGTCTTCTGACTCTATTTAACTGAGTTTTCTGTTTACTGATTTTTTACATATCCCCATTTTAATCAGGATCTTTCTCTGAAAGCATCACTGATCAAGGGTTGGGTTTTCTGGTTTCAGCAGTTTTTTGTCTCTCAATGCCAGGAAGGACCTTTCCTGGGTGTAGTGTCTCATGTTGGAGGGAAAGTGCACAAATTGGAAACCTATTCAGGTCATGTTCCAATAACAAAGAGAGAAGGAAGGAGAACTCTCAGGTACTTTTAATCTAAAGTCTGTGTGCAGTCAAGATCATAGACTATTGGAGAGCATCTGAAGCATTATGTCATCATCAAAGCTTTGGTGAAAAACTTCCAACAGGCTTGGTTTGGGTATCTTGAGAAAGATGTCTCATCAGATGTTGTCTGCTTCAATTCTGGAAGAGGTTTACTTTCTAGTCACCAGATGATATACAGGTCCAGTCAGGTTTGGTGCTTTCTTTAGGTGTGTCATGTGAATACAAGAGTCTATTCCATGGAGTTTGTTGACACAGTGGTTGGTTTGTGGTACCTGATAGGGGCCTTTCCAGTGAGGTTGAAGAGAGCTCTTCTAGAGGTGTCTTTTCCAATAGACAAAATCTCCAGGTTGCAAGGTGTGATGTCTAAGTTCTTTATCTCCCGATAGTGCACTGTGGAAAGATTGATCATTCAAAACATGATTATTTTAAATAGAAGCTATTAGGCCTTTGCGATACTGGAGTATCTCTCCTTTTATAAGGTGTAGCTCAAAAGAAGCAGGAGCCAAGGTATTGGCATTTTCTGACTATCTCAAAAGGTGAAAATTTATGAGTTATAAAGGGGGTATATCTAAGATTTAGAAGGACAAATGACAATGCTTTAGGCCAAGGCATTTGGAGGGCCTCCACAAATTTTGCCAATTAATATTATTTTTGCTTAATAATAATGCCGTTAGCATGTTCTACTAATCCAGAGGATTGAAGGTGGTAAGTACAGTGGAAGTGTTGTAAAACCGGCGAAACAGTGCAGACTTGTAAAAGTACCTGGCCAGTAAAATGGGTTCCTTGATCACTGTGAAGTTCAAGAAGAGTTCCCTAGGTTGGGATAATCTATTTCAAAAGGATGTTAGCCACAGAAAGAGGCAGTAGCCTGTCTGCAAGGGAAGGCTTCAGTCCAGTGTGAAAACATATAGACCATGACTAAAGCATATTTATATCAGTGAGATAGAAGTTGTATGAAATCCATTTGTCAGAACTTGAATGCTCCATTAGGCAGTTTATAATGTCTGGGGGCCATAGGAACAGGCTTCCCTCAGTTGTACTTCGGGCAAATGAGACAAGTGAGTTAGGCACTTTTTGCAACATTGTTAATGTTTCCACCAATATTGTTTCATGAATGCTATTATTTTTTCAGTAGACCAATGGTTTAATGAATGTGTAGTGGTGAGGAGTGGTAACATCAGAGTCTCTAGCAGGACTGGGTTGTCATTTGGTCCAACCAGGGCTTTCTCTTTTTATCAAACCAACAACTGTTAAATTTCCAATCTTTCTTTTTTTCCTTTTCTGAGGCCAATTGTTGGGCTTCTCTAGCTGGTTTTTCCAAATTATCATTTGGGGAAATATCCCTATGTACTGTGACAGAGGTTTGGCTGCTGTTAGGCCTTTTAAGTACAGTATTCCTTGCAGAGATGTTAGCAAAGTGGTTTCCCTTACCTTCCAGAGAGTCAAGTTTAGAATGCCCTGGAATGTTAATAACATCTAAAGTAGCAGGTAAAAGTACTGCATCCAATATTTCTAAACATAGGGACCATTTAAAATTTTATTTCCACTGGAAGTAAGGAAGCCACGTTGCTTCCACAGCATTCCAAAATCATGAGCTACTCTGAAAACATATTTAATATCAGTATAAATATTGGCAGTTTTGTCCCTGGCTAAAGTACAAACCAGTGTAAGAGTGTATAATTCAATCCAGCCTGTTGGGCCAAAGTAGCCATAGGTAAAGATGCTGCTTCAACAACATCAGAAGGAGTTGCAATAGCATACCCAGCACAATATTTGCCATTGTCACTTTTTTTTATGATACTTTTTTTTTCTTAATTTAATTTATTTATTTTTGGCTGTGTTGGGTCTTCGTTGCTGTGTGAGGGCTTTCTCTAGCTGTGGTGAGAGGGGGCTACTTTTTATTGCAGTGTGCGAGCTTCTCACTGCGGTGGCTTCTCTTGCTGCAGAGTATGGGCTCTAGGCATGTGGGCTTCAGTAGTTGTGGCTTGCGGGCTCTAGAGGGCAGGCTCAGTAGTTGTGGCGCACGGGCTCAGTTGCTCCACTGCATGTGGGATCTTCCCAGACCAGGGCTCGAACCTGTGTCCCCTGCATTGGCAGGCAGATTCTTAACCACTGAGCAACCAGGGAAGCCCTGCCATTGTCACTTTTAAAATAAGAACTGTCAGTGAGCCATGAGAAGTCAGCCTTACCCAGAGGAATTTCCTGTGGATCATTAGGAGGAGTCAGGAGGTGATCTGTCAGCATTAAACAGTTGTGTAGGACTTCATCAATGACAGAAGCTGATGATAGTAGTTATGAATAGGTTCATCAGATTTTTGTGTACAAGCCTGAATTTTAATTAGCAGGCTTTGGAGAAGCCCTAGGAATTACCTGATGAAGTTGCCTAGTTATTGCTTGAGCCTGAGCATTTAATAAGCTAGTTGGCTGATCTCCCAGCTGTAATTCTAGAGAACTTTAAGAATTTTCCCAACTAGATGTTCTTATACAGTGCTGAGCCTGCCCTTCACTGACAAGCATATAGACTAGCTAATATAAGTCAGAAAAATCAGGTTGACAAGTCTGAATGACTATCTGTCTCTGGCTAATTTGGAGAAATCTTTGACGATGGCTCACAGTTTACCTTTACGTCAGGGAATGTAAGAAATTAGGATTTAGCCTCTGGATCCTCAGAAGGCTTAATTTTAAAGGGACAGGTTCTGACAAATTCAGAGGAAAAGGGAGTAGGGAGAGTTTCAGAGCAAAGGGAAAGTTCAATGAGAGAATTAGTATTGGGAACTCAAGGTATAGAAGAGGTGTAGGTGGTATAGAAGGGGAGGAGGAAGATGGCACTAGAGGCAGAGCCTGACTACAAGGGGCCAAGAGAAAGAAATAAATTGGCACTGAAGGTGGAGCCTGAGACAAAGAAGCCAAGGAAGAAGAGCATGAGGCTTCAGGAGCCGTTTTATTTTTCCTTACCTATTTGTTTGCCTCAGTTAACCTTAAGGTCTTACTTCGCAGAAAGGCAATTTTAAACTCCCAGTAATGTTTTTAAGCTTCAAAACACCATTTGAAATAGACATACCATTCAGTTATGGAAATTTTTGTGCTATTGTAACCATTTGGTTTTAAGAAAATTAAGTTTAGGGATTTCAAAAGTTCCCCATAATGGCCATTGATATTCTAAATTTCCTTTGGTCAAGTAGGTCCAATTAGTTAGAAATGCACATGAGGAAGGACCTTGATTTTTAAACACAAACAGCCAGTCCCTGTAGGTGAGATCCCTCAAAATATTTAGATAACTGGTTCTCAGTTATCTAAATATGTCTCAGAGGTTTTTCTCTTGAGTAAAAGAACAATTTTCAATCAGCTTGAACAGCTTATAGCTCAAATAGATCAATTCAGACAGCTTGCAACTCAAATAGCCTGCAAGCTAATACCAGCCAGTTCTAAGGAAACAGCTTGGTCCCTGAGGAGCCAGGCCAGAGACTTTTCAGCCAGTTTCTATAGAACAGCATCTATCCAAAGGAATGAGCCAAAGGCTGAAAAACCAGTCATTTCAGTGAAGCAGCCCTCTTTCCCGAAGGAATGGGCTAAAGGTGTCTCAGCCAGCTTTCGTTGAAACAGTCTGATCCCAGAATCAGGCCAAAGTGCCAAATGAGTACTTGCATACAGAACAAGGCCTTAACCACAAAGGATGAAATCTTAAAATAGATCCCAAATAAAGCCTGGAGAGCTTCAAATGCAAAGAGAACGTGAGCTTGTATCCAGGAGAAAGACATGCCGCCAAAATCCAGGGTCAGAGTATTAGCTCGAGTTCAATTGTGGGTACTGCAACTGCTTGCTCACCAGCGCTGGAGGTTTCAGGAGTCATCTCTGATGCCATAAAGGCCATCAAAATGTTGACCTAAAACATGTAGACTGCCAGGTATTTCTCCAGTTAAAGATGGGTTTATTTGGATCAACAGAGAATTGCAATTCAAGGTCTACAACCATGGTGAGCCATGCAGAAGCCTCTACATAGCAAGGGAAGGAGAATGTTTTTATAGAGAGGAAAAGGAAATTGGGAGGGCTATAGGAAACAATGAGTCCATGGCCTTTCATTAGCCAAGTCCTTGCCAGGAAAGAAGAGAAGTCTTTCTTCTTCCTATTGGGCTCTGCTATCACTGTAGGGCATGGGAGCTCCCCCTTTTGGTCTCCTGACTGACTGTATTTTTGTTTTTTTTTTTTGTGGTACGTGGGCCTCTCACTGCTGTGGCCTCTCCCGTTGTGGAGCACAGGCTCAGCGGCATGGCTCACAGGCCCAGCCGCTCCATGGCATGTGGGATCTTCCCAGACTGGCGCACAAACCCGTGTCCCCTGCATCGGCAGGCGGACTCTCAACCACTGCATCACCAGGGAAGCCCCGACTGTCTTTAATTGAGGTTTCTGTTTATTAATTTCTTACCAAATGAACTCCTGTATAGATACTGTATTTTCATACCTGATGAGTCTCCTAATGTATCATTTTCATTAAATCACTTGAGGACACGAGTGGATGGCTTGAATTATCTGACTCTCTCTTAGTGGAAAAAATTGTTACTTATTTTGGGAATCAATATCTTAATCTGTGTTTTCTCTTGCATGTGCCTATACTGTTGCTGTGATATCTGCCTCCAGTGCAGCCAGATAACTGCCAAAAGAGCCACAGTGAAACCCCTTGCTGACCACTCAGCACATTGTGAAAGAGGGAGGCATGTAAGATTGTAAGAGCCATTCATAATGGGAGTGTTGGAGGACGTCATTGAGAGGACATGACCTCTGGTTGAAATGTAAGCTGGACCCTTGAAGTCACAGGCTCCTCACCCCCTCCCCTATCCCTGGTATATACACCTTCTTTATCTTGAGGTCATAAAGATAGTCTTCTATGTTATCCTACACAATCTTTACAGTTTGCGTTTTACATTTAGGTATTTAAAACAGTTGGAATAGATTTTTTTTTTATTATAGTATAAAGTAGGAGTCAGGTTTACTTTTTTCTATGTGTATACCTAATTTTCCTACCATCATTTTTGGGAGAAAAATCTGTTTTTTCCCCCACTGCTTTTCAGTGCCATCTTTTTCATTTATCAAGTGCCCATATATGTGTGATCTCTCTATTCCATATATTTTGGGTGCTCTAATCTGTTCCTATTGATTTTTTAAACTCTGTGCTACAGTTACACTATGCTGATCACTATAGCTTTGTAATATGTCTGAGTTTTTAGATTTCAACTGTTACATCATTTCTAGAAGTTCTTTAAAAAATTTTTCTCAAGTTTGCTAGTCATTATTTTAGTCTTTTGATATTGTTTATATTTTTCTTCATTTTAAGAACAAACTATATTTATTTCATGTTCTATATTTGATAATTATAATATTAGATGACTTTTGTGTCTGATTCTGTGGTCGTTTCTGTTGACGTTCTCTCATGGTGCCTTGTTTTCTTGCATGTTTTAGGATTTTTTACTTTGATCTCACGTTTCTTAGAACTTTGTGGAAATCTTTTCAGGTTTGTTTTGGAGGTGGGTTTCTCTAAAGAAGATTTATACGATTTCTCTCATTTCTCTACTCTGTGACCACTTTAAATTAAGGTAGCATGAATTCAGGCTGGAAACCCATGCGGACACCACCTTGAGGTATAAAATCCTCAGCATCAAGTTTCTTTTAAGTTTTCCTCACACTCTGGTAGAGCAGTTTATTTCTATTCAATACTGAATGGTAGCCCTTTGTTTCCCCAGCTTTAGGGAAGGTTTTGCTCCATTAAATTCTATTTTGGCAGACCTTGGGCCTTGTCTAGTGTCCTTTGTTTTCTGTGAAACATGGAAACCCAAGTTCACCTTGTTTGACTAATATCCTCAAGGCAAAGACCAACTTTTATGAAGAAAGACTTTAAAACTATTTTAATCTGGCTTTTTTTCCCCCATCAAGTGAGTCAGGACATCTGGTCTGCCTTGATACATGAAACAGAATCCTCCATATATAGCCTTACCGACATCACTGTGAAATTAATTTTTATTGAGATGCACTCAGTTACTGACATATAAAAAAGTAGCTCTCATGAGTAGGGTGACTGTTAAGTTTGTTACCCTAACTGGGATACCTCTGAGAGTGAAATAAGCCACAACTAATAATTACAGAGAGACCACAGGCATAATATGGGACTGTCCTAGGCAACCAAGACAAAGTATCATTCTACTTGTGGGTAGAGGTCAAATCATGGGATCATGGGTGAACTGATTTTCTCAACTGTTTAATACAGTATCTGTGGATTTGCTTGAAGAGATGAGAGGTTTTCCAATGGAGGTGAAAAAATAAAATTAATATAGAGTTATACTTGGCTTAAATTTGGATTTTACCATTTGCTACTTGTTTGCTCTTGGGTGAATTATTTAACTTTTCTAAGGTTGAATTTCCATGTACATCATGTTTATTATATGGGAGTAATAGCTATCTCACAATGTTGTAGTGAGACTTATGTAACATGTGTGATAGAGTACTTTACACACTCAATAATAGTAGCTATTATTACTGTAAGCATGAATTTTTTACAAGAGATAGCTTGGGGACTCAGTACTCAACATTATACTTTCAGACCTTGCAAGTAATGCAGAGCGAAAGACTCAGGAACTTTAATATGACATAATTAAGAAAGAAGATGAAAACTGTTTAAGGTGAGGCTTATCATTAGTACCATTAGTTAAAGTACATGTATAGAAGTAATTATAAAACTTCTTGATTCCTATAATAAAAGCTGTGCATTTATAAGAAGTCATTCCTTTCTGTTGATCATTGCTTTATAGGCTACTGCCAGCCCCCAGAAGGAATATTATAGACTTGAGGCAGCAGAAATTTGCAGTTTAAAAAATGGTGCCCTCATCAAGCTGTTAATCTAATTTGTAAAATTTACATACCTGTTCCCTGAATCTTGAATATTCATTACTTTTCCTAGACTTAGATGAAGCAGTACTTAAAGAAACTTATTGTAGCACATATTCAGGCCCCTTGGATTTTCAAGAGTTCTTTATCTGTTTGCTTCAGGATAGAATAAAAGCATTTGAATTTCAGAACGAGACTAGCCCTAAGACTTTCAATATGCCTCAAAGCAGTAATTTGATACATTAAGTCAGAATCTGCAATAAAGTGTTTAAATATTTGAGAGGTTTCATACCACTGTTATTTGGCTACTTAAAATTTTTTTGAAGGAAATATGTATTGTACCAACACTATCAAAAATGAATTTAAAATAAAGTTATTCATTAATAGATCAACATTTATATTTTTAAGAATATTTGCAGCTTTTGTACACTCCCATATGTAATCTTTAGATGATGTAATTATAGGGTAGACACAGTTTTGTATTTCATACTGTTACTCAGTATAATTTTTGGTTACTATGTGACAGTTTCTTAGAAAGAAACCTTATCAATAAAAGTATCTCATCCTCACCAACAGAAGATGGTTGTGCCATTTCAAGGACCATCTAGATTTTCAACAACTGCCCTGCATTGAAACAGAAATGATTGGGACTAATCCCATATATCCCTGTAAAATAAAACTGGATCTCTCTCACACACACACAAATGACAAAACAAAATAATGCTAAATGGCTCTCCCAAGGAACAGAAGTACCAACTTTGTAACACAGTGTGTTTTGCATACATAATATGCTTCTAGGAATCTCTGTTGCAGAAATGAGGAAAAAGAAAACTCACTTTATCTCTCTTTTTTTTTTTTTAAAACAGTCAGGTGGTTCCTAGGATCTTGATTGAGTAGTAATGTGATTCAAAGTGCAACAGGGGAGGAGAAATGGCTTTCCTTTCCCATCTAGTTTCCTATCCCAACTGGAGGTTTTTAATGCCAGATGTATCTAGGAAAGGCTTAAAACCCCATCAGTACACCAAGTTGTCCAATCCTACATAACAATAATGGCTGGGGTATGTAGTGGTAATAATAAAAATAAAAGAGTAAGATAGTAATCTCTGTGTGAAACCCGAGGCTGCGAAACAGTGCTCTTCCCGGTAATGACCCCTTTGAGTCATAGCAGCTGCGAGCAAACTCAGTGCATGCTGTTGGCAATCTCTTCTCTATCGCTTCCTGTTTCAGTATCTAAGGACTTTTATGATTTAGCTTCTTTTGACCTATAAAATACATTGTTCAAATTTGTACTGAAATCCTGTTCAGTATTTCTGGGATCCCTGCTAAGCTGTTTGACGCTGTAATTCCCAGTGGGTAAAGTAAAGCCCTCACATTAATTATTATGCCTTGTATATAGGGAAAGGTCTCCTTTTATTGGCTTTAATGTCATCTATTATTCTTCTCATAGAGACAGACAACCAGGAAAGATCTTAATAAATTTCTTGTCCATCATTTTGAGATGAATTTTTTCATGTCACCAATTATTTAGCTTTTGTGGTTAAACAACCATTCGTTGTTTTTAGTAAATCATTTATTGCCATATTTTCTTGAAAACAATATATTTCTCTATTAGGTGTCTATTGCTACACAGCAAGCCACCCCAAAACTTAGTAGCTTAAAGCAATGATGTTCCTGTAGGTTGGCAATTTAGGCTGGACTCAGCTGGTGGTTCTTGTCTGGGCCTTGTTTGTGGTCAGCTGGCCTGGCTGGTGAGTCTGAGTTCAGCTATTGGGGAGCTGGGACTAGCTGGTTTGGGAACCTCAGCTTGGATGGCTAGGATGGCAGGGGCTCTCTCCATGTGCTGTCATTCTCGACCAGGCTTGTTGCATGGGGACCAGCTTGCAAGCATGAGAGAGTAGGAATGGGAGAGCAGAAGCTGCACATTGTCTTGAGGCTGAAAGGACTCAAATCCACCAGAATGGTATAGAGATTTTACTTTAAACTGAAGATGTTTGAGATACAGCAGATACAGGAGGAAGCCTTTGCTGAGCCTTGCTTATCTGATTAAAGGCAAAGCTTTCTGAGAATGAAACTGCTATAAATCCCCTCTCTGAGGGAGTTTCCAGCCAGGAAGGAGACTGACCATTAGCACCGGGATGAGAAATTCCTAAATAAATTTTATCAGAAGCTTCCATATCTTCCATTTTTTCCTCCTAGAAGCCTATATTTTTTTCAAAGAAGCTCTCTCTCCCTCCTTACCCTATTAAGCTGGTATATAAACCTTTACTCCTAGCTGTTTGGTGATCCGTTCCTTATGGGATGATCCCGCATGCCTGTGAATTAAATTATTCTCTTGTTAATCTGTTTGTTGTCAATTAATTTGCAGGCCCCCAAGCACCTGAATTGGTAGAGGAAGAATTTTCTTCCCAGCAAGGCCTAGATTCAGAACTGACACAGTGTACCTTTGCCACATTCTATTGGTGAAAGCAGGTCACAAGGCCAGCTTAGATTCAGGGGATGAGGAAATAGACTTCATCTTTTGATAAGAGGAACTGCAAAACGTTGTTACCCTTTTTCTAATCCACTACCATATTTTTAGTGTGAGGTTAAAGAGAAACAAAGTGGCTTGAAAAAAGAAGTCTCTGTACTTTCACCCAGAATTCATGATGATTAATGTCATTGTTCATTCATTAAGTTTCTACCAAACTTTTTCCATGTGTCTTTTTCTTATTTATAAAAGATAGGATCATGTGCATACCATTTTTACTTATTAATATATTGTGAAAATGTTCAATATTGAAAAGTATCTGCAGCTTCATATTTAGTACTGGTATTCAATAACATATATCAGGACATATATCTAACTAATCTATTTCTGGGCATTTTGTTTATTTTCTGTTTCCTACTATAATAAACAATGCTATAATGAACATAGCTGTAGGTGTACTTTTGTGTTTGCCTTTGATTTTTTTCCCTAAGATAAATTTCAGGAAGTGGACATGAGCCTTGAAGATTACATGCATTAATAGTCCTTTTTAAAAGAGGCAGAAAATATACAAATCAATTTTCACTGCAAAGTAAAGGAGTTGTTATAGTAGATGATTACTGGACTGAATGTCAATATTATGGCATAGTATGAGTGTGTTTCATGTTTGGTAATTGCAATCATTGTTGCTTTTGTTGTGGTCATCCATTTACAATACTTGGTGTCAGTTTATTTATCTCTTGTAAAAATAAAATACAGTGTGTGTATGTGTGTGAAAAAAAAGCACTTTAAAGCCAAAAAAAAAAAAAAAAGAAAAGAAGAAAGCATAGCCAAGAGACTAAAAGCGACTTAAAAAAAAAATCCTAGATGCAGACATACCTGCAGCTAAATAATGCTGGATTTCTAGTTACAAGACTCAATAAATTCTTTTTTGGATTAAGAAAAAAAAAGTTACTACAGTATATAGTTTGCAACTCAAATAATTGTAGAATTCTAATTCTCTCAAGGCAAATTTCATAAAAGTAACTACTTACACAATTGTAGTTGTTTCATCTTTATAGCTCTACTTATCATGCCTATGTTAGTCAATATATTTCTATTTCTTGAGTTTTTAATTATTTGATTAGATTTCTACAAAGTCATCAATACTTTCAACATAAATTCCTGGAAAGGACTCTAAAACACCTTTATTATGGTCAGAAACATGGGAAAATCTATCTGTTACAACTTCTTTCTTGTACACATTCTTCCTGGAGCTTTCTCTAGGCTTTCTATACACCATCGTCATTTGTTATCCTAGAAATCGTCTTCGCCTTGAACTTGAGTTAGAATCCCTGTTTCCTGGACCCTATGTTTTTATCTGTATTGATTTATTCAACTTTTTTGAATGGAATGTATTCTTCAGTAGTTTCCCAAGAAATAATTCATAGAAAAAGTTTCAAAAACCTCTCATAATTGAAAATGTTTTTTATTCTGTGCTCACATTTGATAGCTGGCTTGGTTTGGTATGAAAAGTGATAAACACAGTATGATATTATGAGTATGGTACTATCAGACAGTGTGGTGCCATGATCTAAGATAGACATATAGAGCAATGCAGTAGAATTGAGAGTCCAGAAATAAATCCTACACTTATAGTCAGTTATTTCAACAAAGGTGTCAAGACTATTTGATGGGGAAAGAATAGTCTTTGCAACAAATGATGCTAGAATAACTGGATATCTACATGCAAAATAATGTAGTTGCCTTCCTCCTATCCTATATATATAAATTAACTCAAAATGGACACTAACCTAAATTTAACAGTTTAAACTATAAAACTTTTAGAAGAAAAGCTAGGAGTAAATATTTGTGGCTTTCAGTTAGGAAATAATTTCTTAGGTATGACACCAAAGGCACAAGCAGCAAAAGAAAAATAGATAAATTGGACTTGATCAAAATAAAAACTTTTGCATTCAGATGCTAACAGGAAACTGAAAAGACAACCCAGAGAATAGGAGAAAATATTTTCAAATTATGTATCTGATAAGGGACTTTCATACAAAATATATACAAAGAATTATTACAACATAATAATAAAAAAACACGCAACCCAAATAAAAATGGGCAAAGGATCTGAATAGACGTTTCTTCAAAGACCATATATGATGACTAACAAACACATGAAAAAATGCTCAATATTATTAGTCATTAGGGAAGTACATATCACAACCTTAATGAAATAAAACTTCATACCCACTAAAATGGCTATAATCAAAAAGAAAAAACAAGTCTGTGGAGAAACAGGAACCATTATACATTGCTGATGAGAATGTAAAATGGTGCAGCCAGTTTGGAAAATAGTTTAGTAGTTCCTCAAAATGTTAAACTTAGAGCTACCCTATAACCCAGTAATTCTACAACTAGGTATATTCTCAAGAGAAATGAAAAGACAGGTTCACACAAAAACTTGTAAATAAATTTCATAGCAGCATTGTTCATAATAGCCAAAAATTAGAACCAGAAATATCTATCAGCTGATGAATGAATACATAAAAATGTGGTATATACATTCAATGGAATATTACTTGACCATTAAAAAGGAATGAAGTACTGATGTATGCTATAAAATGGATGAAACTTGAGAACATTTTATCTAAGTGGAAGAAGGCAATCACAAAGATTACATTTAAATAAAATGTACAAAATAGGTAAAGCTATAAAGACAGAAAGTAAATTTAGTGCCTTCCTAGGGCTGAGGTAGTGAGGTAGGTGCGTGGGGTCGGGTGGGGAGTGGAATAGTTGAGGGGGAAATGGGAAGTGACTGTTAATGGCTATGGGTTTTCTTTTTGGAATGATGAAATGTTCCCAAATTGATTTTGTGATGATTGCATAGCTCTGAATATACTGAAAACCATTGAATTGCATACTGGGTGTAAGTTTCCTATTAAATAGGTGAATTGGTTAGTATGTAACTTATATCTCAATAAAGCCATTGAAAAAGAAAGAATACATCTAGAAGCTTTATTAAAAACAGCCCCAAACTGGAGACAAAAGTGTCAACAGGAGGATAGGTAAATTAATCTGGTGTATTAATATAATGAATTCTACTGACTAATAAAAATAAATGTACTACTGATATATGCAACAATGTGGATGAATTTCAAAGCATGCTGAAAGAATGCATATACAGGATTACATACTAATGATTCTGTATGACATTTAGGACAGGCAAATTTAACTATTGGTGAAAGGAATCGGAAGAGGGACAGGGGCTGAATGAGAGGGTATACTAGGGAGTTTTCTCAGATGGTTGAAGAATTCTATATTTTGAAAGAATTTGGGTTACACAGATGTTTACATTTTTCAAAACTGCCTGAACTATTCAGTTAAAATCTGTACCTTTCAGTGTTGGTAAACAACTTAATAAAATATCCTATAGTATTACAAAAAATTCCTTCCTTTTCCCACACGTTATTCTTTTCTATATTTGGTAACTTGTGAATTTTCTGTATCATGAAAGGAAGTATTGGGAAAGGAAGATTCATTTTTATAAGGAAAATATACTGAGCTGAAAGGGAGGAAACAGTAGAAGGATGCCATTTGGCAGAGAAGTCAGAAAATGTAATTTCTTTTGAGACCTTGGTAATAACTTTAAAATTTTTGTCCAGACATCTTGGAATTGAATTTTTATTGTAGGGATACAGATGATGTTTTCTGCTAAAATAGGAGGGAATAAGTACTTTTTTTTTTTTTTGCGGTATGCGGGCCTCTCACTGTTGTGGCCTCTCCTGTTTTGGAGCACAGGCTCCGGACGCGCAGGCTCAGCGGCCATGGCTCATGGGCCCAGCCGCTCCGCGGCACGTGGGATCCTCCTGGACCGGGGCACGAACCCGTGTCCCCTGCATCGGCAGGCGGACTCCCAACCACTGCGCCACTGGGGAAGCCCGGAATAAGTACTTTTAAAGAGAAAAAAAATTAATCTCTACCAAGGGAATTCTGTAGGATACTAAATTTTAGAACACTTATTGTCTTAGGTCGTTCTCTGTCTCCTGCCCCCACCCCGGCCAACTACTAAGTAATAGAGATAAAAGGGACTATACAGAGCAATAATGGTTTTGAGGTTTGTCAATTTCTTTAATACTTATATTTTGACTGTTTAGATTTTCTATTCCTTATTAATTTTAACAAGTTAATTTTTATGGGAATTATTTCATTTCATTTGAAATTTCTGTGGTTGTTATTTTATAACATTTTGTCCGTTTGTATTATCTGTAGTTAGGCTTCCTTTTTCATTACTGATATTATTTTTCTTTTAACTTGATAAATCTGGCCAGTTGTTTGCCAGTTTTATTAGCCTCTTTACAGAGCTTTCAGCTTTGTTTTCTCTATAATATTTTTGTGTTCTATTTCATTAATTTCCATTTGTAGCCCAATATTTCTTTCTAGTTTTTCGGGTGTACTATTATTCTTCTATTGTTAGAGGGAAAGCTTAGCGCATTGAATTCTATCTTTTTTTAACCAATATATGTCTTTTTTTAAAAATACACCTTTATTGGTGTATAACTGCTTCACAGTACTGTGTTAGTTTCTGTTGTACAACAAAGTGAATCAGCCATATGCATACATATATCCCCATATCCCCTCCCTCTTGAACCTTCCTCCCAACCTCCCTATCCCACCCGCTAGGTTGTCACAAAGCACCGAGCTGAGCTCTCTGTGCTATGCTGCTGCTTCCCACTAGCTATTTTATATTTGGTAGTGTATATATGTTGATGCTACTCTCATTTTGCCCCAGCTTCCCCCTCCCCCTCACCGTGTCCTCAAGTCCATTCTCTGTGTCTGCGCCTTTATTCCTTCTCTGCCACCAGGTTCATCAATACCATTTTTCTATTTTTTTTTTTAGATTCCATATATATGTGTTAACATACAGTATTTGTTTTTCTCTTTCTGACTTACTTCACTCTGTATGACAGACTCTAGGTCCATCTGCCTTGCTACAAATAACTCAATTTCGTTTCTTTTTATGGCTGAGTAATATTCCACTGTGTATATGTGACACATCTTCTTTATCCATTCATCTGTCGATGGACACTTAGGTTGCTTTCATGTCCTGGCTATTGTAAATAGTGCTGCAGTGAACACTGGGGTGCATGTGTGTTTTTGAATTATGGTTTTCTCAGGGTATATGCCCAGTAGTGGGATTGCTGGGTCATATGGTAGTTCTATTTTTAGTTTTTTAGGGAACCTCCATACTGTTATTCATAGTGACTGTATCAATTTACATTCCCACCAACAGTACAAGAGGGTTCCCTTTTCACCACACCCTTACCAACATTTATTGTTTCTAGATTTTTTGATAATGGCCACTCTGACTGGTGTGATGTGATGTCTCATTGTAGATTTGACTTGCATGTCTCTAATAATTAGTGATGTTGAGCATCTTTTCATGTGTCTCTTGGTGAAATGTCTTCTTTGGTGAAATGTCTATTTAGGTCCCATTTTTTGATTGGGTTGTTTGGTTTTTTGATATTGAGCTGCATAAGTTGTTTGTATATTCTGGAGATTAATCCTTCATCCATTGTTTCATTTGCAAATATTTTCTCCCATTCTGAGGGTTGTCTTTTTGTCTTGTTTATGGTTTCCTTTGCTGTGCAAAAGCTTTTAAGTTTAATTAGGTCCCATTTGTTTATTTTTGTTTTTATTTTAATTACTCTAGGAGGTAGGTCAAAAAAGATCTTGCTGTGGTTTATGTCAAAGGGTGTTTTTCCTATGTTTTCCTCTAAGAGTTTTATAGTGTCCAGTCTTACATTTAGGTCTTTAATCCGTTTTGAGTTTATTTTTGTGTATGGTGTTAGGAAGTGTTCTAATTTCATTCTTTTACATGTAGCTGCCCAGTTTTCCCAGCACCACTTATTGAAGAGGCTGTCTTTTCTCCATTGCATGTTTTTGCCACCTTTGTTGTAATTAGGTGACCATATGTGCATGGGTTTATCTCTGGGTTTTCTATCCTGTACCATTGATCTGTATTTCTGTTTTTGTGCCAGTACCATACTGTCTTGATTACTGTAGCTTTGTAGTATAGTTTGAAGTCAGGGAGCCTGATTCCTCCAGCTCCATTTTTTATTCTTAAGATTGATTTGACTATTCGGGGTCTTTTGTGTTTCCATACGAACTGTAAAATTTTTCATTCTAATTCTGTGAAGAATGCCATTGGTAGTTTGATAGGGATTGCACTGAATCTGTAGATTCCTTTGGGTAGTATAGTTATTTTCAGAATATTGATTCTTCCAATCCAAGAACATGGTGTATTTCTTCATCTGTTTATGTCAATTTTGATTTCTTTCATCAGTGTTTTATAGTTTTCTGAGTAAAAGTCTCTCACCTCCTTAAGTAGGTTTATTCCTAGGTATAAATGGGACTGTTTCCTTAATTTCTCTTTCTGATTTTTCATTGTTAGTGTATAAGAATGCAAGAGATTCCTGTGCATCAATTTTGTATCTTGCAACCTTACCAAATTCATTGATTAGTTCTAGTAGTTTTCTGGTGGCATCTTTAGGATTTTCTATGTATAATATCATGTCATGTGCAAACAGTGACAGTGTTACTTCTTCTTTTCCAATTTGTATTCCTCTTATTTCTTTTTCTTCTCTGATTGCTGGGCTAGGACTTCCAAAACTATGTTGAGTACGAGTGGTGAGGAGGACATCCTTATCTTGTTCCTTATCTTAGTGGAAATGCTTTCAGTTTTCATCATTGAGTATGATGTTTGCTGTGGGTTTGTCATATATGGCCTTTATTATGTTGAGGTAGGTTCCCTCTATGCCCATTTCCTGGAGAGCTTTTATCGTAAATCAGTGTTGAATTTTGTCAAAAGCTTTCTCTGCATCTATTGAGATGATCCTATATATTTTCTCCTTCAATTTGTTAATATGGTGTATCACATTGATTGATTTGTTCATATTGAAGAATCCTTGCATCCCTGGGATAAATCCCACTTGATCATGGTGTATGATTTTTTCAATATGTTGCTGGATTCTGTTTGCTAGTATTTTGTTCAGGATTTTTGCATCTGTGTTCATCAGTGATATTGGTCTATAATTTTCTTTTTTTGTGATATCTTTTTCTGATTTTGGTATCAGGGTGACAGTGGCTTCATAGAACGAATTTGGGAGTATTCCTTCCTCTGCAATTTTTTGGAAGAGTTTGAGAAGCATCAGTGTGAGCTCTTCTCTAAATGTTTGATAGAATTCACCTGTGAACTCCTCTGGTCCTGGACTTTGTTTGTTGGAAGATTTTTAATTATAGTTTCAATTTCATTACTTGTGATAGGTCTGTTTATATTTTGTAATTCTTCCTGCTTCAGTCTTGGAAACTTGTACCTTTCTAAGAATTTGTCCATTTCTTTGTGGTTGTCCGTTTTAATGGCATATAGTTGTTTGTAGTAGTCTCTTATAATCCTTTGTATTTCTGTGGTGTCAGTTGTGATTTCTCCTTTTTCATATCTAACTCTATTGATTTGCATCCTCTCCCTTTTTTTCTTGATGAAGCCGGGTAAGGGTTTATCAGTTTTGTTTATCTTCTCAAAGAGCCAGCTTTTAGTTTTATTGATCTTTGCTATTGTTTTCTTCATTTCTGTTTCATTTATTTCTGCTCTCATGTTTATGATTTCTTGCCTTCTACTGACTTTGGGTTTTCTTTGTTCTTCTGTCTGTAGTTGCTTTATGTGTAGGGTTAGATTGTTTATTTAAGATTTTTCTTGTTTCTTGAGGTGAGATTGAGTTGCTATAAACTTCTCTCTTAGAACTGCTTTTGCTGTGTCCCATAGGTTTTGGGTTGTTGTGTTTTCATTGTCATTTTTTTCTATGTATTTTTAAATTTCTTCTTTGATTTCTTCAGTGATCTCTTGGTTATTTAGTAGTACACTGTTTAGCTTCCATGTATTTGTGGTTTTTTACAGTCTTTTTCCTGTAATTGATTTCCAGTCTCATAGTGGTCAGAAAAGATGCTTGATACGGTTTCATTTTTCTTAAATTTTCTGAAACTTGATTTGTCACCCAGGGTGTGATCTATCCTGGAGCATGCTCTGTGTGCACTTGAGAAGAAAGTGTATTCTGCCACTTTTGGGTGGAATATTCTATAAATATCAGTTCAATCTCTCCGGTCTGTTGTGTCATTTAAAGCTTGTGTTTCCTTACTTATTTTCTGTTTGGATGATCTGTCCTTTGGTGTAAGTGGGGTGTTAAAGTCCCCTACTATTATTGTGTTATTGTTGATTTCCCCTTTCTTGGTTGTTAGCATTTGCCTTATGTACTGAGGTGCTCCTATGTTGGCTGTATAGACATTTACAATTGTTTCATCCTCTTCTTGGATTGATCCCTTCTTCATTTTGTAGTGTCCTTCCTTATCTGTTGTAACAGTCTTTATTTTAGAGTCTATTTTATATGATATGAGTATTACTACTCCAGCTTTCTTTTGATTTCTATTTTCATGGAATATTTCTTTCCATCCCTTCACTTTCAGTCTATATTTGTCCCTAGGTCTCTTGTAGACAGCATATATATGGGTCTTGATTTTGTATCCATTCAGTCCATCTGTATCTTTTGGTTGGGACATTTAATCCATTTACATTCAAGTTTATTATCAACATGTATGTTCCTATTGCCATTTTCTTAATTGTTCTGGGTTTGTTTTTGTGGGTCTTTTTCTTCTCTTGTGTTTCCCGCCTATAGAAGTTTCTTTAGCATTTATTGTAAAGCTGGTTTGGTGGTGCTGAATTCTCTTAGCTTTTGCTTGTCTGAAAAGCTGTTTATGTCCCCATTGAATCTGAATGAGATCCTTGCTGGGTAGAGTAATCTTGGTTGTGAGTTTTTCTCTTTCATCACTTTAGTTATATCCTGCCACTCCCTCTGGCCTGCAGAGTTCCCACTGGCAAATCAGCTGAAACTTATGGGGATTCCTTTGTATGTTATTTTTTTTGTTTTTCCCTTGCTGCTTTTAATATTTTTCCTTGAATTTAATTTTTGTTAGTTTGATTAATATATGTGTTGGTGTGTTTCTCCTAGGGTTTATCCTGTATGAGACTCTCTGCACTTCCTGGATTTGGGTTACTCTTTCCTTTCCCATGTTAGGGAAGTTTTCCACTATAATCTCTTCAAATATTTTCTCAGACCCTTTCTTTTTCTCTTCTTCTTCTGGGACCCCTATGATTCGAATGTTGGTACATTTAGTGTTGTCCCAGAGGTCTCTGAGATTGTCTTCAATTCTTTTCATTCTTTTTTCTTTGTTCTGCTCCTTGGCAGTTATTTCCAACATTTTGTCTTTCAGCTCATTTATTGGTTCTTCTACCTCAGTTATTCTGTTATTGATTCCTTCTGGTGTATTTTTCATTTCAGTTACTGTGCTGCTCATTTCTGTTTCTTTGTTGTTTAGTTCTTCTGGATTTGCTAAACAATTCTTGTATTTTCTTAATCCATGCCTCCGTTTTATTCCCGAGATTCTGGATTATCTTTACTATCATTACTCTGAATTCTTTTTCAGGTAGATTGCCTATTTCCTCTTCATTTATTTGGTCTTGTAGGTTTTTGCCTTGCTCCTTCATCTGTGACATATTTTTTTGCCATCTCATTTTTTTTTCTTTTTTTTTTTTGATGAGTGGGATTGTGTTCCTGTCTTACTGGTTGTTTGGCCTGAGGCTTCCAACACTTCAGTTTGTAGGTTTTTGAGTAGAGCTGGGTCTTGGTGCCAAGATGAGGACCTCCAGGAGACTTCACCCTGCTGAATATTCCCTGGGGTCTGAGGTTCTCTGTTAGTCCAGTGGTTTGGACTTGGAGCTCCCACTGCAGGAGCTTTGGCTTGACCCCCGGCTTGTGAATCAAGATCCTGCAAGCTGTGCTGGGTGGCAAAAAGAAAAAGAAAATGAAAAAAAAAGAACAATAACAAAGAGTAAAAAGTAAAATTAGACTAGGAAACTAATAGATATGTTAGAAAGAATATTAAAATAAAATATAGATGAAACAACAGCTGGTAGGTAGGGGGGGACCTAAGCAGGGGCGGGATTTTGGCAGTGGGCGAGCCTATGCTTAGAACCCACAGGGCTGGGAAACGCCATGGGTGGTGGTGGGGTTTGGGTTTAGCCTTAATGAAACAGTTGGGGCCCAGGCATGCCTTGTGCCTCTTGTCTCAGAGGGTGGGGGATCCCACCTGGGAACCCAGCAGGCTTCCTGGGCCTGAGTGGGTGGGGCTAACACCCTCCACTCCTCTCCTGCTCCTCTAGTCCTGGAGGGCCCCTCCTGCCTGCCTCTGCTGTTCTCCCTGAGCCCCCAGGACCCATGTGGCCTAGAGCGTGCTTTGTGGGGTGGGACCCCTATGAACTGGTTCCAATCAGTTCAGAATATTTTCCATTTTCTTTATTTTCTTCTTTGACCCATTTTTCTTTTATTTCAAAACACAGGGATTTCTATTTATCTCTCTGTTATTTTATCTTCAAATTGTGCACTGTGGTAAAAAAAAACCTCTTTTAGATTTTAATTCTTTAATGTTTTCTGAGATTGCTTTATTGGTCATTATGTAGTTAGTTTCTATAAGTTTTTAAGAAGTACATGAAAAGAATGTGTTTGAAATCTTTGGGGTGGAATGTTCAATATTTGCCCATTAGCTCAATTTCAATAATATTCAAACACACTGTATTCTCACTGATATTTTGTCAGCTTGTTCTATTAATCCTCTAGGAAATGTGTTAAAAACTTCTATTTATGATTTATGTATTTATTGTTTTAGTTCTATAAGTATTTTCTTTCTTTTTTCTTTTGGTCACGGTGTGGAATCTTAGTTCCCTCACCAGGGATTGAACCTGGGCCACAGCAGTGAAAGTGCTGAATCCTAACCACTAAGACAACCAGGGAACTCCCTAAATATTCTTTTTTGATATATTTTGAGAGTACTGTTGTTTAAACTTTCTATCTCCACTAGAGCCAAAGAGGTAAAGTATAATTTTTTAGGAATTATCAGTTTCATCTAGGTTTTCAGATTAATTTCCATTAGAGTTGTTCAAAGTATATTTAATGATTAAAAATAATTTTTTTGTGTTTGATGGTTATTTCCTCCTTTACGATAATTTAAAAATGTCCTTTATATATGCTTTTTTTTGATTTATGTTTTCTGATCACTTATTTTGTTGATTCTTTTAAATTGTTCTCTGCCTCATTAATATCTGTTTTGATTTTTCTTTCTACCTCATTAACATCTGTTTTTGATTTACTTTGTTTTTTTTCTGTCTTTTTTCAGTTGAGAATTTAATTCATGTATTTTTATTCTTTGATTTTTATTGATGTAAATATCTAAAACTGTGAATATTCATCTGATCATTGCTTTGTTTCCCATAGAATAAAGAAATTCTGCAATTATAAAGTGAATTTTCTTTTTCACCCAAGCATTGTATAATTAGAGAGTTCTAGAATTTCAGATGAAAGGGTCTCTTTTTAAAAATTTTTAATTAATTTTTAATTTTATTGCCCTGTCATCAGATAAAATTATTTATTTTATTTCTGTGATAGGGAATTTGCTGAGGTTAATGTTTATGTATGCTTGAAAAGAGGACGCATTTTTGTTATTGGGTGTAAGATTTCATGTATATATATCCATGGAATCTGTGTTATTGATATAATTTTTCTATTTGACCTTCTTGTAGTATGAGTGGTGTATTAGAGTCTGATTATCAGTCTGTTTCTATGTCTTCTTATACCTAGTTTGGTTTTTGCTTTATAAAGGTGGTTCCTTATTTGGTGTATGTGTGTGTGTGTGTGTGTGTGTGTGTGTGTATTTATATATATACTTATATATTCATTCATGTTACGTTTTCATTGTGGACTGTGGCCTTTATGTTATTTAGCATTATAGTTTCCTTCTTTGTCTTATTTCTTGCCTTTGGGACAGAATTCTGCTTTAATATAAACTTACAACCTCTGTTTTTGTGTTTTTTTCCCGTTTGTCAGGTATGTTTTTGCTTATCCCTTTATTTTTAGTTTTGCAATATCATATTGTTTAGAATGTTTTAATGTATAGAACAGTGCTGAATTTTGATTTGTGAACAAATTCTAAAATCTTTCTCATTACGTAGGAAAATAATTTACATTTATTAATATGACTGCTATTTTGAGTCTTAATTGTTATACTATTCTGTATAATATTTAATTGTTTTTCAAAATATTTTAATTCTTTTTTAGTATGTTTTTGATATTTACATGGCACCTAGTTTTCACATATGACTTTTCTTTATATATTTATATTTTTACATTGTTTTTAGTGCTTTTTTCTCTTTAGGGTTCTACTAATTGGTTTGCTTCCTTAAATCATTTCCTTCTACTTTCTCCTGTTACTCATTTTGCAATCAGTTAGCGCATTCTTCTTTTCTCTTTTACTCTTAGATTTTATATTTCACCTTTGTTTGAACCTATATCATTTATATGGTATTTTGTTACTTGTATCCATACCTTTGTTTTGGTCTTATAGTTACAATTAAATGTTGTAAATGTTCTCCATCCATTGTTTTGCAGAACGGTCCCCAGTAATATTGTGGTTGAGTGAAGCTTGTTCCAAGAAGTTTCTTCAGGGAGGGGTTGTGAATTCAATTTTCTTTGAGTTATTGTATGTTTAATGAGTTTTCTGTAATTTTGACAGTTGAACAACAGCTTGGTTTGATATAAAATCCTTGGCTCACAATCCCTTGAGTTTCTTGGAAATGTTGTTACATTATTGTCTTTTTTTAACATGTTGCTGGTGGCATGATTTTTAAAATTCATAAGTGACATGATCATTGTACTTAGAAGCCCAGAAGATTTTTTATTAATCTTTAAAGTCTAATAGTTTCTGTATGATATGTTTTAGGATTGACCATCCTTGTTCATTTTCCCAGGTATATAGTGAACTCTTACTATATTAATTCAGGTCACCTTTTATTTCTGGAATGGTTTCTTAGACTATAGGTTTAGATAGTAATTCTCTTCTATTGCTTTGTTTTTCTTCGTTGAGACCTAGCTTATATGTATGTTGGATCATCTTGCCTGTCTTCAATATTTATCTCTTTCAGATCCTTTTTTTCTGCCTCTGTTTTGTAAAAAAAATTATTTTATTGAAGTATATTTGATTTACAATGTTGTGTTAATTTCTGCTGTACAGCAAAGTGATTCAGTTTTATATATGTGTATATATATGTATATACATTCTTTTTCATATTCTTTTCCATTATGGTTTATCACAGGATATTGAATATATTTCCCTGTGCTATACAGTAGGAACTTGTTGTTTATCCATTCTATATATAATTGTTTGCATCTACTAGTCCCAAACTCCCAATCCATCTCTCTCCTACTCCCCCTCTCCCTTGGCAACTGCAAGTCTGTTCTCTGTGTCTGTGAGCCTGTTTCTGTTTTGTAGATAAGTTTATTTGTGTCAAATTTTAGATTCCACATATAAGTCATATCATATGTTATTTGTCTTTCTCTTTCTGACTTACTTCACTTAGTATGGCAATCTCTAGGTCCATCCTTGTTGCTGCAAATGGCATTATTTCATTCTTTTTTATGGGTGAGTAGTATTCCATTGAATATATATACCACATCTTCTTTATCCATTCATCTGGTGATGCACATTTAAGTTGTTTCCATGTCTTGGCTATTGTAAATAGTGCTACTATGAACATAAGGGTACATGTATCTTTTTGAATTATAGTTTTATTCAGATACATGCCAGGGAGTGGGACTGCTTGATCATATGACAACTCTATTCTTAGTTTTTTTGAGGAAACTCCATAGTGTTTTTCACAGTGACTGCACCAATTTACATTCCCACCAACAGTGTAGGATGGTTCCCTTTTCTCCACACCCTCTCCAGCATTTGTTATTTGTAGACGTTTTTTAAAAAAACTATTTATTTGTTCATTTATTTTTGGCTGCATTGAGTCTTCATTGCTGTGTGTGGGCTTTTTCTAGTTGCAGCGAACAGGGGCTACTCTTTGTTGCGGTGCATGGGCTTCTCGTTGTGGTGGCTTCTCATGTTGTGGAGCATGGGCTCTAGGCACGTGGGCTTCAGTAGCTGTTGCACATGGGCTCAGTAGTTGTGGCTTGCAGGCTCTAGAGCACAGCCTCTGTAGTTGTGGCACATGGGGCTTAGTTACTCCGTGGCATGTGGGATCTTCCCGGACCAGGGCTTGAACTCATGTCCCCTGGATTAGTAGGCAGATTCTTAACCACTGTGCCACCAGGGAAGTACTGTAGACTTTTTAATGATAACCATTCTGACCAATGTGACGTGGTACCTCACTGTAGTTACGATTTGCATTTCTCTAATAATTAGCAGTGATGAACAAATTTGTGCCCCTGTTTTTGTGCCTTTTTTTTTTTTTTTGCGGTACATGGGCCTCTCACTGTTGTGACCTCTCCCGTTGCGGAGTACAGGCTCCGGACATGCAGGCTCAGCAGCCATGGCTCACGGGCCCAGCCGCTCCGCGGCACTTGGGATCTTCCCGGAGCGGGGCACGAACCTGTGTTCCCTGCATCGGCAGGCGGACTCTCAACCACTGAGCCACCAGGGAAGCCCTGTGCTATTTTTAAAATTGTGGAATTCTTTTCATTTTATCCTTTGTGTCTCTTACCATACCTTCAATGTTTATCTATTCTCCCTCAGGAGTTTTGTAATTTAGTTTTTATTTTTGAACTGACTTTGTCTTTTTTTTTTTTCAATCTGTTTCTGGTGTTTCATCAGCACTTCTTAAATATCTGTCTAGTTTTTGTCTACTATTTTGAGTTTCTAAATTTGGGATTGTGGTGTTTTTCATACATGTAATAGTTAGTTTATTGACATTTACTTTATATTGGAGAAAGTTTTCCTGTGGGTTGTGTGTGTTAGTTAGTTGGTTAAGATTAGTCTTATCATTTCTGCTCCCTGCCCCCCTTGTCCCCCCTCCCGCAGATCCAGGAATGCCTCAGAAGACCTTAGGTTAACTTCTTGCAACACTGTCTCTGGAATTGTACCAAGTTAATATATATTTAAAGTGTTAATAGTATCAGGACATGGTTACCTGGTTATTGCTTTTGCTTAATGTAAAACACCTGATTTATGGAGTGTACCTGGAATGACAAGACTGTGAATTGACACATAGACCCTGCTGTGCTACATGAATAGAGTTGTTTAAAAAAACAGGAACAATGTTGTCAGATTTTTCATGTGGAGCTTGTCTACTCATGTCAGCCTTATCTCTTGCAACCAGCTGTGCCCATCCAGGGGTCCAGTCAAAGACTTGTTGATAAAAATAACAATGGTTTACATGATAAACTCAGTGCTTGGCTAAACCTATTTTATCCTGTGAATCTTATTTTCAAACCAAATCTAAGATCAGTGTTGATCGTCATTCATGGAGTATTTCATTACCTTTAAAGTTTTGATTCTTATTTTTTCTTATGTTAACTATGCGTGGTTGTTAGATATATTTTTCTGCTTATTACACAGGGTGTTGTCTTTTCCAGGACCAGCAATAACAGTTAGCTCTATGGTAGGTTGTTAAAGTCTTGGATTTACTCTATTTCTTAGTTCAAGTTACTTCTTGGTTGTGTTCTAGATACTATGGCTGCAGAACAAACCACTGTAATTTATGCAAGGCTCAATGGAGATAGCTCATTTGTGCTTCACTTTATGTTAGCTGGGGAAGCTCAAAAGCTATGGGCTGGAATCATCTAAAGGTTTGCTCAGTCACATGTCTAGTGTTGGATGACAACTACTGCTTGGGGTGTCAGATCCTCCCCATGTGGGTCTCTTTGTGTGGTATCTCTGCATGAGCTTGTTTGGACTTCCTCAGAGAATGGTGCATGGGTTCTAAAAGCAAGCATCCCCAATGTAAAAGACAGGTAGAAATAAAATTATCTGTTATGACCTAGCCCTGGGAGTCATGCAGCATTATTTATGACACATTTTATTCAATGAGGTAGTAAAAAAGGTCCCAGTCATGTTTAAGGAGAGGAGAAATAGGCTATGGCTCTTGATGGGGAGTAGCAAGATTCTTCTACAAAAGCACATGAGACAAGAAATATTGCTATAGTCATTTTAGAAAAATACAGGAGAGAAGACCGTATGGAATTCAGAAAGCAAAGACAAAGGTAAGAGGCTGTGCAAGTAACCAATTGGCACTTCAAATGAATGAGAAGTTATGGAACTAATATCTCAGTGAGAATGTATGGCAGGAAATCATGAAAAACAGTAAAGAAAAGTGAGGGAAATGGGAGATTCTGGAGTAATTTTTTCAAACATTCAGTGTTCTTTAGGAGTTTACTTTTTGAGCAATCACTACACCATGCTGAAAAGTGTCATGCTAGTGATTTATTCTACAAGGAATTAACCAGTTTGGACAGAATCATAAAATTGGCTTATAATATAGACTAATATTTCTAAAATTTTTGCCATCCACAGACTATATAATGGTCATAATGTACATTTTAATATACAACCAAACTACCAATTTTAGATAAATTTAAAAACAGATTTATAGCAATAAAAATACAAGCATAATATTTATAAAATAAAAATAATTTTGATTTATTCACTTACTGGGATGATATCATTAGTCTTTGAATATTGTATATATTATTAAATTAAAGCTATTTGAAGCCATAGATCACATCTCATACCCAGATGGTTTCTTCTTTTACTTCTTTTATGTGTGTACATTGGAAAGCACAAACTATTATAGATAATTGAAAAAGGCAACTGTCATATTGTGTTTGGATGGAGTATAAGTCTAGAAATTATGGGAAGATATTTCAGCAAAGATTTCAGCTTTTGGTTAAATACTCAAATGAGTATACCACCCTTGAAAGCAGAAAAATCGAATGCTTCTTAGAATAAATGGTGAATGGTATTTAGCTTTGGTTTCTTTCAGCTTTGGAAAATTTCACATTCTTTTGAAATATTTGGTTTTACATAAAAACATATGCAATAATGCATTATCATCTACTTTCCTCAATGGGTGAAGAAAATCAAATGTTAGGAAAGGGTAAAATTATCTTAGATTGAGTCATTCATATTGCAGTTTTGTCTTTTTAAAACAGGCTGGTGTCTTATTCTCAACATATTAAAAAATCTTAATATTTTAGAACTCTTAGATTCAAGCTACTAAATATTCTGAATATATTACTGAAGTATTCTACTTAATCAAGTCACATAAAATAATAGAATTATTCTTTATCTAGTTATCAATGTCATGAAGTAATATTATCTTTTCTTTAATTTTAAAATACATATAAGCGTCTTTCCACTCAACAGTCAGCATAATCCAGTGTTAATCAGCAGAGCTGTGTATTGATGCTCATATTTTTCCCAGAGCCCACTGAAATGTCATATGCTCAGTGCCTTCAGTTAGATCATATGTGTTTCTGTGCTATTTCATTTAACACTTAATTAAGAACTGTTGACCACAACCTGTTCTTTGAAAAGGCCATGTGTGAAATGACATTCAAGAAAAACTATTCCTTTATTAATGTTCTTGCTTGCTGTATACATAACTAATGCTGATCAGTACTGGTCCCAATGTATCTTTCTTGAGTCTACATTCCAGCTCATGGATTTTTATCATTAATACAAAATGTTACTGGCACATCGCCCTTGTGTATGTATTACACCTATGTCAACAGCACATTCATACTCTGAACATCAGTGGTTTTGTTCAGCTCTAAATTCAGACGTCCAATGGGGTACCCATGTGATAATAATTTTGTTCTCACATTGTATATATATTGTATTAAGTTCCTATGGCTACAGTACAAACTTGGTGGATTAAAACAACACAGATTTATTCTCTTACAGTGGACAGAATTCCAAAATCAGTTTCAGATTGAAATCATTGTGTTGACAAGAAGTTTGCTCCCTCCAGAGGCTCTGGGAGAATCCTTTCCAGCTTCTAGAACTACATCACTTGGCTCGTGGCCTTTTCCTTCATTTCAAAGCCAGCAGGGTAACATTTTGCTTGAACACAAATATGAGGGACACTGCACCAAATTTGACTGATGGATAGGTCATCCTTTGTACTGGAAAGAAGGCCAAGAATATGGGTCTGAATTCAGATAGGATGACGTATTTTGTCATGAGAACTTAGAATTTTTCTTTTAATTCTATTTTTCTTATTGAAGAGACAAGGTTGTCAGTAGAGGGAAAGGAGCATCAAAGTTTGAAGGGGGAGGAAAGATGGGAAAGAGAAATGACTAGGAAAACTAGCAGCACAGAGACTTGTTGGCTTCTGTTCACGAATTCAGGGTAAGGCCATTCAACTTAGTGGTGTGTTTTTCTTACTTTTTAAATTTAATTAATTTATTTATTAAAAACATTTTATTGAAGTATAGTTGATTTACAGTGTTCTGCCAATCTCTGCTGTACAGCAAAATGACTCTGTTATACACATATATACCTTCTTTTTAAATATTTTTTTCCACTGTAGTTTATCACAGGATATAGAATATAGTTCCCTGTGCTATACATTAGGACCTTGTTGTTTATCCATTCTAAATATAATAGTTTGCATCTACCAACCCCTAACTCCAAGTCCATCCCTTTACCCCTCTCCCCCTTGGCAATCACAAGTCTGTTCTCTATGTGTATAAGTCAGTTTCTGTTTTGTAGATAGGTTCATTTGTGCCATATTTTAGATTCCACACAGTGATATCATATGGTATTTGTATTTCTCTTTCTGACTTACTTCACTTAGTATGATAATCTCTAGTTGCATCCATCGTGCTGCAAATGGCATTATTTCATTCTTTTTTATGGCTGAGTAGTATTCCATTGCATATATGTACCACATCTTCTTTATCATCTGTCATGGACATTTAGGTTGTTTCCATGTTTTGGCTATTGTGAACAGTGCTGTTATGAACATAGGGGTGCATGTATCTTTTTGAACTATAGTTTTATCAGAGTATATTCCCAGGAGCAGGATTGCTGGATCATATGATAATTCTATTTTTAGATTTCTGAGGAACTGCTATACTGTTCTCCATAGTGGCTGTGCCAACTTACATTCCCACTAACAGTGTGGGAGGGTTCCCTTTTCTAGTGGTGTGTTTTTCTTAAGTAACGTGTAACTCCTTGGACAGGGATGAAGAATACAGAGAAATGGCTTTAACCAGAGCTGGGATTTGCCAGTCTTGTAGGATGAACAGAGAGAAGGGTATGGGCATCGAAGTTATACACAAAGAATGATTATAATGATAGGCCATGGAATCTAAGCCAATTTAGGAGGAAAATGTGGGCCTGAAGGGGTGATGGACAGTGAAAAGATAGTAGGATCAATAGATTGTCATTCTCACTGTGAATAATTTGAGGAGTCACTCCTTGAGGGAGTGAGTGGATTGATAGGAGAAGCTAGTTGCAATATGGGATTTTGAAATTGAGATTGTGGAAGGTATTTGGTTATGAATATAACAAGGTTCAAGATACACTCACAGAGTAGGTGACTGAGGTGGAGTGGTGGACAAGATTACTGAAATAGGAGGACAATGAATTTAGAGGGTAGGATATTATTAGGACAACTTATGTGGATATTGAAATAATCCAGAAAGATGACAGGAGCAGTGGTAGAGAGAGTGAGAGCCAAGAGCTAAAATCTTCTGGGAATGAAGGAGGATGACTCTGAGCTCTGTCATTAATAGAAGTAATGAAGGATCAATGGTGTTATGATCTGATGGCATGAAGTTCTAGGAGGACTTATGAAGATTTTAGGAAACTTTGAGGACCCATGTCTTTGAGTTTGGACAAAAATAGTAACCGAATGTGAAAGAGTTGGCTGGTGAGAAGTAGCAGCATAGCACAGGGAGATCTGCCTGGTGCTTTGCAATGACCTAGAGGGGTGGGATAGGGAGGGTGGGAGGGAGGCTCCAGAGGGAGGGGATATGGGGACATGCATATGCATATGGCTGATTTGCTTTGTTGTGCAACAGAAACTAACACAGTGTTGTGAAGCAATTATATGCCCATAAATATCTATTAAAAAAAAGAATAGTAACTACTAAATAAGGTCTTTAGGAGACGGCAAGATTTTGTTTGGAACCAGAAGGAGAAGCAAATATTTGGAGTGAAGGGTTATGATGGAAGGAATTTTGCTAATGACAGATGATTACTCTGAAGATCAAGGGTTTTTAGTGTGTGGGGGTAGGTGGCTGGTCTGTATCAGGCAGTGTACAGAGCTGTAAGGAGGTGAGGGTCCAGGTGAGGAGGGATGGCCTGGGAGTCAGGGCTTCTTGTGGTAGTCAAGTAAATAGAGACATAAGGTGTGATGTTGGGTGGATGGTAAGATTCATAGCTGTGGCAGTATCAGCAAGAGCCCAGACTCTTCTGTAGTGTGAACTTGGTAACAGGAAATACTCTGACCCACATTTCATGGTTCCATGTGGAGAAATCTTCCTGACCTTTTGAATTATGCTGCTCTTACTCCAAGTCCTGTTGGGAAGGAGAAGACCTTGTGATTTGTGAGCTCAGAAGAAGGAAGTAGGTATACTCAGCTCAGCCCTATCTTCTGTTCTTCTTTATGTCAGCCTGTCTACAGGAGAGCTGCACTCTGCTGTGCTCCTGTGTCTGTCCAGGGAGACGTGTGACTGTCCAGCTATGGAATAAGAGGGGTGATAAATCTAATTCAGGGAGACTTCGTGGTCCAAAGCCACCATCCACACATAGCTTTTCCAGTAATAACTGGTAATTTGTTCCCCAGGTCTTTGACTCAGGTAGGGAAGGAGAGTGTTGTTCCAGCCTTAGTGCTAATGGAAAACTCTCAGAGATGCTTTTGTTTCTACCCACTTTTAAATCTGGTTCTTCAGCCTTGCACTGATTCTGTATTAAGCCCTTAATTTTTCTTCAAATAAATCCCCATTTGCTTATTATAGCTAGAATTAGTTTCAGTTGCTTTAAACCAAGCACTATAATCAGTACAGTCATTTAGCCCTTGTTCTGGACAAACTTCATTGGTTTGCCAGAAAGGTGGTTGTGCTTTGTTTGAAAATGGCTAAAATGGCTGCATGTTACTCTTTGACATTTTATTACAGACAACACACAGGAGAATAAATCACCAGTCTGGGAAAATCCAATTTTCAGATAATTATCAATGTACTTTGTATTCCCACTCTGCTGTTTTGACTGCTTATGCTAAATTTTCATACTCACAGATTCACTTGACTACACATGTAAAGATTCGCTTTCTGTGGTCTTTCTGGAGTTAAGTTCAAATATGTTTATGACATTCTTATGGGTTATACTTTTTCCATTATAGTTTTCAAATGTATTTATTCATCCATGTACAAGAATAGAGCCATCGTTCCATTTTGGGGGATTGGTAGCATAACGATAGAGTGTAATACTCACAAAAATATAAATTTAACAACTCTAAACAATCACACAGAAGTGTAAATATATTGGCTTGGACTGACTGCATGCCATCAGCATCAGCCAAAGTAAACAGACCTATGTTGTCTTTGAAGTACTTTTGTGACCTTTACAGACTTAATCATTAGTAAGAATCTCACAGGGATTCTGTGAAAATCATTACTAATTTTATTGTTCTGGTTACCTAGTGCTATGCAACAAACTACCCCAAAACTCTTTGCCTTAAAACAACACCATGCTACATCTCAGTTCTGTGGGTTGGAATTTGGTCAGGGCTTGGCTGGTTGATTTTTCTGCTCTGCATGGCATTGACTGGGATGGGTCAGTGGCGTTCAGTGATGATGGCTAGGCTTGCTGGGGGCTCCAGGATGCTTCACTTACATGCCTGGTGCTTTAGTGTGAATGACTGGAAGGCTGGGATCAGCTGGGGCCCGCCTCTGTCCAGGTAATCAAGGGCTCTTTCCCTGTGGTGTGTAAAATAGGGTTGATGAGTTTCCAACACAGTGGTTTAGGGATCCAAGAATGACTGTCTCAAGAAATGCTGTTAGAAGATTTAAGGTCTTTAGTAACACAGACTTGAAGGTCCCAGAAAGTCACTTGTACATTCTATTGATGAAGTAAATCACTAAGACCAGGCTGGCTTCAAGGGCAGAGGAATTATCCTGTCTCTTCTCAGTGGCAGAAATGTCAAACATGTTATGGCCATCTTTTATCCACACTGTGGAATTTGTTAAGTGAATGTGAACAACATTGTTCAATTGCTTTCGTTTCTGAAATAAATTGCCTGAGGACTGCTTGACCCTTGGAACCACCAGTGCTCCATGGATCATTTTGAGAAAACATTTGTCTAGAAAATGAGGGTGATCTTTAAAACCCCTAAAACTCCTGATTACAAGTGCTAATTAAAAACATATAGTATGGGACTTCCCTGGTGGTGCAGTGGTTAAGAATCCACCTGCCAATGCAGGGGACACGGGTTCAAGCCCTGGTCTGGGAAGATCCCACATGCTGCAGAGCAACTAAGCCCATGTGCCACAACTACTGAGCCTATGCTCTAGAGCCTGGGAACCACAGCTACTGAGGCCGCGTGCCACAACTACTGAAACCCACACACCTAGAGTCAGTGCTCTTAAACAGGAGAAGCCACTGCAATGAGAAGCCCACACACCGCAACGACCCCACTCGCCACAACTAGAGAAAAACCGGGTGCAGCAATGAAGACCCAACACAACCATAAATAAATAAATAAAATTATAAAACAAACAAACAAACAAAACATATGATATCAGCCCTATTAGGGAGGTAGTATTGTATAATAGTTATCATGGTCTCTGGCGGTAAACTGCCTGGAGTTCTAAGCCAGGTGCTAACACTTACTAGCTACATCATATGGACAACTGTCTCCCTTTGTCTATTTTCTATTTCTCATTTTCTTCCTCTCTATCTGGAGATAATATATCCGATTTCACCAGGTTGTTTTGAGAAATAAATGAGAAAATGGAGATAAAGAATTTGCTACAGTGCTTGGCACATGACATCACTTAATACATGTTAATCACAATGATTAATATTGATAAATTTACTTAGGCTCCGGAGTCTCACTGGGTATTTCCTTAAGAACAACATGTTTAGGGGATGAGATGTTAAAAATGTGTAAATCTGTGCTTTTCAATGTTTCCTTTTTGAAGCTAGATTTTGTTCTCTTGATTTCTATAACAGAAGATTGAGGACCAAGAGAGAGTTAGGCTCTGGGGACTCTTGAACTGATAGAATACAGTGGAGAGATGAAAATAATGGGTCAATACATTAAGAAACAAAAACCAAGCCAAACACAAATAAAAACTGAGGCTACTCTAGTGTTTCAGGCAGATTCTATGTATGACCTACTTTTCTGACTTGGGCCGGTTCACCACTCCTTAGGCAACCTGGTGGTCCCCACTCCTGGGGAGGTCACGGTATTGATGCCGAACTTAGCGTGGACAGCCGATCGGCATAGATCCCTACAGCCCAGAACGCTTGGGCTCAAGCGAACCTCTTGCCTCAACCATCCTGTTATCTGGGATTATATGCATGTGGTACCGCGCTGGGCTATGACCTTATTTTCTTAGTTCAACACAATTTAGTCATGTATTTTTTTTCTCTATGAATACTTTGAACACAGTATGGGTAGTAAAAAATCCCATATTGAGATCTCAAAGCTTACATTCTAGAGTTTCTTGTATCATTTGGGTTTAGATTTGGCTCTATGTGTGAAATAAATCTTATACAAATACTGGCTTAAGCAAAATAGAAAGCTCTTTCTGTCTCACATAGAGTGTGGAAATAGGCAGTCCAGAGCTGGTATGGCAGCTTGTAGTTTATGGACCCAGGTTCCTTTCATCCTGTGACTCTGCCCTGTGTAACTTTCATTCCTAAGGACAGGGTCCTGATGACTCCTGGAGCTCCAACCATTACATTTGCTTTCCTGCCATCAGGAAAGAGGAAAGGGGAGAGAAGAGTATGCCTCCCCACTTTCAGGATACTTTCTGGAGGATTCAAATGACACGTTTTCTTTTACAGCCCTCTAAGTTTCTTTCTGACACTAAATATATGGTGTCTTTGCATACTGATTCCACAATTACTGGACACTGTCTTACAATTTAATTCAATTCTGACAATATCTACCTGGAGTTAGTGTCATATCCCATAAGACTGCCTGCACTTCACAGGCCAGCTGCAAATGGTGTGCCTAGGCTACCCACACTTCTGTTTGGCTGACAACAAATTCAGGGATTCTCACAGTCCTCCTCAGATTTGATAATTAGCTAGAGTGACTCACAGGACTCAGAAAAACACTTTACTTACATTTAGTGGTTTATTATAAAGGATACAAATGATCAGCCATCTGAAGAGGTACATAGGGTGAGCTCTGAAAGGGTCTTGAATACAGGAGCCTCTGTCCTCATGGAGTTGGGGCACACCATCTTCCAAAGTGGTTGGGTTAACAAACCCCAAAGCTCCCCAGTCTTATAAGGGCTCAATCTGCACCCCCTCCCTGGAGGTCTCAAAGATGTTGCAAGTTCCAACACTCTAATCACAGATTTGGTTTCCTGGAGAATAGCCCCAACCTAAAGCTCTCCAGGGGCCCTACCCTAAGTCACTCCATTACCATAAGCTCACATAGTCAAAAGGGGCTTGTAAAGAAGAACAAAAAACATTCCTATCATTCAGGAAATTTCAAGTGTTTTAGGAGCTCTGTGCCAGGAATTTGGGACAACGAGCAAGTATTTATTTTTTACTGTACAGAAAGCCCACTGGTCATAATTAATTCCATGACCTCACCTAGCTATAATAGAGTCTTAGAAATGTTGTTAATAATGATATTATTATAAAGAAAGAAAGAAGGGAAGAATGGATAATGGGGGACAACTTTCCTGCTCCGTCATGAATGAGTTTTCCATTCATTGATGGAAGCTTCTTGGCTGTCAGCCTTTATGCTTTAGCATAGGCCTGGGTCCCGTTGGAATGATTTTCCCACTGTTGGCATTAGCCTCAATGTTGCTATAGTCCTGAACATTGCTAGTCAGTCTGGACTCTAATCTGGGGTGTTAGTCTATGACCCTGCTACTCAATTGTGACTTTACCCAGTTTGGCTTTTCAGGCTATAAGTCCTACAGATAGGGACCATGTGCAGTTCTAAAGGTTGTGCCTACTTCCTTCAAATTTTTTATTGAATATGCATTTATCTGAAAGCTTGTCAAAATATTCACCATTATTCATAATAAAGTAATTCATCTTGATCCCCTACTCTAATTAACTGAAATGAATTTGTTACTTTTGGAGAAACATTCTTCAACTTCTAACACATTTTGCCTTATTTCTGAATTTTAGTTTTTCTGTTACTTATTAGTTTACTTCTGATGTGCTTTTTAATCTTCTAAACCAATGCTAAATTTGTTACAGAAATTCAGAAAATTCAGAAATAACACACCAATTTACTTGTCGTCCGTGAAGGACTTTATCAAAAGCCCACAGAGAGTCTAACTTCATTTAAACCAGGCATTCTCATCTCTTATCTCTTATCTGCAATCTCCTTCTCTCTTAGATTTTCCTGGAAAGCCTTAAGAAGTGATCCACATCAAGATCCTCCCAAAAGTTTCAAATTTCAGGCTTATTTAGAAATACCTTATTGCAGGACTTTGTATATTAGGCTTTTGTTCTTCAAATGAATTATCATGTTTTTTGCTCTCAATTTTACGAGTGAGAGCCTGTGTCTTTTTATGTGAGGCTGGGTTGCTCTCTCAACACTCTTCCAATTTTTATTGAACCTTGTCAATATATTAAAAACATACAGAAACATAGGAGTACCATTTGTGATGTATTTCAGAAAGATTTAACTATTATACAATGTTGAGATGTATTATGGTGGAAGTTCTTACATGCTGTGGCAAGAAGTAGCATTCAGATTCAAAAAGCCCACTAGAAGGACAGCAGAGGCCAGCACAAAATTTGTGTCTGAACACCTGGATTACTGGGAGAATTTAATTGGAAGTTGTGTGTAAAGTTATTTCAGGGAGCTTCAGAATGTTGTAAAATAAAACCAAACATGTTTTCTGGGAACCCATGTTGACTTGGTGTTTTGCTCATGGTTGCTAGAAGCACTCAGCCTAATGTGGGAGATCAGCTCACAGGCATTGGTAGCTATTGGATAGTACTTCTGTGCAGCGCTAGGACAGCAGATATAAACAAAAGTATTCAATAAAACGTGTCATAGCTTTCAGGAACACTAGTCCTGATTTTTCCTTTGCATTTGTTCATATGTTTCAGTTTTACTTTTTAAAACTGGACTTCAGTACCTCTGTTCCTTTGTACCAATTAAATGCACTACGTACTTTGATTCCTTGGATTGGAAGGAACCTTTGGGGCCTGTTCCCTTATTAGCAGAGCTAGTGGTCTCTTCGCCCATAATAATTCACCAAGTCAACAGGATCAATTTAATTCACAGTCCTTTATTAGTCACTTTCGACAATTTAACCAAATTAATTCTCCAGAGAGTATAATGTGAAATTATGTATTCACGTATGGTGTCCTTTAAAAATTGTTACAGATAAGTCACAAATAGTAATTTTCTTTGTAAGACTAAAATGTGCCAACCAACCCATATTTTTGAACATAAGATTTTTGCCTAATTATTTCTTACGTAATAACATCAATGCAATTCTGTATTTATAGTGACTGTCTTTCTTTAACTTCAAATACCTTAATTGGCTATATCTTGTTTATTCTTATGAGTTACTTGAGCCTTAGTGTCGTACAGGTTCCAGCTTGAGTTCAAGCCAAGTTTAATCATACCTTGGCATAACTGGGAAACTGGTGGATTAATTGATTGCCTGACTCATTCATTCATTCTGTCAGTATTAACTGAGTGCCTATTATGTGCCAGACACTGTCCTAGGCATTTGGAATAAAGCAGTGACCAAAACAGAAAAAAATTCCTACCTTCATGGAGCTTACACTCTTTCTCATGTTTTACAATGTTGGGTGTAGAAGAGACAGTCAATAATTTCTGGTACTATATTTTTATTAGGCTCTATAAAGACTGCAAATAGATAACTCTTACTAGAGGACAGAGGAGCCATTTACCAGCTAGACACCTGATACAGTCAGAAAGCTTTAGCCATTAGAGGGGAGGGGATGACTTTAGATTCTTCTCAATACTGGCCAACAATGAACTCACGACTCAGTAGTTGATGAGTGGTGGTGTTTGTGTGTGAATGTGTGTGGGAGAAAGAGAGAGGGGTGGGAGCGGGAGTGGGGCGTGTAGAGGAAAGGGAAAGATATAGTCAAATGTGTGAGTCTGAAAGTAAAGAGTTCATTTCACAATCTGTGAAGGAATGGACTCCATGTGTTTATGAACACAAGTAAGAGAATATGCTCAGAAATATGGGAGGACTTTGTGGAAGATCAGTATCCTGTGTGAGAAAGTGGGGAGAGTCACCATTACTGTTAATTGACTTTAGGGCTGATGAGAATGTTTTTTCCTAGAGATTTCTTCCTGACCTGCAGTTGGGCTTACAGCTATAACACCTTCATGTCTCAGCAGAAGCATCATCTTTTCTGAGAAATTGCCCATGATACCTCAAATGTGGAGTTACTTGTCCCTTCTTTTTGCTCCCATTGTACTTGTGTCCTATCAAGTCATCTATTATCCTGTGTTGAAATTGCATGTTGTTTTCATCTGGACTGTAAGCACACTAAGGCCAGGACCACATCCTCTGTACTCTGTTCCCTTGTGCACAGCAGAGTGTCTGTCATGTAGTAAGAACTTAGTAAATACTTAATGAATAATTTTATATTCTTAATCTATACTCTTCTGCTACTCTATTTCCGTGTCATTTTTATATGATGGTAGAAAATAAAAGATATTTTTCAGAAAGTTTGTTCAACATATTGTATATGACTATGAAAGAAATAATTACTAATTACCATATTCAGAATATTGTATTTTTCTTCAATATAATGCTTTGTACATATTTTAATTCTCATAAAAAGCTCATGAGGTTAAATTGCTTTTGAGATCTTCTGAGTGAGTTGGAGGATTCAGTCTTTTCATAGTTTATTTATTGTTTTTTTGCTCCTGTCATTACCATGAAGTGTTTATTCTTTACTGGTTCAGTTTTTCATACTGTTGGTACATAAAAAACAGGGGATTTCTCCTCCTTGGCTTCTTTCCTATTGTATTAAATAAAGTTCATGACTAATGCATGCAACTCAAACCAACATTACCACTATCTTAAGCCAAAAAATATTATATTATTAATAGTGGTGAATCTCATGTAATCCAAGGAATATCTGAATAAGACATCTCCGGAACTAAGGCAATTTCAGGGTTTTATTCCAGATTCTTGCCATTTTGGTGACTGCTGCCAGCAATTCTTAGTGATCTCAGTTCAAGAGTCCAAATCCCAAAGAGTTTAAGTTAGATTATTCCAGAGTGGGTCAGATATCTTCCCTTGACCTAAACAACTGTGGGTGGAGGAAGGTCATAAAGTAAAAATATGTCTACTGAGAATCCCCTGTTTTGAAAGGTCTGGTAACTTTCAGAGAAATGAGGGTAGTCAGAGAACCCAATAGTGTACACTAAAAGTCTCGAGAAGACCAACTCATTGATGACAAAAGAGGACAAATTTTGATAATACTCATCAGACTGCCTTTATTTTTTCAGTAATAGTACTTTAGTTTCATGAACTAGTTGATCTAACAAGGTAAGATGTTCGCAACAAAAATAAAAGAACCTCCAAATGAAGAATCATTAAGTCCATTTTATAGATATTAAAATTGAGTTTCAGAGAGCTTAAGTAAATTTTTTATGTACAAAGAGCTAGTAAGTGACATAGCCAGAATTTAGACTTTAAACCCCAAATTTCATTCTCTTTCCACATTATCATGCTGTCTCTCTACATTGTTTTATTTAATCTTCACAATGACTCTGTGAACCTGTAGTATTATCTTCATTTTATGTTACTTGGAGCAGTAAGATTAGCAGAAAAAACTTGTCTGTAGTTCAGGGTATTTCAGGATGAGACAGGTTATTGTTGTCTAATTGCAAAAAATCCCACATCCATAATACCTGTTGAACCTAATACCTAAGTTATCCGCCATCTTGCGGTATTGAAACTCAAAAGGAATATAAAGAAATAATTAGAAAACAGAGACAACATGCCCTTTAGATCTTGGTTTTTGGCAATAGATAAGAAATTAATTTACTTGACATATTACCATGAATTTCTATTGATATATACTTCTAAAATGTATATGCAATAGTTCATTGATTCTAAGACATGCTCCCCCCAGCCCCCTAATTTTGACATTACTGAAACTGGGCTTGCTTCTCTCAAACAATGTCATGTTGTAGTTTAATTGACAACGTGTTTTATTTCTCAATGGTACCTAGAATAGTTATGCTTCTTACATTTGTTGGATTCTTAGACTTGATGAAATAATATATATGCACATACAAATTTAAATGTAACAGGAGAGCAACTGAAGAGAATTCCAGCTGCCTAATTTCCTGTATTGCAAATTTCATCCCTAACACAGAACAACAAGAAAAAACTAAAACTACACGAAAATCACTCAAAATAACTTGAAGACAGAGAATGCCCAAATTTCAAAATAACTATAAGTAAAAAGAAAAAATGAAAAAAAAAAAAAAAGAAACCTCAAATCCCAGTGGGTGATCTCTTATGTTCCTGCCCTCCTGCAAGGCTGCAAGGCTTCATGGCAAACAAAGACAGGCTTTAAAATGCTTCAGGGAAGAGAAGAGAGGAGCTAGAAACTGGCCTAAGTTTGGTATAAAATCACCTGCAGAAAGAGTAAGTCCTTGTTAAGTCTAAAAATGAAAAAATTATTTTGGGCATATTAGGCATGGTCTACAAGGAAATGACTAAAAAATATGTGATCTGTTTTTTTTGCTTCATTTTTCTGCTTTCTTCTGGGTCATTGAAAAATGTAACTATTTCTTAAATCCAAAACTGAGAAATGCTTTGAAAGACAGGTATCTTGCTCTTTGTTAAAACCCTTAATTAATAAAGGCAACTTCAAGTAAATGCTTTCATGTGTATTAAATGGCTCAGGAAAACAGGGTAAGAGTATAATTCTCCCACACAGGGTTGATAAGCTCAAAGCACTTAAAATTAAGTCTGATGAGCAAGAAACAAGTTTCAAAAAGAATTGAGGATGTGTCTTTTGGCAAATTGAGCTACCTGGAATCAACAGTTGAAAAAAGCTAAGTTTTGATAGAATGTGTATATCCCCCCAGCCCCCCCTCCAGAAAATCTTGTATTAGAAGGAGTGTGACCATTCTAGGCTTAAAATAACATTTTAGCCTCCAACATTATACAGGCAGGAAGCCTTTCAATGCCCTTTACAGATGTGGTCAAAGGAAGAAATGGAACTGGAAGGACATATCAGGGTATAGAGCTAAGAGACATGGAGAACCATAGATTGTAGTGGCAAAACCAGGGCCTCATAGGAATGGCTTTTACTCCCAGAGAAAGCTCCCTGATGACAAAAATCTTCCCACTAGGATTTCAGAAATGTTGTGGGCCACAGACTGCTGTGTGCCTTGCATTCTTTTTTTTTTTTTTAAACTTACTTGATTTGAAAATTTTTCTTTCTGGCTTTATTGAGATATAATTGACATACAATTATGAGTTTAAGGTGTCCAACGTGATGATTTGATATATGTATCTATTGCAAAATGATTATCACAATAAGGTTAACAATGTTACCTGTTACCACACCCATTACCTCACTTAGTTACCTTTTCTTTGTGGTAAGAACTTTGAAGATCTACTCTCTTAGCACCTTTCAAGTATACAGTACAGTATTGTTAACTATAGCAATATTGTATATAAGAGCTCCAGAACTTGTGCATCATATAACTGAAAGTTTGTACCCTTTGACCTCCTTCATCTATTTCCTTAACACCCGCATCCCACCAACCACCAGTGTACTCTGTTTCCATGAGTTCTGTTTTTTAGATTCCACATATAAGTGAGAACATACAGTATTTGTCTTTTTCTGTCTGGCTTATTTAGCTAAGTATAATGCCTTCAACTTTCATTCATGTTGTGGCAAATGGCAGGATTTCCTCCTTCTTTATGGATGAATAATATTCCATTGTGTGTGTGTGTGTGTGTGTATAAAATGTTTTTTTTTCTTTATCCATTCTTTCAGCAGACATTTAGATTTTTTTCTGTATTTTGAGTATTGTAAATAGTGCTACAGTGAACATGGGGGTGTAGATATCATTTTGAGATAGTGATTTCATTTCCTTTGGATATATAGCTAGAAGTGGAATTGCTAGATCACATGGTAGTTCTATTTTTAGCATTCTTCTCTTTTTTGATGAGAAATATTTGTTACCTTTATACTGTCCTTTTCCCACCATTGTATTTTAGTTATGTGGTCAACAGATAACTTGTTCTTTTTCTGGATCAAGAGGAGTTATATTTATATTTGATGTTGAGATTACCATGCAGTTCTTAACTTTATGCCTCAGATCTTGACTGGTTAGGACTTTTGCATATTTGACTTAGAGAAAAGCTTGATATTTTAGATGCTGAAAGGAAGTCATCAAATATTTATAAGTAAGATAATGGATTGTTGTAGGTTGTATTACTGACTCCAAATATTTGCTGATGTCCTTGAAATTTACATATCCACCATTTGCCATGAAATTTGTAGTGTCTCAGATTTGCGGTACCTTCTATGGGAGCTGTATACTTTCCCACGCCACTGATGTTGAGTTCTTTTCAGTGAGACTTTCCATAGCTGTAGAATGTGAGTTTAGGAGCGTTTAGAGTAAAAAAAAAAACGACGTGAATCAGAGAAGCAGCTGACTTGCATGTGACATATCATATGAGCGAAAATGAACCTTTGTTGTTGCCACTGAAATTTTGTATTGTTTATTACTGCAGCATAACATAGCAAGAGCTGACTAACCCATATGATCTGATTTATGTTCTTGAATGAACACTCAGGTTTTCCATGTGGGAAATGAATTAAAGGGATAAAAGAGTGAAGTTGGAAAAAAGTTAGAAAACCATTTCAGTATTCTGAGGTCGATGATGGTGTCTTGGATTTGGGTAATAGTGATGGAATCAGGGAGTGAGAATAAACAGGACTGGGTGATTGATTACATGTGACTATATGAGAAATATGTCAGAAATTAATTTTAGGTTTTGGTAGAAATAACTGGATGGATGGTGGTAAGACAGGAAGCAATAAAATAAAAATAGACATGGGGCAGTAGAAGCAGTTATGAAGACATAAGTTTAGTTCTAGATGTCTATGGGATATCTTAATGCAGAAGTTAAGTAGGAAGTTGGACACATAAGATGAGTTCAGAAGAGAGGTCTCAAATAAAGATATACAATTGGAATTCATCAGCATTTAGGTGGAAGTCATAGGAGTGGTTGAGACATCTGAGGAAGAGAATGTAGAATGAGAAAGAGAATTTAGAATGAGAAGTTAAGATAGCCTATGAAAAGTTTCCCCCAAACTGTAACATTTGAAGATAAGTGGCACCTAAAAGTAAATGAGTATAAAATGAGAAGTACCTTGAAGAAGTGGCTGCTTCTATGAAATGCAGGAAATATACAAGGACATCTGGGGTATTTTGTAATGCCATAAATTAAGAATATGATAAAAGAAAAGAAACCCAAATGATGGAAATATGTCAAATGTACACAAGAGTCAATTGAAAGACTCCCAGTGGCCAAAGCTGGAAATTTGAACAACAAATAAATACAGTGGTATTGGATTATAACCCAAAGTATAAAATAAATATCTGTGAGTCCATACTAGTATAAATAAATGATTGAATAAATAAATGGGGAAGAAGAGACAACTTTCTTGTGCAGAAGAATTCCAGATAATTTACGTAGGTACTCTGCCATAAAAGATGTAGAACACAATTCTCCACCCCATCAGTGTGGGCTGTGCATAGTGTTTTCCTTCCAAAGGAAGATTAGAAAGAGGGAAAAAAGAACAATATTACAATAGAGAAACTTGACAAACACTACTTTAGCCAGGTGATCAAGGTCAACATCAACAGTGATGATTCATGTTGATAGTATGTACATTTGATATGATGTGATAAAAATGTCACTTTAATTCTGTAGTATTCTGCCCCCCAAACACATACTTCAGTCTGATCATGAGAAAACATCAGGCAAGTCCCAACAGAGGGACATTCTGAAAAATATTCATCAGTGCTCCTCAAAACTGTCAAGATCATTAAATAAAAAAAGAAAAAGGAAAGTCTGATAAACTGTCCCAAGCTAGAGGAGCCTAAGGAGACTTGATGATTAAACATATGTGGTATTCTGGATGAAATTCTGGAACAGAAGAAAGACCTTATGTGAAAACTAAGGAAATATGAATTAAGGATGTACTTTAGTTAATAATAATGTGTCAATATTGGTTTATTAATTGTAACAAACCTATCCTATTAAAAGTAAGGGAAATTGGTTATGTGATATATGGGAAATCTCTGTACTGTCTTTGAAACTTTTCTGTAAATCTAAAACTGTTATAAAAATAAAGTTTATTCTTTAAAATCTACAAAGATTAGAACCAAGAGATGGAAGGCAAGTAAAGAGAGTGGCCTTGAAAGTTACAAGTGATAAATTTTCTGCCTACAGACTATCAGTGATCAAGTAAGTTGAGAGAAAATTGTTCTTTGGATTTAGTAACATTGTCATCTATCACCTTAGCAAGAGTAGTTTCAGTGGTGGAAGGATGGGAATAGAATGCAGATTGAAGTAGATGAAGAGAAAATGTGATTTGAAGGCAAAAGCGCATCGTATGAAGACATTGTCAAGAAAGGTGGCAGAGAAGTGTAGGAGAAAGATAGGAAGGCTGGCTGTAGGATTCAGGAAGCGTGAACTTTTTTTGTAAGCTCAAGATGAATGGGAAGGTGGATGAAAATTATCCAACAAAAAGGCAAGTATTGACAATATAGGAGAGTGGAGGTTTAATCAATTGAGTGATGAGGTGTGGGATCAAGAGCACATCTGGATAGATTAGCTTTTAATAGAAGGCTGGGCATACCCTCCATTGAAACAGAAGACAGGAAGGAAGGATAGATGCTGAAAGAGGGATGCTAGTGGAGATGATAACTCTAGGTTAAGGGAGTGCCTGTCTCTTATGGGTAGAATTGTATCCCCCATACAAAACGTTGAATTCCTAATCCCCAGTACCTGTGAATGTGACTTTATTTGGACATAGGATCTTTGCAGATGATTAAGATGAAATGATTAGGGTGGGTCCTAATCTCATACAACTGTGTCCTTATAAAAAGGGGGCCTTTGGACACAGAGACATAAAGGAAGAATGCCATGTGATGATAAAAGCAGAAATTGGGGGCTTCCCTGGTGGCGCAGTGGCCTGCCGATGCAGGGGACACGGGTTCGTGCCCCGGTCCGGGAAGATCCCACATGCCGCGGAGCAGCTGGGCCCGTGAGCCATGGCCGCTGAGCCTGCGCGTCCGGAGCCTGTGCTCCGCAACGGGAGAGGCCACAGCAGTGAGAGGCCCGCGTACCGCAAAAAAAAAAAAAAAAAAGCAGAAATTGGATTGATATATCTGTAAGCCAAGGAACACTAAAGATTGCTAGCAAACCACCAGAAACGAGGAGAGAGGTATGGAACAGATACTTTCTCACAGTCCTCAGAAGGAACCAACTTGATGTCAGACTTCTGACACCTTGATCACAGACCTCTGTCCTCCTGAACTGGGAGGCAATAAATTTCAGTTGTTAAGCCAGCCAATTTGTGGTCTATTGGTATGGCAGCCCTAGCAAACTAATACAGCCATACCTCGTTTTATTGTACTTCACTTTATTGTGCTTCATGGATATTGTGTTTTTTACAAATTGAAGGTTTGTGGCAACCCTGAATTGAGCAAGTCTGTTGGTGCTATTTTTTCAATGACTTTTTTGCTATTTTTTGCTCACTTTGCATCTCTGTGTCACACTTTTATGCACTGGGAAACCAAAATATTTATGCACTGGGAAACCAAAATATTTGTACGAGTCACTTTATTGCAATATTCTCTTTATTGCGGTTGTCTGTAATAGCAGTCTCTGAGGTGTGCCTGTGCACTGTCTGATGATTTTCATTTTCTCTGTGAAATATTTGGCAAGAGCTTCCTCTGAAAGTAAAGAGGATGGGGTTAGGGGTGGGGGTGGAATTGGAGGTTAAAAGAGAGAAAGGAGAGGAGATGTAGGAAATTCAGTTTTATATTTCTTTAATGAAATGGCTGCATAAGACTTTTCACTAATTCAAACTGACCTTTCTCCTAATGATTAATGGGATTGTGTGAAATTTTCAATTAATATTTTTGTATCACTCTGACATTTATACCCCACTGTAACAGTGTAGGGTTTAAAATTTAAAAGCTTTAAAAAGATAAATATTGTATGATTTGCTTTTTGAGGAATCTAAAAAACAAAACCAAAAAAGACTCATAGATGCAGAGAACAACTGTGTCATTGCCAGATGGGAGGGTGTGGGGGAATGAGTGAAATAAATGAAGGGATTTAAGAGGTAAAAACTGCCAGATATGAAAGAAATAAATCATGGAAGGTATTGTATAGCATAAAGAGTATCATCAATGGTATCTAATAGCTTTGTATGGGGATAGATGGTTACTAGACTTATTGTGATGATCATTTTGTAATGTATTTAAATGTGGAGTCACTATGTTGTATGCCTGAAACTAACTTAATATATAACTATATTTCAGTACAAAAAAAGCAGCTTATTTTCAGTGATTAACTGTGCTGCCATATCTTCATTAAGATTCCTTTTCATTTGCTACATAAGGGAATTTTTAGTAGTTGAGCATAACCTAAAACAGGCTTGTGCAATAGAACTTTCTGCAGTAATGGAAATACCTGATATCTGTTCTGTCCAATATGGTAGCCACTAGTCCTACCGGGTTACTGAGCCCTTGAAATGTACCTGTTGTAACTGAGAAGCTAAATTTTAAAATTTAATTAACTTAAATTTAAATAGCCACATGTGTCTAGTGGCTACCATACTGAAGAGTGCTGGCCTATAAACTAACTCTAGTTTTATCTCCTAAAGTAAAGATAAACATATGCTTACTACCAAATTCTCAATTACAAGAAAGATCAATATATCTGTGTTAATAATATAGATGAGTATAAATAACTCAGCCTTACCAGATTCATTCATTTCTTGTTTCTTTCAGTTAATATTATTGGGCACTGAGTATGTAAGTTGATGGTTGGGTACCCAGATCATTTTATTTAGAGGAGAAAAAGTACTTAGGAAGATTAAAATTTTAAAACATGTTATCTGGTTAAATGAAATGCAAGATATTCTATTCAATATCATCAAAATCCTGATTAAGACAGAAAACTTGTTCATGAGTTCCACAAATGTCAATTGTCCTCTTTACAGACTACAGCCTTTCTCCACATGAATGTTATTGTTTCCCCAAATTTTACCTCCCCAACAGCAAACACTCGTAATCAGATCTATGTTTCTGCACATGAATTGCATTAAAATGATCAAAAGCAGCCAGCCAGTGGCTCCACATGCATTCAGTCTAAAAGAGACTCCCAAGTAACTCTTCTGATTTCTATCATCTTTTAATAGAAATATAAAATTCTATATGAAATCACTCCACCAACAGATTTACCTCTCTCTTCTAGTAGGTGATTACAGTAAATAAAATCTGAGGCCCTGTCAAAGCTGTGGCCTCAGTAGACGATATAAATTTGCTACAGTGAATGGAACTTTTCCAGTGAGACATATATTAAGAAAAAACTACTTAGTAGTCTAGACAAAAGACTTGACAGACCTTGGCTTTGAGTTCTAACCAAACTTATACTCTTTTTGTGACACCTGAAAAATCTTTCTGACTCTGAGTTTTCTCATTTCAAAAATAAACTTATCCAGAAATCCCACTTAAGAGACTTCAGCATAAGGAGATAACCAAGTATGAGGAAAATGTAATTTTAGCGTGTAGGATTTCTTCGCAGCCCACATGCATACACTGTCAAAAATTGGAAATAACTTACATGTCCATGAAATGCTATGCTTTATTTAAAATTAACTGTATGTATTGTCATAGAAAGGCACTCATGACAAATTGTTGACTGAAAAAAAGTAGGCTATAAAGAGTGTGGATAGAGAGAGAACACTCCAAAAAGATGTTCATCAAAATAGTAACAGTGGTTCACACAGGTTCATGATATTTGGGGTGGTTTTTACACTTTCCTTTTACTTCTTTGTATTATTTGAATTTTTATATGTAGTATAAGTTATTTTCTTCAAAAATTATAATACTGTGTTTACAAATAAGAAAGATTGAAACACACTTTTGGGTTGTACTAGGCAGGGTACTTCAAAGAAATAGAACCAACAGGATATGTGAATAGAGAGGGAGACACAGAGTGAGGGAGGGAGAGAGAGAGAGAGAGAGATAAAGATTTGTTTTCAGGAATTGGCTCATGTGATTGTGGAGGCTTGCTAAGTCCAAAATCTGCAGGGAATACCAGCAGGCTGGAGACCAAGAAAGAGTTGCAGGTCAAATCCCAAGGCCATATGCTATCAGAATTTCTTCTTGCTTAGGGGAAATCAATCTTTGTTCTACCAAGACCTTCAACTGATTGGGTGAGACCCACCCACATTATGAGGTGTAATCTGCTTTACTCAAAGCCACTTATTATTTATCTATCTATTTATTTATTTATAGCTAGCTTACCCTAATACTCCAGCATTCTGTCGACTGCTACTTGTGTTAAATCAGAAGCTGGTTGGTCTTTGAGGTGTACCAAAAACTTTCACCAAACACATCACACTGATTTGTGGTGATGATGTTGACACCATTTCACATGACTGTCAATCCTCATTGAGGGAATCATTTCTCAAAGCCACCAATTTACATGTTAATCTCATGCAGAAGGTATCTTCAAAGAAACATCCAAAATAATGTTTCACCAAATATCTGGGCACGGTAGCCCAGCCAAGCTGACACATAAAATTAACCATATATATATAAATATATATATGTATATATATCACATCTTCTTTATCCATTCATCTATTGATGAACACTTAGGTTGCTCTCATACCTTGGCTATTGTAAATAGTGCACCAATGAACATAGGGGTGCATATATCTTTTCAAATTAGTGTTTTTGTTTTCTTCAGGTAAATACCTTGAAATGGAAATGCTGGATCATGGTAGTTCTATTTTAATTTTTTGAGAGATCTCCATACCGTTTTCCATAGTGGCTGTACCAATTTATAATCCTACCATCAGTGTCCAAGTGTTCCCTTTTCTCCACATCCTCACCAACACTTGTTATTTGTTGTCTTTTTGATGATAGCCATTTTGACAGGTGTTAGGTGATATCTCATTGTGGTTTTGATTTGCATTTCCCTGATGATTAGTGATATTGAGCATATTTTCTTGTGCCTGGTGGCCAACAGTATATATTCTTTTTTGTTGTTGTTGATCAATACATTTTTTTTAAATTAAAGTTTTAAATATATTTTTTAACATCTTTATTGGAGTATACTTGCTTTACAATGTTGTGTTAGTTTCTGCTGTATAACAAAGTGAATCAGCTAAATGTGTACATATATCCCCATATACCCTCCCGCTTGAGCCTCCCTCCCACCCTCCCTATCCCACCCCTCTAGGTGGTCACAAAGCACTGAGCTGATCTCCTTGTGCTATGCAGCTGCTTCCCACGAGCTATCTAGTTTCCATTTGGTAGTGTATATATATCATTGCTACTCTCACTTCATCCCACCTTCCCCTCCCCCTCCTCCCATGTCCTGAAGTCCATTTTCTTCATTTGCGTCTTCATTGCTGTCCTTTCCCTAGGTTCATCAGAGCCATTTTTTAAAAATTCCATGTATATGTGTTAGCATATGGTATTTGTTTTTCTCTTTCTGACTTACTTCACACTGTATGACAGACTATAGATCCATCAAACTCACAACAAATAACTGAATTTCATTTCTTTTTATGGCTGAGTAACATTCCATTGTATATATGTGCTACATCTTCTTGACCCATTCATCTGTCGATGGACACTTAGGTTGCTTCCATGTCCTTGCTATTGTAAGTAGTGCTGCAATGAACATTGTGGTACATGACTCTTTTTGAATTACGGTTTTCTCAGAGTATATGCCCAGTAATGGGATTGCTGGGTCATATGGTAGTTCTATTTTTTAGTTTTTTAAGGACTGTCCATACTGTTATCCGTAGTGGCTGTGTCAATTTACATTCCCACCAACAGTGCAAGAGTGTTCCCTTTTCTCCACGCCCTCTCCAGCATTTGTTGTTTGTTGATTTTTTGATGATGGCCATTCTGACTGGTGTGAGGTGATACATCATTGTGGTTGTGATTTGCATTTCTCTAATGATCAGCGATGTTGAGCATCCTTTCATGTGTTTGTCAGCAATCTGTATATCTTCTTTGGAGAAATGTCTATTTAGGTCTTCTGACCATTTTTGGATTGGGTTGTTTGTTTTTTTGATATTGAGCTGTATGAGGTTTCTCTCTGCTGGAGTGGGAGACAACTCAGATAATCAATGGGAAAAAGGCTAGAATGATCCAGGTGGTAATTGGTTAGAATTAGAGACACGGAGTGAACTCATGTCTTGCTTACTATAGATATATATGGACAGGTATTTATAGGTATGTGTATATACATGGTTTGGTCCACATCTACTTCCTTGTTCAGTCAGCTAAGAAGCCCTAGAGGCAATGACACCCCATTAGTTTTAAGCACAATCTTAGTGCCCAGACCTTGGTTTCAATACCGTTCTCCAATAAAAGAGCTACTTGGAGAAATGGCTAATTCTAGGGCTGGAAAAGGAACATACAAGATGAGCCTAAAGACTTCCCTGGTGGTCCAGTGGTTAAAACTCTGTGCTTCTACCACAGGGGACAGGGGTTCAATCCCTGATCAGGGAACTAAGTTCCCACATGCTGTGCTTACAGCACCAAAAAAAAAAAAAAAAAAAAAAAGACTGTTTGTTCTCTTTGGTTCTAAATAATTTAAAACAAATTATAATGATCTCCTAGTTTGATAACATTTTCATGAAATTTTAATTTTTGCAAAATGGATGAAAGCAGATCTTCTCAAAAACTTGTGAACATTTTAGTAACTTGCTTACCCTATGCTTTCTTTATAGTTATGTTCCATATTTTAGCAAGTTAAACACAAGTTGAATGTTTTGTGTTCTCCCCCAATTTCATATGTTGGAAGTGAATCCCCAGTGTGATAGTGTTTGGAGGTGGGGCCTTTGGGAACAGATTAGGTCATAAGGGTGGAGGCCTCATGAATGGAATTAGTACCCTTATAAAAGAGACTCCATAGAACTCCCTTACCCCTTCTACCATGTGAGGGCACAGGGAGATGACAGTAGTCTATGAACAAGGAATCAGCTTCTTACCAGACACTGAATCTGCTGCTACCTTGATTTTGGTCTTCCAACCATCCAGAACTGTGAGACATAAATTTTGTTAATAAGCCATCCAGTCTATGGAATTCTATTATAAAAGTTCGAACAGACTGACACCAGCTATCCTTGGTGTTCCATTTAAAAATATTTTCCAGCCAGTAAGTCTCATTTTTAAAAAATGTTTTCCCTTGTTTTGGCATTATTTAAAATATTCAGTTAATTAGATAATCTAAATTTGCCTTGAAGAAGAACAAGAAGGAATTCAACTGCAGTGTTGCAGTAAATAACCTGAATTTAATTCAAGAAAATTTATTAAACACATACAATGCGAGGCGTTTGATATGGCACGGTGAACAAGACAGAATTAGTCCTTTTTCTCATAGAGCTTCCATTATAATTAAGAATAAGACTTTGAAAAACCAATTGCAACTCATGTAAGTGTTGTGGGTGAGAATGACTGGAGGTCAAGTGAGCCTAACCGCTGTGGGGTGGGGAAAGGGGCAGGATCTAAGCCAGTCTTAAAGAAGCAAGTAATGACGTTTAATCTGAGGATAATAGGCATTAACTATGTCAGTGGTTCTCACCACAGACGTTTGGAAATCTGTGGGAGTGTTTTAGGTTGTCACAACAATGGGGATTGCTACTAGCATTTAGTGTCTGGGTCCAAGAATGACAGATGTATTGCAATGTGTGAGATGGTTCCATACAACCAAGAATTAACTCCTTGTCTATATGGCTTTAAAAAAATTTTTTTTATGGGAGTATAGTTGCTTTACAATGTTGTATTAGTTTCTGCTGTACAACCAAGTGAATCAGTTATATGTATACATATATCCCCTCTTTTTAAGATTTCCTTCCTATTTAGGTCACCACTGAGTAGAGTTCCCTGTGCTATACAGCAGGTTCTCATTAGTTATCTATTTTATACATAGTAGTGTATATATTGGGGTTGACATATATACACTATATGACTTTCTGATGCTCCAGTGCATTAGAAAGGTTGTACAGCTTCTCTACGAGAATACCATACTACCTCATCTTTTCTGCTTTGATAATCTATAGTTTGTATTGACTTGTTTTTTGATTGTTTTCCTCTTTCTCTTTTCTATATAAATAAGTCTACTCTGTTATTATTTACCCTAATACAGAATTTTTTAAAATAAATTTATTTATTTATTGTTGCATTGGGTCTTCATTGCTGTGCATGGGCTTTCTCTAGTTGCTGCGAGTAGGGGCTACTCTTTGTTGCAGTGCAGGGTCTTCTCATTGCAGTTTCTTCTCTTGTTGTGGAGCATGGGCTCTAGGCACGGGGGCTTCAGTAGTTGTGTCTCACGGGCTCTAGAGCACAGGCTCAGTAGTTGTGGTACATGGGCTTCATTGCTCCGCAGCATGTGGGATCTTCCTGGACCACAGCTCGAACCAGTGTTCCCTGCATTGGCAGGCGGATTCTTAACCCCTGCACCACCAGGAAGTCCCAAATACAGGTTTTTATTTGAGTGTCTACCATTATCTTTGCTCTTTCATATTTTGTACTCTCCCTACAAGTGACCTTTTGGATTCAAACTTACTCAACATTGGCACGAGAAAATATCAGACTACGTCATGATGGCTACCAATATAGCCATGATCAAGCATTCACATATATAAATATGTGATATTTTATTATAAATTACTTTCCTTTTGTTTGTCCTTCACAATAGGCTTTGGACATTCATACTATATTGAATTTTTGAAATTCATATGTGTAAGAAGGTGTATATAATCTATGACTTTTGTTCTGGGAGTACAATGGGGACATTATAAAATACTTCTTATATAAAAGGAAGATTAGATCTGATAGAGTTTAAGTTTGTCTCTATAATCGAGGGCTTCTAACATCTACTGGTGTTGAGTGCCAGGGATGTGGAATATCTTGCTATGCATGGGACAGTTCTGTTCATTAAATAAAAACCCTGCACTCCACACAGATTTTAAAAATTTCATTGGGCTTTCACGTGGGCCCAATGGTTCTATGCAAGAATATCATACCTGATCATTCTCTCCCCTTTGACAGCCTGTAATCTTGATTTGACATTTTATTCCTATTTCAGTTAAGATTATTTGGGTCCTTTTATCACATACAAATAAGTCTGGTGTTATAACTCATTTGACTAGATTTTTATTTTCATGCCTCCTGGTATCCACGTATTTTCATTTCTTCTATTCTTCAACATACAGAATAGCTTTTGATTTCCTTCTCTTAAATTCAAACTTACTAATTAAGTTTAAGCGTCTGAGAATATTTCATCATGTCTTCTAGTAGACATGCACAGGCATTTGTGTATCTTGAAAGACACATTAGTTTTAGTTAATTTCTTTTATTTGCACTCTATATGAATATCTCTTTTAGCTAATATATTTTTGAAATGAAATATACATTTTATTTTAAAATACTGAAACCTCTTGATAATGTGAAACAAATGTCTCCAGGAATCTCAAGGAGGAATGCTTTGGGACCTCAAATGAGAGAAACAGCAAGTCGCTCACTTGGCCTGACTTCAAAGAACTTATAAAGGCAACTTTTACAGGCAATTCAATAAGTTATAAAAGTTATACATCTGGATCTAGAGCGTCGTCTTTTCCATCCTAGGTTAAATGAGGCCCAATCCTCAACTCTATCTCACTGATAATAAAGGTCATGTCTATACCCACTTATAACAATTTATGGCAGTCTTGGACCCAGTGAGAAATTCTGATGTCTGCAGCATATGGCCACCATGCTAAGAGGGAAAACCATCTTAACAGTCGCTACCTGGGCGGAATTCTAGCAAGTCATCTCTAGTTCAGTGATTCAGGAAATATATATGTGCATAAATATGCAGCATGCAGCAAAAGCCTTTGTTCCGTTTGCCCTGTGCAGTGGAGTAAGATTTGGAAAGGACCTTGGGAGTGTATTTGCATTATCACCATATTCTCCAGATGAGAAAACCAAGGCTTAGCAAGGAAACCAGTTTCCCTGATTCCAAAATCCTTTTTTTCCTACGCTATGAACACAACTATTTTATGAAAGTGTTACTTTAGAAAATGATTACAAAAGATATAAATTATATTTTCATATAAAGTCTTTCATGTGCTTTTTTTTTTTAATGGCTAGAAATGGTTTATTTTTTCAACAGTATCATCAAGAATACAGGTCCAGACGAGGGGAAGAAGGTGGAAGAGTAAGACACGGAGATCACCTTCCTCCCCACAGATACACCAGAAATACATCTACACGTAGAACAACTCCTACAGAACACCTACTGAATGCTGGCAGAAGTCCTCAGACCTCCCAAAAGGCAAGAAACTTCCCATGTACCTGGGTAAGGCAAAAGAAAAAAGAGACAAAAGAATAGGGACAGGACCTGCACCAGTGGGAGGGAGCTGTGAAGGAGGAAAGGTTTCCACACACTAGAAGCCCCTTCGCGGGTGGAGACTGTGGGTGGCAGACGGAGGGAGCTTTGGGGCCGCGGAAGAGAGCGCAGCAACAGGGGTGCGGAGGGCAAAGTGGGGAGATTCCCACACAGAGGACCGGTGCAGACGGGCACTCACCAGCCCGAGAGGCTTGTCTGCTCACCTGCCGGCATGGGCGGGGCTGGAAGCTGAGGCTCGGGCTTTGGCCAGAGCTCCGGGAGAGAACTGGGGTAGGTGGCGTGAACAGAGCCTGAAGGGGTTAGTGCACCACGGCTAGCCGGGAGGGAGTCCAGGAAAAGGTCTGGACCTGCCGAAGAGGCAAGAGACTTTTTCTTCCCTCTTTGTTTCCTGGTGCGCGAGGAGAGGGGATTAAGAGCGCTGCTTAAAGGAGCTCCAGAGACGGGCACAAGACGCGGCTAGAAGCGCGGACCCCAGAGATGGGCATGAGACGCTAAGGCTGCTGCTGCCGCCACCAAGAAGCCAGTGTGCGAGCACAGGTCACTATCCACACCTCCCTTCCGGGGAGCCTGTGCAGTCCGCCACTGCCAGGTTCCCGGGATACAGGGACAACTTCCCTGGGAGAACGCATGGTGCGCCTCAGGCTGGTGCAATGTCATGCCGGCCTCTGCCACCAGAGGCTCGCCCCGCACTCAGTGCCCCTCCCTCCCCTGGCCTGAGTGAGCCAGAGCCCCCGAATCAGTGGCTCCTTTAATCCCGTCCAGTCTGAGTGAAAAACAGACGCCCTCTGGACCTACACGCAGAGGTGGGGCCAAATCCAAAGCTGAGCCCCTGGGAGCTGTGAGAACAAAGAACAGAAAGGGAAATCTCTCCCAGCAGCCGCAGATGCAGCGGATTAAAGGTCCACAATCAACTTGATGTACCCTGCATCTGTGGAATACATGAATAGACAAAGAATCATCCCAAATTGAGGAGCCAGGAGTCACTGCTATGCCTCTGAGGTGGGAGAGCCAACTTCAGGACACTGGTCAACAAGAGACCTCCCAGCTCCACATAATATCAAATGTCGAAAATCTCCCAGAGATATCCATCTCAACGCCAGCACCCAGCTTCACTCAACGACCAGCAAGCTACACTGCTGGACACCCTATCCCAAAACACTAGCAAAACAGGAACACAACCCCACCCATTAGCAGAGAGGCTGCCTAAAATCATAATAAGTCCACAGGCACCCCAAAACACACCACCAGACGTGGACCTGCCCACCATAAAGACAAGATCCAGCCTCATCCATCAGAACACAAGCACTAGTCCCCTCCACCAGGAAGCTTACACAACCCACTGAACCAACCTTAGCCACTGGAGACAGACACCAAAAACAACAGGAACTACAAACCTGTAGCCTGCAAATAGGAGACCCCAAACACAGTAAGATAAGCAAAATGAGAAGACAGAAAAACACACAGCAGTTGAAGGAGCAAGATAAAAACCCACCAGACCTAACAAATGAAGAGGAAATAGGCAGTCTACCTGAAAAAGAATTCAGAATAATGATAGTAAAGATGATCCAAAATCTTTAAAATGGAATAGAGAAAATGCAAGAAACATTTAACAAGGACCTAGAAGAACTAAAGATGAAACAAACAGCAATGAACAACACAATAAATGAAATGAAAAATACTCTAGATGGGATCAATAGCAGAATAACTGAGGCAGAAGAACGGATAAGTGACCTGGAAGATAAAATAGTGCAAATAACTACTGCAGGGCAGAATAAAGAAAAAAGAATGAAAAGAACTGAGGACAGTCTCAGAGACCTCTGGGACAACATTAAACGCACCAACATTCGAATTATAGGGGTTCGAGAAGAAGAGAAAAAAAAAGGGACTGAGAAAATATTTGAAGAGATTATAGTTGAAAACTTCTCTAATATGGGAAAGGAAATAGTTAATCAAGTCCAGGAAGCACAGAGAGTCCCATACAGGATAAATCCAAGGAGAAATACGCCAAGACACATATTAATCAAACTGTCAAGAATTAAATACAAAGAAAGCATATTAAAAGCAGCAAGGTAAAAACAACAAATAACACACAAGGGAATCCCCATAAGGTTAACAGCTGATCTTTCAGCAGAAACTCTGCAAGCCAGAAGGGACTGGCAGGACATATTTAAAGTGATGAAGGAGAAAAACCTGCAATCAAGGTTACTCTACCCAGCAAGGATCTCATTCAAATTTGATGGAGAAATTAAAACCTTTACAGACAAGCAAAAGCTGAGAGAGTTCAGCACCACCAAACCAGCTTTACAACAACTGCTAAAGGAACTTCTCTAGGCAAGAAACACAAGAGAAGGAAAAGACCTACAATAACGAACCCAAAACAATTAAGAAAATGGGAATAGGAACATACATATCGATAATTAAATGTAAATGGACTAAATGCTCCCACCAAAAGACACAGATTGGCTGAATGGATACAAAAACAAGACCCATACATATGCTGTCTACAAGAGGCCCACTTCAGACCTAGAGACACATACAGACTGAAAGTAAGGGGATGGAAAAAGATATTTCATGCAAATGGAAACCAAAAGAAAGCTGGAGTAGCAATTCTCATATCAGACAAAATAGACTTTAAAATAAAGACTATTAGAAGAGACAAAGAAGGACACTACATAATGATAAAGGGATAGATCCAAGAAGAAGATATAACAATTGTAAATATTTATGCACCCAACATAGGAGCACCTCAATACATAAGGCAAATACTAACAGCCATAAAAGGGGAAATCGACAGTAACACATTCATAGTACGGAATTTTAACACCCCATTTTCACCAATGGACAGATCATCCAAAATGAAAATAAATAAGGAGGGACAAGCTTTAAATGCTACATTAAAGAAGATGGACTTAATTGATATGTATAGGACACTCCATCCAAAAACAACAGAATACACATTTTTCTCTAGTGCTCATGGAACATTCTCCAGGATACATTATATCTTGGGTCACAAATCAAGCCTTGGTTAATTTAAGAAAATTGAAATTGTATCAAGTATCTTTTCCAACCACAATGCTATGAGACTAGATATCAATTACAGGAAAAGATCTGTAAAAAATACAAACACATTGAGGCTAAACAATACACTATTTAAAAGCAAAGTGATCACTGAAGAGATCAAAGAGGAAATAAAAACATACCTCGAAACAAATGACAATGGAGACAAGATGACCCCAAACCTATGGGATGCAGCAAAAGCAGTTCTAAGGGGGAAGTTTATACCAATACAAGTCCACCTTAAAAAACAGCAAACATCTCGAATAAACAACCCAACATTGCACCTAAAGCAATTAGAGAAAGAAGAACAAAAAAACCCCAAAGTTAGTAGAAGGAAAGAAATCATAAAAATCAGGTCAGAAATAAATGAAAAAGAAATGAAGGAAACGAAACCAAAGATCAGTAAAAGTAAAAGCTGGTTCTTTGAGAAGATAAACAAAACAGATAAACCACTAGCGAGACTCATCAAGAAAAAAAGGGGGAAGACTCAAATCAATAGAATTAGAAATGAAAAAGGAGAAGTAACAACTGACACTGCAGAAATACAAAGGTTCGTGAGAGATTACTACAAGCAACTCTATGCCAATAAAGTGGACAACCTGGAAGAAATGGACAAATTCTTAGAAATGCACAACCTGCAACGACTAAATCAGGAAGAAATAGAAAAAATGAAGAGACCAATCACAGCACTGAAATGGAAACTGTGATTAAAAATCTTCCAACAAACAAAAGCCCAGGACCAGATGGCTTCACAGGTAAATTCTGTCAAACATGTAGAGAAGAGCTAACACCTATCCTTCTCAAACTCTTCCAAAATATAGCAGAGGGAGGAACACTCCCAAATTCATTCTATGAGGCCACCATCACCTTGATACTAAAACCAGACTAGGATGTCACAAAGAAAGAAAACTACAGGCCAATATCACTAATGAACATAGATGCCAAAATCCTCAACAGACTACTAGCAAACAGAATCCAACAGCACACTAAAAGGATCAAGTTGGGTTTATTCCAGGAATGCAAAGATTCTTCAATATACGCAAATCAATCAATGTGATAAACCATATTAACAAATTGAAGGAGAAAAACCATATGATCATCTCAATAGATGCAGAGAAAGCTTTTGACAAAATTCAACACCCATTTATGATAAAAACCCTGCAGAAAGTAGGCATGGAGGGAACTTTCCTCAACATAATAAAGGCCATATATGACAAACTCACAGCCAACATCATCCTCAATGGTGAAAAACTGAAAGCATTTCCACTAAGATCAGGAACAAGACAAGGTTTCCCACTCTCACCACTCTTATTCAACATAGTTTTGGAAGTTTTAACCACAGCAATCAGAGAAGAAAAGGAAATAAAAGGGACCCACATTGGAAAAGAAGAAGTAAAGCTGTCACCGTTTGCAGATGACATGATAATATACATAGAGAATCCTAAAGATGCTACCAGAAAACTACTAGAGCTAATCAATGAATATCTTAAAGTAGCAGGATACAAAATTAATGCACAGCAATCTCTTGCATTCCTATACACTAATGATGAAAAATCTGAAAGTGAAATCAACAAAACACTCCCATTTACCATTTCAACAAAAAGAATAAAATATCTAGTAATAAACCTACCTAAGGAGACAAAAGACCTGTATGCAGAAAATTATAAGACACTGATGAAAGAAATTAAAGATGATACAAATAGATGGAGAGCTATACCATGTTCTTGGATTGGAAGAATCAACATTGTGAAAATGACTCTATTACCCAAAGCAATGTACAGATTCAATGCAATCCCTATCCAACTACCACTGGCATTTTCCACAGAACTAGAACAAAAACTTTCACAATTTGTATGGAAACACAAAAGACCCCGAATAGCCAAAGCAATCTTGAGAACGAAAAACGGAGCTGGAGGAATCAGGCTCCCTGACTTCAGACAATACTACAAAGCTACAGTAATCAAGACAATATGGCACTGCACAAAAACAGAAAGACAGATCAATGGAACAGGATAGAAAGCCCAGAGATAAACCCACCCACATACGGTCATCTTACCTTTGATAAAGGAGGCAGGAATGTACAATGGAGAAAGGACAGCCTCTTCAATAAGTGGTGCTGGGAAAACTGGACAGGTACATGTAAAAGTATGAGATTAGATCACTCCCTAACACCATACACAAAAATAAGCTCAAAATGGATTAAAGACCTAAATGTAAGGCCAGAAACTATCAAACTCTTAGAGGAAAACATAGGCAGAACACTCTATGACCTAAATCACAGCAAGATCCTTTTTGACCCACCTCCTAGAGAAATGGAAATAAAAACAAAAATAAAGAAATGGGGCCTAATGAAACTTCAAAGCTTTTGCACAGCAAAGGAAACCATAAACAAGACCAAAAGACAACCCTCAGAATGGGAGAAAATATTTGCAAATGAAGCAACTGACAAAGGATTAATTTCCAAAATTTACAAGCAGCTCAATAACAAAAAATCCAAAAACCCAATCCAAAAATGGGCAGAAGACCTAAATAGACATTTCTCCAAAGAAGATATACAGACTGCCAACAAACACATGAAAGAATGCTCAACATCATTAATCATTAGAGAAATGCAAATCAAAACTACAATGAGATATCATCTCACAGCAGTCAGAACGACCATCATCAAAAAATCTAGAAACAATAAATCCTGGAGAGGGTGTGGAGAAAATGCAACCCTCTTGCACTGCTGGTGGGAATGTGAATTGGTACAGCCACTATGGAGAACAGTATGGAGGTTCCTTAAAAAACTACAAAAAGAACTACCATATGACCCAGCAATCCCACTACTAGGCATATACCCTGAGAAAACCATAATTCACAAAGAGTCATGTACCAAAATGTTCATTGCAGCTCTATTTACAATAGCCCGGAGATGGAAACAACTTAAGTGTCCATCATCGGATGAATGGATAAAGAAGATGTGGCACATATATACAATGGAATATTACTCAGCCATAAAAAGAAACGAAATTGAGCTATTTGTAATGAGGTGGATAGACGTAGAATCTGTTATACAGAGTGAAGTAAGTCAGAAAGAGAAAGACAAATACCGTATTTTAACACATATATATGGAATTTAAGAAAAGAAATGTCATGAAGTACCTAGAGGTAAGACAGGAATAAAGACACAGACCTACTAGAGAACGGACTTGAGGATATGGGGAGGGGGAAGGGTGAGCTGTGACAAAGCGAGAGAGAGGCATGGACATATATACACTACCAAACGTAAGGTAGATAGCTAGTGGGAAGCAGCCGCATAGCACAGGGAGATCAGCTCAGTGCTTTGTGACCGCCTGGAGGGGTGGGATAAGGAGGGTGGGAGGGAGGGAGTCGAAAGAGGGAAGAGATATGGGAACATATGTATATGTAAAACTGATTTACTTTGTTATAAAGCAGAAACTAACACACAATTGTAAACAATTATACCCGAATAAAGATGTTAAAAAAAAAAAAGAATTCAGGTCCTTCTGTCCCTTCTACTCCGCCATCTTCTGGGCATCCCTCATGCCTCCTGTTGTTGTTGTGGGGTTTTTTTTGATAAAAAAATTTATTAATTCAATTATAATAACAATAATCAACCTATTACGTGTCAGCATAAATCACGTTTTTAACAGAAAATATCTATATTTTCCCAAAGAAGAGAAAATATGTGAGAAGAGTGACATTGTTTTACATTAAGTTCTTTTTACATAAATTTACATCACAGTTTTTTTTAATTGAAAGTCACAAAAATTATAATCATTGTCAGTTCACTCAGTCCCATGTAATTAATTTTTTTATCTTTATCTATTGATAGCAGTTATATAAATTCAACAGTTTTCCATTAGAGTTCTGAAAATGCTTATTCATTCAGTTCAGCAGTATAGTCAGTTACCAGTACTTGTCAGAGTCTTTCCCATGAATTCTGTGAAGATGAAACCCTTATATAGGAACATTTTTGCAAAAGCATCAGAATACACGCAGAACTGTCTATAAATGACAAAAGATTTTAAAATGACCATGGTTAAAGGTTTAATGAAAGTTCATAATAATGCAATTGACAAGGAAATTTAGTTGTTTTTGAGATAAACATTTTAAAGTAATAACAAAAATTGTGACTTAAAACATAATACCAGAACATATAAGACTTTTATGAATTTCATGTAATGTCTGAAACATTTATATTAACATATTTCCATACAAATAACCGAAAGAAAGCTTAGTATTAGGTATTTTTTGAATTTTATTTATTTTTTTATACAGCAGATTCTGATAAGTCATCAGTTTTATACATATCAGTGTATACATGTCAATCCCAATCGCCCAATTCAGCACGCCACTACAACTAACCCCCCGTGACTTTCCCTGTTGGTGTCCATATGTTCGTTCTCTACATTTGTATGTCAATATTGGTGGTGCAGACTGGTTCCTCTGCACCATTTTTCCAGGTTCCACATATCTGCGTTAATATACGATATTTGTTTTCCCCTTTCTGACTTCACCCTGTATGACAGTCTCTAGATCCATCCACGTCGCAACAGATGACTCAATTTCGTTCCTCTGTATGGCTAAGTAATATTCCATTGTATATATATACGACATATTCTTTACCCATTCGTCTGTTGGTGGGCATATAGGTTGTTTCCATGACCTGGCTATTGTAAATAGTGCTGCAATGAACATTGGGGTGCATGTGTCTGTTTGAATTATGGTTTCCTCTGGGTATATGCCCACTAGTGGGATTGCTGGATCATATGGTAATTCTATTTTTAGACTTTTAAGGAACCTCCATACTGTTCTCCATAGTGGCTGTATCAATTTACATTCTCACCAACAGTGCAAAAGAGTTCCCTTTTCTCCACACCCTCTCCAGCATTTGTTGTTTGTAGATTTTCTGATGATTCCCATTGTAACTGGTGTGAGGTGATAGCTCATTGTAGTTTTGATTTGCATTTCTCTAATGATTAATGATGTTGAGCATTCTTTCATGTGTTTGTTGGCCATCTGTATGTGTTCTCTAAAGAAATGTCTATTTAGGTCTTCTGCACATTTTTGGATTGGGTTGTTAGTTTCTTTAATATTGAGCTGCATGAGCTGTCTATATATATTGGAGATTAATCCTTTGTTGATTTATTGGCAAATATTTTCTCCCATTCTGAGGGTTGTCTTTTCATCTTATTTATGATTTCCTTTGCTGTGCAAAAGCTTTGAAGTTTCATTAGACCCCATTTGCTTAGTTTTGTTTTCATTTCCATTACTGTAGGAGGTGAATCCAAAAAGATCTTGCTGTGATTTATGTCCAAGAGTGTTCTTCCTCTGTCTTCCTCTAAGGGTTAGGGTAAGGGAATGGGTACGGTGTAGGGTACAGGTTAGGGTACGACAAGAGCTTAGAGTTAGGGTATGTTATAGGGTAAGGTTTAGTTTTAGTTTACAGGTTAGGATTAGGGTACGGGTTAGGTTAAGGGTTAGGGTTAGGATTAGGATTAGATAAAGGATACGATTTAGGGTACAGGTTACTGTATGAAAACAGGTTAGGGTTAAGGTAAGTCTTAGGGTATGGGTTAGTGTTAGTGTATGGGTTAGGATTAGAGTATGGGTTAGGGTAAGGCTTCGCGTAAGGGTTACGATTAGGGTTAGGTTTAGGGAACATGTACGGTTTAGGGTACAATTTAGGGTACGACAGTGTGTTAGGATTAGGGTACGTGTTAGGGTACGGTTTAGTGTTAGTGTACGGGTTAGGATTATGGTACCATTTAGTGTAAATCTTACGGTAAGGGATTGGGTTAGGGTTAGGATTAGGGAACGGGTATGGTTTAGGGCACAGGTTAGGGTACGAGAAATGGTTAGAGTTAGGATATGTGTTAGGGTATGGGTTAGTTTTAGTGTATGGGTTAGGATTAGGGTATGGGTTACGGTAAGGCTTAAGGTAAGGGTTAGGGTTAGGGTTAGGTAATGGGTATGGTTTCGGGTACTGGATAGTGTACAACAACAGTTTAGGTTTAGGGTACGTGTTAGGGTACGTGTTAGTGTTAGTGTTTGGGTTAGGATAATGGTATAACTTAGGGTACAGCATAGGGTAAGGCTAAGTGTTAGGGTTAGGGAACGGGTACGGTTTAGGGTACAGGTTAGTATAAGACAACGGGTTAGGGTTAGGGTTTGTGTTAGGGTACGGCTTAGTGTTAGTGTATGGGTTAGGCTTAGGGTACGGGTTAGGGTAAGGATTAGGGATAGCTTTAGGGTTAAGGTTATGGAATGGGTATGGTTTAGGGTACAGGTTAGGGTACGACAACGGGTTAGGGTTAGGGTACGATTTAGGATATGGGTTAGTGTTAGGGTACAGGTTAGGATTAGGGAACCACTTAGGGTTAGGCTTAGGGTAAGGGTTAGGGTTAGGGATAGGGTTAGGGAACGGGTACGGTTTAGGTTACAGGTTAGGTTAGGACAATATATTAGGGTTAGGGTACGTGTTAGGGTATGGGTTAGTGTTAGGGTACTTGTTAGGATTAGGGTACGGCTTAGGGTAAGTCTTAGTGTAAGGATTAGGCTTAGGGTTAAGGTTAGGGAACGTGTACGGTATAGGGTAGAGGTTAGGGTACATGTGAGGGTATGGGTTAGTGTTAGTGTATGGATTAGGATTAGGTTATGGGTTAGAGTAACGCTTAGCATAAGGGTTAGGGTTGGGGTTAGGGAATGAGTACGCTTTATGGTACAGGTTAGGGTATAACAACTGGTTAGGTTTAGGGTACGTGTTACGGTACTGGTTAGTGTTAGTGTACGGGTTACGATTAGGATACACCTTAGGGTAAGGCTTAGGGTAAGGGCTAGGCTTAGGGTTAGGAAATGGGTACAGTTTAGGGCACAGGTTATAGTGCAGCAACGGGTTAGGGTTAGGGTATGTGTTAAGGTATGTGTTAGTGTTAGTGTACAGCTTAGCATTAAGGTAGAGTTTAGGATTAGGGTACGGCTTAGGGCAAGGGTTAGGGTTAGGGATAGGCAACGCGTACACCTTAAGGTACAGTTTAGGGTATGACAGAGTGTTAGGGTTAGGGTTAGGATTAGGGTATGGATTAGGGTAAGGCTTCGCTTAAGGGTTAGGGTTAGGGAATGGGTATGGTTTAGGGTACAGGTTAGGGTACAACAACAGTTTAAGCTTAGCATACGTGTTAGGGTACGGGTTAGTGTTAGTGTATGGGTTAGGAATAGGGTACGGGGTAGGGTAAGGCTTTGGGTAAGTGTTAGGGTTAGGTTTAGGGTTAGGGTTCGGGTTAGGGAACGGGGACGTTGTAGGGTACAGATTAAGGTACGACAACGATTTACAGTTAGTGTACGTGTTAAAGTACGGATTATTGTTAGAATACAGGTTAGGATTAGGGTACGGGTTAGGGTAAGGCTTCGGGTAAGGGTTAGCGTTAGAGATAGGGAATGGGGATGGATTAGGGTACAGGTTAGGGTTCGACGGTTTAGTTTTACCGTACGTGTTGGAGTACGGGTTAGTGTACGGATTAGGATTAGGGGACGGGTTAGGGTAAAGCTTAGGTTAAGGGTTAGGGTTAGGAAACGGACACGGTATAGGATACAGGTTACAGTATGACAACGGTTTAGGGTTAGCATACATGTTAGCGTACGAGTTAGTGTTAGTGCACGGTTTAGGATTAGGGTACGAGATAGGATAAGGCTTTGGGTAAGGGTTAGTGTTAGGGTTAGGTTAGGAAACAGGTACAGTTTAGGGTACAGGTTATTTTACAACAACATCTTAGGGTTAGATTAAGTGTTATGGTATGGGTTAGTGCTAGTGTACCGGTTAGGATCAGGGTACGGTTAAGGGTAAGCCTTAGGGTTAGGATTAGTGTTAGGGTTTGGGTTCGGGCAAGATTTAGGGTACAGCTTAGGGTAAAACAAAGGGTTAGGGTCCGGGTACGTGTTAGGGTATGAGTTAATGTTAGTATATGTGTTAGGATTATTCTACAGGTTAGTGAAAGCTATAGGCTGGGTGATAGGGTTAGGGTTAGGGTTTGGTTAGGGTTAGGGAACGGGTATGGTTTAGAGTTCAGTTTAGGATACGACAACGTGTTAGAGTTAGGGTATGTGTTAGGTTATGCATTAGTGTTAGTGTATGGGTTAGGATTAGGGGACGAGTTAGGGTAAGGCTTCGGGTAAGGGTTATGATTAGGATTAGGGTTAGGGGACAGGGACGGTTTAGGGTACTGGTTAGGGTTCGACAATGGTTTAGGGTGAGCGTACCTGTTAGGGCATGGGTTAGTGTTAACGTACGGGTTAGGATAAGGGACGGGTTAGGGTAAGGCTTCGGGTAAGTGTTAGGGTTAGTATTAGGGTTAGGGTTAGGGGATGGGGACGGTTTGGGGTACAGGTTAGGGTACGACAATGGTTTAGGGTGAGCGTACATGTTAGGGTACGGATTAGTGTTAGCGTACGGGTTGGGATTAGGGGACGGTTTAGGGTAAGGCTTCGGGTAAGGGTTAGGGTTAGGTTTAGGGCTAGAGTTAGGGTTAGGGGACTGTGACGGTTTAGGGTACAGGTTAGGGTACGACAACGGTTTAGAGTGAATGTACGTGTTAGGGTACGGGTTAGTGTTAGCGTACGGTTTAGGATTAGAGGACGGGTTAAGCTGAGGCTTTGGGTAAGGGTTAGGGTTAGGGCTAGGGTTAGGGTTAGGGACGGGTACGGTTTAGGGTACAGGTTAGCGTAAAAAAACGGTTTAGGGTGAGCATACGTGTTAGGATACGGGTTAGTGTTAGCGTACGGGTTAGGGTTAGGGGACGTGTTAGGGTAAGGCTTCGGGTAAGGGTTAGGGTTAGGACTAGGGTTAGGGTTAGGGGAAGGGGACGGTTTAGGGTACAGGTTAGGGTACAACAACGGTTTAGGGTGAGCGTACGTGTTAGAGTACGGGTTAGTGTTCGCGTACGGGTTAGGATTAGGGGACGGGTTAGGGTAAGGCTTCAGGTAAGGGGTAGGGTTAGGTTTAGGGTTAGGGTTAGGGTTAGGGGACGGGGACGGTTTAGGGTAAAGGTTAGGGTACGACAGCGGTTTAGGGTGAGCGTATGTGTTAGGGTACGGGTTAGTGTTAGCGTACCCGTTAGGATTAGGGGATGGGTTAGGGTAAGGCTTCGGGTAAGGGTTAGGGCTAGGGTTAGGGTTAGGGGACGGGGACGGTTTAGGGTACAGGTTAGGGTACGACAACGGATTAGGGTGAGTGTACGTATTATGGTATGGGTTAGTGTTAGCTTAAGGGTTAGGATTAGGGGACGGGTTAGGGTAAGGCTTCGGGTAAGGGTTAGGGTTAGGGCTAGGGTTAGGGGACGGGGACGCTTTAGGGTACAGGTTAGGGTACGACAACGGTTTAGGGTGAGCGTACGTGTTAGGGTACGGGTTAGTGTTAGCGTACGGTTTAGAATTAGGGGACGTGTTAGGGTAAGGCTTCGGGTAAGGTATCGGGTTAGGGTTAGGGCCAGGGTTAGGGGATGGAATCGGGGACTGTTTAGGGTACAGGTTACGGTACGACAACGGTTTACGGTGAGCGTACGTGTTAGGGTACGGGTTAGTGTTAGCGTACGGGTTAGGATTAGGAGACGGGTTAGGCTGAGGCTTTGGGTAAGGGTTAGGGTTAGGGTTAGGGCTAGTGTTAGGGTTAGGGGATGGGGATAGTTTAGGGTACATGTTAGGGTACGACAACGGTTTAGCTTGAGCGTATAAGTTAAGGTATGGGTTAGTGTTAGCGTACGGGTTAGGATTAGGGAACGGGTTAGGGTAAGGCTTCGGGTAAGGGGTACGATTAGGGTTAGGGCCAGGGTTAGGGTTAGGGTACGGGGATGATTTTGGGTACTGGTTAGGGTACGACAATGGTTTAGGGTGAGCGTACCTGTTAGGGCATGGGTTAGAGTTAACGTACGGGTTAGGATTAGGGGACGGGTTAGGGTAAGGCTTTGGGTAAGTGTTAGGGTTAGGTTTAGTGTTAGGGTTAGGGTTAGGGGACGAGAACGGTTTAGGGTACAGGTTAGGGTACGACAACGGTTTAGGGTGAGCGTACGTGTTAGGGTATGGGTTAGTGTTAGCGTACCGGTTGGGATTAGGGGACGTGATAGGGTAAGGCTTTGGGTAAGGATTAGGGTTAGGGTTAAGGCTAGAGTTAGGGTTAGGTGACGGTGACAGTTTAGGGTACAGGATAGGGTACGACAACGTTTTAGAGTGAATGTACGTGTTAGGGTACGGGTTAGTGTTAGCGTACGGGTTAGGATTAGAGGACGGGTTAGGCTGAGACTTTGGGTAATGGTTAGGGTTAGGGTTAGGGCTAGCATTAGGGGATGGGGACGGTTTAGGGTACACGTTAGGGTACGACAACGGTTTAGCGTGAATGTACGTGTTAGGGTACGTGTTAGTGTTAGCGTACGGGTTAGGATTAGGGGACGGGTTAGGCTGAGGTTTCGGGTAAGGGTTAGTGTTAGGGTTAGGGCTAGGGTTAGGATTAGGGGATGGGGGTGGTTTAGGGTATTGGTTAGGGTACAACAACTGTTTACGTTGAGCATACGTGTTAGGGTACGGGTTAGTGTTAACGTACGGGTTAGGATTAGGGTCGGGTTAGGGTCAGGCTTCGGGTAAGGGTTAGGGTTAGGGCTAGGGTTAGGATTAGGGGACGGGGACCATTTAGACTACAGGTTAGGTTACGATCACGGTTTATGGTGAGTGTACGTGTTAGGGTATGGGTTAGTGTTAGCGTACGGGTTAGGATTAGGGGACGGGTTAGGGTAAGGGTTAGGGTTAGGGAACGGGGATGGGGACGGTTTAGGGTACAGGTTAGGGTACGACAATGGTTTAGGGTGAGCGTACGTGTTAGGGTACGGGTTACTGTTAGCGTACGGGTTAGGATTAGGGGATGGGTTAGTGTAATGCTTCAGGTACAGGTTAGGTTTAGGGCTAGGGTTAGGGTTAGGGGACTGGGACGGTTTAAGGTACAGGTTAGTGTACGACAAGGGTTTAGGGTGAGCGTACGTGTTAGGGTACGAGTTAGTGTTAGCGTACAGGTTAGGATTAGAGGACGGACTAGGGTAAGGCTTCAGGTAAGGTTTTGGGTTAGGTTTAGGACTATAGTTAGGGTTAGGGCACGGGGATGGTTCAGGGTACAGGTTAGTGTACTACAGCGGTTTAGGGTGATCTTATGTGTTAGGGTACGGCTTAGTGTTAGCGTACGGGTTAGGATTAGGGGACGGGTTAGGGCAAGGCTTTGGTAAGGGTTAGGGTTAGGGTTAGTGCTAGGGTTAGGGTTAACGGACGGGGACGGTTTAGGGTACAGGTTAGGGAATGACAACGGTTTAGGGTGAGATTATGTGTTAAGGTACAGGTTGTGTTAGCGTACGGGTTAGGATTAGGGGATGGGTTACGGTAAGGCTTCAGGTAAGGGTAAGGGTTATGGATAGGGCTAGGGTTAGGGTTACGGGACGGGGACGGTTTATGGTACAGGTTAGGGTACTACAATGGTTTAGGGTGATGGTACGTGTTAGGATACAGGTTTGTGTTAGCGTTCGGGTTAGGATTATAGGACGGGTTAGGGTAAGGCTTGGTGTAAGGGTTAGGGTTAGGGCTAGGGTTAGGGTTAGGGGATGGGGACGGTTTAGGGTACAGGTTAGGGTACGATAAAGTTTTAGGGTGAGCGTACGTGTTAGGGTACGGGTTTGTGTTAGCATTCGGGTTAGGAGTAGGGGACGGGTTAGGCTCAGGCTTCGGGTAAGGGTTAGCGTTAGGGTTATGTCTAGGTTTAGGGTTAGGGGACGGGAACGGTTTAGGGTACAGGTTAGTGTACGACAACAGTTTAGGATGAGTGGACGTGTTAGTGTACGGTTTAGTATAAGCGTACGGGTCAGGATCAGGGGACGGTTTAGGATAAGGCTTCAGGTAAGTGTTAGGGTTAGGGCTAGGTTTAGGGATAGGGGACGGGGACAGTTTAGGGTACAGTTTAGGGTACGACAGCGGTTTAGGGTGAGCGCATGTGTTAGGGTATGGGTTAGTGTTAGCTTACGGGTTAGGATTAGGGGACGGATTAGGGTAAGGTTTCAGGTAAGGGTTAGTGTTAGGGTTAGGGCTCGTGTGAGGGTTAGGGAACGGGGATGGTTTACAGTACAGCTTACGGTACGACAACGGTTTAGGGTGAGCATATGTGTTAGGGTACGGGTTATTGTTCGCGTACGGGTTAGGATTAGGGGACGGGTTAGGGTAAGGCTTCTGGTAAGGGTTAGGGTTAGGGCTAGGGTTTGTGTTTGTGGACGGGGATGGTTTAGGGTACAGCTTAGGGTACAACAACGGTTTTGGGTGAGCTTACGTGTTAGGGTACGGGTTAGTGTTAGCGTACGGGTTAGGATTAGGGGACTGGTTAGGCTGAGGCTTCGGGTAAGTGTTAGGGTTAGGGCCAGGGTTAGGTTTAGGGGACGGGGATGGTTTACGGTACAGGTTAGGGTACGACAACGGTTTAGGGTGAGCGTACGTGACAGAGTATGGTTTAGTGTTAGCGTACGGGTTAGGATTATGGGACTGGTTAGTGTAAAGCTTCGGTTAAGGGCTAGGGTTAGGGTTAGGGCTAGGGTTAGGGTTAGGGGACGGGGACGGTTTAGGGTACATGTTAGGGTACGACAACGGTTTAGGCTGAGCGTACATGTTAAGGTAGGGGTTAGTGTTAGCGTACGGGTTAGGATTAGGGTACCGCTTAGGGTAAGGCTTCGGGTAAGGGTTAGGGTTAGGGGACAGGGACGTTTTAGGGTACAGGTTTTGGTACGACAATGGTTTAGGGTGAGCGTACGTGTTAGGGTATGGGTTAGTGTTAGCGTACGGTTTAGGATTAGGTGACGGGTTATGGTAAGTCTTTGGATAAGGGTTAGGGTTAGGGTTAGGGCCAGGGTTAGGGTTAGGGGACGGGGACGGTTTAGGACAAAGTTGAGGGTACGACAACAGTTTAGGTTGAGCGTACGTGTTAGGGTACAGGTAGGTGTTAGCATACGGGTTAGGATTAGGGGACATGTTAGGGTAAGGCTTCGGGTAAGGGTTAGGGTTAGTGTTAGGGCTAGGGTTAGGGTTAGGGGATGGGGACGGTTTAGGGTACAGGTTAGGGTACGACAACGGTTTAGGGTGAGCGTACATATTAGGGTACGGGTTAGTGTTAGCGTACGGGTTAGGATTAGGGGACGTGTTAGGGTAAGGCTCCGGGTAAGGGTTAGGGTTGGGGTTAGGGCTAGGGTTAGGGTTAAGGGACGGGGACGGTTTAAGGTACAGGTTAGGGTACGACAGCGGTTTAGGGTGAGCGTACGTGTTTGGGTACATGTTAGTGTTAGTGTACGGGTTAGGTTTAGGGAACGGTTTAGGGCAAGTCTTCAGGTGAGGGTTAGTGTTAGTGTTAGGGAATGGGGATGGTTTAGGGTACAGGTTAGTTTATGGCAACGGTTTAGGTTTCACGTATGTGTTAGGGTATGGGTTGGTGTTAGTGTATGGATTAGTATTAAGGGACAGGTTAGGGTAAGGCTTCGGGTAATGGTTAGTGTTATGGTATGGGGACGGTTTAGGGTAAAGGTTAGGGTACAGCAACGTTTTAGCTTTAGCGTAGGTGCTATGGTATGGATGAGTGTTAGTGTACGGGTTAGGATTAGGGGACATCTTAGGGTAAGGCTTCTGGTTAGGGTTAGGGAACGGGGGTGGTTTAGGGTACAGATTAGGGTACGACAACAGTTTAGGGTTAGCGTACGTGATAGGGTACGGGTTAGTGTTTGTGTACGGGGTAGGATTAGGGGACGGTTTAGGGTAAGGCTTCAGGTGAGCGTTAGGGTTAGGGAATCGGGACGGTTTAGGTTACAGGTTAGGATACGACAACGGTTTAGGGTTAGTGTACTTGTTAGGGTACAGGTTAGTGTTAGTGTATGGGTTAGGATTAGGTGATGGCTTAGGGTAAGGCTTCAGGTTAGGGATAGTGTTAGGGTTAGGCTTAGGGAACGGGGAGGGTTTAGGGTACAGGTTAGCGTACGACAACGGTTTAGGGTGAGCGTACGTGTTAGGGTATGCGTTAGTGTTAGGGTATGCATTATTGTTATTGTACGCGTTAGTGTTAGTGTACGGGTTAGGATTAGGTTTAGGGTTAGGGTTAGGTTTAAGGTCAGGGTTAGGGTTAGCGTTAGGGATCGGGTACATTTCAGGGTTAGGGTTAGAGTACGTGTTAGGTGAAGCTTTATTGTTAGTGTACGGATTACGATTAGGGTACCGTGTAGTGTAAGGGTTAGGTAAAGTGTTTAGTTTAGGATTAGGGTTAGAGTTAGGGTTAGGGTTACAGAACAGGTGAATTGCAGTGCCCCTGTGCTCCATATAAAGTGATGGAAATATCCAATGGAAGTGTTAGAAACATCCTATTTTACCCGAGGCTTATACACTGCTATATGTTAATTACAGTTTTGCTCACACATCTGTTCATTGACATTACAATGTTGTCAATTTCTGTTACTGATCCACCAGAGTGGGCCCCAACAAGGCTCCCCTTGCCCAGTGTCATTGGAGCCAACAGATCGAGACTGAGTTTGGTTCAGAAGCAAGGGAAATTTTATATTTTCTTCAGAGAACGGAGAGATGAGAGCGTGCACTACCCCGTGGGCTGTGGGCTTACCTGCTGTGTAGGGATCCCAGCAGCATCAGTGGGAGGGAGGGGCGGAGCTCTCGAGGCGCGGGTTGGCTGCAGCTCAGGCTCTATGTCGTGGAGTCTGCATGGGGCCCCGGGAGCTGAAATGTCAACCCAGCCATTCTGCATTAGGAAATTGGGTCTGAAGTGCCGGGTGTGGGACCTCTGCATGCGGAACCCTAGGAGCACGTGAACTTAGACAAAGCACAGAGGAAAAAAAAGGTTAGACTTTATTTTATTGCCCAGATTCTATTTTTGTCTCCCAGGAACTTTTCATGGTCTTTGCCGGTGACAAACCACTCCTCTGCCATTTGTCCTATTCCTCATTCTTGGGGCGCTGAGGGTGCAGATCCCTCTTCTGTAACTGCTTCGTGCTGAGTTGGGAGTCCTCATACACGGGGGGGAGGGGCAGAACTTCTCCCCAGCAGCCTCCAGGTGAGGTTGATTGTCCCCAGGTCTCCTGCCTCACTGCTCGTCCTCCTGAGCACCAGCATTGGAAGTGTTATAGATTCTAATGACCTTTAAGGGTCCAGGAAAGAGATGCGCAGAGACGCTGGGGGGGCTGGTTTTACCCCGCCCCACATTTGTTCGGCCACCTTAGGCTGACTGTTTCTGCCGGCCTAGATGCTCTGACCAGTAGTCTGCGCTTTCTTCAATTAGGCCCCCGAGTTAACGTACAAACAGCACCAAGTGTCAGAGCCCTGCCCGCTCAACTCCCAGACAGTCCAGGGTCGGTGGTGATCCAGGACCATGACGGCCACTGAGTCAACGGCCTTTGAAGTAGCTAGGAGGCCAGCCGGTCTTATTGGACGCCGTCACCGCGGTGTCTGTAGGTTTTTCTATGGTGACAGCATGATATACGGTTCCCCCGCCAAGCTTATTAGCTCCCCTCTGGCTGAAGTAAGTCCTGCAAGCAGTAGTCTGCTCTTTTGGGGCACACTCTTCTTGTTTTCTGAGAGAAACTCCAGGTCAAGTGATGGTCACACAAGTTGTCATGGGGACCCATTACCCCCGGTTGTCTGTCTGGAGGTTGGAGTTGGAGGACCTCCTCACTCGAGGTCAGTGTGCCCACGGAGCGACCCCTGTAACTTCAGGGCATGGTGGGTGGTTAGGATCACCACGTGGGGTCCTTTTCCCTTAGGAGGGAGCTGGCCTTGCAGGTTGCTGATTTCCATGTTCTTAGATACCCCCAGTACCCTGGCCGGATGGGGCGGTGGGCCAAGCCATTGGTGACCGTAGTTTATCCTACCTGGAGGGCATTCTTGCGTTGTTCCATTTCAAGTGGTCCCAGTTTTTGCACTAATACTCCAAGGGCGATTCACATTCTATGGGGATGTAAAGTTCAAAGGGTTTAGCTAAATTAGGGAGTTCCAGGGCAAGGGTCTGAATTGACTGCTCTTTGCATTCTTGAAAGGCCGCTTCTGGATTCTATTCGAAAGGATCATCATCTTTTCCTTTCAGTGTTTCATATAGAGGCCCAGCTAGTAGACTGTAGTTAGGGATCCAGATGCAGCAATCCCCGGGCCTCCCCAGGAAACCCTAAGCTGTCTTCTAGTTTTAGAAGGGGGTAAGGCTGCAAATGGCTTCTTCCCTTTCCTGGGATGGGCTTCTCCGACCTTCCGTGAGAATGGAGCCCAGGCAGGCCACCTTAGTCTGTGATATTTGGGCCTTTTTCTTGGACACCTTCAATCCTTTATTGGCTAGGTAGTTCAGAGGCCTCCTTAGTAGGGCTGGCGATCAGAATGTCATCTGCATATTGAAGGAGGGTTCCCTTTTCCAGAGGTAGAACTTTTAGGTGTTTAGCTAACGTTTCCCCAAAGATGGTGTGGGAATTTTTGAACCCTTGGGGCAGGACGGCGCAGCAGTATTGTTTTTGTTGTATGTTGAGTCCTGCCACTCAGAAGTCAAAATTTCTTGTGACTCTGGAACTAATGGAATACAGAATGAGGCATAATTGAAGTCTAATACAGAATACCATGTCCTGGTGGATGGTAGAATGACCAGCAGGGTGTAGGGATTAGGAACTACTGGATGTATATCCTCAGTGGCTTCACTGACTGTCCTGACATCCTTTCCCAGGTCCCCAGCAGCCCACGGGGCTCTCGTGGTCAGGCCCCTCCGAGGATATGGAGCTCACCTGTGCAGCTACCCAGCAGCCCATGGGACTCTTGTGGTCAGGCCCCTCTCAGGATACAGAGCTCCGCTGGGCAGGTACCCTGGCAGGGCTTGGCACACAGGAACTGGCACATAGCCCTCAGTGCAGAGCACCCCCAGCTCACCTGTCACTCAGAGCTGACACAGAGCACCTAAGAACAGGACCTGAGCTAACAAACAGCAGCTCCGACAGGTCTGTGACACTGGGCGTCACTCTGTGGGGCTTCCCTCCACCTGGTCTTCCAGAGACTTCCACTGCAGCTGGGGCACCAGGCCTCTGTCTCCACCCACCACCCCTCCTCTCCCTGACTCCTGGGTTCCTCTCATTAGGAGAGGGTTTTCTTGAAGTTGTCTCCCACTCATGGGCCAGATAAAATGATTAGAAAACAAGCCAGAGCTGCAGCCCCTTGTCTAGCCTGACTCTCAAGAGCCCACACCTGTTCCTTGGACCTGGCCGGTTCAGCAAGTTCCATTTTCTGCACCTGTGAGCCCCTAAGGGGTGACGATTGGCTGACCTGGGCAGCCTGACGTGCGGGCCAGCCCTCCCCAGGTGTGCCTGGGTTGAAGTCAATATAAACACCGCTCCAGGCAGCAAGAGCCCCTGCAGCTCTGCCTGACGCCATATTCTCTGCCCCGTCAGCAGTCTCGGGGCTGGGCTGGTGGGTGGGAGTGAGGGGCCATGGCTTTGTGGGTGGCCCGGTGTGAGTGGGCTCTGCTGGACTTTCTGAAGGAGTTGCTGGGCTGCCACCTGCTAAAGAAGAGGATGTGTCACCCATACCTTACGCTGGAATTTCTCCCTGGGAAGAGGTGAGGAAGGAAAAAAGCAGTGGGGGCCTGGACAGGAGCGGTATCTCAGGCAGGGAAATGGAAAGCTTCCAGAAGAGCGCCCGGGGCCAGGACAATCCTGGCTGGCCTGCAGGCACCAAGTCGGATGGCGTGCTGTCGCTGGTGTGGCTCCACGGCCCTTCCTCTAGGCTTTCAAGTCCTTGTACATATTCAGATGTTTTACCTGAGAAGGATGGGAACAGTTTAGCAGCAGCTGGCCTGGGGCTCAGCTCACGTTTACTCACAGACGCCTCGGCACGGTCCCCCAGCTTTGCAATGAGGACGCTCCTTGCGGGGTGGGGGGCTGCTGGCTGCATACGAGACGATTCCCACCTCTGACCAACTTTAGAATTGTTTACCAGTGGAGCAAGTGCCCTGATAGGGTTTTCCTCTGTATAACTGGTGGGTTCTGTGTTTTTGTTCTTTTTTGGTTCAAGGTAGATTTTATTCCTCTTTTGTACTTATAGATATAAGCATGGAAATAATTCATTCATATAAATACATGTATGTGAAGGGAATAACTTTTTTCCGTTTTTTAAAAAATCTTATTTATTTTTTAATTTTTAACTTAATTTTATTTATTTTCTATACAGCAGGTTCTTACTGGTTATCTATTTTATACATATAAATGTATACATGTCAATCCCAATCTCCCAACTCCTCCCACCGCCACCCCCCCCCCCCACGGCTTTTCCCTCTTGGTGACCATACATTTGTTCTCTACATCTGTGTCTCTATTTCTGCCCTGCAAACCGGTTCATCTGTACCATTTTTCTAGGTTCCACATATATGCATTAATATACAATATTTGTTTTTCTCTTTCTGACTTACTTCACTCTGTATGCCAGTCTCTAGATCCATTGACGTCTCTACAAATGACCCAATTTCATTCCTTTTTATGGCTGAGTAATATTCCATTTTATATATGTACCACATCTTTATCCATTCGTCTGTCTGTGGGCATTTAGGTTGCTTCCATGACCTGGCTATTGTAAATAGTGCTGCAATGAACATTGTGGTGAGTGTGTCTTTTTTTTTTTTTTTTTTTTTTTTTTGTGTGTGTGTGTGGTATGCGGTCCTCTCACTGTTGTGGCCTCTCCTGTTGCGGAGCACAGGCTCTGGACACGCAGGCTCAGCGGCCATGGCTCATGGGCCCAGCCACTCCGCGGCATGTGGGATCCTCCCGGACCGGGGCACGAACCCTTGTCCCCTGCATTAGCAGACGGACTCTCAACCACTGCGCCACCAGGGAAGCCCTGTCTTTTTAATTTATGGTTTTCTCTGGGTATATGCCCAGGAGTGGGATTGCTGGATCATATGGTAATTCTATTTTTAGTTTTTTAAGGAACCTCCATACTGTTCTCCATAGTGACTGTATCAATTTACATTCCCACCAATAGTGGAAGAGGGTTCCTTTTCTCCACACCCTCTCCAGCATTTGTTGTTTGTAGATTTTCTGATGATGCCCATTCTAACAGGTGTGAGGTGATACCTCATTGTAGTTTTGATTTGCATTTCTCTAATAATTAATGATGTTGAGCAGCTTTTCCTGTGCATCTTGGCCATCTCTATGTCTTCTTGGAAGAAATGTCTATTTAGAACTTCTGCCCATTTTTGTATTGGGTTGTTTGTTTTTTTTAATATTGAGCTGCATGAGCTGCTTATATATATTGGAGATTAATCCTTTGTCCATTGATTCGTTTGCAAATATTTTCTCCCATTCTGAGGGTTGTCTTTTCCTCTTGTTTGTAGTTTCCATTGCTTTGCAAAAGCTTTTACGTTTCATTAGGTCTCATTTGTTTAGTTTTCTTTTTTATGGCATTACTCTAGGAGGTGGATCAAAAAAGATCTTGCTGTGATTTATGTTAGAGTATTCTTCCTATGTTTTCCTCTAAGAGTTTTATACTGTCTGGTCTTACATTAAGGTCTCTAATCCATTTTGAATTTATTTTTCTGTATGGTGTTAGGGGGTGTTCTAATTTAATTCTTTTACATGTAACTGTCCATTTTTCCCAGCACCACTGATTGAAGACACTGTCTTTTCTCCATTGTATAGTCTTGCCTACTCTGTCATAGATTAGTTGACCATAAGTGTGTAGGTTTATCTCTGGGCTTTCTTTCTTTTTTTTTTTTTTCCTTTTACACCTTTATTGGAGTATAATTGCTTTACAATGGAGTGTTAGTTTCTGCTGTATAACAAAGGGAATCAATTATACATATACATATATCACCATATCCCCTCCCTCTTGCATCTCCCTCCCACCCTCCATATCCCACCCCTTTACGTGGTCACAAAGCACCGAGCTGATCTCCCTGTGCTATGTGGCTGCTTCCCAGTAGCTATCGATGTTACATTTGGTAATGTATATATGTCCATGGCACTCTCTCACTTCGTCCCAGCTTACCCTTCCCCCTCCCCGTGTCCTCAAGTCCTTTCTCTACGTCTGTGTCCTTAATCCTGTCCTGCCCCTAGGTTCTTCTTAAACTTTGTTTTCTTTAGATTCCATATATCTCTGTTAGCATACGGTATTTATTTTTCTCTTTCTGACTTACTTCACTGTGTAGGACAGACTCTAAGTCTATCCACCTCACTACAAATAACTCAGTTTTGTTTCTTTTTATGGCTGAGTAATATTCCATTGTATATATGTGCCAGATCTTCTTTATCCATTCATCTGTCGATGGACACTTAGGTTGCTTCCATGTCCTGGCTATTGTAAGTAGAGCTGCAATGAACATTGTTGTATATAACTCTTTTTGAATTATGGTTTTCTCAGGGCAAATGCCCAGTAGTTGGATTGCTGGGTCGTATGGTACTTCTATTTTTAGTTTTTTAAGGAACCTCTATACTGTTTTCCCTAGTGGCTATACCAAGCAACAAGTGCAAGAGCGTTCCCTTTTCTCCAGTAAATGTCTCTCCAGCATTTATTGTTTGTAGATTTTTTGATGATTGCCATTCTGACTGCTGGGAGGTGATACCTCAATGTAGTTTTGATTTGCATTTTTCTAATGATTAGTGATGTTCAGCATCCTTTCATGTGTTTGTTGGCAATCTGTATATCTTCTTTGGAGAAATGTCTATTTAGGTCTTCTGCCCATTTTTGGATTGGGTTTGTGTTTGTGATATTGAGCTACACGAGCTGCTTGTAAATTTTGGAGATTAATCCTTTGTCATTTGCTTCATTTGAAAACAGTTTCTCCCATTCTGAGGGTTGTCTTTTCGTCTTGTTTATGTTTTCCTCTGCTGTGCAAAAGCTTTGAAGTTTCATTAGGTCCCATTTGTTTACTTTTGTTTTTATTTCCACTTCTCTAGGAGGTGGGTCAAAAAGGATGTTGTTGTGATTTATGTCATAGAGTGTTCTGCCTATGTTTTCCTCTAAGAGTTTTATAGTGTCTGGTCTAACATTTAGATCTCTAATCCATTTTGAGTTTATTTTTGTGTATGGTGTTATGGAGTGTTCTAATTTCATTCTTTTACGTGTAGTTGTCCAGTTTTCCCAGCACCACTTACTGAAGAGGCTGTCTTTTCTCCATTGTATATCTTTGCCTCCTTTGTCATAGATGAGTTAGCCATAGGTATGTAGGTTTATCTCTGGGCTTTCTATCTTGTTCAGTTGATCTATATTTCTGTTTTTGTGCCAGTACCATATAGTCTTGATTACTGTAGCTTTGTAGTATAGTCTGAAGTCAGGAAGTCTGATTCCTCCAGCTCTTTTAATTTCCCTCAAGACTGCTTTGGCTATTCGGGGTCTTTTGTGTCTCCAAACAAATTTTAAGATTTTTTTGTTCTAGTTCTGTAGAAAAAGCCACTGGTAATTTGATAGGGATTGCATTGAATCTGTAGCTTGCTTTGGGTAGTATAGTCATTTTCACAATATTGATTCTTCTAATCCAAGGACATGGTTTATACCTCTCTCTGTTTATATCATCTTTGATTTCTTTCAGCAGTGTCTTATAGTTTTCTGAGTACAGGTCTTTTACCTCCTTAGGTAGGTTCATTCCTACGTATTTTATTCTTTTTGTTGCAATGGCGAATGGGATTGTTTCCTTAATTTCTCTTTCACATTTTTCATCATTAGTTTATAGGAATGCAAGAGATTTCTGTGCATTCATTTTGTATCCTGCAAGTTTACCACATTCAAAGATTAGCTCTAGTAGTTTTCTGGTGGCATCTTTAGGATTCACTATTTGTAGTATCGTGTCATTTGCAAACAGTGACAATTTTACTTCTTCTTTTCCAATTTGTATTCCTTTTATTTCTTTTTCTTCTCTGATTGCTGTGTCTAGGATTTCCAAAACTATGTTGAGTAATAGTGATGAGAATGGACATCCTTGTCTTTTTCCTGATCTTAGAGGAAATGTTTTAGTTTTTCACTATTGAGAATGACGTTTGCTGTGGGTTTGTCATATACTGCCTTTATTACGTTGAGGTAGATTCCCTCTATGCCCACTTTTTGGAGACTTTTAATCATAAATGGGTGTGGAATTTTGTCGAAAGCTTTTCCTGCATCTATTGGGATGATCATATTTTTATTCTACAGTTTGTTAATATGGTGTATCACATTGATTGATTTGTGTATATTGAAGAATTCTTGCATCCCTGGGATAAACCCCACCTGATCATGGTGCATGATCCTTTTAATGTGTTGTTCAATTCTGTTTCCTAGTATTTTGTTGAGGATTTTTACATCTATACTAATCAGTGATATTGGTCTCTAATTTTCTTTTTCTGTAATATCTTTGTCTGGTTTTGGTATCAGGGTGATGGTGGCCTCATATAATGAGTTTGGGAGTGTTCCTTCCCCTGAAAATTTCTGAAGAGTTTGAGAAGATTGGGTGTTAGCTCTTGTCTAAATGTTTGATAGAATTCACGTCTGATGCCATCTGGTTCTGGACTTTTGTTTGTTGGAAGATTTTTAATCACAGTTTCAATTTCGTTACTTGTGATTGGTCTGTTCATATTTTCTATTTCTTCCTGGTTCAGTCTTGGAAGGTTATACCTTTCTCAGAATTTGTCCATTTCTTCCAGGTTGTCCATTTTATTGGCATGGAGTTGCTTGTAGAGGTCTCTTAGGATGCTTTGTATTTCTCTGGTGTCTGTTACAACTTCTCCTTTTTCATTTCCAATTTTATTGATTTGAGTCCTCTCCCTCTTTTACTTGAGTCTGGCTAAAGGTTTATCATTTTTGTTTATCTTCTCAAAGAACCAGCTTTTAGTTTTATTGATCTTTGCTATTGTTTTTATTTCATTTATTTCTGCTCTGATCTTTATGATTTCTTTCCTTCTATTAACTTTGGGTTTTATTCTTCTTTCTCTAGTTCCTTTAGGTGTACGGTTAGATTGTTTATTTGAGATTTTTCTGGTTTCTTGAGGTAGGCTTTTATTGCTATAAACTTCCCTCTTAGAACAGTTTTTGCTGCATCCCATAGGTTTTGGATCATCGTGGTCTTGTTGTCATTTGTCTCTAGGTAGTTTTTGATTTCCTCTTTTATTTCTTCAGTGATCTCTTGGTTATTTAGAAACGTATTGTTTAGCCTCCATGTGTTTGTGTTTTTTACGTTATTTTCCCTGTAATTGATTTCTAATCTCATAGCATTGTGGTCGGAACAGCTGCTTGATGTGATTTCATTTTTCTTATATTTACTGAGGCTTTATTTGTGACCCAAGATGTGATCTATCCCAGAGAATGTTCCATGTGCCATTGAGAAGAACGTGTAATCTGCTGTTTTTGGATGGAATGTCCTATAAATATCCATTAAATCTATCTGGTCTATTGTGTCATTTAAAGCTTGTGTTTCCTTATTAATTTTCTGTCTGGATGATCTCCATTGGTGTAAGTGAGGTGCTAATGTCCCCTGCTATTATTGTGTTACAGTTGATTTCCTCTTTTATAGCTGTTAGCAGTTGCCTTATATATTGAGGTGTTCCTATGTTGGGTACATATATATTTATAATTGTTATATCTTCTTGGATTGATCCCTTGATCATTATGTAGTGTCCTTCCTTGTCTCTTGTAACATTCTTTATTTTAAATCTATTTTATCTGTTATGAGTATTGCTACTCCAGCTTTCTTTTGATTTTCATTTGCATGGAATATATTTTTCCATCCCCTCACTTTCAGTCTGTATGTGTCCCTAGGTCTGAAATGGGTCTCTTGTAGACAGCATATATATGGGTCTTGTTTTTGTATCCATTCAGTGAGCCTGTGTCATTTGGTTGGAGCATTTAATCCATTCACGTTTAAGGTAATTATCGATATGTATGTTCCTATTATTATTTTCTTAATTGTTATGGGTTTGTCTTGGTGGGTCCTTTTCTTCTCTTGTGTTTCCCACTTAGAGAAGTTCCTTTAGCATTTGTTGTAGAGCTGGTTTCGTGGTGCTGAATTCTCTTAGCTTTTGCTTGTCTGTAAAGCTTTTGATTTCTCCATCAAATCTGAATGAGATACTTGCTGGGTGGAGTACTCTTGGTGGTAGGTTCTTCCCTTTCATCACTTTAAATTTATCATGCCACTGCCTTCTGGCTTGTAGATTTTCTGCTGAGAAATCAGCTGTTAACCTTATGGGAGTTCCGTTGTATGTTATTTGTCACTTTTCCCTTGTTGCTTTCAATAATTTTTCTTTGTCTTTAATTTTTTCAATTTGATTACTGTGTGTCTCGGCATTTTTCTCCTTTGGTTTATCCTGCCTGGGACTCTCTGCGCTTCGTGGACTTCGGTGGCTATTTCTTTTCCCATGCTAGGGAAGTTTTCAACTATAATCTCTTCAAATATTTTCTCGAGTCCTTTCTCTCTCTGTTCTCCATCTGGGACCCCTATAATGCGAATGTTCTTGCGTTTAATGTTGTCCCAGAAGTCTCTTAGGGTGTCTTCATTTATTTTCATTCTTTTCCTTTATTCTGTTCCACGGCAGTGATTTCCACCTTTCTGTCTTCCAGGTCACTTATCCGTTCTTCTGCCACATTTATTCCGCTACTGACTCCTTCTAGTGTATTTTTCATTTCAGTTATTGTATTGTTCATCTCTGTTTGTTTGTTCTTTAATTCTTCTAGGTGTTTGTTCCTTAATTCTTCTAGGTCTTTGTTAAGCATTTCTTGCATCTTCTCAATCTTTGCCTCCATTCTTTTTCTAAGGTCTTGGATCATCTTCACTATCATTATTCCGAATTCTTTTACTGGAAGGTTGCCTATCCCCACCTCATTTCGTTGTTTTTCTGAGGATTTATCTTGTTCCTTGATCTGGTATAAAATCCTCTGCCTTTTCATTTTCTCTATCTTTCTGTGAATGTGGTTTTCCTTCCACAGGCTGCAGAATTGTAGTTCTTCTTGCTTCTGCTGTCTGCTCTCCAGTGATTGGGTCTATCTTAGAGGCTTGTGCAAGCTTCCTTATGGGAGGGACTGGTGGTGGGTAGAGCTGGGTGTTGCTCTGGTGGGCAGAGCTTTAATCTGCTTGTCTGTGGATTAAATAAAAGTTTAATAAAAAATTTAATCCGCTTGTCTGCTGATGCATGGGGCTGAGTTCCCTCCCTGTTGGTTGTTTGGCCTGAGGCGACCCAGCACTGGAGCCTACCTTGCTCTTGGTGGGGCTAATGGCGGACTCTGGGAGAGTTCACACCAAGGAGTATTTCCCAGAACTTCTGCTGCCAGTGTTGTTGTCCCCATGGTGATCCACAGCCACTCCCCGCCTCTGCAGGAGACCCTCTAACACTAGCAGTTAGGTGTGGTCACTCACCTATGGGGTGACTGCTCCTTCCCCTGGGTCCTGATGTGCCCACTACTTTGTGTGTGTCCTCCAAGAGTGGAGTCTCTGTTGAGACTCTGAGTCTCTGAGTGCAGTTGAGACTCTGAGACTCGGAGTGGAGTCGCACAGTCTCTGGGTCCTGTGAAGCTTTGATGCTTTGTGGTTCTAGAAATCCTATAGGAGACGGTCCACAGCAGGTGAAGCTAATGCTGTCATAGAGGTGGTGAAGCCAAAGATCTGCAGTTCCGACTAGAGGTGCTGATGTACATACAGGACAAAATCATCTCGTGTGAATGTAGTTCAGGCACATTTAAGATGAATGCAGTCATGTTAATGCCTAACATCTTCTGTCTTGTGCCTCTCCTCAGGGACGCCCTCCTCAGTTCCTGAGGCTCCTGTAAGTCATGTACACGGGAATGGAGAGTGGGCTCTGTCCAGTTTGAGCCCTGAGTTACCCTGTGTGTATCTTAGGATACTTTGTATTTCTGTGGTGGCTCTTGTAACATCATCTCTTTCATTTCTGATTTATTTGGGCCCTCTCTTTTTTTGGAAAAAAAAAATACTACTGTTGCCTTTTATTCTTTACAGAAGTTTAATACTCTATGTATACTTTTTGCCGTGAGATTTTTACTTTTGTTTGTTTTCTTGTTACTGTTAATAATTAGTGAGACTTCTTTTAAGCTACATTCAACATTGCTTATAAAACTGCTATATTAGTGATGACAGAGCTTTAATGGAAGTCGTGTTCTGGTTGTAAATTAGAATGCAATGTGCCAACAAAAAGCCCCTTAAGTGTATATCTCATTACTTCTTGTTCTTTTTTTTCCTCTCTTTTTTCTTCTTGTTCTTTTTTAATTTTTATTTTTTATCAGAGCAAATTTGATTTAAATGTTTTGTTTGTTCTAGGTGTGTAAGATGTAGTTCTTTTACACATATACATGTATCTATACTTCTTCAGATCGTTTTCTCATGTAGGTTATGACACAATGTTGAGTAGTCTTCTCTTGGTATTCTGTAGGTCTTTGGTGATTATATATTTCACACGTGTTTCTATATCTATGTTAACCCCAATATCCTAATGTATCCAGTCCTCACACCTTTCCATTTGGTGAACCATAACTTTGTTGAATGAGTCTGTGAATGCCTTTCTCTGTGGAAATATCTTCATTGGTATCAATTTTTAGCTAACACCTATAAGTGATATTATAGGATATGTGTCTTTTGCTGTCTGACTTAGTACAATTTGCCTGATTACCTCTAGAATCATCTACGGTGCTGCAAATGGCATTGTTTCATTTTTTTCCCTAGCTAATATTGCATCTGTACATGTACCAGTTCTTCTTTGTCCACTCACCTCTTGATGGACTTTTTGGTTGCCTCCATGTCTTGGCTATTGTAATACTGCTGCACTGCACATTTGCCTGCCTGTGTCTTTCCAATTCTGTCTTCTTATGTTATAGGCCCAGGAGTGGGCCTCCTGTATCATATGGTATCTCAGGGTTTACCATTTAAATGCACCATGATTCTGTGCTCATTAGTGGCTCTTTCCAGGTTACATCCCACTTAAAGTTGAGGGTATGCATTTCTCCACAACACCTTCAACATTTATTTATTTATTTTTAACATCTTTATTGGAGTATAATTGCTTTACAATGGTGTGCTAGCTTGTGCTTTACAACAAAATGAATCAATTATACATATACATATGTTCCCATATCACTTCCCTCTTGCATCTCCCTCCCTCCCACCCTCCCTATCCCACCCCTCCAGGCGGTCACAAAGCACCGAGCTGATCTGCCTGTGCTATGCTGCTGCTTCCCAATAGCTATCTACCTTACGTTTGGTAGTGTATATATGTCCATGCCTCTCTCTCCCTTTGTCACAGCTTACCCTTCCCCCTCCCCATATCCTCAAGTCCATTCTCTAGTAGGTCTGTGTCTTTATTCCTGTTTTACCCCTAGGTTCTTCATGACATTTTCTTTTTCTTAAATTCCATGTATATGTGTTAGCATACGGTATTTGTCTCTCTCTTTCTGACTTACTTCTCTCTGTATGACAGACTCTAGGTCTATCCACCTCATTACAAATAGCTCAATTTCGTTTCTTTTTATGGCTTCAGCATTTATTGTTTGTAGTTTTCTTGCTGATGGATATTCTGACTGGTGTGAGCTGATACCTCTTTGTGGTTGAAATTGCATATGACTCATAGTCCTTTGAAATTGAGCTTTAAGGCATGTCCTTTTTATTTTTCAAACTGTGATTACAGCTTAGCTCTTCAAAGTGTTTTCTTAAAGTATGTGTTACATTTTGAAATTTATTGGCCATTACCTCCCTCAAAACATTTTGAGGGCAGGTTTCATTTACAGCCCTGCAGTACTTGTTCACATGAAGTGACCATTAGCACAAGCTTTAAAGCTGCTTTTGCAGGTAATGGCCAGATTGCGGCAGCCTTTCTTTGTTCCCCATGCTGGTACTAGGGAAACAGACCTTCCAGCCAGTGGACTTCCTCGGTTGTAAATTGGAGTGGAATGTGCCCGGATAAACCCCCCAAAGCTGATGTCTCCTTACTTTTGTTTGTTTTTTTAATTTAATTTATGTTTTTATTGGAGTAATATTCCATTGTGTATATGGACCACTTCTTGGTGCATTCCTCTGTTGATGGACATTTTCGTTGCTTCCAAGTGTTGGCTATATTAAATATTGCTGGAGTGCAAGATTGCCAGCCTGTGACATTTTGATTCTCATTTTCTCAGGTGATAGGCCCAGCAGTGGGTGTGACTGATTGACTAGTAGCTCAATGTTTACCTTTTCAAAGCACCTCCACTGTGTTTTCATTAGTGGCTCTTACGGTGTCTCCCTTAGAACCGAGGGTACGAACTTCTCCACAATCCCTTCAGCATTTATAGTTTGCAGCATTTTTGCTAATGGCCATTCAGACTGCTGTGACCTGATAGATTTTTGTAATTTGGGTTTGCATGCCTTTAAAAATCCCTAAAATTCATCATTTTCCATGCCTTTTTCCTTTCTGTTAAAAATAAAGTGTGAGTACAATATATCTCTTGAAGCTGTCTTCTTGGAAGGTTGCCCTCTTTTGAATTTTTGGTCGATATTCGACCCCAGGATTTTTTTGGAGGGCAGATGTCATTACAGAACTGCAAGTTCGGTGAATATTTAGTGACCATTAGCACTGGGTTTAAAGCTGCTGTTGTGGGAAACGGCCACAAGGAGGCAGCATTTGTCCTTTCCCAAATCTGGGTACTAGGGCAGCAGAGCCTTTCTGGAAGTCGTGGTCCTCGGTTGTAAGTTAGAATGGAATGTGCCAGGAGGAATGCCCATAAGTTTATGTCTCATTACTTCTTCTTGGTTTTTAAAATTTATTTAATCGGGGTAATGATTAGATATTGTTTGTCCAGATGTGCACAATCTAGTTCATTTGTACAATATATGTGTCTATTCATGTTCAGATCCTCTTCCCATGTAAAATGTTACAGAGTGTTCCGTAGACCTCCCTTGCTCTATGGTCCATCTTTTTGATATATGTTTATAATATGTATTTGTATACGTATGGTAACGCTAATCTTAATTTATCCATTCTGCCCACCTTTCCTTTTAGATAAGCATACTTAATTTCTAAGTCTGTGAGTGTCTTTCTCTGTGGAAATATGTTCATTTGTGTTAGTTATTAGATAACGCCTATAAGTGATATCATAGGATATAGGTCTTTTGCTTTCTGACTTACCTCATATTCTGTGATTATCTCCAAGCTCATCTATGGCGCCTCAGATAGCAGTGTTTCATTGTTTTCCATGGCTAATATTCTATTGTGAACGTGGACCACTTCTTCTTCATCCATACATCTGTTGATGGACATTTTGGTTGCTTCACTGTCTTGGCTATTGTGAATAAGGCTGCAGTGCAGCTTTTGCAGCCCAGGTCTTCTCGACTCTGGTCTTCTCAGGTGAGAGGCCCAGTGGTGTGACTGCTGGATTGAACGGTACCTCAATGTTTACTTTTAATCGTAGCTCCTTTCTGTTCTCATTATTGGCTGTTACCACTTTACATCTCACCAGCAGCTAGAGGGTACACAGTTCTCTAAAACCCCTTCAGAATTTATTGGTCGTAGACCTTTTGCTGATGGTCAGTTGACTGGTGTGAGTTGAAACCTTTTTGTTGATTAGATTTGCATGAGTCTAATAATTCCTGAGGTTGAGCTTTCACCCATTTTCCTTTTTTTAAAAAAAGAGAGTGAGTCAAACTTACCTCTTCATACTATCGTCTTGAAAAATTTGCCAGTTTTGAATTTTATTGTCCATTCCCTACCTCAGCACAGTTGTTTAGGACAGGTGTCCTTTGCAGCCCTGAGTCCTTGTAAATGTTAAGAGACCATTAGCTGTGGGCTTAAAGCTGCTCTTGTGGAAAATGGCCACAAGGCAGCAGAATTTCTTCATTTCCAACTCTGGGTTTTTGGGCAGCAGAGCCTTCCTGGAAATCGTGTTAGTAGGCTGCAAATTAGAGTGGAATGTGCCAGGGCACATCCCCAAGAGCTTATATCTCCTTACTTCTTGTTTGTTTTATAAATTTAATTTTTATTAATTATCAGAGCAAACTTGATAAAAAATATTTTGTTTCTCCTAGGTGTACAGAATCTGGTTCATTATATCAATGTATCTGTCATTTATCTCTGGATTCTTTACCATGTAAGTTATTACAGAGTGTTGCATAGACCTCTCTTGGTATTCCATAGGTATTTTGTGATTATATATTTCATATGTCTTAGTACATGTCTGTTAACCCACATATCCTACTTCACACATTCCTTACACTTTTCCATTTGGTTAAACATAATTTTTTTTCTTAATCCATGCTTTTCCTTCTCTTGGAAATAAGTTCATGAGTATCAACTTTTAGGTAACACCTAGAAGTGATGTCATAGGATATCTGTCCTTCAGTTTCTTTCTTACTTCAAGTTGGATGATTATCTCTAGGTCTTTATATGGTGGTGCCAACGGCACTGTTTCATTGTTTTCCATGGCTAATATTCCATTGTGTACATGGACCACTTCCTCTTTGTGCATTTTTCTGTTCATGGACCTTTTGGTTTCTTCCAAGTCTTGGCTATGTTAAATGTTCCTGCAGTGCAGGATTGCCAGCCTGTATCTCTTCCATTCTGCTCTGCTCAGGTGATAGGCGCATCAAAGGACCTACCAGATCACATGATAGCTCAGTTTTTACCCTTAAACCCACCTCCATTATGTTCTCACTACTGGTTATTACCAGTTTACATCCCCCCAGCAGCTAGAGGATACACAGTTCTCTGAAACCCCTTCAGCATTTATTCTTTGTAGACTTTTTGCTGAAGAACATTCTGACGGCTGTGAGGTGAACATTTCTGTAATTGGATTTGCATGGCTTTATTCATTGCTGACGTTGCACATTTTTCAATTCCCTTTTATTTTAAAGAGAAAAAAAAAGAAAAGACAAAATGTGCCTAAAATATGCCTCTTGAAATTGTCTCCTTGAAATGTTGGCGTCTTTTGAATTTTCTGGTCGATTTACGACCCCAGGACATTTTTTGATGGCAGGTGTCATTTACAGGCCTGCAATTATTTTGAATATTAAGTGACGATTACCGCTGTTGCGTGAAACGACCAGAAGGCGACAGCACTTCTCCTTACCAAATCTGTTTACTAGGGCAACAGAGCCATAAGGGAAGTTGTGTTGTAGGTTGTAAATTAGAATGCAATGTGCCAGGAAAAGCCCCTTAAGATTATGTCTCATTACTTCTTGTTCGTTTCTTTAATTTAATTTTTATTCTTTATCACAGCAAATTAGATTACAAAGTTTTGTTTGTTCTAGGTGTGCAAGATGTGGTTCTTTTACACATATACGTATATCTATTCTTCTTCAGATCTTTTTCGCATGCAGGTTATGACACAATGTTGAGTAGTCTTCTCTTGGTATTCCGTAGGTCTTTGGTGATTATATATTTCACATGTGTTTGTATATCTCTGTTAACCCCAATATCGTAATGTATCCAATCCTCACACCTTTCCATTTGGTGAAACATAAGTTGGTTTAATGAATCTGTGATTGCCTTTCTCTCTGGAAATATCTTCATTGGTATCAATTTTTAGGTAACACCCATAAGTGATATGACAGGATATGTGTCTTTCACTTTCTCACTTACTACCAGTTGCATGATTACCTCTAGATTCCTCTATGGTCCTGCAAATGGCATCGTTTCGTTTTTTTCCTTGGTTAATATTCCATCTGTTCATGTACCACTTCTTCTTTGTCCACTCATCTCTTGATGGACGTTTTGGTTGCTTCCATGTCTTGGCTATTGTAATACTTCTACAGTGCAGATTTGCCTGCCTGTGTCTTTCCAATTCTGTCTTCTTAGGATTGATCCACCAGGCCCACCCCCGAGAAGTGGGCCTGGTGGATCATATAGTAGCTCAAGATTTACCTTTTAAAGGCACCTCCATTCTGTTCCCATTAGTGGCTCTTACCAGGTTACGTCCCACTTCAAATTGAGGGTATGCATTTCTCCAAAACCTCTTCAGCATTGAGCGTTTGTAATTGTTTTGCTGATGGTTATTCTGAGTGGTGTGAGCTGATACCTCTTTGTGGTTGGATTTGCATGTGTCTCATACTCCCTTGAAATTGAGCTTTCAGACATGTCCTCTTATTTTTCAAACTGTTATTACCGGTGACTCCTTCAAATTGTTTTCTTGAAGTATGTGCCACATTTTGAAAAATTTTGGCCTTTACCTGCCCCAAGACATTTTAAGGGCAGGTTTCATTTGCATCCCTGCAGTACTTGTGCATATGAAGTGCCCCTTAGTACAGATTTCAAAGCTGCTGTTGCAGGTATCGGCCAGAGGATGGCAGCATTTCTGCGTTCCCCACTCTGGTACCGAGGGAAACAGACCCTCCTGCCGGTGGTGTTCCTCAGTTCTAAATTAGAGTGGAATATGCCCGGATAAACCGACCAAAGCTGATGTCTCCTTATTTTGTTTGTTTTTGAAATTTAATTTATATTTTTTAGTGGAGTAATATTCCATTCTGTACATGGACCACTTCTTCTTTGTGCATTCATCTGTTGATGGACATTTTCGTTGCTTCCAAGTGTTGACTATGGTAAATATTGCTGGAGTGCAGTATTGCCAGCCTGTGACTTTTGATTCTCATTTTCTCAGGTGATAGGCCCAACTGTGGGTATGATTCATTGACTGGTAGCTCAGTGTTTACCTTTTCAAAGTACCTGCATTGTGTTTTCGTTAGTGGATCTTGCCACGTCCCAATTAACACCGAGGGTACGCATTTTTCCACAACGCATTCAGCATTTATTGTTTTTAGAATGTTTGCTCATGGCCATTCTGACTGGTGTGAGCTGATAGGTTTGTGTACTTTGGATTTGCATGTCTTTAATAATTCCTAATATTCAGCATTTTCCCACACCTTTCTCTTTTATTTAGAAAAAAAAGCGTGAGTACAATATACCTCTTGAAATTGTCTTCTTGGAAGGTTGCCCTCTTTTGAATTTTGTGGTCGATTTTCGACCCCAGTATTTTTTTGGACAGCAGGTGTCATTTACAGGCCTGCAATGATTGTGAATATTTAGTGACCATTAGCACTGGGTTTAAAGCTGGTGTTGTGGGAAACGGCCACAAGGCGGCAGCATTTCTCCATTCCCAAATCTGTTTACTAGGGCAGCACAGTCTTTCTGGAAGTCCTGTTACTAGGCTGTAAATTAGAATGGAATGTGCCAGGAAAAAGCCCCTGAAGTTTATGTCTCATTACTTCTTGTTCATTGTTTTAATTGTTTTAATCGGGGTAATGATTAGAATACAGTTTGTCCTAGGTGTACACAATCTGGTTCATTCGTACATCATGTATATCTATTCATGCACAGATCCTTTTCCCATGTAAAGGATTACAGAGTGTTCTGTACACCTCCCTTGCTATGTGCTCGGGCTTTTTGATATATGTACTTAATCTGTATTTGTATAGGTATGGTAAACCTAATCTTAATTTATCCATTGCCACCACCTTTCCTTTTAGATAAGCATAGTTTGTTTGCTAAGTCTGTGTGTGTGTTTCTCTGTGGAAATATGTCCATTTTTGTCAGTTGTTAGGTAACACCTATAAGTGATATCATAGGATATATGTCTTTTGCTTTCCAACATACCTCATGTTCTGTGATTATCTCTAGGCTCATCTATGGTACCTCAAAGAGCAGTGTTTCATTGTTTTCCATGGCTAATATTCCATTGTGTACATGGACCGCTTCTTTATCCTTTCATCTGTTGATGGACATTTAGGTTGCTTCCATGTCTTGGCTATTGTGAATAAGGCTGCAGTGCAGCTTTTGCAGCCTCTGTCTTCCGGATTCTGGTCTTCTCAGGTGAGAGGCCCAGCAGTGGGCCTGCTGCATTGAATGGTAGCTCAACTTTTACGTTTAAACGCAGCTCCTTTCTGTTCTCATTATTGGCTGTTATCACTTTACATCTCACCAGCAGCTAGAGGGTACACAGTTCTCAAAAAACACTTCAGCATTTATTATCTGTAGACTTTTTGTTGATGGTCAGTCGACTTGTGTGAGTTGAAACCTTTTTGCAGATTACATTTGCATGAGTGTAATAATTCCTGAGGTTGAGCTTTTATCCATTTTCCTCTTTTTTAGAAGGCAGTGAGTAAAACTTACGTCTTCATACTATCTTCTTGAAAAATTTGCCTGTTTTGAATTTTGTTGGCCATCCCTTACCTCAGGACAGTTTTTGAGGGCAGGTGTCCTTTACCGGCCTGAGTCCTTGTGAATGTTAAGTGACCATTAGCTGTGGGTTTAAAGCCGCTCTTGCGGGAAACGGCCACAAGGCGGCAGCATTTCTACCTTTCCAACTCTGGGTTTTTGGGCAACAGAGCCTTCCTGGAAATGGTGTTAATAGGCTGCAAATTAGAGTGGAATGTGCCAGGGCACACCCCCAAGAGCTTATATCTCCTTACCTCTTGTTTGTTTTTTAAATTTAATTTTTATTTATTATCAGAGCAAATTTGATAAAAATGTTGTGTTTGTTCTAGGTGTACAGAATCTGGTTCATTATATCTATGGATCTATCTATTCATCTTTGGTTCCTTTCCCGTGTAAGTTATTACAGATCGATGAGCTCAATTTTTAACTTTAAACGCACTGCCATTCTGTTCTCACTACTGGCTGTTACCAGTTTACATCCCAGCAGCAGCTAGAGGGTACAGAGTTCTCTAAAACCCTTTCAACATTCATGTTTTGTAGACTATTTTGCTGATTATCATTCCGACGGTGGTAAGGTGAACGTTTTTGTAGATTGCATTTGCATGGCTTTATTAGTTCCTGATATTGAGCATTATTCCATGCATTTTTTTAAACAAAAAGAAAAAGAAAAGGGAAAATGTGTGCAAAACATGCCTCTTGACATTGTCTTTTTGAAATGTTGACGTATTTTGAATTTTCTCGTCAATTTACGACCCCAGGAATTTTTTGAGGCCCGGTGTCCTTTACAGTGCTGCACATACTTTGAATATTAAGTGACCATTACCTCTTGGTTTAAAGCTGCTGTTGTGTGAAACAGCCACAAGGCGGCAGCATTTCTCCTTTACCAAATCTGGTTAGCAGGGCAACAGAGCCTTAATGGAAGTCCTGTTTTAGGTTGAAAGTTAGAATGGAATGTGCCAGGAAAAATTCCTTTAAGTTTATGTCTCATTATTTCTTGTTCATATTTTTAATTTAATTTTTATTTTTTATCGCAGCAAATTTGATTACAATGTTTTTTTTTGTTCTAGGTGTGCAAGATGTGGTTCTTTCACACATATACATATATCTATTCTTCTTTGGAAGCTTTTCCCAGTTAGGTTATGACACAATGTTGAGTAGTCTTCTCTTGGTATTCCGTAGGTCTTTGGTGATTATATGTTTCACATGTGTTTGTATATCTCTGTTAACCCCAATATCATAATGTATCCAATCCTCACACCTTTCGATTTGGGGAACCATAAGTTTGTTCAATGAATCTGTGATTGCCTTTCTCTCTAGAAATATCTTCATTGGTATCAATTTTTAGGTAACACCTATAGGTGATATACGTTAGGTGTCTTTCACTTTCTCACTTACTACAAGTTGCATGATTACCTCTAGACTCATCTATGGTGCTGCAGATGGCATTGTTTCATTTTTTTCCCGAGCTAATATTCCATCTCTACATGTACCAGTTCTTCTTTGTCCACCCATCTGTTGATGGACTTTTGGTTGCTTCCATGTCTTGGCTATTGTAATACTTCTACAGTGCAGATTTGCCTGCCTGTGTCTTTCCAATTCTGTCTTCTTAGGTTATAGGCCCAGGAGTGGGCCTGCTGGATCATATAGTAGCTCAATGTTTACCTTTTAAAGGCACCTCCACTCTGTTCCCATTAGTGGCTCTTACCAGGTTACGTCCCACTTCAAATTAAGGGTATGCATTTCTCCACAACCTCTTCAGCATTGATCGTTTGTAGTTTCTTTCCTGATGGTTATTCTGAGTGGTGTGAGCTGATACCTCTGTGTGGTTGGATTTGCATGTGTCTCATAATCCTTTGAAATTGAGCTTTCAGGCATGTCCTTTTATTTTTCAAACGGTTATTACAGTTTAGCTCTTCAAATGGTTTTCTTGAAATATGTGCCACATTTTGAAATACTTTGGCCTTTACCTCCCTCAAGACATGATGAGGGCAGGTTTCCTTTACAGCCCTACAGGACTTGTTCATATGAAGTGACAATTAGCATAGGTTTTAAAGCTGCTTTTGCAGGTAATGGCCAGAGGGTGAAGCTTTTCATAATTCTATGAAATGTAACGGAACACACAATATATACTTTTTCTTTTAAATTTCCATTGTTACTTTTTAAAATTACAATTTTAATTGAAGTTCTTTGTAACAAGTGAAATTTTAAAAATTAAAGGAAAAGCTAATATTTTACCACTTGCTATCCTTTCCCATTTACTGAAACGACCAGCATAATGTGTAGATTTCTCATTTTATCCAGGTGTTCTATACATCTGGAACATCATGCTTCTCACTGTAGAAAAACAGATTTAGCTCTCACACTTTTTATAGGCTACATAACAGTCCATAGAACAAAAGTACTAACTATTTCAGACTTAGCTTTTTGAGGGACACTCAGGTTACTTTCTGTTTTATTTTGTTGTTCTTTTTTTGGGGGGGGGTAGGAGTTTATTATTTATTTATTTATTTTTGTTGTGTTGAGTCTGAGTTTCCGTGTGAGGGCTTTCTCTAGTTGTGGCGAGTGGGGGGCCACTCTTCATCTCGGTGCGTGGACCTCTCACTATCGCAGCCTCTCTTGTTGCAGAGCACAGGCTCCAGATGCGAGGGCTCACTGGTTGTGGCTTATGGGCCTAGTTGCTCCACGGCATGTGGGATCCTCCCAGACCAGGGCTCGAACCTGTGTCCCCTGCATTAGCAGGCAGATTCTCGACCACTCCACCACCAGGGAAGCCCCCTATTTTGTTGTTCTGCTAGTTTGTTTTAACCCAAGAAAATATTTTTTTAAATACAGAAAAACAAAATTAAACTAGGGGTAAGGATTAGGGTTTAGGGTAAGGTTTAGGTTTAGGATACGGGTTAGGATTATTGTACGGCTTAGAGTATGGTTTAGGGTTATGGTACGGGTTAGTGTTAGGGTACAGTTTAGGGTATGGCTGATTTAGTGTTAGGGTACGGGTTAGGGTAGGGGTTAGTTTTAGGGTACGGGTTAGGATTAGGGTACGGTTTACGTTCAGGGTTATGGTTAGGTTTAGTGTATGGGATAGTGTTAGGTACGGGTTAGGGTATGGGTTAGGGTTAGGTTTAGTGTTAAGGAACGGGTACAGTTTAGGGTATAGGATAGGGAACAACAAAGGGTTAGTGTTAGGGTACGTGTTAGGGTAAAGTTTAGTGTTAGTGTACGGGTTAAGATTAGGGTACAGTTTAGGGTAAGGTTTAGGGTTAGGGTTAGGGAATGGGTATGGTTTGGGGTACAGTTTAGGGTATGACCACGGGTTAGGAGTAGGGTAAGTGTTAGGGTACGGTTTAGTGTTAGTGTACAGGTTAGGATTATGGTACGGGATAGTGTAAGGGTTAGGGTTAGGGTTAGGGAATGGGTATGGATTAGGATACAGTTTAGGGTATGACAATGGCTTAGGGTTAGGGTACGTGTTAGTGTATGGGTTAGGATTAGGGTATGGGTTAGGTTATGGGTTAGTGTTAGGGGATGGGTTAGGATTAGGGTATGGGTTATGGTACGGTTTCGGGAAAGGGTTAAGATATAGGGTAGGGTTAGGATAAACTTTAGTGTATGGCTATGTGTTACTGTTAGGGTACATGTTAGCGTGTGGGTTAGTGTTCGTGTACAGCTTAGGGTAAGGGTTAGGTTTAGGGTTAGGGAACGGGTACGGTCTCAGGTACAGGTTAGGGTATGGTAACGGGATAGGGATAGGGTTAGGGTTAGGGTTAGGATGAGACTTCTTTGTAGTGCAGATTTGAATTTCCCGCTTGCCTGGTTGGCCAAAAAGTGCGTATGTGTTTTATCCTGAATATATTCAGGAAAAAACGCATACGCACTTTTTGGCCAACTGCATCATCGTCGAAGTTCTGCTGCTTTTCATGTGATTTAAAGGCGACTCCCATCGACCTCTCGAAATCAGTTTCCTGCAATTCTGCCTTGCTTTCGAATCCTCTTTGCCTTAACTCAATATATTTTTAACCGATAGTTGTCGTTTATGACTCTGCAGGTTTGTGAACTGCAGTGCCCCTGAGCTCCATTTTTCAACTCCCTTTCCTGTGAGCTGGCCACAAAACTGCAGGATTGCTTCAGGCCCTATTCTAGTTCTGGGGTGGCAGGCTAAGCCTTTGGTTAATTCTTCTTCCTGATGGGAAATTAGAGTGAAATGTGCCCGACCAAACACCTACACCGAATCTCTCATTTGCTCCCCCTGTTTCCTTTCATCCTCCGCACAACTTGCACACTGTGAGAAATAGAAAGTTAAAGGCGCTGACTCTCCAAGTGGCGAGGTTGTTAGTAAAGAGGTTGGAATGGTGAACACGAGCACCAGGAGAGGAAAAATGACATGCATTTTAGAAACCTTTCCCAATCACACAGTGGACCATCCTCTGGCTTTCCCATGTATGTTTTAGCTGTAGGAAGATTCCCTTAAACCTGGAGAGTTGAGACCCATGGAATGGGTAGCACGCAGTATTACTTTAAAGGGTCTGCATTCGCTCACCCAGCCGCACCAGTCCTCTCAGTCCCAAGTGTCCAGCCTTATGTCTCACCTGGCGGTGGCTGTAGATGTGGTCAATCCAGGTTGCATCACAACCCCTGAACGAATTTTGTAAGAATTTCTCTGTCTTTTGCAGTCCTGGTGTTTTGTCTTTTTTTTTTTTTTTTTGCGGTACACAGGCCTCTCACTGTTGCAGCCTCTCCCGTTGTGGGACACAGCCTCCGGACGCGCAGGCCCAGAGGCCATGGCTCACGGGCCCAGCCGTTCCGCGGCACGTGGGATCTTCCCGGACTGGGGCACGAACGTGCATTCCCCACATTGGCAGGCAGACTCTCAACCACTGCGCCACCAGGGAAGTCCCTGTGTTTTGTTTTTGAAATTATTTTTGTAATGGGGTTTAGCTGATTTTCACTGCTGTGTTTATGCCGTTCTACACACCCTTGATTCCCTTACGAAGACATATGAATACATAGGTTTTAAGATTCTTACTAGTCAGATATATTCTTCTGTGGTGAATAGGGGGTGTTGAATTCAGTTCGTTGAGCAAGGAGTAGGTCTTGTCTATTACATATTTGGTTTAAGGAACCGTATCTGAGCTAATTTCAAACTCTGGTTTTATGCATCACCCCAACTCACCTGTCCCCTTAAGCAGGCATAAGTTGTTTTCTCAATGTGAGACTCTGTTCTGTCTTGTAATTCAGATCATGTGTAGCCATGTTTACATTCCCTCTATAAGTGATATGTTAAAACAAGTTCCTTTTTCTGTGGGACTTCTTTCACTTAGAATCATCGTACGAAAATCCACTGATTATGCTGCTATGGACATGATGACATTGATTTCATGGCTGAGTTATATTTCATTGTACATAAGTACCACAATTTCTTTATCCATTTTTCTCTTTCAGGGATATTTAAGTTGTACAGTAGTCGAGGTTTTTGTAAACACAGCAGCCCTAAACTTTGGGCTGGCTGTGTCTTGTTGATTTTTAGTTTTCCCAAGCTATAGGGCCATGAGAGGAAGTGCCCTAGGCTCTGTAGCTTTGTTTTTTAGATGTTTCAGGAAACACCATACACTTCTCCAGAGTGGTTGTTGGCAATTTACATCCTGCCCATCAGCATGACATGGCTCCCTGTTCTCCATGGCCTGTCCTGCCTTTCTGGTTTTTACACTTTTTTCGGATGGCCCTTTTGACCGGTGGGAAGTGAGACTTCATTGTAGTGCGGATTTCCATTGCACGCTTGCTTGGTTGGCCAAAAAGGGCGTATGCGTTTTTTCCTGAATATATTCAGGAAAAAACGCATACGCCCTTTTTGGCCAAGTGCATCATTGCCGAAGATCAGCCGCTTTTCATATGCTTTAAATGCAATTCCAGTCTACCTCCTGAAATCTGTTTCCTGCAATTGTGCCTTGCTTTCAAGTCCTCTTCGCAGCCTTACCTCAATATATTTTTGGACGGTAGTTGTCCTTTATAACTCTGCAGTTTTTATGAATTGCAGTGCCCCTGAGCTCCTTTTTTCAGCTCGCTTTTTGTGAGATGGCCGCAAATCAAAAGGATTGCTTCAGGCTATATTCTGGTTCCGGCGCGGCACGCTGAGTCTTCGGTTAATTCTACATCCTGGTGGGAAATTAGAGTGAAATGTGCCCTTCCAAACACCTACAGCAAGTCTCTCATTGGTTCTCCCTATTGCTGTTCATCCTCCGCAGAAATTGCAGAGTGTGCCAAACAGGAGGTTAAAGGCACTGACTCTCCAAGTGGGGAGATTGTTAGTAAAGCGTCTGGAATGGCGAACCCGAGTACCAGAGGACGAATAATGAGATGTGTTTTAGAAACCTTGCCCGATCACACTGTGGACCATCCTCTGGGTTTCCCACGCATGTTTTAGCTGTAGGAAGAATCCCTTAAACCTGGAGAGTTGGGACCCATGGAATGGGTAACACGCAGTACTACTTAAAACGGTCTGCATTTGCTCACCGAACCTCACCAATCCTCTCAGCCCCAAGTGTCCAGCCTTATGTCGCACCCAGCTGTAGTTGTAGATGTGGTAAATCCAGGTTTCATCACAAGCCCTGAACGAATTATTTAAGAATTTCTCTCTCTTTCACTGTCTTTGTGTTTTGTTTTTGAAATTCATTTTTATAATGGGGTTTAGCTGATTTTCACTGCTGTGTTTATGTCGCTCTATGCACACTTGATCCTCTTACGGAGACCTACAAATACATACGTTTTAAGATTCTTACTAGTCAGACATATTCCTCTGCGTTGAATATGGGGTGTTGAGTCCGCTTCATTGAGCAAGGAGTATATCTTGTCTATTACTGGCTTATGGAACGGTATCTGTGCTAATTTCAATCTCTGGTTTTATGCAGCACCCCAACTCACCTTTCCCCTTAAGCAAGCAAAAGTTTGTTTTCTAAATGTGAGACTGTTCTGTTTTGTAATTTAGTTCATGTGTGGCCAAGTTTACATTCCCTCTATAAGTGATATCTTATGACTAGTTTCTTTCTCTGTGTGACATATTTCACTCAGAATCATCGTACCTGAATCCACTCATTATGCTGCTACGGGCCTGACGACATTGATTTCATTGCTGAGAGACATTCCATTGCACGTAAGTACCACAACATCTTTATCTATTTTTCTCTTTCTGGGATATTTAAGTTGTACCGTTGTCGAGGTTCTTGTAAACACAGCAGCTCTAAACTTGGGGGTGGCTGTGTCTTGTTGATTTTAATTTTCCTAAGGTATAGGGCCATAGGTGGAAGTGCCCGAGTCTCTGTAGCTTTGTTTTTTAGAGGTTTCAGGAAACACCATACACTTCTCCACAGTGGCTGCTGGCAATTTACATCCCCCCCATCAACATAACAAGGCTCCCAGTTCTCCATGGCCTGTCCTGCCTTTCTGGATTTTACACTTTTTTCAGATGGCCCATTTTACCGGTGGGAAGTGAGACTTCAGTGTAGTGCAGATTTCCATTGCCCGCTTGCTTGGTTGAAGAAAAAGCACGTATGCGTTTTTTCCTGATATATTCAGGAAAAAAATCATACGCCCTTTTTGGCCAAGTGCATCATTGTCAAAGTTCTGCCACTTTTCATATGCTTTAAAGGCAACTCCAATCTACCTCTTGAAATCAGTTTCCTGCAATTCTTCCTTGCTTTCAAGTCCTCTTCGTAGCCTTACCTCAATATAGTTTTGGACGATAGCTGTCATTTATAACTGTGCAGGTTTGTGAATTACAGTGCCCCTGAGCTCCTTTTTTAAACTCGCTTTCTTTTGAGCTGGGTGCAAACCTGCAGGATTGCTTCAGGCCCTATTCTGGTTCCAGCACGGCACGCTGAGCCTTTGGTTCATTCTTCTTCCTGATGGGAAATTAAAGTGATATGTGCCCGTCCAAACAACTACAGCTAGTCTCTCATTGGTTCTACCTATTCCTGTTCATCCTCCGCAGAAATTGCAAACTGTGCCAAACAGGAGGTTAAAGGCACTGACGCGCCAAGTGGGGAGATTGTTAGTAAAACGTCTGGAATGGCGAACCCGAGTACAAGGTGACGAAAAGTGGGATGCGTTTTAGAAACGTTTCCCGATCACATGGTGTACCATTCTCTGGGTTTCCCATACATGTTTTAGCTTTAGGAAGAATCCCTTAAACCTGGAGAGTTGGGACCCCTGGAATGGGTAACATGCAGTGTTACTTCAAAGGGGCTGCATTTGCTCACCGAACCTCACCAATTCTCTCATCCCCAAGTGTCCTGCCTTATGTCTCACCCAGCTGTGGGTGTAGATGTGGTAAATCCAGGTTTCATCACAAGCCCTGAACGAATTATTTAAGAATTTCTCTGTCTTTCGCTGTCTTTGTGTTTTGTTTTTGAAATTTATTTTTATAATGGGGTTTAGCTGATTTCCACTGCTGTGTTTATGCCTCTCTACACACACTTGATTCTCTTATGGAGACACATAGATACATAGGTTTTAAGATTCTTACTAGTCAGATATATTCCTCTGCGGTGAATAGGGGGTGTTGAGTCCACATCGTTGAGTAAGCAGTAGGTCTTTTCTATTACATATTTGTCTTATGGAACGGTATCTGTGCTAATTTCAATCTCTGGATTTATGCAGTATCCCAACTCACCTTTCCCCTTAAGCAAGCATAAGTTTGTTTTCTAAATGTGAGTCTCTGTTCTGTTTTGTAATTCAGTTCATGTGTAGCCAAGTTTCCATTCCCTCTATAAGTGATATCTTATGATAAGTTTCTTTTACTGTGTGACTTATTTCCTTAGAATCATCGTACCTGAATCCACTCATTATGCTGCTACGGGCCTGATGACATAGATTTCATTGCTGAGTGATATTGCATTGTACGTAAGTACCACAACTTCTTTATCCATTTTTCACTTTCTGGGATATTTAAGTTGTACCATAGTCGATGTTCTTGTAAACACAGCAGCCCTAAACTTTGGGGTGGCTGTGTCTTGTTGATTTTAAATTTCCTAAGCTATAGGGCCATAAGTGGAAGCGCCCTAAGCTCTGTAGCTTTGTTTTTTAGATGTTTCAGGAAACACCATACACTTCTCCAGAGTGGCTGTTGGCAATTTACATCCCACCCATCAGCATAACAAGGCCCCCTGTTCTCCATGGCCTGTCCTGCCTTTCTGGTTTTTACACTTTTTTTAGATGGCCCTTTTGACCGATGGAAAGTGAGACTTCATTGTAGTGCAGATCTCCGTTGCAGGCTTGCTTATTTCGACAAAAAGTGCATATGCTTTTTTCCTGCATGTATTCAGCAAAAAAAGCATACGTACTTTTTGGCCAAGTGCATCATTGTCGAAGCTCTGCCGCTTTTCATATACTTTAAATGCAGTTTCAATCTACCTCCTGAAATCTATTTCCTGCAATTTTGCCGTGCTTTCAAGTCCTCTTCGTAGCCTTACCTCAATATATTTTTGGACAATAGCTGTCCTGTATAACTCTGCAGGTTTGTGAATTGCAGTGACCCGGAGCTCCTTTTTTCAACTCACTTTTTTGTGAGCTGGGTGCAAAACCGCAGGATTGCGTCAGGCCCTCTTCTCGTTTTGTCACGGCACGCTGAGCCTTTTGTTAATTCTTCTTCCTGGTGGGAAATTAGAGTAAAATGTGACCGTCCAAACACCTACAGCTAGTCTCTCATTGGTTCTCCCTATTCCCTTTCATCCTCCGCAGAAATTGCAAACTGTGCCAAACAGGAGGTTATAGGCAGTGACTCTCCACGTGGGGAGATTTTTAGTAAAGCGTCTGGAATGGCGAATCCGTGTACCAAGGTACAAAGAGTGAGATGCGTTTTAGAAACGTTGCCCGATCACACGGTGGAGCATCCTCTGGGTTTCCCATGCATGTTTTAGCTGTAGGAAGAATCCCTTAAACCTGGAGAGTTGGGACCCATGGAATGGGTAGCATGCAGTATTACTTCAAAGGGGCTGCATTTGCTCACCGAACCTCACCAATCCTCTCAGCCCCAAATGTCCTGCCTTATGTCTCACCCAGCTGTGGGTGTAGAAGTGGTAAATCCAAGTTTCATCACAAGCCCTGAACGATTATTTAAGAGTTTTCTCTCCTTCACTGGCTTTGTGTTTTGTTTTTGAAATTTATTTTTATAATGGGGTTTAGCTGAATTTACCGGCTGTGTATGCTGCTCTACACACACTACATTCTCTTACGGAGACATATAAATACATACGTTTTAATATGCTTATTGTCCGATATATTCCTCTGCGGTGAATACGCCGTTTTGAATCTAATTCTTTGAGCAAGGTGTAGGTCTTGTCTGTTACATATTTGGCTTATGGAATGGTATCTGTGCTAATTTCAATCTCTGGTTTTACACAGCACCCCAACTCACCTTTCCCCTTAAGCAAGTATAAGTTGGTTTTCGAAATGTGGGACTCTGTTCTGTTTTGTAATTCTGTTCATGTGTATCCAAGTTTCCATTCCCTCTATAAGTGATATCTTATCATAAGTTTCTTTTTCTGTGTGACTTATTTCCTTAGAATCATCGTACCTGAATCCACTCATTATGCTGCTACGGGCCTGATGACATTGACTTCATTGCTGAGTGATATTCCATTGTACGTAAGTACGAAAATTTCTTTATCCATTTTTTCTCCTTCTAGGATATTTAAGTTGTACCATAGTCGAGGCCCTTGTAAACAGAGCAGCCCTAAACTTTGGGGTGGTTGTGTCTTGTTATTGTAAATTTCCTCAGCTATAGGCCTATAAGTGGGTTTAGTGTTAGGGTTAGGGGACGGGGACGGTTTAGAGTACAGGTTAGGGTACGACAAGGGTTTAGGGTTAGGGTATGGGATAGTGTTAGTGTATGGTTAGGATTAGGGGATGGGTTAGTGTAAGGCTTCGGGTATGGGTTAGTGTTAGGCTTAGGGTTAGGCTTACGGTTAGGGAACTGGGATGGTTTAGGGTACAGGTTAGGGTACTACAACGGCTTGGGGTTAGGGAACGTGAATGGTTTAGGGTACACGTTAGGGTACGATAAGAGTTTAGGATTAGCATACGTGTTAGGGTACGGGTTAGTGTTAGCGTACGGGTTAGGATTAGGGGACAGGTTAGGGTAAGGCTTCGGGTAAGGGTTAGGGTTAGTGTTAGGGCTAGGGTTAGGGTTAGGGGATGCGGACGGTTTAGGGTACAGGTTAGGGTACGACAACGGTTTAGGGTTAGGGTATGGGATAGTGTTAGTGTACGGGTTAGGAATAGGGAACGGGTTAGTGTAAGGCTTCCGGTAAGTGTTAGGGTTGGGTTAGGGTTTGGGTTAGGGATAGAGTTAGGGAACGGGAAAGGTTTAGGGATAGCATATGTGTTAGGGTACGGGTTAATGTTAGTGTACGTGTTAGGATTAGTGAAGAGTTTAGTGTAAGGCTTCGGGTAAGTGTTAGGTTTAGGGTTAGGGAACTGGGACGGCTTAGTGTACAGTTTAGAGTATGACAAATGTTTAGACTTAGCGTACGTGTTAGGGTACGGGCTAGTGGTAGTTTACAGGTTAGGATTAGGGGACAGCTTAGGGTATGGCTTAGGGTAAGAGTTACGGTTAGGGTTAGGTTTAGGGAACTGGGACAGTTTAGGGTACAGGTTAGGGTACGACAACACTTTATGGTTAGTGTAAGTGTTAGGATACGGAATAGTGTTAATGTACGGTTTAGGATTAGGGGACGGGTTAGGGTAAGGCTTCGGGTAAGTGTTAGGGTTAGGGGACGGGGACGGGTTAGGGTGAAGATTAGGTTACGACAATGGTTTCGGGTTAGCATACGTGTTAGGGTATGGGTTAGTGTTAGTGTACGGGTTAGGATTATGGGACGGGTTAGGGTAAGGCTTCGGGTAATGGTTAGGTTTAGGGTTAGGGCTAGGGTTAGGGTTAGGGGACGGGGACAGTTTATGGTACAGGTTAGTGTATGACAACGGTTTAGGGTGAGCGTACGTGTTAGGGTATGGGTTAGTGTTAGCGTAAGAGTTAGGATTTGGGGATGGCTTAGGGTAAGGCTTTCGGTAAGGGTTAGGGTTAGGGTTAGGGCTAGGGTTAGGGTTAGCGGATGGAGACGGTTTAGGGTACAGGTTAGGGTATGACAATGCTTTAGGGTGAGCATACGTGTTAGGGTATGGTTTAGTGTTAGCGTATGGTTAGGATTAGGAGACGGGTTAGGGTAAGGCTTCGGGTAGTGGGTAGGGTTAGGGTTAGGGCCAGGGTTAGGGTTAGGGGACGGGGACAGCTTAGGGTACAGGTTAGGGTACGACAACGGTTTAGGGTGAGCGTATGTGTTAGGATATGTGTTAGTGTTAGCGTACGGGTTAGGATTTGGTGATGGCTTAGGGTAAAGCTTCGGTTAAGGGTTAGGATTAGGGCTAGGGTTAGGTTTAGGGGATGGGGACAGTTTAGGGTACAGGTTAGGGAATGACAATGGTTTAGGGTGAGCGTACATGTTAGGGTATGGTTTAGTGTTAGCGTATGGGTTACGATTAGGGAACGGTTTAGGGTAAGGCTATGGGTAACGGTTAGGGTTAGGGTTCGGGCTAGGGTTAGGGTTAGGGGACGGGGACGATTTAGGGTCCAGGTGAGGGTACGACAATGGTTTAGGGTGAGCGTACGTGTTAGGGTATGGGTTAGTGTTAGTGTACGGGTTAGGATTTCGGGATGGCTTAGTGTAAGGCTTCGGGTAAGTGTGAGGTTTAGGGTTGGGGCTAGGGTTAGGGTTAGGGAACGGGGACGGTTTAGGGTAAAGGTGACGGTACGACAACGGTTTAGGGTGAGTGTACGTGTTAGGGTACAGATAGGTGTTAGCATTCGGGTTAGCATAAGGGGACGATTTAGGGTAAGGCTTTGGGTAAGGGTTAGGGTTAGGGCTAGGGTTAGGGTTAGGGGACGGGGACAGTTTAGGGTTCAGGTGAGGGAACGACAACGTTTTAGGGTGAGCGTACGTGTGAGGGCATGGGTTAGTGTTAGTGTATGGGTTAGGATTAGGTGACGGGTTAGGGTAAGGCTTCGGGGAAAGGTTAGGGTTAGGGTTCGGGCCAGGGTTAGGGTTAGGGGACGGGGACGGTTTAGGGTCCAGGTGAGGGTACGACAACGGTTTAGGGGGAGCGTACGTGTGAGTGAGCGGGTTAGTGTGAGCATACGGGTTAGGATTAGGGGACGGGTGAGGGTAAGGCTTCGGGGAAGGGTTAGGGTTAGGGTTCGGGCCAGGGTTAGGGTTAGGGGACAGGGACGGTTTAGGGTCCAGGTGAGGGTACAACAACAGTTTAGGGTGAGCGTACGTGTGAGGGCGCTGGTTAGTGTCAGCGTACGGGTTAGGATTAGGGGACGGGTGAGGGTCAGGCTTCGGGGAAGGGTTAGGGTTAGGGTTCGGGCTAGGGTTAGGGTTAGGGGACGGGGACGGTTTAGGGTCCAGGTGAGGGCACGACAACGCCTTAGGGGGAGCGTACGTGTGAGGGCGCGGGTTAGTGTCAGCGTACGGGTTAGGATTAGGGGACGGGTGAGGGTCAGGCTTCGGGGAAGGGTTAGGGTTAGGGTTCGCGCTAGGGTTTGGGTTAGGGGACGGGGACGGTTTAGGGTCCAGGTGAGGGCACGACAACGCTTTAGGGGGAGCGTACGTGTGAGGGCGCGGGTTAGTGTCAGCGTACGGGTTAGTATTAGGGGACGGGTGAGGGTCAGGCTTCGGGGAAGGGTTAGGGTTAGGGGACGGGGACGGTTTAGGGTCCAGGTGAGGGTACGACAACGCTTTAGGGGGAGCGTACGTGTGAGGGCGCGGGTTAGTGTCAGCGTACGGGTTAGGATTAGGGGACGGGTGAGGGTCAGGCTTCGGGGAAGGGTTAGGGTTAGGGTTTGGGCTAGGGTTAGGGTTAGGGGACGGGGACGGTTTAGGGTCCAGGTGAGGGCACGACAACGCCTTAGGGGGAGCGTACGTGTGAGGGCGCGGGTTAGTGTCAGCGTACGGGTTAGGATTAGGGGACGGGTGAGGGTCAGGCTTCGGGGAAGGGTTAGGGTTAGGGTTCGGGCTAGGGTTAGGGTTAGGGGACGGGGACGGTTTAGGGTCCAGGTGAGGGTACGACAACGCTTTAGGGGGAGTGTACGTGTGAGGGCGCGGGTTAGTGTCAGCGTACGGGTTAGGATTAGGGGCCGGGTGAGGGTCAGGTTTCGGGGAAGGGTTAGGGTTAGGGTTTGGGTTAGGGTTAGGGTTAGGGGACGGGGACGGTTTAGGGTCCAGGTGAGGGTACGACAACGCTTTAGGGGGAGCGTACGTGTGAGGGCGCGGGTTAGTGTCAGCGTACGGGTTAGGATTAGGGGACGGGTGAGGGTCAGGCTTCGGGGAAGGGTTAGGGTTAGGGTTCGGGCTAGGGTTAGGGTTAGGGGACGGGGACGGTTTAGGATCCAGGTGAGGGCACGACAACGCTTTAGGGGGAGGGTACGTGTGAGGGCGCGGGTTAGTGTCAGCTTCCGGTTAGGATTAGGGGACGGGTGAGGGTCAGGCTTCGGGGAAGGGTTAGGGTTAGGGTTCGGGCTAGGGTTAGGGGACGGGGACGGTTTAGGGTCCAGGTGAGGGCACGACAACGCTTTAGGGGGAGCGTACGTGTGAGGGCGCGGGTTAGTGTCAGCGTACGGGTTAGGATTAGGGGACGGGTGAGGGTCAGGCTTCGGGGAAGGGTTAGGGTTAGGGGACGGGGACGGTTTAGGGTCCAGGTGAGGGCACGACAACGCTTTAGGGGGAGCGTACGTGTGAGGGCGCGGGTTAGTGTCAGCGTACGGGTTAGGATTAGGGGACGGGTGAGGGTCAGGCTTCGGGGAAGGGTTAGGGTTAGGGTTTGGGCTAGGGTTAGGGTTAGGGGACGGGGACGGTTTAGGGTCCAGGTGAGGGCACGACAACGCCTTAGGGGGAGCGTACGTGTGAGGGCGCGGGTTAGTGTCAGCGTACGGGTTAGGATTAGGGGACGGGTGAGGGTCAGGCTTCGGGGAAGGGTTAGGGTTAGGGTTCGGGCTAGGGTTAGGGTTAGGGGACGGGGACCGTTTAGCGTCCAGGTGAGGGCCCGACAACGCTTTAGAGGGAGCGTACGTGTGAGGGCGTGGGTTAGTGTCAGCGTACGGGTTAGGATTAGGGGACGGGTGAGGGTCAGGCTTCGGGGAAGGGTTAGGGTTTGGGTTCGGGCTAGGGTTAGGGTTAGGGGACTGGGACTGTTTAGGGTCCAGGTGAGGGTACGACAACGCTTTAGGGGGAGCGTACGTGTGAGGGCGCGGGTTAGTGTCAGCGTACGGGTTAGGATTAGGGGACGGGTGATGGTCAGGAATCGGGGAAGGGTTAGGGTTAGGGTTTGGGCTAGGGTTAGGGTTAGGGGACGGGGACGGTTTAGGGTCCAGGTGAGGGCACGACAACGCTTTAGGGGGAGCGTACGTGTGAGGGCGCGGGTTAGTGTCAGCGTACGGGTTAGGATTAGGGGACGGGTGAGGGTCAGGCTTCGAGGAAGGGTTAGGGTTAGGGTTCGGGCTAGGGTTAGGGTTAGGGGACGGGGACGGTTTAGGGTCCAGGTGAGGGTACGACAACGCTTCAGGGGGAGCGTACGTGTGAGGACGCGGGTTAGTGTCAGCGTTCGGGTTAGGATTAGGGGACGGGTGAGGGTCAGGCTTCGGGAAAGGGTTAGGGTTATGGTTCGGGCTAGGGTTAGGGTTAGGGGACGGGGACGGTTTAGGGTCCAGGTGAGGGTACGACAACGCTTTAGGGGGAGCGTACGTGTGAGGGCGCGGGTTAGTGTCAGCGTACGGGTTAGGATTAGGGGACGGGTGAGGGTCAGGCTTCGGGAAAGGAATAGGGTTAGGGTTCGGGCTAGGGTTAGGGTTAGGGGACGGGGAAGGTTTAGGGTCCAGGTGAGGGCACGACAACGCTTTATGGGGAGCGTACGTGTGAGGGCGCGGGTTAGTGTCAGCGTACGGGTTAGGATGAGGGGACGGGTGAGAGTCAGGCTTCGGGGAAGGGTTAGGGTTAGGGTTCGGGCTAGGGTTAGGGTTAGGGGACGGGGACGGTTTAGGGTCCAGGTGAGGGTACGACAACGCTTTATGGGAATCGTACGTGTGAGGTCGCGTGTTAGTGTCAGCGTACGGGTTAGGATTAGGGGACGGGTGAGGGTCAGGCTTCGGGGAAGGGTTAGGTTTAGGGTTCAGGCTAGGGTTAGGGTTAGGGGACGGGGACGGTTTAGGGTCCAGGTGAGGGCACGACAACGCTTTAGGGGGAGCGTACGTGTGAGGGCGCGGGTTAGTGTCAGCGTACGGGTTAGGATTAGGGGACGGGTGAGGGTCAGGCTTCGGGGAAGCGTTAGGGTTAGGGTTCGGGCTAGGGTTAGGGTTAGGGGACGGGGACGGTTTAGGGTCCAGGTGAGGGCACGACAACGCTTTAGGGGGAGCGTACGTGTGAGGGCGTGGGTTAGTGTCAGCGTACGGGTTAGAATTAGGGGACGGGTGAGGGTCAGGCTTCGGGGAAGGGTTAGGGTTAGGGTTCGGGCTAGGGTTAGGGTTAGGGGACGGGGACGGTTTAGGGTCCAGGTGAGGGTACGACAACGCTTTAGGGGGAGCGTACGTGTGAGGGCGCGGGTTAGTGTCAGCGTACGGGTTAGGATTAGGGGACGGGTGAGGGTCAGGCTTCGGGGAAGGGTTAGGGTTAGGGTTTGGGCTAGGGTTAGGGTTAGGGGACGGGGACGGTTTAGGGTCCAGGTGAGGGTACGACAACGCTTTAGGGGGAGCGTACGTGTGAGGGCGCGGGTTAGTGTCAGCGTACGGGTTAGGATTAGGGGACGGGTGAGGGTCAGGCTTCGGGGAAGGGTTAGGGTTAGGGTTCGGGCTAGGGTTAGGGTTAGGGGACGGGGACGGTTTAGGGTCCAGGTGAGGGTACGACAATGCTTTAGTGGGAGCGTACGTGTGAGGGCGTGGTTTAGTGTCAGCGTACGGGTTAGGATTAGGGGACGGGTGAGGGTCAGGCTTCGGGGAAGGGTTAGGGTTAGGGTTCGGGCTAGGGTTAGGTTTAGGGGACGGGGACGGTTTAGGGTCCAGGTGAGGGTACGACAACGCTTTAGGGGGAGCGTACGTGTGAGGGCGCGGGTTAGTGTCAGCGTACGGGTTAGGATTAGGGGACGGGTGAGGGTCAGGCTTCGGGGAAGGGTTAGGGTTAGGGTTCGGGCTAGGGTTAGGGTTAGGGGACGGGGACGGTTTAGGGTCCAGGTGAGGGTACGACAACGCTTTAGTGGGAGCGTACGTGTGAGGGCGTGGTTTAGTGTCAGCGTACGGGTTAGGATTAGGGGACGGGTGAGGGTCAGGCTTCGGGGAAGGGTTAGGGTTAGGGTTCGGGCTAGGGTTAGGTTTAGGGGACGGGGACGGTTTAGGGTCCAGGTGAGGGTACGCCAACGCTTTAGGGGGAGCGTACGTGTGAGGGCGCGGGTTAGTGTCAGCGTACGGGTTAGGATTAGGGGACGGGTGAGGGTCAGGCTTCGGGGAAGTGTTAGGGTTAGGGTTCGGGCTAGGGTTAGGGTTAGGGGACGGGGACGGTTTAGGATCCAGGTGAGGGCACGACAACGCTTTAGGGGGAGCGTACGTGTGAGGGCGCGGGTTAGTGTCAGCGTACGGGTTAGGATTAGGGGACGGGTGAGGGTCAGGCTTCGGGGAAGGGTTAGGGTTAGGGTTCGGGCTAGGGTTAGGGTTAGGGGACGGGGACGGTTTAGGGTCCAGGTGAGGGCACGACAACGCTTTAGGGGGAGCGTACGTGTGAGGGCGCGGGTTAGTGTCAGCGTATGGGTTAGGATTGGGGACGGGTGAGGTTCAGGCATCGGGGAAGGGTTAGGGTTAGGGTTCGGGCTAGGGTTAGGGTTAGGGGACGGGGACGGTTTAGGGTCCAGGTGAGGGCACGACAACGCTTTAGGGGGAGCGTACGTGTGAGGGCGCGGGTTAGTGTCAGCGTACGGGTTAGGATTAGGGGACGGGTGAGGGTCAGGCTTTGGGGAAGTGTTAGGGTTATGGTTCGGGCTAGGGTTAGGTTTAGGGGATGGGGACGGTTTAGGGTCCAGGTGAGGGCACGACAACGCTTTAGGGGGAGCGTACGTGTGAGGGCGCGGGTTAGTGTCAGCGTACGGGTTAGGATTAGGGGACGGGTGAGGGTCAGGCTTCGGGGAAGGGTTAGGGTTAGGGTTCGGGCTAGGGTTAGGGTTAGGGGACGGGGACGGTTTAGGGTCCAGGTGAGGGCACGACTACACTTTATGGGGAGCGTACGTGTGAGGGCGCGGGTTAGTGTCAGCGTACGGGTTAGGATTAGGGTACGGGTGAGGGTCAGGCTTCGGGGAAGGGTTAGGGTTAGGGTTCGGGCTAGGGTTAGGGTTAGCGGACGGGGACGGTTTAGGGTCCAGGTGAGGGTACGACAACGCTTTAGGGGGAGCGTACGTGTGAGGGCGCGGGTTAGTGTCAGCGTACGGGTTAGAATTAGGGGACGGGTGAGGGTCAGGCTTCGGGGAAGGGTTAGGGTTAGGGTTCGGGCTAGGGTTAGGGTTAGGGGACGGGGAAGGTTTAGGGTCCAGGTGAGGGGACGACAACGCTTTCGGGGGAGCGTACGTGTGAGAGCGCGGGTTAGTGTCAGCGTACGGGTTAGGATTAGGGGACGGGTGAGGGTCAGGCTTCGGGGAAGGGTTAGGGTTAGGGTTCGGGCTAGGGTTAGGGTTACGGGACGGGGACGGTTTAGGGTCCAGGTGAGGGCACGACAACGCTTTAGGGGGAGCGTACGTGTGAGGGCGCGGGTTAGTGTCAGCGTACGGGTTAGGATTAGGGGACGGGTGAGGGTCAGGCTTTGGGGAAGGGTTAGGGTTAGGGTTCGGGCTAGGGTTAGGGTTAGGGGACGGGGACGGTTTAGGGTCCAGGTGAGGGCACGACAACGCCTTAGGGGGAGCGTACGTGTGAGGGCGCGGGTTAGTGTCAGCGTACGGGTTAGGATTAGGGGACGGGTGAGGGTCAGGCTTCGGGAAAGGGATAGGGTTAGGGTCCGGGCTAGGGTTAGGGTTAGGGGACGGGGACGGTTTAGGGTCCAGGTGAGGGTACGACAACGCTTTAGGGGGAGCGTACGTGTGAGGGCGCGGGTTAGTGTCAGCGTACGGGTTAGGATTAGGGGACGGGTGAGGGTCAGGCTTCGGGGAAGGGTTAGGGTTAGGGTTCGGGCTAGGGTTAGGGTTAGGGGACGGGGACGGTTTAGGGTCCAGGTGAGGGCACGACTACACTTTAGGGGGAGCGTACGTGTGAGGGCGCGGGTTAGTGTTAGCGTACGAGTTAGGATTAGGGGACGGGTGAGGGTCAGGCTTCGGGGAAGGGTTAGGGTTAGGGTTCGGGCTAGGGTTAGGGTTAGGGGACAGGGACGGTTTAGGGTCCAGGTGAGGGCACGACAACGCTTTAGGGGGAGCGTACGTGTGAGGGCGCGGGTTAGTGTCAGCGTACGGGTTAGGATTAGGGGACGGGTGAGGGTCAGGCTTCGGGGAAGGGTTAGGGTTAGGGTTCGGGCTAGGGTTAGGGTTAGGGGACGGGGACGGTTTAGGGTCCAGGTGAGGGTACGACAACGCTTTAGGGGGAGTGTACGTGTGAGGGCGCGGGTTAGTGTCAGCGTACGGGTTAGGATTAGGGGACGGGTGAGGGTCAGGCTTCGGGGAAGGGTTAGGGTTAGGGTTTGGGCTAGGGTTAGGGTTAGGGGACGGGGACGGTTTAGGGTCCAGGTGAGGGTACGACAACGCTTTAGGGGGAGCGTACGTGTGACGGCGCGGGTTAGTGTCAGCGTACGGGTTAGGATTAGGGGACGGGTGAGGGTCAGGCTTCGGGGAAGGGTTAGGGTTAGGGTTCGGGCTAGGGTTAGGGTTAGGGGACGGGGACGGTTTAGGGTCCAGGTGAGGGTACGACAACGCTTTAGGGGGAGCGTACGTGTGAGGGCGCGGGTGCGTGTCAGCGTACGGGTTAGGATTACGGGACGAGTGAGGGTCAGGCTTCGGGGAACGGTTAGGGTTAGGGTTCGGGCTAGGGTTAGGGTTAGGGGACGGGGACGGTTTAGGGTCCAGGTGAGGGTACGCCAACGCTTTAGGGGGAGTGTACGTGTGAGGGCGCGGGTTAGTGTCAGCGTACTGGTTAGGATTAGGGGACGGGTGAGGGTCAGGCTTCGGGGAAGGGTTAGGGTTAGGGTTCGGGCTAGGGTTAGGGTTAGGGGACGGGGACGGTTTAGGATCCAGGTGAGGGCACGACAACGCTTTAGGGGGAGCGTACGTGTGAGGGCGCGGGTTAGTGTCAGCGTACGGGTTAGGATTAGGGGACGGGTGAGGGTCAGGCTTCGGGGAAGGGTTAGGGTTAGGGTTCGGGCTAGGGTTAGGGTTAGGGGACGGGGACGGTTTAGGGTCCAGGTGAGGGCACGACAACGCTTTAGGGGGAGCGTACGTGTGAGGGCGCGGGTTAGTGTCAGCGTATGGGTTAGGATTAGGGGACGGGTGAGGTTCAGGCATCGGGGAAGGGTTAGGGTTAGGGTTCGGGCTAGGGTTAGGGTTAGGGGACGGGGACGGTTTAGGGTCCAGGTGAGGGCACGACAACGCTTTAGGGGGAGCGTACGTGTGAGGGCGCGGGTTAGTGTCAGCGTACGGGTTAGGATTAGGGGACGGGTGAGGGTCAGGCTTCGGGGAAGGGTTAGGGTTAGGGTTCGGGCTAGGGTTAGGGTTAGGGGACGGGGACGGTTTAGGGTCCAGGTGAGGGCACGACAACGCCTTAGGGGGAGCGTACGTGTGAGGGCGCGGGTTAGTGTCAGCGTACGGGTTAGGATTAGGGGACGGGTGAGGGTCAGGCTTCGGGGAAGGGTTAGGGTTAGGGTTCGGGCTAGGGTTAGGGTTAGGGGACGGGGACGGTTTAGGGTCCAGGTGAGGGCACGACAACGCTTTAGGGGGAGCGTACGTGTGAGGGCGCGGGTTAGTGTCAGCGTACGGGTTAGGATTAGGGGACGGGTGAGGGTCAGGCTTCGGGGAAGGGTTAGGGTTAGGGTTCGGGCTAGGGTTAGGGTTAGGGGACGGGGAAGGTTTAGGGTCCAGGTGAGGGTACGACAACGCTTTCGGGGGAGCGTACGTGTGAGGGCGCGGGTTAGTGTCAGCGTACGGGTTAGGATTAGGGGACGGGTGAGGGTCAGGCTTCGGGGAAGGGTTAGGGTTAGGGGACGGGGACGGTTTAGGGTCCAGGTGAGGGCACGACAACGCTTTAGGGGGAGCGTACGTGTGAGGGCGCGGGTTAGTGTCAGCGTACGGGTTAGGATTAGGGGACGGGTGAGGGTCAGGCTTCGGGGAAGGGTTAGGGTTAGGGTTCGGGCTAGGGTTAGGGTTAGGGGACGGGGACCGTTTAGCGTCCAGGTGAGGGCCCGACAACGCTTTAGGGGGAGCGTACGTGTGAGGGCGTGGGTTAGTGTCAGCGTACGGGTTAGGATTAGGGGACGGGTGAGGGTCAGGCTTCGGGGAAGGGTTAGGGTTTGGGTTCGGGCTAGGGTTAGGGTTAGGGGACGGGGACGGTTTAGGGTCCAGGTGAGGGTACGACAACGCTTTAGGGGGAGCGTACGTGTGAGGGCGCGGGTTAGTGTCAGCGTACGGGTTAGGATTAGGGGACGGGTGATGGTCAGGCTTCGGGGAAGGGTTAGGGTTAGGGTTTGGGCTAGGGTTAGGGTTAGGGGACGGGGACGGTTTAAGGTCCAGGTGAGGGCACGACAACGCTTTAGGGGGAGCGTACGTGTGAGGGCGCGGGTTAGTGTCAGCGTACGGGTTAGGATTAGGGGACGGGTGAGGGTCAGGCTTCGAGGAAGGGTTAAGGTTAGGGTTCGGGCTAGGGTTAGGGTTAGGGGACGGGGACGGTTTAGGGTCCAGGTGAGGGTACGACAACGCTTCAGGGGGAGCGTACGTGTGAGGACGCGGGTTAGTGTCAGCGTTCGGGTTAGGATTAGTGGACGGGTGAGGGTCAGGCTTCGGGAAAGGGTTAGGGTTAGGGTTCGGGCTAGGGTTAGGGTTAGGGGACGGGGACGGTTTCGGGTCCAGGTGAGGGTACGACAACGCTTTAGGGGGAGCGTACGTGTGAGGGCGCGGGTTAGTGTCAGCGTACGGGTTAGGATTAGGGGACGGGTGAGGGTCAGGCTTCGGGAAAGGGATAGGGTTAGGGTTCGGGCTAGGGTTAGGGTTAGGGGACGGGGAAGGTTTAGGGTCCAGGTGAGGGCACGACAACGCTTTATGGGGAGCGTACGTGTGAGGGCGCGGGTTAGTGTCAGCGTACGGGTTAGGATTAGGGGACGGGTGAGAGTGAGGCTTCGGGGAAGGGTTATGGTTAGGGTTCAGGCTAGGGTTAGGGTTAGGGGACGGGGACGGTTTAGGGTCCAGGTGAGGGAACGACAACGCTTTAGGGGGAGCGTACGTGTGAGGGCGCGGGTTAGTGTCAGCGTACGGGTTAGGATTAGGGTTCGGGTGAGGTTCAGGCATCGGGGAAGGGTTAGGGTTAGGGTTTGGGCTAGGGTTAGGGTTAGGGGACGGGGACGGTTTAGGGTCCAGGTGAGGGCACGACAACGCTTTAGGGGGAGCGTACGTGTGAGGGCGCGGGTTAGTGTCAGCGTACGGGTTAGGATTAGGGGACGGGTGAGGGTCAGGCTTCGGGGAAGGGTTAGGGTTAGGGTTCGGGCTAGGGTTAGGGTTAGGGGACAGGGACGGTTTAGGGTCCAGGTGAGGGCACGACAACGCTTTAGGGGGAGCGTACGTGTGAGGGAGCGGGTTAGTGTCAGCGTACGGGTTAGGATTAGGGGACGGGTGAGGGTCAGGCTTCGGGGAAGGGTTAGGGTTAGGGTTCGGGCTAGGGTTAGGGTTAGGGGACGGGGACGGTTTAGGGTCCAGGTGAGGGTACGACAACGCTTTAGGGGGAGTGTACGTGTGAGGGCGCGGGTTAGTGTCAGCGTACGGGTTAGGATTAGGGGACGGGTGAGGGTCAGGTTTCGGGGAAGGGTTAGGGTTAGGGTTTGGGTTAGGGTTAGGGTTAGGGGACGGGGACGGTTTAGGGTCCAGGTGAGGGTACGACAACGCTTTAGGGGGAGCGTACGTGTGAGGGCGCGGGTTAGTGTCAGCGTACGGGTTAGGATTAGGGGACGGGTGAGGGTCAGGCTTCGGGGAAGGGTTAGGGTTAGGGTTCGGGCTAGGGTTAGGGTTAGCGGACGGGGACGGTTTAGGATCCAGGTGAGGGCACGACAACGCTTTAGGGGGAGCGTACGTGTGAGGGCGTGGGTTAGTGTCAGCTTCCGGTTAGGATTAGGGGACGGGTGAGGGTCAGGCTTCGGGGAAGGGTTAGGGTTAGGGTTCGGGCTAGGGTTAGGGGACGGGGACGGTTTAGGGTCCAGGTGAGGGCACGACAACGCTTTAGGGGGAGCGTACGTGTGAGGGCGCGGGTTAGTGTCAGCGTACGGGTTAGGATTAGGGGATGGGTGAGGGTCAGGCTTCGGGGAAGGGTTAGGGTTAGGGTTCGGGCTAGGGTTAGGGTTAGGGGACGGGGACGGTTTAGGGTCCAGGTGAGGGCACGACAACGCCTTAGGGGGAGCGTACGTGTGAGGGCGCGGGTTAGTGTCAGCGTACGGGTTAGGATTAGGGGACGGGTGAGGGTCAGGCTTCGGGGAAGGGTTAGGGTTAGGGTTCGGGCTAGGGTTAGGGTTAGGGGACGGGGACGGTTTAGGGTCCAGGTGAGGGCACGACAACGCTTTAGGGGGAGCGTACGTATGAGGGCGCGGGTTAGTGTCAGCGTACGGGTTAGTATTAGGGGACGGGTGAGGGTCAGGCTTCGGGGAAGGGTTAGTGTTAGGGTTCGGGCTAGGGTTAGGGTTAGGGGACGGGGACGGTTTAGGGTCCAGGTGAGGGCACGACAACACTTTAGGGGGAGCGTACGTGTGAGGGCGCGGGTTAGTGTCAGCGTACGGGTTAGGATTAGGGGACGGGTGAGGGTCAGGCTTCGGGGAAGGGTTAGGGTTGGGTTCGGGCTAGGGTTAGGGTTAGGGGACGGGGACGGTTTAGGGTCCAGTTGAGGGTACGACAACGCTTTAGGGGGAGCGTACGTGTGAGGGCGCGTGGTAGTGTCTGCGTACGGTTTAGGATTAGGGGACGGGTGAGGGTCAGGCTTCGGGGAAGAGTTAGGGTTATGGTTCGGGCTAGGGTTAGGGTTAGGGGACGGGGACGGTTTAGGGTCCAGGTGAGGGCACGACAACGCTTTAGGGGGAGCGTACGTGTGAGGGCGCGGGTTAGTGTCAGCGTACGGGTTAGGATTAGGGGACGGGTGAGGGTCAGGCTTCGGGGAAGGGTTAGGGTTAGGGTTCGGGCTAGGGTTAGGGTTAGGGGACGGGGACGGTTTAGGGTCCAGGTGAGGGCACGACTACACTTTATGGGGAGCGTACGTGTGAGGGCGCGGGTTAGTGTCAGCGTACGGGTTAGGATTAGGGTACGGGTGAGGGTCAGGCTTCGGGGAAGGGTTAGGGTTAGGGTTCGGGCTAGGGTTAGGGTTAGCGGACGGGGACGGTTTAGGGTCCAGGTGAGGGTACGACAACGCTTTAGGGGGAGCGTACGTGTGAGGGCGCGGGTTAGTGTCAGCGTACGGGTTAGAATTAGGGGACGGGTGAGGGTCAGGCTTCGGGGAAGGGTTAGGGTTAGGGTTCGGGCTAGGGTTAGGGTTAGGGGACGGGGAAGGTTTAGGGTCCAGGTGAGGGGACGACAACGCTTTCGGGGGAGCGTACGTGTGAGAGCGCGGGTTAGTGTCAGCGTACGGGTTAGGATTAGGGGACGGGTGAGGGTCAGGCTTCGGGGAAGGGTTAGGGTTAGGGTTCGGGCTAGGGTTAGGGTTACGGGACGGGGACGGTTTAGGGTCCAGGTGAGGGCACGACAACGCTTTAGGGGGAGCGTACGTGTGAGGGCGCGGGTTAGTGTCAGCGTACGGGTTAGTATTAGGGGACGGGTGAGGGTCAGGCTTCGGGGAAGGGTTAGGGTTAGGGTTCGGGCTAGGGTTAGGGTTAGGGGACGGGGACGGTTTAGGGTCCAGGTGAGGGCACGACAACGCTTTAGGGGGAGCATACGTGTGAGGGCGCGGGTTAGTGTCAGCGTACGGGTTAGGATTAGGGGACGGGTGAGGGTCAGGCTTCGGGGAAGGGTTAGGGTTAGGGTTCGGGCTAGGGTTAGGGTTAGGGGACGGGGACGGTTTAGGGTCCAGGTGAGGGTACGACAACGCTTTAGGGGGAGCGTACGTGTGAGGGCGCGGGTTAGTGTCAGCGTACGGGTTAGGATTAGGGGACGGGTGAGGGTCAGGCTTCGGGGAAGAGTTAGGGTTATGGTTCGGGCTAGGGTTAGGGTTAGGGGATGGGGACGGTTTATGGTCCAGGTGAGGGCATGACAACGCTTTAGGGGTAGCGTACGTGTGAGGGCGCGGGTTAGTGTCAGCGTACGGGTTAGGATTAGGGGACGGGTGAGGGTCAGGCTTCGGGGAAGGTTTAGGGTTAGGGTTCGGGCTAGGGTTAGGGTTAGGGGACGGGGACGGTTTAGGGTCCAGGTGAGGGCACGACTACACTTTAGGGGGAGCGTACGTGTGAGGGCGCGGGTTAGTGTCAGCGTACGGGTTAGGATTAGGGTACGGGTGAGGGTCAGGCTTCGGGGAAGGGTTAGGGTTAGGGTTCGGGCTAGGGTTAGGGTTAGCGGACGGGGACGGTTTAGGGTCCAGGTGAGGGTACGACAACGGTTTAGGGGGAGCGTACGTGTGAGGGCGCGGGTTAGTGTCAGCGTACGGGTTAGAATTAGGGGACGGGTGAGGGTCAGGCTTCGGGGAAGGGTTAGGGTTAGGGTTCGGGCTAGGGTTAGGGTTAGGGGACGGGGAAGGTTTAGGGTCCAGGTGAGGGTACGACAACGCTTTCGGGGGAGCGTACGTGTGAGAGCGCGGGTTAGTGTCAGCGTACGGGTTAGGATTAGGGGACGGGTGAGGGTCAGGCTTCGGGGAAGGGTTAGGGTTAGGGTTCGGGCTAGGGTTAGGGTTAGGGGACGGGGACGGTTTAGGGTCCAGGTGAGGGCACGACAACGCTTTAGGGGGAGCGTACGTGTGAGGGCGCGGGTTAGTGTCAGCGTACGGGTTAGGATTAGGGGACGGGTGAGGGTCAGGCTTCGGGAAGGGTTAGGGTTAGGGTTCGGGCTAGGGTTAGGGTTAGGGGACTGGGACGGTTTAGGGTCCAGGTGAGGGTACGACAACGCTTTAGGGGGAGCGTACATGAGAGGGCGCGGGTTAGTGTCAGCGTACGGGTTAGGATTAGGGGACGGGTGAGGGTCAGGCTTCGGGGAAGGGTTAGGGTTAGGGTTCGGGCTAGGGTTAGGGTTAGGGGACGGGGACGGTTTATGGTCCAGGTGAGTGCACGACAACGCTTTAGGGGGAGCGTACGTGTGAGGGCGTGGATTAGTGTCAGCGTACGGGTTAGGATTAGGGGACGGGTGAGGGTCAGGCTTCGGGGAAGGGTTAGGGTTAGGGTTCGGGCTAGGGTTAGTGTTAGGGGACGGGGACGGTTTAGGGTCCAGGTGAGGGTACGACAACGCTTTAGGGGGAGCGTACGTGTGAGGGCGCGGGTTAGTGTCAGCGTACGGGTTAGTATTAGGGGACGGGTGAGGGTCAGGCTTCGGGGAAGGGTTAGGGTTCGGGCTAGGGTTAGGGTTAGGGGACGGGGACGGTTTAGGGTCCAGGTGAGGGAACGACAACGCTTTAGGGGGAGCGTACGTGTGACGGCGCGGGTTAGTGTCAGCGTACGGGTTAGGATTAGGGGACGGGTGAGGGTCAGGCTTCGGGAAAGGGATAGGGTTAGGGTTCGGGCTAGGGTTAGGGTTAGGGGACGGGGAAGGTTTAGGGTCCAGGTGAGGGCACGACAACGCTTTATGGGGAGCGTACGTGTGAGGGCGCGGGTTAGTGTCAGCGTACGGGTTAGGATTAGGGGACGGGTGAGAGTCAGGCTTCTGGGAAGGGTTAGGGTTAGGGTTCGGGCTAGGGTTAGGGTTAGGGGACGGGGACGGTTTAGGGTCCAGGTGAGGGCATGACAACGCTTTAGGGGGAGCGTACGTGTGAGGGCGCGGGTTAGTGTTAGCGTACGGGTTAGGATTAGGGGACGGGTGAGGGTCAGGCTTCGGGGAAGGGTTAGGGTTAGGGTTCGGGCTAGGGTTAGGGTTAGGGGACGGGGACGGTTTAGGGTCCAGGTGAGGGTACGCCAACGCTTCAGGGGGAGCGTACGTGTGAGGGCGCGGGTGCGTGTCAGCGTACGGGTTAGGATTACGGGACGAGTGAGGGTCAGGCTTCGGGGAACGGTTAGGGTTAGGGTTCGGGCTAGGGTTAGGGTTAGGGGACGGGGACGGTTTAGGGTCCAGGTGAGGGTACGCCAACGCTTCAGGGGGAGCGTACGTGTGAGGGCGCGGGTTAGTGTCAGCGTACGGGTTAGGATTAGGGGACGGGTGAGGGTCAGGCTTCGGGGAAGGGTTAGGGTTAGGGTTCGGGCTAGGGTTAGGGTTAGGGGACGGGGACGGTTTAGGATCCAGGTGAGGGCACGACAACGCTTTAGGGGGAGCGTACGTGTGAGGGCGCGGGTTAGTGTCAGCTTCCGGTTAGGATTAGGGGACGGGTGAGGGTCAGGCTTCGGGGAAGGGTTAGGGTTAGGGTTCGGGCTAGGGTTAGGGGACGGGGACGGTTTAGGGTCCAGGTGAGGGCACGACAACGCTTTAGGGGGAGCGTACGTGTGAGGGCGCGGGTTAGTGTCAGCGTACGGGTTAGGATTAGGGGACGGGTGAGGGTCAGGCTTCGGGGAAGGGTTAGGGTTAGGGTTCGGGCTAGGGTTAGGGTTAGGGGACGGGGACGGTTTAGGGTCCAGGTGAGGGCACGACAACGCCTTAGGGGGAGCGTACGTGTGAGGGCGTGGGTTAGTGTCAGCGTACGGGTTAGGATTAGGGGACGGGTGAGGGTCAGGCTTCGGGGAAGGGTTAGGGTTAGGGTTCGGGCTAGGGTTAGGGTTAGGGGACGGGGACGGTTTAGGGTCCAGGTGAGGGCACGACAACGCTTTAGGGGGAGCGTACGTATGAGGGCGCGGGTTAGTGTCAGCGTACGGGTTAGTATTAGGGGACGGGTGAGGGTCAGGCTTCGGGGAAGGGTTAGGGTTAGGGTTCGGGCTAGGTTTAGGGTTAGGGGACGGGGACGGTTTAGGGTCCAGGTGAGGGCACGACAACACTTTAGGGGGAGCGTACGTGTGAGGGCGCGGGTTAGTGTCAGCGTACGGGTTAGGATTAGGGGACGGGTGAGGGTCAGGCTTCGGGGAAGGGTTAGGGTTAGGGTTCGGGCTAGGGTTAGTGTTAGGGGACGGGGACGGTTTAGGGTCCAGTTGAGGGTACGACAACGCTTTAGGGGGAGCGTACGTGTGAGGGCGCGTGGTAGTGTCAGCGTACGGTTTAGGATTAGGGGACGGGTGAGGGTCAGGCTTCGGGGAAGAGTTAGGGTTATGGTTCGGGCTAGGGTTAGGGTTAGGGGACGGGGACGGTTTATGGTCCAGGTGAGGGCACGACAACGCTTTAGGGGGAGTGTACGTGTGAGGGCGCGGGTTAGTGTCAGCGTACGGGTTAGGATTAGGGGACGGGTGAGGGTCAGGCTTCGGGGAAGGGTTAGGGTTAGGGTTCGGGCTAGGGTTAGGGTTAGGGGACGGGGACGGTTTAGGGTCCAGGTGAGGGCACGACTACACTTTAGGGGGAGCGTACGTGTGAGGGCGCGGGTTAGTGTCAGCGTACGGGTTAGGATTAGGGTACGGGTGAGGGTCAGGCTTCGGGGAAGGGTTAGGGTTAGGGTTCGGGCTAGGGTTAGGGTTAGCGGACGGGGACGGTTTAGGGTCCAGGTGAGGGCACGACAACGCCTTAGGGGGAGCGTACGTGTGAGGGCACGGGTTAGTGTCAGCGTACGGTTTAGAATTAGGGGACGGGTGAGGGTCAGGCTTCGGGGAAGGGTTAGGGTTAGGGTTCGGGCTAGGGTTAGGGTTAGGGGACGGGGAAGGTTTAGGGTCCAGGTGAGGGGACGACAACGCTTTCGGGGGAGCGTACGTGTGAGAGCGCGGGTTAGTGTCAGCGTACGGGTTAGGATTAGGGGACGGGTGAGGGTCAGGCTTCGGGGAAGGGTTAGGGTTAGGGGACGGGGACGGTTTAGGGTCCAGGTGAGGGCACGACAACGCTTTAGGGGGAGCGTACGTGTGAGGGCGCGGGTTAGTGTCAGCGTACGGGTTAGGATTAGGGGACGGGTGAGGGTCAGGCTTCGGGGAAGGGTTAGGGTTAGGGTTCGGGCTAGTGTTAGGGTTAGGGGACGGGGACCGTTTAGCGTCCAGGTGAGGGCCCGACAACGCTTTAGAGGGAGCGTACGTGTGAGGGCGTGGGTTAGTGTCAGCGTACGGGTTAGGATTAGGGGACGGGTGAGGGTCAGGCTTCGGGGAAGGGTTAGGGTTTGGGTTCGGGCTAGGGTTAGGGTTAGGGGACGGGGACGGTTTAGGGTCCAGGTGAGGGTACGACAACGCTTTAGGGGGAGCGTACGTGTGAGGGCGCGGGTTAGTGTCAGCGTACGGGTTAGGATTAGGGGACGGGTGATGGTCAGGAATCGGGGAAGGGTTAGGGTTAGGGTTTGGGCTAGGGTTAGGGTTAGGGGACGGGGACGGTTTAAGGTCCAGGTGAGGGCACGACAACGCTTTAGGGGGAGCGTACGTGTGAGGGCGCGGGTTAGTGTCAGCGTACGGGTTAGGATTAGGGGACGGGTGAGGGTCAGGCTTCGAGGAAGGGTTAGGGTTAGGGTTCTGGCTAGGGTTAGGGGACGGGGACGGTTTAGGGTCCAGGTGAGGGCACGACAACGCTTTAGGGGGAGCGTACGTATGAGGGCGCGGGTTAGTGTCAGCGTACGGGTTAGTATTAGGGGACGGGTGAGGGTCAGGCTTCGGGGAAGGGTTAGTGTTAGGGTTCGGGCTAGGGTTAGGGTTAGGGGACGGGGACGGTTTAGGGTCCAGGTGAGGGCACGACAACACTTTAGGGGGAGCGTACGTGTGAGGGCGCGGGTTAGTGTCAGCGTACGGGTTAGGATTAGGGGACGGGTGAGGGTCAGGCTTCGGGGAAGGGTTAGGGTTGGGTTCGGGCTAGGGTTAGGGTTAGGGGACGGGGACGGTTTAGGGTCCAGGTGAGGGCACGACAACGCTTTAGGGGGAGCGTACGTGTGAGGGCGCGTGGTAGTGTCTGCGTACGGTTTAGGATTAGGGGACGGGTGAGGGTCAGGCTTCGGGGAAGAGTTAGGGTTATGGTTCGGGCTAGGGTTAGGTTTAGGGGACGGGGACGGTTTAGGGTCCAGGTGAGGGCACGACAACGCTTTAGGGGGAGCGTACGTGTGAGGGCGCGGGTTAGTGTCAGCGTACGGGTTAGGATTAGGGGACGGGTGAGGGTCAGGCTTCGGGGAAGGGTTAGGGTTAGGGTTCGGGCTAGGGTTAGGGTTAGGGGACGGGGACGGTTTAGGGTCCAGGTGAGGGCACGACTACACTTTATGGGGAGCGTACGTGTGAGGGCGCGGGTTAGTGTCAGCGTACGGGTTAGGATTAGGGTACGGGTGAGGGTCAGGCTTCGGGGAAGGGTTAGGGTTAGGGTTCGGGCTAGGGTTAGGGTTAGCGGACGGGGACGGTTTAGGGTCCAGGTGAGGGTACGACAACGCTTTAGGGGGAGCGTACGTGTGAGGGCGCGGGTTAGTGTCAGCGTACGGGTTAGAATTAGGGGACGGGTGAGGGTCAGGCTTCGGGGAAGGGTTAGGGTTAGGGTTCGGGCTAGGGTTAGGGTTAGGGGACGGGGAAGGTTTAGGGTCCAGGTGAGGGGACGACAACGCTTTCGGGGGAGCGTACGTGTGAGAGCGCGGGTTAGTGTCAGCGTACGGGTTAGGATTAGGGGACGGGTGAGGGTCAGGCTTCGGGGAAGGGTTAGGGTTAGGGTTCGGGCTAGGGTTAGGGTTACGGTACGGGGACGGTTTAGGGTCCAGGTGAGGGCACGACAACGCTTTAGGGGGAGCGTACGTGTGAGGGCGCGGGTTAGTGTCAGTGTACGGGTTAGTATTAGGGGACGGGTGAGGGTCAGGCTTCGGGGAAGGGTTAGGGTTAGGGTTCGGGCTAGGGTTAGGGTTAGGGGACGGGGACGGTTTAGGGTCCAGGTGAGGGCACGACAACGCTTTAGGGGGAGCATACGTGTGAGGGCGCGGGTTAGTGTCAGCGTACGGGTTAGGATTAGGGGACGGGTGAGGGTCAGGCTTCGGGGAAGGGTTAGGGTTAGGGTTCGGGCTAGGGTTAGGGTTAGGGGACGGGGACGGTTTAGGGTCCAGGTGAGGGTACGACAACGCTTTAGGGGGAGCGTACGTGTGAGGGCGCGGGTTAGTGTCAGCGTACGGGTTAGGATTAGGGGACGGGTGAGGGTCAGGCTTCGGGGAAGAGTTAGGGTTATGGTTCGGGCTAGGGTTAGGGTTAGGGGATGGGGACGGTTTATGGTCCAGGTGAGAGCATGACAACGCTTTAGGGGGAGCGTACGTGTGAGGGCGCGGGTTAGTGTCAGCGTACGGGTTAGGATTAGGGGACGGGTGAGGGTCAGGCTTCGGGGAAGGGTTAGGGTTAGGGTTCGGGCTAGGGTTAGGGTTAGGGGACGGGGACGGTTTAGGGTCCAGGTGAGGGCACGACTACACTTTAGGGGGAGCGTACGTGTGAGGGCGCGGGTTAGTGTCAGCGTACGGGTTAGGATTAGGGTACGGGTGAGGGTCAGGCTTCGGGGAAGGGTTAGGGTTAGGGTTCGGGCTAGGGTTAGGGTTAGGGGACGGGGACGGTTTAGGGTCCAGGTGAGGGTACGACAACGCTTTCGGGGGAGCGTACGTGTGAGAGCGCGGGTTAGTGTCAGCGTACGGGTTAGGATTAGGGGACGGGTGAGGGTCAGGCTTCGGGGAAGGGTTAGGGTTAGGGTTCGGGCTAGGGTTAGGGTTAGGGGACGGGGACGGTTTAGGGTCCAGGTGAGGGCACGACAACGCTTTAGGGGGAGCGTACGTGTGAGGGCGCGGGTTAGTGTCAGCGTACGGGTTAGGATTAGGGGACGGGTGAGGGTCAGGCTTCGGGAAGGGTTAGGGTTAGGGTTCGGGCTAGGGTTAGGGTTAGGGGACTGGGACGGTTTAGGGTCCAGGTGAGGGTACGACAACGCTTTAGGGGGAGCGTACATGAGAGGGCGCGGGTTAGTGTCAGCGTACGGGTTAGGATTAGGGGACGGGTGAGGGTCAGGCTTCGGGGAAGGGTTAGGGTTAGGGTTCGGGCTAGGGTTAGGGTTAGGGGACGGGGACGGTTTATGGTCCAGGTGAGTGCACGACAACGCTTTAGGGGGAGCGTACGTGTGAGGGCGTGGATTAGTGTCAGCGTACGGGTTAGGATTAGGGGACGGGTGAGGGTCAGGCTTCGGGGAAGGGTTAGGGTTAGGGTTCGGGCTAGGGTTAGGGTTAGGGGACGGGGACGGTTTAGGGTCCAGGTGAGGGTACGACAACGCTTTAGGGGGAGCGTACGTGTGAGGGCGCGGGTTAGTGTCAGCGTACGGGTTAGTATTAGGGGACGGGTGAGGGTCAGGCTTCGGGGAAGGGTTAGGGTTCGGGCTAGGGTTAGGGTTAGGGGACGGGGACGGTTTAGGGTCCAGGTGAGGGAACGACAACGCTTTAGGGGGAGCGTACGCGTGACGGCGCGGGTTAGTGTCAGCGTACGGGTTAGGATTAGGGGACGGGTGAGGGTCAGGCTTCGGGAAAGGGATAGGGTTAGGGTTCGGGCTAGGGTTAGGGTTAGGGGACGGGGAAGGTTTAGGGTCCAGGTGAGGGCACGACAACGCTTTATGGGGAGCGTACGTGTGAGGGCGCGGGTTAGTGTCAGCGTACGGGTTAGGATTAGGGGACGGGTGAGAGTCAGGCTTCTGGGAAGGGTTAGGGTTAGGGTTCGGGCTAGGGTTAGGGTTAGGGGACGGGGACGGTTTAGGGTCCAGGTGAGGGCACGACAACGCTTTAGGGGGAGCGTACGTGTGAGGGCGCGGGTTAGTGTTAGCGTACGGGTTAGGATTAGGGGACGGGTGAGGGTCAGGCTTCGGGGAAGGGTTAGGGTTAGGGTTCGGGCTAGGGTTAGGGTTAGGGGACGGGGACGGTTTAGGTTCCAGGTGAGGGTACGACAACGCTTTAGGGGGAGCGTACGTGTGAGGGCGCGGGTTAGTGTCCGCTTTCGGGTTACGATTAGGGGACGGGTGAGGGTCAGGCTTCGGGGAAGGGTTAGGGTTAGGGTTCGGGCTAGGGTTAGGGTTAGGGGACAGGGACGGTTTAGGGTCCAGGTGAGGGCACGACAACGCTTTAGGGGGAGCGTACGTGTGAGGGCGCGGGTTAGTGTCAGCGTACGGGTTAGGATTAGGGGACGGGTGAGGGTCAGGCTTCGGGGAAGGGTTAGGGTTAGGGTTCGGGCTAGGGTTAGGGTTAGGGGACGGGGACGGTTTAGGGTCCAGGTGAGGGTACGACAACGCTTTAGGGGGAGTGTACGTGTGAGGGCGCGGGTTAGTGTCAGCGTACGGGTTAGGATTAGGGGACGGGTGAGGGTCAGGTTTCGGGGAAGGGTTAGGGTTAGGGTTTGGGTTAGGGTTAGGGTTAGGGGACGGGGACGGTTTAGGGTCCAGGTGAGGGTACGACAACGCTTTAGGGGGAGCGTACGTGTGAGGGCGCGGGTTAGTGTCAGCGTACGGGTTAGGATTAGGGGACGGGTGAGGGTCAGGCTTCGGGGAAGGGTTAGGGTTAGGGTTCGGGCCAGGGTTAGGGTTAGGGGACGGGGACGGTTTAGGGTCCAGGTGAGGGTACGACAACGCTTTAGGGGGAGCGTACGTGTGAGGGCGCGGGTGCGTGTCAGCGTACGGGTTAGGATTACGGGACGAGTGAGGGTCAGGCTTCGGGGAACGGTTAGGGTTAGGGTTCGGGCTAGGGTTAGGGTTAGGGGACGGGGACGGTTTAGGGTCCAGGTGAGGGTACGCCAACGCTTCAGGGGGAGCGTACGTGTGAGGGCGCGGGTTAGTGTCAGCGTACGGGTTAGGATTAGGGGACGGGTGAGGGTCAGGCTTCGGGGAAGGGTTAGGGTTAGGGTTCGGGCTAGGGTTAGGGTTAGGGGACGGGGACGGTTTAGGATCCAGGTGAGGGCACGACAACGCTTTAGGGGGAGCGTACGTGTGAGGGCGCGGGTTAGTGTCAGCTTCCGGTTAGGATTAGGGGACGGGTGAGGGTCAGGCTTCGGGGAAGGGTTAGGGTTAGGGTTCGGGCTAGGGTTAGGGGACGGGGACGGTTTAGGGTCCAGGTGAGGGCACGACAACGCTTTAGGGGGAGCGTACGTGTGAGGGCGCGGGTTAGTGTCAGCGTACGGGTTAGGATTAGGGGACGGGTGAGGGTCAGGCTTCGGGGAAGGGTTAGGGTTAGGGTTCGGGCTAGGGTTAGGGTTAGGGGACGGGGACGGTTTAGGGTCCAGGTGAGGGCACGACAACGCCTTAGGGGGAGCGTACGTGTGAGGGCGTGGGTTAGTGTCAGCGTACGGGTTAGGATTAGGGGACGGGTGAGGGTCAGGCTTCGGGGAAGGGTTAGGGTTAGGGTTCGGGCTAGGGTTAGGGTTAGGGGACGGGGACGGTTTAGGGTCCAGGTGAGGGCACGACAACGCTTTAGGGGGAGCGTACGTATGAGGGCGCGGGTTAGTGTCAGCGTACGGGTTAGTATTAGGGGACGGGTGAGGGTCAGGCTTCGGGGAAGGGTTAGGGTTAGGGTTCGGGCTAGGTTTAGGGTTAGGGGACGGGGACGGTTTAGGATCCAGGTGAGGGCACGACAACACTTTAGGGGGAGCGTACGTGTGAGGGCGCGGGTTAGTGTCAGCGTACGGGTTAGGATTAGGGGACGGGTGAGGGTCAGGCTTCGGGGAAGGGTTAGGGTTAGGGTTCGGGCTAGGGTTAGGGTTAGGGGACGGGGACGGTTTAGGGTCCAGTTGAGGGTACGACAACGCTTTAGGGGGAGCGTACGTGTGAGGGCGCGTGGTAGTGTCAGCGTACGGTTTAGGATTAGGGGACGGGTGAGGGTCAGGCTTCGGGGAAGAGTTAGGGTTATGGTTCGGGCTAGGGTTAGGGTTAGGGGACGGGGACGGTTTATGGTCCAGGTGAGGGCACGACAACGCTTTAGGGGGAGTGTACGTGTGAGGGCGCGGGTTAGTGTCAGCGTACGGGTTAGGATTAGGGGACGGGTGAGGGTCAGGCTTCGGGGAAGGGTTAGGGTTAGGGTTCGGGCTAGGGTTAGGGTTAGGGGACGGGGACGGTTTAGGGTCCAGGTGAGGGCACGACTACACTTTAGGGGGAGCGTACGTGTGAGGGCGCGGGTTAGTGTCAGCGTACGGGTTAGGATTAGGGTACGGGTGAGGGTCAGGCTTCGGGGAAGGGTTAGGGTTAGGGTTCGGGCTAGGGTTAGGGTTAGCGGACGGGGACGGTTTAGGGTCCAGGTGAGGGCACGACAACGCCTTAGGGGGAGCGTACGTGTGAGGGCACGGGTTAGTGTCAGCGTACGGTTTAGAATTAGGGGACGGGTGAGGGTCAGGCTTCGGGGAAGGGTTAGGGTTAGGGTTCGGGCTAGGGTTAGGGTTAGGGGACGGGGAAGGTTTAGGGTCCAGGTGAGGGTACGACAACGCTTTCGGGGGAGCGTACGTGTGAGAGCGCGGGTTAGTGTCAGCGTACGGGTTAGGATTAGGGGACGGGTGAGGGTCAGGCTTCGGGGAAGGGTTAGGGTTAGGGGACGGGGACGGTTTAGGGTCCAGGTGAGGGCACGACAACGCTTTAGGGGGAGCGTACGTGTGAGGGCGCGGGTTAGTGTCAGCGTACGGGTTAGGATTAGGGGACGGGTGAGGGTCAGGCTTCGGGGAAGGGTTAGGGTTAGGGTTCGGGCTAGTGTTAGGGTTAGGGGACGGGGACCGTTTAGCGTCCAGGTGAGGGCCCGACAACGCTTTAGAGGGAGCGTACGTGTGAGGGCGTGGGTTAGTGTCAGCGTACGGGTTAGGATTAGGGGACGGGTGAGGGTCAGGCTTCGGGGAAGGGTTAGGGTTTGGGTTCGGGCTAGGGTTAGGGTTAGGGGACGGGGACGGTTTAGGGTCCAGGTGAGGGTACGACAACGCTTTAGGGGGAGCGTACGTGTGAGGGCGCGGGTTAGTGTCAGCGTACGGGTTAGGATTAGGGGACGGGTGAGGGTCAGGCTTCGGGAAAGGGATAGGGTTAGGGTTCGGGCTAGGGTTAGGGTTAGGGGACGGGGAAGGTTTAGGGTCCAGGTGAGGGCACGACAACGCTTTATGGGGAGCGTACGTGTGAGGGCGCGGGTTAGTGTCAGCGTACGGGTTAGGATTAGGGGACGGGTGAGAGTCAGGCTTCGGGGAAGGGTTAGGGTTAGGGTTCGGGCTAGGGTTAGGGTTAGGGGACGGGGACGGTTTAGGGTCCAGGTGAGCGTACGACAACGCTTTAGGGGGAGCGTACGTGTGAGGGCGCGTGGTAGTGTCTGCGTACGGTTTAGGATTAGGGGACGGGTGAGGGTCAGGCTTCGGGGAAGAGTTAGGGTTATGGTTCGGGCTAGGGTTAGGTTTAGGGGACGGGGACGGTTTAGGGTCCAGGTGAGGGCACGACAACGCTTTAGGGGGAGCGTACGTGTGAGGGCGCGGGTTAGTGTCAGCGTACGGGTTAGGATTAGGGGACGGGTGAGGGTCAGGCTTCGGGGAAGGGTTAGGGTTAGGGTTCGGGCTAGGGTTAGGGTTAGGGGACGGGGACGGTTTAGGGTCCAGGTGAGGGCACGACTACACTTTATGGGGAGCGTACGTGTGAGGGCGCGGGTTAGTGTCAGCGTACGGGTTAGGATTAGGGTACGGGTGAGGGTCAGGCTTCGGGGAAGGGTTAGGGTTAGGGTTCGGGCTAGGGTTAGGGTTAGCGGACGGGGACGGTTTAGGGTCCAGGTGAGGGTACGACAACGCTTTAGGGGGAGCGTACGTGTGAGGGCGCGGGTTAGTGTCAGCGTACGGGTTAGAATTAGGGGACGGGTGAGGGTCAGGCTTCGGGGAAGGGTTAGGGTTAGGGTTCGGGCTAGGGTTAGGGTTAGGGGACGGGGAAGGTTTAGGGTCCAGGTGAGGGGACGACAACGCTTTCGGGGGAGCGTACGTGTGAGAGCGCGGGTTAGTGTCAGCGTACGGGTTAGGATTAGGGGACGGGTGAGGGTCAGGCTTCGGGGAAGGGTTAGGGTTAGGGTTCGGGCTAGGGTTAGGGTTACGGTACGGGGACGGTTTAGGGTCCAGGTGAGGGCACGACAACGCTTTAGGGGGAGCGTACGTGTGAGGGCGCGGGTTAGTGTCAGCGTACGGGTTAGTATTAGGGGACGGGTGAGGGTCAGGCTTCGGGGAAGGGTTAGGGTTAGGGTTCGGGCTAGGGTTAGGGTTAGGGGACGGGGACGGTTTAGGGTCCAGGTGAGGGCACGACAACGCTTTAGGGGGAGCATACGTGTGAGGGCGCGGGTTAGTGTCAGCGTACGGGTTAGGATTAGGGGACGGGTGAGGGTCAGGCTTCGGGGAAGGGTTAGGGTTAGGGTTCGGGCTAGGGTTAGGGTTAGGGGACGGGGACGGTTTAGGGTCCAGGTGAGGGTACGACAACGCTTTAGGGGGAGCGTACGTGTGAGGGCGCGGGTTAGTGTCAGCGTACGGGTTAGGATTAGGGGACGGGTGAGGGTCAGGCTTCGGGGAAGAGTTAGGGTTATGGTTCGGGCTAGGGTTAGGGTTAGGGGATGGGGACGGTTTATGGTCCAGGTGAGAGCATGACAACGCTTTAGGGGGAGCGTACGTGTGAGGGCGCGGGTTAGTGTCAGCGTACGGGTTAGGATTAGGGGACGGGTGAGGGTCAGGCTTCGGGGAAGGGTTAGGGTTAGGGTTCGGGCTAGGGTTAGGGTTAGGGGACGGGGACGGTTTAGGGTCCAGGTGAGGGCACGACTACACTTTAGGGGGAGCGTACGTGTGAGGGCGCGGGTTAGTGTCAGCGTACGGGTTAGGATTAGGGTACGGGTGAGGGTCAGGCTTCGGGGAAGGGTTAGGGTTAGGGTTCGGGCTAGGGTTAGGGTTAGGGGACGGGGACGGTTTAGGGTCCAGGTGAGGGTACGACAACGCTTTCGGGGGAGCGTACGTGTGAGAGCGCGGGTTAGTGTCAGCGTACGGGTTAGGATTAGGGGACGGGTGAGGGTCAGGCTTCGGGGAAGGGTTAGGGTTAGGGTTCGGGCTAGGGTTAGGGTTAGGGGACGGGGACGGTTTAGGGTCCAGGTGAGGGCACGACAACGCTTTAGGGGGAGCGTACGTGTGAGGGCGCGGGTTAGTGTCAGCGTATGGGTTAGGATTAGGGGACGGGTGAGGGTCAGGCTTCGGGAAGGGTTAGGGTTAGGGTTCGGGCTAGGGTTAGGGTTAGGGGACTGGGACGGTTTAGGGTCCAGGTGAGGGTACGACAACGCTTTAGGGGGAGCGTACATGAGAGGGCGCGGGTTAGTGTCAGCGTACGGGTTAGGATTAGGGGACGGGTGAGGGTCAGGCTTCGGGGAAGGGTTAGGGTTAGGGTTCGGGCTAGGGTTAGGGTTAGGGGACGGGGACGGTTTATGGTCCAGGTGAGTGCACGACAACGCTTTAGGGGGAGCGTACGTGTGAGGGCGTGGATTAGTGTCAGCGTACGGGTTAGGATTAGGGGACGGGTGAGGGTCAGGCTTCGGGGAAGGGTTAGGGTTAGGGTTCGGGCTAGGGTTAGGGTTAGGGGACGGGGACGGTTTAGGGTCCAGGTGAGGGTACGACAACGCTTTAGGGGGAGCGTACGTGTGAGGGCGCGGGTTAGTGTCAGCGTACGGGTTAGTATTAGGGGACGGGTGAGGGTCAGGCTTCGGGGAAGGGTTAGGGTTCGGGCTAGGGTTAGGGTTAGGGGACGGGGACGGTTTAGGGTCCAGGTGAGGGAACGACAACGCTTTAGGGGGAGCGTACGCGTGACGGCGCGGGTTAGTGTCAGCGTACGGGTTAGGATTAGGGGACGGGTGAGGGTCAGGCTTCGGGAAAGGGATAGGGTTAGGGTTCGGGCTAGGGTTAGGGTTAGGGGACGGGGAAGGTTTAGGGTCCAGGTGAGGGCACGACAACGCTTTAGGGGGAGCGTACGTGTGAGGGCGCGGGTTAGTGTCAGCGTACGGGTTAGGATTAGGGGACGGGTGAGAGTCAGGCTTCTGGGAAGGGTTAGGGTTAGGGTTCGGGCTAGGGTTAGGGTTAGGGGACGGGGACGGTTTAGGGTCCAGGTGAGGGCACGACAACGCTTTAGGGGGAGCGTACGTGTGAGGGCGCGGGTTAGTGTTAGCGTACGGGTTAGGATTAGGGGACGGGTGAGGGTCAGGCTTCGGGGAAGGGTTAGGGTTAGGGTTCGGGCTAGGGTTAGGGTTAGGGGACGGGGACGGTTTAGGTTCCAGGTGAGGGTACGACAACGCTTTAGGGGGAGCGTACGTGTGAGGGCGCGGGTTAGTGTCCGCTTTCGGGTTACGATTAGGGGACGGGTGAGGGTCAGGCTTCGGGGAAGGGTTAGGGTTAGGGTTCGGGCTAGGGTTAGGGTTAGGGGACAGGGACGGTTTAGGGTCCAGGTGAGGGCACGACAACGCTTTAGGGGGAGCGTACGTGTGAGGGCGCGGGTTAGTGTCAGCGTACGGGTTAGGATTAGGGGACGGGTGAGGGTCAGGCTTCGGGGAAGGGTTAGGGTTAGGGTTCGGGCTAGGGTTAGGGTTAGGGGACGGGGACGGTTTAGGGTCCAGGTGAGGGTACGACAACGCTTTAGGGGGAGTGTACGTGTGAGGGCGCGGGTTAGTGTCAGCGTACGGGTTAGGATTAGGGGACGGGTGAGGGTCAGGTTTCGGGGAAGGGTTAGGGTTAGGGTTTGGGTTAGGGTTAGGGTTAGGGGACGGGGACGGTTTAGGGTCCAGGTGAGGGTACGACAACGCTTTAGGGGGAGCGTACGTGTGAGGGCGCGGGTTAGTGTCAGCGTACGGGTTAGGATTAGGGGACGGGTGAGGGTCAGGCTTCGGGGAAGGGTTAGGGTTAGGGTTCGGGCCAGGGTTAGGGTTAGGGGACGGGGACGGTTTAGGGTCCAGGTGAGGGTACGACAACGCTTTAGGGGGAGCGTACGTGTGAGGGCGCGGGTGCGTGTCAGCGTACGGGTTAGGATTACGGGACGAGTGAGGGTCAGGCTTCGGGGAACGGTTAGGGTTAGGGTTCGGGCTAGGGTTAGGGTTAGGGGACGGGGACGGTTTAGGGTCCAGGTGAGGGTACGCCAACGCTTCAGGGGGAGCGTACGTGTGAGGGCGCGGGTTAGTGTCAGCGTACGGGTTAGGATTAGGGGACGGGTGAGGGTCAGGCTTCGGGGAAGGGTTAGGGTTAGGGTTCGGGCTAGGGTTAGGGTTAGGGGACGGGGACGGTTTAGGATCCAGGTGAGGGCACGACAACGCTTTAGGGGGAGCGTACGTGTGAGGGCGCGGGTTAGTGTCAGCTTCCGGTTAGGATTAGGGGACGGGTGAGGGTCAGGCTTCGGGGAAGGGTTAGGGTTAGGGTTCGGGCTAGGGTTAGGGGACGGGGACGGTTTAGGGTCCAGGTGAGGGCACGACAACGCTTTAGGGGGAGCGTACGTGTGAGGGCGCGGGTTAGTGTCAGCGTACGGGTTAGGATTAGGGGACGGGTGAGGGTCAGGCTTCGGGGAAGGGTTAGGGTTAGGGTTCGGGCTAGGGTTAGGGTTAGGGGACGGGGACGGTTTAGGGTCCAGGTGAGGGCACGACAACGCCTTAGGGGGAGCGTACGTGTGAGGGCGTGGGTTAGTGTCAGCGTACGGGTTAGGATTAGGGGACGGGTGAGGGTCAGGCTTCGGGGAAGGGTTAGGGTTAGGGTTCGGGCTAGGGTTAGGGTTAGGGGACGGGGACGGTTTAGGGTCCAGGTGAGGGCACGACAACGCTTTAGGGGGAGCGTACGTATGAGGGCGCGGGTTAGTGTCAGCGTACGGGTTAGTATTAGGGGACGGGTGAGGGTCAGGCTTCGGGGAAGGGTTAGGGTTAGGGTTCGGGCTAGGTTTAGGGTTAGGGGACGGGGACGGTTTAGGATCCAGGTGAGGGCACGACAACACTTTAGGGGGAGCGTACGTGTGAGGGCGCGGGTTAGTGTCAGCGTACGGGTTAGGATTAGGGGACGGGTGAGGGTCAGGCTTCGGGGAAGGGTTAGGGTTAGGGTTCGGGCTAGGGTTAGGGTTAGGGGACGGGGACGGTTTAGGGTCCAGTTGAGGGTACGACAACGCTTTAGGGGGAGCGTACGTGTGAGGGCGCGTGGTAGTGTCAGCGTACGGTTTAGGATTAGGGGACGGGTGAGGGTCAGGCTTCGGGGAAGAGTTAGGGTTATGGTTCGGGCTAGGGTTAGGGTTAGGGGACGGGGACGGTTTATGGTCCAGGTGAGGGCACGACAACGCTTTAGGGGGAGTGTACGTGTGAGGGCGCGGGTTAGTGTCAGCGTACGGGTTAGGATTAGGGGACGGGTGAGGGTCAGGCTTCGGGGAAGGGTTAGGGTTAGGGTTCGGGCTAGGGTTAGGGTTAGCGGACGGGGACGGTTTAGGGTCCAGGTGAGGGCACGACAACGCCTTAGGGGGAGCGTACGTGTGAGGGCACGGGTTAGTGTCAGCGTACGGTTTAGAATTAGGGGACGGGTGAGGGTCAGGCTTCGGGGAAGGGTTAGGGTTAGGGTTCGGGCTAGGGTTAGGGTTAGGGGACGGGGAAGGTTTAGGGTCCAGGTGAGGGTACGACAACGCTTTCGGGGGAGCGTACGTGTGAGAGCGCGGGTTAGTGTCAGCGTACGGGTTAGGATTAGGGGACGGGTGAGGGTCAGGCTTCGGGGAAGGGTTAGGGTTAGGGGACGGGGACGGTTTAGGGTCCAGGTGAGGGCACGACAACGCTTTAGGGGGAGCGTACGTGTGAGGGCGCGGGTTAGTGTCAGCGTACGGGTTAGGATTAGGGGACGGGTGAGGGTCAGGCTTCGGGGAAGGGTTAGGGTTAGGGTTCGGGCTAGTGTTAGGGTTAGGGGACGGGGACCGTTTAGCGTCCAGGTGAGGGCCCGACAACGCTTTAGAGGGAGCGTACGTGTGAGGGCGTGGGTTAGTGTCAGCGTACGGGTTAGGATTAGGGGACGGGTGAGGGTCAGGCTTCGGGGAAGGGTTAGGGTTTGGGTTCGGGCTAGGGTTAGGGTTAGGGGACGGGGACGGTTTAGGGTCCAGGTGAGGGTACGACAACGCTTTAGGGGGAGCGTACGTGTGAGGGCGCGGGTTAGTGTCAGCGTACGGGTTAGGATTAGGGGACGGGTGAGGGTCAGGCTTCGGGAAAGGGATAGGGTTAGGGTTCGGGCTAGGGTTAGGGTTAGGGGACGGGGAAGGTTTAGGGTCCAGGTGAGGGCACGACAACGCTTTATGGGGAGCGTACGTGTGAGGGCGCGGGTTAGTGTCAGCGTACGGGTTAGGATTAGGGGACGGGTGAGAGTCAGGCTTCGGGGAAGGGTTAGGGTTAGGGTTCGGGCTAGGGTTAGGGTTAGGGGACGGGGACGGTTTAGGGTCCAGGTGAGGGTACGACAACGCTTTATGGGAATCGTACGTGTGAGGTTGCGTGTTAGTGTCAGCGTACGGGTTAGGATTAGGGGACGGGTGAGGGTCAGGCTTCGGGGAAGTGTTAGGGTTAGGGTTCGGGCTAGGGTTAGGGTTAGGGGACGGGGACGGTTTAGGATCCAGGTGAGGGCACGACAACGCTTTAGGGGGAGCGTACGTGTGAGGGCGCGGGTTAGTGTCAGCGTACGGGTTAGGATTAGGGGACGGGTGAGGGTCAGGCTTCGGGGAAGGGTTAGCGTTAGGGTTCGGGCTAGGGTTAGGGTTAGGGGACGGGGACGGTTTAGGGTCCAGGTGAGGGCACGACAACGCTTTAGGGGGAGCGTACGTGTGAGGGCGCGGGTTAGTGTCAGCGTATGGGTTAGGATTAGGGGACGGGTGAGGTTCAGGCATCGGGGAAGGGTTAGGGTTAGGGTTCGGGCTAGGGTTAGGGTTAGGGGACGGGGACGGTTTAGGGTCCAGGTGAGGGTACGACAACGCTTTAGGGGGAGCGTACGTGTGAGGGCGCGGGTTAGTGTCAGCGTACGGGTTAGGATTAGGGGACGGGTGAGGGTCAGGCTTCGGGGAAGGGTTAGGGTTAGGGTTCGGGCTAGGGTTAGGGTTAGGGGACGGGGACGGTTTAGGGTCCAGGTGAGGGCACGACTACACTTTAAGGGGAGCGTACGTGTGAGGGCGCGGGTTAGTGTCAGCGTACGGGTTAGAATTAGGGTACGGGTGAGGGTCAGGCTTCGGGGAAGGGTTAGGGTTAGGGTTCGGGCTAGGGTTAGGGTTAGCGGACGGGGACGGTTTAGGGTCCAGGTGAGGGTACGACAACGGTTTAGGGGGAGCGTACGTGTGAGGGCGCGGGTTAGTGTCAGCGTACGGGTTAGAATTAGGGGACGGGTGAGGGTCAGGCTTCGGGGAAGGGTTAGGGTTAGGGTTCGGGCTAGGGTTAGGGTTAGGGGACGGGGAAGGTTTAGGGTCCAGGTGAGGGCACGACAACGCTTTCGGGGGAGCGTACGTGTGAGAGCGCGGGTTAGTGTCAGCGTACGGGTTAGGATTAGGGGACGGGTGAGGGTCAGGCTTCGGGGAAGGGTTAGGGTTAGGGTTCGGGCTAGGGTTAGGGTTAGGGGACGGGGACGGTTTAGGGTCCAGGTGAGGGCACGACAACGCTTTAGGGGGAGCGTACGTGTGAGGGCGCGGGTTAGTGTCAGCGTACGGGTTAGGATTAGGGGACGGGTGAGGGTCAGGCTTCGGGAAGGGTTAGGGTTAGGGTTCGGGCTAGGGTTAGGGTTAGGGGACTGGGACGGTTTAGGGTCCAGGTGAGGGTACGACAACGCTTTAGGGGGAGCGTACATGTGAGGGCGCGGGTTAGTGTCAGCGTACGGGTTAGGATTAGGGGACGGGTGAGGGTCAGGCTTCGGGGAAGGGTTAGGGTTAGGGTTCGGGCTAGGGTTAGGGTTAGGGGACGGGGACGGTTTATGGTCCAGGTGAGGGCACGACAACGCTTTAGGGGGAGCGTACGTGTGAGGGCGTGGATTAGTGTCAGCGTACGGGTTAGGATTAGGGGACGGGTGAGGGTCAGGCTTCGGGGAAGGGTTAGGGTTAGGGTTCGGGCTAGGGTTAGGGTTAGGGGACGGGGACGGTTTAGGGTCCAGGTGAGGGTACGACAACGCTTTAGGGGGAGCGTACGTGTGAGGGCGCGGGTTAGTGTCAGCGTACGGGTTAGTATTAGGGGACGGGTGAGGGTCAGGCTTCGGGGAAGGGTTAGGGTTAGGGTTCGGGCTAGGGTTAGGGTTAGGGGACGGGGACGGTTTAGGGTCCAGGTGAGGGAACGACAACGCTTTAGGGGGAGCGTACGTGTGACGGCGCGGGTTAGTGTCAGCGTACGGGTTAGGATTAGGGGACGGGTGAGGGTCAGGCTTCGGGGAACGGTTAGGGTTAGGGTTCGGGCTAGGGTTAGGGTTAGGGGACGGGGACGGTTTAGGGTCCAGGTGAGGGCACGACAACGCTTTAGGGGTAGCGTACGTGTGAGGGCGCGGGTTAGTGTCAGCGTACGGGTTAGGATTAGGGGACGGGTGAGTGTCAGGCTTCGGGAAAGGGATAGGGTTAGGGTTCGGGCTAGGGTTAGGGTTAGGGGACGGGGAAGGTTTAGGGTCCAGGTGAGGGCACGACAACGCTTTAGGGGTAGCGTACGTGTGACGGCGCGGGTTATTGTCAGCGTATGGGTTAGGATTAGGGGACGGGTGAGGGTCAGGCTTCGGGAAAGGGATAGGGTTAGGGTTCGGGCTAGGGTTAGGGTTAGGGGACGGGGAAGGTTTAGGGTCCAGGTGAGGGCACGACAACGCTTTATGGGGAGCGTACGTGTGAGGGCGCGGGTTAGTGTTAGCGTACGGGTTAGGATTAGGGTACGGGTGAGGGTCAGGCTTCGGGGAAGGGTTAGGGTTAGGGTTCGGGCTAGGGTTAGGGTTAGGGGACGGGGACGGTTTAGGGTCCAGGTGAGGGCACGACTACACTTTAGGGGGAGCGTACGTGTGAGGGCGCGGGTTAGTGTCAGCGTACGGGGTAGGATTAGGGTACGGGTGAGGGTCAGGCTTCGGGGAAGGGTTAGGGTTAGGGTTCGGGCTAGGGTTAGGGTTAGCGGACGGGGACGGTTTAGGGTCCAGGTGAGGGTACGACAACGCTTTAGGGGGAGCGTACGTGTGAGGGCGCGGGTTAGTGTCAGCGTACGGGTTAGAATTAGGGGACGGGTGAGGGTCAGGCTTCGGGGAAGGGTTAGGGTTAGGGTTCGGGCTAGGGTTAGGGTTAGGGGACGGGGAAGGTTTAGGGTCCAGGTGAGGGTACGACAACGCTTTCGGGGGAGCGTACGTGTGAGAGCGTGGGTTAGTGTCAGCGTACGGGTTAGGATTAGGGGACGGGTGAGGGTCAGGCTTCGGGGAAGGGTTAGGGTTAGGGTTCGGGCTAGGGTTAGGGTTAGGGGACGGGGACGGTTTAGGGTCCAGGTGAGGGCACGACAACGCTTTAGGGGGAGCGTACGTGTGAGGGCGTGGGTTAGTGTCAGCGTACGGGTTAGTATTAGGGGACGGGTGAGGGTCAGGCTTCGGGGAAGGGTTAGGGTTAGGGTTCGGGCTAGGGTTAGGGTTAGGGGACGGGGACGGTTTAGGGTCCAGGTGAGGGCACGACAACGCTTTAGGGGGAGCGTACGTGTGAGGGCGCGGGTTAGTGTCAGCGTACGGGTTAGGATTAGTGGACGGGTGAGGGTCAGGCTTCGGGGAAGGGTTAGGGTTAGGGTTCGGGCTAGGGTTAGGGTTAGGGGACGGGGACGGTTTAGGGTCCAGGTGAGGGTACGACAACGCTTTAGGGGGAGCGTACGTGTGAGGGCGCGGGTTAGTGTCAGCGTACGGGTTAGGATTAGGGGACGGGTGAGGGTCAGGCTTCGGGGAAGAGTTAGGGTTATGGTTCGGGCTAGGGTTAGGGTTAGGGGATGGGGACGGTTTATGGTCCAGGTGAGGGCACGACAACGCTTTAGGGGGAGCGTACGTGTGAGGGCGCGGGTTAGTGTCAGCGTACGGGTTAGGATTAGGGGACGGGTGAGGGTCAGGCTTCGGGGAAGGGTTAGGGTTAGGGTTCGGGCTAGGGTTAGGGTTAGGGGACGGGGACGGTTTAGGGTCCAGGTGAGGGCACGACAACGCTTTAGGGGGAGCGTACGTGTGAGGGCGCGGGTTAGTGTCAGCGTACGGGTTAGGATTAGGGGACGGGTGAGGGTCAGGCTTCGGGAAGGGTTAGGGTTAGGGTTCGGGCTAGGGTTAGGGTTAGGGGACGGGGACGGTTTAGGGTCCAGGTGAGGGTACGACAACGCTTTAGGGGGAGCGTACGTGTGAGGGCGCGGGTTAGTGTCAGCGTACGGGTTAGAATTAGGGGACGGGTGAGGGTCAGGCTTCGGGGAAGGGTTAGGGTTAGGGTTCGGGCTAGGGTTAGGGTTAGGGGACGGGGAAGGTTTAGGGTCCAGGTGAGGGTACGACAACGCTTTCGGGGGAGCGTACGTGTGAGAGCGCGGGTTAGTGTCAGCGTACGGGTTAGGATTAGGGGACGGGTGAGGGTCAGGCTTCGGGGAAGGGTTAGGGTTAGGGTTCGGGCTAGGGTTAGGGTTAGGGGACGGGGACGGTTTAGGATCCAGGTGAGGGCACGACAACGCTTTAGGGGGAGCGTACGTGTGAGGGCGCGGGTTAGTGTCAGCGTATGGGTTAGGATTAGGGGACGGATGAGGTTCAGGCATCGGGGAAGGGTTAGGGTTAGGGTTCGGGCTAGGGTTAGGGTTAGGGGACGGGGACGGTTTAGGGTCCAGGTGAGGGCACGACAACGCTTTAGGGGGAGCGTACGTGTGAGGGCGCGGGTTAGTGTCAGCGTACGGGTTAGGATTAGGGGACGGGTGAGGGTCAGGCTTTGGGGAAGGGTTAGGGTTAGGGTTCGGGCTAGGGTTAGGGTTAGGGGACGGGGACGGTTTAGGGTCCAGGTGAGGGCACGACAACGCCTTAGGGGGAGCGTACGTGTGAGGGCGCGGGTTAGTGTCAGCGTACGGGTTAGGATTAGGGGACGGGTGAGGGTCAGGCTTCGGGGAAGGGTTAGGGTTAGGGTTCGGGCTAGGGTTAGGGTTAGGGGACGGGGACGGTTTAGGGTCCAGGTGAGGGCACGACAACGCTTTAGGGGGAGCGTATGTGTGAGGGCGCGGGTTAGTGTCAGCGTACGGGTTAGGATTAGGGGACGGGTGAGGGTCAGGCTTCGGGGAAGGGTTAGGGTTAGGGTTCGGGCTAGGGTTAGGGTTAGGGGACGGGGACGGTTTAGGGTCCAGGTGAGGGCACGACAACGCTTTAGGGGGAGCGTACGTGTGAGGGCGCGGGTTAGTGTCAGCGTACGGGTTAGGATTAGGGGACGGGTGAGGGTCAGGCTTCGGGGAAGAGTTAGGGTTATGGTTCGGGCTAGGGTTAGGGTTAGGGGATGGGGACGGTTTATGGTCCAGGTGAGGGCACGACAACGCTTTAGGGGGAGCGTACGTGTGAGGGCGCGGGTTAGTGTCAGCGTACGGGTTAGGATTAGGGGACGGGTGAGGGTCAGGCTTCGGGGAAGGGTTAGGGTTAGGGTTCGGGCTAGGGTTAGGGTTAGGGGACGGGGACGGTTTAGGGTCCAGTTGAGGGTACGACAACGCTTTAGGGGGAGCGTACGTGTGAGGGCGCGTGGTAGTGTCAGCGTACGGGTTAGGATTAGGGGACGGGTGAGGGTCAGGCTTCGGGGAAGAGTTAGGGTTATGGTTCGGGCTAGGGTTAGGGTTAGGGGACGGGGACGGTTTATGGTCCAGGTGAGGGCACGACAACGCTTTAGGGGGAGTGTACGTGTGAGGGCGCGGGTTAGTGTCAGCGTACGGGTTAGGATTAGGGGACGGGTGAGGGTCAGGCTTCGGGGAAGGGTTAGGGTTAGGGTTCGGGCTAGGGTTAGGGTTAGGGGACGGGGACGGTTTAGGGTCCAGGTGAGGGCACGACTACACTTTAGGGGGAGCGTACGTGTGAGGGCGCGGGTTAGTGTCAGCGTACGGGTTAGGATTAGGGTACGGGTGAGGGTCAGGCTTCGGGGAAGGGTTAGGGTTAGGGTTCGGGCTAGGGTTAGGGTTAGCGGACGGGGACGGTTTAGGGTCCAGGTGAGGGCACGACAACGCCTTAGGGGGAGCGTACGTGTGAGGGCACGGGTTAGTGTCAGCGTACGGTTTAGAATTAGGGGACGGGTGAGGGTCAGGCTTCGGGGAAGGGTTAGGGTTAGGGTTCGGGCTAGGGTTAGGGTTAGGGGACGGGGAAGGTTTAGGGTCCAGGTGAGGGTACGACAACGCTTTCGGGGGAGCGTACGTGTGAGAGCGCGGGTTAGTGTCAGCGTACGGGTTAGGATTAGGGGACGGGTGAGGGTCAGGCTTCGGGGAAGGGTTAGGGTTAGGGGACGGGGACGGTTTAGGGTCCAGGTGAGGGCACGACAACGCTTTAGGGGGAGCGTACGTGTGAGGGCGCGGGTTAGTGTCAGCGTACGGGTTAGGATTAGGGGACGGGTGAGGGTCAGGCTTCGGTGAAGGGTTAGGGTTAGGGTTCGGGCTAGTGTTAGGGTTAGGGGACGGGGACCGTTTAGCGTCCAGGTGAGGGCCCGACAACGCTTTAGAGGGAGCGTACGTGTGAGGGCGTGGGTTAGTGTCAGCGTACGGGTTAGGATTAGGGGACGGGTGAGGGTCAGGCTTCGGGGAAGGGTTAGGGTTTGGGTTCGGGCTAGGGTTAGGGTTAGGGGACGGGGACGGTTTAGGGTCCAGGTGAGGGTACGACAACGCTTTAGGGGGAGCGTACGTGTGAGGGCGCGGGTTAGTGTCAGCGTACGGGTTAGGATTAGGGGACGGGTGATGGTCAGGAATCGGGGAAGGGTTAGGGTTAGGGTTTGGGCTAGGGTTAGGGTTAGGGGACGGGGACGGTTTAAGGTCCAGGTGAGGGCACGACAACGCTTTAGGGGGAGCGTACGTGTGAGGGCGCGGGTTAGTGTCAGCGTACGGGTTAGGATTAGGGGACGGGTGAGGGTCAGGCTTCGAGGAAGGGTTAGGGTTAGGGTTCGGGCTAGGGTTAGGGTTAGGGGACGGGGACGGTTTAGGGTCCAGGTGAGGGTACGACAACGCTTCAGGGGGAGCGTACGTGTGAGGACGCGGGTTAGTGTCAGCGTTCGGGTTAGGATTAGGGGACGGGTGAGGGTCAGGCTTCGGGAAAGGGTTAGGGTTATGGTTCGGGCTAGGGTTAGGGTTAGGGGACGGGGACGGTTTAGGGTCCAGGTGAGGGTACGACAACGCTTTAGGGGGAGCGTACGTGTGAGGGCGCGGGTTAGTGTCAGCGTACGGGTTAGGATTAGGGGACGGGTGAGGGTCAGGCTTCGGGAAAGGGATAGGGTTAGGGTTCGGGCTAGGGTTAGGGTTAGGGGACGGGGAAGGTTTAGGGTCCAGGTGAGGGCACGACAACGCTTTATGGGGAGCGTACGTGTGAGGGCGCGGGTTAGTGTCAGCGTACGGGTTAGGATTAGGGGACGGGTGAGAGTCAGGCTTCGGGGAAGGGTTAGGGTTAGGGTTCGGGCTAGGGTTAGGGTTAGGGGACGGGGACGGTTTAGGGTCCAGGTGAGGGTACGACAACGCTTTATGGGAATCGTACGTGTGAGGTTGCGTGTTAGTGTCAGCGTACGGGTTAGGATTAGGGGACGGGTGAGGGTCAGGCTTCGGGGAAGTGTTAGGGTTAGGGTTCGGGCTAGGGTTAGGGTTAGGGGACGGGGACGGTTTAGGATCCAGGTGAGGGCACGACAACGCTTTAGGGGGAGCGTACGTGTGAGGGCGCGGGTTAGTGTCAGCGTACGGGTTAGGATTAGGGGACGGGTGAGGGTCAGGCTTCGGGAAGGGTTAGGGTTAGGGTTCGGGCTAGGGTTAGGGTTAGGGGACGGGGACGGTTTAGGGTCCAGGTGAGGGTACGACAACGCTTTAGGGGGAGCGTACGTGTGAGGGCGCGGGTTAGTGTCAGCGTACGGGTTAGAATTAGGGGACGGGTGAGGGTCAGGCTTCGGGGAAGGGTTAGGGTTAGGGTTCGGGCTAGGGTTAGGGTTAGGGGACGGGGAAGGTTTAGGGTCCAGGTGAGGGTACGACAACGCTTTCGGGGGAGCGTACGTGTGAGAGCGCGGGTTAGTGTCAGCGTACGGGTTAGGATTAGGGGACGGGTGAGGGTCAGGCTTCGGGGAAGGGTTAGGGTTAGGGTTCGGGCTAGGGTTAGGGTTAGGGGACGGGGACGGTTTAGGATCCAGGTGAGGGCACGACAACGCTTTAGGGGGAGCGTACGTGTGAGGGCGCGGGTTAGTGTCAGCGTATGGGTTAGGATTAGGGGACGGATGAGGTTCAGGCATCGGGGAAGGGTTAGGGTTAGGGTTCGGGCTAGGGTTAGGGTTAGGGGACGGGGACGGTTTAGGGTCCAGGTGAGGGCACGACAACGCTTTAGGGGGAGCGTACGTGTGAGGGCGCGGGTTAGTGTCAGCGTACGGGTTAGGATTAGGGGACGGGTGAGGGTCAGGCTTTGGGGAAGGGTTAGGGTTAGGGTTCGGGCTAGGGTTAGGGTTAGGGGACGGGGACGGTTTAGGGTCCAGGTGAGGGCACGACAACGCCTTAGGGGGAGCGTACGTGTGAGGGCGCGGTTTAGTGTCAGCGTACGGGTTAGGATTAGGGGACGGGTGAGGGTCAGGCTTCGGGGAAGGGTTAGGGTTATGGTTCGGGCTAGGGTTAGGGTTAGGGGACGGGGACGGTTTAGGGTCCAGGTGAGGGCACGACAACGCTTTAGGGGGAGCGTACGTGTGAGGGCGCGGGTTAGTGTCAGCGTACGGGTTAGGATTAGGGGACGGGTGAGGGTCAGGCTTCGGGGAAGGGTTAGGGTTAGGGTTCGGGCTAGGGTTAGGGTTAGGGGACGGGGACGGTTTAGGGTCCAGGTGAGGGCACGACAACGCTTTAGGGGGAGCGTACGTGTGAGGGCGCGGGTTAGTGTCAGCGTACGGGTTAGGATTAGGGGACGGGTGAGGGTCAGGCTTCGGGGAAGAGTTAGGCTTATGGTTCGGGCTAGGGTTAGGGTTAGGGGATGGGGACGGTTTATGGTCCAGGTGAGGGCACGACAACGCTTTAGGGGGAGCGTACGTGTGAGGGCGCGGGTTAGTGTCAGCGTACGGGTTAGGATTAGGGGACGGGTGAGGGTCAGGCTTCGGGGAAGGGTTAGGGTTAGGGTTCGGGTTACGGTTAGGGGACGGGGACGGTTTAGGGTCCAGGTGAGGGTACGACAACGCTTTAGGGGGAGCGTACGTGTGAGGGCGCGGGTTAGTGTCAGCGTACGGGTTACGATTAGGGGACGGGTGAGGGTTAGGCTTCGGGGAAGGGTTAGGGTTAGGGTTCGGGCTAGGGTTAGGGTTAGGGGACAGGGACGGTTTAGGGTCCAGGTGAGGGCACGACAACGCTTTAGGGGGAGCGTACGTGTGAGGGCGCGGGTTAGTGTCAGCGTACGGGTTAGGATTAGGGGACGGGTGAGCGTCAGGCTTCGGGGAAGGGTTAGGGTTAGGTTTCGGGCTAGGGTTAGGGGACGGGGACGGTTTAGGGTCCAGGTGAGGGCACGACAACGCTTTAGGGGGAGCGTACGTGTGAGGGCGCGGGTTAGTGTCAGCGTACGGGTTAGGATTAGGGGACGGGTGAGGGTCAGGCTTCGGGGAAGGGTTAGGGTTAGGGTTCGGGCTAGGGTTAGGGTTAGGGGACGGGGACGGTTTAGGGTCCAGGTGAGGGCACGACAACGCCTTAGGGGGAGCGTACGTGTGAGGGCGTGGGTTAGTGTCAGCGTACGGGTTAGGATTAGGGGACGGGTGAGGGTCAGGCTTCGGGGAAGGGTTAGGGTTAGGGTTCGGGCTAGGGTTAGGGTTAGGGGACGGGGACGGTTTAGGGTCCAGGTGAGGGCACGACAACGCTTTAGGGGGAGCGTACGTATGAGGGCGCGGGTTAGTGTCAGCGTACGGGTTAGTATTAGGGGACGGGTGAGGGTCAGGCTTCGGGGAAGGGTTAGGGTTAGGGTTCGGGCTAGGTTTAGGGTTAGGGGACGGGGACGGTTTAGGGTCCAGGTGAGGGCACGACAACACTTTAGGGGGAGCGTACGTGTGAGGGCGCGGGTTAGTGTCAGCGTACGGGTTAGGATTAGGGGACGGGTGAGGGTCAGGCTTCGGGGAAGGGTTAGGGTTAGGGTTCGGGCTAGGGTTAGGGTTAGGGGACGGGGACGGTTTAGGGTCCAGTTGAGGGTACGACAACGCTTTAGGGGGAGCGTACGTGTGAGGGCGCGTGGTAGTGTCAGCGTACGGTTTAGGATTAGGGGACGGGTGAGGGTCAGGCTTCGGGGAAGAGTTAGGGTTATGGTTCGGGCTAGGGTTAGGGTTAGGGGACGGGGACGGTTTATGGTCCAGGTGAGGGCACGACAACGCTTTAGGGGGAGTGTACGTGTGAGGGCGCGGGTTAGTGTCAGCGTACGGGTTAGGATTAGGGGACGGGTGAGGGTCAGGCTTCGGGGAAGGGTTAGGGTTAGGGTTCGGGCTAGGGTTAGGGTTAGGGGACGGGGACGGTTTAGGGTCCAGGTGAGGGCACGACTACACTTTAGGGGGAGCGTACGTGTGAGGGCGCGGGTTAGTGTCAGCGTACGGGTTAGGATTAGGGTACGGGTGAGGGTCAGGCTTCGGGGAAGGGTTAGGGTTAGGGTTCGGGCTAGGGTTAGGGTTAGCGGACGGGGACGGTTTAGGGTCCAGGTGAGGGCACGACAACGCCTTAGGGGGAGCGTACGTGTGAGGGCACGGGTTAGTGTCAGCGTACGGTTTAGAATTAGGGGACGGGTGAGGGTCAGGCTTCGGGGAAGGGTTAGGGTTAGGGTTCGGGCTAGGGTTAGGGTTAGGGGACGGGGAAGGTTTAGGGTCCAGGTGAGGGTACGACAACGCTTTCGGGGGAGCGTACGTGTGAGAGCGCGGGTTAGTGTCAGCGTACGGGTTAGGATTAGGGGACGGGTGAGGGTCAGGCTTCGGGGAAGGGTTAGGGTTAGGGTTCGGGCTAGGGTTAGGGTTAGGGGACGGGGACGGTTTAGGATCCAGGTGAGGGCACGACAACGCTTTAGGGGGAGCGTACGTGTGAGGGCGCGGGTTAGTGTCAGCGTATGGGTTAGGATTAGGGGACGGATGAGGTTCAGGCATCGGGGAAGGGTTAGGGTTAGGGTTCGGGCTAGGGTTAGGGTTAGGGGACGGGGACGGTTTAGGGTCCAGGTGAGGGCACGACAACGCTTTAGGGGGAGCGTACGTGTGAGGGCGCGGGTTAGTGTCAGCGTACGGGTTAGGATTAGGGGACGGGTGAGGGTCAGGCTTTGGGGAAGGGTTAGGGTTAGGGTTCGGGCTAGGGTTAGGGTTAGGGGACGGGGACGGTTTAGGGTCCAGGTGAGGGCACGACAACGCCTTAGGGGGAGCGTACGTGTGAGGGCGCGGGTTAGTGTCAGCGTACGGGTTAGGATTAGGGGACGGGTGAGGGTCAGGCTTCGGGGAAGGGTTAGGGTTATGGTTCGGGCTAGGGTTAGGGTTAGGGGACGGGGACGGTTTAGGGTCCAGGTGAGGGCACGACAACGCTTTAGGGGGAGCGTACGTGTGAGGGCGCGGGTTAGTGTCAGCGTACGGGTTAGGATTAGGGGACGGGTGAGGGTCAGGCTTCGGGGAAGGGTTAGGGTTAGGGTTCGGGCTAGGGTTAGGGTTAGGGGACGGGGACGGTTTAGGGTCCAGGTGAGGGCACGACAACGCTTTAGGGGGAGCGTACGTGTGAGGGCGCGGGTTAGTGTCAGCGTACGGGTTAGGATTAGGGGACGGGTGAGGGTCAGGCTTCGGGGAAGAGTTAGGCTTATGGTTCGGGCTAGGGTTAGGGTTAGGGGATGGGGACGGTTTATGGTCCAGGTGAGGGCACGACAACGCTTTAGGGGGAGCGTACGTGTGAGGGCGCGGGTTAGTGTCAGCGTACGGGTTAGGATTAGGGGACGGGTGAGGGTCAGGCTTCGGGGAAGGGTTAGGGTTAGGGTTCGGGTTACGGTTAGGGGACGGGGACGGTTTAGGGTCCAGGTGAGGGTACGACAACGCTTTAGGGGGAGCGTACGTGTGAGGGCGCGGGTTAGTGTCAGCGTACGGGTTACGATTAGGGGACGGGTGAGGGTTAGGCTTCGGGGAAGGGTTAGGGTTAGGGTTCGGGCTAGGGTTAGGGTTAGGGGACAGGGACGGTTTAGGGTCCAGGTGAGGGCACGACAACGCTTTAGGGGGAGCGTACGTGTGAGGGCGCGGGTTAGTGTCAGCGTACGGGTTAGGATTAGGGGACGGGTGAGCGTCAGGCTTCGGGGAAGGGTTAGGGTTAGGTTTCGGGCTAGGGTTAGGGGACGGGGACGGTTTAGGGTCCAGGTGAGGGCACGACAACGCTTTAGGGGGAGCGTACGTGTGAGGGCGCGGGTTAGTGTCAGCGTACGGGTTAGGATTAGGGGACGGGTGAGGGTCAGGCTTCGGGGAAGGGTTAGGGTTAGGGTTCGGGCTAGGGTTAGGGTTAGGGGACGGGGACGGTTTAGGGTCCAGGTGAGGGCACGACAACGCCTTAGGGGGAGCGTACGTGTGAGGGCGTGGGTTAGTGTCAGCGTACGGGTTAGGATTAGGGGACGGGTGAGGGTCAGGCTTCGGGGAAGGGTTAGGGTTAGGGTTCGGGCTAGGGTTAGGGTTAGGGGACAGGGACGGTTTAGGGTCCAGGTGAGGGCACGACAACGCTTTAGGGGGAGCGTACGTATGAGGGCGCGGGTTAGTGTCAGCGTACGGGTTAGTATTAGGGGACGGGTGAGGGTCAGGCTTCGGGGAAGGGTTAGGGTTAGGGTTCGGGCTAGGTTTAGGGTTAGGGGACGGGGACGGTTTAGGGTCCAGGTGAGGGCACGACAACACTTTAGGGGGAGCGTACGTGTGAGGGCGCGGGTTAGTGTCAGCGTACGGGTTAGGATTAGGGGACGGGTGAGGGTCAGGCTTCGGGGAAGGGTTAGGGTTAGGGTTCGGGCTAGGGTTAGGGTTAGGGGACGGGGACGGTTTAGGGTCCAGTTGAGGGTACGACAACGCTTTAGGGGGAGCGTACGTGTGAGGGCGCGTGGTAGTGTCAGCGTACGGTTTAGGATTAGGGGACGGGTGAGGGTCAGGCTTCGGGGAAGAGTTAGGGTTATGGTTCGGGCTAGGGTTAGGGTTAGGGGACGGGGACGGTTTATGGTCCAGGTGAGGGCACGACAACGCTTTAGGGGGAGTGTACGTGTGAGGGCGCGGGTTAGTGTCAGCGTACGGGTTAGGATTAGGGGACGGGTGAGGGTCAGGCTTCGGGGAAGGGTTAGGGTTAGGGTTCGGGCTAGGGTTAGGGTTAGGGGACGGGGACGGTTTAGGGTCCAGGTGAGGGCACGACTACACTTTAGGGGGAGCGTACGTGTGAGGGCGCGGGTTAGTGTCAGCGTACGGGTTAGGATTAGGGTACGGGTGAGGGTCAGGCTTCGGGGAAGGGTTAGGGTTAGGGTTCGGGCTAGGGTTAGGGTTAGCGGACGGGGACGGTTTAGGGTCCAGGTGAGGGCACGACAACGCCTTAGGGGGAGCGTACGTGTGAGGGCACGGGTTAGTGTCAGCGTACGGTTTAGAATTAGGGGACGGGTGAGGGTCAGGCTTCGGGGAAGGGTTAGGGTTAGGGTTCGGGCTAGGGTTAGGGTTAGGGGACGGGGAAGGTTTAGGGTCCAGGTGAGGGTACGACAACGCTTTCGGGGGAGCGTACGTGTGAGAGCGCGGGTTAGTGTCAGCGTACGGGTTAGGATTAGGGGACGGGTGAGGGTCAGGCTTCGGGGAAGGGTTAGGGTTAGGGGACGGGGACGGTTTAGGGTCCAGGTGAGGGCACGACAACGCTTTAGGGGGAGCGTACGTGTGAGGGCGCGGGTTAGTGTCAGCGTACGGGTTAGGATTAGGGGACGGGTGAGGGTCAGGCTTCGGTGAAGGGTTAGGGTTAGGGTTCGGGCTAGTGTTAGGGTTAGGGGACGGGGACCGTTTAGCGTCCAGGTGAGGGCCCGACAACGCTTTAGAGGGAGCGTACGTGTGAGGGCGTGGGTTAGTGTCAGCGTACGGGTTAGGATTAGGGGACGGGTGAGGGTCAGGCTTCGGGGAAGGGTTAGGGTTAGGGTTCGGGCTAGGGTTAGGGTTAGGGGACGGGGACGGTTTAGGGTCCAGGTGAGGGCACGACTACACTTTAGGGGGAGCGTACGTGTGAGGGCGCGGGTTAGTGTCAGCGTACGGGTTAGGATTAGGGTACGGGTGAGGGTCAGGCTTCGGGGAAGGGTTAGGGTTAGGGTTCGGGCTAGGGTTAGGGTTAGCGGACGGGGACGGTTTAGGGTCCAGGTGAGGGCACGACAACGCCTTAGGGGGAGCGTACGTGTGAGGGCACGGGTTAGTGTCAGCGTACGGTTTAGAATTAGGGGACGGGTGAGGGTCAGGCTTCGGGGAAGGGTTAGGGTTAGGGTTCGGGCTAGGGTTAGGGTTAGGGGACGGGGAAGGTTTAGGGTCCAGGTGAGGGTACGACAACGCTTTCGGGGGAGCGTACGTGTGAGAGCGCGGGTTAGTGTCAGCGTACGGGTTAGGATTAGGGGACGGGTGAGGGTCAGGCTTCGGGGAAGGGTTAGGGTTAGGGGACGGGGACGGTTTAGGGTCCAGGTGAGGGCACGACAACGCTTTAGGGGGAGCGTACGTGTGAGGGCGCGGGTTAGTGTCAGCGTACGGGTTAGGATTAGGGGACGGGTGAGGGTCAGGCTTCGGGGAAGGGTTAGGGTTAGGGTTCGGGCTAGTGTTAGGGTTAGGGGACGGGGACCGTTTAGCGTCCAGGTGAGGGCCCGACAACGCTTTAGAGGGAGCGTACGTGTGAGGGCGTGGGTTAGTGTCAGCGTACGGGTTAGGATTAGGGGACGGGTGAGGGTCAGGCTTCGGGGAAGGGTTAGGGTTTGGGTTCGGGCTAGGGTTAGGGTTAGGGGACGGGGACGGTTTAGGGTCCAGGTGAGGGTACGACAACGCTTTAGGGGGAGCGTACGTGTGAGGGCGCGGGTTAGTGTCAGCGTACGGGTTAGGATTAGGGGACGGGTGAGGGTCAGGCTTCGGGAAAGGGATAGGGTTAGGGTTCGGGCTAGGGTTAGGGTTAGGGGACGGGGAAGGTTTAGGGTCCAGGTGAGGGCACGACAACGCTTTATGGGGAGCGTACGTGTGAGGGCGCGGGTTAGTGTCAGCGTACGGGTTAGGATTAGGGGACGGGTGAGAGTCAGGCTTCGGGGAAGGGTTAGGGTTAGGGTTCGGGCTAGGGTTAGGGTTAGGGGACGGGGACGGTTTAGGGTCCAGGTGAGGGTACGACAACGCTTTATGGGAATCGTACGTGTGAGGTTGCGTGTTAGTGTCAGCGTACGGGTTAGGATTAGGGGACGGGTGAGGGTCAGGCTTCGGGGAAGTGTTAGGGTTAGGGTTCGGGCTAGGGTTAGGGTTAGGGGACGGGGACGGTTTAGGATCCAGGTGAGGGCACGACAACGCTTTAGGGGGAGCGTACGTGTGAGAGCGCGGGTTAGTGTCAGCGTACGGGTTAGGATTAGGGGACGGGTGAGGGTCAGGCTTCGGGGAAGGGTTAGCGTTAGGGTTCGGGCTAGGGTTAGGGTTAGGGGACGGGGACGGTTTAGGGTCCAGGTGAGGGCACGACAACGCTTTAGGGGGAGCGTACGTGTGAGGGCGCGGGTTAGTGTCAGCGTATGGGTTAGGATTAGGGGACGGGTGAGGTTCAGGCATCGGGGAAGGGTTAGGGTTAGGGTTCGGGCTAGGGTTAGGGTTAGGGGACGGGGACGGTTTAGGGTCCAGGTGAGGGTACGACAACGCTTTAGGGGGAGCGTACGTGTGAGGGCGCGGGTTAGTGTCAGCGTACGGGTTAGGATTAGGGGACGGGTGAGGGTCAGGCTTCGGGGAAGGGTTAGGGTTAGGGTTCGGGCTAGGGTTAGGGTTAGGGGACGGGGACGGTTTAGGGTCCAGGTGAGGGCACGACTACACTTTAAGGGGAGCGTACGTGTGAGGGCGCGGGTTAGTGTCAGCGTACGGGTTAGAATTAGGGTACGGGTGAGGGTCAGGCTTCGGGGAAGGGTTAGGGTTAGGGTTCGGGCTAGGGTTAGGGTTAGCGGACGGGGACGGTTTAGGGTCCAGGTGAGGGTACGACAACGGTTTAGGGGGAGCGTACGTGTGAGGGCGCGGGTTAGTGTCAGCGTACGGGTTAGAATTAGGGGACGGGTGAGGGTCAGGCTTCGGGGAAGGGTTAGGGTTAGGGTTCGGGCTAGGGTTAGGGTTAGGGGACGGGGAAGGTTTAGGGTCCAGGTGAGGGCACGACAACGCTTTCGGGGGAGCGTACGTGTGAGAGCGCGGGTTAGTGTCAGCGTACGGGTTAGGATTAGGGGACGGGTGAGGGTCAGGCTTCGGGGAAGGGTTAGGGTTAGGGTTCGGGCTAGGGTTAGGGTTAGGGGACGGGGACGGTTTAGGGTCCAGGTGAGGGCACGACAACGCTTTAGGGGGAGCGTACGTGTGAGGGCGCGGGTTAGTGTCAGCGTACGGGTTAGGATTAGGGGACGGGTGAGGGTCAGGCTTCGGGAAGGGTTAGGGTTAGGGTTCGGGCTAGGGTTAGGGTTAGGGGACTGGGACGGTTTAGGGTCCAGGTGAGGGTACGACAACGCTTTAGGGGGAGCGTACATGTGAGGGCGCGGGTTAGTGTCAGCGTACGGGTTAGGATTAGGGGACGGGTGAGGGTCAGGCTTCGGGGAAGGGTTAGGGTTAGGGTTCGGGCTAGGGTTAGGGTTAGGGGACGGGGACGGTTTATGGTCCAGGTGAGGGCACGACAACGCTTTAGGGGGAGCGTACGTGTGAGGGCGTGGATTAGTGTCAGCGTACGGGTTAGGATTAGGGGACGGGTGAGGGTCAGGCTTCGGGGAAGGGTTAGGGTTAGGGTTCGGGCTAGGGTTAGGGTTAGGGGACGGGGACGGTTTAGGGTCCAGGTGAGGGTACGACAACGCTTTAGGGGGAGCGTACGTGTGAGGGCGCGGGTTAGTGTCAGCGTACGGGTTAGTATTAGGGGACGGGTGAGGGTCAGGCTTCGGGGAAGGGTTAGGGTTAGGGTTCGGGCTAGGGTTAGGGTTAGGGGACGGGGACGGTTTAGGGTCCAGGTGAGGGAACGACAACGCTTTAGGGGGAGCGTACGTGTGACGGCGCGGGTTAGTGTCAGCGTACGGGTTAGGATTAGGGGACGGGTGAGGGTCAGGCTTCGGGGAACGGTTAGGGTTAGGGTTCGGGCTAGGGTTAGGGTTAGGGGACGGGGACGGTTTAGGGTCCAGGTGAGGGCACGACAACGCTTTAGGGGTAGCGTACGTGTGAGGGCGCGGGTTAGTGTCAGCGTACGGGTTAGGATTAGGGGACGGGTGAGGGTCAGGCTTCGGGAAAGGGATAGGGTTAGGGTTCGGGCTAGGGTTAGGGTTAGGGGACGGGGAAGGTTTAGGGTCCAGGTGAGGGCACGACAACGCTTTAGGGGTAGCGTACGTGTGACGGCGCGGGTTATTGTCAGCGTATGGGTTAGGATTAGGGGACGGGTGAGGGTCAGGCTTCGGGAAAGGGATAGGGTTAGGGTTCGGGCTAGGGTTAGGGTTAGGGGACGGGGAAGGTTTAGGGTCCAGGTGAGGGCACGACAACGCTTTATGGGGAGCGTACGTGTGAGGGCGCGGGTTAGTGTTAGCGTACGGGTTAGGATTAGGGTACGGGTGAGGGTCAGGCTTCGGGGAAGGGTTAGGGTTAGGGTTCGGGCTAGGGTTAGGGTTAGGGGACGGGGACGGTTTAGGGTCCAGGTGAGGGCACGACTACACTTTAGGGGGAGCGTACGTGTGAGGGCGCGGGTTAGTGTCAGCGTACGGGGTAGGATTAGGGTACGGGTGAGGGTCAGGCTTCGGGGAAGGGTTAGGGTTAGGGTTCGGGCTAGGGTTAGGGTTAGCGGACGGGGACGGTTTAGGGTCCAGGTGAGGGTACGACAACGCTTTAGGGGGAGCGTACGTGTGAGGGCGCGGGTTAGTGTCAGCGTACGGGTTAGAATTAGGGGACGGGTGAGGGTCAGGCTTCGGGGAAGGGTTAGGGTTAGGGTTCGGGCTAGGGTTAGGGTTAGGGGACGGGGAAGGTTTAGGGTCCAGGTGAGGGTACGACAACGCTTTCGGGGGAGCGTACGTGTGAGAGCGTGGGTTAGTGTCAGCGTACGGGTTAGGATTAGGGGACGGGTGAGGGTCAGGCTTCGGGGAAGGGTTAGGGTTAGGGTTCGGGCTAGGGTTAGGGTTAGGGGACGGGGACGGTTTAGGGTCCAGGTGAGGGCACGACAACGCTTTAGGGGGAGCGTACGTGTGAGGGCGTGGGTTAGTGTCAGCGTACGGGTTAGTATTAGGGGACGGGTGAGGGTCAGGCTTCGGGGAAGGGTTAGGGTTAGGGTTCGGGCTAGGGTTAGGGTTAGGGGACGGGGACGGTTTAGGGTCCAGGTGAGGGCACGACAACGCTTTAGGGGGAGCGTACGTGTGAGGGCGCGGGTTAGTGTCAGCGTACGGGTTAGGATTAGTGGACGGGTGAGGGTCAGGCTTCGGGGAAGGGTTAGGGTTAGGGTTCGGGCTAGGGTTAGGGTTAGGGGACGGGGACGGTTTAGGGTCCAGGTGAGGGTACGACAACGCTTTAGGGGGAGCGTACGTGTGAGGGCGCGGGTTAGTGTCAGCGTACGGGTTAGGATTAGGGGACGGGTGAGGGTCAGGCTTCGGGGAAGAGTTAGGGTTATGGTTCGGGCTAGGGTTAGGGTTAGGGGATGGGGACGGTTTATGGTCCAGGTGAGGGCACGACAACGCTTTAGGGGGAGCGTACGTGTGAGGGCGCGGGTTAGTGTCAGCGTACGGGTTAGGATTAGGGGACGGGTGAGGGTCAGGCTTCGGGGAAGGGTTAGGGTTAGGGTTCGGGCTAGGGTTAGGGTTAGGGGACGGGGACGGTTTAGGGTCCAGGTGAGGGCACGACAACGCTTTAGGGGGAGCGTACGTGTGAGGGCGCGGGTTAGTGTCAGCGTACGGGTTAGGATTAGGGGACGGGTGAGGGTCAGGCTTCGGGAAGTGTTAGGGTTAGGGTTCGGGCTAGGGTTAGGGTTAGGGGACGGGGACGGTTTAGGGTCCAGGTGAGGGTACGACAACGCTTTAGGGGGAGCGTACGTGTGAGGGCGCGGGTTAGTGTCAGCGTACGGGTTAGAATTAGGGGACGGGTGAGGGTCAGGCTTCGGGGAAGGGTTAGGGTTAGGGTTCGGGCTAGGGTTAGGGTTAGGGGACGGGGAAGGTTTAGGGTCCAGGTGAGGGTACGACAACGCTTTCGGGGGAGCGTACGTGTGAGAGCGCGGGTTAGTGTCAGCGTACGGGTTAGGATTAGGGGACGGGTGAGGGTCAGGCTTCGGGGAAGGGTTAGGGTTAGGGTTCGGGCTAGGGTTAGGGTTAGGGGACGGGGACGGTTTAGGATCCAGGTGAGGGCACGACAACGCTTTAGGGGGAGCGTACGTGTGAGGGCGCGGGTTAGTGTCAGCGTATGGGTTAGGATTAGGGGACGGATGAGGTTCAGGCATCGGGGAAGGGTTAGGGTTAGGGTTCGGGCTAGGGTTAGGGTTAGGGGACGGGGACGGTTTAGGGTCCAGGTGAGGGCACGACAACGCTTTAGGGGGAGCGTACGTGTGAGGGCGCGGGTTAGTGTCAGCGTACGGGTTAGGATTAGGGGACGGGTGAGGGTCAGGCTTTGGGGAAGGGTTAGGGTTAGGGTTCGGGCTAGGGTTAGGGTTAGGGGACGGGGACGGTTTAGGGTCCAGGTGAGGGCACAACAACGCCTTAGGGGGAGCGTACGTGTGAGGGCGCGGGTTAGTGTCAGCGTACGGGTTAGGATTAGGGGACGGGTGAGGGTCAGGCTTCGGGGAAGGGTTAGGGTTAGGGTTCGGGCTAGGGTTAGGGTTAGGGGACGGGGACGGTTTAGGGTCCAGGTGAGGGCACGACAACGCTTTAGGGGGAGCGTATGTGTGAGGGCGCGGGTTAGTGTCAGCGTACGGGTTAGGATTAGGGGACGGGTGAGGGTCAGGCTTCGGGGAAGGGTTAGGGTTAGGGTTCGGGCTAGGGTTAGGGTTAGGGGACGGGGACGGTTTAGGGTCCAGGTGAGGGCACGACAACGCTTTAGGGGGAGCGTACGTGTGAGGGCGCGGGTTAGTGTCAGCGTACGGGTTAGGATTAGGGGACGGGTGAGGGTCAGGCTTCGGGGAAGAGTTAGGGTTATGGTTCGGGCTAGGGTTAGGGTTAGGGGATGGGGACGGTTTATGGTCCAGGTGAGGGCACGACAACGCTTTAGGGGGAGCGTACGTGTGAGGGCGCGGGTTAGTGTCAGCGTACGGGTTAGGATTAGGGGACGGGTGAGGGTCAGGCTTCGGGGAAGGGTTAGGGTTAGGGTTCGGGCTAGGGTTAGGGTTAGGGGACGGGGACGGTTTAGGGTCCAGTTGAGGGTACGACAACGCTTTAGGGGGAGCGTACGTGTGAGGGCGCGTGGTAGTGTCAGCGTACGGTTTAGGATTAGGGGACGGGTGAGGGTCAGGCTTCGGGGAAGAGTTAGGGTTATGGTTCGGGCTAGGGTTAGGGTTAGGGGACGGGGACGGTTTATGGTCCAGGTGAGGGCACGACAACGCTTTAGGGGGAGTGTACGTGTGAGGGCGCGGGTTAGTGTCAGCGTACGGGTTAGGATTAGGGGACGGGTGAGGGTCAGGCTTCGGGGAAGGGTTAGGGTTAGGGTTCGGGCTAGGGTTAGGGTTAGGGGACGGGGACGGTTTAGGGTCCAGGTGAGGGCACGACTACACTTTAGGGGGAGCGTACGTGTGAGGGCGCGGGTTAGTGTCAGCGTACGGGTTAGGATTAGGGTACGGGTGAGGGTCAGGCTTCGGGGAAGGGTTAGGGTTAGGGTTCGGGCTAGGGTTAGGGTTAGCGGACGGGGACGGTTTAGGGTCCAGGTGAGGGCACGACAACGCCTTAGGGGGAGCGTACGTGTGAGGGCACGGGTTAGTGTCAGCGTACGGTTTAGAATTAGGGGACGGGTGAGGGTCAGGCTTCGGGGAAGGGTTAGGGTTAGGGTTCGGGCTAGGGTTAGGGTTAGGGGACGGGGAAGGTTTAGGGTCCAGGTGAGGGTACGACAACGCTTTCGGGGGAGCGTACGTGTGAGAGCGCGGGTTAGTGTCAGCGTACGGGTTAGGATTAGGGGACGGGTGAGGGTCAGGCTTCGGGGAAGGGTTAGGGTTAGGGGACGGGGACGGTTTAGGGTCCAGGTGAGGGCACGACAACGCTTTAGGGGGAGCGTACGTGTGAGGGCGCGGGTTAGTGTCAGCGTACGGGTTAGGATTAGGGGACGGGTGAGGGTCAGGCTTCGGTGAAGGGTTAGGGTTAGGGTTCGGGCTAGTGTTAGGGTTAGGGGACGGGGACCGTTTAGCGTCCAGGTGAGGGCCCGACAACGCTTTAGAGGGAGCGTACGTGTGAGGGCGTGGGTTAGTGTCAGCGTACGGGTTAGGATTAGGGGACGGGTGAGGGTCAGGCTTCGGGGAAGGGTTAGGGTTTGGGTTCGGGCTAGGGTTAGGGTTAGGGGACGGGGACGGTTTAGGGTCCAGGTGAGGGTACGACAACGCTTTAGGGGGAGCGTACGTGTGAGGGCGCGGGTTAGTGTCAGCGTACGGGTTAGGATTAGGGGACGGGTGATGGTCAGGAATCGGGGAAGGGTTAGGGTTAGGGTTTGGGCTAGGGTTAGGGTTAGGGGACGGGGACGGTTTAAGGTCCAGGTGAGGGCACGACAACGCTTTAGGGGGAGCGTACGTGTGAGGGCGCGGGTTAGTGTCAGCGTACGGGTTAGGATTAGGGGACGGGTGAGGGTCAGGCTTCGAGGAAGGGTTAGGGTTAGGGTTCGGGCTAGGGTTAGGGTTAGGGGACGGGGACGGTTTAGGGTCCAGGTGAGGGTACGACAACGCTTCAGGGGGAGCGTACGTGTGAGGACGCGGGTTAGTGTCAGCGTTCGGGTTAGGATTAGGGGACGGGTGAGGGTCAGGCTTCGGGAAAGGGTTAGGGTTATGGTTCGGGCTAGGGTTAGGGTTAGGGGACGGGGACGGTTTAGGGTCCAGGTGAGGGTACGACAACGCTTTAGGGGGAGCGTACGTGTGAGGGCGCGGGTTAGTGTCAGCGTACGGGTTAGGATTAGGGGACGGGTGAGGGTCAGGCTTCGGGAAAGGGATAGGGTTAGGGTTCGGGCTAGGGTTAGGGTTAGGGGACGGGGAAGGTTTAGGGTCCAGGTGAGGGCACGACAACGCTTTATGGGGAGCGTACGTGTGAGGGCGCGGGTTAGTGTCAGCGTACGGGTTAGGATTAGGGGACGGGTGAGAGTCAGGCTTCGGGGAAGGGTTAGGGTTAGGGTTCGGGCTAGGGTTAGGGTTAGGGGACGGGGACGGTTTAGGGTCCAGGTGAGGGTACGACAACGCTTTATGGGAATCGTACGTGTGAGGTTGCGTGTTAGTGTCAGCGTACGGGTTAGGATTAGGGGACGGGTGAGGGTCAGGCTTCGGGGAAGTGTTAGGGTTAGGGTTCGGGCTAGGGTTAGGGTTAGGGGACGGGGACGGTTTAGGATCCAGGTGAGGGCACGACAACGCTTTAGGGGGAGCGTACGTGTGAGGGCGCGGGTTAGTGTCAGCGTACGGGTTAGGATTAGGGGACGGGTGAGGGTCAGGCTTCGGGAAGGGTTAGGGTTAGGGTTCGGGCTAGGGTTAGGGTTAGGGGACGGGGACGGTTTAGGGTCCAGGTGAGGGTACGACAACGCTTTAGGGGGAGCGTACGTGTGAGGGCGCGGGTTAGTGTCAGCGTACGGGTTAGAATTAGGGGACGGGTGAGGGTCAGGCTTCGGGGAAGGGTTAGGGTTAGGGTTCGGGCTAGGGTTAGGGTTAGGGGACGGGGAAGGTTTAGGGTCCAGGTGAGGGTACGACAACGCTTTCGGGGGAGCGTACGTGTGAGAGCGCGGGTTAGTGTCAGCGTACGGGTTAGGATTAGGGGACGGGTGAGGGTCAGGCTTCGGGGAAGGGTTAGGGTTAGGGTTCGGGCTAGGGTTAGGGTTAGGGGACGGGGACGGTTTAGGATCCAGGTGAGGGCACGACAACGCTTTATGGGGAGCGTACGTGTGAGGGCGCGGGTTAGTGTCAGCGTATGGGTTAGGATTAGGGGACGGATGAGGTTCAGGCATCGGGGAAGGGTTAGGGTTAGGGTTCGGGCTAGGGTTAGGGTTAGGGGACGGGGACGGTTTAGGGTCCAGGTGAGGGCACGACAACGCTTTAGGGGGAGCGTACGTGTGAGGGCGCGGGTTAGTGTCAGCGTACGGGTTAGGATTAGGGGACGGGTGAGGGTCAGGCTTTGGGGAAGGGTTAGGGTTAGGGTTCGGGCTAGGGTTAGGGTTAGGGGACGGGGACGGTTTAGGGTCCAGGTGAGGGCACGACAACGCCTTAGGGGGAGCGTACGTGTGAGGGCGCGGGTTAGTGTCAGCGTACGGGTTAGGATTAGGGGACGGGTGAGGGTCAGGCTTCGGGGAAGGGTTAGGGTTATGGTTCGGGCTAGGGTTAGGGTTAGGGGACGGGGACGGTTTAGGGTCCAGGTGAGGGCACGACAACGCTTTAGGGGGAGCGTACGTGTGAGGGCGCGGGTTAGTGTCAGCGTACGGGTTAGGATTAGGGGACGGGTGAGGGTCAGGCTTCGGGGAAGGGTTAGGGTTAGGGTTCGGGCTAGGGTTAGGGTTAGGGGACGGGGACGGTTTAGGGTCCAGGTGAGGGCACGACAACGCTTTAGGGGGAGCGTACGTGTGAGGGCGCGGGTTAGTGTCAGCGTACGGGTTAGGATTAGGGGACGGGTGAGGGTCAGGCTTCGGGGAAGAGTTAGGGTTATGGTTCGGGCTAGGGTTAGGGTTAGGGGATGGGGACGGTTTATGGTCCAGGTGAGGGCACGACAACGCTTTAGGGGGAGCGTACGTGTGAGGGCGCGGGTTAGTGTCAGCGTACGGGTTAGGATTAGGGGACGGGTGAGGGTCAGGCTTCGGGGAAGGGTTAGGGTTAGGGTTCGGGTTACGGTTAGGGGACGGGGACGGTTTAGGGTCCAGGTGAGGGTACGACAACGCTTTAGGGGGAGCGTACGTGTGAGGGCGCGGGTTAGTGTCAGCGTACGGGTTACGATTAGGGGACGGGTGAGGGTTAGGCTTCGGGGAAGGGTTAGGGTTAGGGTTCGGGCTAGGGTTAGGGTTAGGGGACAGGGACGGTTTAGGGTCCAGGTGAGGGCACGACAACGCTTTAGGGGGAGCGTACGTGTGAGGGCGCGGGTTAGTGTCAGCGTACGGGTTAGGATTAGGGGACGGGTGAGCGTCAGGCTTCGGGGAAGGGTTAGGGTTAGGTTTCGGGCTAGGGTTAGGGGACGGGGACGGTTTAGGGTCCAGGTGAGGGCACGACAACGCTTTAGGGGGAGCGTACGTGTGAGGGCGCGGGTTAGTGTCAGCGTACGGGTTAGGATTAGGGGACGGGTGAGGGTCAGGCTTCGGGGAAGGGTTAGGGTTAGGGTTCGGGCTAGGGTTAGGGTTAGGGGACGGGGACGGTTTAGGGTCCAGGTGAGGGCACGACAACGCCTTAGGGGGAGCGTACGTGTGAGGGCGTGGGTTAGTGTCAGCGTACGGGTTAGGATTAGGGGACGGGTGAGGGTCAGGCTTCGGGGAAGGGTTAGGGTTAGGGTTCGGGCTAGGGTTAGGGTTAGGGGACGGGGACGGTTTAGGTTCCAGGTGAGGGCACGACAACGCTTTAGGGGGAGCGTACGTATGAGGGCGCGGGTTAGTGTCAGCGTACGGGTTAGTATTAGGGGACGGGTGAGGGTCAGGCTTCGGGGAAGGGTTAGGGTTAGGGTTCGGGCTAGGTTTAGGGTTAGGGGACGGGGACGGTTTAGGGTCCAGGTGAGGGCACGACAACACTTTAGGGGGAGCGTACGTGTGAGGGCGCGGGTTAGTGTCAGCGTACGGGTTAGGATTAGGGGACGGGTGAGGGTCAGGCTTCGGGGAAGGGTTAGGGTTAGGGTTCGGGCTAGGGTTAGGGTTAGGGGACGGGGACGGTTTAGGGTCCAGTTGAGGGTACGACAACGCTTTAGGGGGAGCGTACGTGTGAGGGCGCGTGGTAGTGTCAGCGTACGGTTTAGGATTAGGGGACGGGTGAGGGTCAGGCTTCGGGGAAGAGTTAGGGTTATGGTTCGGGCTAGGGTTAGGGTTAGGGGACGGGGACGGTTTATGGTCCAGGTGAGGGCACGACAACGCTTTAGGGGGAGTGTACGTGTGAGGGCGCGGGTTAGTGTCAGCGTACGGGTTAGGATTAGGGGACGGGTGAGGGTCAGGCTTCGGGGAAGGGTTAGGGTTAGGGTTCGGGCTAGGGTTAGGGTTAGGGGACGGGGACGGTTTAGGGTCCAGGTGAGGGCACGACTACACTTTAGGGGGAGCGTACGTGTGAGGGCGCGGGTTAGTGTCAGCGTACGGGTTAGGATTAGGGTACGGGTGAGGGTCAGGCTTCGGGGAAGGGTTAGGGTTAGGGTTCGGGCTAGGGTTAGGGTTAGCGGACGGGGACGGTTTAGGGTCCAGGTGAGGGCACGACAACGCCTTAGGGGGAGCGTACGTGTGAGGGCACGGGTTAGTGTCAGCGTACGGTTTAGAATTAGGGGACGGGTGAGGGTCAGGCTTCGGGGAAGGGTTAGGGTTAGGGTTCGGGCTAGGGTTAGGGTTAGGGGACGGGGAAGGTTTAGGGTCCAGGTGAGGGTACGACAACGCTTTCGGGGGAGCGTACGTGTGAGAGCGCGGGTTAGTGTCAGCGTACGGGTTAGGATTGGGGACGGGTGAGGGTCAGGCTTCGGGGAAGGGTTAGGGTTAGGGGACGGGGACGGTTTAGGGTCCAGGTGAGGGCACGACAACGCTTTATGGGGAGCGTACGTGTGAGGGCGCGGGTTAGTGTCAGCGTACGGGTTAGGATTAGGGGACGGGTGAGGGTCAGGCTTCGGTGAAGGGTTAGGGTTAGGGTTCGGGCTAGTGTTAGGGTTAGGGGACGGGGACCGTTTAGCGTCCAGGTGAGGGCCCGACAACGCTTTAGAGGGAGCGTACGTGTGAGGGCGTGGGTTAGTGTCAGCGTACGGGTTAGGATTAGGGGACGGGTGAGGGTCAGGCTTCGGGGAAGGGTTAGGGTTTGGGTTCGGGCTAGGGTTAGGGTTAGGGGACGGGGACGGTTTAGGGTCCAGGTGAGGGTACGACAACGCTTTAGGGGGAGCGTACGTGTGAGGGCGCGGGTTAGTGTCAGCGTACGGGTTAGGATTAGGGGACGGGTGATGGTCAGGAATCGGGGAAGGGTTAGGGTTAGGGTTTGGGCTAGGGTTAGGGTTAGGGGACGGGGACGGTTTAAGGTCCAGGTGAGGGCACGACAACGCTTTAGGGGGAGCGTACGTGTGAGGGCGCGGGTTAGTGTCAGCGTACGGGTTAGGATTAGGGGACGGGTGAGGGTCAGGCTTCGAGGAAGGGTTAGGGTTAGGGTTCGGGCTAGGGTTAGGGTTAGGGGACGGGGACGGTTTAGGGTCCAGGTGAGGGTACGACAACGCTTCAGGGGGAGCGTACGTGTGAGGACGCGGGTTAGTGTCAGCGTTCGGGTTAGGATTAGGGGACGGGTGAGGGTCAGGCTTCGGGAAAGGGTTAGGGTTATGGTTCGGGCTAGGGTTAGGGTTAGGGGACGGGGACGGTTTAGGGTCCAGGTGAGGGTACGACAACGCTTTAGGGGGAGCGTACGTGTGAGGGCGCGGGTTAGTGTCAGCGTACGGGTTAGGATTAGGGGACGGGTGAGGGTCAGGCTTCGGGAAAGGGATAGGGTTAGGGTTCGGGCTAGGGTTAGGGTTAGGGGACGGGGAAGGTTTAGGGTCCAGGTGAGGGCACGACAACGCTTTATGGGGAGCGTACGTGTGAGGGCGCGGGTTAGTGTCAGCGTACGGGTTAGGATTAGGGGACGGGTGAGAGTCAGGCTTCGGGGAAGGGTTAGGGTTAGGGTTCGGGCTAGGGTTAGGGTTAGGGGACGGGGACGGTTTAGGGTCCAGGTGAGGGTACGACAACGCTTTATGGGAATCGTACGTGTGAGGTTGCGTGTTAGTGTCAGCGTACGGGTTAGGATTAGGGGACGGGTGAGGGTCAGGCTTCGGGGAAGTGTTAGGGTTAGGGTTCGGGCTAGGGTTAGGGTTAGGGGACGGGGACGGTTTAGGATCCAGGTGAGGGCACGACAACGCTTTAGGGGGAGCGTACGTGTGAGGGCGTGGGTTAGTGTCAGCGTACGGGTTAGGATTAGGGGACGGGTGAGGGTCAGGCTTCGGGGAAGGGTTAGCGTTAGGGTTCGGGCTAGGGTTAGGGTTAGGGGACGGGGACGGTTTAGGGTCCAGGTGAGGGCACGACAACGCTTTAGGGGGAGCGTACGTGTGAGGGCGCGGGTTAGTGTCAGCGTATGGGTTAGGATTAGGGGACGGGTGAGGTTCAGGCATCGGGGAAGGGTTAGGGTTAGGGTTCGGGCTAGGGTTAGGGTTAGGGGACGGGGACGGTTTAGGGTCCAGGTGAGGGTACGACAACGCTTTAGGGGGAGCGTACGTGTGAGGGCGCGGGTTAGTGTCAGCGTACGGGTTAGGATTAGGGGACGGGTGAGGGTCAGGCTTCGGGGAAGGGTTAGGGTTAGGGTTCGGGCTAGGGTTAGGGTTAGGGGACGGGGACGGTTTAGGGTCCAGGTGAGGGCACGACTACACTTTAAGGGGAGCGTACGTGTGAGGGCGCGGGTTAGTGTCAGCGTACGGGTTAGAATTAGGGTACGGGTGAGGGTCAGGCTTCGGGGAAGGGTTAGGGTTAGGGTTCGGGCTAGGGTTAGGGTTAGCGGACGGGGACGGTTTAGGGTCCAGGTGAGGGTACGACAACGGTTTAGGGGGAGCGTACGTGTGAGGGCGCGGGTTAGTGTCAGCGTACGGGTTAGAATTAGGGGACGGGTGAGGGTCAGGCTTCGGGGAAGGGTTAGGGTTAGGGTTCGGGCTAGGGTTAGGGTTAGGGGATGGGGAAGGTTTAGGGTCCAGGTGAGGGCACGACAACGCTTTCGGGGGAGCGTACGTGTGAGAGCGCGGGTTAGTGTCAGCGTACGGGTTAGGATTAGGGGACGGGTGAGGGTCAGGCTTCGGGGAAGGGTTAGGGTTAGGGTTTGGGCTAGGGTTAGGGTTAGGGGACGGGGACGGTTTAGGGTCCAGGTGAGGGCACGACAACGCTTTAGGGGGAGCGTACGTGTGAGGGCGCGGGTTAGTGTCAGCGTACGGGTTAGGATTAGGGGACGGGTGAGGGTCAGGCTTCGGGAAGGGTTAGGGTTAGGGTTCGGGCTAGGGTTAGGGTTAGGGGACTGGGACGGTTTAGGGTCCAGGTGAGGGTACGACAACGCTTTAGGGGGAGCGTACATGTGAGGGCGCGGGTTAGTGTCAGCGTACGGGTTAGGATTAGGGGACGGGTGAGGGTCAGGCTTCGGGGAAGGGTTAGGGTTAGGGTTCGGGCTAGGGTTAGGGTTAGGGGACGGGGACGGTTTATGGTCCAGGTGAGGGCACGACAACGCTTTAGGGGGAGCGTACGTGTGAGGGCGTGGATTAGTGTCAGCGTACGGGTTAGGATTAGGGGACGGGTGAGGGTCAGGCTTCGGGGAAGGGTTAGGGTTAGGGTTCGGGCTAGGGTTAGGGTTAGGGGACGGGGACGGTTTAGGGTCCAGGTGAGGGTACGACAACGCTTTAGGGGGAGCGTACGTGTGAGGGCGCGGGTTAGTGTCAGCGTACGGGTTAGTATTAGGGTACGGGTGAGGGTCAGGCTTCGGGGAAGGGTTAGGGTTAGGGTTCGGGCTAGGGTTAGGGTTAGGGGACGGGGACGGTTTAGGGTCCAGGTGAGGGAACGACAACGCTTTAGGGGGAGCGTACGTGTGACGGCGCGGGTTAGTGTCAGCGTACGGGTTAGGATTAGGGGACGGGTGAGGGTCAGGCTTCGGGGAACGGTTAGGGTTAGGGTTCGGGCTAGGGTTAGGGTTAGGGGACGGGGACGGTTTAGGGTCCAGGTGAGGGCACGACAACGCTTTAGGGGTAGCGTACGTGTGAGGGCGCGGGTTAGTGTCAGCGTACGGGTTAGGATTAGGGGACGGGTGAGGGTCAGGCTTCGGGAAAGGGATAGGGTTAGGGTTCGGGCTAGGGTTAGGGTTAGGGGACGGGGAAGGTTTAGGGTCCAGGTGAGGGCACGACAACGCTTTAGGGGTAGCGTACGTGTGACGGCGCGGGTTATTGTCAGCGTTTGGGTTAGGATTAGGGGACGGGTGAGGGTCAGGCTTCGGGAAAGGGATAGGGTTAGGGTTCGGGCTAGGGTTAGGGTTAGGGGACGGGGAAGGTTTAGGGTCCAGGTGAGGGCACGACTACACTTTAGGGGGAGCGTACGTGTGAGGGCGCGGGTTAGTGTCAGCGTACGGGTTAGGATTAGGGTACGGGTGAGGGTCAGGCTTCGGGGAAGGGTTAGGGTTAGGGTTCGGGCTAGGGTTAGGGTTAGCGGACGGGGACGGTTTAGGGTCCAGGTGAGGGTACGACAACGCTTTAGGGGGAGCGTACGTGTGAGGGCGCGGGTTAGTGTCAGCGTACGGGTTAGAATTAGGGGACGGGTGAGGGTCAGGCTTCGGGGAAGGGTTAGGGTTAGGGTTCGGGCTAGGGTTAGGGTTAGGGGACGGGGAAGGTTTAGGGTCCAGGTGAGGGTACGACAACGCTTTCGGGGGAGCGTACGTGTCAGAGCGTGGGTTAGTGTCAGCGTACGGGTTAGGATTAGGGGACGGGTGAGGGTCAGGCTTCGGGGAAGGGTTAGGGTTAGGGTTCGGGCTAGGGTTAGGGTTAGGGGACGGGGACGGTTTAGGGTCCAGGTGAGGGCACGACAACGCTTTAGGGGGAGCGTACGTGTGAGGGCGCGGGTTAGTGTCAGCGTACGGGTTAGTATTAGGGGACGGGTGAGGGTCAGGCTTCGGGGAAGGGTTAGGGTTAGGGTTCGGGCTAGGGTTAGGGTTAGGGGACGGGGACGGTTTAGGGTCCAGGTGAGGGCACGACAACGCTTTAGGGGGAGCGTACGTGTGAGGGCGCGGGTTAGTGTCAGCGTACGGGTTAGGATTAGTGGACGGGTGAGGGTCAGGCTTCGGGGAAGGGTTAGGGTTAGGGTTCGGGCTAGGGTTAGGGTTAGGGGACGGGGACGGTTTAGGGTCCAGGTGAGGGTACGACAACGCTTTCGGGGGAGCGTACGTGTGAGAGCGCCGGTTAGTGTCAGCGTACGGGTTAGGATTAGGGGACGGGTGAGGGTCAGGCTTCGGGGAAGGGTTAGGGTTAGGGTTCGGGCTAGGGTTAGGGTTAGGGGACGGGGACGGTTTAGGATCCAGGTGAGGGCACGACAACGCTTTAGGGGGAGCGTACGTGTGAGGGCGCGGGTTAGTGTCAGCGTATGGGTTAGGATTAGGGGACGGATGAGGTTCAGGCATCGGGGAAGGGTTAGGGTTAGGGTTCGGGCTAGGGTTAGGGTTAGGGGACGGGGACGGTTTAGGGTCCAGGTGAGGGCACGACAACGCTTTAGGGGGAGCGTACGTGTGAGGGCGCGGGTTAGTGTCAGCGTACGGGTTAGGATTAGGGGACGGGTGAGGGTCAGGCTTTGGGGAAGGGTTAGGGTTAGGGTTCGGGCTAGGGTTAGGGTTAGGGGACGGGGACGGTTTAGGGTCCAGGTGAGGGCACGACAACGCCTTAGGGGGAGCGTACGTGTGAGGGCGCGGGTTAGTGTCAGCGTACGGGTTAGGATTAGGGGACGGGTGAGGGTCAGGCTTCGGGGAAGGGTTAGGGTTATGGTTCGGGCTAGGGTTAGGGTTAGGGGACGGGGACGGTTTAGGGTCCAGGTGAGGGCACGACAACGCTTTAGGGGGAGCGTACGTGTGAGGGCGCGGGTTAGTGTCAGCGTACGGGTTAGGATTAGGGGACGGGTGAGGGTCAGGCTTCGGGGAAGGGTTAGGGTTAGGGTTCGGGCTAGGGTTAGGGTTAGGGGACGGGGACGGTTTAGGGTCCAGGTGAGGGCACGACAACGCTTTAGGGGGAGCGTACGTGTGAGGGCGCGGGTTAGTGTCAGCGTACGGGTTAGGATTAGGGGACGGGTGAGGGTCAGGCTTCGGGGAAGAGTTAGGGTTATGGTTCGGGCTAGGGTTAGGGTTAGGGGATGGGGACGGTTTATGGTCCAGGTGAGGGCACGACAACGCTTTAGGGGGAGCGTACGTGTGAGGGCGCGGGTTAGTGTCAGCGTACGGGTTAGGATTAGGGGACGGGTGAGGGTCAGGCTTCGGGGAAGGGTTAGGGTTAGGGTTCGGGTTAGGGTTAGGGGACGGGGACGGTTTAGGGTCCAGGTGAGGGTACGACAACGCTTTAGGGGGAGCGTACGTGTGAGGGCGCGTGGTAGTGTCAGCGTACGGTTTAGGATTAGGGGACGGGTGAGGGTCAGGCTTCGGGGAAGAGTTAGGGTTATGGTTCGGGCTAGGGTTAGGGTTAGGGGACGGGGACGGTTTATGGTCCAGGTGAGGGCACGACAACGCTTTAGGGGGAGTGTACGTGTGAGGGCGCGGGTTAGTGTCAGCGTACGGGTTAGGATTAGGGGACGGGTGAGGGTCAGGCTTCGGGGAAGGGTTAGGGTTAGGGTTCGGGCTAGGGTTAGGGTTAGGGGACGGGGACGGTTTAGGGTCCAGGTGAGGGCACGACTACACTTTAGGGGGAGCGTACGTGTGAGGGCGCGGGTTAGTGTCAGCGTACGGGTTAGGATTAGGGTACGGGTGAGGGTCAGGCTTCGGGGAAGGGTTAGGGTTAGGGTTCGGGCTAGGGTTAGGGTTAGCGGACGGGGACGGTTTAGGGTCCAGGTGAGGGCACGACAACGCCTTAGGGGGAGCGTACGTGTGAGGGCACGGGTTAGTGTCAGCGTACGGTTTAGAATTAGGGGACGGGTGAGGGTCAGGCTTCGGGGAAGGGTTAGGGTTAGGGTTCGGGCTAGGGTTAGGGTTAGGGGACGGGGAATGTTTAGGGTCCAGGTGAGGGTACGACAACGCTTTCGGGGGAGCGTACGTGTGAGAGCGCGGGTTAGTGTCAGCGTACGGGTTAGGATTAGGGGACGGGTGAGGGTCAGGCTTCGGGGAAGGGTTAGGGTTAGGGGACGGGGACGGTTTAGGGTCCAGGTGAGGGCACGACAACGCTTTAGGGGGAGCGTACGTGTGAGGGCGCGGGTTAGTGTCAGCGTACGGGTTAGGATTAGGGGACGGGTGAGGGTCAGGCTTCGGTGAAGGGTTAGGGTTAGGGTTCGGGCTAGTGTTAGGGTTAGGGGACGGGGACCGTTTAGCGTCCAGGTGAGGGCCCGACAACGCTTTAGAGGGAGCGTACGTGTGAGGGCGTGGGTTAGTGTCAGCGTACGGGTTAGGATTAGGGGACGGGTGAGGGTCAGGCTTCGGGGAAGGGTTAGGGTTTGGGTTCGGGCTAGGGTTAGGGTTAGGGGACGGGGACGGTTTAGGGTCCAGGTGAGGGTACGACAACGCTTTAGGGGGAGCGTACGTGTGAGGGCGCGGGTTAGTGTCAGCGTACGGGTTAGGATTAGGGGACGGGTGATGGTCAGGAATCGGGGAAGGGTTAGGGTTAGGGTTTGGGCTAGGGTTAGGGTTAGGGGACGGGGACGGTTTAAGGTCCAGGTGAGGGCACGACAACGCTTTAGGGGGAGCGTACGTGTGAGGGCGCGGGTTAGTGTCAGCGTACGGGTTAGGATTAGGGGACGGGTGAGGGTCAGGCTTCGAGGAAGGGTTAGGGTTAGGGTTCGGGCTAGGGTTAGGGTTAGGGGACGGGGACGGTTTAGGGTCCAGGTGAGGGTACGACAACGCTTCAGGGGGAGCGTACGTGTGAGGACGCGGGTTAGTGTCAGCGTTCGGGTTAGGATTAGGGGACGGGTGAGGGTCAGGCTTCGGGAAAGGGTTAGGGTTATGGTTCGGGCTAGGGTTAGGGTTAGGGGACGGGGACGGTTTAGGGTCCAGGTGAGGGTACGACAACGCTTTAGGGGGAGCGTACGTGTGAGGGTGCGGGTTAGTGTCAGCGTACGGGTTAGGATTAGGGGACGGGTGAGGGTCAGGCTTCGGGAAAGGGATAGGGTTAGGGTTCGGGCTAGGGTTAGGGTTAGGGGACGGGGAAGGTTTAGGGTCCAGGTGAGGGCACGACAACGCTTTATGGGGAGCGTACGTGTGAGGGCGCGGGTTAGTGTCAGCGTACGGGTTAGGATTAGGGGACGGGTGAGAGTCAGGCTTCGGGGAAGGGTTAGGGTTAGGGTTCGGGCTAGGGTTAGGGTTAGGGGACGGGGACGGTTTAGGGTCCAGGTGAGGGTACGACAACGCTTTATGGGAATCGTACGTGTGAGGTTGCGTGTTAGTGTCAGCGTACGGGTTAGGATTAGGGGACGGGTGAGGGTCAGGCTTCGGGGAAGTGTTAGGGTTAGGGTTCGGGCTAGGGTTAGGGTTAGGGGACGGGGACGGTTTAGGATCCAGGTGAGGGCACGACAACGCTTTAGGGGGAGCGTACGTGTGAGGGCGCGGGTTAGTGTCAGCGTACGGGTTAGGATTAGGGGACGGGTGAGGGTCAGGCTTCGGGGAAGGGTTAGCGTTAGGGTTCGGGCTAGGGTTAGGGTTAGGGGACGGGGACGGTTTAGGGTCCAGGTGAGGGCACGACAACGCTTTAGGGGGAGCGTACGTGTGAGGGCGCGGGTTAGTGTCAGCGTATGGGTTAGGATTAGGGGACGGGTGAGGTTCAGGCATCGGGGAAGGGTTAGGGTTAGGGTTCGGGCTAGGGTTAGGGTTAGGGGACGGGGACGGTTTAGGGTCCAGGTGAGGGTACGACAACGCTTTAGGGGGAGCGTACGTGTGAGGGCGCGGGTTAGTGTCAGCGTACGGGTTAGGATTAGGGGACGGGTGAGGGTCAGGCTTCGGGGAAGGGTTAGGGTTAGGGTTCGGGCTAGGGTTAGGGTTAGGGGACGGGGACGGTTTAGGGTCCAGGTGAGGGCACGACTACACTTTAAGGGGAGCGTACGTGTGAGGGCGCGGGTTAGTGTCAGCGTACGGGTTAGAATTAGGGTACGGGTGAGGGTCAGGCTTCGGGGAAGGGTTAGGGTTAGGGTTCGGGCTAGGGTTAGGGTTAGGGGACGGGGAAGGTTTAGGGTCCAGGTGAGGGCACGACAACGCTTTCGGGGGAGCGTACGTGTGAGAGCGCGGGTTAGTGTCAGCGTACGGGTTAGGATTAGGGGACGGGTGAGGGTCAGGCTTCGGGGAAGGGTTAGGGTTAGGGTTTGGGCTAGGGTTAGGGTTAGGGGACGGGGACGGTTTAGGGTCCAGGTGAGGGCACGACAACGCTTTAGGGGGAGCGTACGTGTGAGGGCGCGGGTTAGTGTCAGCGTACGGGTTAGGATTAGGGGACGGGTGAGGGTCAGGCTTCGGGAAGGGTTAGGGTTAGGGTTCGGGCTAGGGTTAGGGTTAGGGGACTGGGACGGTTTAGGGTCCAGGTGAGGGTACGACAACGCTTTAGGGGGAGCGTACATGTGAGGGCGCGGGTTAGTGTCAGCGTACGGGTTAGGATTAGGGGACGGGTGAGGGTCAGGCTTCGGGGAAGGGTTAGGGTTAGGGTTCGGGCTAGGGTTAGGGTTAGGGGACGGGGACGGTTTATGGTCCAGGTGAGGGCACGACAACGCTTTAGGGGGAGCGTACGTGTGAGGGCGTGGATTAGTGTCAGCGTACGGGTTAGGATTAGGGGACGGGTGAGGGTCAGGCTTCGGGGAAGGGTTAGGGTTAGGGTTCGGGCTAGGGTTAGGGTTAGGGGACGGGGACGGTTTAGGGTCCAGGTGAGGGTACGACAACGCTTTAGGGGGAGCGTACGTGTGAGGGCGCGGGTTAGTGTCAGCGTACGGGTTAGTATTAGGGTACGGGTGAGGGTCAGGCTTCGGGGAAGGGTTAGGGTTAGGGTTCGGGCTAGGGTTAGGGTTAGGGGACGGGGACGGTTTAGGGTCCAGGTGAGGGAACGACAACGCTTTAGGGGGAGCGTACGTGTGACGGCGCGGGTTAGTGTCAGCGTACGGGTTAGGATTAGGGGACGGGTGAGGGTCAGGCTTCGGGGAACGGTTAGGGTTAGGGTTCGGGCTAGGGTTAGGGTTAGGGGACGGGGACGGTTTAGGGTCCAGGTGAGGGCACGACAACGCTTTAGGGGTAGCGTACGTGTGAGGGCGCGGGTTAGTGTCAGCGTACGGGTTAGGATTAGGGGACGGGTGAGGGTCAGGCTTCGGGAAAGGGATAGGGTTAGGGTTCGGGCTAGGGTTAGGGTTAGGGGACGGGGAAGGTTTAGGGTCCAGGTGAGGGCACGACAACGCTTTAGGGGTAGCGTACGTGTGACGGCGCGGGTTATTGTCAGCGTTTGGGTTAGGATTAGGGGACGGGTGAGGGTCAGGCTTCGGGAAAGGGATAGGGTTAGGGTTCGGGCTAGGGTTAGGGTTAGGGGACGGGGAAGGTTTAGGGTCCAGGTGAGGGCACGACAACGCTTTATGGGGAGCGTACGTGTGAGGGCGCGGGTTAGTGTTAGCGTACGGGTTAGGATTAGGGTACGGGTGAGGGTCAGGCTTCGGGGAAGGGTTAGGGTTAGGGTTCGGGCTAGGGTTAGGGTTAGGGGACGGGGACGGTTTAGGGTCCAGGTGAGGGCACGACTACACTTTAGGGGGAGCGTACGTGTGAGGGCGCGGGTTAGTGTCAGCGTACGGGTTAGGATTAGGGTACGGGTGAGGGTCAGGCTTCGGGGAAGGGTTAGGGTTAGGGTTCGGGCTAGGGTTAGGGTTAGCGGACGGGGACGGTTTAGGGTCCAGGTGAGGGTACGACAACGCTTTAGGGGGAGCGTACGTGTGAGGGCGCGGGTTAGTGTCAGCGTACGGGTTAGAATTAGGGGACGGGTGAGGGTCAGGCTTCGGGGAAGGGTTAGGGTTAGGGTTCGGGCTAGGGTTAGGGTTAGGGGACGGGGAAGGTTTAGGGTCCAGGTGAGGGTACGACAACGCTTTCGGGGGAGCGTACGTGTGAGAGCGTGGGTTAGTGTCAGCGTACGGGTTAGGATTAGGGGACGGGTGAGGGTCAGGCTTCGGGGAAGGGTTAGGGTTAGGGTTCGGGCTAGGGTTAGGGTTAGGGGACGGGGACGGTTTAGGGTCCAGGTGAGGGCACGACAACGCTTTAGGGGGAGCGTACGTGTGAGGGCGCGGGTTAGTGTCAGCGTACGGGTTAGTATTAGGGGACGGGTGAGGGTCAGGCTTCGGGGAAGGGTTAGGGTTAGGGTTCGGGCTAGGGTTAGGGTTAGGGGACGGGGACGGTTTAGGGTCCAGGTGAGGGCACGACAACGCTTTAGGGGGAGCGTACGTGTGAGGGCGCGGGTTAGTGTCAGCGTACGGGTTAGGATTAGTGGACGGGTGAGGGTCAGGCTTCGGGGAAGGGTTAGGGTTAGGGTTCGGGCTAGGGTTAGGGTTAGGTGACGGGGACGGTTTAGGGTCCAGGTGAGGGTACGACAACGCTTTAGGGGGAGCGTACGTGTGAGGGCGCGGGTTAGTGTCAGCGTACGGGTTAGGATTAGGGGACGGGTGAGGGTCAGGCTTCGGGGAAGAGTTAGGGTTATGGTTCGGGCTAGGGTTAGGGTTAGGGGATGGGGACGGTTTATGGTCCAGGTGAGGGCACGACAACGCTTTAGGGGGAGCGTACGTGTGAGGGCGCGGGTTAGTGTCAGCGTACGGGTTAGGATTAGGGGACGGGTGAGGGTCAGGCTTCGGGGAAGGGTTAGGGTTAGGGTTCGGGCTAGGGTTAGGGTTAGGGGACGGGGACGGTTTAGGGTCCAGGTGAGGGCACGACAACGCTTTAGGGGGAGCGTACGTGTGAGGGCGCGGGTTAGTGTCAGCGTACGGGTTAGGATTAGGGGACGGGTGAGGGTCAGGCTTCGGGAAGGGTTAGGGTTAGGGTTCGGGCTAGGGTTAGGGTTAGGGGACGGGGACGGTTTAGGGTCCAGGTGAGGGTACGACAACGCTTTAGGGGGAGCGTACGTGTGAGGGCGCGGGTTAGTGTCAGCGTACGGGTTAGAATTAGGGGACGGGTGAGGGTCAGGCTTCGGGGAAGGGTTAGGGTTAGGGTTCGGGCTAGGGTTAGGGTTAGGGGACGGGGAAGGTTTAGGGTCCAGGTGAGGGTACGACAACGCTTTCGGGGGAGCGTACGTGTGAGAGCGCCGGTTAGTGTCAGCGTACGGGTTAGGATTAGGGGACGGGTGAGGGTCAGGCTTCGGGGAAGGGTTAGGGTTAGGGTTCGGGCTAGGGTTAGGGTTAGGGGACGGGGACGGTTTAGGGTCCAGGTGAGGGCACGACAACGCTTTAGGGGGAGCGTACGTGTGAGGGCGCGGGTTAGTGTCAGCGTACGGGTTAGGATTAGGGGACGGGTGAGGGTCAGGCTTCGGGGAAGAGTTAGGGTTATGGTTCGGGCTAGGGTTAGGGTTAGGGGATGGGGACGGTTTATGGTCCAGGTGAGGGCACGACAACGCTTTAGGGGGAGCGTACGTGTGAGGGCGCGGGTTAGTGTCAGCGTACGGGTTAGGATTAGGGGACGGGTGAGGGTCAGGCTTCGGGGAAGGGTTAGGGTTAGGGTTCGGGTTACGGTTAGGGGACGGGGACGGTTTAGGGTCCAGGTGAGGGTACGACAACGCTTTAGGGGGAGCGTACATGTGAGGGCGCGGGTTAGTGTCAGCGTACGGGTTAGGATTAGGGGACGGGTGAGGGTCAGGCTTCGGGGAAGGGTTAGGGTTAGGGTTCGGGCTAGGGTTAGGGTTAGGGGACGGGGACCGTTTAGCGTCCAGGTGAGGGCCCGACAACGCTTTAGGGGGAGCGTACGTGTGAGGGCGTGGGTTAGTGTCAGCGTATGGGTTAGGATTAGGGGACGGGTGAGGGTCAGGCTTCGGGGAAGGGTTAGGGTTTGGGTTCGAGCTACGGTTAGGGTTAGGGGACGGGGACGGTTTAGGGTCCAGGTGAGGGTACGACAACGCTTTAGGGGGAGCGTACGTGTGAGGGCGCGGGTTAGTGTCAGCGTACGGGTTAGGATTAGGGGACGGGTGATGGTCAGGCTTCGGGGAAGGGTTAGGTTTAGGGTTTGGGCTAGGGTTAGGGTTAGGGGACGGGGACGTTTAAGGTCCAGGTGAGGGCACGACAACGCTTTAGGGGGAGCGTACGTGTGAGGGCGCGGGTTAGTGTCAGCGTACGGGTTAGGATTAGGGGACGGGTGAGTGTCAGGCTTCGAGGAAGGGTTAGGGTTAGGGTTCGGGCTAGGGTTAGGGTTAGGGGACGGGGACGGTTTAGGGTCCAGGTGAGGGTACGACAACGCTTCAGGGGGAGCGTACGTGTGAGGACGCGGGTTAGTGTCAGCGTTCGGGTTAGGATTAGCGGACGGGTGAGGGTCAGGCTTCGGGAAAGGGTTAGGGTTAGAGTTCGGGCTAGGGTTAGGGTTAGGGGACGGGGACGGTTTAGGGTCCAGGTGAGGGTACGACAACGCTTTAGGGGGAGCGTACGTGTGAGGGCGCGGGTTAGTGTCAGCGTACGGGTTAGGATTAGGGGACGGGTGAGGGTCAGGCTTCGGGGAAGGGTTAGAGTTAGGGTTCGGGCTAGGGTTAGGGTTAGGGGACGGGGACGGTTTAGGGTCCAGGTGAGGGTACGACAACGCTTTAGGGGGAGCGTACGTGTGAGGGCGTGGTTTAGTGTCAGCGTACGGGTTAGGATTAGGGGACGGGTGAGGGTCAGGCTTCGGGGAAGGGTTAGGGTTAGGGTTCGGGCTAGGGTTAGGTTTAGGGGACGGGGTCGGTTTAGGGTCCAGGTGAGGGTACGCCAACGCTTTAGGTGGAGCGTACGTGTGAGGGCGCGGGTTAGTGTCAGCGTACGGGTTAGGATTAGGGGACGGGTGAGGGTCAGGCTTCGGGGAAGTGTTAGGGTTAGGGTTCGGGCTAGGGTTAGGGTTAGGGGACGGGGACGGTTTAGGATCCAGGTGAGGGCACGACAACGCTTTAGGGGGAGCGTACGTGTGAGGGCGCGGGTTAGTGTCAGCGTACGGGTTAGGATTAGGGGACGGGTGAGGGTCAGGCTTCGGGGAAGGGTTAGGGTTAGGGTTCGGGCTAGGGTTAGGGTTAGGGGACGGGGACGGTTTAGGGTCCAGGTGAGGGCACGACAACGCTTTAGGGGGAGCGTACGTGTGAGGGGGCGGGTTAGTGTCAGCGTATGGGTTAGGATTAGGGGACGGGTGAGGTTCAGGCATCGGGGAAGGGTTAGGGTTCGGGTTCGGGCTAGGGTTAGGGTTAGGGGACGGGGACGGTTTAGGGTCCAGGTGAGGGCACGACAACGCTTTAGGGGGAGCGTACGTGTGAGGGCGCGGGTTAGTGTCAGCGTACGGGTTAGGATTAGGGGACGGATGAGGGTCAGGCTTTGGGGAAGGGTTAGGGTTAGGGTTCGGGCTAGGGTTAGGGTTAGGGGACGGGGACGGTTTAGGGTCCAGGTGAGGGCACGACAACGCCTTAGGGGGAGCGTACGTGTGAGGGCGCGGGTTAGTGTCAGCGTACGGGTTAGGATTAGGGGACGGGTGAGGGTCAGGCTTCGGGGAAGGGTTAGGGTTAGGGTTCGGGCTAGGGTTATGGTTAGGGGACGGGGACGGTTTAGGGTCCAGGTGAGGGTACGACAACGCTTTAGGGGGAGCGTACGTGTGAGGGCGCGGGTTAGTGTCAGCGTACGGGTTACGATTAGGGGACGGGTGAGGGTCAGGCTTCGGGGAAGGGTTAGGGTTAGGGTTTGGGCTAGGGTTAGGGTTAGGGGACGGGGACGGTTTAGGGTCCAGGTGAGGGCACGACAACGCTTTAGGGGGAGCGTACGTGTGAGGGCGCGGGTTAGTGTCAGCGTACGGGTTAGGATTAGGGGACGGGTGAGGGTCAGGCTTCGGGGAAGGGTTAGGGTTAGGGTTCGGGCTAGGGTTAGGGTTAGGGGACGGGGAAGGTTTAGGGTCCAGGTGAGGGTATGACAACGCTTTAGGGGGAGCGTACGTGTGAGGGCGCGGGTTAGTGTCAGCGTACGGGTTAGGATTAGGGGACGGGTGAGGGTCAGGCTTCGGGGAAGAGTTAGGGTTATGGTTCGGGCTAGGGTTAGGTTTAGGGGATGGGGACGGTTTATGGTCCAGGTGAGGGCACGACAACGCTTTAGGTGGAGCGTACGTGTGAGGGCGCGGGTTAGTGTCAGCGTACGGGTTAGGATTAGGGGACGGGTGAGGGTCAGGCTTCGGGGAAGGGTTAGGGTTAGGGTTAGGGGACGGGGACGGTTTAGGGTCCAGGTGAGGGCACGACTACACTTTATGGGGAGCGTATGTGTGAGGGCGCGGGTTAGTGTCAGCGTACAGGTTAGGATTAGGGTACGGGTGAGGGTCAGGCTTCGGGGAAGGGTTAGGGTTAGGGTTCGGGCTAGGGTTAGGGTTAGCGGACGGGGACGGTTTAGGGTCCAGGTGAGGGTACGACAACGCTTTAGGGGGAGCGTACGTGTGAGGGCGCGGGTTAGTGTCAGCGTACGGGTTAGAATTAGGGGACGGGTGAGGGTCAGGCTTCGGGGAAGGGTTAGGTTTAGGGTTCGGGCTAGGGTTAGGGTTAGGGGACGGGGAAGGTTTAGGGTCCAGGTGAGGGTACGACAACGCTTTCGGGGGAGCGTACGTGTGAGAGCGCAGGTTAGTGTCAGCGTACGGGTTAGGATTAGGGGACGGGTGAGGGTCAGGCTTCGGGGAAGGGTTAGGGTTAGGGTTCGGGCTAGGGTTAGGGTTAGGGGACGGGGACGGTTTAGGGTCCAGGTGAGGGCACGACAACGCTTTAGGGGGAGCGTACGTGTGAGGGCGCGGGTTAGTGTCAGCGTACGGGTTAGTATTAGGGGACGGGTGAGGGTCAGGCTTCGGGGAAGGGTTAGGGTTAGGGTTCGGGCTAGGGTTAGGGTTAGGGGACGGAGACGGTTTAGGGTCCAGGTGAGGGCACGACAACGCTTTAGGGGGAGCGTACGTGTGAGGGCGCGGGTTAGTGTCAGCGTACGGGTTAGGATTAGGGGACGGGTGAGGGTCAGGCTTCGGGGAAGGGTTAGGGTTAGGGTTCGGGCTAGGGTTAGGGTTAGGGGACGGGGATGGTTTAGGGTCCAGGTGAGGGTACGACAACGCTTTAGGGGGAGCGTACGTGTGAGGGCGCGGGTGCGTGTCAGCGTACGGGTTAGGATTACGGGACGAGTGAGGGTCAGGCTTCGGGGAACGGTTAGGGTTAGGGTTCGGGCTAGGGTTAGGGTTAGGGGACGGGGACGGTTTAGGGTCCAGGTGAGGGTACGCCAACGCTTTAGGGGGAGCGTACGTGTGAGGGCGCGGGTTAGTGTCAGCGTACGGGTTAGGATTAGGGGACGGGTGAGGGTCAGGCTTCGGGGAAGGGTTAGGGTTAGGGTTCGGGCTAGGGTTAGGGTTAGGGTACGGGGACGGTTTAGGGTCCAGGTGAGGGCACGACTACACTTTAGGGGGAGCGTACGTGTGAGGGCGCGGGTTAGTGTCAGCGTACGGGTTAAGATTAGGGTACGGGTGAGGGTCAGGCTTCGGGGAAGGGTTAGGGTTAGGGTTCGGGCTAGGGTTAGGGTTAGCGGACGGGGCCGGTTTAGGGTCCAGGTGAGGGTACGACAACGCTTTAGGGGGAGCGTACGTGTGAGGGCGCGGGTTAGTGTCAGCGTACGGGTTAGAATTAGGGGACGGGTGAGGGTCAGGCTTCGGGGAAGGGTTAGGGTTAGGGTTCGGGCTAGGGTTAGGGTTAGGGGACGGGGAAGGTTTAGGGTCCAGGTGAGGGTACGACAGCGCTTTCGGGGGAGCGTACGTGTGAGAGCGCGGGTTAGTGTCAGCGTACGGGTTAGGATTAGGGGACGGGTGAGGGTCAGGCTTCGGGGAAGGGTTAGGGTTAGGGTTCGGGCTAGGGTTAGGGTTAGGGGACGGGGACGGTTTAGGGTCCAGGTGAGGGTACGACAACGCTTCAGGGGGAGCGTACGTGTGAGGGCGCGGGTTAGTGTCAGCGTACGGGTTAGGATTAGGGGACGGGTGAGGGTCAGGCTTCGGGGAAGGGTTAGGGTTAGGGTTCGGGCTAGGGTTAGGGTTAGGGGACGGGGACGGTTTAGGGTCCAGGTGAGGGCACGACAACGCTTTAGGGGGAGCGTACGTGTGAGGGCGCGGGTTAGTGTCAGCGTACGGGTTAGGATTAGGGGACGGGTGAGGGTCAGGCTTCGGGGAAGGGTTAGGGTTAGGGTTCGGGCTAGGGTTAGGGTTAGGGGACGGGGACGGTTTAGGGTCCAGGTGAGGGTACGACAACGCTTTAGGGGGAGTGTACGTGTGAGGGCGCGGGTTAGTGTCAGCGTACGGGTTAGGATTAGGGGACGGGTGAGGGTCAGGCTTCGGGGAAGAGTTAGGGTTATGGTTCGGGCTAGGGTTAGGGTTAGGGGATGGGGACGGTTTATGGTCCAGGTGAGGGCACGACAACGCTTTAGGGGGAGCGTACGTGTGAGGGCGCGGGTTAGTGTCAGCGTACGGGTTAGGATTAGGGGACGGGTGAGGGTCAGGCTTCGGGGAAGGGTTAGGGTTAGGGTTCGGGCTAGGGTTAGGGTTAGGGTACGGGGACGGTTTAGGGTCCAGGTGAGGGCACGACTACACTTTAGGGGGAGCGTACGTGTGAGGGCGCGGGTTAGTGTCAGCGTACGGGTTAGGATTAGGGTACGGGTGAGGGTCAGGCTTCGGGGAAGGGTTAGGGTTAGGGTTCGGGCTAGGGTTAGGGTTAGCGGACGGGGCCGGTTTAGGGTCCAGGTGAGGGTACGACAACGCTTTAGGGGGAGCGTACGTGTGAGGGCGCGGGTTAGTGTCAGCGTACGGATTAGAATTAGGGGACGGGTGAGGGTCAGGCTTCGGGGAAGGGTTAGGGTTAGGGTTCGGGCTAGGGTTAGGGTTAGGGGACGGGGAAGGTTTAGGGTCCAGGTGAGGGTACGACAACGCTTTCGGGGGAGCGTACGTGTGAGAGCGCGGGTTAGTGTCAGTGTACGGGTTAGGATTAGGGGACGGGTGAGGGTCAGGCTTCGGGGAAGGGTTAGGGTTAGGGTTCGGGCTAGGGTTAGGGTTAGGGGACGGGGACGGTTTAGGGTCCAGGTGAGGGCACGACAACGCTTTAGGGGGAGCGTACGTGTGAGGGCGCGGGTTAGTGTCAGCGTACGGGTTAGGATTAGGGGACGGGTGACGGTCAGGCTTCGGGAAGGGTTAGGGTTAGGGTTCGGGCTAGGGTTAGGGTTAGGGGACGGGGACGGTTTAGGGTCCAGGTGAGGGTACGACAACGCTTTAGGGGGAGCGTACATGTGAGGGCGCGGGTTAGTGTCAGCGTACGGGTTAGGATTAGGGGACGGGTGAGGGTCAGGCTTCGGGGAAGGGTTAGGGTTAGGGTTCGGGCTAGGGTTAGGGTTAGGGGACGGGGACGGTTTATGGTCCAGGTGAGGGCACGACAACGCTTTAGGGGGAGCGTACGTGTGAGGGCGTGGATTAGTGTCAGCGTACGGGTTAGGATTAGGGGACGGGTGAGGGTCAGGCTTCGGGGAAGGGTTAGGGTTAGGGTTCGGGCTAGGGTTAGGGTTAGGGGACGGGGACGGTTTAGGGTCCAGGTGAGGGTACGACAACGCTTTAGGGGGAGCGTATGTGTGAGGGCGCGGGTTAGTGTCAGCGTACGGGTTAGTATTAGGGGACGGGTGAGGGTCAGGCTTCGGGGAAGGGTTAGGGTTAGGGTTCGGGCTAGGGTTAGGGTTAGGGGACGGGGACGGTTTAGGGTCCAGGTGAGGGAACGACAACGCTTTAGGGGGAGCGTACGTGTGACGGCGCGGGTTAGTGTCAGCGTACGGGTTAGGATTAGGGGACGGGTGAGGGTCAGGCTTCGGGGAAGGGTTAGGGTTAGGGTTCGGGCTAGGGTTAGGGTTAGGGGACGGTGACGGTTTAGGGTCCAGGTGAGGGCACGACAACGCTTTAGGAGTAGCGTACGTGTGAGGGCGCGGGTTAGTGTCAGCGTACGGGTTAGGATTAGGGGACGGGTGAGGGTCAGGCTTCGGGGAAGGGTTAGGGTTAGGGTTCGGGCTAGGGTTAGGGTTAGGGGACGGGGACGGTTTAGGGTCCAGGTGAGGGCACGACAACGCTTTAGGGGGAGCGTACGTGTGAGGGCGCGGGTTAGTGTCAGCGTACGGGTTAGGATTAGGGGACGGGTGAGGGTCAGGCTTCGGGGAAGGGTTAGGGTTAGGGTTCGGGTTAGGGTTAGGGGACGGGGACGGTTTAGGGTCCAGGTGAGGGCACGACAACGCTTTAGGGGGAGCGTACGTGTGAGGGCGCGGGTTAGTGTCAGCGTACGGGTTAGGATTAGGAGACGGGTGAGGGTCAGGCTTCGGGGAAGGGTTAGGGTTAGGGTTCGGGCTAGGGTTAGGGTTAGCGGACGGGGACGGTTTAGGGTCCAGGTGAGGGTACGACAACGCTTTAGGGGGAGCGTACGTGTGAGGGCGCGGGTTAGTGTCAGCGTACGGGTTAGAATTAGGGGACGGGTGAGGGTCAGGCTTCGGGGAAGGGTTAGGGTTAGGGTTCGGGCTAGGGTTAGGGTTAGGGGATGGGGAAGGTTTAGGGTCCAGGTGAGGGTACGACAACGCTTTCGGGGGAGCGTACGTGTGAGAGCGCGGGTTAGTGTCAGCGTACGGGTTAGGATTAGGGGACGGGTGAGGGTCAGGCTTCGGGGAAGGGTTAGGGTTAGGGTTCGGGCTAGGGTTAGGGTTAGGGGACGGTGACGGTTTAGGGTCCAGGTGAGGGCACGACAACGCTTTAGGAGTAGCGTACGTGTGAGGGCGCGGGTTAGTGTCAGCGTACGGGTTAGGATTAGGGGACGGGTGAGGGTCAGGCTTTGGGAAAGGGATAGGGTTAGGGTTCGGCCTAGGGTTAGGGTTAGGGGACGGGGAAGGTTTAGGGTCCAGGTGAGGGCACGACAACGCTTTAGGTGTAGCGTACGTGTGACGGCGCGGGTTAGTGTCAGCGTACGGGTTAGGATTAGGGGACGGGTGAGGGTCAGGCTTCGGGAAAGGGATAGGGTTAGGGTTCGGCCTAGGGTTAGGGTTAGGGGACGGGGAAGGTTTAGGGTCCAGGTGAGGGCACGACAACGCTTTATGGGGAGCATACGTGTGAGGGCGCGGGTTAGTGTCAGCGTACGGGTTAGGATTAGGGTACGGGTGAGGGTCAGGCTTCGGGGAAGGGTTAGGGTTAGGGTTCGGGCTAGGGTTAGGGTTAGCGGACGGGGACGGTTTAGGGTCCAGGTGAGGGTACGAGAACGCTTTAGGGGGAGCGTACGTGTGAGGGCGCGGGTTAGTGTCAGCGTACGGGTTAGGATTAGGGGACGGGTGAGGGTCAGGCTTCGGGGAAGGGTTAGGGTTAGGGTTCGGGCTAGGGTTAGGGTTAGGGGACGGGGACGGTTTAGGGTCCAGGTGAGGGCACGACAACGCTTTAGGGGGAGCGTACGTGTGAGGGCGCGTGTTAGTGTCAGCGTACGGGTTAGGATTAGGGGACGGGTGAGGGTCAGGCTTCGGGGAAGGGTTAGGGTTAGGGTTCGGGTTAGGGTTAGGGGACGGGGACGGTTTAGGGTCCAGGTGAGGGCACGACAACGCTTTAGGGGGAGCGTACGTGTGAGGGCGCGGGTTAGTGTCAGCGTACGGGTTAGGATTAGGGGACGGGTGAGGGTCAGGCTTCGGGGAAGGGTTAGGGTTAGGGTTCGGGCTAGGGTTAGGGTTAGCGGACGGGGACGGTTTAGGGTCCATGTGAGGGTACGACAACGCTTTAGGGGGAGCGTACGTGTGAGGGCGCGGGTTAGTGTCAGCGTACGGGTTAGGATTAGGGGACGGGTGAGGGTCAGGCTTCGGGGAAGGGTTAGGGTTAGGGTTCGGGCTAGGGTTAGGGATAGGGGACGGGGACGGTTTAGGGTCCAGGTGAGGGCACGACAACGCTTTAGGGGGAGCGTACGTGTGAGGGCGCGGGTTAGTGTCAGCGTACGGGTTAGGATTAGGGGACGGGTGAGGGTCAGGCTTCGGGGAAGGGTTAGGGTTAGGGTTCGGGCTAGGGTTAGGGATAGGGGACGGGGACGGTTTAGGGTCCAGGTGAGGGCACGACAACGCTTTAGGGGGAGCGTACGTGTGAGGGCGCGGGTTAGTGTCAGCGTAGGGGTTAGTATTAGGGGACGGGTGAGGGTCAGGCTTCGGGGAAGGGTTAGGGTTAGGGTTCGGGCTAGGGTTAGGGTTAGGGGACGGGGACGGTTTAGGATCCAGGTGAGGGAACGACAACGCTTTAGGGGGAGCGTACGTGTGAGGGCGCGGGTTAGTGTCAGCGTACGGGTTAGGATTAGGGGACGGGTGAGGGTCAGGCTTCGGGGAAGGGTTAGGGTTAGGGTTCGGGCTAGGGTTAGGGTTAGGGGACGGGGACGGTTTAGGGTCCAGGTGAGGGCACGACAACGCTTTAGGGGGAGCGTACGTGTGAGGGCGCGGGTTAGTGTCAGCGTACGGGTTAGGATTAGGGGACGGGTGAGGGTCAGGCTTTGGGGAAGGGTTAGGTTTAGGGTTCGGGCTAGGGTTAGGGTTAGGGGACGGGGACGGTTTAGTGTCCAGGTGAGGGCACGACAACGCCTTAGGGGGAGCGTACGTGTGAGGGCGCGGGTTAGTGTCAGCGTACGGGTTAGGATTAGGGGACGGGTGAGGGTCAGGCTTCGGGGAAGGGTTAGGGTTAGGGTTCGGGCTAGGGTTAGGGTTAGGGGATGGGGACGGTTTAGGGTCCAGGTGAGGGCACGACAACACTTTAGGGGGAGCGTACGTGTGAGGGCGCGGGTTAGTGTCAACGTACGGGTTAGTATTAGGGGACGGGTGAGGGTCAGGCTTCGGGGAAGGGTTAGGGTTAGGGTTCGGGCTAGGGTTAGGGTTAGGGGACGGGGACGGTTTAGGGTCCAGGTGAGGTCACGACAACGCTTTAGGGGTAGCGTACGTGTGAGGGCGCGGGTTAGTGTCAGCGTACGGGTTAGGATTAGGGGACGGGTGAGGGTCAGGCTTCGGGAAAGGGATAGGGTTAGGGTTCGGGCTAGGGTTAGGGTTAGGGGACGGGGAAGGTTTAGGGTCCAGGTGAGGGCACGACAACGCTTTAGGGGTAGCGTACGTGTGACGGCGCGTGTTAGTGTCAGCGTACGGGTTAGGATTAGGGGACGGGTGAGGGTCAGGCTTCGGGAAAGGGATAGGGTTAGGGTTCGGGCTAGGGTTAGGGTTAGGGGACGGGGAAGGTTTAGGGTCCAGGTGAGGGCACGACAACGCTTTATGGGGAGCGTACGTGTGAGGGCGCGGGTTAGTGTCAGCGTACGGGTTAGGATTAGGGGACGGGTGAGAGTCAGGCTTCGGGGAAGGGTTAGGTTTAGGGTTCGGGCTAGGGTTAGGGTTAGGGGACGGGGACGGTTTAGGGTCCAGGTGAGGGCACGACAACGCTTTAGGGGGAGCGTACGTGTGAGGGCGCGGGTTAGTGTCAGCGTACGGGTTAGCATGAGGGGACGGGTGAGGGTCAGGCTTCGGGGAAGGGTTAGGGTTAGGGTTCGGGCTAGGGTTAGGGTTAGGGGACGGGGACGGTTTAGGTTCCAGGTGAGGGTACGACAACGCTTTAGGGGGAGCGTACGTGTGAGGGCGCGGGTTAGTGTCCGCTTTCGGGTTACGATTAGGGGACGGGTGAGGGTCAGGCTTCGGGGAAGGGTTAGGGTTAGGGTTCGGGCTAGGGTTAGGGTTAGGGGACAGGGACGATTTAGGGTCCAGGTGAGGGCACGACAACGCTTTAGGGGGAGCGTACGTGTGAGGGCGCGGGTTAGTGTCAGCGTACGGGTTGTGATTAGGGGACGGGTGAGGGTCAGGCTTCGGGGAAGGGTTAGGGTTAGGGTTCGGGCTAGGGTTAGGGTTAGGGGATGGGGACGGTTTAGGGTCCAGGTGAGGGCACGACAACGCTTTAGGGGGAGCGTACGTGTGAGGGCGCGGGTTAGTGTCAGCGTACGGGTTAGGATTAGGGGACGGGTGAGGGTCAGGCTTCGGGGAAGGGTTAGGGTTAGGGTTCGGTCTAGGGTTAGGGTTAGGGGACGGGGACGGTTTAGGGTCCAGGTGAGGGTACGACAACGCTTTAGGGGGAGCGTACGTGTGAGGGCGCGGGTTAGTGTCAGCGTACGGGTTGTGATTAGGGGACAGGTGAGGGTCAGGCTTCGGGTAAGGGTTAGGGTTAGGGTTCGGACTAGGGTTAGGGTTAGGGGACGGGGACGGTTTAGGGTCCAGGTGAGGGCACGACAACGCTTTAGGGGGAGCGTACGTGTGAGGGCGCGGGTTAGTGTCAGCGTACGGGTTAGGATTAGGGGACGGGTGAGGGTCAGGCTTCGGGGAAGGGTTAGGGTTAGGGTTTGTGCTAGGGTTAGGGTTAGGGGACGGGGTCGGTTTAGGGTCCAGGTGAGGGTACGACAACGCTTTAGGGGGAGCATACGTGTGAGGGCGCGGGTTACTGTCAGCGTACGGGTTAGGATTAGGGGACGGGTGAGGGTCAGGCTTCGGGGAAGGGTTAGGGTTAGGGTTCGGGCTAGGGTTAGGGTTAGGGGACGGGGACAGTTTAGGGTCCAGGTGAGGGTACGACAACGCTTTAGGGGGAGTGTACGTGTGAGGGCGCGGGTTAGTGTCAGCGTACGGGTTAGGACTAGGGGACGGGTGAGGGTCAGGCTTCGGAGAAGGGTTAGGGTTAGGGTTCGGGCTAGGGTTAGGGTTAGCGGACGGGGACGGTTTAGGGTCCAGGTGAGGGTACGACAACGGTTTAGGGGGAGCGTACGTGTGAGGGCGCGGGTTAGTGTCAGCGTACGGGTTAGGATTAGGGGACGGGTGAGGGTCAGGCTTCGGGGAAGGGTTAGGGTTAGGGTTCGGGCTAGGGTTAGGGTTAGGGGACGGGGACGGTTTAGGGTCCAGGTGAGGGTACGACAACGCTTTAGGGGGAGCGTACGTGTGAGGGCGCGGGTTAGTGTCAGCGTACGGGTTAGGATTAGGGGACGGGTGAGGGTCAGGCTTCGGGGAAGGGTTAGGGTTAGGGTTCGGGCTAGGGTTAGGGTTAGGGGACGGGGATGGTTTAGGGTCCAGGTGAGGGCACGACAACACTTTAGGGGGAGCGTACGTGTGAGGGCGCGGGTTAGTGTCAGCGTACGGGTCAGGATTAGGGGACTGGTGAGGGTCAGGCTTCGGGGAAGGGTTAGGGTTAGGGTTCGGGCTAGGGTTAGGGTTAGGGGACGGGGACGGTTTAGGGTCCAGGTGAGGGTACGACAACGCTTTAGGGGGAGCGTACGTGTGAGGGCGCGGGTTAGTGTCAGCGTACGGGTTAGAATTAGGGGACGAGTGAGGGTCAGGCTTCGGGGAAGGGTTAGGGTTAGGGTTCGGGCTAGGGTTAGGGTTAGGGGACGGGGACGGTTTAGGGTCCAGGTGAGGGCACGACAACGCCTTAGGGGGAGCGTATGTGTGAGGGCGCGGGTTAGTGTCAGCGTACAGGTTAGGATTAGGGTACGGGTGAGGGTCAGGCTTCGGGGAAGGGTTAGGGTTAGGGTTCGGGCTAGGGTTAGGGTTAGCGGACGGGGACGGTTTAGGGTCCAGATGAGGGTACGACAACGCTTTAGGGGGAGCGTACGTGTGAGGGCGCGGGTTAGTGTCAGCGTACGGGTTAGGATTAGGGGACGGGTGAGGGTCAGGCTTCGGGGAAGGGTTAGGGTTAGGGTTCGGGCTAGGGTTAGGGTTAGGGGACGGGGACGGTTTAGGGTCCAGGTGAGGGCACGACAACGCCTTAGGGGGAGCGTACGTGTGAGGGCGCGGGTTAGTGTCAGCGTACGGGTTAGGATCAGGGGACGGGTGAGGGTCAGGCTTCGGGAAAGGGATAGGGTTAGGGTTCGGGCTAGGGTTAGGGTTAGGGGACGGGGACGGTTTAGGGTCCAGGTGAGGGCACGACAACGCTTTATGGGGAGCGTACGTGTGAGGGCGCGGGTTAGTGTCAGCGTACGGGTTAGGATTAGGGGACGGGTGAGAGTCAGGCTTCTGGGAAGGGTTAGGGTTAGGGTTCGGGCTAGGCTTAGGGTTAGGGGACGGGGACGGTTTAGGGTCCAGGTGAGGGCACGACAACGCTTTAGGGGGAGCGTACGTGTGAGGGCGCGGGTTAGTGTTAGCGTACGGGTTAGGATTAGGGGACGGGTGAGGGTCAGGCTTCGGGGAAGGGTTAGGGTTAGGGTTCGGGCTAGGGTTAGGGGACGGGGAAGGTTTAGGGTCCAGGTGAGGGCACGACAACGCTTTAGGGGGAGCGTACGTGTGAGGGCGCGGGTTAGTGTCAGCGTACGGGTTAGGATTAGGGGACGGGTGAGGGTCAGGCTTCGGGGAACGGTTAGGGTTAGGGTTCGGGCTAGGGTTAGGGTTAGGGGACGGGGACGGTTTAGGGTCCAGGTGAGGGTACGCCAACGCTTTAGGGGGAGTGTACGTGTGAGGGCGCGGGTTAGTGTCAGCGTACGGGTTAGGATTAGGGGACGGGTGAGGGTCAGGCTTCGGGGAAGGGTTAGGGTTAGGGTTCGGGCTAGGGTTAGGGTTAGGGGACGGGGACGGTTTAGGATCCAGGTGAGGGCACGACAACGCTTTAGGGGGAGCGTACGTGTGAGGGCGCGGGTTAGTGTCAGCGTACGGGTTAGGATTAGGGGACGGGTGAGGGTCAGGCTTCTGGGAAGGGTTAGGGTTAGGGTTCGGGCTAGGGTTAGGGTTAGGGGACGGGGACGGTTTAGGGTCCAGGTGAGGGCACGACAACGCTTTAGGGGGAGCGTACGTGTGAGGGCGCGGGTTAGTGTCAGCGTATGGGTTAGGATTAGGGGACGGGTGAGGTTCAGGCATCGGGGAAGGGTTAGGGTTAGGGTTCGGGCTAGGGTTAGGGTTAGGGGACGGGGACGGTTTAGGGTCCAGGTGAGGGCACGACAACGCTTTAGGGGGAGCGTACGTGTGAGGGCGCGGGTTAGTGTCAGCGTACGGGTTAGGATTAGGGGACGGGTGAGGGTCAGGCTTCGGGGAAGGGTTAGGGTTAGGGTTCGGGCTAGGGTTAGGGTTAGGGGACGGGGACGGTTTAGGGTCCAGGTGAGGGCACGACAACGCCTTAGGGGGAGCGTACGTGTGAGGGCGCGGGTTAGTGTCAGCGTACGGGTTAGGATTAGGGGACGGGTGAGGGTCAGGCTTCGGGGAAGGGTTAGGGTTAGGGTTCGGGCTAGGGTTAGGGTTAGGGGACGGGGACGGTTTAGGGTCCAGGTGAGGGCACGACAACGCTTTAGGGGGAGCGTACGTGTGAGGGCGCGGGTTAGTGTCAGCATACGGGTTAGTATTAGGGGACGGGTGAGGGTCAGGCTTCGGGGAAGGGTTAGGGTTAGGGTTCGGGCTAGGGTTAGGGTTAGGGGACGGGGAAGGTTTAGGGTCCAGGTGAGGGTACGACAACGCTTTCGGGGGAGCGTACGTGTGAGAGCGCGGGTTAGTGTCAGCGTACGGGTTAGGATTAGGGGACGGGTGAGGGTCAGGCTTCGGGGAAGGGTTAGGGTTAGGGGACGGGGACGGTTTAGGGTCCAGGTGAGGGCACGACAACGCTTTAGGGGGAGCGTACGTGTGAGGGCGCGGGTTAGTGTCAGCGTACGGGTTAGGATTAGGGGACGGGTGAGGGTCAGGCTTCGGGGAAGGTTTAGGGTTAGGGTTTGGGCTAGGGTTAGGGTTAGGGGACGGGGACGGTTTAGGGTCCAGGTGAGGGCACGACAACGCCTTAGGGGGAGCGTACGTGTGAGGGCGCGGGTTAGTGTCAGCGTACGGGTTAGGATTAGGGGACGGGTGAGGGTCAGGCTTCGGGAAGGGTTAGGGTTAGGGTTCGGGCTAGGGTTAGGGTTAGGGGACGGGGACGGTTTAGGGTCCAGGTGAGGGTACGACAACGCTTTAGGGGGAGCGTACATGTGAGGGCGCGGGTTAGTGTCAGCGTACGGGTTAGGATTAGGGGACGGGTGAGGGTCAGGCTTCGGGGAAGGGTTAGGGTTAGGGTTCGGGCTAGGGTTAGGGTTAGGGGACGGGGACCGTTTAGCGTCCAGGTGAGGGCCCGACAACGCTTTAGGGGGAGCGTACGTGTGAGGGCGTGGGTTAGTGTCAGCGTACGGGTTAGGATTAGGGGACGGGTGAGGGTCAGCCTTCGGGGAAGGGTTAGGGTTTGGGTTCGGGCTAGGGTTAGGGTTAGGGGACGGGGACGGTTTAGGGTCCAGGTGAGGGCACGACAACGCTTTAGGGGGAGCGTACGTGTGAGGGCGCGGGTTAGTGTCAGCGTACGGGTTAGGATTAGGGGACGGGTGATGGTCAGGCTTCGGGGAAGGGTTAGGGTTAGGGTTTGGGCTAGGGTTAGGGTTAGGGGACGGGGACGGTTTAAGGTCCAGGTGAGGGCACGACAACGCTTTAGGCGGAGCGTACGTGTGAGGGCGCGGGTTAGTGTCAGCGTACGGGTTAGGATTAGGGGACGGGTGAGGGTCAGGCTTCGAGGAAGGGTTAAGGTTAGGGTTCGGGCTAGGGTTAGGGTTAGGGGACGGGGACGGTTTAGGGTCCAGGTGAGGGTACGACAACGCTTCAGGGGGAGCGTACGTGTGAGGACGCGGGTTAGTGTCAGCGTTCGGGTTAGGATTAGTGGACGGGTGAGGGTCAGGCTTCGGGAAAGGGTTAGGGTTAGGGTTCGGGCTAGGGTTAGGGTTAGGGGACGGGGACGGTTTAGGGTCCAGGTGAGGGTACGACAACGCTTTAGGGGGAGCGTACGTGTGAGGGCGCGGGTTAGTGTCAGCGTACGGGTTAGGATTAGGGGACGGGTGAGAGTCAGGCTTCGGGGAAGGGTTAGGGTTAGGGTTCGGGCTAGGGTTAGGGTTAGGGGACGGGGACGGTTTAGGATCCAGGTGAGGGCATGACAACGCTTCAGGGGGAGCGTACGTGTGAGGGCGCGGGTTAGTGTCAGCGTACGGGTTAGGATTAGGGGACGGGTGAGGGTCAGGCTTCGGGGAAGGGTTAGGGTTAGGGTTCAGGCTAGGGTTAGGGTTAGGGGACGGGGACGGTTTAGGGTCCAGGTGAGGGCACGACAACGCTTTAGGGGGAGCGTACGTGTGAGGGCGCGGGTTAGTGTCAGCGTATGGGTTAGGATTAGGGTTCGGGTGAGGTTCAGGCATCGGGGAAGGGTTAGGGTTAGGGTTTGGGCTAGGGTTAGGGTTAGGGGACGGGGACGGTTTAGGGTCCAGGTGAGGGCACGACAACGCTTTAGGGGGAGCGTACGTGTGAGGGCGCGGGTTAGTGTCAGCGTACGGGTTAGGATTAGGGGACGGGTGAGGGTCAGGCTTTGGGAAGGGTTAGGGTTAGGGTTCGGGCTAGGGTTAGGGTTAGGGGACGGGGACGGTTTAGGGTCCAGGTGAGGGCACGACAACGCCTTAGGGGGAGCGTACGTGTGAGGGCGCGGGTTAGTGTCAGCGTACGGGTTAGGATTAGGGGACGGGTGAGGGTCAGGCTTCGGGAAAGGGATAGGGTTAGGGTTCGGGCTAGGGTTAGGGTTAGGGGACGGGGAAGGTTTAGGGTCCAGGTGAGGGCACGACAACGCTTTATGGGGAGCGTACGTGTGAGGGCGCGGGTTAGTGTCAGCGTACGGGTTAGGATTAGGGGACGGGTGAGAGTCAGGCTTCTGGGAAGGGTTAGGGTTAGGGTTCGGGCTAGGGTTAGGGTTAGGGGACGGGGACGGTTTAGGGTCCAGGTGAGGGCACGACAACGCTTTAGGGGGAGCGTACGTGTGAGGGCGCGGGTTAGTGTTAGCGTACGGGTTAGGATTAGGGGACGGGTGAGGGTCAGGCTTCGGGGAAGGGTTAGGGTTAGGGTTCGGGCTAGGGTTAGGGTTAGGGGACGGGGACGGTTTAGGGTCCAGGTGAGGGTACGACAACGCTTTAGGGGGAGCGTACGTGTGAGGGCGCGGGTGCGTGTCAGCGTACGGGTTAGGATTACGGGACGAGTGAGGGTCAGGCTTCGGGGAACGGTTAGGGTTAGGGTTCGGGCTAGGGTTAGGGTTAGGGGACGGGGACGGTTTAGGGTCCAGGTGAGGGTACGCCAACGCTTTAGGGGGAGCGTACGTGTGAGGGCGCGGGTTAGTGTCAGCGTACGGGTTAGGATTAGGGGACGGGTGAGGGTCAGGCTTCGGGGAAGGGTTAGGGTTAGGGTTCGGGCTAGGGTTAGGGTTAGGGGACGGGGACGGTTTAGGATCCAGGTGAGGGCACGACAACGCTTTAGGGGGAGCGTACGTGTGAGGGCGCGGGTTAGTGTCAGCTTCCGGTTACGATTAGGGGACGGGTGAGGGTCAGGCTTCGGGGAAGGGTTAGGGTTAGGGTTCGGGCTAGGGTTAGGGGACGGGGACGGTTTAGGGTCCAGGTGAGGGCACGACAATGCTTTAGGGGGAGCGTACGTGTGAGGGCGCGGGTTAGTGTCAGCGTACGGGTTAGGATTAGGGGACGGGTGAGGGTCAGGCTTCGGGGAAGGGTTAGGGTTAGGGTTCGGGCTAGGGTTAGGGTTAGGGGACGGGGACGGTTTAGGGTCCAGGTGAGGGCACGAGAACGCCTTAGGGGGAGCGTACGTGTGAGGGCGCGGGTTAGTGTCAGCGTACGGGTTAGGATTAGGGGACGGGTGAGGGTCAGGCTTCGGGGAAGGGTTAGGGTTAGGGTTCGGGCTAGGGTTAGGGTTAGGGGACGGGGACGGTTTAGGGTCCAGGTGAGGGCACGACAACGCTTTAGGGGGAGCGTACGTATGAGGGCGCGGGTTAGTGTCAGCGTACGGGTTAGTATTAGGGGACGGGTGAGGGTCAGGCTTCGGGGAAGGGTTAGGGTTAGGGTTCGGGCTAGGGTTAGGGTTAGGGGACGGGGACGGTTTAGGGTCCAGGTGAGGGCACGACAACACTTTAGGGGGAGCGTACGTGTGAGGGCGCGGGTTAGTGTCAGCGTACGGGTTAGGATTAGGGGACGGGTGAGGGTCAGGGTTCGGGGAAGGGTTAGGGTTAGGGTTCGGGCTAGGGTTAGGGTTAGGGGACGGGGACGGTTTAGGGTCCAGTTGAGGGTACGACAACGCTTTAGGGGGAGCGTACGTGTGAGGGCGCGTGGTAGTGTCAGCGTACGGTTTAGGATTAGGGGACGGGTGAGGGTCAGGCTTCGGGGAAGAGTTAGGGTTATGGTTCGGGCTAGGGTTAGGGTTAGGGGACGGGGACGGTTTATGGTCCAGGTGAGGGCACGACAACGCTTTAGGGGGAGTGTACGTGTGAGGGCGCGGGTTAGTGTCAGCGTACGCGTTAGGATTAGGGTACGGGTGAGGGTCAGGCTTCGGGGAAGGGTTAGGGTTAGGGTTCGGGCTAGGGTTAGGGTTAGCGGACGGGGACGGTTTAGGGTCCAGGTGAGGGCACGACAACGCCTTAGGGGGAGCGTACGTGTGAGGGCACGGGTTAGTGTCAGCGTACGGTTTAGAATTAGGGGATGGGTGAGGGTCAGGCTTCGGGGAAGGGTTAGGGTTAGGGTTCGGGCTAGGGTTAGGGTTAGGGGACGGGGAAGGTTTAGGGTCCAGGTGAGGGTACGACAACGCTTTCGGGGGAGCGTACGTGTGAGAGCGCGGGTTAGTGTCAGCGTACGGGTTAGGATTAGGGGACGGGTGAGGGTCAGGCTTCGGGGAAGGGTTAGGGTTAGGGGACGGGGACGGTTTAGGGTCCAGGTGAGGGCACGACAACGCTTTAGGGGGAGCGTACGTGTGAGGGCGCGGGTTAGTGTCAGCGTACGGGTTAGGATTAGGGGACGGGTGAGGGTCAGGCTTCGGGGAAGGGTTAGGGTTAGGGTTTGGGCTAGGGTTAGGGTTAGGGGACGGGGACGGTTTAGGGTCCAGGTGAGGGCACGACAACGCCTTAGGGGGAGCGTACGTGTGAGGGCGCGGGTTAGTGTCAGCGTACGGGTTAGGATTAGGGGACGGGTGAGGGTCAGGCTTCGGGAAGGGTTAGGGTTAGGGTTCGGGCTAGGGTTAGGGTTAGGGGACGGGGACGGTTTAGGGTCCAGGTGAGGGTACGACAACGCTTTAGGGGGAGCGTACATGTGAGGGCGCGGGTTAGTGTCAGCGTACGGGTTAGGATTAGGGGACGGGTGAGGGTCAGGCTTCGGGGAAGGGTTAGGGTTAGGGTTCGGGCTAGGGTTAGGGTTAGGGGAAGGGGACCGTTTAGCGTCCAGGTGAGGGCCCGACAACGCTTTAGAGGGAGCGTACGTGTGAGGGCGTGGGTTAGTGTCAGCGTACGGGTTAGGATTAGGGGACGGGTGAGGGTCAGGCTTCGGGGAAGGGTTAGGGTTTGGGTTCGGGCTAGGGTTAGGGTTAGGGGACGGGGACGGTTTAGGGTCCAGGTGAGGGTACGACAACGCTTTAGGGGGAGCGTACGTGTGAGGGCGCGGGTTAGTGTCAGCGTACGGGTTAGGATTAGGGGACGGGTGATGGTCAGGAATCGGGGAAGGGTTAGGGTTAGGGTTTGGGCTAGGGTTAGGGTTAGGGGACGGGGAAGGTTTAAGGTCCAGGTGAGGGCACGACAACGCTTTAGGGGGAGCGTACGTGTGAGGGCGCGGGTTAGTGTCAGCGTACGGGTTAGGATTAGGGGACGGGTGAGGGTCAGGCTTCGAGGAAGGGTTAGGGTTAGGTTTCGGGCTAGGGTTAGGGTTAGGGGACGGGGACGGTTTAGGGTCCAGGTGAGGGTACGACAACGCTTCAGGGGGAGCGTACGTGTGAGGACGCGGGTTAGTGTCAGCGTTCGGGTTAGGATTAGGGGACGGGTGAGGGTCAGGCTTCGGGAAAGGGTTAGGGTTATGGTTCGGGCTAGGGTTAGGGTTAGGGGACGGGGACGGTTTAGGGTCCAGGTGAGGGTACGACAACGCTTTAGGGGGAGCGTACGTGTGAGGGCGCGGGTTAGTGTCAGCGTACGGGTTAGGATTAGGGGACGGGTGAGGGTCAGGCTTCGGGAAAGGGATAGGGTTAGGGTTCGGGCTAGGGTTAGGGTTAGGGGACGGGGAAGGTTTAGGGTCCAGGTGAGGGCACGACAACGCTTTATGGGGAGCGTACGTGTGAGGGCGCGGGTTAGTGTCAGCGTACGGGTTAGGATTAGGGGACGGGTGAGAGTCAGGCTTCGGGGAAGGGTTAGGGTTAGGGTTCGGGCTAGGGTTAGGGTTAGGGGACGGGGACGGTTTAGGGTCCAGGTGAGGGTACGACAACGCTTTATGGGAATCGTACTTGTGAGGTCGCGTGTTAGTGTCAGCGTACGGGTTAGGATTAGGGGACGGGTGAGGGTCAGGCTTCGGGGAAGGGTTAGGTTTAGGGTTCAGGCTAGGGTTAGGGTTAGGGGACGGGGACGGTTTAGGGTCCAGGTGAGGGCACGACAACGCTTTAGGGGGAGCGTACGTGTGAGGGCGCGGGTTAGTGTCAGCGTACGGGTTAGGATTAGGGGACGGGTGAGGGTCAGGCTTCGGGGAAGGGTTAGGGTTAGGGTTCGGGCTAGGGTTAGGGTTAGGGGACGGGGACGGTTTAGGGTCCAGGTGAGGGCACGACAACGCTTTAGGGGGAGCGTACGTGTGAGGGCGCGGGTTAGTGTCAGCGTACGGGTTAGAATTAGGGGACGGGTGAGGGTCAGGCTTCGGGGAAGGGTTAGGGTTAGGGTTCGGGCTAGGGTTAGGGTTAGGGGACGGGGACGGTTTAGGGTCCAGGTGAGGGTACGACAACGCTTTAGGGGGAGCGTACGTGTGAGGGCGCGGGTTAGTGTCAGCGTACGGGTTAGGATTAGGGGACGGATGAGGGTCAGGCTTCGGGGAAGGGTTAGGGTTAGGGTTTGGGCTAGGGTTAGGGTTAGGGGACGGGGACGGTTTAGGGTCCAGGTGAGGGTACGACAACGCTTTAGGGGGAGCGTACGTGTGACGGCGCGGGTTAGTGTCAGCGTACGGGTTAGGATTAGGGGACGGGTGAGGGTCAGGCTTCGGGGAAGGGTTAGAGTTAGGGTTCGGGCTAGGGTTAGGGTTAGGGGACGGGGACGGTTTAGGGTCCAGGTGAGGGTACGACAACGCTTTAGTGGGAGCGTACGTGTGAGGGCGTGGTTTAGTGTCAGCGTACGGGTTAGGATTAGGGGACGGGTGAGGGTCAGGCTTCGGGGAAGGGTTAGGGTTAGGGTTCGGGCTAGGGTTAGGTTTAGGGGACGGGGACGGTTTAGGGTCCAGGTGAGGGTACGCCAACGCTTTAGGGGGAGCGTACGTGTGAGGGCGCGGGTTAGTGTCAGCGTACGGGTTAGGATTAGGGGACGGGTGAGGGTCAGGCTTCGGGGAAGGGTTAGGGTTAGGGTTCGGGCTAGGGTTAGGGTTAGGGGACGGGGACGGTTTAGGATCCAGGTGAGGGCACGACAACGCTTTAGGGGGAGCGTACGTGTGAGGGCGCGGGTTAGTGTCAGCGTACGGGTTAGGATTAGGGGACGGGTGAGGGTCAGGCTTCGGGGAAGGGTTAGGGTTAGGGTTCGGGCTAGGGTTAGGGTTAGGGGACGGGGACGGTTTAGGGTCCAGGTGAGGGCACGACAACGCTTTAGGGGGAGCGTACGTGTGAGGGCGCGGGTTAGTGTCAGCGTACGGGTTAGGATTAGGGGACGGGTGAGGGTCAGGCTTTGGGGAAGTGTTAGGGTTATGGTTCGGGCTAGGGTTAGGTTTAGGGGATGGGGACGGTTTAGGGTCCAGGTGAGGGCACGACAACGCTTTAGGGGGAGCGTACGTGTGAGGGCGCGGGTTAGTGTCAGCGTACGGGTTAGGATTAGGGGACGGGTGAGGGTCAGGCTTCGGGGAAGGGTTAGGGTTAGGGTTCGGGCTAGGGTTAGGGTTAGGGGACGGGGACGGTTTAGGGTCCAGGTGAGGGCACGACTACACTTTATGGGGAGCGTACGTGTGAGGGCACGGGTTAGTGTCAGCGTACGGGTTAGGATTAGGGTACGGGTGAGGGTCAGGCTTCGGGGAAGTGTTAGGGTTAGGGTTCGGGCTAGGGTTAGGGTTAGCGGACGGGGACGGTTTAGGGTCCAGGTGAGGGTACGACAACGCTTTAGGGGGAGCGTACGTGTGAGGGCGCGGGTTAGTGTCAGCGTACGGGTTAGAATTAGGGGACGGGTGAGGGTCAGGCTTCGGGGAAGGGTTAGGGTTAGGGTTCGGGCTAGGGTTAGGGTTAGGGGACGGGGAAGGTTTAGGGTCCAGGTGAGGGGACGACAACGCTTTCGGGGGAGCGTACGTGTGAGAGCGCGGGTTAGTGTCAGCGTACGGGTTAGGATTAGGGGACGGGTGAGGGTCAGGCTTCGGGGAAGGGTTAGGGTTAGGGTTCGGGCTAGGGTTAGGGTTACGGGACGGGGACGGTTTAGGGTCCAGGTGAGGGCACGACAACGCTTTAGGGGGAGCGTACGTGTGAGGGCGCGGGTTAGTGTCAGCGTACGGGTTAGTATTAGGGGACGGGTGAGGGTCAGGCTTCGGGGAAGGGTTAGGGTTAGGGTTCGGGCTAGGGTTAGGGTTAGGGGACGGGGACGGTTTAGGGTCCAGGTGAGGGCACGACAACGCTTTAGGGGGAGCATACGTGTGAGGGCGCGGGTTAGTGTCAGCGTACGGGTTAGGATTAGGGGACGGGTGAGGGTCAGGCTTCGGGGAAGGGTTAGGGTTAGGGTTCGGGCTAGGGTTAGGGTTAGGGGACGGGGACGGTTTAGGGTCCAGGTGAGGGTACGACAACGCTTTAGGGGGAGCGTACGTGTGAGGGCGCGGGTTAGTGTCAGCGTACGGGTTAGGATTAGGGGACGGGTGAGGGTCAGGCTTCGGGGAAGAGTTAGGGTTATGGTTCGGGCTAGGGTTAGGGTTAGGGGATGGGGACGGTTTATGGTCCAGGTGAGGGCACGACAACACTTTAGGGGGAGCGTACGTGTGAGGGCGCGGGTTAGTGTCAGCGTACGGGTTAGGATTAGGGGACGGGTGAGGGTCAGGCTTCGGGGAAGGGTTAGGGTTAGGGTTCGGGCTAGGGTTAGGGTTAGGGGACGGGGACGGTTTAGGGTCCAGGTGAGGGCACGACTACACTTTAGGGGGAGCGTACGTGTGAGGGCGCGGGTTAGTGTCAGCGTACGGGTTAGGATTAGGGTACGGGTGAGGGTCAGGCTTCGGGGAAGTGTTAGGGTTAGGGTTCGGGCTAGGGTTAGGGTTAGCGGACGGGGACGGTTTAGGGTCCAGGTGAGGGTACGACAACGGTTTAGGGGGAGCGTACGTGTGAGGGCGCGGGTTAGTGTCAGCGTACGGGTTAGAATTAGGGGACGGGTGAGGGTCAGGCTTCGGGGAAGGGTTAGGGTTAGGGTTCGGGCTAGGGTTAGGGTTAGGGGACGGGGAAGGTTTAGGGTCCAGGTGAGGGTACGACAACGCTTTCGGGGGAGCGTACGTGTGAGAGCGCGGGTTAGTGTCAGCGTACGGGTTAGGATTAGGGGACGGGTGAGGGTCAGGCTTCGGTGAAGGGTTAGGGTTAGGGTTCGGGCTAGGGTTAGGGTTAGGGGACGGGGACGGTTTAGGGTCCAGGTGAGGGCACGACAACGCTTTAGGGGGAGCGTACGTGTGAGGGCGCGGGTTAGTGTCTGCGTACGGGTTAGGATTAGGGGACGGGTGAGGGTCAGGCTTCGGGGAAGGGTTAGGGTTATGGTTCGGGCTAGGGTTAGGGTTAGGGGACGGGGACGGTTTAGGGTCCAGGTGAGGGCACGACAACGCCTTAGGGGGAGCGTACGTGTGAGGGCGCGGGTTAGTGTCAGCGTACGGTTTAGAATTAGGGGACGGGTGAGGGTCAGGCTTCGGGGAAGGGTTAGGGTTAGGGTTCGGGCTAGGGTTAGGGTTAGGGTACGGGGAAGGTTTAGGGTCCAGGTGAGGGTACGACAACGCTTTCGGGGGAGCGTACGTGTGAGAGCGCGGGTTAGTGTCAGCGTACGGGTTAGGATTAGGGGACGGGTGAGGGTCAGGCTTCGGGGAAGGGTTAGGGTTAGGGGACGGGGACGGTTTAGGGTCCAGGTGAGGGCACGACAACGCTTTAGGGGGAGCGTACGTGTGAGGGCGCGGGTTAGTGTCAGCGTACGGGTTAGGATTAGGGGACGGGTGAGGGTCAGGCTTCGGGGAAGGGTTAGGGTTAGGGTTTGGGCTAGGGTTAGGGTTAGGGGACGGGGACGGTTTAGGGTCCAGGTGAGGGCACGACAACGCCTTAGGGGGAGCGTACGTGTGAGGGCGCGGGTTAGTGTCAGCGTACGGGTTAGGATTAGGGGACGGGTGAGGGTCAGGCTTCGGGAAGGGTTAGGGTTAGGGTTCGGGCTAGGGTTAGGGTTAGGGGACGGGGACGGTTTAGGGTCCAGGTGAGCGTACGACAACGCTTTAGGGGGAGCGTACATGTGAGGGCGCGGGTTAGTGTCAGCGTACGGGTTAGGATTAGGGGACGGGTGAGGGTCAGGCTTCGGGGAAGGGTTAGGGTTAGGGTTCGGGCTAGGGTTAGGGTTAGGGGAAGGGGACCGTTTAGCGTCCAGGTGAGGGCCCGACAACGCTTTAGAGGGAGCGTACGTGTGAGGGCGTGGGTTAGTGTCAGCGTACGGGTTAGGATTAGGGGACGGGTGAGGGTCAGGCTTCGGGGAAGGGTTAGGGTTTGGGTTCGGGCTAGGGTTAGGGTTAGGGGACGGGGACGGTTTAGGGTCCAGGTGAGGGTACGACAACGCTTTAGGGGGAGCGTACGTGTGAGGGCGCGGGTTAGTGTCAGCGTACGGGTTAGGATTAGGGGACGGGTGATGGTCAGGAATCGGGGAAGGGTTAGGGTTAGGGTTTGGGCTAGGGTTAGGGTTAGGGGACGGGGACGGTTTAAGGTCCAGGTGAGGGCACGACAACGCTTTAGGGGGAGCGTACGTGTGAGGGCGCGGGTTAGTGTCAGCGTACGGGTTAGGATTAGGGGACGGGTGAGGGTCAGGCTTCGAGGAAGGGTTAGGGTTAGGGTTCGGGCTAGGGTTAGGGTTAGGGGACGGGGACGGTTTAGGGTCCAGGTGAGGGTACGACAACGCTTCAGGGGGAGCGTACGTGTGAGGACGCGGGTTAGTGTCAGCGTTCGGGTTAGGATTAGGGGACGGGTGAGGGTCAGGCTTCGGGAAAGGGTTAGGGTTATGGTTCGGGCTAGGGTTAGGGTTAGGGGACGGGGACGGTTTAGGGTCCAGGTGAGGGTACGACAACGCTTTAGGGGGAGCGTACGTGTGAGGGCGCGGGTTAGTGTCAGCGTACGGGTTAGGATTAGGGGACGGGTGAGGGTCAGGCTTCGGGAAAGGGATAGGGTTAGGGTTCGGGCTAGGGTTAGGGTTAGGGGACGGGGAAGGTTTAGGGTCCAGGTGAGGGCACGACAACGCTTTATGGGGAGCGTACGTGTGAGGGCGCGGGTTAGTGTCAGCGTACGGGTTAGGATTAGGGGACGGGTGAGAGTCAGGCTTCGGGGAAGGGTTAGGGTTAGGGTTCGGGCTAGGGTTAGGGTTAGGGGACGGGGACGGTTTAGGGTCCAGGTGAGGGTACGACAACGCTTTATGGGAATCGTACGTGTGAGGTCGCGTGTTAGTGTCAGCGTACGGGTTAGGATTAGGGGACGGGTGAGGGTCAGGCTTCGGGGAAGGGTTAGGTTTAGGGTTCAGGCTAGGGTTAGGGTTAGGGGACGGGGACGGTTTAGGGTCCAGGTGAGGGCACGACAACGCTTTAGGGGGAGCGTACGTGTGAGGGCGCGGGTTAGTGTCAGCGTACGGGTTAGGATTAGGGGACGGGTGAGGGTCAGGCTTCGGGGAAGGGTTAGGGTTAGGGTTCGGGCTAGGGTTAGGGTTAGGGGACGGGGACGGTTTAGGGTCCAGGTGAGGGCACGACAACGCTTTAGGGGGAGCGTACGTGTGAGGGCGCGGGTTAGTGTCAGCGTACGGGTTAGAATTAGGGGACGGGTGAGGGTCAGGCTTCGGGGAAGGGTTAGGGTTAGGGTTCGGGCTAGGGTTAGGGTTAGGGGACGGGGACGGTTTAGGGTCCAGGTGAGGGTACGACAACGCTTTAGGGGGAGCGTACGTGTGAGGGCGCGGGTTAGTGTCAGCGTACGGGTTAGGATTAGGGGACGGATGAGGGTCAGGCTTCGGGGAAGGGTTAGGGTTAGGGTTTGGGCTAGGGTTAGGGTTAGGGGACGGGGACGGTTTAGGGTCCAGGTGAGGGTACGACAACGCTTTAGGGGGAGCGTACGTGTGAGGGCGCGGGTTAGTGTCAGCGTACGGGTTAGGATTAGGGGACGGGTGAGGGTCAGGCTTCGGGGAAGGGTTAGAGTTAGGGTTCGGGCTAGGGTTAGGGTTAGGGGACGGGGACGGTTTAGGGTCCAGGTGAGGGTACGACAACGCTTTAGTGGGAGCGTACGTGTGAGGGCGTGGTTTAGTGTCAGCGTTCGGGTTAGGATTAGGGGACGGGTGAGGGTCAGGCTTCGGGGAAGGGTTAGGGTTAGGGTTCGGGCTAGGGTTAGGTTTAGGGGACGGGGACGGTTTAGGGTCCAGGTGAGGGTACGCCAACGCTTTAGGGGGAGCGTACGTGTGAGGGCGCGGGTTAGTGTCAGCGTACGGGTTAGGATTAGGGGACGGGTGAGGGTCAGGCTTCGGGGAAGGGTTAGGGTTAGGGTTCGGGCTAGGGTTAGGGTTAGGGGACGGGGACGGTTTAGGATCCAGGTGAGGGCACGACAACGCTTTAGGGGGAGCGTACGTGTGAGGGCGCGGGTTAGTGTCAGCGTACGGGTTAGGATTAGGGGACGGGTGAGGGTCAGGCTTCGGGGAAGGGTTAGGGTTAGGGTTCGGGCTAGGGTTAGGGTTAGGGGACGGGGACGGTTTAGGGTCCAGGTGAGGGCACGACAACGCTTTAGGGGGAGCGTACGTGTGAGGGCGCGGGTTAGTGTCAGCGTACGGGTTAGGATTAGGGGACGGGTGAGGGTCAGGCTTTGGGGAAGTGTTAGGGTTATGGTTCGGGCTAGGGTTAGGTTTAGGGGATGGGGACGGTTTAGGGTCCAGGTGAGGGCACGACAACGCTTTAGGAGGAGCGTACGTGTGAGGGCGCGGGTTAGTGTCAGCGTACGGGTTAGGATTAGGGGACGGGTGAGGGTCAGGCTTCGGGGAAGGGTTAGGGTTATGGTTCGGGCTAGGGTTAGGGTTAGGGGACGGGGACGGTTTAGGGTCCAGGTGAGGGCACGACAACGCCTTAGGGGGAGCGTACGTGTGAGGGCACGGGTTAGTGTCAGCGTACGGTTTAGAATTAGGGGACGGGTGAGGGTCAGGCTTCGGGGAAGGGTTAGGGTTAGGGTTCGGGCTAGGGTTAGGGTTAGGGTACGGGGAAGGTTTAGGGTCCAGGTGAGGGTACGACAACGCTTTCGGGGGAGCGTACGTGTGAGAGCGCGGGTTAGTGTCAGCGTACGGGTTAGGATTAGGGGACGGGTGAGGGTCAGGCTTCGGGGAAGGGTTAGGGTTAGGGGACGGGGACGGTTTAGGGTCCAGGTGAGGGCACGACAACGCTTTAGGGGGAGCGTACGTGTGAGGGCGCGGGTTAGTGTCAGCGTACGGGTTAGGATTAGGGGACGGGTGAGGGTCAGGCTTCGGGGAAGGGTTAGGGTTAGGGTTTGGGCTAGGGTTAGGGTTAGGGGACGGGGACGGTTTAGGGTCCAGGTAAGGGCACGACAACGCCTTAGGGGGAGCGTACGTGTGAGGGCGCGGGTTAGTGTCAGCGTACGGGTTAGGATTAGGGGACGGGTGAGGGTCAGGCTTCGGGAAGGGTTAGGGTTAGGGTTCGGGCTAGGGTTAGGGTTAGGGGACGGGGACGGTTTAGGGTCCAGGTGAGCGTACGACAACGCTTTAGGGGGAGCGTACATGTGAGGGCGCGGGTTAGTGTCAGCGTACGGGTTAGGATTAGGGGACGGGTGAGGGTCAGGCTTCGGGGAAGGGTTAGGGTTAGGGTTCGGGCTAGGGTTAGGGTTAGGGGAAGGGGACCGTTTAGCGTCCAGGTGAGGGCCCGACAACGCTTTAGAGGGAGCGTACGTGTGAGGGCGTGGGTTAGTGTCAGCGTACGGGTTAGGATTAGGGGACGGGTGAGGGTCAGGCTTCGGGGAAGGGTTAGGGTTTGGGTTCGGGCTAGGGTTAGGGTTAGGGGACGGGGACGGTTTAGGGTCCAGGTGAGGGTACGACAACGCTTTAGGGGGAGCGTACGTGTGAGGGCGCGGGTTAGTGTCAGCGTACGGGTTAGGATTAGGGGACGGGTGATGGTCAGGAATCGGGGAAGGGTTAGGGTTAGGGTTTGGGCTAGGGTTAGGGTTAGGGGACGGGGACGGTTTAAGGTCCAGGTGAGGGCACGACAACGCTTTAGGGGGAGCGTACGTGTGAGGGCGCGGGTTAGTGTCAGCGTACGGGTTAGGATTAGGGGACGGGTGAGGGTCAGGCTTCGAGGAAGGGTTAGGGTTAGGGTTCGGGCTAGGGTTAGGGTTAGGGGACGGGGACGGTTTAGGGTCCAGGTGAGGGTACGACAACGCTTCAGGGGGAGCGTACGTGTGAGGACGCGGGTTAGTGTCAGCGTTCGGGTTAGGATTAGGGGACGGGTGAGGGTCAGGCTTCGGGAAAGGGTTAGGGTTATGGTTCGGGCTAGGGTTAGGGTTAGGGGACGGGGACGGTTTAGGGTCCAGGTGAGGGTACGACAACGCTTTAGGGGGAGCGTACGTGTGAGGGCGCGGGTTAGTGTCAGCGTACGGGTTAGGATTAGGGGACGGGTGAGGGTCAGGCTTCGGGAAAGGGATAGGGTTAGGGTTCGGGCTAGGGTTAGGGTTAGGGGACGGGGAAGGTTTAGGGTCCAGGTGAGGGCACGACAACGCTTTATGGGGAGCGTACGTGTGAGGGCGCGGGTTAGTGTCAGCGTACGGGTTAGGATTAGGGGACGGGTGAGAGTCAGGCTTCGGGGAAGGGTTAGGGTTAGGGTTCGGGCTAGGGTTAGGGTTAGGGGACGGGGACGGTTTAGGGTCCAGGTGAGGGTACGACAACGCTTTATGGGAATCGTACGTGTGAGGTCGCGTGTTAGTGTCAGCGTACGGGTTAGGATTAGGGGACGGGTGAGGGTCAGGCTTCGGGGAAGGGTTAGGGTTAGGGTTCGGGCTAGGGTTAGGGTTACGGGACGGGGACGGTTTAGGGTCCAGGTGAGGGCACGACAACGCTTTAGGGGGAGCGTACGTGTGAGGGCGCGGGTTAGTGTCAGCGTACGGGTTAGAATTAGGGGACGGGTGAGGGTCAGGCTTCGGGGAAGGGTTAGGGTTAGGGTTCGGGCTAGGGTTAGGGTTAGGGGACGGGGACCGTTTAGGGTCCAGGTGAGGGTACGACAACGCTTTAGGGGGAGCGTACGTGTGAGGGCGCGGGTTAGTGTCAGCGTACGGGTTAGGATTAGGGGACGGGTGAGGGTCAGGCTTCGGGGAAGGGTTAGGGTTAGGGTTCGGGCTAGGGTTAGGGTTAGGGGACGGGGACGGTTTAGGGTCCAGGTGAGGGTACGACAACGCTTTAGGGGGAGCGTACGTGTGAGGGCGCGGGTTAGTGTCAGCGTACGGGTTAGGATTAGGGGACGGGTGAGGGTCAGGCTTCGGGGAAGGGTTAGAGTTAGGGTTCGGGCTAGGGTTAGGGTTAGGGGACGGGGACGGTTTAGGGTCCAGGTGAGGGTACGACAACGCTTTAGTGGGAGCGTACGTGTGAGGGCGTGGTTTAGTGTCAGCGTACGGGTTAGGATTAGGGGACGGGTGAGGGTCAGGCTTCGGGGAAGGGTTAGGGTTAGGGTTCGGGCTAGGGTTAGGGTTAGGGGACGGGGACGGTTTAGGGTCCAGGTGAGGGCACGACAACGCTTTAGGGGGAGCATACGTGTGAGGGCGCGGGTTAGTGTCAGCGTACGGGTTAGGATTAGGGGACGGGTGAGGGTCAGGCTTCGGGGAAGGGTTAGGGTTAGGGTTCGGGCTAGGGTTAGGGTTAGGGGACGGGGACGGTTTAGGGTCCAGGTGAGGGTACGACAACGCTTTAGGGGGAGCGTACGTGTGAGGGCGCGGGTTAGTGTCAGCGTACGGGTTAGGATTAGGGGACGGGTGAGGGTCAGGCTTCGGGGAAGAGTTAGGGTTATGGTTCGGGCTAGGGTTAGGGTTAGGGGATGGGGACGGTTTATGGTCCAGGTGAGGGCACGACAACGCTTTAGGGGGAGCGTACGTGTGAGGGCGCGGGTTAGTGTCAGCGTACGGGTTAGGATTAGGGGACGGGTGAGGGTCAGGCTTCGGGGAAGGGTTAGGGTTAGGGTTCGGGCTAGGGTTAGGGTTAGGGGACGGGGACGGTTTAGGGTCCAGGTGAGGGCACGACTACACTTTAGGGGGAGCGTACGTGTGAGGGCGCGGGTTAGTGTCAGCGTACGGGTTAGGATTAGGGTACGGGTGAGGGTCAGGCTTCGGGGAAGTGTTAGGGTTAGGGTTCGGGCTAGGGTTAGGGTTAGCGGACGGGGACGGTTTAGGGTCCAGGTGAGGGTACGACAACGGTTTAGGGGGAGCGTACGTGTGAGGGCGCGGGTTAGTGTCAGCGTACGGGTTAGAATTAGGGGACGGGTGAGGGTCAGGCTTCGGGGAAGGGTTAGGGTTAGGGTTCGGGCTAGGGTTAGGGTTAGGGGACGGGGACGGTTTAGGGTCCAGGTGAGGGCACGACAACGCTTTAGGGGGAGCGTACGTGTGAGGGCGCGGGTTAGTGTCTGCGTACGGGTTAGGATTAGGGGACGGGTGAGGGTCAGGCTTCGGGGAAGGGTTAGGGTTAGGGTTCGGGCTAGGGTTAGGGTTAGGGGACGGGGACGGTTTAGGGTCCAGGTGAGGGTACGACAACGCTTTAGGGGGAGCGTACGTGTGAGGGCGCGGGTTAGTGTCAGCGTACGGGTTAGTATTAGGGGACGGGTGAGGGTCAGGCTTCGGGGAAGGGTTAGGGTTAGGGTTCGGGCTAGGGTTAGGGTTAGGGGACGGGGACGGTTTAGGGTCCAGGTGAGGGAACGACAACGCTTTAGGGGGAGCGTACGTTTGACGGCGCGGGTTAGTGTCAGCGTACGGGTTAGGATTAGGGGACGGGTGAGGGTCAGGCTTCGGGGAAGGGTTAGGGTTAGGGGACGGGGACGGTTTAGGGTCCAGGTGAGGGCACGACAACGCTTTAGGGGGAGCGTACGTGTGAGGGCGCGGGTTAGTGTCAGCGTACGGGTTAGGATTAGGGGACGGGTGAGGGTCAGGCTTCGGGGAAGGGTTAGGGTTAGGGTTTGGGCTAGGGTTAGGGTTAGGGGACGGGGACGGTTTAGGGTCCAGGTGAGGGCACGACAACGCCTTAGGGGGAGCGTACGTGTGAGGGCGCGGGTTAGTGTCAGCGTACGGGTTAGGATTAGGGGACGGGTGAGGGTCAGGCTTCGGGAAGGGTTAGGGTTAGGGTTCGGGCTAGGGTTAGGGTTAGGGGACGGGGACGGTTTAGGGTCCAGGTGAGCGTACGACAACGCTTTAGGGGGAGCGTACATGTGAGGGCGCGGGTTAGTGTCAGCGTACGGGTTAGGATTAGGGGACGGGTGAGGGTCAGGCTTCGGGGAAGGGTTAGGGTTAGGGTTCGGGCTAGGGTTAGGGTTAGGGGAAGGGGACCGTTTAGCGTCCAGGTGAGGGCCCGACAACGCTTTAGAGGGAGCGTACGTGTGAGGGCGTGGGTTAGTGTCAGCGTACGGGTTAGGATTAGGGGACGGGTGAGGGTCAGGCTTCGGGGAAGGGTTAGGGTTTGGGTTCGGGCTAGGGTTAGGGTTAGGGGACGGGGACGGTTTAGGGTCCAGGTGAGGGTACGACAACGCTTTAGGGGGAGCGTACGTGTGAGGGCGCGGGTTAGTGTCAGCGTACGGGTTAGGATTAGGGGACGGGTGATGGTCAGGAATCGGGGAAGGGTTAGGGTTAGGGTTTGGGCTAGGGTTAGGGTTAGGGGACGGGGACGGTTTAAGGTCCAGGTGAGGGCACGACAACGCTTTAGGGGGAGCGTACGTGTGAGGGCGCGGGTTAGTGTCAGCGTACGGGTTAGGATTAGGGGACGGGTGAGGGTCAGGCTTCGAGGAAGGGTTAGGGTTAGGGTTCGGGCTAGGGTTAGGGTTAGGGGACGGGGACGGTTTAGGGTCCAGGTGAGGGTACGACAACGCTTCAGGGGGAGCGTACGTGTGAGGACGCGGGTTAGTGTCAGCGTTCGGGTTAGGATTAGGGGACGGGTGAGGGTCAGGCTTCGGGAAAGGGTTAGGGTTATGGTTCGGGCTAGGGTTAGGGTTAGGGGACGGGGACGGTTTAGGGTCCAGGTGAGGGTACGACAACGCTTTAGGGGGAGCGTACGTGTGAGGGCGCGGGTTAGTGTCAGCGTACGGGTTAGGATTAGGGGACGGGTGAGGGTCAGGCTTCGGGAAAGGGATAGGGTTAGGGTTCGGGCTAGGGTTAGGGTTAGGGGACGGGGAAGGTTTAGGGTCCAGGTGAGGGCACGACAACGCTTTATGGGGAGCGTACGTGTGAGGGCGCGGGTTAGTGTCAGCGTACGGGTTAGGATTAGGGGACGGGTGAGAGTCAGGCTTCGGGGAAGGGTTAGGGTTAGGGTTCGGGCTAGGGTTAGGGTTAGGGGACGGGGACGGTTTAGGGTCCAGGTGAGGGTACGACAACGCTTTATGGGAATCGTACGTGTGAGGTCGCGTGTTAGTGTCAGCGTACGGGTTAGGATTAGGGGACGGGTGAGGGTCAGGCTTCGGGGAAGGGTTAGGTTTAGGGTTCAGGCTAGGGTTAGGGTTAGGGGACGGGGACGGTTTAGGGTCCAGGTGAGGGCACGACAACACTTTAGGGGGAGCGTACGTGTGAGGGCGCGGGTTAGTGTCAGCGTACGGGTTAGGATTAGGGGACGGGTGAGGGTCAGGCTTCGGGGAAGGGTTAGGGTTAGGGTTCGGGCTAGGGTTAGGGTTAGGGGACGGGGACGGTTTAGGGTCCAGGTGAGGGCACGACAACGCTTTAGGGGGAGCGTACGTGTGAGGGCGCGGGTTAGTGTCAGCGTACGGGTTAGAATTAGGGGACGGGTGAGGGTCAGGCTTCGGGGAAGGGTTAGGGTTAGGGTTCGGGCTAGGGTTAGGGTTAGGGGACGGGGACGGTTTAGGGTCCAGGTGAGGGTACGACAACGCTTTAGGGGGAGCGTACGTGTGAGGGCGCGGGTTAGTGTCAGCGTACGGGTTAGGATTAGGGGACGGATGAGGGTCAGGCTTCGGGGAAGGGTTAGGGTTAGGGTTTGGGCTAGGGTTAGGGTTAGGGGACGGGGACGGTTTAGGGTCCAGGTGAGGGTACGACAACGCTTTAGGGGGAGCGTACGTGTGAGGGCGCGGGTTAGTGTCAGCGTACGGGTTAGGATTAGGGGACGGGTGAGGGTCAGGCTTCGGGGAAGGGTTAGAGTTAGGGTTCGGGCTAGGGTTAGGGTTAGGGGACGGGGACGGTTTAGGGTCCAGGTGAGGGTACGACAACGCTTTAGTGGGAGCGTACGTGTGAGGGCGTGGTTTAGTGTCAGCGTTCGGGTTAGGATTAGGGGACGGGTGAGGGTCAGGCTTCGGGGAAGGGTTAGGGTTAGGGTTCGGGCTAGGGTTAGGTTTAGGGGACGGGGACGGTTTAGGGTCCAGGTGAGGGTACGCCAACGCTTTAGGGGGAGCGTACGTGTGAGGGCGCGGGTTAGTGTCAGCGTACGGGTTAGGATTAGGGGACGGGTGAGGGTCAGGCTTCGGGGAAGGGTTAGGGTTAGGGTTCGGGCTAGGGTTAGGGTTAGGGGACGGGGACGGTTTAGGATCCAGGTGAGGGCACGACAACGCTTTAGGGGGAGCGTACGTGTGAGGGCGCGGGTTAGTGTCAGCGTACGGGTTAGGATTAGGGGACGGGTGAGGGTCAGGCTTCGGGGAAGGGTTAGGGTTAGGGTTCGGGCTAGGGTTAGGGTTAGGGGACGGGGACGGTTTAGGGTCCAGGTGAGGGCACGACAACGCTTTAGGGGGAGCGTACGTGTGAGGGCGCGGGTTAGTGTCAGCGTACGGGTTAGGATTAGGGGACGGGTGAGGGTCAGGCTTTGGGGAAGTGTTAGGGTTATGGTTCGGGCTAGGGTTAGGTTTAGGGGATGGGGACGGTTTAGGGTCCAGGTGAGGGCACGACAACGCTTTAGGAGGAGCGTACGTGTGAGGGCGCGGGTTAGTGTCAGCGTACGGGTTAGGATTAGGGGACGGGTGAGGGTCAGGCTTCGGGGAAGGGTTAGGGTTATGGTTCGGGCTAGGGTTAGGGTTAGGGGACGGGGACGGTTTAGGGTCCAGGTGAGGGCACGACAACGCCTTAGGGGGAGCGTACGTGTGAGGGCACGGGTTAGTGTCAGCGTACGGTTTAGAATTAGGGGACGGGTGAGGGTCAGGCTTCGGGGAAGGGTTAGGGTTAGGGTTCGGGCTAGGGTTAGGGTTAGGGTACGGGGAAGGTTTAGGGTCCAGGTGAGGGTACGACAACGCTTTCGGGGGAGCGTACGTGTGAGAGCGCGGGTTAGTGTCAGCGTACGGGTTAGGATTAGGGGACGGGTGAGGGTCAGGCTTCGGGGAAGGGTTAGGGTTAGGGGACGGGGACGGTTTAGGGTCCAGGTGAGGGCACGACAACGCTTTAGGGGGAGCGTACGTGTGAGGGCGCGGGTTAGTGTCAGCGTACGGGTTAGGATTAGGGGACGGGTGAGGGTCAGGCTTCGGGGAAGGGTTAGGGTTAGGGTTTGGGCTAGGGTTAGGGTTAGGGGACGGGGACGGTTTAGGGTCCAGGTGAGGGCACGACAACGCCTTAGGGGGAGCGTACGTGTGAGGGCGCGGGTTAGTGTCAGCGTACGGGTTAGGATTAGGGGACGGGTGAGGGTCAGGCTTCGGGAAGGGTTAGGGTTAGGGTTCGGGCTAGGGTTAGGGTTAGGGGACGGGGACGGTTTAGGGTCCAGGTGAGCGTACGACAACGCTTTAGGGGGAGCGTACATGTGAGGGCGCGGGTTAGTGTCAGCGTACGGGTTAGGATTAGGGGACGGGTGAGGGTCAGGCTTCGGGGAAGGGTTAGGGTTAGGGTTCGGGCTAGGGTTAGGGTTAGGGGAAGGGGACCGTTTAGCGTCCAGGTGAGGGCCCGACAACGCTTTAGAGGGAGCGTACGTGTGAGGGCGTGGGTTAGTGTCAGCGTACGGGTTAGGATTAGGGGACGGGTGAGGGTCAGGCTTCGGGGAAGGGTTAGGGTTTGGGTTCGGGCTAGGGTTAGGGTTAGGGGACGGGGACGGTTTAGGGTCCAGGTGAGGGTACGACAACGCTTTAGGGGGAGCGTACGTGTGAGGGCGCGGGTTAGTGTCAGCGTACGGGTTAGGATTAGGGGACGGGTGATGGTCAGGAATCGGGGAAGGGTTAGGGTTAGGGTTTGGGCTAGGGTTAGGGTTAGGGGACGGGGACGGTTTAAGGTCCAGGTGAGGGCACGACAACGCTTTAGGGGGAGCGTACGTGTGAGGGCGCGGGTTAGTGTCAGCGTACGGGTTAGGATTAGGGGACGGGTGAGGGTCAGGCTTCGAGGAAGGGTTAGGGTTAGGGTTCGGGCTAGGGTTAGGGTTAGGGGACGGGGACGGTTTAGGGTCCAGGTGAGGGTACGACAACGCTTCAGGGGGAGCGTACGTGTGAGGACGCGGGTTAGTGTCAGCGTTCGGGTTAGGATTAGGGGACGGGTGAGGGTCAGGCTTCGGGAAAGGGTTAGGGTTATGGTTCGGGCTAGGGTTAGGGTTAGGGGACGGGGACGGTTTAGGGTCCAGGTGAGGGTACGACAACGCTTTAGGGGGAGCGTACGTGTGAGGGCGCGGGTTAGTGTCAGCGTACGGGTTAGGATTAGGGGACGGGTGAGGGTCAGGCTTCGGGAAAGGGATAGGGTTAGGGTTCGGGCTAGGGTTAGGGTTAGGGGACGGGGAAGGTTTAGGGTCCAGGTGAGGGCACGACAACGCTTTATGGGGAGCGTACGTGTGAGGGCGCGGGTTAGTGTCAGCGTACGGGTTAGGATTAGGGGACGGGTGAGAGTCAGGCTTCGGGGAAGGGTTAGGGTTAGGGTTCGGGCTAGGGTTAGGGTTAGGGGACGGGGACGGTTTAGGGTCCAGGTGAGGGTACGACAACGCTTTATGGGAATCGTACGTGTGAGGTCGCGTGTTAGTGTCAGCGTACGGGTTAGGATTAGGGGACGGGTGAGGGTCAGGCTTCGGGGAAGGGTTAGGGTTAGGGTTCGGGCTAGGGTTAGGGTTACGGGACGGGGACGGTTTAGGGTCCAGGTGAGGGCACGACAACGCTTTAGGGGGAGCGTACGTGTGAGGGCGCGGGTTAGTGTCAGCGTACGGGTTAGAATTAGGGGACGGGTGAGGGTCAGGCTTCGGGGAAGGGTTAGGGTTAGGGTTCGGGCTAGGGTTAGGGTTAGGGGACGGGGACCGTTTAGGGTCCAGGTGAGGGTACGACAACGCTTTAGGGGGAGCGTACGTGTGAGGGCGCGGGTTAGTGTCAGCGTACGGGTTAGGATTAGGGGACGGGTGAGGGTCAGGCTTCGGGGAAGGGTTAGGGTTAGGGTTCGGGCTAGGGTTAGGGTTAGGGGACGGGGACGGTTTAGGGTCCAGGTGAGGGTACGACAACGCTTTAGGGGGAGCGTACGTGTGAGGGCGCGGGTTAGTGTCAGCGTACGGGTTAGGATTAGGGGACGGGTGAGGGTCAGGCTTCGGGGAAGGGTTAGAGTTAGGGTTCGGGCTAGGGTTAGGGTTAGGGGACGGGGACGGTTTAGGGTCCAGGTGAGGGTACGACAACGCTTTAGTGGGAGCGTACGTGTGAGGGCGTGGTTTAGTGTCAGCGTACGGGTTAGGATTAGGGGACGGGTGAGGGTCAGGCTTCGGGGAAGGGTTAGGGTTAGGTTTCGGGCTAGGGTTAGGTTTAGGGGACGGGGACGGTTTAGGGTCCAGGTGAGGGTACGCCAACGCTTTAGGGGGAGCGTACGTGTGAGGGCGCGGGTTAGTGTCAGCGTACGGGTTAGGATTAGGGGACGGGTGAGGGTCAGGCTTCGGGGAAGTGTTAGGGTTAGGGTTCGGGCTAGGGTTAGGGTTAGGGGACGGGGACGGTTTAGGATCCAGGTGAGGGCACGACAACGCTTTAGGGGGAGCGTACGTGTGAGGGCGCGGGTTAGTGTCAGCGTACGGGTTAGGATTAGGGGACGGGTGAGGGTCAGGCTTCGGGGAAGGGTTAGGGTTAGGGTTCGGGCTAGGGTTAGGGTTAGGGGTCGGGGACGGTTTAGGGTCCAGATGAGGGCACGACAACGCTTTAGGGGGAGCGTACGTGTGAGGGCGCGGGTTAGTGTCAGCGTATGGGTTAGGATTAGGGGACGGGTGAGGTTCAGGCATCGGGGAAGGGTTAGCGTTAGGGTTCGGGCTAGGGTTAGGGTTAGGGGACGGGGACGGTTTAGGGTCCAGGTGAGGGCACGACAACGCTTTAGGGGGAGCGTACGTGTGAGGGCGCGGGTTAGTGTCAGCGTACGGGTTAGGATTAGGGGACGGGTGAGGGTCAGGCTTTGGGGAAGTGTTAGGGTTATGGTTCGGGCTAGGGTTAGGTTTAGGGGATGGGGACGGTTTAGGGTCCAGGTGAGGGCACGACAACGCTTTAGGGGGAGCGTACGTGTGAGGGCGCGGGTTAGTGTCAGCGTACGGGTTAGGATTAGGGGACGGGTGAGGGTCAGGCTTCGGGGAAGGGTTAGGGTTAGGGTTCGGGCTAGGGTTAGGGTTAGGGGACGGGGACGGTTTAGGGTCCAGGTGAGGGCACGACTACACTTTATGGGGAGCGTACGTGTGAGGGCACGGGTTAGTGTCAGCGTACGGGTTAGGATTAGGGTACGGGTGAGGGTCAGGCTTCGGGGAAGTGTTAGGGTTAGGGTTCGGGCTAGGGTTAGGGTTAGCGGACGGGGACGGTTTAGGGTCCAGGTGAGGGTACGACAACGCTTTAGGGGGAGCGTACGTGTGAGGGCGCGGGTTAGTGTCAGCGTACGGGTTAGAATTAGGGGACGGGTGAGGGTCAGGCTTCGGGGAAGGGTTAGGGTTAGGGTTCGGGCTAGGGTTAGGGTTAGGGGACGGGGAAGGTTTAGGGTCCAGGTGAGGGGACGACAACGCTTTCGGGGGAGCGTACGTGTGAGAGCGCGGGTTAGTGTCAGCGTACGGGTTAGGATTAGGGGACGGGTGAGGGTCAGGCTTCGGGGAAGGGTTAGGGTTAGGGTTCGGGCTAGGGTTAGGGTTACGGGACGGGGACGGTTTAGGGTCCAGGTGAGGGCACGACAACGCTTTAGGGGGAGCGTACGTGTGAGGGCGCGGGTTAGTGTCAGCGTACGGGTTAGTATTAGGGGACGGGTGAGGGTCAGGCTTCGGGGAAGGGTTAGGGTTAGGGTTCGGGCTAGGGTTAGGGTTAGGGGACGGGGACGGTTTAGGGTCCAGGTGAGGGCACGACAACGCTTTAGGGGGAGCATACGTGTGAGGGCGCGGGTTAGTGTCAGCGTACGGGTTAGGATTAGGGGACGGGTGAGGGTCAGGCTTCGGGGAAGGGTTAGGGTTAGGGTTCTGGCTAGGGTTAGGGTTAGGGGACGGGGACGGTTTAGGGTCCAGGTGAGGGTACGACAACGCTTTAGGGGGAGCGTACGTGTGAGGGCGCGGGTTAGTGTCAGCGTACGGGTTAGGATTAGGGGACGGGTGAGGGTCAGGCTTCGGGGAAGAGTTAGGGTTATGGTTCGGGCTAGGGTTAGGGTTAGGGGATGGGGACGGTTTATGGTCCAGGTGAGGGCACGACAACGCTTTAGGGGGAGCGTACGTGTGAGGGCGCGGGTTAGTGTCAGCGTACGGGTTAGGATTAGGGGACGGGTGAGGGTCAGGCTTCGGGGAAGGGTTAGGGTTAGGGTTCGGGCTAGGGTTAGGGTTAGGGGACGGGGACGGTTTAGGGTCCAGGTGAGGGCACGACTACACTTTAGGGGGAGCGTACGTGTGAGGGCGCGGGTTAGTGTCAGCGTACGGGTTAGGATTAGGGTACGGGTGAGGGTCAGGCTTCGGGGAAGTGTTAGGGTTAGGGTTCGGGCTAGGGTTAGGGTTAGCGGACGGGGACGGTTTAGGGTCCAGGTGAGGGTACGACAACGGTTTAGGGGGAGCGTACGTGTGAGGGCGCGGGTTAGTGTCAGCGTACGGGTTAGAATTAGGGGACGGGTGAGGGTCAGGCTTCGGGGAAGGGTTAGGGTTAGGGTTCGGGCTAGGGTTAGGGTTAGGGGACGGGGAAGGTTTAGGGTCCAGGTGAGGGTACGACAACGCTTTCGGGGGAGCGTACGTGTGAGAGCGCGGGTTAGTGTCAGCGTACGGGTTAGGATTAGGGGACGGGTGAGGGTCAGGCTTCGGTGAAGGGTTAGGGTTAGGGTTCGGGCTAGGGTTAGGGTTAGGGGACGGGGACGGTTTCGGGTCCAGGTGAGGGCACGACAACGCTTTAGGGGGAGCGTACGTGTGAGGGCGCGGGTTAGTGTCTGCGTACGGGTTAGGATTAGGGGACGGGTGAGGGTCAGGCTTCGGGGAAGGGTTAGGGTTAGGGTTCGGGCTAGGGTTAGGGTTAGGGGACGGGGACGGTTTAGGGTCCAGGTGAGGGTACGACAACGCTTTAGGGGGAGCGTACGTGTGAGGGCGCGGGTTAGTGTCAGCGTACGGGTTAGTATTAGGGGACGGGTGAGGGTCAGGCTTCGGGGAAGGGTTAGGGTTAGGGTTCGGGCTAGGGTTAGGGTTAGGGGACGGGGACGGTTTAGGGTCCAGGTGAGGGAACGACAACGCTTTAGGGGGAGCGTACGTTTGACGGCGCGGGTTAGTGTCAGCGTACGGGTTAGGATTAGGAGACGGGTGAGGGTCAGGCTTCGGGGAAGGGTTAGGGTTAGGGTTCGGGCTAGGGTTAGGGTTAGGGGACGGGGACGGTTTAGGGTCCAGGTGAGGGCACGACAACGCTTTAGGGGTAGCGTACGTGTGAGGGCGCGGGTTAGTGTCAGCGTACGGGTTAGGATTAGGGGACGGGTGAGGGTCAGGCTTCGGGAAAGGGATAGGGTTAGGGTTCGGGCTAGGGTTAGGGTTAGGGGACGGGGAAGGTTTAGGGTCCAGGTGAGGGCACGACAACGCTTTAGGGGTAGCGTACGTGTGACGGCGCGGGTTATTGTCAGCGTACGGGTTAGGATTAGGGGATGGGTGAGGGTCAGGCTTCGGAAAAGGGATAGGGTTAGGGTTCGGGCTAGGGTTAGGGTTAGGGGACGGGGAAGGTTTAGGGTCCAGGTGAGGGCACGACAACGCTTTATGGGGAGCGTACGTGTGAGGGCGCGGGTTAGTGTCCGCGTACGGGTTAGGATTAGGGGACGGGTGAGAGTCAGGCTTCTGGGAAGGGTTAGGGTTAGGGTTCGGGCTAGGGTTAGGGTTAGGGTTAGGGGACGGGGACGGTTTAGGGTCCAGGTGAGGGCACGACAACGCTTTCGGGGGAGCGTACGTGTGAGGGCGCGGGTTAGTGTTAGCGTACGGGTTAGGATTAGGGGACGGGTGAGGGTCAGGCTTCGGGGAAGGGTTAGGGTTAGGGTTCGGGCTAGGGTTAGGGTTAGGGGACGGGGACGGTTTAGGTTCCAGGTGAGGGTACGACAACGCTTTAGGGGGAGCGTACGTGTGAGGGCGCGGGTTAGTGTCCGCTTTCGGGTTACGATTAGGGGACGGGTGAGGGTCAGGCTTCGGGGAAGGGTTAGGGTTAGGGTTCGGGCTAGGGTTAGGGTTAGGGGACAGGGACGGTTTAGGGTCCAGGTGAGGGCACGACAACGCTTTAGGGGGAGCGTACGTGTGAGGGCGCGGGTTAGTGTCAGCGTACGGGTTAGGATTAGGGGACGGGTGAGGGTCAGGCTTCGGGGAAGCGTTAGGGTTAGGGTTCGGGCTAGGGTTAGGGTTAGGGGACGGGGACGGTTTAGGGTCCAGGTGAGGGTACGACAACGCTTTAGAGGGAGTGTACGTGTGAGGGCGCGGGTTAGTGTCACCGTACGGGTTAGGATTATGGGCCGGGTGAGGGTCAGGTTTCGGGGAAGGGTTAGCGTTAGGGTTTGGGTTAGGGTTAGGGTTAGGGGACGGGGACGGTTTAGGGTCCAGGTGAGGGTACGACAACGCTTTAGGGGGAGCGTACGTGTGAGGGCGCGGGTTAGTGTCAGCGTACGGGTTAGGATTAGGGGACGGGTGAGGGTCAGGCTTCGGGGAAGGGTTAGGGTTAGGGTTCGGGCTAGGGTTAGGGTTAGGGGACGGGGACGGTTTAGGGTCCAGGTGAGGGTACGACAACGCTTTAGGGGGAGCGTACGTGTGAGGGCGCGGGTGCGTGTCAGCGTACGGGTTAGGATTACGGGACGAGTGAGGGTCAGGCTTCGGGGAACGGTTAGGGTTAGGGTTCGGGCTAGGGTTAGGGTTAGGGGACGGGGACGGTTTAGGGTCCAGGTGAGGGTACGCCAACGCTTTAGGGGGAGCGTACGTGTGAGGGCGTGGGTTAGTGTCAGCGTACGGGTTAGGATTAGGGGACGGGTGAGGGTCAGGCTTCGGGGAAGGGTTAGGGTTAGGGTTCGGGCTAGGGTTAGGGTTAGGGGACGGGGACGGTTTAGGATCCAGATGAGGGCACGACAACGCTTTAGGGGGAGCGTACGTGTGAGGGCGCGGGTTAGTGTCAGCTTCCGGTTAGGATTAGGGGACGGGTGAGGGTCAGGCTTCGGGGAAGGGTTTAGGGTTAGGGTTCGGGCTAGGGTTAGGGGACGGGGACGGTTTAGGGTCCAGGTGAGGGCACGACAACGCTTTAGGGGGAGCGTACGTGTGAGGGCGCGTGTTAGTGTCAGCGTACGGGTTAGGATTAGGGGACGGGTGAGGGTCAGGCTTCGGGGAAGGGTTAGGGTTAGGGTTCGGGCTAGGGTTAGGGTTAGGGGACGGGGACGGTTTAGGGTCCAGGTGAGGGCACGACAACGCCTTAGGGGGAGCGTACGTGTGAGGGCGCGGGTTAGTGTCAGCGTACGGGTTAGGATTAGGGGACGGGTGAGGGTCAGGCTTCGGGGAAGGGTTAGGGTTAGGGTTCGGGCTAGGGTTAGGGTTAGGGGACGGGGACGGTTTAGGGTCCAGGTGAGGGTACGACAACGCTTTAGGGGGAGCGTACGTATGAGGGCGCGGGTTAGTGTCAGCGTACGGGTTAGTATTAGGGGACGGGTGAGGGTCAGGCTTCGGGGAAGGGTTAGGGTTAGGGTTCGGTCTAGGGTTAGGGTTAGGGGACGGGGACGGTTTAGGGTCCAGGTGAGGGCACGACAACACTTTAGGGGGAGCGTACGTGTGAGGGCGCGGGTTAGTGTCAGCGTACGGGTTAGGATTAGGGGACGGGTGAGGGTCAGGCTTCGGGGAAGGGTTAGGGTTAGGGTTCGGGCTAGGGTTAGGGTTAGGGGACGGGGACGGTTTAGGGTCCAGTTGAGGGTACGACAACGCTTTAGGGGGAGCGTACGTGTGAGGGCGCGTGGTAGTGTCAGCGTACGGTTTAGGATTAGGGGACGGGTGAGGGTCAGGCTTCGGGGAAGAGTTAGGTTTATGGTTCGGGCTAGGGTTAGGGTTAGGGGACGGGGACGGTTTATGGTCCAGGTGAGGGCACGACAACGCTTTAGGGGGAGTGTACGTGTGAGGGCGCGGGTTAGTGTCAGCGTACGGGTTAGGATTAGGGGACGGGTGAGGGTCAGGCTTCGGGGAAGGGTTAGGGTTAGGGTTCGGGCTAGGGTTAGGGTTAGGGGACGGGGACGGTTTAGGGTCCAGGTGAGGGCACGACTACACTTTAGGGGTAGCGTACGTGTGAGGGCGCGGGTTAGTGTCAGCGTACGGGTTAGGATTAGGGTATGGGTGAGGGTCAGGCTTCGGGGAAGGGTTAGGGTTAGGGTTCGGGCTAGGGTTAGGGTTAGCGGACGGGGACGGTTTAGGGTCCAGGTGAGGGCACGACAACGCCTTAGGGGGAGCGTACGTGTGAGGGCACGGGTTAGTGTCAGCGTACGGTTTAGAATTAAGGGACGGGTGAGGGTCAGGCTTCGGGGAAGGGTTAGGGTTAGGGTTCGGGCTAGGGTTAGGGTTAGGGGACGGGGAAGGTTTAGGGTCCAGGTGAGGGTACGACAACGCTTTCGGGGGAGCGTACGTGTGAGAGCGCGGGTTAGTGTCAGCGTACGGGTTAGGATTAGGGGACGGGTGAGGGTCAGGCTTCGGGGAAGGGTTAGGGTTAGGGGACGGGGACGGTTTAGGGTCCAGGTGAGGGCACGACAACGCTTTAGGGGGAGCGTACGTGTGAGGGCGCGGGTTAGTGTCAGCGTACGGGTTAGGATTAGGGGACGGGTGAGGGTCAGGCTTCGGGGAAGGGTTAGGGTTAGGGTTTGGGCTAGGGTTAGGGTTAGGGGACGGGGACGGTTTAGGGTCCAGGTGAGGGCACGACAACGCCTTAGGGGGAGCGTACGTGTGAGGCCGCGGGTTAGTGTCAGCGTACGGGTTAGGATTAGGGGACGGGTGAGGGTCAGGCTTCGGGAAGGGTTAGGGTTAGGGTTCGGGCTAGGGTTAGGGTTAGGGGACGGGGACGGTTTAGGGTCCAGGTGAGGGTACGACAACGCTTTAGGGGGAGCGTACATGTGAGGGCGCGGGTTAGTGTCAGCGTACGGGTTAGGATTAGGGGACGGTTGAGGGTCAGGCTTCGGGGAAGGGTTAGGGTTAGGGTTCGGGCTAGGGTTAGGGTTAGGGGACGGGGACCGTTTAGCGTCCAGGTGAGGGCCCGACAACGCTTTAGAGGGAGCGTACGTGTGAGGGCGTGGGTTAGTGTCAGTGTACGGGTTAGGATTAGGGGACGGGTGAGGGTCAGGCTTCGGGGAAGGGTTAGGGTTTGGGTTCGGGCTAGGGTTAGGGTTAGGGGACTGGGACGGTTTAGGGTCCAGGTGAGGGTACGACAACGCTTTAGGGGGAGCGTACGTGTGAGGGCGCGGGTTAGTGTCAGCGTACGGGTTAGGATTAGGGGACGGGTGATGGTCAGGAATCGGGGAAGGGTTAGGGTTAGGGTTTGGGCTAGGGTTAGGGTTAGGGGACGGGGACGGTTTAAGGTCCAGGTGAGGGCACGACAACGCTTTAGGGGGAGCGTACGTGTGAGGGCGCGGGTTAGTGTCAGCGTACGGGTTAGGATTAGGGGACGGGTGAGGGTCAGGCTTCGAGGAAGGGTTAGGGTTAGGGTTCGGGCTAGGGTTAGGGTTAGGGGACGGGGACGGTTTCGGGTCCAGGTGAGGGTACGACAACGCTTCAGGGGGAGCGTACGTGTGAGGACGCGGGTTAGTGTCAGCGTTCGGGTTAGGATTAGGGGACGGGTGAGGGTCAGGCTTCGGGAAAGGGTTAGGGTTATGGTTCGGGCTAGGGTTAGGGTTAGGGGACGGGGACGGTTTAGGGTCCAGGTGAGGGTACGACAACGCTTTAGGGGGAGCGTACGTGTGAGGGCGCGGGTTAGTGTCAGCGTACGGGTTAGGATTAGGGGACGGGTGAGGGTCAGGCTTCGGGAAAGGGATAGGGTTAGGGTTCGGGCTAGGGTTAGGGTTAGGGGACGGGGAAGGTTTAGGATCCAGGTGAGGGCACGACAACGCTTTATGGGGAGCGTACGTGTGAGGGCGCGGGTTAGTGTCAGCGTACGGGTTAGGATTGGGGACGGGTGAGAGTCAGGCTTCGGGGAAGGGTTAGGGTTAGGGTTCGGGCTAGGGTTAGGGTTAGGGGACGGGGACGGTTTAGGGTCCAGGTGAGGGTACGACAACGCTTTATGGGAATCGTACGTGTGAGGTCGCGTGTTAGTGTCAGCGTACGGGTTAGGATTAGGGGACGGGTGAGGGTCAGGCTTCGGGGAAGGGTTAGGTTTAGGGTTCAGGCTAGGGTTAGGGTTAGGGGACGGGGACGGTTTAGGGTCCAGGTGAGGGCACGACAACGCTTTAGGGGGAGCGTACGTGTGAGGGCGCGGGTTAGTGTCAGCGTACGGGTTAGGATTAGGGGACGGGTGAGGGTCAGGCTTCGGGGAAGCGTTAGGGTTAGGGTTCGGGCTAGGGTTAGGGTTAGGGGACGGGGACGGTTTAGGGTCCAGGTGAGGGCACGACAACGCTTTAGGGGGAGCGTACGTGTGAGGGCGTGGGTTAGTGTCAGCGTACGGGTTAGAATTAGGGGACGGGTGAGGGTCAGGCTTCGGGGAAGGGTTAGGGTTAGGGTTCGGGCTAGGGTTAGGGTTAGGGGACGGGGACGGTTTAGGGTCCAGGTGAGGGTACGACAACGCTTTAGGGGGAGCGTACGTGTGAGGGCGCGGGTTAGTGTCAGCGTACGGGTTAGGATTAGGGGACGGGTGAGGGTCAGGCTTTGGGGAAGGGTTAGGGTTAGGGTTCGGGCTAGGGTTAGGGTTAGGGGACGGGGACGGTTTAGGGTCCAGGTGAGGGTACGCCAACGCTTTAGGGGGAGCGTACGTGTGAGGGCGCGGGTTAGTGTCAGCGTACGGGTTAGGATTAGGGGACGGGTGAGGGTCAGGCTTCGGGGAAGGGTTAGAGTTAGGGTTCGGGCTAGGGTTAGGGTTAGGGGACGGGGACGGTTTAGGGTCCAGGTGAGGGTACGACAACGCTTTAGTGGGAGCGTACGTGTGAGGGCGTGGTTTAGTGTCAGCGTACGGGTTAGGATTAGGGGACGGGTGAGCGTCAGGCTTCGGGGAAGGGTTAGGGTTAGGGTTCGGGCTAGGGTTAGGTTTAGGGGACGGGGACGGTTTAGGGTCCAGGTGAGGGTACGCCAACGCTTTAGGGGGAGCGTACGTGTGAGGGCGCGGGTTAGTGTCAGCGTACGGGTTAGGATTAGGGGACGGGTGAGGGTCAGGCTTCGGGGAAGTGTTAGGGTTAGGGTTCGGGCTAGGGTTAGGGTTAGGGGACGGGGACGGTTTAGGATCCAGGTGAGGGCACGACAACGCTTTAGGGGGAGCGTACGTGTGAGGGCGCGGGTTAGTGTCAGCGTACGGGTTAGGATTAGGGGACGGGTGAGGGTCAGGCTTCGGGGAAGGGTTAGGGTTAGGGTTCGGGCTAGGGTTAGGGTTAGGGGACGGGGACGGTTTAGGGTCCAGGTGAGGGCACGACAACGCTTTAGGGGGAGCGTACGTGTGAGGGCGCGGGTTAGTGTCAGCGTACGGGTTAGGATTAGGGGACGGGTGAGGGTCAGGCTTCGGGGAAGGGTTAGGGTTAGGGTTCGGGCTAGGGTTAGGGTAGGGGACGGGGAAGGTTTAGGGTCCAGGTGAGGGGACGACAACGCTTTCGGGGGAGCGTACGTGTGAGAGCGCGGGTTAGTGTCAGCGTACGGGTTAGGATTAGGGGACGGGTGAGGGTCAGGCTTCGGGGAAGGGTTAGGGTTAGGGTTCGGGCTAGGGTTAGGGTTACGGGACGGGGACGGTTTAGGGTCCAGGTGAGGGCACGACAACGCTTTAGGGGGAGCGTACGTGTGAGGGCGCGGGTTAGTGTCAGCGTACGGGTTAGTATTAGGGGACGGGTGAGGGTCAGGCTTCGGGGAAGGGTTAGGGTTAGGGTTCGGGCTAGGGTTAGGTTTAGGGGACGGGGACGGTTTAGGGTCCAGGTGAGGGCACGACAACGCTTTAGGGGGAGCATACGTGTGAGGGCGCGGGTTAGTGTCAGCGTACGGGTTAGGATTAGGGGGCGGGTGAGGGTAAGGCTTCGGGGAAGGGTTAGGGTTAGGGTCCGGGCTAGGGTTAGGGTTAGGGGACGGGGACGGTTTAGGGTCCAGGTGAGGGTACGACAACGCTTTAGGGGGAGCGTACGTGTGAGGGCGCGGGTTAGTGTCAGCGTACGGGTTAGGATTAGGGGACGGGTGAGGGTCAGGCTTCGGGGAAGAGTTAGGGTTATGGTTCGGGCTAGGGTTAGGGTTAGGGGATGGGGACGGTTTATGGTCCAGGTGAGGGCACGACAACGCTTTAGGGGGAGCGTACGTGTGAGGGCGCGGGTTAGTGTCAGCGTACGGGTTAGGATTAGGGGACGGGTGAGGGTCAGGCTTCGGGGAAGGGTTAGGGTTAGGGTTCGGGCTAGGGTTAGGGTTAGGGGACGGGGACGGTTTAGGGTCCAGGTGAGGGCACGACTACACTTTAGGGGGAGCGTACGTGTGAGGGCGCGGGTTAGTGTCAGCGTACGGGTTAGGATTAGGGTACGGGTGAGGGTCAGGCTTCGGGGAAGGGTTAGGGTTAGGGTTCGGGCTAGGGTTAGGGTTAGCGGACGGGGACGGTTTAGGGTCCAGGTGAGGGTACGACAACGGTTTAGGGGGAGCGTACGTGTGAGGGCGCGGGTTAGTGTCAGCGTACGGGTTAGAATTAGGGGACGGGTGAGGGTCAGGCTTCGGGGAAGGGTTAGGGTTAGGGTTTGGGCTAGGGTTAGGGTTAGGGGACGGGGACGGTTTAGGGTCCAGGTGAGGGCACGACAACGCTTTAGGGGGAGCGTACGTGTGAGGGCGCGGGTTAGTGTCAGCGTACGGGTTAGGATTAGGGGACGGGTGAGGGTCAGGCTTTGGGGAAGGGTTAGGGTTAGGGTTCGGGCTAGGGTTAGGGTTAGGGGACGGGGACGGTTTAGGGTCCAGGTGAGGGCACGACAACGCCTTAGGGGGAGCGTACGTGTGAGGGCGCGGGTTAGTGTCAGCGTACGGGTTAGGATTAGGGGACGGGTGAGGGTCAGGCTTCGGGAAAGGGATAGGGTTAGGGTTCGGGCTAGGGTTAGGGTTAGGGGACGGGGAAGGTTTAGGGTCCAGGTGAGGGCACGACAACGCTTTATGGGGAGCGTACGTGTGAGGGCGCGGGTTAGTGTCAGCGTACGGGTTAGGATTAGGGGACGGGTGAGAGTCAGGCTTCTGGGAAGGGTTAGGGTTAGGGTTCGGGCTAGGGTTAGGGTTAGGGGACGGGGACGGTTTAGGGTCCAGGTGAGGGCACGACAACGCTTTAGGGGGAGCGTACGTGTGAGGGCGCGGGTTAGTGTTAGCGTACGAGTTAGGATTAGGGGACGGGTGAGGGTCAGGCTTCGGGGAAGGGTTAGGGTTAGGGTTCGGGCTAGGGTTAGGGTTAGGGGACGGGGACGGTTTAGGTTCCAGGTGAGGGTACGACAACGCTTTAGGGGGAGCGTACGTGTGAGGGCGCGGGTTAGTGTCCGCTTTCGGGTTACGATTAGGGGACGGGTGAGGGTCAGGCTTCGGGGAAGGGTTAGGGTTAGGGTTCGGGCTAGGGTTAGGGTTAGGGTACAGGGACGGTTTAGGGTCCAGGTGAGGGCACGACAACGCTTTAGGGGGAGCGTACGTGTGAGGGCGCGGGTTAGTGTCAGCGTACGGGTTAGGATTAGGGGACGGGTGAGGGTCAGGCTTCGGGGAAGGGTTAGGGTTAGGGTTCGGGCTAGGGTTAGGGTTAGGGGACGGGGACGGTTTAGGGTCCAGGTGAGGGTACGACAACGCTTTAGGGGGAGTGTACGTGTGAGGGCGCGGGTTAGTGTCAGCGTACGGGTTAGGATTAGGGGACGGGTGAGGGTCAGGCTTCGGGGAAGGGTTAGGGTTAGGGTTTGGGCTAGGGTTAGGGTTAGGGGACGGGGACGGTTTAGGGTCCAGGTGAGGGTACGACAACGCTTTAGGGGGAGCGTACGTGTGAGGGCGCGGGTTAGTGTCAGCGTACGGGTTAGGATTAGGGGACGGGTGAGGGTCAGGCTTCGGGGAAGGGTTAGGGTTAGGGTTCGGGCTAGGGTTAGGGTTAGGGGACGGGGACGGTTTAGGGTCCAGGTGAGGGTACGACAACGCTTTAGGGGGAGCGTACGTGTGAGGGCGCGGGTGCGTGTCAGCGTACGGGTTAGGATTACGGGACGAGTGAGGGTCAGGCTTCGGGGAACGGTTAGGGTTAGGGTTCGGGCTAGGGTTAGGGTTAGGGGACGGGGACGGTTTAGGGTCCAGGTGAGGGTACGCCAACGCTTTAGGGGGAGTGTACGTGTGAGGGCGCGGGTTAGTGTCAGCGTACGGGTTAGGATTAGGGGACGGGTGAGGGTCAGGCTTCGGGGAAGGGTTAGGGTTAGGGTTCGGGCTAGGGTTAGGGTTAGGGGACGGGGACGGTTTAGGGTCCAGGTGAGGGCACGACAACGCTTTAGGGGGAGCGTACGTGTGAGGGCGCGGGTTAGTGTCAGCGTATGGGTTAGGATTAGGGGACGGGTGAGGTTCAGGCATCGGGGAAGGGTTAGGGTTAGGGTTCGGGCTAGGGTTAGGGTTAGGGGACGGGGACGGTTTAGGGTCCAGGTGAGGGCACGACAACGCTTTAGGGGGAGCGTACGTGTGAGGGCGCGGGTTAGTGTCAGCGTACGGGTTAGGATTAGGGGACGGGTGAGGGTCAGGCTTCGGGGAAGGGTTAGGGTTAGGGTTCGGGCTAGGGTTAGGGTTAGGGGATGGGGACGGTTTAGGGTCCAGGTGAGGGCACGACAACGCCTTAGGGGGAGCGTACGTGTGAGGGCGCGGGTTAGTGTCAGCGTACGGGTTAGGATTAGGGGACGGGTGAGGGTCAGGCTTCGGGGAAGGGTTAGGGTTAGGGTTCGGGCTAGGGTTAGGGTTAGGGGACGGGGACGGTTTAGGGTCCAGGTGAGGGCACGACAACGCTTTAGGGGGAGCGTACGTGTGAGGGCGCGGGTTAGTGTCAGCGTACGGGTTAGTATTAGGGGACGGGTGAGGGTCAGGCTTCGGGGAAGGGTTAGGGTTAGGGTTCGGGCTAGGGTTAGGGTTAGGGGACGGGGAAGGTTTAGGGTCCAGGTGAGGGTACGACAACGCTTTCGGGGGAGCGTACGTGTGAGGGCGCGGGTTAGTGTCAGCGTACGGGTTAGGATTAGGGGACGGGTGAGGGTCAGGCTTCGGGGAAGGGTTAGGGTTAGGGTTCGGGCTAGGGTTAGGGTTAGGGGACGGGGACCGTTTAGCGTCCAGGTGAGGGCCCGACAACGCTTTAGGGGGAGCGTACGTGTGAGGGCGTGGGTTAGTGTCAGCGTACGGGTTAGGATTAGGGGACGGGTGAGGGTCAGGCTTTGGGGAAGGGTTAGGGTTAGGGTTCGGGCTAGGGTTAGGGTTAGCGGACGGGGACGGTTTAGGGTCCAGGTGAGGGCACGACAACGCCTTAGGGGGAGCGTACGTGTGAGGGCGCGGGTTAGTGTCAGCGTACGGGTTAGGATTAGGGGTCGGGTGAGGGTCAGGCTTCGGGAAAGGGATAGGGTTAGGGTTCGGGCTAGGGTTAGGGTTAGGGGACGGGGAAGGTTTAGGGTCCAGGTGAGGGCACGACAACGCTTTATGGGGAGCGTACGTGTGAGGGCGCGGGTTAGTGTCAGCGTACGGGTTAGGATTAGGGGACGGGTGAGAGTCAGGCTTCTGGGAAGGGTTAGGGTTAGGGTTCGGGCTAGGGTTAGGGTTAGGGGACGGGGACGGTTTAGGGTCCAGGTGAGGGCACGACAACGCTTTAGGGGGAGCGTACGTGTGAGGGCGCGGGTTAGTGTTAGCGTACGGGTTAGGATTAGGGGACGGGTGAGGGTCAGGCTTCGGGGAAGGGTTAGGGTTAGGGTTCGGGCTAGGGTTAGGGTTAGGGGACGGGGACGGTTTAGGTTCCAGGTGAGGGTACGACAACGCTTTAGGGGGAGCGTACGTGTGAGGGCGCGGGTTAGTGTCAGCGTACGGGTTAGGATTAGGGGACGGGTGAGGGTCAGGCTTCGGGGAAGGGTTAGGGTTAGGGTTCGGGCTAGGGTTAGGGTTAGGGGACAGGGACGGTTTAGGGTCCAGGTGAGGGCACGACAACGCTTTAGGGGGAGCGTACGTGTGAGGGCGCGGGTTAGTGTCAGCGTACGGGTTAGGATTAGGGGACGGTTGAGGGTCAGGCTTCGGGGAAGGGTTAGGGTTAGGGTTCGGGCTAGGGTTAGGGTTAGGGGATGGGGACGGTTTAGGGTTCAGGTGAGGGTACGACAACGCTTTAGGGGGAGCGTACGTGTGAGGGCGCGGGTGCGTGTCAGCGTACGGGTTAGGATTACGGGACGAGTGAGGGTCAGGCTTCGGGGAACGCTTAGGGTTAGGGTTCGGGCTAGGGTTAGGGTTAGGGGACGGGGACGGTTTAGGGTCCAGGTGAGGGTACGCCAACGCTTTAGGGGGAGCGTACGTGTGAGGGCGCGGGTTAGTGTCAGCGTACGGGTTAGGATTAGGGGACGGGTGAGGGTCAGGCTTCGGGGAAGGGTTAGGGTTAGGGTTCGGGCTAGGGTTAGGGTTAGGGGACGGGGACGGTTTAGGATCCAGGTGAGGGCACGACAACGCTTTAGGGGGAGCGTACGTGTGAGGGCGTGGGTTAGTGTCAGCTTCCGGTTAGGATTAGGGGACGGGTGAGGGTCAGGCTTCGGGGAAGGGTTAGGGTTAGGGTTCGGGCTAGGGTTAGGGGACGGGGACGGTTTAGGGTCCAGGTGAGGGCACGACAACGCTTTAGGGGGAGCGTACGTGTGAGGGCGCGGGTTAGTGTCAGCGTACGGGTTAGGATTAGGGGATGGGTGAGGGTCAGGCTTCGGGGAAGGGTTAGGGTTAGGGTTCGGGCTAGGGTTAGGGTTAGGGGACGGGGACGGTTTAGGGTCCAGGTGAGGGCACGACAACGCCTTAGGGGGAGCGTACGTGTGAGGGCGCGGGTTAGTGTCAGCGTACGGGTTAGGATTAGGGGACGGGTGAGGGTCAGGCTTCGGGGAAGGGTTAGGGTTAGGGTTCGGGCTAGGGTTAGGGTTAGGGGACGGGGACGGTTTAGGGTCCAGGTGAGGGCACGACAACGCTTTAGGGGGAGCGTACGTATGAGGGCGCGGGTTAGTGTCAGCGTACGGGTTAGTATTAGGGGACGGGTGAGGGTCAGGCTTCGGGGAAGGGTTAGTGTTAGGGTTCGGGCTAGGGTTAGGGTTAGGGGACGGGGACGGTTTAGGGTCCAGGTGAGGGCACGACAACACTTTAGGGGGAGCGTACGTGTGAGGGCGCGGGTTAGTGTCAGCGTACGGGTTAGGATTAGGGGACGGGTGAGGGTCAGGCTTCGGGGAAGGGTTAGGGTTAGGGTTCGGGCTAGGGTTAGGGTTAGGGGACGGGGACGGTTTAGGGTCCAGGTGAGGGCACGACAACGCTTTAGGGGGAGCGTACGTGTGAGGGCGCGGGTTAGTGTCAGCGTACGGGTTAGTATTAGGGGACGGGTGAGGGTCAGGCTTCGGGGAAGGGTTAGGGTTAGGGTTCGGGCTAGGGTTAGGGTTAGGGGACGGGGAAGGTTTAGGGTCCAGGTGAGGGTACGACAACGCTTTCGGGGGAGCGTACGTGTGAGGGCGCGGGTTAGTGTCAGCGTACGGGTTAGGATTAGGGGACGGGTGAGGGTCAGGCTTCGGGGAAGGGTTAGGGTTAGGGTTCGGGCTAGGGTTAGGGTTAGGGGACGGGGACCGTTTAGCGTCCAGGTGAGGGCCCGACAACGCTTTAGGGGGAGCGTACGTGTGAGGGCGTGGGTTAGTGTCAGCGTACGGGTTAGGATTAGGGGACGGGTGAGGGTCAGGCTTTGGGGAAGGGTTAGGGTTAGGGTTCGGGCTAGGGTTAGGGTTAGGGGACGGGGACGGTTTAGGGTCCAGGTGAGGGCACGACAACGCCTTAGGGGGAGCGTACGTGTGAGGGCGCGGGTTAGTGTCAGCGTACGGGTTAGGATTAGGGGTCGGGTGAGGGTCAGGCTTCGGGAAAGGGATAGGGTTAGGGTTCGGGCTAGGGTTAGGGTTAGGGGACGGGGAAGGTTTAGGGTCCAGGTGAGGGCACGACAACGCTTTATGGGGAGCGTACGTGTGAGGGCGCGGGTTAGTGTCAGCGTACGGGTTAGGATTAGGGGACGGGTGAGAGTCAGGCTTCTGGGAAGGGTTAGGGTTAGGGTTCGGGCTAGGGTTAGGGTTAGGGGACGGGGACGGTTTAGGGTCCAGGTGAGGGCACGACAACGCTTTAGGGGGAGCGTACGTGTGAGGGCGCGGGTTAGTGTTAGCGTACGGGTTAGGATTAGGGGACGGGTGAGGGTCAGGCTTCGGGGAAGGGTTAGGGTTAGGGTTCGGGCTAGGGTTAGGGTTAGGGGACGGGGACGGTTTAGGTTCCAGGTGAGGGTACGACAACGCTTTAGGGGGAGCGTACGTGTGAGGGCGCGGGTTAGTGTCCGCTTTCGGGTTAGGATTAGGGGACGGGTGAGGGTCAGGCTTCGGGGAAGGGTTAGGGTTAGGGTTCGGGCTAGGGTTAGGGTTAGGGGACAGGGACGGTTTAGGGTCCAGGTGAGGGCACGACAACGCTTTAGGGGGAGCGTACGTGTGAGGGCGCGGGTTAGTGTCAGCGTACGGGTTAGGATTAGGGGACGGGTGAGGGTCAGGCTTCGGGGAAGGGTTAGGGTTAGGGTTCGGGCTAGGGTTAGGGTTAGGGGACGGGGACGGTTTAGGGTCCAGGTGAGGGTACGACAACGCTTTAGGGGGAGTGTACGTGTGAGGGCGCGGGTTAGTGTCAGCGTAAGGGTTAGGATTAGGGGACGGGTGAGGGTCAGGTTTCGGGGAAGGGTTAGGGTTAGGGTTTGGGTTAGGGTTAGGGTTAGGGGACGGGGACGGTTTAGGGTCCAGGTGAGGGTACGACAACGCTTTAGGGGGAGCGTACGTGTGAGGGCGCGGGTTAGTGTCAGCGTACGGGTTAGGATTAGGGGACGGGTGAGGGTCAGGCTTCGGGGAAGGGTTAGGGTTAGGGTTCGGGCTAGGGTTAGGGTTAGGGGATGGGGACGGTTTAGGGTCCAGGTGAGGGTACGACAACGCTTTAGGGGGAGCGTACGTGTGAGGGCGCGGGTGCGTGTCAGCGTACGGGTTAGGATTACGGGACGAGTGAGGGTCAGGCTTCGGGGAACGCTTAGGGTTAGGGTTCGGGCTAGGGTTAGGGTTAGGGGACGGGGACGGTTTAGGGTCCAGGTGAGGGTACGCCAACGCTTTAGGGGGAGCGTACGTGTGAGGGCGCGGGTTAGTGTCAGCGTACGGGTTAGGATTAGGGGACGGGTGAGGGTCAGGCTTCGGGGAAGGGTTAGGGTTAGGGTTCGGGCTAGGGTTAGGGTTAGGGGACGGGGACGGTTTAGGATCCAGGTGAGGGCACGACAACGCTTTAGGGGGAGCGTACGTGTGAGGGCGTGGGTTAGTGTCAGCTTCCGGTTAGGATTAGGGGACGGGTGAGGGTCAGGCTTCGGGGAAGGGTTAGGGTTAGGGTTCGGGCTAGGGTTAGGGTTAGGGGATGGGGATGGTTTAGGGTCCAGGTGAGGGCACGACAACGCCTTAGGGGGAGCGTACGTGTGAGGGCGCGGGTTAGTGTCAGCGTACGGGTTAGGATTAGGGGACGGGTGAGGGTCAGGCTTCGGGGAAGGGTTAGGGTTAGGGTTCGGGCTAGGGTTAGGGTTAGGGGACGGGGACGGTTTAGGGTCCAGGTGAGGGCACGACAACGCTTTAGGGGGAGCGTACGTATGAGGGCGCGGGTTAGTGTCAGCGTACGGGTTAGTATTAGGGGACGGGTGAGGGTCAGGCTTCGGGGAAGGGTTAGTGTTAGGGTTCGGGCTAGGGTTAGGGTTAGGGGACGGGGACGGTTTAGGGTCCAGGTGAGGGCACGACAACACTTTAGGGGGAGCGTACGTGTGAGGGCGCGGGTTAGTGTCAGCGTACGGGTTAGGATTAGGGGACGGGTGAGGGTCAGGCTTCGGGGAAGGGTTAGGGTTGGGTTCGGGCTAGGGTTAGGGTTAGGGGACGGGGACGGTTTAGGGTCCAGTTGAGGGTACGACAACGCTTTAGGGGGAGCGTACGTGTGAGGGCGCGTGGTAGTGTCTGCGTACGGTTTAGGATTAGGGGACGGGTGAGGGTCAGGCTTCGGGGAAGAGTTAGGGTTATGGTTCGGGCTAGGGTTAGGGTTAGGGGACGGGGACGGTTTAGGGTCCAGGTGAGGGCACGACAACGCTTTAGGGGGAGCGTACGTGTGAGGGCGCGGGTTAGTGTCAGCGTACGGGTTAGGATTAGGGGACGGGTGAGGGTCAGGCTTCGGGGAAGGGTTAGGGTTAGGGTTCGGGCTAGGGTTAGGGTTAGGGGACGGGGACGGTTTAGGGTCCAGGTGAGGGCACGACTACACTTTATGGGGAGCGTACGTGTGAGGGCGCGGGTTAGTGTCAGCGTACGGGTTAGGATTAGGGTACGGGTGAGGGTCAGGCTTCGGGGAAGGGTTAGGGTTAGGGTTCGGGCTAGGGTTAGGGTTAGCGGACGGGGACGGTTTAGGGTCCAGGTGAGGGTACGACAACGCTTTAGGGGGAGCGTACGTGTGAGAGCGCGGGTTAGTGTCAGCGTACGGGTTAGGATTAGGGGACGGGTGAGGGTCAGGCTTCGGGGAAGGGTTAGGGTTAGGGTTCGGGCTAGGGTTAGGGTTACGGGACGGGGACGGTTTAGGGTCCAGGTGAGGGCACGACAACGCTTTAGGGGGAGCGTACGTGTGAGGGCGCGGGTTAGTGTCAGCGTACGGGTTAGTATTAGGGGACGGGTGAGGGTCAGGCTTCGGGGAAGGGTTAGGGTTAGGGTTCGGGCTAGGGTTAGGGTTAGGGGACGGGGACGGTTTAGGGTCCAGGTGAGGGCACGACAACGCTTTAGGGGGAGCATACGTGTGAGGGCGCGGGTTAGTGTCAGCGTACGGGTTAGGATTAGGGGACGGGTGAGGGTCAGGCTTCGGGGAAGGGTTAGGGTTAGGGTTCGGGCTAGGGTTAGGGTTAGGGGACGGGGACACTTTAGGGTCCAGGTGAGGGCACGACAACGCTTTAGGGGGAGCGTACGTGTGAGGGCGCGGGTTAGTGTCAGCGTACGGGTTAGGATTAGGGGACGGGTGAGGGTCAGGCTTCGGGAAGGGTTAGGGTTAGGGTTCGGGCTAGGGTTAGGGTTAGGGGACTGGGACGGTTTAGGGTCCAGGTGAGGGTACGACAACGCTTTACGGGGAGCGTACGTGTGAGGGCGCGGGTTAGTGTTAGCGTACGGGTTAGGATTAGGGGACGGGTGAGGGTCAGGCTTCGGGGAAGGGTTAGGGTTAGGGTTCGGGCTAGGGTTAGGGTTAGGGGACGGGGACGGTTTAGGTTCCAGGTGAGGGTACGACAACGCTTTAGGGGGAGCGTACGTGTGAGGGCGCGGGTTAGTGTCCGCTTTAGGGTTACGATTAGGGGACGGGTGAGGGTCAGGCTTCGGGGAAGGGTTAGGGTTAGGGTTCGGGCTAGGGTTAGGGTTAGGGGACAGGGACGGTTTAGGGTCCAGGTGAGGGCACGACAACGCTTTAGGGGGAGCGTACGTGTGAGGGCGCGGGTTAGTGTCAGCGTACGGGTTAGGATTAGGGGACGGGTGAGGGTCAGGCTTCGGGGAAGGGTTAGGGTTAGGGTTCGGGCTAGGGTTAGGGTTAGGGGACGGGGACGGTTTAGGGTCCAGGTGAGGGTACGACAACGCTTTAGGGGGAGTGTACGTGTGAGGGCGCGGGTTAGTGTCAGCGTACGGGTTAGGATTAGGGGACGGGTGAGGGTCAGGTTTCGGGGAAGGGTTAGGGTTAGGGTTTGGGTTAGGGTTAGGGTTAGGGGACGGGGACGGTTTAGGGTCCAGGTGAGGGTACGACAACGCTTTAGGGGGAGCGTACGTGTGAGGGCGCGGGTTAGTGTCAGCGTACGGGTTAGGATTAGGGGACGGGTGAGGGTCAGGCTTCGGGGAAGGGTTAGGGTTAGGGTTCGGGCTAGGGTTAGGGTTAGGGGACGGGGACGGTTTAGGGTCCAGGTGAGGGTACGACAACGCTTTAGGGGGAGCGTACGTGTGAGGGCGCGGGTGCGTGTCAGCGTACGGGTTAGGATTACGGGACGAGTGAGGGTCAGGCTTCGGGGAACGGTTAGGGTTAGGGTTCGGGCTAGGGTTAGGGTTAGGGGACGGGGACGGTTTAGGGTCCAGGTGAGGGTACGCCAACGCTTCAGGGGGAGCGTACGTGTGAGGGCGCGGGTTAGTGTCAGCGTACGGGTTAGGATTAGGGGACGGGTGAGGGTCAGGCTTCGGGGAAGGGTTAGGGTTAGGGTTCGGGCTAGGGTTAGGGTTAGGGGACGGGGACGGTTTAGGATCCAGGTGAGGGCACGACAACGCTTTAGGGGGAGCGTACGTGTGAGGGCGCGGGTTAGTGTCAGCTTCCGGTTAGGATTAGGGGACGGCTGAGGGTCAGGCTTCGGGGAAGGGTTAGGGTTAGGGTTCGGGCTAGGGTTAGGGGACGGGGACGGTTTAGGGTCCAGGTGAGGGCACGACAACGCTTTAGGGGGAGCGTACGTGTGAGGGCGCGGGTTAGTGTCAGCGTACGGGTTAGGATTAGGGGACGGGTGAGGGTCAGGCTTCGGGGAAGGGTTAGGGTTAGGGTTCGGGCTAGGGTTAGGGTTAGGGGACGGGGACGGTTTAGGGTCCAGGTGAGGGCACGACAACGCCTTAGGGGGAGCGTACGTGTGAGGGCGTGGGTTAGTGTCAGCGTACGGGTTAGGATTAGGGGACGGGTGAGGGTCAGGCTTCGGGGAAGGGTTAGGGTTAGGGTTCGGGCTAGGGTTAGGGTTAGGGGACGGGGACGGTTTAGGGTCCAGGTGAGGGCACGACAACGCTTTAGGGGGAGCGTACGTATGAGGGCGCGGGTTAGTGTCAGCGTACGGGTTAGTATTAGGGGACGGGTGAGGGTCAGGCTTCGGGGAAGGGTTAGGGTTAGGGTTCGGGCTAGGGTTAGGGTTAGGGGACGGGGACGGTTTAGGGTCCAGGTGAGGGTACGACAACGCTTTAGGGGGAGCGTACGTGTGAGGGCGCGTGGTAGTGTCAGCGTACGGTTTAGGATTAGGGGACGGGTGAGGGTCAGGCTTCGGGGAAGAGTTAGGGTTATGGTTCGGGCTAGGGTTAGGGTTAGGGGACGGGGACGGTTTATGGTCCAGGTGAGGGCACGACAACGCTTTAGGGGGAGTGTACGTGTGAGGGCGCGGGTTAGTGTCAGCGTACGGGTTAGGATTAGGGGACGGGTGAGGGTCAGGCTTCGGGGAAGGGTTAGGGTTAGGGTTTGGGCTAGGGTTAGGGTTAGGGGACGGGGACGGTTTAGGGTCCAGGTGAGGGCACGACTACACTTTAGGGGGAGCGTACGTGTGAGGGCGCGGGTTAGTGTCAGCGTACGGGTTAGGATTAGGGTACGGGTGAGGGTCAGGCTTCGGGGAAGGGTTAGGGTTAGGGTTCGGGCTAGGGTTAGGGTTAGCGGACGGGGACGGTTTAGGGTCCAGGTGAGGGCACGACAACGCCTTAGGGGGAGCGTACGTGTGAGGGCACGGGTTAGTGTCAGCGTACGGTTTAGAATTAGGGGACGGGTGAGAGTCAGGCTTCGGGGAAGGGTTAGGGTTAGGGTTCGGGCTAGGGTTAGGGTTAGGGGACGGGGAAGGTTTAGGGTCCAGGTGAGGGTACGACAACGCTTTCGGGGGAGCGTACGTGTGAGAGCGCGGGTTAGTGTCAGCGTACGGGTTAGGATTAGGGGACGGGTGAGGGTCAGGCTTCGGGGAAGGGTTAGGGTTAGGGGACGGGGACGGTTTAGGGTCCAGGTGAGGGCACGACAACGCTTTAGGGGGAGCGTACGTGTGAGGGCGCGGGTTAGTGTCAGCGTACGGGTTAGGATTAGGGGACGGGTGATGGTCAGGAATCGGGGAAGGGTTAGGGTTAGGGTTTGGGCTAGGGTTAGGGTTAGGGGACGGGGACGGTTTAAGGTCCAGGTGAGGGCACGACAACGCTTTAGGGGGAGCGTACGTGTGAGGGCGCGGGTTAGTGTCAGCGTACGGGTTAGGATTAGGGGACGGGTGAGGGTCAGGCTTCGAGGAAGTGTTAGGGTTAGGGTTCGGGCTAGGGTTAGGGTTAGGGGACGGGGACGGTTTAGGGTCCAGGTGAGGGTACGACAACGCTTCAGGGGGAGCGTACGTGTGAGGACGCGGGTTAGTGTCAGCGTTCGGGTTAGGATTAGGGGACGGGTGAGGGTCAGGCTTCGGGAAAGGGTTAGGGTTATGGTTCGGGCTAGGGTTAGGGTTAGGGGACGGGGACGGTTTAGGGTCCAGGTGAGGGTACGACAACGCTTTAGGGGGAGCGTACGTGTGAGGGCGCGGGTTAGTGTCAGCGTACGGGTTAGGATTAGGGGACGGGTGAGGGTCAGGCTTCGGGAAAGGGATAGGGTTAGGGTTCGGGCTAGGGTTAGGGTTAGGGGACGGGGAAGGTTTAGGGTCCAGGTGAGGGCACGACAACGCTTTATGGGGAGCGTACGTGTGAGGGCACGGGTTAGTGTCAGCGTACGGGATAGGATTAGGGGACGGGTGAGAGTCAGGCTTCGGGGAAGGGTTAGGGTTAGGGTTCGGGCTAGGGTTAGGGTTAGGGGACGGGGACGGTTTAGGGTCCAGGTGAGGGTACGACAACGCTTTATGGGAATCGTACGTGTGAGGTTGCGTGTTAGTGTCAGCGTACGGGTTAGGATTAGGGGACGGGTGAGGGTCAGGCTTCGGGGAAGGGTTAGGTTTAGGGTTCAGGCTAGGGTTAGGGTTAGGGGACGGGGACGGTTTAGGGTCCAGGTGAGGGCACGACAACGCTTTAGGGGGAGCGTACGTGTGAGGGCGCGGGTTAGTGTCAGCGTACGGGTTAGGATTAGGGGACGGGTGAGGGTCAGGCTTCGGGGAAGGGTTAGGGTTAGGGTTCCGGCTAGGGTTAGGGTTAGGGGACGGGGACGGTTTAGGGTCCAGGTGAGGGCACGACAACGCTTTAGGGGGAGCGTACGTGTGAGGGCGCGGGTTAGTGTCAGCGTACGGGTTAGAATTATGGGACGGGTGAGGGTCAGGCTTCGGGGAAGGGTTAGGGTTAGGGTTCGGGCTAGGGTTAGGGTTAGGGGACGGGGACGGTTTAGGGTCCAGGTGAGGGTACGACAACGCTTTAGGGGGAGCGTACGTGTGAGGGCGCGGGTTAGTGTCAGCGTACGGGTTAGGATTAGGGGACGGGTGAGGGTCAGGCTTCGGGGAAGGGTTAGGGTTAGGGTTTGGGCTAGGGTTAGGGTTAGGGGACGGGGACGCTTTAGGGTCCAGATGAGGGTACGACAACGCTTTAGGGGGAGCGTACGTGTGAGGGCGCGGGTTAGTGTCAGCGTACGGGTTAGGATTAGGGGACGGGTGAGGGTCAGGCTTCGGGGAAGGGTTAGGGTTAGGGTTCGGGCTAGGGTTAGGTTTAGGGGACGGGGACGGTTTAGGGTCCAGGTGAGGGTACGCCAACGCTTTAGGGGGGCGTACGTGTGAGGGCGCGGGTTAGTGTCAGCGTTCGGTTTAGGATTAGGGGACGGGTGAGGGTCAGGCTTCGGGGAAGTGTTAGGGTTAGGGTTCGGGCTAGGGTTAGGGTTAGGGGACGGGGACGGTTTAGGATCCAGGTGAGGGCACGACAACGCTTTTGGGGGAGCGTACGTGTGAGGGCGCGGGTTAGTGTCAGCGTACGGGTTAGGATTAGGGGACGGGTGAGGGTCAGGCTTCGGGGAAGGGTTAGGGTTAGGGTTCGGGCTAGGGTTAGGGTTAGGGGACGGGGACGGTTTAGGGTCCAGGTGAGGGCACGACAACGCTTTAGGGGGAGCGTACGTGTGAGGGCGCGGGTTAGTGTCAGCGTACGGGTTAGGATTAGGGGACGGGTGAGGTTCAGGCATCGGGGAAGGGTTAGGGTTAGGGTTCGGGCTAGGGTTAGGGTTAGGGGACGGGGACGGTTTAGGGTCCAGGTGAGGGTACGACAACGCTTTAGGGGGAGCGTACGTGTGAGGGCGCGGGTTAGTGTCAGCGTACGGGTTAGGATTAGGGGACGGGTGAGGGTCAGGCTTCGGGGAAGGGTTAGGGTTAGGGTTCGGGCTAGGGTTAGGGTTAGGGGACGGGGACGGTTTAGGGTCCAGGTGAGGGCACGACAACGCTTTAGGGGGAGCGTACGTGTGAGGGCGCGGGTTAGTGTCAGCGTACGGGTTAGGATTAGGGGACGGGTGAGGGTCAGGCTTCGGGAAGGGTTAGGGTTAGGGTTCGGGCTAGGGTTAGGGTTAGGGGACTGGGACGGTTTAGGGTCCAGGTGAGGGTACGACAACGCTTTAGGGGGAGCGTACATGTGAGGGCGCGGGTTAGTGTCAGCGTACGGGTTAGGATTAGGGGACGGGTGAGGGTCAGGCTTCGGGGAAGGGTTAGGGTTAGGGTTCGGGCTAGGGTTAGGGTTAGGGGACGTGGACGGTTTATGGTCCAGGTGAGGGCACGACAACGCTTTAGGGGGAGCGTACGTGTGAGGGCGTGGATTAGTGTCAGCGTACGGGTTAGGATTAGGGGACGGGTGAGGGTCAGGCTTCGGGGAAGTGTTAGGGTTAGGGTTCGGGCTAGGGTTAGGGTTAGGGGACGGGGACGGTTTAGGGTCCAGGTGAGGGTACGACAACGCTTTAGGGGGAGCGTACGTGTGAGGGCGCGGGTTAGTGTCAGCGTACGGGTTAGTATTAGGGGACGGGTGAGGGTCAGGCTTCGGGGAAGGGTTAGGGTTAGGGTTCGGGCTAGGGTTAGGGTTAGGGGACGGGGACGGTTTAGGGTCCAGGTGAGGGAACGACAACGCTTTAGGGGGAGCGTACGTGTGACGGCGCGGGTTAGTGTCAGCGTACGGGTTAGGATTAGGGGACGGGTGAGGGTCAGGCTTCGGGGAAGGGTTAGGGTTAGGGTTCGGGCTAGGGTTAGGGTTAGGGGACGGGGACGGTTTAGGGTCCAGGTGAGGGCACGACAATGCTTTAGGGGTAGCGTACGTGTGAGGGCGCGGGTTAGTGTCAGCGTACGGGTTAGGATTAGGGGACGGGTGAGGGTCAGGCTTCGGGAAAGGGATAGGGTTAGGGTTCGGGCTAGGGTTAGGGTTAGGGGACGGGGAAGGTTTAGGGTCCAGGTGAGGGCACGACAACGCTTTAGGGGTAGCGTACGTGTGACGGCGCGGGTTATTGTCAGCGTATGGGTTAGGATTAGGGGACGGGTGAGGGTCAGGCTTCGGGAAAGGGATAGGGTTAGGGTTCGGGCTAGGGTTAGGGTTAGGGGACGGGGAAGGTTTAGGGTCCAGGTGAGGGCACGACAACGCTTTATGGGGAGCGTACGTGTGAGGGCGCGGGTTAGTGTTAGCGTACGGGTTAGGATTAGGGGACGGGTGAGCCTCAGGCTTCGGGGAAGGGTTAGGGTTAGGGTTCGGGCTAGGGTTAGGGTTAGGGGACGGGGACGGTTTAGGGTCCAGGTGAGGGCACGACTACACTTTAGGGGGAGCGTACGTGTGAGGGCGCGGGTTAGTGTCAGCGTACGGGTTAGGATTAGGGTACGGGTGAGGGTCAGGCTTCGGGGAAGGGTTAGGGTTAGGGTTCGGGCTAGGGTTAGGGTTAGCGGACGGGGACGGTTTAGGGTCCAGGTGAGGGTACGACAACGCTTTAGGGGGAGCGTACGTGTGAGGGCGCGGGTTAGTGTCAGCGTACGGGTTAGAATTAGGGGACGGGTGAGGGTCAGGCTTCGGGGAAGGGTTAGGGTTAGGGTTCGGGCTAGGGTTAGGGTTAGGGGACGGGGAAGGTTTAGGGTCCAGGTGAGGGTACGACAACGCTTTCGGGGGAGCGTACGTGTGAGAGCGTGGGTTAGTGTCAGCGTACGTGTTAGGATTAGGGGACGGGTGAGGGTCAGGCTTCGGGGAAGGGTTAGGGTTAGGGTTCGGGCTAGGGTTAGGGTTAGGGGACGGGGACGGTTTAGGGTCCAGGTGAGGGCACGACAACGCTTTAGAGGGAGCGTACGTGTGAGGGCGCGGGTTAGTGTCAGCGTACGGGTTAGTATTAGGGGACGGGTGAGGGTCAGGCTTCGGGGAAGGGTTAGGGTTAGGGTTCGGGCTAGGGTTAGGGTTAGGGGACGGGGACGGTTTAGGGTCCAGGTGAGGGCACGACAACGCTTTAGGGGGAGCGTACGTGTGAGGGCGCGGGTTAGTGTCAGCGTACGGGTTAGGATTAGGGGACGGGTGAGGGTCAGGCTTCGGGGAAGGGTTAGGGTTAGGGTTCGGGCTAGGGTTAGGGTTAGGGGACGGGGACGGTTTAGGGTCCAGGTGAGGGTACGACAACGCTTTAGGGGGAGCGTACGTGTGAGGGCGCGGGTTAGTGTCAGCGTACGGGTTAGGATTAGGGGACGGGTGAGGGTCAGGCTTCGGGGAAGAGTTAGGGTTATGGTTCGGGCTAGGGTTAGGGTTAGGGGATGGGGACGGTTTATGGTCCAGGTGAGGGCACGACAACGCTTTAGGGGGAGCGTACGTGTGAGGGCGCGGGTTAGTGTCAGCGTACGGGTTAGGATTAGGGGACGGGTGAGGGTCAGGCTTCGGGGAAGGGTTAGGGTTAGGGTTCGGGCTAGGGTTAGGGTTAGGGGACGGGGACGGTTTAGGGTCCAGGTGAGGGCACGACTACACTTTAGGGGGAGCGTACGTGTGAGGGCGCGGGTTAGTGTCAGCGTACGGGTTAGGATTAGGGTACGGGTGAGGGTCAGGCTTCCGGGAAGGGTTAGGGTTAGGGTTCGGGCTAGGGTTAGGGTTAGCGGACGGGGACGGTTTAGGGTCCAGGTGAGGGTACGACAACGCTTTAGGGGGAGCGTACGTGTGAGGGCGCGGGTTAGTGTCAGCGTACGGGTTAGAATTAGGGGACGGGTGAGGGTCAGGCTTCGGGGAAGGGTTAGGGTTAGGGTTCGGGCTAGGGTTAGGGTTAGGGGACGGGGAAGGTTTAGGGTCCAGGTGAGGGTACGACAACGCTTTCGGGGGAGCGTACGTGTGAGAGCGCGGGTTAGTGTCAGCGTACGGGTTAGGATTAGGGGACGGGTGAGGGTCAGGCTTCGGGGAAGGGTTAGGGTTAGGGTTCGGGCTAGGGTTAGGGTTAGGGGACGGGGACGGTTTAGGGTCCAGGTGAGGGCACGACAATGCTTTAGGGGGAGCGTACGTGTGAGGGCGCGGGTTAGTGTCAGCGTACGGGTTAGGATTAGGGGACGGGTGAGGGTCAGGCTTCGGGAAGGGTTAGGGTTAGGGTTCGGGCTAGGGTTAGGGTTAGGGGACGGGGACGGTTTAGGGTCCAGGTGAGGGTACGACAACGCTTTAGGGGGAGCGTACGTGTGAGGGCGCGGGTTAGTGTCAGCGTACGGGTTAGAATTAGGGGACGGGTGAGGGTCAGGCTTCGGGGAAGGGTTAGGGTTAGGGTTCGGGCTAGGGTTAGGGTTAGGGGACGGGGAAGGTTTAGGGTCCAGGTGAGGGTACGACAACGCTTTCGGGGGAGCGTACGTGTGAGAGCGCGGGTTAGTGTCAGCGTACGGGTTAGGATTAGGGGACGGGTGAGGGTCAGGCTTCGGGGAAGGGTTAGGGTTAGGGTTCAGGCTAGGGTTAGGGTTAGGGGACGGGGACGGTTTAGGATCCAGGTGAGGGCACGACAACGCTTTAGGGGGAGCGTACGTGTGAGGGCGCGGGTTAGTGTCAGCGTACGGGTTAGGATTAGGGGACGGATGAGGTTCAGGCATCGGGGAAGGGTTAGGGTTAGGGTTCGGGCTAGGGTTAGGGTTAGGGGACGGGGACGGTTTAGGGTCCAGGTGAGGGCACGACAACGCTTTAGGGGGAGCGTACGTGTGAGGGCGCGGGTTAGTGTCAGCGTACGGGTTAGGATTAGGGGACGGGTGAGGGTCAGGCTTCGGGGAAGGGTTAGGGTTAGGGTTCGGGCTAGGGTTAGGGTTAGGGGACGGGGACGGTTTAGGGTCCAGGTGAGGGCACGACAACGCTTTAGGGGGAGCGTACGTGTGAGGGCGCGGGTTAGTGTCAGCGTACGGGTTAGGATTAGGGGACGGGTGAGGGTCAGGCTTCGGGGAAGAGTTAGGGTTATGGTTCGGGCTAGGGTTAGGGTTAGGGGATGGGGACGGTTTATGGTCCAGGTGAGGGCACGACAACGCTTTAGGGGGAGCGTACGTGTGAGGGCGCGGGTTAGTGTCAGCGTACGGGTTAGGATTAGGGGACGGGTGAGGGTCAGGCTTCGGGGAAGGGTTAGGGTTAGGGTTCGGGTTACGGTTAGGGGAAGGGGACGGTTTAGGGTCCAGGTGAGGGTACGACAACGCTTTAGGGGGAGCGTACGTGTGAGGGCGCGGGTTAGTGTCAGCGTACGGGTTACGATTAGGGGACGGGTGAGGGTTAGGCTTCGGGGAAGGGTTAGGGTTAGGGTTCGGGCTAGGGTTAGGGTTAGGGGACAGGGACGGTTTAGGGTCCAGGTGAGGGCACGACAACGCTTTAGGGGGAGCGTACGTGTGAGGGCGCGGGTTAGTGTCAGCGTACGGGTTAGGATTAGGGGACGGGTGAGCGTCAGGCTTCGGGGAAGGGTTAGGGTTAGGGTTCGGGCTAGGGTTAGGGTTAGGGGACGGGGACGGTTTAGGGTCCAGGTGAGGGCACGACAACGCTTTAGGGGGAGCGTACGTGTGAGGGCGCGGGTTAGTGTCAGCGTACGGGTTAGGATTAGGGGACGGGTGAGGGTCAGGCTTCGGGGAAGAGTTAGGGTTATGGTTCGGGCTAGGGTTAGGGTTAGGGGATGGGGACGGTTTATGGTCCAGGTGAGGGCACGACAACGCTTTAGGGGGAGCGTACGTGTGAGGGCGCGGGTTAGTGTCAGCGTACGGGTTAGGATTAGGGGACGGGTGAGGGTCAGGCTTCGGGGAAGGGTTAGGGTTAGGGTTCGGGTTACGGTTAGGGGACTGGGACGGTTTAGGGTCCAGGTGAGGGTACGACAACGCTTTAGGGGGAGCGTACGTGTGAGGGCGCGGGTTAGTGTCAGCGTACGGGTTACGATTAGGGGACGGGTGAGGGTCAGGCTTCGGGGAAGGGTTAGGGTTAGGGTTCGGGCTAGGGTTAGGGTTAGGGGACAGGGACGGTTTAGGGTCCAGGTGAGGGCACGACAACGCTTTAGGGGGAGCGTACGTGTGAGGGCGCGGGTTAGTGTCAGCGTACGGGTTAGGATTAGGGGACGGGTGAGCCTCAGGCTTCGGGGAAGGGTTAGGGTTAGGGTTCGGGCTAGGGTTAGGGTTAGGGGACGGGGACGGTTTAGGGTCCAGGTGAGGGCACGACAACGCTTTAGGGGGAGCGTACGTGTGAGGGCGCGGGTTAGTGTCAGCGTACGGGTTAGGATTAGGGGACGGGTGAGGGTCAGGCTTCGGGGAAGAGTTAGGGTTATGGTTCGGGCTAGGGTTAGGGTTAGGGGATGGGGACGGTTTATGGTCCAGGTGAGGGCACGACAACGCTTTAGGGGGAGCGTACGTGTGAGGGCGCGGGTTAGTGTCAGCGTACGGGTTAGGATTAGGGGACGGGTGAGGGTCAGGCTTCGGGGAAGGGTTAGGGTTAGGGTTCGGGTTACGGTTAGGGGACGGGGACGGTTTAGGGTCCAGGTGAGGGTACGACAACGCTTTAGGGGGAGCGTACGTGTGAGGGCGCGGGTTAGTGTCAGCGTACGGGTTACGATTAGGGGACGGGTGAGGGTTAGGCTTCGGGGAAGGGTTAGGGTTAGGGTTCGGGCTAGGGTTAGGGTTAGGGGACAGGGACGGTTTAGGGTCCAGGTGAGGGCACGACAACGCTTTAGGGGGAGCGTACGTGTGAGGGCGCGGGTTAGTGTCAGCGTACGGGTTAGGATTAGGGGACGGGTGAGCGTCAGGCTTCGGGGAAGGGTTAGGGTTAGGGTTCGGGCTAGGGTTAGGGTTAGGGGACGGGGACGGTTTAGGGTCCAGGTGAGGGTACGACAACGCTTTAGGGGGAGCGTACGTGTGAGGGCGCGGGTTAGTGTCAGCGTACGGGTTAGGATTAGGGTACGGGTGAGGGTCAGGCTTCGGGGAAGGGTTAGGGTTAGGGTTCGGGCTAGGGTTAGGGTTAGCGGACGGGGACGGTTTAGGGTCCAGGTGAGGGTACGACAACGCTTTAGGGGGAGCGTACGTGTGAGGGCGCGGGTTAGTGTCAGCGTACGGGTTAGAATTAGGGGACGGGTGAGGGTCAGGCTTCGGGGAAGGGTTAGGGTTAGGGTTCGGGCTAGGGTTAGGGTTAGGGGACGGGGAAGGTTTAGGGTCCAGGTGAGGGTACGACAACGCTTTCGGGGGAGCGTACGTGTGAGAGCGTGGGTTAGTGTCAGCGTACGTGTTAGGATTAGGGGACGGGTGAGGGTCAGGCTTCGGGGAAGGGTTAGGGTTAGGGTTCGGGCTAGGGTTAGGGTTAGGGGACGGGGACGGTTTAGGGTCCAGGTGAGGGCACGACAACGCTTTAGAGGGAGCGTACGTGTGAGGGCGCGGGTTAGTGTCAGCGTACGGGTTAGTATTAGGGGACGGGTGAGTGTCAGGCTTCGGGGAAGGGTTAGGGTTAGGGTTCGGGCTAGGGTTAGGGTTAGGGGACGGGGACGGTTTAGGGTCCAGGTGAGGGCACGACAACGCTTTAGGGGGAGCGTACGTGTGAGGGCGCGGGTTAGTGTCAGCGTACGGGTTAGGATTAGGGGACGGGTGAGGGTCAGGCTTCGGGGAAGGGTTAGGGTTAGGGTTCGGGCTAGGGTTAGGGTTAGGGGACGGGGACGGTTTAGGGTCCAGGTGAGGGTACGACAACGCTTTAGGGGGAGCGTACGTGTGAGGGCGCGGGTTAGTGTCAGCGTACGGGTTAGGATTAGGGGACGGGTGAGGGTCAGGCTTCGGGGAAGAGTTAGGGTTATGGTTCGGGCTAGGGTTAGGGTTAGGGGATGGGGACGGTTTATGGTCCAGGTGAGGGCACGACAACGCTTTAGGGGGAGCGTACGTGTGAGGGCGCGGGTTAGTGTCAGCGTACGGGTTAGGATTAGGGGACGGGTGAGGGTCAGGCTTCGGGGAAGGGTTAGGGTTAGGGTTCGGGCTAGGGTTAGGGTTAGGGGACGGGGACGGTTTAGGGTCCAGGTGAGGGCACGACTACACTTTAGGGGGAGCGTACGTGTGAGGGCGCGGGTTAGTGTCAGCGTACGGGTTAGGATTAGGGTACGGGTGAGGGTCAGGCTTCCGGGAAGGGTTAGGGTTAGGGTTCGGGCTAGGGTTAGGGTTAGCGGACGGGGACGGTTTAGGGTCCAGGTGAGGGTACGACAACGCTTTAGGGGGAGCGTACGTGTGAGGGCGCGGGTTAGTGTCAGCGTACGGGTTAGAATTAGGGGACGGGTGAGGGTCAGGCTTCGGGGAAGGGTTAGGGTTAGGGTTCGGGCTAGGGTTAGGGTTAGGGGACGGGGAAGGTTTAGGGTCCAGGTGAGGGTACGACAACGCTTTCGGGGGAGCGTACGTGTGAGAGCGCGGGTTAGTGTCAGCGTACGGGTTAGGATTAGGGGACGGGTGAGGGTCAGGCTTCGGGGAAGGGTTAGGGTTAGGGTTCGGGCTAGGGTTAGGGTTAGGGGACGGGGACGGTTTAGGGTCCAGGTGAGGGCACGACAACGCTTTAGGGGGAGCGTACGTGTGAGGGCGCGGGTTAGTGTCAGCGTACGGGTTAGGATTAGGGGACGGGTGAGGGTCAGGCTTCGGGAAGGGTTAGGGTTAGGGTTCGGGCTAGGGTTAGGGTTAGGGGACGGGGACGGTTTAGGGTCCAGGTGAGGGTACGACAACGCTTTAGGGGGAGCGTACGTGTGAGGGCGCGGGTTAGTGTCAGCGTACGGGTTAGAATTAGGGGACGGGTGAGGGTCAGGCTTCGGGGAAGGGTTAGGGTTAGGGTTCGGGCTAGGGTTAGGGTTAGGGGACGGGGAAGGTTTAGGGTCCAGGTGAGGGTACGACAACGCTTTCGGGGGAGCGTACGTGTGAGAGCGCGGGTTAGTGTCAGCGTACGGGTTAGGATTAGGGGACGGGTGAGGGTCAGGCTTCGGGGAAGGGTTAGGGTTAGGGTTCAGGCTAGGGTTAGGGTTAGGGGACGGGGACGGTTTAGGATCCAGGTGAGGGCACGACAACGCTTTAGGGGGAGCGTACGTGTGAGGGCGCGGGTTAGTGTCAGCGTACGGGTTAGGATTAGGGGACGGATGAGGTTCAGGCATCGGGGAAGGGTTAGGGTTAGGGTTCGGGCTAGGGTTAGGGTTAGGGGACGGGGACGGTTTAGGGTCCAGGTGAGGGCACGACAACGCTTTAGGGGGAGCGTACGTGTGAGGGCGCGGGTTAGTGTCAGCGTACGGGTTAGGATTAGGGGACGGGTGAGGGTCAGGCTTCGGGGAAGGGTTAGGGTTAGGGTTCGGGCTAGGGTTAGGGTTAGGGGACGGGGACGGTTTAGGGTCCAGGTGAGGGCACGACAACGCTTTAGGGGGAGCGTACGTGTGAGGGCGCGGGTTAGTGTCAGCGTACGGGTTAGGATTAGGGGACGGGTGAGGGTCAGGCTTCGGGGAAGAGTTAGGGTTATGGTTCGGGCTAGGGTTAGGGTTAGGGGATGGGGACGGTTTATGGTCCAGGTGAGGGCACGACAACGCTTTAGGGGGACCGTACGTGTGAGGGCGCGGGTTAGTGTCAGCGTACGGGTTAGGATTAGGGGACGGGTGAGGGTCAGGCTTCGGGGAAGGGTTAGGGTTAGGGTTCGGGTTACGGTTAGGGGAAGGGGACGGTTTAGGGTCCAGGTGAGGGTACGACAACGCTTTAGGGGGAGCGTACGTGTGAGGGCGCGGGTTAGTGTCAGCGTACGGGTTACGATTAGGGGACGGGTGAGGGTTAGGCTTCGGGGAAGGGTTAGGGTTAGGGTTCGGGCTAGGGTTAGGGTTAGGGGACAGGGACGGTTTAGGGTCCAGGTGAGGGCACGACAACGCTTTAGGGGGAGCGTACGTGTGAGGGCGCGGGTTAGTGTCAGCGTACGGGTTAGGATTAGGGGACGGGTGAGCGTCAGGCTTCGGGGAAGGGTTAGGGTTAGGGTTCGGGCTAGGGTTAGGGTTAGGGGACGGGGACGGTTTAGGGTCCAGGTGAGGGCACGACAACGCTTTAGGGGGAGCGTACGTGTGAGGGCGCGGGTTAGTGTCAGCGTACGGGTTAGGATTAGGGGACGGGTGAGGGTCAGGCTTCGGGGAAGAGTTAGGGTTATGGTTCGGGCTAGGGTTAGGGTTAGGGGATGGGGACGGTTTATGGTCCAGGTGAGGGCACGACAACGCTTTAGGGGGAGCGTACGTGTGAGGGCGCGGGTTAGTGTCAGCGTACGGGTTAGGATTAGGGGACGGGTGAGGGTCAGGCTTCGGGGAAGGGTTAGGGTTAGGGTTCGGGTTACGGTTAGGGGACTGGGACGGTTTAGGGTCCAGGTGAGGGTACGACAACGCTTTAGGGGGAGCGTACGTGTGAGGGCGCGGGTTAGTGTCAGCGTACGGGTTACGATTAGGGGACGGGTGAGGGTCAGGCTTCGGGGAAGGGTTAGGGTTAGGGTTCGGGCTAGGGTTAGGGTTAGGGGACAGGGACGTTTTAGGGTCCAGGTGAGGGCACGACAACGCTTTAGGGGGAGCGTACGTGTGAGGGCGCGGGTTAGTGTCAGCGTACGGGTTAGGATTAGGGGACGGGTGAGCCTCAGGCTTCGGGGAAGGGTTAGGGTTAGGGTTCGGGCTAGGGTTAGGGTTAGGGGACGGGGACGGTTTAGGGTCCAGGTGAGGGCACGACAACGCTTTAGGGGGAGCGTACGTGTGAGGGCGCGGGTTAGTGTCAGCGTACGGGTTAGGATTAGGGGACGGGTGAGGGTCAGGCTTCGGGGAAGAGTTAGGGTTATGGTTCGGGCTAGGGTTAGGGTTAGGGGATGGGGACGGTTTATGGTCCAGGTGAGGGCACGACAACGCTTTAGGGGGAGCGTACGTGTGAGGGCGCGGGTTAGTGTCAGCGTACGGGTTAGGATTAGGGGACGGGTGAGGGTCAGGCTTCGGGGAAGGGTTAGGGTTAGGGTTCGGGTTACGGTTAGGGGACGGGGACGGTTTAGGGTCCAGGTGAGGGTACGACAACGCTTTAGGGGGAGCGTACGTGTGAGGGCGCGGGTTAGTGTCAGCGTACGGGTTACGATTAGGGGACGGGTGAGGGTTAGGCTTCGGGGAAGGGTTAGGGTTAGGGTTCGGGCTAGGGTTAGGGTTAGGGGACAGGGACGGTTTAGGGTCCAGGTGAGGGCACGACAACGCTTTAGGGGGAGCGTACGTGTGAGGGCGCGGGTTAGTGTCAGCGTACGGGTTAGGATTAGGGGACGGGTGAGCGTCAGGCTTCGGGGAAGGGTTAGGGTTAGGGTTCGGGCTAGGGTTAGGGTTAGGGGACGGGGACGGTTTAGGGTCCAGGTGAGGGTACGACAACGCTTTAGGGGGAGTGTACGTGTGAGGGCGCGGGTTAGTGTCAGCGTACGGGTTAGGATTAGGGGACGGGTGAGGGTCAGGCTTCGGGGAAGGGTTAGGGTTAGGGTTCGGGCTAGGGTTAGGGTTAGGGGACGGGGACAGTTTAGGGTCCAGGTGAGGGTACGACAACGCTTTAGGGGGAGCGTACGTGTGAGGGCGCGGGTTAGTGTCAGCGTACGGGTTAGGATTAGGGGACGGGTGAGGGTCAGGCTTCGGGGAAGGGTTAGGGTTAGGGTTCGGGCTAGGGTTAGGGTTAGGGGACGGGGACGGTTTAGGGTCCAGGTGAGGGTTCGACAACGCTTTAGGGGGAGCGTACGTGTGAGGGCGCGGGTGCGTGTCAGCGTACGGGTTAGGATTACGGGACGAGTGAGGGTCAGGTTTCGGGGAACGGTTAGGGTTAGGGTTCGGGCTAGTGTTAGGGTTAGGGGACGGGGACGGTTTAGGGTCCAGGTGAGGGTACGACAACGCTTTAGGGGGAGCGTACATGTGAGGGCGCGGGTTAGTGTCAGCGTACGGGTTAGGATTAGGGGACGGGTGAGGGTCAGGCTTCGGGAAGGGTTAGGGTTAGGGTTCGGGCTAGTGTTAGGGTTAGGGGACGGGGACGGTTTAGGGTCCAGGTGAGGGTACGACAACGCTTTAGGGGGAGCGTACATGTGAGGGCGCGGGTTAGTGTCAGCGTACGGGTTAGGATTAGGGGACGGGTGAGGGTCAGGCTTCGGGGAAGGGTTAGGGTTAGGGTTCGGGCTAGGGTTAGGGTTAGGGGACGGGGACCGTTTAGCGTCCAGGTGAGGGCCCGACAACGCTTTAGGGGGAGCGTACGTGTGAGGGCGTGGGTTAGTGTCAGCGTACGGGTTAGGATTAGGGGACGGGTGAGGGTCAGGCTTCGGGGAAGGTTTAGGGTTTGGGTTCGAGCTAGGGTTAGGGTTAGGGGACGGGGACGGTTTAGGGTCCAGGTGAGGGTACGACAACGCTTTAGGGGGAGCGTACGTGTGAGGGCGCGGGTTAGTGTCAGCGTACGGGTTAGGATTAGGGGACGGGTGAGGGTCAGGCTTCGGGGAAGTGTTAGGGTTAGGGTTCGGGCTAGGGTTAGGGTTAGGGGACGGGGACGGTTTAGGATCCAGGTGAGGGCACGACAACGCTTTAGGGGGAGCGTACGTGTGAGGGCGCGGGTTAGTGTCAGCGTACGGGTTAGGATTAGGGGACGGGTGAGGGTCAGGCTTCGGGGAAGGGTTAGGGTTAGGGTTCGGGCTAGGGTTAGGGTTAGGGGACGGGGACGGTTTAGGGTCCAGGTGAGGGCACGACAACGTTTTAGGGGGAGCGTACGTGTGAGGGCGCGGGTTAGTGTCAGCGTACGGGTTAGGATTAGGGGACGGGTGAGGGTCAGGCTTCGGGGAAGGGTTAGGGTTAGGGTTCGGGCTAGGGTTAGGGTTAGGGGACGGGGACGGTTTAGGGTCCAGGTGAGGGTACGACAACGCTTTAGGGGGAGCGTATGTGTGAGGGCGCGGGTTAGTGTCAGCGTACGGGTTAGTATTAAGGGACAGGTGAGGGTCAGGCTTCGGGGAAGGGTTAGGGTTAGGGTTCGGGCTAGGGTTAGGGTTAGGGGACGGGGACGGTTTAGGGTCCAGGTGAGGGAACGACAACGCTTTAGGGGGAGCGTACGTGTGAGGGCGCGGGTTAGTGTCAGCGTACGGGTTAGGATTAGGGGACGGGTGAGGGTCAGGCTTCGGGGAAGGGTTAGGGTTAGGGTTCGGGCTAGGGTTAGGGTTAGGGGACGGTGACGGTTTAGGGTCCAGGTGAGGGCATGACAACGCTTTAGGGGTAGCGTACGTGTGAGGGCGCGGGTTAGTGTCAGCGTACGGGTTAGGATTAAGGGACAGGTGAGGGTCAGGCTTCGGGAAAGGGATAGGGTTAGGGTTCGGGCTAGGGTTAGGGTTAGGGGACGGGGAAGGTTTAGGGTCCAGGTGAGGGTACGACAACGCTTTAGGGGAAGCGTACGTGTGACGGCGCGGGTTAGTGTCAGCGTACGGGTTAGGATTAGGGGACGGGTGAGGGTCAGGCTTCGGGAAAGGGATAGGGTTAGGGTTCGGCCTAGGGTTAGGGTTAGGGGACGGGAAAGGTTTAGGGTCCAGGTGAGGGCACGACAACGCTTTATGGGGAGCATACGTGTGAGGGCGCGGGTTAGTGTCAGCGTACGGGTTAGGATTAGGGGACGGGTGAGGGTCAGGCTTTGGGGAAGTGTTAGGTTTAGGGTTCGGGCTAGGGTTAGGGTTAGGGGACGGGGACGGTTTAGTGTCCAGGTGAGGGCACGACAACGCCTTAGGGGGAGCGTACGTGTGAGGGCGCGGGTTAGTGTCAGCGTACGGGTTAGGATTAGGGGCCGGGTGAGGGTCAGGCTTCGGGGAAGGGTTAGGGTTAGGGTTCGGGCTAGGGTTAGGGTTAGGGGATGGGGACGGTTTAGGGTCCAGGTGAGGGCACGACAACGCTTTAGGGGGAGCGTACGTGTGAGGGCGCGGGTTAGTGTCAGCGTACGGGTTAGTATTAGGGGACGGGTGAGGGTCAGGCTTCGGGGAAGGGTTAGGGTTAGGGTTCGGGCTAGGGTTAGGGTTAGGGGACGGGGATGGTTTAGGGTCCAGGTGAGGGCACGACAACACTTTAGGGGGAGCGTACGTGTGAGGGCGCGGGTTAGTGTCAGCGTACGGGTTAGGATTAGGGGACAGGTGAGGGTCAGGCTTCGGGGAAGGGTTAGGGTTAGGGTTCGGGCTAGGGTTAGGGTTAGGGGACGGGGACGGTTTAGGGTCCAGGTGAGGGTACGACAACGCTTTAGGGGGAGCGTACGTGTGAGGGCGCGGGTTAGTGTCAGCGTACGGGTTAGAATTAGGGGACGGGTGAGGGTCAGGCTTCGGGGAAGGGTTAGGGTTAGGGTTCGGGCTAGGGTTAGGGTTAGGGGACGGGGAAGGTTTAGGGTCCAGGTGAGGGTACGACAGCGCTTTCGGGGGAGCGTACGTGTGAGAGCGCGGGTTAGTGTCAGCGTACGGGTTAGGATTAGGGGACGGGTGAGGGTCAGGCTTCGGGGAAGGGTTAGGGTTAGGGTTCGGGCTAGGGTTAGGGTTAGGGGACGGGGACGGTTTAGGGTCCAGGTGAGGGCACGATAACGCCTTAGGGGGAGCGTACGTGTGAGGGCGCGGGTTAGTGTCAGCGTACGGGTTAGGATTAGGGGACGGGTGAGGGTCAGGCTTCGGGGAAGGGTTAGGGTTAGGGTTCGGGCTAGGGTTAGGGTTAGGGGACGGGGACGGTTTAGGGTCCAGGTGAGGGTACGACAACGCTTTAGGGGGAGTGTACGTGTGAGGGCGCGGGTTAGTGTCAGCGTACGGGTTAGGATTAGGGGACGGGTGAGGGTCAGGCTTCGGGGAAGAGTTAGGGTTATGGTTCGGGCTAGGGTTAGGGTTAGGGGATGGGGACGGTTTATGGTCCAGGTGAGGGCACGACAACGCTTTAGGGGGAGCGTACGTGTGAGGGCGCGGGTTAGTGTCAGCGTACGGGTTAGGATTAGGGGACGGGTGAGGGTCAGGCTTCGGGGAAGGGTTAGGGTTAGGGTTCGGGCTAGGGTTAGGGTTAGGGTACGGGGACCGTTTAGGGTCCAGGTGAGGGCACGACTACACTTTAGGGGGAGCGTACGTGTGAGGGCGCGGGTTAGTGTCAGCGTACGGGTTAGGATTAGGGTACGGGTGAGGGTCAGGCTTCGGGGAAGTGTTAGGGTTAGGGTTCGGGCTAGGGTTAGGGTTAGCGGACGGGGCCGGTTTAGGGTCCAGGTGAGGGTACGACAACGCTTTAGGGGGAGCGTACGTGTGAGGGCGCGGGTTAGTGTCAGCGTACGGATTAGAATTAGGGGACGGGTGAGGGTCAGGCTTCGGGGAAGGGTTAGGGTTAGGGTTCGGGCTAGGGTTAGGGTTAGGGGACGGGGAAGGATTAGGGTCCAGGTGAGGGTACGACAACGCTTTCGGGGGAGCGTACGTGTGAGAGCGCGGGTTAGTGTCAGCGTACGGGTTAGGATTAGGGGACGGGTGAGGGTCAGGCTTCGGGGAAGGGTTAGGGTTAGGGTTCGGGCTAGGGTTAGGGTTAGGGGACGGGGACGGTTTAGGGTCCAGGTGAGGGCACGACAACGCTTTAGGGGGAGCGTACGTGTGAGGGCGCGGGTTAGTGTCAGCGTACGGGTTAGGATTAGGGGACGGGTGACGGTCAGGCTTCGGGAAGGGTTAGGGTTAGGGTTCGGGCTAGGGTTAGGGTTAGGGGACGGGGACGGTTTAGGGTCCAGGTGAGGGTACGACAACGCTTTAGGGGGAGCGTACATGTGAGGGCGCGGGTTAGTGTCAGCGTACGGGTTAGGATTAGGGGACGGGTGAGGGTCAGGCTTCGGGGAAGGGTTAGGGTTAGGGTTCGGGCTAGGGTTAGGGTTAGGGGACGGGGACGGTTTATGGTCCAGGTGAGGGCACGACAACGCTTTAGGGGGAGCGTACGTGTGAGGGCGTGGATTAGTGTCAGCGTACGGGTTAGGATTAGGGGACGGGTGAGGGTCAGGCTTCGGGGAAGGGTTAGGGTTAGGGTTCGGGCTAGGGTTAGGGTTAGGGGACGGGGATGGTTTAGGGTCCAGGTGAGGGTACGACAACGCTTTAGGGGGAGCGTATGTGTGAGGGCGCGGGTTAGTGTCAGCGTACGGGTTAGTATTCGGGGACGGGTGAGGGTCAGGCTTCGGGGAAGGGTTAGGGTTAGGGTTCGGGCTAGGGTTAGGGTTAGGGGACGGGGACGGTTTAGGGTCCAGGTGAGGGAACGACAACGCTTTAGGGGGAGCGTACGTGTGACGGCGCGGGTTAGTGTCAGCGTACGGGTTAGGATTAGGGGACGGGTGAGGGTCAGGCTTCGGGGAAGGGTTAGGGTTAGGGTTCGGGCTAGGGTTAGGGTTAGGGGACGGTGACCGTTTAGGGTCCAGGTGAGGGCACGACAACGCTTTAGGAGTAGCGTACGTGTGAGGGCGCGGGTTAGTGTCAGCGTACGGGTTAGGATTAGGGGACGGGTGAGGGTCAGGCTTCGGGAAAGGGATAGGGTTAGGGTTCGGCCTAGGGTTAGGGTTAGGGGCGGGGAAGGTTTAGGGTCCAGGTGAGGGCACGACAACGCTTTAGGGGTAGCGTACGTGTGACGGCGCGGGTTAGTGTCAGCGTACGGGTTAGGATTAGGGGACGGGTGAGGGTCAGGCTTCGGGGAAGGGTTAGGGTTAGGGTTCGGGCTAGGGTTAGGGTTAGCGGACGGGGACGGTTTAGGGTCCAGGTGAGGGTACGACAACGCTTTAGGGGGAGCGTACGTGTGAGGGCGCGGGTTAGTGTCAGCGTACGGGTTAGAATTAGGGGACGGGTGAGGGTCAGGCTTCGGGGAAGGGTTAGGGTTAGGGTTCGGGCTAGGGTTAGGGTTAGGGGATGGGGAAGGTTTAGGGTCCAGGTGAGGGTACGACAACGCTTTCGGGGGAGCGTACGTGTGAGAGTGCGGGTTAGTGTCAGCGTACGGGTTAGGATTAGGGGACGGGTGAGGGTCAGGCTTCGGGGAAGGGTTAGGGTTAGGGTTCGGGCTAGGGTTAGGGTTAGGGGACGGGGACGGTTTAGGGTCCATGTGAGGGTACGACAACGCTTTAGGGGGAGCGTACGTGTGAGGGCGCGGGTTAGTGTCAGCGTACGGGTTAGGATTAGTGGACAGGTGAGGGTCAGGCTTCGGGGAAGGGTTAGGGTTAGGGTTCGGGCTAGGGTTAGGGATAGGGGACGGGGACGGTTTAGGGTCCAGGTGAGGGCACGACAACGCTTTAGGGGGAGCGTACGTGTGAGGGCGCGGGTTAGTGTCAGCGTACGGGTTAGGATTAGGGGACGGGTGAGGGTCAGGCTTCGGGGAAGGGTTAGGGTTAGGGTTCGGGCTAGGGTTAGGGATAGGGGACGGGGACGGTTTAGGGTCCAGGTGAGGGCACGACAACGCTTTAGGGGGAGCGTACGTGTGAGGGCGCGGGTTAGTGTCAGCGTACGGGTTCGTATTAGGGGACGGGTGAGGGTCAGGCTTCGGGGAAGGGTTAGGGTTAGGGTTCGGGCTAGGGTTAGGGTTAGGGGACGGGGACGGTTTAGGATCCAGGTGAGGGCACGACAACGCTTTAGGGGGAGCGTACGTGTGAGGGCGCGGGTTAGTGTCAGCGTACGGGTTAGGATTAGGGGACGGGTGAGGGTCAGGCTTCGGGGAAGGGTTAGGGTTAGGGTTCGGGCTAGGGTTAGGGTTAGGGGACGGGGACGGTTTAGGGTCCAGGTGAGGGCACGACAACGCTTTAGGGGGAGCGTACGTGTGAGGGCACGGGTTAGTGTCAGCGTACGGGTTAGGATTAGGGGACGGGTGAGGGTCAGGCTTTGGGGAAGGGTTAGGTTTAGGGTTCGGGCTAGGGTTAGGGTTAGGGGACGGGGACGGTTTAGTGTCCAGGTGAGGGCACGACAACGCCTTAGGGGGAGCGTACGTGTGAGGGCGCGGGTTAGTGTCAGCGTACGGGTTAGGATTAGGGGACGGGTGAGGGTCAGGCTTCGGGGAAGGGTTAGGGTTAGGGTTCGGGCTAGGGTTAGGGTTAGGGGATGGGGACGGTTTAGGGTCCAGGTGAGGGCACGACAACGCTTTAGGTGGAGCGTACGTGTGAGGGCGCGGGTTAGTGTCAGCGTACGGGTTAGTATTAGGGGACGGGTGAGGGTCAGGCTTCGGGGAAGGGTTAGGGTTAGGGTTCGGGCTAGGGTTAGGGTTAGGGGACGGGGATGGTTTAGGGTCCAGGTGAGGGCACGACAACACTTTAGGGGGAGCGTACGTGTGAGGGCGCGGGTTAGTGTCAGCGTACAGGTTAGGATTAGGGGACGGGTGAGGGTCAGGCTTCGGGGAAGGGTTAGGGTTAGGGTTCGGGCTAGGGTTAGGGTTAGGGGACGGGGACGGTTTAGGGTCCAGGTGAGGGTACGACAACGCTTTAGGGGGAACGTACGTGTGAGGGCGCGGGTTAGTGTCAGCGTACGGGTTAGAATTAGGGGACGGGTGAGGGTCAGGCTTCGGGGAAGGGTTAGGGTTAGGGTTCAGGCTAGGGTTAGGGTTAGGGGACTGGGAAGGTTTAGGGTCCAGGTGAGGGTACGACAGCGCTTTCGGGGGAGCGTACGTGTGAGAGCGCGGGTTAGTGTCAGCGTACGGGTTAGGATTAGGGGACGGGTGAGGGTCAGGCTTCGGGGAAGGGTTAAGGTTAGGGTTCGGGCTAGGGTTAGGGTTAGGGGACGGGGACGGTTTAGGGTCCAGGTGAGGGCACGACAACGCTTTAGGGGGAGCGTACGTGTGAGGGCGCGGGTTAGTGTCAGCGTACGGGTTAGGATTAGGGGACGGGTGAGGGTCAGGCTTCGGGGAAGGGTTAGGGTTAGGGTTTGGGCTAGGGTTAGGGATAGGGGACGGGGACGGTTTAGGGTCCAGGTGAGGGCACGACAACGCTTTAGGGGGAGCGTACGTGTGAGGGCGCGGGTTAGTGTCAGCGTACGGGTTAGGATTAGGGGACGGGTGAGGGTCAGGCTTCGGGAAGGTTTAGGGTTAGGGTTCGGGCTAGGGTTAGGGTTAGGGGACGGGGACGGTTTAGGGTCCAGGTGAGGGTACGACAACGCTTTAGGGGGAGCGTACATGTGAGGGCGCGGGTTAGTGTCAGCGTACGGGTTAGGATTAGAGGACGGGTGAGGGTCAGGCTTCGGGGAAGGGTTAGGGTTAGGGTTCGGGCTAGGGTTAGGGTTAGGGGACCGGGACGGTTTATGGTCCAGGTGAGGGCACGACAACGCTTTAGGGTGAGCGTACGTGTGAGGGCATGGATTAGTGTCAGCGTACGGGTTAGGATTAGGGGACGGGTGAGGGTCAGGCTTCGGGGAAGGGTTAGGGTTAGGGTTCGGGCTAGGGTTAGGGTTAGGGGACGGGGACGGTTTAGGGTCCAGGTGAGGGTACGACAACGCTTTAGGGGGAGCGTACGTGTGAGGGCGTGGGTTAGTGTCAGCGTACGGGTTAGTATTAGGGGACGGGTGAGGGTCAGGCTTCGGGGAAGTGTTAGGGTTAGGGTTCGGGCTAGGGTCAGGGTTAGGGGACAGGGACGGTTTAGGGTCCAGGTGAGGGAACGACAACGCTTTAGGGGGAGCGTACGTGTGACGGCGCGGGTTAGTGTCAGCGTACGGGTTAGGATTAGGGGACGGGTGAGGGTCAGGCTTCGGGGAAGGGTTAGGGTTAGGGTTCGGGCTAGGGTTAGGGTTAGGGGACGGGGACGGTTTAGGGTCCAGGTGAGGGCACGACAACGCTTTAGGGGTAGCGTACGTGTGAGGGCGCGGGTTAGTGTCAGCGTACGGGTTAGGATTAGGGGACGGGTGAGGGTCAGGCTTCGGGAAAGGGATAGGGTTAGGGTTCGGGCTAGGGTTAGGGTTAGGGGACGGGGAAGGTTTAGGGTCCAGGTGAGGGCACGACAACGCTTTAGGGGTAGCGTACGTGTGACGGCGCGTGTTAGTGTCAGCGTACGGGTTAGGATTAGGGGACGGGTGAGAGTCAGGCTTCGGGGAAGGGTTAGGTTTAGGGTTCGGGCTAGGGTTAGGGTTAGGGGACGGGGACGGTTTAGGGTCCAGGTGAGGGCACGACAACGCTTTAGGGGGAGCGTACGTGTGAGGGCGCGGGTTAGTGTCAGCGTACGGGTTAGGATGAGGGGACGGGTGAGGGTCAGGCTTCGGGGAAGGGTTAGGGTTAGGGTTCGGGCTAGGGTTAGGGTTAGGGGACGGGGACGGTTTAGGTTCCAGGTGAGGGTACGACAACGCTTTAGGGGGAGCGTACGTGTGAGGGCGCGGGTTAGTGTCCGCTTTCGGGTTACGATTAGGGGACGGGTGAGGGTCAGGCTTCGGGGAAGTGTTAGGGTTAGGGTTCGGGCTAGGGTTAGGGTTAGGGGACAGGGACGGTTTAGGGTCCAGGTGAGGGCACGACAACGCTTTAGGGGGAGCGTACGTGTGAGGGCGCGGGTTAGTGTCAGCCTACGGGTTGTGATTAGGGGACGGGTGAGGGTCAGGCTTCGGGGAAGGGTTAGGGTTAGGGTTCGGGCTAGGGTTAGGGTTAGGGGACGGGGACGGTTTAGGGTCCAGGTGAGGGCACGACAACGCTTTATGGGGAGCGTACGTGTGAGGGCGCGGGTTAGTGTCAGCGTACGGGTTAGGATTAGGGGACGGGTGAGGGTCAGGCTTCGGGGAAGGGTTAGGGTTAGGGTTCGGTCTAGGGTTAGGGTTAGGGGACGGGGACGGTTTAGGGTCCAGGTGAGGGTACGACAACGCTTTAGGGGGAGCGTACGTGTGAGGGCGCGGGTTAGTGTCAGCGTACGGGTTGTGATTAGGGGACAGGTGAGGGTCAGGCTTCGGGTAAGGGTTAGGGTTAGGGTTCGGGCTAGGGTTAGGGTTAGGGGACGGGGACGGTTTAGGGTCCAGGTGAGGGCACGACAACGCTTTATGGGGAGCGTACGTGTGAGGGCGCGGGTTAGTGTCAGCGTACGGGTTAGGATTAGGGGACGGGTGAGGGTCAGGCTTCGGGGAAGGGTTAGGGTTAGGGTTTGTGCTAGGGTTAGGGTTAGGGGACGGGGACGGTTTAGGGTCCAGGTGAGGGTACGACAACGCTTTAGGGGGAGCGTACGTGTGAGGGCGCGGGTTACTGTCAGCGTACGGGTTAGGATTAGGGGACGGGTGAGGGTCAGGCTTCGGGGAAGGGTTAGGGTTAGGGTTCGTGCTAGGGTTAGGGTTAGGGGACGGGCACGGTTTAGGGTCCAGGTGAGGGTACGACAACGCTTTAGGGAGAGCGTACGTGTGAGGGCGCGGGTGCGTGTCAGCGTACGGGTTAGGATTACGGGATGAGTGAGGGTCAGGCTTCGGGGAAGGGTTAGGGTTAGGGTCCCGGCTAGGGTTAGGGTTAGGGGACGGGGAAGGTTTAGGGTCCAGGTGAGGGTACGACAACGCTTTAGGGGGAGCGTACGTGTGAGGGCGCGCGTTAGTGTCAGCGTACGGGTTAGGATTAGGGGACGGGTGAGGGTCAGGCTTCGGGGAAGGGTTAGGGTTAGGGTTCGGGCTAGGGTTAGGGTTAGGGGACGGGGACCGTTTAGGGTCCAGGGGAGGGCACGACAACGCTTTAGGGGGAGCGTACGTGTGAGGGCGCGGGTTAGTGTCAGCGTACGGGTTAGGATTAGGGGACGGGTGAGGGTCAGGCCTAGGGGAAGGGTTAGGGTTAGGGTTCGGGCTAGGGTTAGGGTTAGGGGACGGGGACGGTTTAGGGTCCAGGTGAGGGCACGATAACGCCTTAGGGGGAGCGTACGTGTGAGGGCGCGGGTTAGTTTTAGCGTACGGGTTAGGATTAGGGGACGGGTGAGGGTCAGGCTTCGGGGAAGGGTTAGGGTTAGGGTTCGGGCTAGGGTTAGGGTTAGGGGATGGGGACGGTTTAGGGTCCAGGTGAGGGCACGACAACGCCTTAGGGGGAGCGTACGTGTGAGGGCGCGGGTTAGTGTCAGCGTACGGTTTAGTATTAGGGGACGGGTGAGGGTCAGGCTTCGGGGAAGGGTTAGGGTTAGGGTTCGGGCTAGGGTTAGGGTTAGGGGACGGGGACGGTTTAGGGTCCAGGTGAGGGCACGACAACACTTTAGGGGGAGCGTACGTGTGAGGGCGCGGGTTAGTGTCAGCGTACGGGTTAGGATTAGGGGACGGGTGAGGGTCAGGCTTCGGGGAAGGGTTAGGGTTAGGGTTCGGGCTAGGGTTAGGGTTAGGGGACGGGGACGGTTTAGGGTCCAGGTGAGGGTACGACAACGCTTTAGGGGGAGCGTACGTGTGAGGGCGCGGGTTAGTGTCAGCGTACTGGTTAGGATTAGGGGACGGGTGAGGGTCAGGCTTCGGGGAAGTGTTAGGGTTAGGGTTCGGTCTAGGGTTAGGGTTAGGGGACGGGGACGGTTTAGGGTCCAGGTGAGGGCACGACAACGCTTTAGGGGGAGCGTACGTGTGAGGGCGCGGGTTAGTGTCAGCGTACGGGTTAGGATTAGGGGACGGGTGAGCGTCAGGCTTCGGGGAAGGGTTAGGGTTAGGGTTCGGGCTAGGGTTAGGGTTAGGGGACGGGGACGGTTTAGGGTCCAGGTGAGGGTACGACAACGCTTTAGGGGGAGCGTACGTGTGAGAGCGCGGGTTAGTGTCAGCGTACGGGTTAGGATTAGGGGACGGGTGAGGGTCAGGCTTCGGGGAAGGGTTAGGGTTAGGGTTTGGGCTAGGGTTAGGGTTAGGGGACGGGGACGGTTTAGGGTCAAGGTGAGGGTACGACAACGCTTTAGGGGGAGCGTACGTGTGAGGGCGCCCGTTAGTGTCAGCGTACTGGTTAGGATTAGGGGACGGGTGAGGGTCAGGCTTCGGGGAAGGGTTAGGGTTAGGGTTCGGGCTAGGGTTAGGGTTAGGGGACGGGGACGGTTTAGGGTCCAGGTGAGGGTACGACAACGCTTTAGGGGGAGCGTACGTGTGAGGGCGCGGGTTAGTGTCAGCGTAAGGGTTAGGATTAGGGGACGGGTGAGGGTCAGGCTTCGGGGAAGGGTTAGGGTTAGGGTTCGGGCTAGGGTTAGGGTTAGGTGACGAGGACGGTTTAGGGTCCAGGTGAGGGTATGACAACGCTTTAGGGGGAGCGTACGTGTGAGGGAGTGGTTTAGTGTCAGCGTACGGGTTAGGATTAGGGGACGTGTGAGGGTCAGGCTTCGGGGAAGGGTTAGGGTTAGGGTTCGGGCTAGGGTTAGGGTTAGGGGACGGGGACGGTTTAGGGTCCAGATGAGGGTACGACAACGCTTTAGGGGGAGCGTACGTGTGAGGGCGCGGGTTAGTGTCAGCGTACGGGTTAGGATTAGGGGACGGGTGAGGGTCAGGCTTCGGGGAAGGGTTAGGGTTAGGGTTCGGGCTAGGGTTAGGGTTAGGGGACGGGGACGGTTTAGGGTCCAGGTGAGGGCACGACAACTATTTAGGGGGAGCGTACGTGTGAGGGCGCGGGTTAGTGTCAGCGTACGGGTTAGGATTAGGGGACGGGTGAGGGTCAGGCTTCGGGGAAGGGTTAGGGTTAGGGTTCGGGCTAGGGTTAGGGTTAGGGGACGGGGACGGTTTAGGGTCCAGGTGAGGGTACGACAACGCTTTAGGGGGAGCGTACGTGTGAGGGCGCGGGTTAGTGTCAGCGTACGGGTTAGGATTAGGGGACGGGTGAGGGTCAGGCTTCGGGGAAGGGTTAGGGTTATGGTTCGGGCTAGGGTTAGGGTTAGGGGACGGGGACGGTTTAGGGTCCAGGTGAGGGCCCGACAACGCTTTAGGGGGAGCGTACGTGTGAGGGCGCGGGTTAGTGTCAGCGTACGGGTTAGGATTAGGGGACGGGTGAGGGTCAGGCTTCGGGGAAGGGTTAGGGTTAGGGTTCGGGCTAGGGTTAGGGTTAGAAGACGGGGACGGTTTAGGGTCCAGATGAGGGCACTACAACGCATTAGGGGGAGCGTACGTGTGAGGGCGCGGGTTAGTGTAAGCGTACGGGTTAGGATTAGGGGACGGGTGAGGGTCAGGCTTCGGGAAGGGTTAGGGTTAGGGTTCGGGCTAGGGTTAGGGTTAGGGGACGGGGACGGTTTAGGGTCCAGGTGAGGGTACGACAACGCTTTAGGGGGAGCGTACATGTGAGGGCGCGGGTTAGTGTCAGCGTACGGGTTAGGATTAGGGTTCGGGTGAGGGTCAGGCTTCGGGGAAGGGTTAGGGTTAGGGTTCGGGCTAGGGTTAGGGTTAGGAGACGGGGACGGTTTATGGTCCAGGTGAGGGCACGACAACGCTTTAGGGGGAGCATACGTGTGAGGGCGTGGATTAGTGTCAGCGTACGGGTTAGGATTAGGGGACGGGTGAGGGTCAGGCTTCGGGGAAGGATTAGGGTTAGGGTTCGGGCTAGGGTTAGGGTTAGGGGACGGGGACAGTTTAGGGTCCAGGTGAGGGAACGACAACGCTTTAGGGGGAGCGTACGTGTGACGGCGCGGGTTAGTGTCAGCGTACGGGTTAGGATTAGGGGACGGGTGAGGGTCAAGCTTCGGGGAAGGGTTAGGGTTAGGGTTCGGGCTAGGGTTAGGGTTAGGGGACGGGGACGGTTTAGGGTCCAGGTGAGGGCACGACAACGCTTTAGGGGGAGAGTACGTGTGAGGGCGCGGGTTAGTGTCAGCGTACGGGTTAGGATTAGGGGACGGGTGAGGGTCAGGCTTCGGGGAAGGGTTAGGGTTAGGGTTCGGGCTAGGGTTAGGGTTAGGGGACGGGGACGGTTTAGGGTCCAGGTGAGGGTACGAGAACGCTTTAGGGGGAGCGTACGTGTGAGGGCGCGGGTTAGTGTCCGCTTTCGGGTTACGATTAGGGGACGGGTGAGGGTCAGGCTTCGGGGAAGGGTTAGGGTTAGGGTTCGGGCTAGGGTTAGGGTTAGGGGACGGGGACGGTTTAGGGTCCAGGTGAGGGTACGACAACGCTTTAGGGAGAGCGTACGTGTGAGGGCGCGGGTTAGTGTCAGCGTACGGGTTAGGATTAGGGGACGGGTGAGGGTCAGGCTTCGGGGAAGGGTTAGGGTTAGGGTTCGGGCTAGGGTTAGGGTTAGGGGACGGGTACGGTTTAGGGTCCAGGTGAGGGTACGACAACGCTTTAGGGGGAGCGTACGTGTGAGGGCGTGGGTGCGTGTCAGCGTACGGGTTAGGATTACGGGACGAGTGAGGGTCAGGCTTCGGGGAAGGGTTAGTGTTAGGGTCCCGGCTAGGGTTAGGGTTAGGGGATGGGGAAGGTTTAGGGTCCAGGTGAGGGCACGACAACGCTTCAGGGGGAGCGTACGTGTGAGGACGCGGGTTAGTGTCAGCGTTCGGGTTAGGATTAGGGGACGAGTGAGGGTCAGGCTTCGGGAAAGGGTTAGGGTTAGGGTTCGGGCTAGGGTTAGGGTTAGGGGACGGGGACGGTTTAGGGTCCAGGTGAGGGTACGACAACGCTTTAAGGGGAGCGTACGTGTGAGGGCGCGGGTTAGTGTCAGCGTACGGGTTAGGATTATTGGACGGGTGAGGGTCAGGCTTCGGTAAAGGGATAGGGTTAGGGTTCGGGCTAGGGTTAGGGTTAGGGGACGGGGAAGGTTTAGGGTCCAGGTGAGGGCACGACAACGCTTTATGGGGAGCGTACGTGTGAGGGCGCGGGTTAGTGTCAGCGTACGGGTTAGGATTAGGGGACGGGTGAGGGTCAGGCTTCGGGGAAGGGTTAGGGTTAGGGTTCGGTCTAGGGTTAGGGTTAGGGGACGGGGACGGTTTAGGGTCCAGGTGAGGGTACGACAACGCTTTAGGGGCAGCGTACGTGTTAGGGCGCGGGTTAGTGTCAGCGTACGGGTTGTGATTAGGGAACAGGTGAGGGTCAGGCTTCGGGTAAGGGTTAGGGTTAGGGTTCGGGCTAGGGTTAGGGTTAGGGGACGGGGACGGTTTAGGGTCCAGGTGAGGGCACGACAACGCTTTAGGGGGAGCGTACGTGTGAGGGCGCGGGTTAGTGTCAGCGTACGGGTTAGGATTAGGGGACGGGTGAGGGTCAGGCTTCGGGGAAGGGTTAGGGTTAGGGTTTGTGCTAGGGTTAGGGTTAGGGGACGGGGACGGTTTAGGGTCCAGGTGAGGGTACGACAACGCTTTAGGGGGAGCGTACGTGTGAGGGCGCGGGTTACTGTCAGCGTACGGGTTAGGATTAGGGGACGGGTGAGGGTCAGGCTTCGGGGAAGGGTTAGGGTTAGGGTTCGTGCTAGGGTTAGGGTTAGGGGACGGGCACGGTTTAGGGTCCAGGTGAGGGTACGACAACGCTTTAGGGGGAGCGTACGTGTGAGGGCGTGGGTGCGTGTCAGCGTACGGGTTAGGATTACGGGATGAGTGAGGGTCAGGCTTCGGGGAAGGGTTAGGGTTAGGGTCCCGGCTAGGGTTAGGGTTAGGGGACGGGGAAGGTTTAGGGTCCAGGTGAGGGTACGACAACGCTTTAGGGGGAGCGTACGTGTGAGGGCGCGCGTTAGTGTCAGCGTACGGGTTAGGATTAGGGGACGGGTGAGGGTCAGGCTTCGGGGAAGGGTTAGGGTTAGGGTTCGGGCTAGGGTTAGGGTTAGGGGACGGGGACGGTTTAGGGTCCAGGGGAGGGCACGACAACGCTTTAGGGGGAGCGTACGTGTGAGGGCGCGGGTTAGTGTCAGCGTACGGGTTAGGATTAGGGGACGGGTGAGGGTCAGGCCTAGGGGAAGGGTTAGGGTTAGGGTTCGGGCTAGGGTTAGGGTTAGGGGACGGGGACGGTTTAGGGTCCAGGTGAGGGCACGATAACGCCTTAGGGGGAGCGTACGTGTGAGGGCGCGGGTTAGTGTCAGCGTACGGGTTAGGATTAGGGGACGGGTGAGGGTCAGGCTTCGGGGAAGGGTTAGGGTTAGGGTTCGGGCTAGGGTTAGGGTTAGGGGTCGGGGACGGTTTAGGGTCCAGGTGAGGGCACGACAACGCCTTAGGGGGAGCGTACGTGTGAGGGCGCGGGTTAGTGTCAGCGTACGGTTTAGTATTAGGGGACGGGTGAGGGTCAGGCTTCGGGGAAGGGTTAGGGTTAGGGTTCGGGCTAGGGTTAGGGTTAGGGGACGGGGACGGTTTAGGGTCCAGGTGAGGGCACGACAACACTTTAGGGGGAGCGTACGTGTGAGGGCGCGGGTTAGTGTCAGCGTACGGGTTAGGATTAGGGGACGGGTGAGGGTCAGGCTTCGGGGAAGGGTTAGGGTTAGGGTTCGGGCTAGGGTTAGGGTTAGGGGACGGGGACGGTTTAGGGTCCAGGTGAGGGTACGACAACGCTTTAGGGGGAGCGTACGTGTGAGGGCGCGGGTTAGTGTCAGCGTACTGGTTAGGATTAGGGGACGGGTGAGGGTCAGGCTTCGGGGAAGTGTTAGGGTTAGGGTTCGGTCTAGGGTTAGGGTTAGGGGACGGGGACGGTTTAGGGTCCAGGTGAGGGCACGACAACGCTTTAGGGGGAGCGTACGTGTGAGGGCGCGGGTTAGTGTCAGCGTACGGGTTAGGATTAGGGGACGGGTGAGCGTCAGGCTTCGGGGAAGGGTTAGGGTTAGGGTTCGGGCTAGGGTTAGGGTTAGGGGACGGGGACGGTTTAGGGTCCAGGTGAGGGTACGACAACGCTTTAGGGGGAGCGTACGTGTGAGAGCGCGGGTTAGTGTCAGCGTACGGGTTAGGATTAGGGGACGGGTGAGGGTCAGGCTTCGGGGAAGGGTTAGGGTTAGGGTTTGGGCTAGGGTTAGGGTTAGGGGACGGGGACGGTTTAGGGTCCAGGTGAGGGTACGACAACGCTTTAGGGGGAGCGTACGTGTGAGGGCGCCCGTTAGTGTCAGCGTACTGGTTAGGATTAGGGGACTGGTGAGGGTCAGGATTCGGGGAAGGGTTAGGGTTAGGGTTCGGGCTAGGGTTAGGGTTAGGGGACGGGGACGGTTTAGGGTCCAGGTGAGGGTACGACAACACTTTAGGGGGAGCGTACGTGTGAGGGCGCGGGTTAGTGTCAGCGTAAGGGTTAGGATTAGGGGACGGGTGAGGGTCAGGCTTCGGGGAAGGGTTAGGGTTAGGGTTCGGGCTAGGGTTAGGGTTAGGGGACGAGGACGGTTTAGGGTCCAGGTGAGGGTACGACAACGCTTTAGGGGGAGCGTACGTGTGAGGGAGTGGTTTAGTGTCAGCGTACGGGTTAGGATTAGGGGACGTGTGAGGGTCAGGCTTCGGGGAAGGGTTAGGGTTAGGGTTCGGGCTAGGGTTAGGGTTAGGGGACGGGGACGGTTTAGGGTCCAGATGAGGGTACGACAACGCTTTAGGGGGAGCGTACGTGTGAGGGCGCGGGTTAGTGTCAGCGTACGGGTTAGGATTAGGGGACGGGTGAGGGTCAGGCTTCGGGGAAGGGTTAGGGTTAGGGTTCGGGCTAGGGTTAGGGTTAGGGGACGGGGACGGTTTAGGGTCCAGGTGAGGGCACAACAACTATTTAGGGGGAGCGTACGTGTGAGGGCACGGGTTAGTGTCAGCGTACGGGTTAGGATTAGGGGACGGGTGAGGGTCAGGCTTCGGGGAAGGGTTAGGGTTAGGGTTCGGGCTAGGGTTAGGGTTAGGGGACGGGGACGGTTTAGGGTCCAGGTGAGGGTACGACAACGCTTTAGGGGGAGCGTACGTGTGAGGGCGCGGGTTAGTGTCAGCGTACGGGTTAGGATTAGGGGACGGGTGAGGGTCAGGCTTCGGGGAAGGGTTAGGGTTATGGTTCGGGCTAGGGTTAGGGTTAGGGGACGGGGACGGTTTAGGATCCAGGTGAGGGCCCGACAACGCTTTAGGGGGAGCGTACGTGTGAGGGCGCGGGTTAGTGTCAGCGTACGGGTTAGGATTAGGGGACGGGTGAGGGTCAGGCTTCGGGGAAGGGTTAGGGTTAGGGTTCGGGCTAGGGTTAGGGTTAGAAGACGGGGACGGTTTAGGGTCCAGATGAGGGCACTACAACGCATTAGGGGGAGCGTACGTGTGAGGGCGCGGGTTAGTGTAAGCGTACGGGTTAGGATTAGGGGACGGGTGAGGGTCAGGCTTCGGGAAGGGTTAGGGTTAGGGTTCGGGCTAGGGTTAGGGTTAGGGGACGGGGACGGTTTAGGGTCCAGGTGAGGGTACGACAACGCTTTAGGGGGAGCGTACATGTGAGGGCGCGGGTTAGTGTCAGCGTACGGGTTAGGATTAGGGTTCGGGTGAGGGTCAGGCTTCGGGGAAGGGTTAGGGTTAGGTTTCGGGCTAGGGTTAGGGTTAGGAGACGGGGACGGTTTATGGTCCAGGTGAGGGCACGACAACGCTTTAGGGGGAGCATACGTGTGAGGGCGTGGATTAGTGTCAGCGTACGGGTTAGGATTAGGGGACGGGTGAGGGTCAGGCTTCGGTAAAGGGATAGGGTTAGGGTTCGGGCTAGGGTTAGGGTTAGGGGACGGGGAAGGTTTAGGGTCCAGGTGAGGGCACGACAACGCTTTATGGGGAGCGTACGTGTGAGGGCGCGGGTTAGTGTCAGCGTACGGGTTAGGATTAGGGGACGGGTGAGGGTCAGGCTTCGGGGAAGGGTTAGGGTTAGGGTTCGGGCTAGGGTTAGGGTTAGGGGACGGGGACGATTTAGGGTCCAGGTGAGTGTACGACAACTCTTTATGGGAATCGTACGTGTGAGGTCGCGTGTTAGTGTCAGCGTACGGGTTAGGATTAGGGGACGGGTGAGGGTCAGGCTTCGGGGAAGTGTTAGGGTTAGGGTTCAGGCTAGGGTTAGGGTTAGGGGACGGGGACGGTTTAGGGTCCAGGTGAGGGCACGACAACGCTTTAGGGGGAGCGTACGTGTGAGGGCGCGGGTTAGTGTCAGCGTACGGGTTAGGATTAGGGGACGGGTGAGGGTCAGGCTTCGGGGAAGGGTTAGGGTTAGGGTTCGGGCTAGGGTTAGGGTTAGGGGACGGGGACGGTTTAGGGTCCAGGTGAGGGCACGACAACGCTTTAGGGGGAGCGTACGTGTGAGGGCGTGGGTTAGTGTTAGCGTACGGGTTAGGATTAGGGGACGGGTGAGGGTCAGGCTTCGGGGAAGGGTTAGGGTTAGTGTTCGGGCTAGGGTTAGGGTTAGGGGACGGGGACGGTTTAGGGTCCAGGTGAGGGCACGACAACGCTTTAGGGGGAGCGTACGTGTGAGGGCGCGGTTTAGTGTCCGCTTTCGGGTTACGATTAGGGGACGGGTGAGGGTCAGGCTTCGGGGAAGGGTTAGGGTTAGGGTTCGGGCTAGGGTTAGGGTTAGGGGACAGGGACGGTTTAGGGTCCAGGTGAGGGCACGACAACGCTTTAGGGGGAGCGTACGTGTGAGGGCGCGGGTTAGTGTCAGCGTACGGGTTAGGATTAGGGGACGGGTGAGGGTCAGGCTTCGGGGAAGGGTTAGGGTTAGGGTTCGGGCTAGGGTTAGGGTTAGGGGACGGGGACGGTTTAGGGTCCAGGTGAGGGCACGACAACGCTTTAGGGGGAGCGTACGTGTGAGGGCGCGGGTTAGTGTCAGCGTATGGGTTAGGATTAGGGGACGGGTGAGGTTCAGGCATTGGGGAAGGGTTAGGGTTAGGGTTTGGGCTAGGGTTAGGGTTAGGGGACGGGGACGGTTTAGGGTCCAGGTGAGGGCACGACAACGCTTTAGGGGGAGCGTATGTGTGAGGGCGCGGGTTAGTGTCAGCGTATGGGTTAGGATTAGGGGACGGGTGAGGGTCAGGCTTTGGGGAAGGGTTAGGGTTAGGGTTCGGGCCAGGGTTAGGGTTAGGGGACGGGGACGGTTTAGGGTCCAGGTGAGGGCACGACAACGCCTTAGGGGGAGCGTACGTGTGAGGGCGCGGGTTAGTGTCAGCGTACGGGTTAGGATCAGGGGACGGGTGAGGGTCAGGCTTCGGGAAAGGGATAGGGTTAGGGTTCGGGCTAGGGTTAGGGTTAGGGGACGGGGACGGTTTAGGGTCCAGGTGAGGGCACGACATCGCTTTATGGGGAGCGTACGTGTGAGGGCGCGGGTTAGTGTCAGCGTACGGGTTAGGATTAGGGGACGGGTGAGAGTCAGGCTTCTGGGAAGGGTTAGGGTTAGGGTTCGGGCTAGGCTTAGGGTTAGGGGACGGGGACGGTTTAGGGTCCAGGTGAGGGCACGACAACGCTTTAGGGGGAGCGTACGTGTGAGGGCGCGGGTTAGTGTTAGCGTACGGGTTAGGATTAGGGGACGGGTGAGGGTCAGGCTTCGGGGAAGGGTTAGGGTTAGGGTTCGGGCTAGGGTTAGGGTTAGGGGACGGGGACGGTTTAGGTTCCAGGTGAGGGTACGACAACGCTTTAGGGGGAGCGTACGTGTGAGGGCGCGGGTTAGTGTCCGCTTTCGGGTTACGATTAGGGGACGGGTGAGGGTCAGGCTTCGGGGAAGGGTTAGGGTTAGGGTTCGGGCTAGGGTTAGGGTTAGGGTTAGGGGACAGGGACGGTTTAGGGTCCAGGTGAGGGCACGACAACGCTTTAGGGGGAGCGTACGTGTGAGGGCGCGGGTTAGTGTCAGCGTACGGGTTAGGATTAGGGGACGGGTGAGGGTCAGGCTTCGGGGAAGGGTTAGGGTTAGGGTTCGGGCTAGGGTTAGGGTTAGGGGACGGGGACGATTTAGGGTCCAGGTGAGTGTACGACAACTCTTTATGGGAATCGTACGTGTGAGGTCGCGTGTTAGTGTCAGCGTACGGGTTAGGATTAGGGGACGGGTGAGGGTCAGGCTTCGGGGAAGTGTTAGGGTTAGGGTTCAGGCTAGGGTTAGGGTTAGGGGACGGGGACGGTTTAGGGTCCAGGTGAGGGCACGACAACGCTTTAGGGGGAGCGTACGTGTGAGGGCGCGGGTTAGTGTCAGCGTACGGGTTAGGATTAGGGGACGGGTGAGGGTCAGGCTTCGGGGAAGGGTTAGGGTTAGGGTTCGGGCTAGGGTTAGGGTTAGGGGACGGGGACGGTTTAGGGTCCAGGTGAGGGCACGACAACGCTTTAGGGGGAGCGTACGTGTGAGGGCGTGGGTTAGTGTTAGCGTACGGGTTAGGATTAGGGGACGGGTGAGGGTCAGGCTTCGGGGAAGGGTTAGGGTTAGTGTTCGGGCTAGGGTTAGGGTTAGGGGACGGGGACGGTTTAGGGTCCAGGTGAGGGCACGACAACGCTTTAGGGGGAGCGTACGTGTGAGGGCGCGGTTTAGTGTCCGCTTTCGGGTTACGATTAGGGGACGGGTGAGGGTCAGGCTTCGGGGAAGGGTTAGGGTTAGGGTTCGGGCTAGGGTTAGGGTTAGGGGACAGGGACGGTTTAGGGTCCAGGTGAGGGCACGACAACGCTTTAGGGGGAGCGTACGTGTGAGGGCGCGGGTTAGTGTCAGCGTACGGGTTAGGATTAGGGGACGGGTGAGGGTCAGGCTTCGGGGAAGGGTTAGGGTTAGGGTTCGGGCTAGGGTTAGGGTTAGGGGACGGGGACGGTTTAGGGTCCAGGTGAGGGCACGACAACGCTTTAGGGGGAGCGTACGTGTGAGGGCGCGGGTTAGTGTCAGCGTATGGGTTAGGATTAGGGGACGGGTGAGGTTCAGGCATTGGGGAAGGGTTAGGGTTAGGGTTTGGGCTAGGGTTAGGGTTAGGGGACGGGGACGGTTTAGGGTCCAGGTGAGGGCACGACAACGCTTTAGGGGGAGCGTATGTGTGAGGGCGCGGGTTAGTGTCAGCGTATGGGTTAGGATTAGGGGACGGGTGAGGGTCAGGCTTTGGGGAAGGGTTAGGGTTAGGGTTCGGGCCAGGGTTAGGGTTAGGGGACGGGGACGGTTTAGGGTCCAGGTGAGGGCACGACAACGCCTTAGGGGGAGCGTACGTGTGAGGGCGCGGGTTAGTGTCAGCGTACGGGTTAGGATCAGGGGACGGGTGAGGGTCAGGCTTCGGGAAAGGGATAGGGTTAGGGTTCGGGCTAGGGTTAGGGTTAGGGGACGGGGACGGTTTAGGGTCCAGGTGAGGGCACGACATCGCTTTATGGGGAGCGTACGTGTGAGGGCGCGGGTTAGTGTCAGCGTACGGGTTAGGATTAGGGGACGGGTGAGAGTCAGGCTTCTGGGAAGGGTTAGGGTTAGGGTTCGGGCTAGGCTTAGGGTTAGGGGACGGGGACGGTTTAGGGTCCAGGTGAGGGCACGACAACGCTTTAGGGGGAGCGTACGTGTGAGGGCGCGGGTTAGTGTTAGCGTACGGGTTAGGATTAGGGGACGGGTGAGGGTCAGGCTTCGGGGAAGGGTTAGGGTTAGGGTTCGGGCTAGGGTTAGGGTTAGGGGACGGGGACGGTTTAGGTTCCAGGTGAGGGTACGACAACGCTTTAGGGGGAGCGTACGTGTGAGGGCGCGGGTTAGTGTCCGCTTTCGGGTTACGATTAGGGGACGGGTGAGGGTCAGGCTTCGGGGAAGGGTTAGGGTTAGGGTTCGGGCTAGGGTTAGGGTTAGGGTTAGGGGACAGGGACGGTTTAGGGTCCAGGTGAGGGCACGACAACGCTTTAGGGGGAGCGTACGTGTGAGGGCGCGGGTTAGTGTCAGCGTACGGGTTAGGATTAGGGGACGGGTGAGGGTCAGGCTTCGGGGAAGGGTTAGGGTTAGGGTTCGGGCTAGGGTTAGGGTTAGGGGACGGGGACGGTTTAGGGTCCAGGTGAGGGTACGACAACGCTTTAGGGGGAGTGTACGTGTGAGGGCGCGGGTTAGTGTCAGCGTACGGGTTAGGATTAGGGGACGGGTGAGGGTCAGGCTTCGGGGAAGGGTTAGGGTTAGGGTTTGGGCTAGGGTTAGGGTTAGGGGACGGGGACGGTTTAGGGTCCAGGTGAGGGTACGACAACGCTTTAGGGGGAGCGTACGTGTGAGGGCGCGGGTTAGTGTCAGCGTACGGGTTAGGATTAGGGGACGGGTGAGGGTCAGGCTTCGGGGAAGGGTTAGGGTTAGGGTTCGGGCTAGGGTTAGGGTTAGGGGACGGGGACGGTTTACGGTCCAGGTGAGGGCACGACAACGCTTTAGGGGGAGCGTACGTGTGAGGGCGCGGGTTAGTGTCAGCGTATGGGTTAGGATTAGGGGACGGGTGAGGTTCAGGCATCGGGGAAGGGTTAGGGTTAGGGTTCGGGCTAGGGTTAGTGTTAGGGGACGGGGACGGTTTAGGGTCCAGGTGAGGGCACGACAACGCCTTAAGGGGAGCGTACGTGTGAGGGCGCGGGTTAGTGTCAGCGTACGGGTTAGGATCAGGGGACGGGTGAGGGTCAGGCTTCGGGAAAGGGATAGGGTTAGGGTTCGGGCTAGGGTTAGGGTTAGTGGACGGGGACGGTTTAGGGTCCAGGTGAGGGCACGACAACGCTTTATGGGGAGCGTACGTGTGAGGGCGCGGGTTAGTGTCAGCGTACGGGTTAGGATTAGGGGACGGGTGAGAGTCAGGCTTCTGGGAAGGGTTAGGGTTAGGGTTCGGGCTAGGGTTAGGGTTAGGGGACGGGGACGGTTTAGGGTCCAGGTGAGGGCACGACAACGCTTTAGGGGGAGCGTACGTGTGAGGGCGCGGGTTAGTGTTAGCGTACGGGTTAGGATTAGGGGACGGGTGAGGGTCAGGCTTCGGGGAAGGGTTAGGGTTAGGGTTCGGGCTAGGGTTAGGGTTAGGGGACGGGGACGGTTTAGGTTCCAGGTGAGGGTACGACAACGCTTTATGGGGAGCGTACGTGTGAGGGCGCGGGTTAGTGTCCGCTTTCGGGTTACGATTAGGGGACGGGTGAGGGTCAGGCTTCGGGGAAGGGTTAGGGTTAGGGTTCGGGCTAGGGTTAGGGTTAGGGGACAGGGACGGTTTAGGGTCCACGTGAGGGCACGACAACGCTTTAGGGGGAGCGTACGTGTGAGGGCGCGGGTTAGTGTCAGCGTACGGGTTAGGATTAGGGGACGGGTGAGGGTCAGGCTTCGGGGAAGGGTTAGGGTTAGGGTTCGGGCTAGGGTTAGGGTTAGGGGACGGGGAAGGTTTAGGGTCCAGGTGAGGGTACGACAACGCTTTAGGGGGAGCGTACGTGTGAGGGCGCGGGTTAGTGTCAGCGTACGGGTTAGGATTAGGGGACGGGTGAGGGTCAGGCTTCGGGGAAGGGTTAGGGTTAGGGTTTGGGCTAGGGTTAGGGTTAGGGGACGGGGACGGTTTAGGGTCCAGGTGAGGGTACGACAACGCTTTAGGGGGAGCGTACGTGTGAGGGCGCGGGTTAGTGTCAGCGTACGGGTTAGGATTAGGGGACGGGTGAGGGTCAGGCTTCGGGGAAGGGTTAGGGTTAGGGTTCGGGCTAGGGTTAGGGTTAGGGGATGGGGACGGTTTAGGGTGCAGGTGAGGGCACGACAACGCTTTAGGGGGAGCGTACGTGTGAGGGCGCGGGTTAGTGTCAGCGTATGGGTTAGGATTAGGGGACGGGTGAGGTTCAGGCATCGGGGAAGGGTTAGGGTTAGGGTTCGGGCTAGGGTTAGGGTTAGGGGACGGGGACGGTTTAGGGTCCAGGTGAGGGCACGACAACGCTTTAGGGGGAGCGTACGTGTGAGGGCGCGGGTTAGTGTCAGCGTACGGGTTAGGATTAGGGGACGGGTGAGGGTCAGGCTTCGGGGAAGGGTTAGGGTTAGGGTTCGGGCTAGGGTTAGGGTTAGGGGACGGGGACGGTTTAGGGTCCAGGTGAGGGCACGACAACGCCTTAGGGGGAGCGTACGTGTGAGGGCGCGGGTTAGTGTCAGCGTACGGGTTAGGATTAGGGGACGGGTGAGGGTCAGGCTTCGGGGAAGGGTTAGGGTTAGGGTTCGGGCTAGGGTTAGGGTTAGGGGACGGGGACGGTTTAGGGTCCAGGTGAGGGCACGACAACGCTTTAGGGGGAGCGTACGTGTGAGGGCGCGGGTTAGTGTCAGCGTACGGGTTAGTATTAGGGGACGGGTGAGGGTCAGGCTTCGGGGAAGGGTTAGGGTTAGGGTTCGGGCTAGGGTTAGGGTTAGGGGACGGGGACGGTTTAGGGTCCAGGTGAGGGCACGACAACGCTTTAGGGGGAGCGTACGTGTGAGGGCGCGGGTTAGTGTCAGCGTACGGGTTAGGATTAGGGGACGGGTGAGGGTCAGGCTTCGGGGAAGGGTTAGGGTTAGGGTTCGGGCTAGGGTTAGGGTTAGGGGACGGGGACGGTTTAGGGTCCAGGTGAGGGCACGACAACGCTTTAGGGGGAGCGTACGTGTGAGGGCGCGGGTTAGTGTCAGCGTATGGGTTAGGATTAGGGGACGGGTGAGGTTCAGGCATTGGGGAAGGGTTAGGGTTAGGGTTTGGGCTAGGGTTAGGGTTAGGGGACGGGGACGGTTTAGGGTCCAGGTGAGGGCACGACAACGCTTTAGGGGGAGCGTATGTGTGAGGGCGCGGGTTAGTGTCAGCGTATGGGTTAGGATTAGGGGACGGGTGAGGGTCAGGCTTTGGGGAAGGGTTAGGGTTAGGGTTCGGGCCAGGGTTAGGGTTAGGGGACGGGGACGGTTTAGGGTCCAGGTGAGGGCACGACAACGCCTTAGGGGGAGCGTACGTGTGAGGGCGCGGGTTAGTGTCAGCGTACGGGTTAGGATCAGGGGACGGGTGAGGGTCAGGCTTCGGGAAAGGGATAGGGTTAGGGTTCGGGCTAGGGTTAGGGTTAGGGGACGGGGACGGTTTAGGGTCCAGGTGAGGGCACGACATCGCTTTATGGGGAGCGTACGTGTGAGGGCGCGGGTTAGTGTCAGCGTACGGGTTAGGATTAGGGGACGGGTGAGAGTCAGGCTTCTGGGAAGGGTTAGGGTTAGGGTTCGGGCTAGGCTTAGGGTTAGGGGACGGGGACGGTTTAGGGTCCAGGTGAGGGCACGACAACGCTTTAGGGGGAGCGTACGTGTGAGGGCGCGGGTTAGTGTTAGCGTACGGGTTAGGATTAGGGGACGGGTGAGGGTCAGGCTTCGGGGAAGGGTTAGGGTTAGGGTTCGGGCTAGGGTTAGGGTTAGGGGACGGGGACGGTTTAGGTTCCAGGTGAGGGTACGACAACGCTTTAGGGGGAGCGTACGTGTGAGGGCGCGGGTTAGTGTCCGCTTTCGGGTTACGATTAGGGGACGGGTGAGGGTCAGGCTTCGGGGAAGGGTTAGGGTTAGGGTTCGGGCTAGGGTTAGGGTTAGGGTTAGGGGACAGGGACGGTTTAGGGTCCAGGTGAGGGCACGACAACGCTTTAGGGGGAGCGTACGTGTGAGGGCGCGGGTTAGTGTCAGCGTACGGGTTAGGATTAGGGGACGGGTGAGGGTCAGGCTTCGGGGAAGGGTTAGGGTTAGGGTTCGGGCTAGGGTTAGGGTTAGGGGACGGGGACGATTTAGGGTCCAGGTGAGTGTACGACAACTCTTTATGGGAATCGTACGTGTGAGGTCGCGTGTTAGTGTCAGCGTACGGGTTAGGATTAGGGGACGGGTGAGGGTCAGGCTTCGGGGAAGTGTTAGGGTTAGGGTTCAGGCTAGGGTTAGGGTTAGGGGACGGGGACGGTTTAGGGTCCAGGTGAGGGCACGACAACGCTTTAGGGGGAGCGTACGTGTGAGGGCGCGGGTTAGTGTCAGCGTACGGGTTAGGATTAGGGGACGGGTGAGGGTCAGGCTTCGGGGAAGGGTTAGGGTTAGGGTTCGGGCTAGGGTTAGGGTTAGGGGACGGGGACGGTTTAGGGTCCAGGTGAGGGCACGACAACGCTTTAGGGGGAGCGTACGTGTGAGGGCGTGGGTTAGTGTTAGCGTACGGGTTAGGATTAGGGGACGGGTGAGGGTCAGGCTTCGGGGAAGGGTTAGGGTTAGTGTTCGGGCTAGGGTTAGGGTTAGGGGACGGGGACGGTTTAGGGTCCAGGTGAGGGCACGACAACGCTTTAGGGGGAGCGTACGTGTGAGGGCGCGGTTTAGTGTCCGCTTTCGGGTTACGATTAGGGGACGGGTGAGGGTCAGGCTTCGGGGAAGGGTTAGGGTTAGGGTTCGGGCTAGGGTTAGGGTTAGGGGACAGGGACGGTTTAGGGTCCAGGTGAGGGCACGACAACGCTTTAGGGGGAGCGTACGTGTGAGGGCGCGGGTTAGTGTCAGCGTACGGGTTAGGATTAGGGGACGGGTGAGGGTCAGGCTTCGGGGAAGGGTTAGGGTTAGGGTTCGGGCTAGGGTTAGGGTTAGGGGACGGGGACGGTTTAGGGTCCAGGTGAGGGCACGACAACGCTTTAGGGGGAGCGTACGTGTGAGGGCGCGGGTTAGTGTCAGCGTATGGGTTAGGATTAGGGGACGGGTGAGGTTCAGGCATTGGGGAAGGGTTAGGGTTAGGGTTTGGGCTAGGGTTAGGGTTAGGGGACGGGGACGGTTTAGGGTCCAGGTGAGGGCACGACAACGCTTTAGGGGGAGCGTATGTGTGAGGGCGCGGGTTAGTGTCAGCGTATGGGTTAGGATTAGGGGACGGGTGAGGGTCAGGCTTTGGGGAAGGGTTAGGGTTAGGGTTCGGGCCAGGGTTAGGGTTAGGGGACGGGGACGGTTTAGGGTCCAGGTGAGGGCACGACAACGCCTTAGGGGGAGCGTACGTGTGAGGGCGCGGGTTAGTGTCAGCGTACGGGTTAGGATCAGGGGACGGGTGAGGGTCAGGCTTCGGGAAAGGGATAGGGTTAGGGTTCGGGCTAGGGTTAGGGTTAGGGGACGGGGACGGTTTAGGGTCCAGGTGAGGGCACGACATCGCTTTATGGGGAGCGTACGTGTGAGGGCGCGGGTTAGTGTCAGCGTACGGGTTAGGATTAGGGGACGGGTGAGAGTCAGGCTTCTGGGAAGGGTTAGGGTTAGGGTTCGGGCTAGGCTTAGGGTTAGGGGACGGGGACGGTTTAGGGTCCAGGTGAGGGCACGACAACGCTTTAGGGGGAGCGTACGTGTGAGGGCGCGGGTTAGTGTTAGCGTACGGGTTAGGATTAGGGGACGGGTGAGGGTCAGGCTTCGGGGAAGGGTTAGGGTTAGGGTTCGGGCTAGGGTTAGGGTTAGGGGACGGGGACGGTTTAGGTTCCAGGTGAGGGTACGACAACGCTTTAGGGGGAGCGTACGTGTGAGGGCGCGGGTTAGTGTCCGCTTTCGGGTTACGATTAGGGGACGGGTGAGGGTCAGGCTTCGGGGAAGGGTTAGGGTTAGGGTTCGGGCTAGGGTTAGGGTTAGGGTTAGGGGACAGGGACGGTTTAGGGTCCAGGTGAGGGCACGACAACGCTTTAGGGGGAGCGTACGTGTGAGGGCGCGGGTTAGTGTCAGCGTACGGGTTAGGATTAGGGGACGGGTGAGGGTCAGGCTTCGGGGAAGGGTTAGGGTTAGGGTTCGGGCTAGGGTTAGGGTTAGGGGACGGGGACGGTTTAGGGTCCAGGTGAGGGTACGACAACGCTTTAGGGGGAGTGTACGTGTGAGGGCGCGGGTTAGTGTCAGCGTACGGGTTAGGATTAGGGGACGGGTGAGGGTCAGGCTTCGGGGAAGGGTTAGGGTTAGGGTTTGGGCTAGGGTTAGGGTTAGGGGACGGGGACGGTTTAGGGTCCAGGTGAGGGTACGACAACGCTTTAGGGGGAGCGTACGTGTGAGGGCGCGGGTTAGTGTCAGCGTACGGGTTAGGATTAGGGGACGGGTGAGGGTCAGGCTTCGGGGAAGGGTTAGGGTTAGGGTTCGGGCTAGGGTTAGGGTTAGGGGACGGGGACGGTTTACGGTCCAGGTGAGGGCACGACAACGCTTTAGGGGGAGCGTACGTGTGAGGGCGCGGGTTAGTGTCAGCGTATGGGTTAGGATTAGGGGACGGGTGAGGTTCAGGCATCGGGGAAGGGTTAGGGTTAGGGTTCGGGCTAGGGTTAGTGTTAGGGGACGGGGACGGTTTAGGGTCCAGGTGAGGGCACGACAACGCCTTAAGGGGAGCGTACGTGTGAGGGCGCGGGTTAGTGTCAGCGTACGGGTTAGGATCAGGGGACGGGTGAGGGTCAGGCTTCGGGAAAGGGATAGGGTTAGGGTTCGGGCTAGGGTTAGGGTTAGTGGACGGGGACGGTTTAGGGTCCAGGTGAGGGCACGACAACGCTTTATGGGGAGCGTACGTGTGAGGGCGCGGGTTAGTGTCAGCGTACGGGTTAGGATTAGGGGACGGGTGAGAGTCAGGCTTCTGGGAAGGGTTAGGGTTAGGGTTCGGGCTAGGGTTAGGGTTAGGGGACGGGGACGGTTTAGGGTCCAGGTGAGGGCACGACAACGCTTTAGGGGGAGCGTACGTGTGAGGGCGCGGGTTAGTGTTAGCGTACGGGTTAGGATTAGGGGACGGGTGAGGGTCAGGCTTCGGGGAAGGGTTAGGGTTAGGGTTCGGGCTAGGGTTAGGGTTAGGGGACGGGGACGGTTTAGGTTCCAGGTGAGGGTACGACAACGCTTTATGGGGAGCGTACGTGTGAGGGCGCGGGTTAGTGTCCGCTTTCGGGTTACGATTAGGGGACGGGTGAGGGTCAGGCTTCGGGGAAGGGTTAGGGTTAGGGTTCGGGCTAGGGTTAGGGTTAGGGGACAGGGACGGTTTAGGGTCCACGTGAGGGCACGACAACGCTTTAGGGGGAGCGTACGTGTGAGGGCGCGGGTTAGTGTCAGCGTACGGGTTAGGATTAGGGGACGGGTGAGGGTCAGGCTTCGGGGAAGGGTTAGGGTTAGGGTTCGGGCTAGGGTTAGGGTTAGGGGACGGGGAAGGTTTAGGGTCCAGGTGAGGGTACGACAACGCTTTAGGGGGAGCGTACGTGTGAGGGCGCGGGTTAGTGTCAGCGTACGGGTTAGGATTAGGGGACGGGTGAGGGTCAGGCTTCGGGGAAGGGTTAGGGTTAGGGTTTGGGCTAGGGTTAGGGTTAGGGGACGGGGACGGTTTAGGGTCCAGGTGAGGGTACGACAACGCTTTAGGGGGAGCGTACGTGTGAGGGCGCGGGTTAGTGTCAGCGTACGGGTTAGGATTAGGGGACGGGTGAGGGTCAGGCTTCGGGGAAGGGTTAGGGTTAGGGTTCGGGCTAGGGTTAGGGTTAGGGGATGGGGACGGTTTAGGGTGCAGGTGAGGGCACGACAACGCTTTAGGGGGAGCGTACGTGTGAGGGCGCGGGTTAGTGTCAGCGTATGGGTTAGGATTAGGGGACGGGTGAGGTTCAGGCATCGGGGAAGGGTTAGGGTTAGGGTTCGGGCTAGGGTTAGGGTTAGGGGACGGGGACGGTTTAGGGTCCAGGTGAGGGCACGACAACGCTTTAGGGGGAGCGTACGTGTGAGGGCGCGGGTTAGTGTCAGCGTACGGGTTAGGATTAGGGGACGGGTGAGGGTCAGGCTTCGGGGAAGGGTTAGGGTTAGGGTTCGGGCTAGGGTTAGGGTTAGGGGACGGGGACGGTTTAGGGTCCAGGTGAGGGCACGACAACGCCTTAGGGGGAGCGTACGTGTGAGGGCGCGGGTTAGTGTCAGCGTACGGGTTAGGATTAGGGGACGGGTGAGGGTCAGGCTTCGGGGAAGGGTTAGGGTTAGGGTTCGGGCTAGGGTTAGGGTTAGGGGACGGGGACGGTTTAGGGTCCAGGTGAGGGCACGACAACGCTTTAGGGGGAGCGTACGTGTGAGGGCGCGGGTTAGTGTCAGCGTACGGGTTAGTATTAGGGGACGGGTGAGGGTCAGGCTTCGGGGAAGGGTTAGGGTTAGGGTTCGGGCTAGGGTTAGGGTTAGGGGACGGGGACGGTTTAGGGTCCAGGTGAGGGCACGACAACACTTTAGGGGGAGCGTACGTGTGAGGGCGCGGGTTAGTGTCAGCGTACGGGTTAGGATTAGGGGACGGGTGAGGGTCAGGCTTCGGGGAAGTGTTAGGGTTAGGGTTCGGGCTAGGGTTAGGGTTAGGGGACGGGGAAGGTTTAGGGTCCAGGTGAGGGCACGACAACGCTTTAGGGGGAGCGTACGTGTGAGGGCGCGGGGTAGTGTCAGCGTACGGTTTAGGATTAGGGGACGTGTGAGGGTCAGGCTTCGGGGAAGAGTTAGGGTTATGGTTCGGGCTAGGGTTAGGGTTAGGGGACGGGGACGGTTTATGGTCCAGGTGAGGGCACGACAACGCTTTAGGGGGAGTGTACGTGTGAGGGCGCGGGTTAGTGTCAGCGTACGGGTTAGGATTAGGGGACGGGTGAGGGTCAGGCTTCGGGGAAGGGTTAGGGTTAGGGTTCGGGCTAGGGTTAGGGGACGGGGACGGGGACGGTTTAGGGTCCAGGTGAGGGCACGACTACACTTTAGGGGGAGCGTACGTGTGAGGGCGCGGGTTAGTGTCAGCGTACGGGTTAGGATTAGGGTACGGGTGAGGGTCAGGCTTCGGGGAAGGGTTAGGGTTAGGGTTCGGGCTAGGGTTAGGGTTAGCGGACGGGGACGGTTTAGGGTCCAGGTGAGGGCACGACAACGCCTTAGGGGGAGCGTACGTGTGAGGGCACAGGTTAGTGTCAGCGTACGGTTTAGAATTAGGGGACGGGTGAGGGTCAGGCTTCGGGGAAGGGTTAGGGTTAGGGTTCGGGCTAGGGTTAGGGTTAGGGGACGGGGACGGTTTAGGGTCCAGGTGAGGGTACGACAACGCTTTCGGGGGAGCGTACGTGTGAGAGCGCGGGTTAGTGTCAGCGTACGGGTTAGGATTAGGGCACGGGTGAGGGTCAGGCTTCGGGGAAGGGTTAGGGTTAGGGGACGGGGACGGTTTAGGGTCCAGGTGAGGGCACGACAACGCTTTAGGGGGAGCGTACGTGTGAGGGCGCGGGTTAGTGTCAGCGTACGGGTTAGGATTAGGGGACGGGTGAGGGTCAGGCTTCGGGGAAGGGTTAGGGTTAGGGTTTGGGCTAGGGTTAGGGTTAGGGGACGGGGACGGTTTAGGGTCCAGGTGAGGGCACGACAACGCCTTAGGGGGAGCGTACGTGTGAGGGCGCGGGTTAGTGTCAGCGTACGGGTTAGGATTAGGGGACGGGTGAGGGTCAGGCTTCGGGAAGGGTTAGGGTTAGGGTTCGGGCTAGGGTTAGGGTTAGGGGAAGGGGACGGTTTAGGGTCCAGGTGAGGGTACGACAACGCTTTAGGGGGAGCGTACATGTGAGGGCGCGGGTTAGTGTCAGCGTACGGGTTAGGATTAGGGGACGGGTGAGGGTCAGGCTTCGGGGAAGGGTTAGGGTTAGGGTTCGGGCTAGGGTTAGGGTTAGGGGACGGGGACCGTTTAGCGTCCAGGTGAGGGCCCGACAACGCTTTAGGGGGAGCGTACGTGTGAGGGCGTGGGTTAGTGTCAGCGTACGGGTTAGGATTAGGGGACGGGTGAGGTTCAGGCTTCGGGGAAGGGTTAGGGTTTGGGTTCGGGCTAGGGTTAGGGTTAGGGGACGGGGACGGTTTAGGGTCCAGGTGAGGGTACGACAACGCTTTAGGGGGAGCGTACGTGTGAGGGCGCGGGTTAGTGTCAGCGTACGGGTTAGGATTAGGGGACGGGTGAGGGTCAGGCTTCGGGGAAGGGTTAGGGTTAGGGTTCGGGCTAGGGTTAGGGTTAGGGGTCGGGGACGGTTTAGGGTCCAGGTGAGGGCACGACAACGCCTTAGGGGGAGCGTACGTGTGAGGGCGCGGGTTAGTGTCAGCGTACGGTTTAGTATTAGGGGACGGGTGAGGGTCAGGCTTCGGGGAAGGGTTAGGGTTAGGGTTCGGGCTAGGGTTAGGGTTAGGGGACGGGGACGGTTTAGGGTCCAGGTGAGGGCACGACAACACTTTAGGGGGAGCGTACGTGTGAGGGCGCGGGTTAGTGTCAGCGTACGGGTTAGGATTAGGGGACGGGTGAGGGTCAGGCTTCGGGGAAGGGTTAGGGTTAGGGTTCGGGCTAGGGTTAGGGTTAGGGGACGGGGACGGTTTAGGGTCCAGGTGAGGGTACGACAACGCTTTAGGGGGAGCGTACGTGTGAGGGCGCGGGTTAGTGTCAGCGTACTGGTTAGGATTAGGGGACGGGTGAGGGTCAGGCTTCGGGGAAGTGTTAGGGTTAGGGTTCGGTCTAGGGTTAGGGTTAGGGGACGGGGACGGTTTAGGGTCCAGGTGAGGGCACGACAACGCTTTAGGGGGAGCGTACGTGTGAGGGCGCGGGTTAGTGTCAGCGTACGGGTTAGGATTAGGGGACGGGTGAGCGTCAGGCTTCGGGGAAGGGTTAGGGTTAGGGTTCGGGCTAGGGTTAGGGTTAGGGGACGGGGACGGTTTAGGGTCCAGGTGAGGGTACGACAACGCTTTAGGGGGAGCGTACGTGTGAGAGCGCGGGTTAGTGTCAGCGTACGGGTTAGGATTAGGGGACGGGTGAGGGTCAGGCTTCGGGGAAGGGTTAGGGTTAGGGTTTGGGCTAGGGTTAGGGTTAGGGGACGGGGACGGTTTAGGGTCCAGGTGAGGGTACGACAACGCTTTAGGGGGAGCGTACGTGTGAGGGCGCCCGTTAGTGTCAGCGTACTGGTTAGGATTAGGGGACGGGTGAGGGTCAGGCTTCGGGGAAGGGTTAGGGTTAGGGTTCGGGCTAGGGTTAGGGTTAGGGGACGGGGACGGTTTAGGGTCCAGGTGAGGGTACGACAACGCTTTAGGGGGAGCGTACGTGTGAGGGCGCGGGTTAGTGTCAGCGTAAGGGTTAGGATTAGGGGACGGGTGAGGGTCAGGCTTCGGGGAAGGGTTAGGGTTAGGGTTCGGGCTAGGGTTAGGGTTAGGGGACGAGGACGGTTTAGGGTCCAGGTGAGGGTACGACAACGCTTTAGGGGGAGCGTACGTGTGAGGGAGTGGTTTAGTGTCAGCGTACGGGTTAGGATTAGGGGACGTGTGAGGGTCAGGCTTCGGGGAAGGGTTAGGGTTAGGGTTCGGGCTAGGGTTAGGGTTAGGGGACGGGGACGGTTTAGGGTCCAGATGAGGGTACGACAACGCTTTAGGGGGAGCGTACGTGTGAGGGCGCGGGTTAGTGTCAGCGTACGGGTTAGGATTAGGGGACGGGTGAGGGTCAGGCTTCGGGGAAGGGTTAGGGTTAGGGTTCGGGCTAGGGTTAGGGTTAGGGGACGGGGACGGTTTAGGGTCCAGGTGAGAGCACAACAACTATTTAGGGGGAGCGTACGTGTGAGGGCGCGGGTTAGTGTCAGCGTACGGGTTAGGATTAGGGGACGGGTGAGGGTCAGGCTTCGGGGAAGGGTTAGGGTTAGGGTTCGGGCTAGGGTTAGGGTTAGGGGACGGGGACGGTTTAGGGTCCAGGTGAGGGTACGACAACGCTTTAGGGGGAGCGTACGTGTGAGGGCGCGGGTTAGTGTCAGCGTACGGGTTAGGATTAGGGGACGGGTGAGGGTCAGGCTTCGGGGAAGGGTTAGGGTTATGGTTCGGGCTAGGGTTAGGGTTAGGGGACGGGGACGGTTTAGGATCCAGGTGAGGGCCCGACAACGCTTTAGGGGGAGCGTACGTGTGAGGGCGCGGGTTAGTGTCAGCGTACGGGTTAGGATTAGGGGACGGGTGAGGGTCAGGCTTCGGGGAAGGGTTAGGGTTAGGGTTCGGGCTAGGGTTAGGGTTAGAAGACGGGGACGGTTTAGGGTCCAGATGAGGGCACTACAACGCATTAGGGGGAGCGTACGTGTGACGGCGCGGGTTAGTGTAAGCGTACGGGTTAGGATTAGGGGACGGGTGAGGGTCAGGCTTCGGGAAGGGTTAGGGTTAGGGTTCGGGCTAGGGTTAGGGTTAGGGGACGGGGACGGTTTAGGGTCCAGGTGAGGGTACGACAACGCTTTAGGGGGAGCGTACATGTGAGGGCGCGGGTTAGTGTCAGCGTACGGGTTAGGATTAGGGTTCGGGTGAGGGTCAGGCTTCGGGGAAGGGTTAGGGTTAGGGTTCGGGCTAGGGTTAGGGTTAGGAGACGGGGACGGTTTATGGTCCAGGTGAGGGCACGACAACGCTTTAGGGGGAGCATACGTGTGAGGGCGTGGATTAGTGTCAGCGTACGGGTTAGGATTAGGGGACGGGTGAGGGTCAGGCTTCGGGGAAGGGTTAGGGTTAGGGTTCGGGCTAGGGTTAGGGTTAGGGGACGGGGACAGTTTAGGGTCCAGGTGAGGGAACGACAACGCTTTAGGGGGAGCGTACGTGTGACGGCGCGGGTTAGTGTCAGCGTACGGGTTAGGATTAGGGGACGGGTGAGGGTCAAGCTTCGGGGAAGGGTTAGGGTTAGGGTTCGGGCTAGGGTTAGGGTTAGGGGACGGGGACGGTTTAGGGTCCAGGTGAGGGCACGACAACGCTTTAGGGGGAGAGTACGTGTGAGGGCGCGGGTTAGTGTCAGCGTACGGGTTAGGATTAGGGGACGGGTGAGGGTCAGGCTTCGGGGAAGGGTTAGGGTTAGGGTTCGGGCTAGGGTTAGGGTTAGGGGACGGGGACGGTTTAGGGTCCAGGTGAGGGTACGAGAACGCTTTAGGGGGAGCGTACGTGTGAGGGCGCGGGTTAGTGTCCGCTTTCGGGTTACGATTAGGGGACGGGTGAGGGTCAGGCTTCGGGGAAGGGTTAGGGTTAGGGTTCGGGCTAGGGTTAGGGTTAGGGGACGGGGACGGTTTAGGGTCCAGGTGAGGGTACGACAACGCTTTAGGGAGAGCGTACGTGTGAGGGCGCGGGTTAGTGTCAGCGTACGGGTTAGGATTAGGGGACGGGTGAGGGTCAGGCTTCGGGGAAGGGTTAGGGTTAGGGTTCGGGCTAGGGTTAGGGTTAGGGGACGGGTACGGTTTAGGGTCCAGGTGAGGGTACGAAAACGCTTTAGGGGGAGCGTACGTGTGAGGGCGCGGGTGCGTGTCAGCGTACGGGTTAGGATTACGGGACGAGTGAGGGTCAGGCTTCGGGGAAGGGTTAGTGTTAGGGTCCCGGCTAGGGTTAGGGTTAGGGGACGGGGAAGGTTTAGGGTCCAGGTGAGGGTACGACAACGCTTCAGGGGGAGCGTACGTGTGAGGACGCGGGTTAGTGTCAGCGTTCGGGTTAGGATTAGGGGACGAGTGAGGGTCAGGCTTCGGGAAAGGGTTAGGGTTAGGGTTCGGGCTAGGGTTAGGGTTAGGGGACGGGGACGGTTTAGGGTCCAGGTGAGGGTACGACAACGCTTTAAGGGGGGCGTACGTGTGAGGGCGCGGGTTAGTGTCAGCGTACGGGTTAGGATTAGGGGACGGGTGAGGGTCAGGCTTCGGTAAAGGGATAGGGTTAGGGTTCGGGCTAGGGTTAGGGTTAGGGGACGGGGAAGGTTTAGGGTCCAGGTGAGGGCACGACAACGCTTTATGGGGAGCGTACGTGTGAGGGCGCGGGTTAGTGTCAGCGTACGGGTTAGGATTAGGGGACGGGTGAGGGTCAGGCTTCGGGGAAGGGTTAGGGTTAGGGTTCGGGCTAGGGTTAGGGTTAGGGGACGGGGACGATTTAGGGTCCAGGTGAGTGTACGACAACTCTTTATGGGAATCGTACGTGTGAGGTCGCGTGTTAGTGTCAGCGTACGGGTTAGGATTAGGGGACGGGTGAGGGTCAGGCTTCGGGGAAGTGTTAGGGTTAGGGTTCAGGCTAGGGTTAGGGTTAGGGGACGGGGACGGTTTAGGGTCCAGGTGAGGGCACGACAACGCTTTAGGGGGAGCGTACGTGTGAGGGCGCGGGTTAGTGTCAGCGTACGGGTTAGGATTAGGGGACGGGTGAGGGTCAGGCTTCGGGGAAGGGTTAGGGTTAGGGTTCGGGCTAGGGTTAGGGTTAGGGGACGGGGACGGTTTAGGGTCCAGGTGAGGGCACGACAACGCTTTAGGGGGAGCGTACGTGTGAGGGCGTGGGTTAGTGTTAGCGTACGGGTTAGGATTAGGGGACGGGTGAGGGTCAGGCTTCGGGGAAGGGTTAGGGTTAGTGTTCGGGCTAGGGTTAGGGTTAGGGGACGGGGACGGTTTAGGGTCCAGGTGAGGGCACGACAACGCTTTAGGGGGAGCGTACGTGTGAGGGCGCGGTTTAGTGTCCGCTTTCGGGTTACGATTAGGGGACGGGTGAGGGTCAGGCTTCGGGGAAGGGTTAGGGTTAGGGTTCGGGCTAGGGTTAGGGTTAGGGGACAGGGACGGTTTAGGGTCCAGGTGAGGGCACGACAACGCTTTAGGGGGAGCGTACGTGTGAGGGCGCGGGTTAGTGTCAGCGTACGGGTTAGGATTAGGGGACGGGTGAGGGTCAGGCTTCGGGGAAGATTTAGGGTTATGGTTCGGGTTAGGGTTAGGGTTAGGGGACGGGGACGGTTTATGGTCCAGGTGATGGCACGAGAACGCTTTAGGGGGAGCGTACGTGTGAGGGCGCGGGTTAGTGTCAGCGTACGGGTTAGGATTAGGGGACGGGTGAGGGTCAGGCTTCGGGGAAGGGTTAGGGTTAGGGTTCGGGCTAGGGTTAGGGTTAGGGGACGGGGACGGTTTAGGTTCCAGGTGAGGGTACGACAACGCTTTAGGGGGAGCGTACGTGTGAGGGCGCGGGTTAGTGTCCGCTTTCGGGTTACGATTAGGGGACGGGTGAGGGTCAGGCTTCGGGGAAGGGTTAGGGTTAGGGTTCGGGCTAGGGTTAGGGTTAGGGTTAGGGGACAGGGACGGTTTAGGGTCCAGGTGAGGGCACGACAACGCTTTAGGGGGAGCGTACGTGTGAGGGCGCGGGTTAGTGTCAGCGTACGGGTTAGGATTAGGGGACGGGTGAGGGTCAGGCTTCGGGGAAGGGTTAGGGTTAGGGTTCGGGCTAGGGTTAGGGTTAGGGGACGGGGACGGTTTAGGGTCCAGGTGAGGGTACGACAACGCTTTAGGGGGAGTGTACGTGTGAGGGCGCGGGTTAGTGTCAGCGTACGGGTTAGGATTAGGGGACGGGTGAGGGTCAGGCTTCGGGGAAGGGTTAGGGTTAGGGTTTGGGCTAGGGTTAGGGTTAGGGGACGGGGACGGTTTAGGGTCCAGGTGAGGGTACGACAACGCTTTAGGGGGAGCGTACGTGTGAGGGCGCGGGTTAGTGTCAGCGTACGGGTTAGGATCAGGGGACGGGTGAGGGTCAGGCTTCGGGAAAGGGATAGGGTTAGGGTTCGGGCTAGGGTTAGGGTTAGTGGACGGGGACGGTTTAGGGTCCAGGTGAGGGCACGACAACGCTTTATGGGGAGCGTACGTGTGAGGGCGCGGGTTAGTGTCAGCGTACGGGTTAGGATTAGGGGACGGGTGAGAGTCAGGCTTCTGGGAAGGGTTAGGGTTAGGGTTCGGGCTAGGGTTAGGGTTAGGGGACGGGGACGGTTTAGGGTCCAGGTGAGGGCACGACAACGCTTTAGGGGGAGCGTACGTGTGAGGGCGCGGGTTAGTGTTAGCGTACGGGTTAGGATTAGGGGACGGGTGAGGGTCAGGCTTCGGGGAAGGGTTAGGGTTAGGGTTCGGGCTAGGGTTAGGGTTAGGGGACGGGGACGGTTTAGGTTCCAGGTGAGGGTACGACAACGCTTTATGGGGAGCGTACGTGTGAGGGCGCGGGTTAGTGTCCGCTTTCGGGTTACGATTAGGGGACGGGTGAGGGTCAGGCTTCGGGGAAGGGTTAGGGTTAGGGTTCGGGCTAGGGTTAGGGTTAGGGGACAGGGACGGTTTAGGGTCCACGTGACGGCACGACAACGCTTTAGGGGGAGCGTACGTGTGAGGGCGCGGGTTAGTGTCAGCGTACGGGTTAGGATTAGGGGACGGGTGAGGGTCAGGCTTCGGGGAAGGGTTAGGGTTAGGGTTCGGGCTAGGGTTAGGGTTCGGGGACGGGGAAGGTTTAGGGTCCAGGTGAGGGTACGACAACGCTTTAGGGGGAGCGTACGTGTGAGGGCGCGGGTTAGTGTCAGCGTACGGGTTAGGATTAGGGGACGGGTGAGGGTCAGGCTTCGGGGAAGGGTTAGGGTTAGGGTTTGGGCTAGGGTTAGGGTTAGGGGACGGGGACGGTTTAGGGTCCAGGTGAGGGTACGACAACGCTTTAGGGGGAGCGTACGTGTGAGGGCGCGGGTTAGTGTCAGCGTACGGGTTAGGATTAGGGGACGGGTGAGGGTCAGGCTTCGGGGAAGGGTTAGGGTTAGGGTTCGGGCTAGGGTTAGGGTTAGGGGACGGGGACGGTTTAGGGTGCAGGTGAGGGCACGACAACGCTTTAGGGGGAGCGTACGTGTGAGGGCGCGGGTTAGTGTCAGCGTATGGGTTAGGATTAGGGGACGGGTGAGGTTCAGGCATCGGGGAAGGGTTAGGGTTAGGGTTCGGGCTAGGGTTAGGGTTAGGGGACGGGGACGGTTTAGGGTCCAGGTGAGGGCACGACAACGCTTTAGGGGGAGCGTACGTGTGAGGGCGCGGGTTAGTGTCAGCGTACGGGTTAGGATTAGGGGACGGGTGAGGGTCAGGCTTCGGGGAAGGGTTAGGGTTAGGGTTCGGGCTAGGGTTAGGGTTAGGGGACGGGGACGGTTTAGGGTCCAGGTGAGGGCACGACAACGCCTTAGGGGGAGCGTACGTGTGAGGGCGCGGGTTAGTGTCAGCGTACGGGTTAGGATTAGGGGACGGGTGAGGGTCAGGCTTCGGGGAAGGGTTAGGGTTAGGGTTCGGGCTAGGGTTAGGGTTAGGGGACGGGGACGGTTTAGGGTCCAGGTGAGGGCACGACAACGCTTTAGGGGGAGCGTATGTGTGAGGGCGCGGGTTAGTGTCAGCGTACGGGTTAGTATTAGGGGACGGGTGAGGGTCAGGCTTCGGGGAAGGGTTAGGGTTAGGGTTCGGGCTAGGGTTAGGGTTAGGGGACGGGGACGGTTTAGGGTCCAGGTGAGGGCACGACAACACTTTAGGGGGAGCGTACGTGTGAGGGCGCGGGTTAGTGTCAGCGTACGGGTTAGGATTAGGGGACGGGTGAGGGTCAGGCTTCGGGGAAGTGTTAGGGTTAGGGTTCGGGCTAGGGTTAGGGTTAGGGGACGGGGAAGGTTTAGGGTCCAGGTGAGGGCACGACAACGCTTTAGGGGGAGCGTACGTGTGAGGGCGCGGGGTAGTGTCAGCGTACGGTTTAGGATTAGGGGACGTGTGAGGGTCAGGCTTCGGGGAAGAGTTAGGGTTATGGTTCGGGCTAGGGTTAGGGTTAGGGGACGGGGACGGTTTATGGTCCAGGTGAGGGCACGACAACGCTTTAGGGGGAGTGTACCTGTGAGGGCGCGGGTTAGTGTCAGCGTACGGGTTAGGATTAGGGGACGGGTGAGGGTCAGGCTTCGGGGAAGGGTTAGGGTTAGGGTTCGGGCTAGGGTTAGGGGACGGGGACGGGGACGGTTTAGGGTCCAGGTGAGGGCACGACTACACTTTAGGGGGAGCGTACGTGTGAGGGCGCGGGTTAGTGTCAGCGTACGGGTTAGGATTAGGGTACGGGTGAGGGTCAGGCTTCGGGGAAGGGTTAGGGTTAGGGTTCGGGCTAGGGTTAGGGTTAGCGGACGGGGACGGTTTAGGGTCCAGGTGAGGGCACGACAACGCCTTAGGGGGAGCGTACGTGTGAGGGCACAGGTTAGTGTCAGCGTACGGTTTAGAATTAGGGGACGGGTGAGGGTCAGGCTTCGGGGAAGGGTTAGGGTTAGGGTTCGGGCTAGGGTTAGGGTTAGGGGACGGGGACGGTTTAGGGTCCAGGTGAGGGTACGACAACGCTTTCGGGGGAGCGTACGTGTGAGAGCGCGGGTTAGTGTCAGCGTATGGGTTAGGATTAGGGCACGGGTGAGGGTCAGGCTTCGGGGAAGGGTTAGGGTTAGGGGACGGGGACGGTTTAGGGTCCAGGTGAGGGCACGACAACGCTTTAGGGGGAGCGTACGTGTGAGGGCGCGGGTTAGTGTCAGCGTACGGGTTAGGATTAGGGGACGGGTGAGGGTCAGGCTTCGGGGAAGGGTTAGGGTTAGGGTTTGGGCTAGGGTTAGGGTTAGGGGACGGGGACGGTTTAGGGTCCAGGTGAGGGCACGACAACGCCTTAGGGGGAGCGTACGTGTGAGGGCGCGGGTTAGTGTCAGCGTACGGGTTAGGATTAGGGGACGGGTGAGGGTCAGGCTTCGGGAAGGGTTAGGGTTAGGGTTCGGGCTAGGGTTAGGGTTAGGGGACGGGGACGGTTTAGGGTCCAGGTGAGGGTACGACAACGCTTTAGGGGGAGCGTACATGTGAGGGCGCGGGTTAGTGTCAGCGTACGGGTTAGGATTAGGGGACGGGTGAGGGTCAGGCTTCGGGGAAGGGTTAGGGTTAGGGTTCGGGCTAGGGTTAGGGTTAGGGGACGGGGACCGTTTAGCGTCCAGGTGAGGGCCCGACAACGCTTTAGGGGGAGCGTACGTGTGAGGGCGTGGGTTAGTGTCAGCGTACGGGTTAGGATTAGGGGACGGGTGAGGTTCAGGCTTCGGGGAAGGGTTAGGGTTTGGGTTCGGGCTAGGGTTAGGGTTAGGGGACGGGGACGGTTTAGGGTCCAGGTGAGGGTACGACAACGCTTTAGGGGGAGCGTACGTGTGAGGGCGCGGGTTAGTGTCAGTGTACGGGTTAGGATTAGGGGACGGGTGATGGTCAGGCTTCGGGGAAGGGTTAGGGTTAGGGTTTGGGCTAGGGTTAGGGTTAGGGGACGGGGACGGTTTAAGGTCCAGGTGAGGGCACGACAACGCTTTAGGGGGAGCGTACGTGTGAGGGCGCGGGTTAGTGTTAGCGTACGGGTTAGGATTAGGGGACGGGTGAGTGTCAGGCTTTGGGGAAGGGTTAGGGTTAGGGTTCGGGCTAGGGTTAGGGTTAGGGGACGGGGACGGTTTAGGGTCCAGGTGAGGGCACGACAACGCCTTAGTGGGAGCGTACGTGTGAGGGCGCGGGTTAGTGTCAGCGTACGGGTTAGGATTAGGGGACGGGTGAGGTTCAGGCTTCGGGAAAGGGATAGGGTTAGGGTTTGGGCTAGGGTTAGGGTTAGGGGACGGGGAAGGTTTAGGGTCCAGGTGAGGGCACGACAACGCTTTATGGGGAGCGTACGTGTGAGGGCGCGGGTTAGTGTCAGCGTACGGGTTAGGATTAGGGGACGGGTGAGAGTCAGGCTTCTGGGAAGGGTTAGGGTTAGGGTTCGGGCTAGGGTTAGGGTTAGGGGACGGGGACGGTTTAGGGTCCAGGTGAGGGCACGACAACGCTTTAGGGGGAGCGTACGTGTGAGGGCGTGGGTTAGTGTTAGCGTACGGGTTAGGATTAGGGGACGGGTGAGGGTCAGGCTTCGGGGAAGGGTTAGGGTTAGGGTTCGGGCTAGGGTTAGGGTTAGGGGACGGGGACGGTTTAGGTTCCAGGTGAGGGTACGACAACGCTTTAGGGGGAGCGTACGTGTGAGGGCGCGGGTTAGTGTCCGCTTTCGGGTTACGATTAGGGGACGGGTGAGGGTCAGGCTTCGGGGAAGGGTTAGGGTTAGGGTTCGGGCTAGGGTTAGGGTTAGGGGACAGGGACGGTTTAGGGTCCAGGTGAGGGCACGTCAACGCTTTAGGGGGAGCGTACGTTTGAGGGCGCGTGGTAGTGTCAGCGTACGGTTTAGGATTAGGGGACGGGTGAGGGTCAGGCTTCGGGGAAGAGTTAGGGTTATGGTTCGGGCTAGGGTTAGGGTTAGGGGACGGGGACGGTTTATGGTCCAGGTGAGGGCACGACAACGCTTTAGGGGGAGTGTACGTGTGAGGGCGCGGGTTAGTGTCAGCGTACGGGTTAGGATTAGGGGACGGGTGAGGGTCAGGCTTCGGGGAAGGGTTAGGGTTAGGGTTCGCGCTAGGGTTAGGGTTAGGGGACGGGGACGGTTTAGGGTCCAGGTGAGGGCACGACTACACTTTAGGGGGAGCGTACGTGTGAGGGCGCGGGTTAGTGTCAGCGTACGGGTTAGGATTAGGGTACGGGTGAGGGTCAGGCTTCGGGGAAGGGTTAGGTTTAGGGTTCGGGCTAGGGTTAGGGTTAGCGGACGGGGACGGTTTAGGGTCCAGGTGAGGGCACGACAACGCCTTAGGGGGAGCGTACGTGTGAGGGCACGGGTTAGTGTCAGCGTACGGTTTAGAATTAGGGGACGGGTGAGGGTCAGGCTTCGGGAAAGGGATAGGGTTAGGGTTCGGGCTAGGGTTAGGGTTAGGGGACGGGGAAGGTTTAGGGTCCAGGTGAGGGTACGACAACGCTTTCGGGGGAGCGTACGTGTGAGAGCGCGGGTTAGTGTCAGCGTACGGGTTAGGATTAGGGGACGGGTGAGGGTCAGGCTTCTGGGAAGGGTTAGGGTTAGGGGACGGGGACGGTTTAGGGTCCAGGTGAGGGCACGACAACGCTTTAGGGGGAGCGTACGTGTGAGGGCGCGGGTTAGTGTCAGCGTACGGGTTAGGATTAGGGGACGGGTGAGGGTCAGGCTTCGGGGAAGGGTTAGGGTTAGGGTTTGGGCTAGGGTTAGGGTTAGGGGACGGGGACGGTTTAGGGTCCAGGTGAGGGCACGACAACGCCTTAGGGGGAGCGTACGTGTGAGGGCGCGGGTTAGTGTCAGCGTACGGGTTAGGATTAGGGGACGGGTGAGGGTCAGGCTTCGGGAAGGGTTAGGGTTAGGGTTCGGGCTAGGGTTAGGGTTAGGGGACGGGGACGGTTTAGGGTCCAGGTGAGGGTACGACAACGCTTTAGGGGGAGCGTACATGTGAGGGCGCGGGTTAGTGTCAGCGTACGGGTTAGGATTAGGGGACGGGTGAGGGTCAGGCTTCGGGGAAGGGATAGGGTTAGGGTTCGGGCTAGGGTTAGGGTTAGGGGACGGGGAAGGTTTAGGGTCCAGGTTAGGGTACGACAACGCTTTCGGGGGAGCGTACGTGTGAGAGCGCGGGTTAGTGTCAGCGTACGGGTTAGGATTAGGGGACGGGTGAGGGTCAGGCTTCGGGGAAGGGTTAGGGTTAGGGGACGGGGACGGTTTAGGGTCCAGGTGAGGGCACGACAACGCTTTAGGGGGAGCGTACGTGTGAGGGCGCGGGTTAGTGTCAGCGTACGGGTTAGGATTAGGGGACGGGTGAGGGTCAGGCTTCGGGGAAGGGTTAGGGTTAGGGTTCGGGCTAGGGTTAGGGTTAGGGGACGGGGACGGTTTAGGGTCCAGGTGAGGGCACGACAACGCCTTAGGGGGAGCGTACGTGTGAGGGCGCGGGTTAGTGTCAGCGTACGGGTTAGGATTAGGGGACGGGTGAGGGTCAGGCTTCGGGGAAGGGTTAGGGTTAGGGTTCGGGCTAGGGTTAGGGTTAGGGGATGGGGACGGTTTAGGGTCCAGGTGAGGGCACGACAACGCTTTAGGGGGAGCGTACGTATGAGGGCGCGGGTTAGTGTCAGCGTACGGGTTAGTATTAGGGGACGGGTGAGGGTCAGGCTTCGGGGAAGGGTTAGGGTTAGGGTTCGGGCTAGGGTTAGGGTTAGGGGACGGGGACGGTTTAGGGTCCAGGTGAGGGCACGACAACACTTTAGGGGGAGCGTACGTGTGAGGGCGCGGGTTAGTGTCAGCGTACGGGTTAGGATTAGGGGACGGGTGAGGGTCAGGCTTCGGGGAAGGGTTAGGGTTAGGGTTCGGGCTAGGGTTAGGGTTAGGGGACGGGGACGGTTTAGGGTCCAGGTGAGGGTACGACAACGCTTTAGGGGGAGCGTACGTTTGAGGGCGCGTGGTAGTGTCAGCGTACGGTTTAGGATTAGGGGACGGGTGAGGGTCAGGCTTCGGGGAAGAGTTAGGGTTATGGTTCGGGCTAGGGTTAGGGTTAGGGGACGGGGACGGTTTATGGTCCAGGTGAGGGCACGACAACGCTTTAGGGGGAGTGTACGTGTGAGGGCGCGGGTTAGTGTCAGCGTACGGGTTAGGATTAGGGGACGGGTGAGGGTCAGGCTTCGGGGAAGGGTTAGGGTTAGGGTTCGGGCTAGGGTTAGGGTTAGGGGACGGGGACGGTTTAGGGTCCAGGTGAGGGCACGACTACACTTTAGGGGGAGCGTACGTGTGAGGGCGCGGGTTAGTGTCAGCGTACGGGTTAGGATTAGGGTACGGGTGAGGGTCAGGCTTCGGGGAAGGGTTAGGTTTAGGGTTCGGGCTAGGGTTAGGGTTAGCGGACGGGGACGGTTTAGGGTCCAGGTGAGGGCACGACAACGCCTTAGGGGGAGCGTACGTGTGAGGGCACGGGTTAGTGTCAGCGTACGGTTTAGAATTAGGGGACGGGTGAGGGTCAGGCTTCGGGAAAGGGATAGGGTTAGGGTTCGGGCTAGGGTTAGGGTTAGGGGACGGGGAAGGTTTAGGGTCCAGGTGAGGGTACGACAACGCTTTCGGGGGAGCGTACGTGTGAGAGCGCGGGTTAGTGTCAGCGTACGGGTTAGGATTAGGGGACGGGTGAGGGTCAGGCTTCGGGGAAGGGTTAGGGTTAGGGGACGGGGACGGTTTAGGGTCCAGGTGAGGGCACGACAACGCTTTAGGGGGAGCGTACGTGTGAGGGCGCGGGTTAGTGTCAGCGTACGGGTTAGGATTAGGGGACGGGTGAGGGTCAGGCTTCGGGGAAGGGTTAGGGTTTGGGCTAGGGTTAGGGTTAGGGGACGGGGACGGTTTAGGGTCCAGGTGAGGGCACGACAACGCCTTAGGGGGAGCGTACGTGTGAGGGCGCGGGTTAGTGTCAGCGTACGGGTTAGGATTAGGGGACGGGTGAGGGTCAGGCTTCGGGAAGGGTTAGGGTTAGGGTTCGGGCTAGGGTTAGGGTTAGGGGACGGGGACGGTTTAGGGTCCAGGTGAGGGTACGACAACGCTTTAGGGGGAGCGTACATGTGAGGGCGCGGGTTAGTGTCAGCGTACGGGTTAGGATTAGGGGACGGGTGAGGGTCAGGCTTCGGGGAAGGGTTAGGGTTAGGGTTCGGGCTAGGGTTAGGGTTAGGGGACGGGGACCGTTTAGCGTCCAGGTGAGGGCCCGACAACGCTTTAGGGGGAGCGTACGTGTGAGGGCGTGGGTTAGTGTCAGCGTACGGGTTAGGATTAGGGGTCGGGTGAGGGTCAGGCTTCGGGGAAGGGTTAGGGTTTGGGTTCGGGCTAGGGTTAGGGTTAGGGGACGGGGACGGTTTAGGGTCCAGGTGAGGGTACGACAACGCTTTAGGGGGAGCGTACGTGTGAGGGCGCGGGTTAGTGTCAGCGTACGGGTTAGGATTAGGGGACGGGTGATGGTCAGGAATCGGGGAAGGGTTAGGGTTAGGGTTTGGGCTAGGGTTAGGGTTAGGGGACGGGGACGGTTTAAGGTCCAGGTGAGGGCACGACAACGCTTTAGGGGGAGCGTACGTGTGAGGGCGCGGGTTAGTGTCAGCGTACGGGTTAGGATTAGGGGACGGGTGAGGGTCAGGCTTCGAGGAAGGGTTAGGGTTAGGGTTCGGGCTAGGGTTAGGGTTAGGGGACGGGGACGGTTTAGGGTCCAGGTGAGGGTACGACAACGCTTCAGGGGGAGCGTACGTGTGAGGGCGCGGGTTACTGTCAGCGTACGGGTTAGGATTAGGGGACGGGTGAGGGTCAGGCTTCGGGGAAGGGTTAGGGTTAGGGTTCGTGCTAGGGTTAGGGTTAGGGGACGGGCACGGTTTAGGGTCCAGGTGAGGGTACGACAACGCTTTAGGGGGAGCGTACGTGTGAGGGCGCGGGTGCGTGTCAGCGTACGGGTTAGGATTACGGGATGAGTGAGGGTCAGGCTTCGGGGAAGGGTTAGGGTTAGGGTCCCGGCTAGGGTTAGGGTTAGGGGACGGGGAAGGTTTAGGGTCCAGGTGAGGGTACGACAACGCTTTAGGGGGAGCGTACGTGTGAGGGCGCGCGTTAGTGTCAGCGTACGGGTTAGGATTAGGGGACGGGTGAGGGTCAGGCTTCGGGGAAGGGTTAGGGTTAGGGTTCGGGCTAGGGTTAGGGTTAGGGGACGGGGACGGTTTAGGGTCCAGGGGAGGGCACGACAACGCTTTAGGGGGAGCGTACGTGTGAGGGCGCGGGTTAGTGTCAGCGTACGGGTTAGGATTAGGGGACGGGTGAGGGTCAGGCCTAGGGGAAGGGTTAGGGTTAGGGTTCGGGCTAGGGTTAGGGTTAGGGGACGGGGACGGTTTAGGGTCCAGGTGAGGGCACGATAACGCCTTAGGGGGAGCGTACGTGTGAGGGCGCGGGTTAGTGTCAGCGTACGGGTTAGGATTAGGGGACGGGTGAGGGTCAGGCTTCGGGGAAGGGTTAGGGTTAGGGTTCGGGCTAGGGTTAGGGTTAGGGGTCGGGGACGGTTTAGGGTCCAGGTGAGGGCACGACAACACCTTAGGGGGAGCGTACGTGTGAGGGCGCGGGTTAGTGTCAGCGTACGGTTTAGTATTAGGGGACGGGTGAGGGTCAGGCTTCGGGGAAGGGTTAGGGTTAGGGTTCGGGCTAGGGTTAGGGTTAGGGGACGGGGACGGTTTAGGGTCCAGGTGAGGGCACGACAACACTTTAGGGGGAGCGTACGTGTGAGGGCGCGGGTTAGTGTCAGCGTACGGGTTAGGATTAGGGGACGGGTGAGGGTCAGGCTTCGGGGAAGGGTTAGGGTTAGGGTTCGGGCTAGGGTTAGGGTTAGGGGACGGGGACGGTTTAGGGTCCAGGTGAGGGTACGACAACGCTTTAGGGGGAGCGTACGTGTGAGGGCGCGGGTTAGTGTCAGCGTACTGTTTAGGATTAGGGGACGGGTGAGGGTCAGGCTTCGGGGAAGTGTTAGGGTTAGGGTTCGGTCTAGGGTTAGGGTTAGGGGACGGGGACGGTTTAGGGTCCAGGTGAGGGCACGACAACGCTTTAGGGGGAGCGTACGTGTGAGGGCGCGGGTTAGTGTCAGCGTACGGGTTAGGATTAGGGGACGGGTGAGCGTCAGGCTTCGGGGAAGGGTTAGGGTTAGGGTTCGGGCTAGGGTTAGGGTTAGGGGACGGGGACGGTTTAGGGTCCAGGTGAGGGTACGACAACGCTTTAGGGGGAGCGTACGTGTGAGAGCGCGGGTTAGTGTCAGCGTACGGGTTAGGATTAGGGGACGGGTGAGGGTCAGGCTTCGGGGAAGGGTTAGGGTTAGGGTTTGGGCTAGGGTTAGGGTTAGGGGACGGGGACGGTTTAGGGTCCAGGTGAGGGTACGACAACGCTTTAGGGGGAGCGTACGTGTGAGGGCGCCCGTTAGTGTCAGCGTACGGGTTAGGATTAGGGGACGGGTGAGGGTCAGGCTTCGGGGAAGGGTTAGGGTTAGGGTTCGGGCTAGGGTTAGGGTTAGGGGACGGGGACGGTTTAGGGTCCAGGTGAGGGTACGACAACGCTTTAGGGGGAGCGTACGTGTGAGGGCGCGGGTTAGTGTCAGCGTAAGGGTTAGGATTAGGGGACGGGTGAGGGTCAGGCTTCGGGGAAGGGTTAGGGTTAGGGTTCGGGCTAGGGTTAGGGTTAGGGGACGAGGACGGTTTAGGGTCCAGGTGAGGGTATGACAACGCTTTAGGGGGAGCGTACGTGTGAGGGAGTGGTTTAGTGTCAGCGTACGGGTTAGGATTAGGGGACGTGTGAGGGTCAGGCTTCGGGGAAGGGTTAGGGTTAGGGTTCGGGCTAGGGTTAGGGTTAGGGGACGGGGACGGTTTAGGGTCCAGATGAGGGTACGACAACGCTTTAGGGGGAGCGTACGTGTGAGGGCGCGGGTTAGTGTCAGCGTACGGGTTAGGATTAGGGGACGGGTGAGGGTCAGGCTTCGGGGAAGGGTTAGGGTTAGGGTTCGGGCTAGGGTTAGGGTTAGGGGACGGGGACGGTTTAGGGTCCAGGTGAGGGCACGACAACTATTTAGGGGGAGCGTACGTGTGAGGGCGCGGGTTAGTGTCAGCGTACGGGTTAGGATTAGGGGACGGGTGAGGGTCAGGCTTCGGGGAAGGGTTAGGGTTAGGGTTCGGGCTAGGGTTAGGGTTAGGGGACGGGGACGGTTTAGGGTCCAGGTGAGGGTACGACAACGCTTTAGGGGGAGCGTACGTGTGAGGGCGCGGGTTAGTGTAAGCGTACGGGTTAGGATTAGGGGACGGGTGAGGGTCAGGCTTCGGGAAGGGTTAGGGTTAGGGTTCGGGCTAGGGTTAGGGTTAGGGGACGGGGACGGTTTAGGGTCCAGGTGAGGGCACGACAACGCTTTAGGGGGAGCGTACATGTGAGGGCGCGGGTTAGTGTCAGCGTACGGGTTAGGATTAGGGTTCGGGTGAGGGTCAGGCTTCGGGTAAGGGTTAGGGTTAGGGTTCGGGCTAGGGTTAGGGTTAGGAGACGGGGACGGTTTATGGTCCAGGTGAGGGCACGACAACGCTTTAGGGGGAGCATACGTGTGAGGGCGTGGATTAGTGTCAGCGTACGGGTTAGGATTAGGGGACGGGTGAGGGTCAGGCTTCGGGGAAGGGTTAGGGTTAGGGTTCGGGCTAGGGTTAGGGTTAGGGGACGGGGACAGTTTAGGGTCCAGGTGAGGGAACGACAACGCTTTAGGGGGAGCGTACGTGTGACGGCGCGGGTTAGTGTCAGCGTACGGGTTAGGATTAGGGGACGGGTGAGGGTCAAGCTTCGGGGAAGGGTTAGGGTTAGGGTTCGGGCTAGGGTTAGGGTTAGGGGACGGGGACGGTTTAGGGTCCAGGTGAGGGCACGACAACGCTTTAGGGGGAGAGTACGTGTGAGGGCGCGGGTTAGTGTCAGCGTACGGGTTAGGATTAGGGGACGGGTGAGGGTCAGGCTTCGGGGAAGGGTTAGGGTTAGGGTTCGGGCTAGGGTTAGGGTTAGGGGACGGGGACGGTTTAGGGTCCAGGTGAGGGTACGAGAACGCTTTAGGGGGAGCGTACGTGTGAGGGCGCGGGTTAGTGTCCGCTTTCGGGTTACGATTAGGGGACGGGTGAGGGTCAGGCTTCGGGGAAGGGTTAGGGTTAGGGTTCGGGCTAGGGTTAGGGTTAGGGGACGGGGACGGTTTAGGGTCCAGGTGAGGGTACGACAACGCTTTAGGGAGAGCGTACGTGTGAGGGCGCGTGTTAGTGTCAGCGTACGGGTTAGGATTAGGGGACGGGTGAGGGTCAGGCTTCGGGGAAGGGTTAGGGTTAGGGTTCGGGCTAGGGTTAGGGTTAGGGGACGGGTACGGTTTAGGGTCCAGGTGAGGGTACGACAACGCTTTAGGGGGAGCGTACGTGTGAGGGCGCGGGTGCGTGTCAGCGTACGGGTTAGGATTACGGGACGAGTGAGGGTCAGGCTTCGGGGAAGGGTTAGTGTTAGGGTCCCGGCTAGGGTTAGGGTTAGGGGACGGGGAAGGTTTAGGGTCCAGGTGAGGGTACGACAACGCTTCAGGGGGAGCGTACGTGTGAGGACGCGGGTTAGTGTCAGCGTTCGGGTTAGGATTAGGGGACGAGTGAGGGTCAGGCTTCGGGAAAGGGTTAGGGTTAGGGTTCGGGCTAGGGTTAGGGTTAGGGGACGGGGACGGTTTAGGGTCCAGGTGAGGGTACGACAACGCTTTAAGGGGAGCGTACGTGTGAGGGCGCGGGTTAGTGTCAGCGTACGGGTTAGGATTAGGGGACGGGTGAGGGTCAGGCGTCGGTAAAGGGATAGGGTTAGGGTTCGGGCTAGGGTTAGGGTTAGGGGACGGGGAAGGTTTAGGGTCCAGGTGAGGGCACGACAACGCTTTATGGGGAGCGTACGTGTGAGGGCGCGGGTTAGTGTCAGCGTACGGGTTAGGATTAGGGGACGGGTGAGGGTCAGGCTTCGGGGAAGGGTTAGGGTTAGGGTTCGGGCTAGGGTTAGGGTTAGGGGACGGGGACGATTTAGGGTCCAGGTGAGTGTACGACAACTCTTTATGGGAATCGTACGTGTGAGGTCGCGTGTTAGTGTCAGCGTACGGGTTAGGATTAGGGGACGGGTGAGGGTCAGGCTTCGGGGAAGTGTTAGGGTTAGGGTTCAAGCTAGGGTTAGGGTTAGGGGACGGGGACGGTTTAGGGTCCAGGTGAGGGCACGACAACGCTTTAGGGGGAGCGTACGTGTGAGGGCGCGGGTTAGTGTCAGCGTACGGGTTAGGATTAGGGGACGGGTGAGGGTCAGGCTTCGGGGAAGGGTTAGGGTTAGGGTTCGGGCTAGGGTTAGGGTTAGGGGACGGGGACGGTTTAGGGTCCAGGTGAGGGCACGACAACGCTTTAGGGGGAGAGTACGTGTGAGGGCGTGGGTTAGTGTTAGCGTACGGGTTAGGATTAGGGGACGGGTGAGGGTCAGGCTTCGGGGAAGGGTTAGGGTTAGTGTTCGGGCTAGGGTTAGGGTTAGGGGACGGGGACGGTTTAGGGTCCAGGTGAGGGTACGACAACGCTTTAGGGGGAGCGTACGTGTGAGGGCGCGGGTTAGTGTCCGCTTTCGGGTTACGATTAGGGGACGGGTGAGGGTCAGGCTTCGGGGAAGGGTTAGGGTTAGGGTTCGGGCTAGGGTTAGGGTTAGGGGACAGGGACGGTTTAGGGTCCAGGTGAGGGCACGACAACGCTTTAGGGGGAGCGTACGTGTGAGGGCGCGGGTTAGTGTCAGCGTACGGGTTAGGATTAGGGGACGGGTGAGGGTCAGGCTTCGGGGAAGGGTTAGGGTTAGGGTTCGGGCTAGGGTTAGGGTTAGGGGACGGGGACGGTTTAGGTTCCAGGTGAGGGTACGACAACGCTTTAGGGGGAGCGTACGTGTGAGGGCGCGGGTTAGTGTCCGCTTTCGGGTTACGATTAGGGGACGGGTGAGGGTCAGGCTTCGGGGAAGGGTTAGGGTTAGGGTTCGGGCTAGGGTTAGGGTTAGGGGACAGGGACGGTTTAGGGTCCAGGTGAGGGCACGACAACGCTTTAGGGGGAGCGTACGTGTGAGGGCGCGGGTTAGTGTCAGCGTACGGGTTAGGATTAGGGGACGGGTGAGGGTCAGGCTTCGGGGAAGGGTTAGGGTTAGGGTTCGGGCTAGGGTTAGGGTTAGGGGACGGGGACGGTTTAGGGTCCAGGTGAGGGTACGACAACGCTTTAGGGGGAGTGTACGTGTGAGGGCGCGGGTTAGTGTCAGCGTACGGGTTAGGATTAGGGGACGGGTGAGGGTCAGGCTTCGGGGAAGGGTTAGGGTTAGGGTTTGGGCTAGGGTTAGGGTTAGGGGACGGGGACGGTTTAGGGTCCAGGTGAGGGTACGACAACGCTTTAGGGGGAGCATACGTGTGAGGGCGCGTGTTAGTGTCAGCGTACGGGTTAGGATTAGGGGACGGGTGAGGGTCAGGCTTCGGGGAAGGGTTAGGGTTAGGGTTCGGGCTAGGGTTAGGGTTAGGGGACGGGGACGGTTTAGGGTCCAGGTGAGGGCACGACAACGCTTTAGGGGGAGCGTACGTGTGAGGGCGCGGGTTAGTGTCAGCGTATGGGTTAGGATTAGGGGACGGGTGAGGTTCAGGCATCGGGGAAGGGTTAGGGTTAGGGTTCGGGCTAGGGTTAGTGTTAGGGGACGGGGACGGTTTAGGGTCCAGGTGAGGGTACGACAACGCTTTAGGGGGAGCGTACGTGTGAGGGCGCGGGTTAGTGTCAGCGTACGGGTTAGGATCAGGGGACGGGTGAGGGTCAGGCTTCGGGAAAGGGATAGGGTTAGGGTTCGGGCTAGGGTTAGGGTTAGTGGACGGGGACGGTTTAGGGTCCAGGTGAGGGCACGACAACGCTTTATGGGGAGCGTACGTGTGAGGGCGCGGGTTAGTGTCAGCGTACGGGTTAGGATTAGGGGACGGGTGAGAGTCAGGCTTCTGGGAAGGGTTAGGGTTAGGGTTCGGGCTAGGGTTAGGATTAGGGGACGGGGACGGTTTAGGGTCCAGGTGAGGGCACGACAACGCTTTAGGGGGAGCGTACGTGTGAGGGCGCGGGTTAGTGTTAGCGTACGGGTTAGGATTAGGGGACGGGTGAGGGTCAGGCTTCGGGGAAGGGTTAGGGTTAGGGTTCGGGCTAGGGTTAGGGTTAGGGGACAGGGACGGTTTAGGTTCCAGGTGAGGGTACGACAACGCTTTAGGGGGAGCGTACGTGTGAGGGCGCGGGTTAGTGTCCGCATTCGGGTTACGATTAGGGGACGGGTGAGGGTCAGGCTTCGGGGAAGGGTTAGGGTTAGGGTTCGGGCTAGGGTTAGGGTTAGGGGACAGGGACGGTTTAGGGTCCACGTGAGGGCACGACAACGCTTTAGGGGGAGCGTACGTGTGAGGGCGCGGGTTAGTGTCAGCGTACGGGTTAGGATTAGGGGACGGGTGAGGGTCAGGCTTCGGGGAAGGGTTAGGGTTAGGGTTCGGGCTAGGGTTAGGGTTAGGGGACGGGGACGGTTTAGGGTCCAGGTGAGGGTACGACAACGCTTTAGGGGGAGCGTACGTGTGAGGGCGCGGGTTAGTGTCAGCGTACGGGTTAGGATTAGGGGACGGGTGAGGGTCAGGCTTCGGGGAAGGGTTAGGGTTAGGGTTCGGGCTAGGGTTAGGGTTAGGGGACGGGGACGGTTTAGGGTCCAGGTGAGGGTACGACAACGCTTTAGGGGGAGCGTACGTGTGAGGGCGCGGGTTAGTGTCAGCGTACGGGTTAGGATTAGGGGACGGGTGAGGGTCAGGCTTCGGGGAAGGGTTAGGGTTAGGGTTCGGGCTAGGGTTAGGGTTAGGGGACGGGGACGGTTTAGGGTCCAGGTGAGGGCACGACAACGCTTTAGGGGGAGCGTACGTGTGAGGGCGCGGGTTAGTGTCAGCGTATGGGTTAGGATTAGGGGACGGGTGAGGTTCAGGCATCGGGGAAGGGTTAGGGTTAGGGTTCGGGCTAGGGTTAGGGTTAGGGGACGGGGACGGTTTAGGGTCCAGGTGAGGGCACGACAACGCTTTAGGGGGAGCGTACGTGTGAGGGCGCGGGTTAGTGTCAGCGTACGGGTTAGGATTAGGGGACGGGTGAGGGTCAGGCTTCGGGGAAGGGTTAGGGTTAGGGTTCGGGCTAGGGTTAGGGTTAGGGGACGGGGACGGTTTAGGGTCCAGGTGAGGGCACGACAACGCCTTAGGGGGAGCGTACGTGTGAGGGCGCGGGTTAGTGTCAGCGTACGGGTTAGGATTAGGGGACGGGTGAGGGTCAGGCTTCGGGGAAGGGTTAGGGTTAGGGTTCGGGCTAGGGTTAGGGTTAGGGGACGGGGACGGTTTAGGGTCCAGGTGAGGGCACGACAACGCTTTAGGGGGAGCGTACGTGTGAGGGCGCGGGTTAGTGTCAGCGTACGGGTTAGTATTAGGGGACGGGTGAGGGTCAGGCTTCGGGGAAGGGTTAGGGTTAGGGTTCGGGCTAGGGTTAGGGTTAGGGGACGGGGACGGTTTAGGGTCCAGGTGAGGGCACGACTACACTTTAGGGGGAGCGTACGTGTGAGGGCGCAGGTTAGTGTCAGCGTACGGGTTAGGATTAGGGGACGGGTGAGGGTCAGGCTTCGGGGAAGGGTTAGGGTTAGGGTTTGGGCTAGGGTTAGGGTTAGGGGACGGGGACGGTTTAGGGTCCAGGTGAGGGCACGACAACGCCTTAGGGGGAGCGTACGTGTGAGGGCGCGGGTTAGTGTCAGCGTACGGGTTAGGATTAGGGGACGGGTGAGGGTCAGGCTTCGGGAAGGGTTAGGGTTAGGGTTCGGGCTAGGGTTAGGGTTAGGGGAAGGGGACGGTTTAAGGTCCAGGTGAGGGTACGACAACGCTTTAGGGGGAGCGTACATGTGAGGGCGCGGGTTAGTGTCAGCGTACGGGTTAGGATTAGGGGACGGGTGAGGGTCAGGCTTCGGGGAAGGGTTAGGGTTTGGGTTCGGGCTAGGGTTAGGGTTAGGGGACGGGGACGGTTTAGGGTCCAGGTGAGGGTACGACAACGCTTTAGGGGGAGCGTACGTGTGAGGGCTCGGGTTAGTGTCAGCGTACGGGTTAGGATTAGGGGACGGGTGATGGTCAGGCTTCGGGGAAGGGTTAGGGTTAGGGTTTGGGCTAGGGTTAGGGTTAGGGGACGGGGACGGTTTAAGGTCCAGGTGAGGGCACGACAACGCTTTAGGGGGAGCGTACGTGTGAGGGCGCGGGTTAGTGTTAGCGTACGGGTTAGGATTAGGGGACGGGTGAGTGTCAGGCTTTGGGGAAGGGTTAGGGTTAGGGTTCGGGCTAGGGTTAGGGTTAGGGGACGGGGACGGTTTAGGGTCCAGGTGAGGGCACGACAACGCCTTAGGGGGAGCGTACGTGTGAGGGCGCGGGTTAGTGTCAGCGTACGGGTTAGGATTAGGGGACGGGTGAGGGTCAGGCTTCGGGAAAGGGATAGGGTTAGGGTTTGGGCTAGGGTTAGGGTTAGGGGACGGGGAAGGTTTAGGGTCCAGGTGAGGGCACGACAACGCTTTATGGGGAGCGTACGTGTGAGGGCGCGGGTTAGTGTCAGCGTACGGGTTAGGATTAGGGGACGGGTGAGAGTCAGGCTTCTGGGAAGGGTTAGGGTTAGGGTTCGGGCTAGGGTTAGGGTTAGGGGACGGGGACGGTTTAGGGTCCAGGTGAGGGCACGACAACGCTTTAGGGGGAGCGTACGTGTGAGGGCGTGGGTTAGTGTTAGCGTACGGGTTAGGATTAGGGGACGGGTGAGGGTCAGGCTTCGGGGAAGGGTTAGGGTTAGGGTTCGGGCTAGGGTTAGGGTTAGGGGACGGGGACGGTTTAGGGTCCAGGTGAGGGTACGACAACGCTTTAGGGGGAGCGTACGTGTGAGGGCGCGGGTTAGTGTCCGCTTTCGGGTTACGATTAGGGGACGGGTGAGGGTCAGGCTTCGGGGGAGGGTTAGGGTTAGGGTTCGGGCTAGGGTTAGGGTTAGGGGACAGGGACGGTTTAGGGTCCAGGTGAGGGCACGACAACGCTTTAGGGGGAGCGTACGTGTGAGGGCGCGGGTTAGTGTCAGCGTACGGGTTAGGATTAGGGGACGGGTGAGGGTCAGGCTTCGGGGAAGGGTTAGGGTTAGGGTTTGGGCTAGGGTTAGGGTTAGGGGACGGGGACGGTTTAGGGTCCAGGTGAGGGTACGACAACGCTTTACGGGGAGCGTACGTGTGAGGGCGCGGGTTAGTGTCAGCGTACGGGTTAGGATTAGGGGACGGGTGAGGGTCAGGCTTCGGGGAAGGGTTAGGGTTAGGGTTCGGGCTAGGGTTAGGGTTAGGGGACGGGGACGGTTTAGGTTCCAGGTGAGGGTACGACAACGCTTTAGGGGGAGCGTACGTGTGAGGGCGCGGGTTAGTGTCCGCTTTCGGGTTACGATTAGGGGACGGGTGAGGGTCAGGCTTCGGGGAAGGGTTAGGGTTAGGGTTCGGGCTAGGGTTAGGGTTAGGGGACAGGGACGGTTTAGGGTCCAGGTGAGGGCACGACAACGCTTTAGGGGGAGCGTACGTGTGAGGGCGCGGGTTAGTGTCAGCGTACGGGTTAGGATTAGGGGACGGGTGAGGGTCAGGCTTCGGGGAAGGGTTAGGGTTAGGGTTCGGGCTAGGGTTAGGGTTAGGGGACGGGGACGGTTTAGGGTCCAGGTGAGGGTACGACAACGCTTTAGGGGGAGTGTACGTGTGAGGGCGTGGGTTAGTGTCAGCGTACGGGTTAGGATTAGGGGACGGGTGAGGGTCAGGTTTGGGGGAAGGGTTAGGGTTAGGGTTTGGGCTAGGGTTAGGGTTAGGAGACGGGGACGGTTTAGGGTCCAGGTGAGGGTACGACAACGCTTTAGGGGGAGCGTACGTGTGAGGGCGCGGGTTAGTGTCAGCGTACGGGTTAGGATTAGGGGACGGGTGAGGGTCAGGCTTCGGGGAAGGGTTAGGGTTAGGGTTCGGGCTAGGGTTAGGGTTAGGGGACGGGGACGGTTTAGGGTCCAGGTGAGGGTACGACAACGCTTTAGGGGGAGCGTACGTGTGAGGGCGCGGGTGCGTGTCAGCGTACGGGTTAGGATTACGGGACGAGTGAGGGTCAGGCTTCGGGGAACGGTTAGGGTTAGGGTTCGGGCTAGGGTTAGGGTTAGGGGACGGGGACGGTTTAGGGTCCAGGTGAGGGTACGCCAACGCTTTAGGGGGAGTGTACGTGTGAGGGCGCGGGTTAGTGTCAGCGTACGGGTTAGGATTAGGGGACGGGTGAGGGTCAGGCTTCGGGGAAGGGTTAGGGTTAGGGTTCGGGCTAGGGTTAGGGTTAGGGGACGGGGACGGTTTAGGATCCAGGTGAGGGCACGACAACGCTTTAGGGGGAGCGTACGTGTGAGGGCGCGGGTTAGTGTCAGCGTACGGGTTAGGATTAGGGGACGGGTGAGCGTCAGGCTTCGGGGAAGGGTTAGGGTTAGGGTTCGGGCTAGGGTTAGGGGACGGGGACGGTTTAGGGTCCAGGTGAGGGCACGACAACGCTTTAGGGGGAGCGTACGTGTGAGGGCGCGGGTTAGTGTCAGCGTATGGGTTAGGATTAGGGGACGGGTGAGGTTCAGGCATCGGGGAAGGGTTAGGGTTAGGGTTCGGGCTAGGGTTAGGGTTAGGGGACGGGGACGGTTTAGGGTCCAGGTGAGGGCACGACAACGCTTTAGGGGGAGCGTACGTGTGAGGGCGCGGGTTAGTGTCAGCGTACGGGTTAGGATTAGGGGATGGGTGAGGGTCAGGCTTCGGGGAAGGGTTAGGGTTAGGGTTCGGGCTAGGGTTAGGGTTAGGGGACGGGGACGGTTTAGGGTCCAGGTGAGGGCACGACAACGCCTTAGGGGGAGCGTACGTGTGAGGGCGCGGGTTAGTGTCAGCGTACGGGTTAGGATTAGGGGACGGGTGAGGGTCAGGCTTCGGGGAAGGGTTAGGGTTAGGGTTCGGGCTAGGGTTAGGGTTAGGGGACGGGGACGGTTTAGGGTCCAGGTGAGGGCACGACAACGCTTTAGGGGGAGCGTACGTATGAGGGCGCGGGTTAGTGTCAGCGTACGGGTTAGTATTAGGGGACGGGTGAGGGTCAGGCTTCGGGAAAGGGTTAGGGTTAGGGTTCGGGCTAGGGTTAGGGTTAAGGGACGGGGACGGTTTAGGGTCCAGGTGAGGGCACGACAACACTTTAGGGGGAGCGTACGTGTGAGGGCGCGGGTTAGTGTCAGCGTACGGGTTAGGATTAGGGAACGGGTGAGGGTCAGGCTTCGGGGAAGGGTTAGGGTTAGGGTTCGGGCTAGGGTTAGGGTTAGGGGACGGGGACGGTTTAGGGTCCAGGTGAGGGTACGACAACGCTTTAGGGGGAGCGTACGTTTGAGGGCGCGTGGTAGTGTCAGCGTACGGTTTAGGATTAGGGGACGGGTGAGGGTCAGGCTTCGGGGAAGAGTTAGGGTTATGGTTCGGGCTAGGGTTAGGGTTAGAGGACGGGGACGGTTTATGGTCCAGGTGAGGGCACGACAACGCTTTAGGGGGAGTGTACTTGTGAGGGCGCGGGTTAGTGTCAGCGTACGGGTTAGGATTAGGGGACGGGTGAGGGTCAGGCTTCGGGGAAGGGTTAGGGTTAGGGTTCGGGCTAGGGTTAGGGTTAGGGGACGGGGACGGTTTAGGGTCCAGGTGAGGGCACGACTACACTTTAGGGGGAGCGTACGTGTGAGGGCGCGGGTTAGTGTCAGCGTACGGGTTAGGATTAGGGTACGGGTGAGGGTCAGGCTTCGGGGAAGGGTTAGGTTTAGGGTTCGGGCTAGGGTTAGGGTTAGCGGACGGGGACGGTTTAGGGTCCAGGTGAGGGCACGACAACGCCTTAGGGGGAGCGTACGTGTGAGGGCACGGGTTAGTGTCAGCGTACGGTTTAGAATTAGGGGACGGGTGAGGGTCAGGCTTCGGGAAAGGGATAGGGTTAGGGTTCGGGCTAGGGTTAGGGTTAGGGGACGGGGAAGGTTTAGGGTCCAGGTGAGGGTACGACAACGCTTTCGGGGGAGCGTACGTGTGAGAGCGCGGGTTAGTGTCAGCGTACGGGTTAGGATTAGGGGACGGGTGAGGGTCAGGCTTCGGGGAAGGGTTAGGGTTAGGGGACGGGGACGGTTTAGGGTCCAGGTGAGGGCACGACAACGCTTTAGGGGGAGCGTACGTGTGAGGGCGCGGGTTAGTGTCAGCGTACGGGTTAGGATTAGGGGACGGGTGAGGGTCAGGCTTCGGGGAAGGGTTAGGGTTAGGGTTTGGGCTAGGGTTAGGGTTAGGGGACGGGGACGGTTTAGGGTCCAGGTGAGGGCACGACAACGCCTTAGGGGGAGCGTACGTGTGAGGGCGCGGGTTAGTGTCAGCGTACGGGTTAGGATTAGGGGACGGGTGAGGGTCAGGCTTCGGGAAGGGTTAGGGTTAGGGTTCGGGCTAGGGTTAGGGTTAGGGGACGGGGACGGTTTAGGGTCCAGGTGAGGGTACGACAACGCTTTAGGGGGAGCGTACATGTGAGGGCGCGGGTTAGTGTCAGCGTACGGGTTAGGATTAGGGGACGGGTGAGGGTCAGGCTTCGGGGAAGGGTTAGGGTTAGGGTTCGGGCTAGGGTTAGGGTTAGGGGACGGGGACCGTTTAGCGTCCAGGTGAGGGCCCGACAACGCTTTAGGGGGAGCGTACGTGTGAGGGCGTGGGTTAGTGTCAGCGTACGGGTTAGGATTAGGGGTCGGGTGAGGGTCAGGCTTCGGGGAAGGGTTAGGGTTTGGGTTCGGGCTAGGGTTAGGGTTAGGGGACGGGGACGGTTTAGGGTCCAGGTGAGGGTACGACAACGCTTTAGGGGGAGCGTACGTGTGAGGGCGCGGGTTAGTGTCAGCGTACGGGTTAGGATTAGGGGACGGGTGATGGTCAGGAATCGGGGAAGGGTTAGGGTTAGGGTTTGTGCTAGGGTTAGGGTTAGGGGACGGGGACGGTTTAAGGTCCAGGTGAGGGCACGACAACGCTTTAGGGGGAGCGTACGTGTGAGGGCGCGGGTTAGTGTCAGCGTACGGGTTAGGATTAGGGGACGGGTGAGGGTCAGGCTTCGAGGAAGGGTTAGGGTTAGGGTTCGGGCTAGGGTTAGGGTTAGGGGACGGGGACGGTTTAGGATCCAGGTGAGGGTACGACAACGCTTCAGGGGGAGCGTACGTGTGAGGACGCGGGTTAGTGTCAGCGTTCGGGTTAGGATTAGGGGACGGGTGAGGGTCAGGCTTCGGGAAAGGGTTAGGGTTAGGGTTCGGGCTAGGGTTAGGGTTAGGGGACGGGGACGGTTTAGGGTCCAGGTGAGGGTACGACAACGCTTTAGGGGGAGCGTACGTGTGAGGGCGCGGGTTAGTGTCAGCGTACGGGTTAGGATTAGGGGACGGGTGAGGGTCAGGCTTCGGGAAAGGGATAGGGTTAGGGTTCGGGCTAGGGTTAGGGTTAGGGGACGGGGAAGGTTTAGGGTCCAGGTGAGGGCACGACAACGCTTTATGGGGAGCGTACGTGTGAGGGCGCGGGTTAGTGTCAGCGTACGGGTTAGGATTAGGGGACGGGTGAGAGTCAGGCTTCGGGGAAGGGTTAGGTTTAGGGTTCAGGCTAGGGTTAGGGTTAGGGGACGGGGACGGTTTAGGGTCCAGGTGAGGGCACGACAACGCTTTAGGGGGAGCGTACGTGTGAGGGCGCGGGTTAGTGTCAGCGTACGGGTTAGGATTAGGGGACGGGTGAGGGTCAGGCTTCGGGGAAGGGTTAGGGTTAGGGTTCGGGCTAGGGTTAGGGTTAGGGGACGGGGACGGTTTAGGGTCCAGGTGAGGGCACGACAACGCTTTAGGGGGAGCGTACGTGTGAGGGCGCGGGTTAGTGTCAGCGTACGGGTTAGAATTAGGGGACGGGTGAGGGTCAGGCTTCGGGGAAGGGTTAGGGTTAGGGTTCGGGCTAGGGTTAGGGTTAGGGGACGGGGACGGTTTAGGGTCCAGGTGAGGGTACGACAACGCTTTAGGGGGAGCGTACGTGTGAGGGCGCGGGTTAGTGTCAGCGTACGGGTTAGGATTAGGGGACGGGTGAGGGTCAGGCTTCGGGGAAGGGTTAGGGTTAGGGTTCGGGCTAGGGTTAGGGTTAGGGGACGGGGACGGTTTAGGGTCCAGGTGAGGGTACGACAACGCTTTAGGGGGAGCGTACGTGTGAGGGCGCGGGTTAGTGTCAGCGTACGGGTTAGGATTAGGGGACGGGTGAGGGTCAGGCTTCGGGGAAGGGTTAGAGTTAGGGTTCGGGCTAGGGTTAGGGTTAGGGGACGGGGACGGTTTAGGGTCCAGGTGAGGGTACGACAACGCTTTAGGGGGAGCGTACGTGTGAGGGCGTGGTTTAGTGTCAGCGTACGGGTTAGGATTAGGGGACAGGTGAGGGTCAGGCTTCGGGGAAGGGTTAGGGTTAGGGTTCGGGCTAGGGTTAGGTTTAGGGGACGGGGACGGTTTAGGGTCCAGGTGAGGGCACGACAACGCTTTAGGGGGAGCGTACGTGTGAGGGCGCGGGTTAGTGTCAGCGTACGGGTTAGGATTAGGGGACGGGTGAGGGTCAGGCTTCGGGGAAGTGTTAGGGTTAGGGTTCGGGCTAGGGTTAGGGTTAGGGGACGGGGACGGTTTAGGGTCCAGGTGAGGGCACGACAACGCTTTAGGGGGAGCGTACGTGTGAGGGCGCGGGTTAGTGTCAGCGTACGGGTTAGGATTAGGGGACGGGTGAGGGTCAGGCTTCGGGGAAGGGTTAGGGTTAGGGTTCGGGCTAGGGTTAGGGTTAGGGGACGGGGACGGTTTAGGGTCCAGGTGAGGGCACGACAACGCTTTAGGGGGAGCGTACGTATGAGGGCGCGGGTTAGTGTCAGCGTACGGGTTAGTATTAGGGGACGGGTGAGGGTCAGGCTTCGGGAAAGGGTTAGGGTTAGGGTTCGGGCTAGGGTTAGGGTTAAGGGACGGGGACGGTTTAGGGTCCAGGTGAGGGCACGACAACACTTTAGGGGGAGCGTACGTGTGAGGGCGCGGGTTAGTGTCAGCGTACGGGTTAGGATTAGGGGACGGGTGAGGGTCAGGCTTCGGGGAAGGGTTAGGGTTAGGGTTCGGGCTAGGGTTAGGGTTAGGGGACGGGGACGGTTTACGGTCCAGGTGAGGGCACGACAACGCTTTAGGGGGAGCGTACGTGTGAGGGCGCGGGTTAGTGTCAGCGTACGGGTTAGGATTAGGGGACGGGTGAGGGTCAGGCTTCGGGGAAGGGTTAGGGTTAGGGTTCGGGCTAGGGTTAGGGTTAGGGGACGGGGACGGTTTAGGGTCCAGGTGAGGGCACGACAACACCTTAGGGGGAGCGTACGTGTGAGGGCGCGGGTTAGTGTCAGCGTACGGGTTAGGATTAGGGGACGGGTGAGGGTCAGGCTTCGGGGAAGGGTTAGGGTTAGGGTTCGGGCTAGGGTTAGGGTTAGGGGACGGGGACGGTTTAGGGTCCAGGTGAGGGCACGACAACGCTTTAGGGGGAGCGTACGTATGAGGGCGCGGGTTAGTGTCAGCGTACGGGTTAGTATTAGGGGACGGGTGAGGGTCAGGCTTCGTGAAAGGGTTAGGGTTACGGTTCGGGCTAGGGTTAGGGTTAAGGGACGGGGACGGTTTAGGGTCCAGGTGAGGGCACGACAACACTTTAGGGGGAGCGTACGTGTGAGGGCGCGGGTTAGTGTCAGCGTACGGGTTAGGATTAGGGGACGGGTGAGGGTCAGGCTTCGGGGAAGGGTTAGGGTTAGGGTTCGGGCTAGGGTTAGGGTTAGGGGACGGGGACGGTTTAGGGTCCAGGTGAGGGTACGACAACGCTTTAGGGGGAGCGTACGTTTGAGGGCGCGTGGTAGTGTCAGCGTACGGTTTAGGATTAGGGGACGGGTGAGGGTCAGGCTTCGGGGAAGAGTTAGGGTTATGGTTCGGGCTAGGGTTAGGGTTAGAGGACGGGGACGGTTTAGGGTCCAGGTGAGGGTACGACAATGCTTTAGGGGGAGCGTACGTGTGAGGGCGCGGGTTAGTGTCAGCGTACGGGTTAGGATTAGGGGACGGGTGAGGGTCAGGCTTCGGGGAAGGGTTAGGGTTAGGGTTCGGGCTAGGGTTAGGGTTAGGGGACGGGGACGGTTTAGGGTCCAGGTCAGGGCACGACAACGCTTTACGGGGAGCGTACGTGTGAGGGCGCGGGTTAGTGTCAGCGTACGGGTTAGGATTAGGGGACGGGTGAGGGTCAGGCTTCGGGGAAGGGTTAGGGTTAGGGTTCGGGCTAGGGTTAGGGTTAGGGGACGGGGACGGTTTAGGGTCCAGGTGAGGGCACGACAACGCTTTAGGGGGGGCGTACGTGTGAGGGCGCGGGTTAGTGTTAGCGTACGGGTTAGGATTAGGGGACGGGTGAGGGTCAGGCTTCGGGGAAGGGTTAGGGTTAGGGTTCGGGCTAGGGTTAGGGTTAGGGGACGGGGACGGTTTAGGGTCAAGCTGAGGGCACGACAACGCTTTAGGGGGAGCGTACGTGTGAGGGCGCGGGTTAGTGTCAGCGTACGGGTTAGGATTAGGGGACGGGTGAGGGTCAGGCTTCGGGGAAGGGTTAGGGTTAGGGTTCGGGCTAGGGTTAGGGTTAGGGTACGGGGACGGTTTAGGGTCCAGGTGAGGGCATGACAACGCTTTAGGGGGAGCGTACGTGTGTGGGCGCGGGTTAGTGTCAGCGTACGGGTTAGGATTAGGGGACGGGTGAGGGTCAGGCTTCGGGGAAGGGTTAGGGTTAGGGTTCGGGCTAGGGTTAGGGTTAGGGGACGGGGACGGTTTAGGGTCCAGGTGAGGGCACGACAACGCTTTAGGGGGAGCGTACGTGTGAGGGCGCGGGTTAGTGTCAGCGTACGGGTTAGGATTAGGGGACGGGTGAGGGTCAGGCTTCGGGGAAGGGTTAGGGTTAGGGTTCGGGCTAGGGTTAGGGTTAGGGGACGGGGACGGTTTAGGGTCCAGGTGAGGGCACGACAACGCTTTAGGGGGAGCGTACGTGTGAGGGCGCGGGTTAGTGTCAGCGTACGGGTTAGGATTAGGGGACGGGTGAGGGTCAGGCTTCGGGGAAGGGTTAGGGTTAGGGTTCGGGCTAGGGTTAGGGGACGGGGACGGTTTAGCGTCCAGGTGAGGGTACGACAACGCTTTAGGGGGAGCGTACGTGTGAGGGCGCGGGTTAGTGTCAGCGTACGGGTTAGGATTAGGGGACGGGTGAGGGTCAGGCTTCGGGGAAGGGTTAGGGTTAGGGTTCGGGCTAGGGTTAGGGTTAGGGGACGGGGACGGTTTAGGGTCCAGGTGAGGGCACGACAACGCTTTAGGGGGAGCGTACGTGTGAGGGCGCGGGTTAGTGTCAGCGTACGGGTTAGGATTAGGGGACGGGTGAGGGTCAGGCTTCGGGGAAGGGTTAGGGTTAGGGTTCGGGCTAGGGTTAGGGTTAGGGGACGGGGACGGTTTCGGGTCCAGGTGAGGGTATGACAACGCTTTAGGGGGAGCGTACGTGTGAGGGCGCGGGTTAGTGTCAGCGTACGGGTTAGGATTAGGGGACGGGTGAGGGTCAGGCTTCGGGGAAGGGTTAGGGTTAGGGTTCGGGCTAGGGTTAGGGTTAGGGGACGGGGACGGTTTAGGATCCAGGTGAGGGCACGACAATGGTTTAGGGGGAGCGTACGTGTGAGGGCGCGGGTTAGTGTCAGCGTACGGATTAGGATTAGGGGACGGGTGAGGGTCAGGCTTCGGGGAAGGGTTAGGGTTAGGGTTCGGGCTAGGGTTAGGGTTAGGGGACGGGGACTGTTTAGGGTGCAGGTGAGGGTACGACAACGCTTTAGGGGGAGCGTATGTGTGAGGGCGTGGGTGAGTGTCAGCGTACGGGTTAGGATTAGGGGACGGGTGAGGGTCAGGCTTCCCGGAAGGGTTAGGGTTAGGGTTCGGGCTAGGGTTAGGGTTAGGGTACGGGGACGGTTTAGGGTCCAGGTGAGAGCACGACAACGCTTTAGGGGGAGCGTACGTGTGAGGGCGCGGGTTAGTGTCAGCGTACGGGTTAGGATTAGGGGACGGGTGAGGGTCAGGCTTCGGGGAAGGGTTAGGGTTAGGGTTCGGGCTAGGGTTAGGGTTAGGGGACGGGGACGGTTTAGGGTCCAGGTGAGGGCACGACAACGCTTTAGGGGGAGCGTACGTGTGAGGGCGCGGGTTAGTGTCAGCGTACGGTTTAGGATTAGGGGACGGGTGAGGGTCAGGCTTCGGGGAAGGGTTAGGGTTAGGGTTCGGGCTAGGGTTAGGGTTAGGGGACGGGGACGGTTTAGGGTCCAGGTGAGGGCACGACAACGCTTTAGGGGGAGCGTACGTGTGAGGGCGCGGGTTAGTGTCAGCGTACGGGTTAGGATTAGGGGACGGGTGAGGGTCAGGCTTCGGGGAAGCGTTAGGGTTAGGGTTCGGGCTAGGGTTAGGGGACGGGGACGGTTTAGCGTCCAGGTGAGGGTACGACAACGCTTTAGGGGGAGCGTACGTGTGAGGGCGCGGGTTAGTGTCAGCGTACGGGTTAGGATTAGGGGACGGGTGAGGGTCAGGCTTCGGGGAAGGGTTAGGGTTAGGGTTCGGGCTAGGGTTAGGGTTAGGGGACGGGGACGGTTGAGGGTCCAGGTGAGGGCACGACAACGCTTTAGGGGGTGCGTACGTGTGAGGGAGTGGGTTAGTTTCAGCGTACGGATTAGGATTAGGGGACGGGTGAGGGTCAGGCTTCGGGGAAGGGTTAGGGTTAGGGTTCGGGCTAGGGTTAGGGTTAGGGGACGGGGACGGTTTAGGGTCCAGGTGAGGGTACGACAACGCTTTAGGGCGAGCGTACGTGTGAGGGCGTGGTTTAGTGTCAGCGTACGGGTTAGGATTAGGGGACGGGTGAGGGTCAGGCTTCGGGGAAGGGTTAGGGTTAGGGTTCGGGCTAGGGTTAGGGTTAGGAGACGGGGACGGTTTAGGGTCCAGGTGAGGGCATGACAACGCTTTAGGGGGAGCGTACGTGTGAGGGCGCGGGTTAGTGTCAGCGTACGGGTTAGGATTAGGGGACGGGTGAGGGTCAGGCTTCGGGGAAGGGTTAGGGTTAGGGTTCGGGCTAGGGTTAGGGTTAGGGGACGGGGACGGTTTCGGGTCCAGGTGAGGGTACGACAACGCTTTAGGGGGAGCGTACGTGTGAGGGCGCGCGTTAGTGTCAGCGTACGGGTTAGGATTAGGGGACGGGTGAGGGTCAGGCTTCGGGGAAGGGTTAGGGTTAGGGTTCGGGCTAGGGTTAGGGTTAGGGGACGGGGACGGTTTAGGGTCCAGGTGAGGGCACGACAATGCTTTAGGGGGAGCGTACGTGTGAGGGCGCGGGTTAGTGTCAGCGTACGGATTAGGATTAGGGGACGGGTGAGGGTCAGGCTTCGGGGAAGGGTTAGGGTTAGGGTTCGGGCTAGGGTTAGGGTTAGGGGACGGGGACTGTATAGGGTGCAGGTGAGGGTACGACAACGCTTTAGGGGGAACGTATGTGTGAGGGCGTAGGTGAGTGTCAGCGTACGGGTTAGGATTAGGGGACGGGTGAGGGTCAGGCTTCCCGGAAGGGTTAGGGTTAGGGTTCGGGCTAGGGTTAGGGTTAGGGTACGGGGACGGTTTAGGGTCCAGGTGAGAGCACGACAACGCTTTAGGGGGAGCGTACGTGTGAGGGCGCGGGTTAGTGTCAGCGTACGGGTTAGGATTAGGGGACGGGTGAGGGTCAGGCTTCGGGGAAGGGTTAGGGTTAGGGTTCGGGCTAGGGTTAGGGTTAGGGGACGGGGACGGTTTAGGGTCCAGGTGAGGGCACGACAACTCTTTAGGGGGAGCATACGTGTGAGGGCGCGGGTTAGTGTCAGCGTACGGGTTAGGATTAGGGGACGGTTGAGGGTCAGGCTTCGGGGAAGGGTTGGGGTTAGGGTTCGGGCTAGGGTTAGGGTTAGGGGACGGGGACGGTTTAGGGTCCAGGTGAGGGCACGACAACGCTTTAGGGGGAGCGTACGTGTGAGGGTGCGGGTTAGTGTCAGCGTACGGGTTAGGATTAGGGGACGGGTGAGGGTCAGGCTTCGGGGAAGGGTTAGGGTTAGGGTTCGGGCTAGGGTTAGGGTTAGGGGACGGGGACGGTTGAGGGTCCAGGTGAGGGCACGACAACGCTTTAGGGGGTGCGTACGTGTGAGGGAGTGGGTTAGTTTCAGCGTATGGATTAGGATTAGGGGACGGGTGAGGGTCAGGCTTCGGGGAAGGGTTAGGGTTAGGGTTCGGGCTAGGGTTAGGGTTAGGGGACGGGGACGGTTTAGGGTCCAGGTGAGGGTACGACAACGCTTTAGGGGGAGCGTACGTGTGAGGGCGTGGTTTAGTGTCAGCGTACGGGTTAGGATTAGGGGACGGGTGAGGGTCAGGCTTCGGGGAAGGGTTAGGGTTAGGGTTCGGGCTAGGGTTAGGGTTAGGGGACGGGGACGGTTTAGGGTCCAGGTGAGGGCACGACAACGCTTTAGGGGGAGCGTACGTGTGAGGGCGCGGGTTAGTGTCAGCGTACGGGTTAGGATTAGGGGACGGGTGAGGGTCAGGCTTCGGGGAAGGGTTAGGGTTAGGGTTCGGGCTAGGGTTAGGGTTAGGGGACGGGGACGGTTTCGGGTCCAGGTGAGGGTATGACAACGCTTTAGGGGGAGCGTACGTGTGAGGGCGCGGGTTAGTGTCAGCGTACGGGTTAGGATTAGGGGACGGGTGAGGGTCAGGCTTCGGGGAAGGGTTAGGGTTAGGGTTCGGGCTAGGGTTAGGGTTAGGGGACGGGGACGGTTTAGGATCCAGGTGAGGGCACGACAATGGTTTAGGGGGAGCGTACGTGTGAGGGCGCGGGTTAGTGTCAGCGTACGGATTAGGATTAGGGGACGGGTGAGGGTCAGGCTTCGGGGAAGGGTTAGGGTTAGGGTTCGGGCTAGGGTTAGGGTTAGGGGACGGGGACTGTTTAGGGTGCAGGTGAGGGTACGACAACGCTTTAGGGGGAGCGTATGTGTGAGGGCGTGGGTGAGTGTCAGCGTACGGGTTAGGATTAGGGGACGGGTGAGGGTCAGGCTTCCCGGAAGGGTTAGGGTTAGGGTTCGGGCTAGGGTTAGGGTTAGGGTACGGGGACGGTTTAGGGTCCAGGTGAGAGCACGACAACGCTTTAGGGGGAGCGTACGTGTGAGGGCGCGGGTTAGTGTCAGCGTACGGGTTAGGATTAGGGGACGGGTGAGGGTCAGGCTTCGGGGAAGGGTTAGGGTTAGGGTTCGGGCTAGGGTTAGGGTTAGGGGACGGGGACGGTTTAGGGTCCAGGTGAGGGCACGACAACGCTTTAGGGGGAGCGTACGTGTGAGGGCGCGGGTTAGTGTCAGCGTACGGTTTAGGATTAGGGGACGGGTGAGGGTCAGGCTTCGGGGAAGGGTTAGGGTTAGGGTTCGGGCTAGGGTTAGGGTTAGGGGACGGGGACGGTTTAGGGTCCAGGTGAGGGCACGACAACGCTTTAGGGGGAGCGTACGTGTGAGGGCGCGGGTTAGTGTCAGCGTACGGGTTAGGATTAGGGGACGGGTGAGGGTCAGGCTTCGGGGAAGCGTTAGGGTTAGGGTTCGGGCTAGGGTTAGGGGACGGGGACGGTTTAGCGTCCAGGTGAGGGTACGACAACGCTTTAGGGGGAGCGTACGTGTGAGGGCGCGGGTTAGTGTCAGCGTACGGGTTAGGATTAGGGGACGGGTGAGGGTCAGGCTTCGGGGAAGGGTTAGGGTTAGGGTTCGGGCTAGGGTTAGGGTTAGGGGACGGGGACGGTTGAGGGTCCAGGTGAGGGCACGACAACGCTTTAGGGGGTGCGTACGTGTGAGGGAGTGGGTTAGTTTCAGCGTACGGATTAGGATTAGGGGACGGGTGAGGGTCAGGCTTCGGGGAAGGGTTAGGGTTAGGGTTCGGGCTAGGGTTAGGGTTAGGGGACGGGGACGGTTTAGGGTCCAGGTGAGGGTACGACAACGCTTTAGGGCGAGCGTACGTGTGAGGGCGTGGTTTAGTGTCAGCGTACGGGTTAGGATTAGGGGACGGGTGAGGGTCAGGCTTCGGGGAAGGGTTAGGGTTAGGGTTCGGGCTAGGGTTAGGGTTAGGAGACGGGGACGGTTTAGGGTCCAGGTGAGGGCATGACAACGCTTTAGGGGGAGCGTACGTGTGAGGGCGCGGGTTAGTGTCAGCGTACGGGTTAGGATTAGGGGACGGGTGAGGGTCAGGCTTCGGGGAAGGGTTAGGGTTAGGGTTCGGGCTAGGGTTAGGGTTAGGGGACGGGGACGGTTTCGGGTCCAGGTGAGGGTACGACAACGCTTTAGGGGGAGCGTACGTGTGAGGGCGCGGGTTAGTGTCAGCGTACGGGTTAGGATTAGGGGACGGGTGAGGGTCAGGCTTCGGGGAAGGGTTAGGGTTAGGGTTCGGGCTAGGGTTAGGGTTAGGGGACGGGGACGGTTTAGGGTCCAGGTGAGGGCACGACAATGCTTTAGGGGGAGCGTACGTGTGAGGGCGCGGGTTAGTGTCAGCGTACGGATTAGGATTAGGGGACGGGTGAGGGTCAGGCTTCGGGGAAGGGTTAGGGTTAGGGTTCGGGCTAGGGTTAGGGTTAGGGGACGGGGACTGTATAGGGTGCAGGTGAGGGTACGACAACGCTTTAGGGGGAACGTATGTGTGAGGGCGTAGGTGAGTGTCAGCGTACGGGTTAGGATTAGGGGACGGGTGAGGGTCAGGCTTCCCGGAAGGGTTAGGGTTAGGGTTCGGGCTAGGGTTAGGGTTAGGGTACGGGGACGGTTTAGGGTCCAGGTGAGAGCACGACAACGCTTTAGGGGGAGCGTACGTGTGAGGGCGCGGGTTAGTGTCAGCGTACGGGTTAGGATTAGGGGACGGGTGAGGGTCAGGCTTCGGGGAAGGGTTAGGGTTAGGGTTCGGGCTAGGGTTAGGGTTAGGGGACGGGGACGGTTTAGGGTCCAGGTGAGGGCACGACAACTCTTTAGGGGGAGCATACGTGTGAGGGCGCGGGTTAGTGTCAGCGTACGGGTTAGGATTAGGGGACGGTTGAGGGTCAGGCTTCGGGGAAGGGTTGGGGTTAGGGTTCGGGCTAGGGTTAGGGTTAGGGGACGGGGACGGTTTAGGGTCCAGGTGAGGGCACGACAACGCTTTAGGGGGAGCGTACGTGTGAGGGCGCGGGTTAGTGTCAGCGTACGGGTTAGGATTAGGGGACGGGTGAGGGTCAGGCTTCGGGGAAGGGTTAGGGTTAGGGTTCGGGCTAGGGTTAGGGTTAGGGGACGGGGACGGTTGAGGGTCCAGGTGAGGGCACGACAACGCTTTAGGGGGTGCGTACGTGTGAGGGAGTGGGTTAGTTTCAGCGTATGGATTAGGATTAGGGGACGGGTGAGGGTCAGGCTTCGGGGAAGGGTTAGGGTTAGGGTTCGGGCTAGGGTTAGGGTTAGGGGACGGGGACGGTTTAGGGTCCAGGTGAGGGTACGACAACGCTTTAGGGGGAGCGTACGTGTGAGGGCGTGGTTTAGTGTCAGCGTACGGGTTAGGATTAGGGGACGGGTGAGGGTCAGGCTTCGGGGAAGGGTTAGGGTTAGGGTTCGGGCTAGGGTTAGGGTTAGGGGACGGGGACGGTTTAGGGTCCAGGTGAGGGCACGACAACGCTTTAGGGGGAGCGTACGTGTGAGGGCGCGGGTTAGTGTCAGCGTACGGGTTAGGATTAGGGGACGGGTGAGTGTCAGGTTTCGGGGAAAGTTAGGTTTAGGGTTCGGGCTAGTGTTAGGGTTAGGGGACGGGGACGGATTAGGGTCCAGGTGAGGGCACGACAACGCTTTAGGGGGAGCGTACGTGTGAGGGCGCGGGTTAGTGTCAGCGTACGGGTTAGGATTAGGGGACGGGTGAGGGTCAGGCTTCGGGGAAGGGTTAGGGTTAGGGTTCGGGCTAGGGTTAGGGTTAGGGGACGGGGACGGTTTAGGGTCCAGGTGAGGGCACGACAACGCTTTAGGGGGAGCGTACGTGTGAGGGCGCGGGTTAGTGTCAGCGTACGGGTTAGAATTAGGGGACGGGTGAGGGTCAGGCTTCGGGGAAGGGTTAGGGTTAGGGTTCGGGCTAGGGTTAGGGTTAGGGGACGGGGACGGTTTAGGGTCCAGGTGAGGGCACGATAACGCTTTAGGGGGAGCGTACGTGTGAGGGCGCGGGTTAGTGTCAGCGTACGGGTTAGGATTAGGGGACGGGTGAGGGTCAGGCTTCGGGGAAGGGTTAGGGTTAGGGTTCGGGCTAGGGTTAGGGTTAGGGGACGGGGACGGTTTAGGGTCCAGGTGAGGGCACGACAACGCTTTAGGGGGAGCGTACGTGTGAGGGCGCGGGTTAGTGTCAGCGTACGGGATAGGATTAGGGGACGGGTGAGGGTCAGGCTTCGGGGAAGGGTTAGGGTTAGGGTTCGGGCTAGGGTTAGGGTTAGGGTTAGGGGACGGGGACGGTTTAGGGTCCAGGTGAGGGCACGACAACGCATTAGGTGGAGCGTACGTGTGAGGGCGCGGGTTAGTGTCAGCGTACGGGTTAGGATTAGGGGACGGGTGAGGGTCAGGCTTCGGGGAAGGGTTAGGGTTAGGGTTCGGGCTAGGGTTAGGGTTAGGGGACGGGGAAGGTTTAGGGTTCAGGTGAGGGTACGACAATGCTTTAGGGGGAGCGTATGTGTGAGGGCGCGGGTTAGTGTCAGCGTACGGGTTAGGATTAGGGGACGGGTGAGGTTCAAGCTTCGGGGAAGGGTTAGGGTTAGGGTTCGGGCTAGGGTTAGGGTTAGGGGACGGGGACGGTTTAGGGTCCAGGTGAGGGCACGACAACGCTTTAGGGGGAGCGTACGTGTGAGGGCGCGGGTTAGTGTCAGCGTACGGGTTAGGATTAGGGGACGGGTGAGGGTCAGGCTTCGGGGAAGGGTTAGGGTTAGGGTTCGGGCTAGGGTTAGGGTTAGGGGACGGGGACGGTTTAGGGTCCAGGTGAGGGAACGACAACGCTTTAGGGGGAGCGTACGTGTGACGGCGCGGGTTAGTGTCAGCGTACGGGTTAGGATTAGGGGACGGGTGAGGGTCAGGCTTCGGGGAAGGGTTAGGGTTAGGGTTCGGGCTAGGGTTAGGGTTAGGGGACGGGGACGGTTTAGGGTCCAGGTGAGGGTACGACAACGCTTTAGGGGGAGCGTACGTGTGAGGGCGCGGGTTAGTGTCAGCGTACGGGTTAGGATTAGGGGACGGGTGAGGGTCAGGCTTCGGGGAAGGGTTAGGGTTCGGGCTAGGGTTAGGGTTAGGGGACGGGGACGGTTTAGGGTCCAGGTGAGGGCACGACAACGCTTTAGGGGGAGCGTACGTGTGAGGGCGCGGGTTAGTGTCAGCGTACGGGTTAGGATTAGGGGACGGGTGAGGGTCAGGCTTCGGGGAAGGGTTAGGGTTAGGGTTAGGGCTAGGGTTAGGGTTAGGGGACGGGGACGGTTTAGGGTCCAGGTGAGGGCACGACAACGCTTTAGGGGGAGCATACGTGTGAGGGCGCGGGTTAGTGTCAGCGTACGGGTTAGGATTAGGGGACGGGTGAGGGTCAGGCTTCGGGGAAGGGTTGGGGTTAGGGTTCGGGCTAGGGTTAGGGTTAGGGGACGGGGACGGTTTAGGGTCCAGGTGAGGGCACGACAACGCTTTAGGGGGAGCGTACGTGTGAGGGCGCGGGTTAGTGTCAGCGTACGGGTTAGGATTAGGGGACGGGTGAGGGTCAGGCTTCGGGGAAGTGTTAGGGTTAGGGTTCGGGGTAGGGTTAGGGTTAGGGGACGGGGACGGTTGAGGGTCCAGGTGAGGGCACGACAACGCTTTAGGGGGTGCGTACGTGTGAGGGAGTGGGTTAGTTTCAGCGTACGGATTAGGATTAGGGGACGGGTGAGGGTCAGGCTTCGGGGAAGGGTTAGGGTTAGGGTTCGGGCTAGGGTTAGGGTTAGGGGACGGGGACGGTTTAGGGTCCAGGTGAGGGTACGACAACGCTTTAGGGGGAGCGTACGTGTGAGGGCGTGGTTTAGTGTCAGCGTACGGGTTAGGATTAGGGGACGGGTGAGGGTCAGGCTTCGGGGAAGGGTTAGGGTTAGGGTTCGGGCTAGGGTTAGGGTTAGGGGACGGGGACGGTTTAGGGTCCAGGTGAGGGCACGACAACGCTTTAGGGGGAGCGTACGTGTGAGGGCGCGGGTTAGTGTCAGCGTACGGGTTAGGATTAGGGGACGGGTGAGGGTCAGGCTTCGGGGAAAGTTAGGTTTAGGGTTCGGGCTAGGGTTAGGGTTAGGGGACGGGGACGGATTAGGGTCCAGGTGAGGGCACGACAACGCTTTAGCGGGAGCGTACGTGTGAGGGCGCGGGTTAGTGTCAGCGTACGGGTTAGGATTAGGGGACGGGTGAGGGTCAGGCTTCGGGGAAGGGTTAGGGTTAGGGTTCGGGCTAGGGTTAGGGTTAGGGGACGGGGACGGTTTAGGGTCCAGGTGAGGGCACGACAACGCTTTAGGGGGAGCGTACGTGTGAGGGCGCGGGTTAGTGTCAGCGTACGGGTTAGAATTAGGGGACGGGTGAGGGTCAGGCTTCGGGGAAGGGTTAGGGTTAGGGTTCGGGCTAGGGTTAGGGTTAGGGGACGGGGACGGTTTAGGGTCCAGGTGAGGGCACGATAACGCTTTAGGGGGAGCGTACGTGTGAGGGCGCGGGTTAGTGTCAGCGTACGGGTTAGGATTAGGGGACGGGTGAGGGTCAGGCTTCGGGGAAGGGTTAGGGTTAGGGTTCGGGCTAGGGTTAGGGTTAGGGGACGGGGACGGTTTAGGGTCCAGGTGAGGGCACGACAACGCTTTAGGGGGAGCGTACGTGTGAGGGCGCGGGTTAGTGTCAGCGTACGGGATAGGATTAGGGGACGGGTGAGGGTCAGGCTTCGGGGAAGGGTTAGGGTTAGGGTTCGGGCTAGGGTTAGGGTTAGGGTTAGGGGACGGCGACGGTTTAGGGTCCAGGTGAGGGCACGACAACGCATTAGGGGGAGCGTACGTGTGAGGGCGCGGGTTAGTGTCAGCGTACGGGTTAGGATTAGGGGACGGGTGAGGGTCAGGCTTCGGGGAAGGGTTAGGGTTAGGGTTCGGGCTAGGGTTAGGGTTAGGGGACGGGGACGGTTTAGGGTTCAGGTGAGGGTACGACAACGCTTTAGGGGGAGCGTATGTGTGAGGGCGCGGGTTAGTGTCAGCGTACGGGTTAGGATTAGGGGACGGGTGAGGTTCAAGCTTCGGGGAAGGGTTAGGGTTAGGGTTCGGGCTAGGGTTAGGGTTAGGGGACGGGGATGGTTTAGGGTCCAGGTGAGGGCACGACAACGCTTTAGGGGGAGCGTACGTGTGAGGGCGCGGGTTAGTGTCAACGTACGGGTTAGGATTAGGGGACGGGTGATGGTCAGGCTTCGGGGAAGGGTTAGGGTTAGGGTTCGGGCTAGGGTTAGGGTTAGGGGACGGGGACGGTTTAGGGTTCAGGTGAGGGTACGACAACGCTTTAGGGGGAGCGTATGTGTGAGGGCGCGGGTTAGTGTCAGCGTACGGGTTAGGATTAGGGGACGGGTGAGGTTCAAGCTTCGGGGAAGGGTTAGGGTTAGGGTTCGGGCTAGGGTTAGGGTTAGGGGACGGGGACGGTTTAGGGTCCAGGTGAGGGCACGACAACGCTTTAGGGGGAGCGTACGTGTGAGGGCGCGGGTTAGTGTCAGCGTACGGGTTAGGATTAGGGGACGGGTGAGGGTCAGGCTTCGGGGAAGGGTTAGGGTTAGGGTTCGGGCTAGGGTTAGGGTTAGGGGACGGGGACGGTTTAGGGTCCAGGTGAGGGCACGACAACGCTTTAGGGGGAGCGTACGTGTGAGGGCGCGGGTTAGTGTCAGCGTACGGGTTAGGATTAGGGGACGGGTGAGGGTCAGGCTTCGGGGAAGGGTTAGGGTTAGGGTTCGGACTAGGGTTAGGGTTAGGGGACGGGGACGGTTTAGGGTCCAGGTGAGGGCACGACAACGCTTTAGGGGGAGCGTACGTGTGAGGGCGCGGGTTAGTGTCAGCGTACGGGATAGGATTAGGGGACGGGTGAGGGTCAGGCTTCGGGGAAGGGTTAGGGTTAGGGTTCGGGCTAGGGTTAGGGTTAGGGTTAGGGGACGGGGACGGTTTAGGGTCCAGGTGAGGGCACGACAACGCATTAGGGGGAGCGTACGTGTGACGGCGCGGGTTAGTGTCAGCGTACGGGTTAGGATTAGGGGACGGGTGAGGGTCAGGCTTCGGGGAAGGGTTAGGGTTAGGGTTCGGGCTAGGGTTAGGGTTAGGGGACGGGGACGGTTTAGGGTTCAGGTGAGGGTACGACAACGCTTTAGGGGGAGCGTATGTGTGAGGAGGCGGGTTAGTGTCAGCGTACGGGTTAGGATTAGGGGACGGGTGAGGTTCAAGCTTCGGGGAAGGGTTAGGGTTAGGGTTCGGGCTAGGGTTAGGGTTAGGGGACGGGGACGGTTTAGGGTCCAGGTGAGGGCACGACAACGCTTTAGGGGGAGCGTACGTGTGAGGGCGCGGGTTAGTGTCAGCGTACGGGTTAGGATTAGGGGACGGGTGAGGGTCAGGCTTCGGGGAAGGCTTAGGGTTAGGGTTCGGGCTAGGGTTAGGTTTAGGAGACGGGGACGGTTTAGGGTCCAGGTGAGGGCACGACAACGCTTTAGGGGGAGCGTACGTGTGAGGGCACGGGTTAGTGTCAGCGTACGGGTTAGGATTAGGGGACGGGTGAGGGTCAGGCTTCGGGGAAGGGTTAGGGTTAGGGTTCGGGCTAGGGTTAGGGTTAGGGGACGGGGACGGTTTAGGGTCCAGGTGAGGGCACGACAACGCTTTAGGGGGAGCGTACGTGTGAGGGCGCGGGTTAGTGTCAGCGTACGGGTTAGGATTAGGGTACGGGTGAGGGTCAGGCTTCGGGGAAGGGTTAGGGTTAGGGTTCGGGCTAGGGTTAGGGTTAGGGGACGGGGACGGTTGAGGGTCCAGGTGAGGGCACGACAACGCTTTAGGGGGTGCGTACGTGTGAGGGAGTGGGTTAGTTTCAGGGTACGGATTAGGATTAGGGGACGGGTGAGGGTCAGGCTTCGGGGAAGGGTTAGGGTTAGGGTTCGGGCTAGGGTTAGGGTTAGGGGACGGGGACGGTTTAGGGTCCAGGTGAGGGTACGACAACGCTTTAGGGGGAGCGTACGTGTGAGGGCGTGGTTTAGTGTCAGCGTACGGTTTAGGATTAGGGGACGGGTGAGGGTCAGGCTTCGGGGAAGGGTTAGGGTTAGGGTTCGGGCTAGGGTTAGGGTTAGGGGACGGGGACGGTTTAGGGTCCAGGTGAGGGCACGACAACGCTTTAGGGGGAGCGTACGTGTGAGGGCGCGGGTTAGTGTCAGCGTACGGGTTAGGATTAGGGGACGGGTGAGGGTCAGGCTTCGGGGAAGGGTTAGGGTTAGGGTTCGGGCTAGGGTTAGGGTTAGGGGACGGGCACGGTTTCGGGTCCAGGTGAGGGCACGACAATGCTTTAGGGGGAGCGTACGTGTGAGGGCGCGGGTTAGTGTCAGCGTACGGATTAGGATTAGGGGACGGGTGAGGGTCAGGCTTCGGGGAAGGGTTAGGGTTAGGGTTCGGGCTAGGGTTAGGGTTAGGGGACGGGGACGGTTTAGGGTGCAGGTGAGGGTACGACAACGCTTTAGGGGGAGCGTATGTGTGAGGGCGTGGGTGAGTGTCAGCGTACGGGTTAGGATTAGGGGACGGGTGAGGGTCAGGCTTCCCGGAAGGGTTAGGGTTAGGGTTCGGGCTAGGGTTAGGGTTAGGGGACGGGGACGGTTTAGGGTCCAGGTGAGAGCACGACAACGCTTTAGGGGGAGCGTACGTGTGAGGGCGTGGGTTAGTGTCAGCGTACGGGTTAGGATTAGGGGACGGGTGAGGGTCAGGCTTCGGGGAAGGGTTAGGGTTAGGGTTCGGGCTAGGGTTAGGGTTAGGGGACGGGGACGGTTTATGGTCCAGGTGAGGGCACGACAACGCTTTAGGGGGAGCATACGTGTGAGGGCGCGGGTTAGTCTCAGCGTACGGGTTAGGATTAGGGGACGGGTGAGGGTCAGGCTTCGGGGAAGGGTTGGGGTTAGGGTTCGGGCTAGGGTTAGGGTTAGGGGACGGGGACGGTTTAGGGTCCAGGTGAGGGCACGACAACGCTTTAGGGGGAGCGTACGAGTGAGGGCGCGGGTTAGTGTCAGCGTACGGGTTAGGATTAGGGGACGGGTGAGGGTCAGGCTTCTGGGAAGGGTTAGGTTTAGGGTTCGGGGTAGGGTTAGGGTTAGGGGACGGGGACGGTTGAGGGTCCAGGTGAGGGCACGACAACGCTTTAGGGGGTGCGTACGTGTGAGGGAGTGGGTTAGTTTCAGCGTACGGATTAGGATTAGGGGACGGGTGAGGGTCAGGCTTCGGGGAAGGGTTAGGGTTAGGGTTCGGGCTAGGGTTAGGGTTAGGGGACGGGGACGGTTTAGGGTCCAGGTGAGGGTACGACAACGCTTTAGGGGGAGCGTACGTGTGAGGGCGTGGTTTAGTGTCAGCGTACGGGTTAGGATTAGGGGACGGGTGAGGGTCAGGCTTCGGGGAAGGGTTAGGGTTAGGGTTCGGGCTAGGGTTAGGGTTAGGGGACGGGGACGGTTTAGGGTCCAGGTGAGGGCACGACAACTCTTTAGGGGGAGCGTACGTGTGAGGGCGCGGGTTAGTGTCAGCGTACGGGTTAGGATTAGGGGACGGGTGAGGGTCAGGCTTCGGGGAAGGGTTAGGGTTAGGGTTCGGGCTAGGGTTAGGGTTAGGGGACGGGGACGGTTTCGGGTCCAGGTGAGGGTACGACAACGCTTTAGGGGGAGCGTACGTGTGAGGGCGCGGGTTAGTGTCAGCGTACGGGTTAGGATTAGGGGACGGGTGAGGGTCAGGCTTCGGGGAAGGGTTAGGGTTAGGGTTCGGGCTAGGGTTAGGGTTAGGGGACGGGGACGGTTTAGGGTCCAGGTGAGGGCACGACAACGCTTTAGGGGGAGCGTACGTGTGAGGGCGCGGGTTAGTGTCAGCGTACGGATTAGGATTAGGGGACGGGTGAGGGTCAGGCTTCGGGGAAGGTTTAGGGTTAGGGTTCGGGCTAGGGTTAGGGTTAGGGGACGGGGACGGTTTAGGGTGCAGGTGAGGGTACGACAACGCTTTAGGGGGAGCGTATGTGTGAGGGCGTGGGTGAGTGTCAGCGTACGGGTTAGGATTAGGGGACGGGTGAGGGTCAGGCTTCGGGGAAGGGTTAGGGTTAGGGTTCGGGCTAGGGTTAGGGTTAGGGTACGGGGACGGTTTAGGGTCCAGGTGAGAGCACGACAACGCTTTAGGGGGAGCGTACGTGTGAGGGCGCGGGTTAGTGTCAGCGTACGGGTTAGGATTAGGGGACGGGTGAGGGTCAGGCTTCGGGGAAGGGTTAGGGTTAGGGTTCGGGCTAGGGTTAGGGTTAGGGGACGGGGACGGTTTAGGGTCCAGGTGAGGGCACGACAACGCTTTAGGGGGAGCATACGTGTGAGGGCGCGGGTTAGTGTCAGCGTACGGGTTAGGATTAGGGGACGGGTGAGGGTCAGGCTTCGGGGAAGGGTTGGGGTTAGGGTTCGGGCTAGGGTTAGGGTTAGGGGACGGGGACGGTTTAGGGTCCAGGTGAGGGTACGACAACGCTTTAGGGGGAGCGTACGTGTGAGGGCGCGGGTTAGTGTCAGCGTACGGGTTAGGATTAGGGGACGGGTGAGGGTCAGGCTTCGGGGAAGGGTTAGGGTTAGGGTTCGGGCTAGGGATAGGGTTAGGGGACGGGGACGGTTTAGGGTTTAGGTGAGGGAACGACAACGCTTTAGGGGGAGCGTACGTGTGACGGCGCGGGTTAGTGTCAGCGTACGGGTTAGGATTAGGGGACGGGTGAGGGTCAGGCTTCGGGGAAGTGTTAGGGTTAGGGTTCGGGCTAGGGTTAGGGTTAGGAGACGGGGACGGTTTAGGGTCCAGGTGAGGGCACGACAACGCTTTAGGGGGAGCGTACGTGTGAGGGCGCGGGTTAGTGTCAGCGTACGGGTTAGGATTAGGGGACGGGTGAGGGTCAGGCTTCGGGGAAGGGTTAGGGTTAGGGTTCGGGCTAGGGTTAGGGTTAGGGGACGGGGACGGTTTAGGGTCCAGGTGAGGGTACGACAACGCTTTAGGGGGAGCGTACGTGTGAGGGCGTGGTTTAGTGTCAGCGTACGGGTTAGGATTAGGGGACGGGTGAGGGTCAGGCTTCGGGGAAGGGTTAGGGTTAGGGTTCGGGCTAGGGTTAGGGTTAGGGGACGGGGACGGTTTAGGGTCCAGGTGAGGGCACGACAACGCTTTAGGGGGAGCGTACGTGTGAGGGCGCGGGTTAGTGTCAGCGTACGGGTTAGGATTAGGGGACGGGTGAGGGTCAGGCTTCGGGGAAGGGTTAGGGTTAGGGTTCGGGCTAGGGTTAGGGTTAGGGGACGGGGACGGTTTCGGGTCCAGGTGAGGGCACGACAATGCTTTAGGGGGAGCGTACGTGTGAGGGCGCGGGTTAGTGTCAGCGTACGGATTAGGATTAGGGGACGGGTGAGGGTCAGGCTTCGGGGAAGGGTTAGGGTTAGGGTTCGGGCTAGGGTTAGGGTTAGGGTACGGGGACGGTTTAGGGTCCAGGTGAGAGCACGACAACGCTTTAGGGGGAGCGTACGTGTGAGGGCGCGGGTTAGTGTCAGCGTACGGGTTAGGATTAGGGGACGGGTGAGGGTCAGGCTTCGGGGAAGGGTTAGGGTTAGGGTTCGGGCTAGGGTTAGGGTTAGGGGACGGGGACGGTTTAGGGTTTAGGTGAGGGAACGACAACGCTTTAGGGGGAGCGTACGTGTGAGGGCGCGGGTTAGTGTCAGCGTACGGGTTAGGATTAGGGGACGGGTGAGGGTCAGGCTTCTGGGAAGTGTTAGGTTTAGGGTTCGGGGTAGGGTTAGGGTTAGGGGACGGGGACGGTTGAGGGTCCAGGTGAGGGCACGACAACGCTTTAGGGGGTGCGTACGTGTGAGGGAGTGGGTTAGTTTCAGCGTACGGATTAGGATTAGGGGACGGGTGAGGGTCAGGCTTCGGGGAAGGGTTAGGGTTAGGGTTCGGGCTAGGGTTAGGGTTAGGGGACGGGGACGGTTTCGGGTCCAGGTGAGGGTACGACAACGCTTTAGGGGGAGCGTACGTGTGAGGGCGCGGGTTAGTGTCAGCGTACGGGTTAGGATTAGGGGACGGGTGAGGGTCAGGCTTCGGGGAAGGGTTAGGGTTAGGGTTCGGGCTAGGGTTAGGGTTAGGGGACGGGGACGGTTTAGGGTCCAGGTGAGGGCACGACAACGCTTTAGGGGGAGCGTACGTGTGAGGGCGCGGGTTAGTGTCAGCGTACGGATTAGGATTAGGGGACGGGTGAGGGTCAGGCTTCGGGGAAGGGTTAGGGTTAGGGTTCGGGCTAGGGTTAGGGTTAGGGGACGGGGACGGTTTAGGGTGCAGGTGAGGGTACGACAACGCTTTAGGGGGAGCGTATGTGTGAGGGCGTGGGTGAGTGTCAGCGTACGGGTTAGGATTAGGGGACGGGTGAGGGTCAGGCTTCCCGGAAGGGTTAGGGTTAGGGTTCGGGCTTGGGTTAGGGTTAGGGTACGGGGACGGTTTAGGGTCCAGGTGAGAGCACGACAACGCTTTAGGGGGAGCGTACGTGTGAGGGCGCGGGTTAGTGTCAGCGTACGGGTTAGGATTAGGGGACGGGTGAGGGTCAGGCTTCGGGGAAGGGTTAGGGTTAGGGTTCGGGCTAGGGTTAGGGTTAGGGGACTGGGACGGTTTAGGGTCCAGGTGAGGGCACGACAACGCTTTAGGGGGAGCATACGTGTGAGGGCGCGGGTTAGTGTCAGCGTACGGGTTAGGATTAGGGGACGGGTGAGGGTCAGGCTTCGGGGAAGGGTTGGGGTTAGGGTTCGGGCTAGGGTTAGGGTTAGGGGACGGGGACGGTTTAGGGTCCAGGTGAGGGTACGACAACGCTTTAGGGGGAGCGTACGTGTGAGGGCGCGGGTTAGTGTCAGCGTACGGGTTAGGATTAGGGGACGGGTGAGGGTCAGGCTTCGGGGAAGGGTTAGGGTTAGGGTTCGGGCTAGGGTTAGGGTTAGGGGACGGGGACGGTTTAGGGTTTAGGTGAGGGAACGACAACGCTTTAGGGGGAGCGTACGTGTGACGGCGCGGGTTAGTGTCAGCGTACGGGTTAGGATTAGGGGACGGGTGAGGGTCAGGCTTCGGGGAAGTGTTAGGGTTAGTGTTCGGGCTAGGGTTAGGGTTAGGGGACGGGGACGGTTTAGGGTCCAGGTGAGGGCACGACAACGCTTTAGGGGGAGAGTACGTGTGAGGGCACGGGTTAGTGTCAGCGTACGGGTTAGGATTAGGGGACGGGTGAGGGTCAGGCTTCGGGGAAGGGTTAGGGTTAGGGTTCGGGCTAGGGTTAGGGTTAGGGTACGGGGACGGTTTATGGTCCAGGTGAGGGTACGACAACGCTTTAGGGGGAGCGTACGTGTGAGGGCGCGGGTTAGTGTCAGCGTACGGGTTAGGATTAGGGGACGGGTGAGGGTCAGGCTTCGGGGAAGGGTTAGGGTTAGGGTTCGGGCTAGGGTTAGGGTTAGGGGACGGGGACGGTTTAGGGTCCAGGTGAGGGCACGACAACGCTTTAGGGGGAGCGTACGTGTTAGGGCGCGGGTTAGTGTCAGTGTACGGTTTAGGATTAGGGGACGGATGAGGGTCAGGCTTCGGGGAAGGGTTAGGGTTAGGGTTCGGGCTAGGGTTAGGGTTAGGGGACAGGGACGGTTTAGGGTGCAGGTGAGGGCACGACAACGCTTTAGGGGGAGCGTACGTGTGAGGGCGCGGGTTAGTGTCAGCGTACGGGTTAGGATTAGGGGACGGGTGAGGGTCAGGCTTCGGGGAAGGGTTAGGGTTAGGGTTCGGGCTAGGGTTAGGATTAGGGGACGGGGACGGATTAGGGTCCAGGTGAGGGCACGACAACGCTTTAGGGGGAGCGTACGTGTGAGGGCGTGGTTTAGTGTCAGCGTACGGGTTAGGATTAGGGGACGGGTGAGGGTCAGGCTTCGGGGAAGGGTTAGGGTTAGGGTTCGGGCTAGGGTTAGGGTTAGGGGACGGGGACGGTTTCGGGTCCAGGTGAGGGTACGACAACGCTTTAGGGGGAGCGTACGTGTGAGGGCGCGGGTTAGTGTCAGCGTACGGGTTAGGATTAGGGGACGGGTGAGGGTCAGGCTTCGGGGAAGGGTTAGGGTTAGGGTTCTGGCTAGGGTTAGGGTTAGGGGACGGGGACGGTTTAGGGTCCAGGTGAGGTTACGCCAACGCTTTAGGGGGAGCGTACATGTGAGGGCGCGGGTTAGTGTCAGCGTACGGGTTAGGATTAGGGGACGGGTGAGGGTCAGGCTTCGGGGAAGGGTTAGGGTTAGAGTTCGGGCTAGGGTTAGGGTTAGGGGACGGGGACGGTTTCGGGTCCAGGTGAGGGTACGACAACGCTTTAGCGAGAGCGTACGTGTGAGGGCGCGGGTTAGTGTCAGCGTACGGGTTAGGATTAGGGGACGGGTGAGGGTCAGGCTTCGGGGAAGGGTTAGGGTTAGGGTTCGGGCTAGGGTTAGGGTTAGGGGACGGGGACGGTTTAGGATCCAGGTGAGGGCACGACAACGCTTTAGGGGGAGCGTACGTGTGAGTGCGCGGGTTAGTGTCAGCGTACGGGTTAGGATTAGGGGACGGGTGAGGGTCAGGCTTCGGGGAAGGGTTAGGGTTAGGGTTCGGGCTAGGGTTAGGGTTAGGAGACGGGGACGGTTTAGGGTCCAGGTGAGGGCACGACAACGCATTAGGTGGAGCGTACGTGTGAGGGCGCGGGTTAGTGTCAGCGTATGGGTTAGGATTAGGGGACGGGTGAGGGTCAGGCTTCGGGGAAGGGTTAGGGTTAGGGTTCGGGCTAGGGTTAGGGTTACGGGACGGGGATGGTTTAGGGTCCAGGTGAGGGTACGACAACGCTTTAGGGGGAGCGTACGTGTGAGGGCGCGGGTTAGTGTCAGCGTACGGGTTAGGATTAGGGGACGGGTGAGGGTCAGGCTTCGGGGAAGGGTTAGGGTTAGGGTTCGGGCTAGGGTTAGGGTTAGGGGACGGGGACGGATTAGGGTCCAGGTGAGGGCACGACAACGCTTTAGGGGGAGCGTACGTGTGAGGGCGCGGGTTAGTGTCAGCGTACGGGTTAGGATTAGGGGACGGGTGAGGGTCAGGCTTCGGGGAAGGGTTAGGGTTAGGGTTCGGGCTAGGGTTAGGGTTAGGGGACGGGGACGGTTTAGGGTCCAGGTGAGGGCACGACAACGCTTTAGGGGGAGCGTACGTGTGAGGGCGCGGGTTAGTGTCAGCGTACGGGTTAGGATTAGGGGACGGGTGAGGGTCAGGCTTCGGGGAAGGGTTAGGGTTAGGGTTCCGGCTAGGGTTAGGGTTAGGGGACGGGGACGGTTTAGGGTCCAGGTGAGGGCACGACAACGCTTTAGGGGGAGCGTACGTGTGATGGCGCGGGTTAGTGTCAGCGTACGGGTTAGGATTAGGGGACGGGTGAGGGTCAGGCTTCGGGGAAGGTTTAGGGTTAGGGTTCGGGCTAGGGTTAGGGTTAGGGGACGGGGACGGTTTAGGGTCCAGGTGAGGGCACGACAACGCTTTAGGGGGAGCGTACGTGTGAGGGCGCGGGTTAGTGTCAGCGTACGGGTTAGGATTAGGGGACGGGTGAGGTTCAGGCTTCGGGGAAGGGTTAGGGTTAGGGTTCGGGCTAGGGTTAGGGTTAGGGGACGGGGACGGTTTAGGGTCCAGGTGAGGGCACGACAACGCTTTAGGGGGAGCATACGTGTGAGGGCGCGGGTTAGTGTCAGCGTACGGGTTAGGATTAGGGGACGGGTGAGGGTCAGGCTTCGGGGAAGGGTTAGGGTTAGGGTTCGGGCTAGGGTTAGGGTTAGGGGACGGGGACGGTTTAGGATCCAGGTGAGGGCACGACAACGCTTTAGGGGGAGCGTACGTGTGAGGGCGCGGGTTAGTGTCAGCGTACGGGTTAGGATTAGGGGACGGGTGAGGGTCAGGCTTCGGGGAAGGGTTAGGGTTAGGGTTCGGGCTAGGGTTAGGGTTAGGGGACGGGGACGGTTTAGGGTCCAGGTGAGGGCACGACAACGCTTTAGGGGGAGCGTACGTGTGAGGGCGCGGGTTAGTGTCAGCGTACGGGTTAGGATTAGGGGACGGGTGAGGGTCAGGCTTCGGGGAAGGGTTAGGGTTAGGGTTCCGGCTAGGGTTAGGGTTAGGGGACGGGGACGGTTTAGGGTCCAGGTGAGGGCACGACAACGCTTTAGGGGGAGCGTACGTGTGATGGCGCGGGTTAGTGTCAGCGTACGGGTTAGGATTAGGGGACGGGTGAGGGTCAGGCTTCGGGGAAGGTTTAGGGTTAGGGTTCGGGCTAGGGTTAGGGTTAGGGGACGGGGACGGTTTAGGGTCCAGGTGAGGGCACGACAACGCTTTAGGGGGAGCGTACGTGTGAGGGCGCGGGTTAGTGTCAGCGTACGGGTTAGGATTAGGGGACGGGTGAGGTTCAGGCTTCGGGGAAGGGTTAGGGTTAGGGTTCGGGCTAGGGTTAGGGTTAGGGGACGGGGACGGTTTAGGGTCCAGGTGAGGGCACGACAACGCTTTAGGGGGAGCATACGTGTGAGGGCGCGGGTTAGTGTCAGCGTACGGGTTAGGATTAGGGGACGGGTGAGGGTCAGGCTTCAGGGAAGGGTTGTGGTTAGGGTTCGGGCTAGGGTTAGGGTTAGGGGACGGGGACGGTTTAGGGTCCAGGTGAGGGTACGACAACGCTTTAGGGGGAGCGTACGTGTGAGGGCGCGGGTTAGTGTCAGCGTACGGGTTAGGATTAGGGGACGGGTGAGGGTCAGGCTTCGGGGAAGGGTTAGGGTTAGGGTTCGGGCTAGGGTTAGGGTTAGGGGACGGGGACGGTTTAGGGTCTAGGTGAGGGAACGACAACGCTTTAGGGGGAGCGTACGTGTGACGGCGCGGGTTAGTGTCAGCGTACGGGTTAGGATTAGGGGACGTGTGAGGGTCAGGCTTCGGGGAAGGGTTAGGGTTAGGGTTCGGGCTAGGGTTAGGGTTAGGGGACGGGGACGGTTTAGGGTCCAGGTGAGGGCACGACAACGCTTTAGGGGGAGAGTACGTGTGAGGGCGCGGGTTAGTGTCAGCGTACGGGTTAGGATTAGGGGACGGGTGAGGGTCAGGCTTCGGGGAAGGGTTAGGGTTAGGGTTCGGGCTAGGGTTAGGGTTAGGGGACGGGGACGGTTTAGGATCCAGGTGAGGGCACGACAACGCTTTAGGGGGAGCGTACGTGTGAGGGCGCGGGTTAGTGTCAGCGTACGGGTTAGGATTAGGGGACGGGTGAGGGTCAGGCTTCGGGGAAGGGTTAGGGTTAGGGTTCGGGCTAGGGTTAGTGTTAGGGGACGGGGACGGTTTAGGGTCCAGGTGAGGGCACGACAACGCCTTAGGGGGAGCGTACGTGTGAGGGCGCGGGTTAGTGTCAGCGTACGGGTTAGGATTAGGGGACGGGTGAGGGTCAGGCTTCGGGGAAGGGTTAGGGTTAGGGTTCGGGCTAGGGTTAGGGTTAGGGGACGGGGACGGTTTAGGGTCCAGGTGAGGGTACGACAACGCTTTAGGGGGAGCGTACGTGTGAGGGCGTGGTTTAGTGTCAGCGTACGGGTTAGGATTAGGGGACGGGTGAGGGTCAGGCTTCGGGGAAGGGTTAGGGTTAGGGTTCGGGCTAGGGTTAGGGTTAGGGGACGGGGACGGTTTAGGGTCCAGGTGAGGGCACGACAACGCTTTAGGGGGAGCGTACGTGTGAGGGCGCGGGTTAGTGTCAGCGTACGGGTTAGGATTAGGGGACGGGTGAGGGTCAGGCTTCGGGGAAGGGTTAGGGTTAGGGTTCGGGCTAGGGTTAGGGTTAGGGGACGGGGACGGTTTCGGGTCCAGGTGAGGGTACGACAACGCTTTAGGGGGAGCGTACGTGTGAGGGCGCGGGTTAGTGTCAGCGTACGGGTTAGGATTAGGGGACGGGTGAGGGTCAGGCTTCAGGGAAGGGTTAGGGTTAGGGTTTGGGCTAGGGTTAGGGTTAGGGGACGGGGACGGTTTAGGGTCCAGGTGAGGGCACGACAACGCTTTAGGGGGAGCGTACGTGTGAGGGCGCGGGTTAGTGTCAGCGTACGGATTAGGATTAGGGGACGGGTGAGGGTCAGGCTTCGGGGAAGGGTTAGGGTTAGGGTTCGGGCTAGGGTTAGGGTTAGGGGACGGGGACGGTTTAGGGTCCAGGTGAGGGTACGACAACGCTTTAGGGGGAGCGTATGTGTGAGGGCGTGGTTTAGTGTCAGCGTACGAGTTAGGATTAGGGGACGGGTGAGGGTCAGGCTTCGGGGAAGGGTTAGGGTTAGGGTTCAGGCTAGGGTTAGGGTTAGGGGACGGGGACGGTTTCGGGTCCAGGTGAGGGTACGACAACGCTTTAGGGGGAGCGTACGTGTGAGGGCGCGGGTTAGTGTCAGCGTACGGGTTCGGATTAGGGGACGGGTGAGGGTCAGGCTTCGGGGAAGGGTTAGGGTTAGGGTTCGGGCTAGGGTTAGGGTTAGGAGACGGGGAAGGTTTAGGATCCAGGTGAGGGCACGACAACGCTTTAGGGGGAGCGTACGTGTGAGGGCGCGGGTTAGTGTCAGCGTACGGGTTAGGATTAGGGGACGGGTGAGGGTCAGGCTTCGGGGAAGGGTTAGGGTTAGGGTTCGGGCTAGGGTTAGGGTTAGGGGACGGGGACGGTTTAGGGTCCAGGTGAGGGCACGACAACGCTTTAGGGGGAGCGTACGTGTGAGGGCGCGGGTTAGTGTCAGCGTACTGGTTAGGATTAGGGGACGGGTGAGGGTCAGGCTTCGGGGAAGGGTTAGGGTTAGGGTTCGGGCTAGGGTTAGGGTTAGGGGACGGGGACGGTTTAGGGTGCAGGTGAGGGTACGACAACGCTTTAGGGGGAGCGTACGTGTGAGGGCGTGGGTGAGTGTCAGTGTACGGGTTAGGATTAGGGGACGGGTGAGGGTCAGGCTTCGGGGAAGGGTTAGGGTTAGGGTTCGGGCTAGGGTTAGGGTTAGGGGACGGGGACGGTTTAGGGTCCAGGTGAGGGCACGACAACGCTTTAGGGGGAGAGTACGTGTGAGGGCGCGGGTTAGTGTCAGCGTACGGGTTAGGATTAGGGGACGGGTGAGGGTCAGGCTTCGGGGAAGGGTTAGGGTTAGGGTTCGGGCTAGGGTTAGGGTTAGGGGACGGGGACGGTTTATGGTCCAGGTGAGGGTACGACAACGTTTTAGGGGGGGTGTACGTGTGAGGGCGCGGGTTAGTGTCAGCGTACGGGTTAGGATTAGGGGACGGGTGAGGGTCAGGCTTCGGGGAAGGGTTAGGGTTAGGGTTCGGGCTAGGGTTAGGGTTAGGGGACGGGGACGGTTTAGGGTCCAGGTGAGGGCACGACAACGCTTTAGGGGGAGCGTACGTGTGAGGGCGCGGGTTAGTGTCAGCGTACGGGTTAGGATTAGGGGACGGGTGAGGGTCAGGCTTCGGGGAAGGGTTAGGGTTAGGGTTCGGGCTAGGGTTAGGGTTAGGGGACGGGGACGGTTTAGGGTCCAGGTGAGGGCACGACAACGCTTTAGGGGGAGCGTACGTGTGAGGGCGCGGGTTAGTGTCAGCGTACGGGTTAGGATTAGGGGACGGGTGAGGGTCAGGCTTCGGGGAAGGGTTAGGGTTAGGGTTCGGGCTAGGGTTAGGGTTAGGGGACGGGGACGGTTTAGGGTGCAGGTGAGGGCACGACAACGCTTTAGGGGGAGCGTACGTGTGAGGGCGCGGGTTAGTGTCAGCGTACGGGTTAGGATTAGGGGACGGGTGAGGGTCAGGCTTCGGGGAAGGGTTAGGGTTAGGGTTCGGGCTAGGGTTAGGATTAGGGGACGGGGACGGTTTAGGGTCCAGGTTAGGGTACGACAACGCTTTAGGGGGAGCGTATGTGTGAGGGGGCGGGTTAGTGTCAGCGTACGGGTTAGGATTAGGGGACGGGTGAGGGTCTAGCTTCGGGGAAGGGTTAGGGTTAGTGTTCGGGCTAGGGTTAGGGTTAGGGGACGGGGACGGTTTAGGGTCCAGGTGAGGGTACGACAACGCTTTAGGGGGAGCGTATGTGTGAGGGCGCGGGTTAGTGTCAGTGTACGGGTTAGGATTAGGGGACGGGTGAGGGTCAGGCTTCGGGAAAGGGTTAGGGTTAGGGTTCGGGCTAGGGTTAGGGTTAGGGGACGGGGACGGTTTAGGGTCCAGGTGAGGGCACGACAACGCTTTAGTGGGGGCGTACGTGTGAGGGCGCGGGTTAGTGTCAGCGTACGGGTTAGGATTAGGGGACGGATGAGGGTCAGGCTTCGGGGAAGGGTTAGGGTTAGGGTTCGGGCTAGGGTTAGGGTTAGGGGACGGGGACGGTTTAGGGTCCAGGTGAGGGCACGACAACGCTTTAGGGGGAGCGTACATGTGAGGGCGCGGGTTAGTGTCAGCGTACGGGTTAGGATTAGGGGACGGGTGAGGGTCAGGCTTCGGGGAAGGGTTAGGGTTAGGGTTCGGGCTACGGTTAGGGTTAGGGGACGGGGACGGTTTAGGGTCCAGGTGAGGGCACGACAACGCTTTAGGGGGAGCGTAGGTGTGAGGGCGCGGGTTAGTGTCAGCGTACGGGTTCGGATTAGGGGACGGGTGAGGGTCAGGCTTCGGGGAAGGCTTAGGGTTAGGGTTCGGGCTAGGGTTAGGGTTAGGGGACGGGGACGGTTTAGGGTCCAGGTGAGGGCACGACAACGCTTTAGGGGGAGCATACGTGTGAGGGCGCGGGTTAGTGTCAGCGTACGGGTTAGGATTAGGGGACGGGTGAGGGTCAGGCTTCGGGGAAGGGTTAGGGTTAGGGTTCGGGCTAGGGTTAGGGTTAGGGGACGGGGACGGTTTAGGGTCCAGGTGAGGGCACGACAACGCTTTAGGGGGAGCGTACGTGTGAGGGCGCGGGTTAGTGTCAGCGTACGGGTTAGGATTAGGGGACGGGTGAGGGTCAGGCTTCGGGGAAGGGTTAGGGTTAGGGTTCGGGCTAGGGTTAGGGTTAGGGGACGGGGACGGTTTCGGGTCCAGGTGAGGGTACGACAACGCTTTAGGGGGAGCGTACGTGTGAGGGCGCGGGTTAGTGTCAGCGTACGGGTTAGGATTAGGGGACGGGTGAGGGTCAGGCTTCGGGGAAGGGTTAGGGTTAGGGTTCGGGCTAGGGTTAGGATTAGGGGATGGGGACGGATTAGGGTCCAGGTGAGGGCACGACAACGCTTTAGGGGGAGCGTACGTGTGAGGGCGCGGGTTAGTGTCAGCGTACGGGTTAGGATTAGGGGACGGGTGAGGGTCAGGCTTCGGGGAAGGGTTAGGGTTAGGGTTCGGGCTAGGGTTAGGGTTAGGGGACGGGGACGGTTTCGGGTCCAGGTGAGGGTACGACAATGCTTTAGGGGGAGCGTACGTGTGAGGGCGCGGGTTAGTGTCAGCGTACGGGTTAGGATTAGGGGACGGGTGAGGGTCAGGCTTCTGGGAAGGGTTAGGGTTAGGGTTCGGGCTAGGGTTAGGGTTATGGGACGGGGACGGATTAGGGTCCAGGTGAGGGCACGACAACGCTTTAGGGGGAGCGTACGTGTGAGGGCGCGGGTTAGTGTCAGCGTACGGGTTAGGATTAGGGGACGGGTGAGGGTCATGCTTCGGGGAAGGGTTAGGGTTAGGGTTCGGGCTAGGGTTAGGGTTAGGGGACGGGGACGGTTTAGGTTCCAGGTGAGGGCACGACAACGCTTTAGGGGGAGCGTACGTGTGAGGGCGTGGTTTAGTGTCAGCGTACGGGTTAGGATTAGGGGACGGGTGAGGGTCAGGCTTCGGGGAAGGGTTAGGGTTAGGGTTCGGGCTAGGGTTAGGGTTAGGGGACGGGGACGGTTTAGGGTCCAGGTGAGGGTACGACAACGCTTTAGGGGGAGCGTACGTGTGAGGGCGCGGGTTAGTGTCAGCGTACGGGTTAGGATTAGGGGACGGGTGAGGGTCAGGCTTCGGGGAAGGGTTAGGGTTAGGGTTCGGGCTAGGGTTAGGGTTAGGGGACGGGGACGGTTTAGGGTCCAGGTGAGGTTACGCCAACGCTTTAGGGGGAGCGTACATGTGAGGGCGCGGGTTAGTGTCAGCGTACGGGTTAGGATTAGGGGACGGGTGAGGGTCAGGCTTCGGGGAAGGGTTAGGGTTAGAGTTCGGGCTAGGGTTAGGGTTAGGGGACGGGGACGGTTTCGGGTCCAGGTGAGGGTACGACAACGCTTTAGGGGGAGCGTACGTGTGAGGGCGCGGGTTAGTGTCAGCGTACGGGTTAGGATTAGGGGACGGGTGAGGGTCAGGCTTCGGGGAAGGGTTAGGGTTAGGGTTCGGGCTAGGGTTAGGGTTAGGGGACGGGGACGGTTTAGGATCCAGGTGAGGGCACGACAACGCTTTAGGGGAAGCGTACGTGTGAGGGCGCGGGTTAGTGTCAGCGTACGGGTTAGGATTAGGGGACGGGTGAGGGTCAGGCTTCGGGGAAGGGTTAGGGTTAGGGTTCGGGCTAGGGTTAGGGTTAGGGGATGGGGACGGTTTAGGGTCCAGGTGAGGGCACGACAACGCATTAGGTGGAGCGTACGTGTGAGGGCGCGGGTTAGTGTCAGCGTACGGGTTAGGATTAGGGGACGGGTGAGGGTCAGGCTTCGGGGAAGGGTTAGGGTTAGGGTTCGGGCTAGGGTTAGGGTTAGGGGACGGGGACGGTTTAGGGTCCAGGTGAGGGCACGACAACGCTTTAGGGGGAGCGTACGTGTGAGGGCGCGGGTGCGTGTCAGCGTACGGGTTAGGATTACGGGACGAGTGAGGGTCAGCCTTCGGGGAAGGGTTAGGGTTAGGGTTCGGGCTAGGGTTAGGATTAGGGGATGGGGACGGTTTAGGGTCCAGGTGAGGGTACGACAACGCTTTAGGGGGAGCGTACGTGTGAGGGCGCGGGTTAGTGTCAGCGTACGGGTTAGGATTAGGGGACGGGTGAGGGTCAAGCTTCGGGGAAGGGTTAGGGTTAGGGTTCGGGCTAGGGTTAGGGTTAGGGGACGGGGACGGTTTAGGGTCCAGGTGAGGGTACGACAACGCTTTAGGGGGAGCGTATGTGTGAGGGCGCGGGTTAGTGTCAGCGTACGGGTTAGGATTAGGGGACGGGTGAGGGTCAAGCTTCGGGGAAGGGTTAGGGTTAGGGTTCGGGCTAGGGTTAGGGTTAGGGGACGGGGACGGTTTAGGGTCCAGGTGAGGGCACGACAACGCTTTAGGGGGAGCGTACGTGTGAGGGCGCGGGTTAGTGTCAGCGTACGGGTTAGGATTAGGTTACGGGTGAGGGTCAGGCTTCGGGGAAGGGTTAGGGTTAGGGTTCGGGCTAGGGTTAGGGTTAGGGGACGGGGACGATTTAGGGTCCAGGTGAGGGAACGACAACGCTTTAGGGGGAGCGTACGTGTGAGGGCGTGGTTTAGTGTCAGCGTACCGGTTAGGATTAGGGGACGGGTGAGGGTCAGGCTTCGGGGAAGGGTTAGGGTTAGGGTTCGGGCTAGGGTTAGGGTTAGGGGACGGGGACGGTTTCGGGTCCAGGTGAGGGTACGACAACGCTTTAGGGGGAGCGTACGTGTGAGGGCGCGGGTTAGTGTCAGCGTACGGGTTAGGATTAGGGGACGGGTGAGGGTCAGGCTTCGGGGAAGGGTTAGGGTTAGGGTTCGGGCTAGGGTTAGGGTTAGGGGACGGGGACGGATTAGGGTCCAGGTGAGGGCACGACAACGCTTTAGGGGGAGCGTACGTGTGAGGGCGCGGGTTAGTGTCAGCGTACGGGTTAGGATTAGGGGACGGGTGAGGGTCAGGCTTCGGGGAAGGGTTAGGGTTAGGGTTCGGGCTAGGGTTAGGGTTAGGGGACGGGGACGGTTTCGGGTCCAGGTGAGGGTACGACAATGCTTTAGGGGGAGCGTACGTGTGAGGGCGCGGGTTAGTGTCAGCGTACGGGTTAGGATTAGGGGACGGGTGAGGGTCAGGCTTCTGGGAAGGGTTAGGGTTAGGGTTCGGGCTAGGGTTAGGGTTATGGGACGGGGACGGATTAGGGTCCAGGTGAGGGCACGACAACGCTTTAGGGGGAGCGTACGTGTGAGGGCGCGGGTTAGTGTCAGCGTACGGGTTAGGATTAGGGGACGGGTGAGGGTCATGCTTCGGGGAAGGGTTAGGGTTAGGGTTCGGGCTAGGGTTAGGGTTAGGGGACGGGGACGGTTTAGGTTCCAGGTGAGGGCACGACAACGCTTTAGGGGGAGCGTACGTGTGAGGGCGTGGTTTAGTGTCAGCGTACGGGTTAGGATTAGGGGACGGGTGAGGGTCAGGCTTCGGGGAAGGGTTAGGGTTAGGGTTCGGGCTAGGGTTAGGGTTAGGGGACGGGGACGGTTTAGGGTCCAGGTGAGGGTACGACAACGCTTTAGGGGGAGCGTACGTGTGAGGGCGCGGGTTAGTGTCAGCGTACGGGTTAGGATTAGGGGACGGGTGAGGGTCAGGCTTCGGGGAAGGGTTAGGGTTAGGGTTCGGGCTAGGGTTAGGGTTAGGGGACGGGGACGGTTTAGGGTCCAGGTGAGGTTACGCCAACGCTTTAGGGGGAGCGTACATGTGAGGGCGCGGGTTAGTGTCAGCGTACGGGTTAGGATTAGGGGACGGGTGAGGGTCAGGCTTCGGGGAAGGGTTAGGGTTAGAGTTCGGGCTAGGGTTAGGGTTAGGGGACGGGGACGGTTTCGGGTCCAGGTGAGGGTACGACAACGCTTTAGGGGGAGCGTACGTGTGAGGGCGCGGGTTAGTGTCAGCGTACGGGTTAGGATTAGGGGACGGGTGAGGGTCAGGCTTCGGGGAAGGGTTAGGGTTAGGGTTCGGGCTAGGGTTAGGGTTAGGGGACGGGGACGGTTTAGGATCCAGGTGAGGGCACGACAACGCTTTAGGGGAAGCGTACGTGTGAGGGCGCGGGTTAGTGTCAGCGTACGGGTTAGGATTAGGGGACGGGTGAGGGTCAGGCTTCGGGGAAGGGTTAGGGTTAGGGTTCGGGCTAGGGTTAGGGTTAGGGGATGGGGACGGTTTAGGGTCCAGGTGAGGGCACGACAACGCATTAGGTGGAGCGTACGTGTGAGGGCGCGGGTTAGTGTCAGCGTACGGGTTAGGATTAGGGGACGGGTGAGGGTCAGGCTTCGGGGAAGGGTTAGGGTTAGGGTTCGGGCTAGGGTTAGGGTTAGGGGACGGGGACGGTTTAGGGTCCAGGTGAGGGTACGACAACGCTTTAGGGGGAGCGTACGTGTGAGGGCGCGGGTTAGTGTCAGCGTACGGGTTAGGATTAGGGGACGGGTGAGGGTCAGGCTTCGGGGAAGGGTTAGGGTTAGGGTTCGGGCTAGGGTTAGGGTTAGGGGACGGGGACGGTTTAGGGTCCAGGTGAGGGCACGACAACGCTTTAGGGGGAGCGTACATGTGAGGGCACGGGTTAGTGTCAGCGTACGGGTTAGGATTAGGGGACGGGTGAGGGTCACGCTTCGGGGAAGGGTTAGGGTTAGGGTTCGGGCTAGGGTTAGGGTTAGGGGACGGGGACGGTTTATGGTCCAGGTGAGGGCACGACAACGCTTTAGGGGGAGCGTACGTGTGAGGGCGCGGGTTAGTGTCAGCGTACTGGTTAGGATTAGGGGACGGGTGAGGGTCAGGCTTCGGGGAAGGGTTAGGGTTAGGGTTCGGGCTAGGGTTAGGGTTAGGGGACGGGGACGGTTTAGGGTCCAGGTGAGGGTACGACAACGCTTTAGGGGGAGCGTACGTGTGAGGGCGCGGGTTAGTGTCAGCGTACGGGTTAGGATTACGGGACGGGTGAGGGTCAGGCTTCGGGGAAGGGTTAGGGTTAGGGTTCGGGCTAGGGTTAGGGTTGGACGGGGACGGTTTAGGGTCCAGGTGAGGTTACGCCAACGCTTTAGGGGGAGCGTACGTGTGAGGGCGCGGGTTAGTGTCAGCGTACGGGTTAGGATTAGGGGACGGGTGAGGGTCAGGCTTCGGGGAAGGGTTAGGGTTAGAGTTCGGGCTAGGGTTAGGGTTAGGGGACGGGGACGGTTTCGCGTCCAGGTGACGGTACGACAACGCTTTAGGGGGAGCGTACGTGTGAGGGCGCGGGTTAGTGTCAGCGTACGGGTTAGGATTAGGGGACGGGTGAGGGTCAGGCTTCGGGGAAGGGTTAGGGTTAGGGTTCGGGCTAGGGTTAGGATTAGGGGACGGGGATGGTTTAGGGTCCAGGTGAGGGTACGACAACGCTTTAGGGGGATCGTATGTGTGAGGGCGCGGGTTAGTGTCAGCGTACGGGTTAGGATTAGGGGACGGGTGAGGGTCAAGCTTCGGGGAAGGGTTAGGGTTAGGGTTCGGGCTAGGGTTAGGGTTAGGGGACGGGGACGGTTGAGGGTCCAGGTGAGGGCACGACAACGCTTTAGGGGGAGCGTACGTGTGAGGGCGCAGGTTAGTGTCAGCGTACGAGTTAGGATTAGGGGACGGGTGAGGGTCAGGCTTCGGGGAAAGTTAGGTTTAGGGTTCGGGCTAGGGTTAGGGTTAGGGGACGGGGACGGATTAGGGTCCAGGTGAGGGCACGACAACGCTTTAGGGGGAGCGTACGTGTGAGTGCGCGGGTTAGTGTCAGCGTACGGGTTAGGATTAGGGGACGGGTGAGGGTCAGGCTTCGGGGAAGGGTTAGGGTTAGGGTTCGGGCTAGGGTTAGGGTTAGGAGACGGGGAAGGTTTAGGATCCAGGTGAGGGCACGACAACGCTTTAGGGGGAGCGTACGTGTGAGGGCGCGGGTTAGTGTCAGCGTACGGGTTAGGATTAGGGGACGGGTGAGGGTCAGGCTTCGGGGAAGGGTTAGGGTTAGGGTTCGGGCTAGGGTTAGGGTTAGGGGACGGGGACGGTTTAGGGTCCAGGTGAGGGCACGAGAACGCTTTAGGGGGAGCGTACGTGTGAGGGCGCGGGTTAGTGTCAGCGTACTGGTTAGGATTAGGGGACGGGTGAGGGTCAGGCTTCGGCGAAGGGTTAGGGTTAGGGTTCGGGCTAGGGTTAGGGTTAGGGGACGGGGACGGTTTAGGGTGCAGGTGAGGGTACGACAACGCTTTAGGGGGAGCGTACGTGTGAGGGCGTGGGTGAGTGTCAGTGTACGGGTTAGGATTAGGGGACGGGTGAGGGTCAGGCTTCGGGGAAGGGTTAGGGTTAGGGTTTGGGCTAGGGTTAGGGTTAGGGGACGGGGACGGTTTAGGGTCCAGGTGAGGGCACGACAACGCTTTAGGGGGAGAGTACGTGTGAGGGCGCGGGTTAGTGTCAGCGTACGGGTTAGGATTAGGGGACGGGTGAGGGTCAGGCTTCGGGGAAGGGTTAGGGTTAGGGTTCGGGCTAGGGTTAGGGTTAGGGGACGGGGACGGTTTATGGTCCAGGTGAGGGTACGACAACGTTTTAGGGGGGGCGTACGTGTGAGGGCGCGGGTTAGTGTCAGCGTACGGGTTAGGATTAGGGGACGGGTGAGGGTCAGGCTTCGGGGAAGGGTTAGGGTTAGGGTTCGGGCTAGGGTTAGGGTTAGGGGACGGGGACGGTTTAGGGTCCAGGTGAGGGCACGACAACGCTTTAGGGGGAGCGTACGTGTGAGGGCGCGGGTTAGTGTCAGCGTACGGGTTAGGATTAGGGGACGGGTGAGGGTCAGGCTTCGGGGAAGGGTTAGGGTTAGGGTTCGGGCTAGGGTTAGGGTTAGGGGACGGGGACGGTTTAGGGTCCAGGTGAGGGCACGACAACGCTTTAGGGGGAGCGTACGTGTGAGGGCGCGGGTTAGTGTCAGCGTACGGGTTAGGATTAGGGGACGGGTGAGGGTCAGGCTTCGGGGAAGGGTTAGGGTTAGGGTTCGGGCTAGGGTTAGGGTTAGGGGACGGGGACGGTTTCGGGTCCAGGTGAGGGTACGACAACGCTTTAGGGGGAGCGTACGTGTGAGGGCGCGGGTTAGTGTCAGCGTACGGGTTAGGATTAGGGGACGGGTGAGGGTCAGGCTTCGGGGAAGGGTTAGGGTTAGGGTTCGGGCTAGGGTTAGGGTTAGGGGACGGGGACGGTTTAGGGTCCAGGTGAGGGCACGACAACGCTTTAGGGGGAGCGTACGTGTGAGGGCGCGGGTTAGTGTCAGCGTACGGATTAGGATTAGGGGACGGGTGAGGGTCAGGCTTCGGGGAAGGGTTAGGGTTAGGGTTCGGGCTAGGGTTAGGGTTAGGGGACGGGGACGGTTTAGGGTCCAGGTGAGGGCACGACAACGCTTTAGGGGGAGCGTACGTGTGAGGGCGCGGGTTAGTGTCAGCGTACGGGTTAGGATTAGGGGACGGGTGAGGGTCAAGCTTCGGGGAAGGGTTAGGGTTAGGGTTCGGGCTAGGGTTAGGGTTAGGGGACGGGGACGATTTAGGGTCCAGGTGAGGGAACGACAACGCTTTAGGGGGAGCGTACGTGTGAGGGCGTGGTTTAGTGTCAGCGTACGGGTTAGGATTAGGGGACGGGTGAGGGTCAGGCTTCGGGGAAGGGTTAGGGTTAGGGTTCGGGCTAGGGTTAGGGTTAGGGGACGGGGACGGATTAGGGTCCAGGTGAGGGCACGACAACGCTTTAGGGGGAGCGTACGTGTGAGGGCGCGGGTTAGTGTCAGCGTACGGGTTAGGATTAGGGGACGGGTGAGGGTCAGGCTTCGGGGAAGGGTTAGGGTTAGGGTTCGGGCTAGGGTTAGGATTAGGGGACGGGGATGGTTTAGGGTCCAGGTGAGGGTACGACAACGCTTTAGGGGGATCGTATGTGTGAGGGCGCGGGTTAGTGTCAGCGTACGGGTTAGGATTAGGGGACGGGTGAGGGTCAAGCTTCGGGGAAGGGTTAGGGTTAGGGTTCGGGCTAGGGTTAGGGTTAGGGGACGGGGACGGTTGAGGGTCCAGGTGAGGGCACGACAACGCTTTAGGGGGAGCGTACGTGTGAGGGCGCGGGTTAGTGTCAGCGTACGAGTTAGGATTAGGGGACGGGTGAGGGTCAGGCTTCGGGGAAAGTTAGGTTTAGGGTTCGGGCTAGGGTTAGGGTTAGGGGACGGGGACGGATTAGGGTCCAGGTGAGGGCACGACAACGCTTTAGGGGGAGCGTACGTGTGAGTGCGCGGGTTAGTGTCAGCGTACGGGTTAGGATTAGGGGACGGGTGAGGGTCAGGCTTCGGGGAAGGGTTAGGGTTAGGGTTCGGGCTAGGGTTAGGGTTAGGAGACGGGGAAGGTTTAGGATCCAGGTGAGGGCACGACAACGCTTTAGGGGGAGCGTACGTGTGAGGGCGCGGGTTAGTGTCAGCGTACGGGTTAGGATTAGGGGACGGGTGAGGGTCAGGCTTCGGGGAAGGGTTAGGGTTAGGGTTCGGGCTAGGGTTAGGGTTAGGGGACGGGGACGGTTTAGGGTCCAGGTGAGGGCACGACAACGCTTTAGGGGGAGCGTACGTGTGAGGGCGCGGGTTAGTGTCAGCGTACGGGTTAGGATTAGGGGACGGGTGAGGGTCAGGCTTCGGGGAAGGGTTAGGGTTAGGGTTCGGGCTAGGGTTAGGGTTAGGGGACGGGGACGGTTTAGGGTCCAGGTGAGGGCACGACAACGCTTTAGGGGGAGCGTACGTGTGAGGGCGCGGGTTAGTGTCAGCGTACGGGTTAGGATTAGGGGACGGGTGAGGGTCAGGCTTCGGGGAAGGGTTAGGGTTAGGGTTCGGGCTAGGGTTAGGGTTAGGGGACGGGGACGGTTTCGGGTCCAGGTGAGGGTACGACAACGCTTTAGGGGGAGCGTACGTGTGAGGGCGCGGGTTAGTGTCAGCGTACGGGTTAGGATTAGGGGACGGGTGAGGGTCAGGCTTCGGGGAAGGGTTAGGGTTAGGGTTCGGGCTAGGGTTAGGGTTAGGGGACGGGGACGGTTTAGGGTCCAGGTGAGGGCACGACAACGCTTTAGGGGGAGCGTACGTGTGAGGGCGCGGGTTAGTGTCAGCGTACGGATTAGGATTAGGGGACGGGTGAGGGTCAGGCTTCGGGGAAGGGTTAGGGTTAGGGTTCGGGCTAGGGTTAGGGTTAGGGGACGGGGACGGTTTAGGGTCCAGGTGAGGGCACGACAACGCTTTAGGGGGAGCGTACGTGTGAGGGCGCGGGTTAGTGTCAGCGTACGGGTTAGGATTAGGGGACGGGTGAGGGTCAGGCTTCGGGGAAGGGTTAGGGTTAGGGTTCGGGCTAGGGTTAGGGTTAGGGGACGGGGACGATTTAGGGTCCAGGTGAGGGAACGACAACGCTTTAGGGGGAGCGTACGTGTGAGGGCGCGGGTTAGTGTCAGCGTACGGGTTAGGATTAGGGGACGGGTGAGGGTCAGGCTTCGGGGAAGGGTTAGGGTTAGGGTTCGGGCTAGGGTTAGGGTTAGGGGACGGGGACGGTTTAGGGTCCAGGTGAGGGTACGACAACGCTTTAGGGGGAGCGTATGTGTGAGGGCGCGGGTTAGTGTCAGCGTACGGGTTAGGATTAGGGGACGGGTGAGGGTCAGGCTTCGGGGAAGGGTTAGGGTTAGGGTTCGGGCTAGGGTTAGGGTTAGGGGACGGGGACGGTTTATGGTCCAGGTGAGGGTACGACAACGTTTTAGGGGGAGCGTACGTGTGAGGGCGCGGGTTAGTGTCAGCGTACGGGTTAGGATTAGGGGACGGGTGAGGGTCAGGCTTCGGGGAAGGGTTAGGGTTAGGGTTCGGGCTAGGGTTAGGGTTAGGGGACGGGGACGGTTTAGGGTAAAGGTGAGGGCACGACAACGCTTTAGGGGGAGCGTACGTGTGAGGGCGCGGGTTAGTGTCAGCGTACGGGTTAGGATTAGGGGACGGGTGAGTGTCAGGCTTCGGGGAAGGTTTAGGGTTAGGGTTCGGGCTAGGGTTAGTGTTAGGGGACGGGGACGGTTTAGGGTCCAGGTGAGGGCACGACAACGCTTTAGGGGGAGCGTACGTGTGAGGGCGCGGGTTAGTGTCAGCGTACGGGTTAGGATTAGGGGACGGGTGAGGGTCAGGCTTCGGGGAAGGGTTAGGGTTAGGGTTCGGGCTAGGGTTAGGGTTAGGGGACGGGGACGGTTTAGGGTGCAGGTGAGGGCATGACAACACTTTATGGGGAGCGTACGTGTGAGGGTGCGGGTTAGTGTCAGCGTACGGGTTAGGATTAGGGGACGGGTGAGGGTCAGGCTTCGGGGAAGGGTTAGGGTTAGGGTTCGGGCTAGGGTTAGGATTAGGGGACGGGGACGGTTTAGGGTCCAGGTGAGGGTACGACAACGCTTTAGGGGGAGCGTACGTGTGAGGGCGCGGGTTAGTGTCAGCGTACGGGTTAGGATTAGGGGACGGGTGAGGGTCAAGCTTCGGGGAAGGGTTAGGGTTAGGGTTCGGGCTAGGGTTAGGGTTAGGGGACGGGGACGGTTTAGGGTCCAGGTGAGGGTACGACAACGCTTTAGGGGGAGCGTATGTGTGAGGGCGCGGGTTAGTGTCAGCGTACGGGTTAGGATTAGGGGACGGGTGAGGGTCAAGCTTCGGGGAAGGGTTAGGGTTAGGGTTCGGGCTAGGGTTAGGGTTAGGGGACGGGGACGGTTTAGGGTCCAGGTGAGGGCACGACAACGCTTTAGGGGGAGCGTACGTGTGAGGGCGCGGGTTAGTGTCAGCGTACGGGTTAGGATTAGGTTACGGGTGAGGGTCAGGCTTCGGGGAAGGGTTAGGGTTAGGGTTCGGGCTAGGGTTAGGGTTAGGGGACGGGGACGATTTAGGGTCCAGGTGAGGGAACGACAACGCTTTAGGGGGAGCGTACGTGTGAGGGCGTGGTTTAGTGTCAGCGTACCGGTTAGGATTAGGGGACGGGTGAGGGTCAGGCTTCGGGGAAGGGTTAGGGTTAGGGTTCGGGCTAGGGTTAGGGTTAGGGGACGGGGACGGTTTCGGGTCCAGGTGAGGGTACGACAACGCTTTAGGGGGAGCGTACGTGTGAGGGCGCGGGTTAGTGTCAGCGTACGGGTTAGGATTAGGGGACGGGTGAGGGTCAGGCTTCGGGGAAGGGTTAGGGTTAGGGTTCGGGCTAGGGTTAGGGTTAGGGGACGGGGACGGATTAGGGTCCAGGTGAGGGCACGACAACGCTTTAGGGGGAGCGTACGTGTGAGGGCGCGGGTTAGTGTCAGCGTACGGGTTAGGATTAGGGGACGGGTGAGGGTCAGGCTTCGGGGAAGGGTTAGGGTTAGGGTTCGGGCTAGGGTTAGGGTTAGGGGACGGGGACGGTTTCGGGTCCAGGTGAGGGTACGACAACGCTTTAGGGGGAGCATACGTGTGAGGGCGCGGGTTAGTGTCAGCGTACGGGTTAGGATTAGGGGACGGGTGAGGGTCAGGCTTCGGGGAAGGGTTAGGGTTAGGGTTCGGGCTAGGGTTAGGGTTAGGGGACGGGGAAGGATTAGGGTCCAGGTGAGGGCACGACAACGCTTTAGGGGGAGCGTACGTGTGAGGGCGCGGGTTAGTGTCAGCGTACGGGTTAGGATTAGGGGACGGGTGAGGGTCATGCTTCGGGGAAGGGTTAGGGTTAGGGTTCGGGCTAGGGTTAGGGTTAGGGGACGGGGACGGTTTAGGGTCCAGGTGAGGGCACGACAACGCTTTAGGGGGAGCGTACGTGTGAGGGCGTGGTTTAGTGTCAGCGTACGGGTTAGGATTAGGGGACGGGTGAGGGTCAGGCTTCGGGGAAGGGTTAGGGTTAGGGTTCGGGCTAGGGTTAGGGTTAGGGGACGGGGACGGTTTAGGGTCCAGGTGAGGGTACGACAACGCTTTAGGGGGAGCGTACGTGTGAGGGCGCGGGTTAGTGTCAGCGTACGGGTTAGGATTAGGGGACGGGTGAGGGTCAGGCTTCGGGGAAGGTTAGGGTTAGGGTTCGGGCTAGGGTTAGGGTTAGGGGACGGGGACGGTTTAGGGTCCAGGTGAGGTTACGCCAACGCTTTAGGGGGAGCGTACATGTGAGGGCGCGGGTTAGTGTCAGCGTACGGGTTAGGATTAGGGGACGGGTGAGGGTCAGGCTTCGGGGAAGGGTTAGGGTTAGAGTTCGGGCTAGGGTTAGGGTTAGGGGACGGGGACCGTTTCGGGTCCAGGTGAGGGTACGACAACGCTTTAGGGGGAGCGTACGTGTGAGGGCGCGGGTTAGTGTCAGCGTACGGGTTAGGATTAGGGGACGGGTGAGGGTCAGGCTTCGGGGAAGGGTTAGGGTTAGGGTTCGGGCTAGGGTTAGGGTTAGGGGACGGGGACGGTTTAGGATCCAGGTGAGGGCACGACAACGCTTTAGGGGGAGCGTACGTGTGAGGGCGCGGGTTAGTGTCTGCGTACGGGTTAGGATTAGGGGACGGGTGAGGGTCAGGCTTCGGGGAAGGGTTAGGGTTAGGGTTCGGGCTAGGGTTACGGTTAGGGGATGGGGACGGTTTAGGGTCCAGGTGAGGGCACGACAACGCATTAGGTGGAGCGTACGTGTGAGGGCGCGGGTTAGTGTCAGCGTACGGGTTAGGATTAGGGGACGGGTGAGGGTCAGGCTTCGGGGAAGGGTTAGGGTTAGGGTTCGGGCTAGGGTTAGGGTTAGGGGACGGGGACGGTTTAGGGTCCAGGTGAGGGCACGACAACGCTTTAGGGGGAGCGTACGTGTGAGGGCGCGGGTTAGTGTCAGCGTACGGGTTAGGATTAGGGGACGGGTGAGGGTCAGGCTTCGGGGAAGGGTTAGGGTTAGGGTTCGGGCTAGGGTTAGGGTTAGGGGACGGGAACGGTTTAGGGTCCAGGTGAGGGCACGACAACGCTTTAGGGGGAGCGTACATGTGAGGGCGCGGGTTAGTGTCAGCGTACGGGTTAGGATTAGGGGACGGGTGAGGGTCACGCTTCGGGGAAGGGTTAGGGTTAGGGTTCGGGCTAGGGTTAGGGTTAGGGGACGGGGACGGTTTATGGTCCAGGTGAGGGCACGACAACGCTTTAGGGGGAGCGTACGTGTGAGGGCGCGGGTTAGTGTCAGCGTACTGGTTAGGATTAGGGGACGGGTGAGGGTCAGGCTTCGGGGAAGGGTTAGGGTTAGGGTTCGGGCTAGGGTTAGGGTTAGGGGACGGGGACGGTTTAGGGTCCAGGTGAGGGTACGACAACGCTTTAGGGGGAGCGTACGTGTGAGGGCGCGGGTTAGTGTCAGCGTACGGGTTAGGATTACGGGACGGGTGAGGGTCAGGCTTCGGGGAAGGGTTAGGGTTAGGGTTCGGGCTAGGGTTAGGGTTGGACGGGGACGGTTTAGGGTCCAGGTGAGGTTACGCCAACGCTTTAGGGGGAGCGTACGTGTGAGGGCGCGGGTTAGTGTCAGCGTACGGGTTAGGATTAGGGGACGGGTGAGGGTCAGGCTTCGGGGAAGGGTTAGGGTTAGAGTTCGGGCTAGGGTTAGGGTTAGGGGACGGGGACGGTTTCGCGTCCAGGTGAGGGTACGACAACGCTTTAGGGGGAGCGTACGTGTGAGGGCGCGGGTTAGTGTCAGCGTACGGGTTAGGATTAGGGGACGGGTGAGGGTCAGGCTTCGGGGAAGGGTTAGGGTTAGGGTTCGGGCTAGGGTTAGGGTTAGGGGACGGGGAAGGTTTAGGGTCCAGGTGAGGGCACGACAACGCTTTAGGGGGAGCGTACGTGTGAGGGCGCGGGTTAGTGTCAGCGTACGGGTTAGGATTAGGGGACGGGTGAGGGTCAGGCTTCGGGGAAGGGTTAGGGTTAGGGTTCGGGCTAGGGTTAGGGTTAGGGGACGGGGACGGTTTAGGGTCCAGGTGAGGGTACGACAATGCTTTAGGGGGAGCGTACGTGTGAGGGCGTGGTTTAGTGTCAGCGTACGGGTTAGGATTAGGGGACGGGTGAGGGTCAGGCTTCGGGGAAGGGTTAGGGTTAGGGTTCGGGCTAGGGTTAGGGTTAGGGGACGGGGACGGTTTCGGGTCCAGGTGAGGGTACGACAACGCTTTAGGGGGAGCGTACGTGTGAGGGCGCGGGTTAGTGTCAGCGTACGGGTTAGGATTAGGGGACGGGTGAGGGTCAGGCTTCGGGGAAGGGTTAGGGTTAGGGTTCGGGCTAGGGTTAGGGTTAGGGGACGGGGACGGTTTAGGGTCCAGGTGAGGGTACGGCAACGCATTAGGGGGAGCGTACGTGTGAGGGCGCGGGTTAGTGTCAGCGTACGGGTTAGGATTAGGGGACGGGTGAGGGTCAGGCTTCGGGGAAGGGTTAGGGTTAGGGTTCGGGCTAGGGTTAGGGGACGGGGACGGTTTAGGGTCCAGGTGAGGGCACGACAACGCTTTAGGGGGCGCGTACGTGTGAGGGCGCGGGTTAGTGTCAGCGTACGGGTTAGGATTAGGGGATGGGTGAGGGTCAGGCTTCGGGGAAGGGTTAGGGTTAGGCTTCGGGCTAGGGTTAGGGTTAGGAGACGGGGACGGTTTAGGGTCCAGGTGAGGGCACGACAACGCATTAGGGGGAGCGTACGTGTGAGGGCGCGGGTTAGTGTCAGCGTATGGGTTAGGATTAGGGGACGGGTGAGGGTCAGGCTTCGGGGAAGGGTTAGGGTTAGGGTTCGGGCTAGGTTTAGGGTTTGGGGACGGGGACGGTTTAGGGTCCAGGTAAGTGCACGACAACGGTTTAGGGGGAGCATACGTGTGAGGGCGCGGGTTAGTGTCAGCGTACGGGTTAGGATTAGGGGACGGGTGAGGGTCAGGCTTCGGGGAAGGGTTAGGGTTAGGGTTCGGGCTAGGGTTAGGGTGAGGGGACGGGGACGGTTTAGGGTCCAGGTGAGGGCACGACAACGCCTTAGGGGGAGCGTACGTGTGAGGGCGCGGGTTAGTGTCAGCGTACGGGTTAGGATTAGGGGACGGGTGAGGGTCAGGCTTCGGGGAAGGGTTAGGGTTAGGGTTCGGGCTAGGGTTAGGGTTAGGGGACGGGGAAGGTTTAGGGTTCAGGTGAGGGCACGACAACGCTTTAGGGGGAGCGTACGTGTGAGGGCGCGGGTTAGTGTCAGCGTACGGGTTAGGATTAGGGGACGGGTGAGGGTCAGGCTTCGGGGAAGGGTTAGGGTTAGGGTTCGGGCTAGGGTTAGGGTTAGGGGACGGGGATGGTTTAGGGTCCAGGTGAGGGTACGACAACGCTTTAGGGGGAGCGTACGTGTGAGGGCGTGGTTTAGTGTCAGCGTACAGGTTAGGATTAGGGGACGGGTGAGGGTCAGGCTTCGGGGAAGTGTTAGGGTTAGGGTTCGGGCTAGGGTTAGGGTTAGGGGACGGGGACGGTTTCGGGTCCAGGTGAGGGTACGACAACGCTTTAGGGGGAGCGTACGTGTGAGGGCGCGGGTTAGTGTCAGCGTACGGGTTAGGATTAGGGGACGGGTGAGGGTCAGGCTTCGGGGAAGGGTTAGGGTTAGGGTTCGGGCTAAGGTTAGGGTTAGGGGATGGGGAAGGTTTAGGGTCCAGGTGAGGGCACGACAACGCTTTAGGGGGAGCGTACGTGTGAGGGCGCGGGTTAGTGTCAGCGTACGGGTTAGGATTAGGGGACGGGTGAGGGTCAGGCTTCGGGGAAGGGTTAGGGTTAGGGTTCGGGCTAGGGTTAGGGTTAGGGGACGGGGACGGTTTAGGGTCCAGGTGAGGGTCCGCCAACGCTTTAGGGGGAGCGTACATGTTAGGGCGCGGGTTAGTGTCAGCGTACGGGTTAGGATTAGGGGACGGGTGAGGGTCAGGCTTCGGGGAAGGGTTAGGGTTAGGGTTCGGGCTAGGGTTTGGGTTAGGGGACGGGGACGGTTTCGGGTCCAGGTGAGGGCACGACAACGCTTTAGGGGGAGCGTACGTGTGAGGGCGCGAGTTAGTGTCAGCGTACGGGTTAGGATTAGGGGACGGGTGAGGGTCAGGCTTCGGGTAGGGTTAGGGTTAGGGTTCGGGCTAGGGTTAGGGTTAGGGGACGGGGACGGTTTAGCGTCCAGGTGAGGGTACGACAACGCTTTAGGGGGAGCGTACGTGTGAGGGCGCGGGTTAGTGTCAGCGTACGGGTTAGGATTAGGGGACGGGTGAGGGTCAGGCTTCGGGGAAGGGTTAGGGTTAGGGTTCGGGCTAGGGTTAGGGTTAGGGGACGGGGACGGTTGAGGGTCCAGGTGAGGGCACGACAACGCTTTAGGGGGTGCGTACGTGTGAGGGCGTGGGTTAGTGTCAGCGTACGGATTAGGATTAGGGGACGGGTGAGGGTCAGGCTTCGGGGAAGGGTTAGGGTTAGGGTTCGGGCTAGGGTTAGGGTTAGGGGACGGGGACGGTTTAGGGTCCAGGTGAGGGTACGACAAGGCTTTAGGGGTAGCGTACGTGTGAGGGCGTGGTTTAGTGTCAGCGTACGGGTTAGGATTAGGGGACGGGTGAGGGTCAGGCTTCGGGGAAGGGTTAGGGTTAGGGTTCGTGCTAGGGTTAGGGTTAGGGGACGGGGACGGTTTAGGGTCCAGGTGAGGGCACGACAACGCTTTAGGGGGAGCGTACGTGTGAGGGCGCGGGTTAGTGTCAGCGTACGGGTTAGGATTAGGGGACGGGTGAGGGTCAGGCTTCGGGGAAGGGTTAGGGTTAGGGTTCGGGCTAGGGTTAGGGTTAGGGGACGGGGACGGTTTCGGGTCCAGGTGAGGGTACGACAACGCTTTAGGGGGAGCGTACGTGTGAGGGCGCGGGTTAGTGTCAGCGTACGGGTTAGGATTAGGGGACGGGTGAGGGTCAGGCTTCGGGGAAGTGTTAGGGTTAGGGTTCGGGCTAGGGTTAGGGTTAGGGGACGGGGACGGTTTAGGGTCCAGGTGAGGGCACGACAACGCTTTAGGGGGAGCGTACGTGTGAGGACGCGGGTTAGTGTCAGCGTACTGGTTAGGATTAGGGGACGGGTGAGGGTCAGGCTTCGGGGAATGGTTAGGGTTAGGGTTCGGGCTAGGGTTAGGGTTAGGGGACGGGGACGGTTTAGGGTGCAGGTGAGGGTACGACAACGCTTTAGGGGGAGCGTACGTGTGAGGGCGTGGGTGAGTGTCAGTGTACGGGTTAGGATTAGGGGACGGGTGAGGGTCAGGCTTCCCGGAAGGGTTAGGGTTAGGGTTCGGGCTAGGGTTAGGGTTAGGGTACGGGGACGGTTTAGGGTCCAGGTGAGGGCACGACAACGCTTTAGGGGGAGCGTACGTGTGAGGGCGCGGGTTAGTGTCAACGTACGGGTTAGGATTAGGGGACGGGTGAGGGTCAGGCTTCGGGGAAGGGTTAGGGTTAGGGTTCGGGCTAGGGTTAGGGTTAGGGGACGGGGATGGTTTAGGGTCCAGGTGAGGGCACGACAACGCTTTAGGGGGAGCATACGTGTGAGGGCGCGGGTTAGTGTCAGCGTACGGGTTAGGATTAGGGGACGGGTGAGGGTCAGGCTTCAGGGAAGGGTTGGGGTTAGGGTTCGGGCTAGGGTTAGGGTTAGGGGACGGGGACGGTTTAGGGTCCAGGTGAGGGTACGACAACGCTTTAGGGGGAGCGTACGTGTGAGGGCGCGGGTTAGTGTCAGCGTACGGGTTAGGATTAGGGGACGGGTGAGGGTCAGGCTTCGGGGAAGGGTTAGGGTTAGGGTTCGGGCTAGGGTTAGGGTTAGGGGACGGGGACGGTTTCGGGTCCAGGTGAGGGTACGACAACGCTTTAGGGGGAGCGTACGTGTGAGGGCGCGGGTTAGTGTCAGCGTACGGGTTAGGATTAGGGGACGGGTGAGGGTCAGGCTTCGGGGAAGGATTAGGGTTAGGGTTCGGGCTAGGGTTAGGGTTAGGGGACGGGGACGGATTAGGGTCCAGGTGAGGGCACGACAACGCTTTAGGGGGAGCGTACGTGTGAGGGCGCGGGTTAGTGTCAGCGTACGGGTTAGGATTAGGGGACGGGTGAGGGTCAGGCTTCGGGGAAGGGTTAGGGTTAGGGTTCGGGCTAGGGTTAGGGTTAGGGGACGGGGACGGTTTAGGGTCCAGGGGAGGGCACGACAACGCTTTAGGGGGAGAGTACGTGTGAGGGCGCGGGTTAGTGTCAGCGTATGGGTTAGGATTAGGGGACGGGTGAGGGTCAGGCTTCGGGGAAGGGTTAGGGTTAGGGTTCGGGCTAGGGTTAGGGTTAGGGGACGGGGACGGTTTATGGTCCAGGTGAGGGTACGACAACGCTTTAGGGGGAGCGTACGTGTGAGGGCGCGGGTTAGTGTCAGCGTACGGGTTAGGATTAGGGGACGGGTGAGGGTCGGGCTTCGGGGAAGGGTTAGGGTTAGGGTTCGGGCTAGGGTTAGGGTTAGGGGACGGGGACGGTTTAGGGTCCAGGTGAGGGCACGACAACGCTTTAGGGGGAGCGTGCGTGTGAGGGCGCGGGTTAGTGTCAGCGTACGGGTTAGGATTAGGGGACGGGTGAGGGTCAGGCTTCGGGGAAGGGTTAGGGTTAGGGTTCGGGCTAGGGTTAGGGTTAGGGGACGGGGACGGTTTAGGGTCCAGGTGAGGGCACGACAACGCTTTAGGGGGAGAGAACGTGTGAGGGCGCGGGTTAGTGTCAGCGTACGGGTTAGGATTAGGGGACGGGTGAGGGTCAGGCTTCGGGGAAGGGTTAGGGGACGGGGACGGTTTATGGTCCAGGTGAGGGTACGACAACGCTTTAGGGGGAGCGTACGTGTGAGGGCGCGGGTTAGTGTCAGCGTACGGGTTAGGATTAGGGGACGGGTGAGGGTCAGGCTTCGGGGAAGGGTTAGGGTTAGGGTTCGGGCTAGGGTTAGGGGACGGGGACGGTTTAGGGTCCAGGTGAGGGCACGACAACGCTTTAGGGGGTGCGTACGTGTGAGGGCGTGGGTTAGTGTCAGCGTACGGATTAAGATTAGGGGACGGGTGAGGGGCAGGCTTCGGGGAAGGGTTAGGGTTAGGGTTCGGGCTAGGGTTAGGGTTAGGGGACGGGGACGGTTTAGGGTCCAGGTGAGGGTACGACAACGCTTTAGGGGGAGCGTACGTGTGAGGGCGTGGTTTAGTGTCAGCGTACGGGTTAGGATTAGGGGACGGGTGAGGGTCAGGCTTCGGGGAAGGGTTAGGGTTAGGGTTCGGGCTAGGGTTAGGGTTAGGGGACGGGGACGGTTTAGGGTCCAGGTGAGGGCACGACAACGCTTTAGGGGGAGCGTACGTGTGAGGGCGCGGGTTAGTGTCAGCGTACGGGTTAGGATTAGGGGACGGGTGAGGGTCAGGCTTCGGGGAAGGGTTAGGGTTAGGGTTCGGGCTAGGGTTAGGGTTAGGGGACGGGGACGGTTTCGGGTCCAGGTGAGGGTACGACAACGCTTTAGGGGGAGCGTACGGGTTAGGATTAGGGGACGGGTGAGGGTCAGGCTTCGGGGAAGGGTTAGGGTTAGGGTTCGGGCTAGGGTTAGGGTTAGGGGACGGGGACGGTTTAGGGTCCAGGTGAGGGCACGACAACGCTTTAGGGGGAGCGTACGTGTGAGGGCGCGGGTTAGTGTCAGCGTACGGATTAGGATTAGGGGACGGGTGAGGGTCAGGCTTCGGGGAAGGGTTAGGGTTAGGGTTCGGGCTAGGGTTAGGGTTAGGGGACGGGGACGGTTTAGGGTCCAGGTGAGAGCACGACAACGCTTTAGGGGGAGCGTACATGTGAGGGCGCGGGTTAGTGTCAGCGTACGGGTTAGGATTAGGGGACGGGTGAGGGTCAGGCTTCGGGGAAGGGTTAGGGTTAGGGTTCGGGCTAGGGTTAGGGTTAGGGGACGGGGACGGTTTAGGGTCCAGGTGAGGGCACGACAACGCTTTAGGGGGAGCGTACGTGTGAGGGCGCGGGTTAGTGTCAGCGTACCGGATAGGATTAGGGGACGGGTGAGGGTCAGGCTTCGGGGAAAGGTTAGGGTTAGGGTTCGGGCTAGGGTTAGGGTTAGGGTTAGGGGACGGGGACGGTTTAGGGTCCAGGTGAGGGCACGACAACGCATTAGGGGGAGCGTACGTGTGAGGGCGCGGGTTAGTGTCAGCGTACGGGTTAGGATTAGGGGACGGGTGAGGGTCAGGCTTCGGGGAAGGGTTAGGGTTAGGGTTCGGGCTAGGGTTAGGGTTAGGGGACGGGGACGGTTTAGGGTCCAGGTGAGGGTACGACAACGCTTTAGGGGGAGCGTACGTGTGAGGGCGCGGGTTAGTGTCAGCGTACGGGTTAGGATTAGGGGACGGGTGAGGGTCAGGCTTCGGGGAAGAGTTAGGGTTATGGTTCGGGCTAGGGTTAGGGTTAGGGGACGGGGACGGTTTATGGTCCAGGTGAGGGCACGACAACGCTTTAGGGGGAGCGTACGTGTGAGGGCGCGGGTTAGTGTCAGCGTACGGGTTAGGATTAGGGGACGGGTGAGGGTCAGGCTTCGGGGAAGGGTTAGGGTTAGGGTTCAGGCTAGGGTTAGGGTTAGGGGACGGGGACGGTTTAGGGTCCAGGTGAGGGCACGACAACGCTTTACGGGGAGCGTACGTGTGAGGGCGCGGGTTAGTGTCAGTGTACGGGGTAGGATTAGGGGACGGGTGAGGGTCAGGCTTCGGGGAAGGGTTAGGGTTAGGGTTCGGGCTAGGGTTAGGGTTAGGGTTAGGGGACGGGGACGGTTTAGGGTCCAGCTGAGGGCACGACAACGCTTTAGGGCGAGCGTACGTGTGAGGGCGCGGGTTAGTGTCAGCGTACGGGTTAGGATTAGGGTACGGGTGAGGGTCAGGCTTCGGGGAAGGGTTAGGGTTAGGGTTCGGGCTAGGGTTAGGGATAGGGGACGGGGACGGTTTAGGGTCCAGGTGAGGGCACGACAACGCTTTGGGGGAGCGTACGTGTGAGGGCGCGGGTTAGTGTCAGCGTACGGGTTCGGATTAGGGGACGGGTGAGGGTCAGGCTTCGGGGAAGGCTTAGTGTTAGGGTTCGGGCTAGGGTTAGGGTTAGGGGACGGGGACGGTTTAGGGTCCAGGTGAGGGCACGACAACGCTTTAGGGGGTGCGTACGTGTGAGGGCGCGGGTTAGTGTCAGCGTACGGATTAGGATTAGGGGACGGGTGAGGGTCAGGCTTCGGGGAAGGGTTAGGGTTAGGGTTCGGGCTAGGGTTAGGGTTAGGGGACGGGGACGGTTTAGGGTCCAGGTGAGGGCACGACAACGCTTTAGGGGGAGCGTACGTGTGAGGGCGCGGGTTAGTGTCAGCGTACGGGTTAGGATTAGGGGACGGGTGAGGGTCAGGCTTCGGGGAAGGGTTAGGGTTAGGGTTCGGGCTAGGGTTAGGGTTAGGGGACGGGGACGGTTTAGGGTCCAGGTGAGGGCACGACAACGCTTTAGAGGGAGCGTACGTGTGAGGGCGCGGGTTAGTGTCAGCGTACGGGTTAGGATTAGGGGACGGGTGAGGGTCAGGCTTCGGGGAAGGGTTAGGGTTAGGGTTTGGGCTAGGGTTAGGGTTAGGGGACGGGGACGGTTTAGGGTCCAGGTGAGGGTACGACAACTCTTTATGGGAATCGTACGTGTGAGGTTGCGTGTTAGTGTCAGCGTACGGGTTAGGATTAGGGGACGGGTGAGGGTCAGGCTTCGGGGAAGGGTTAGGGTTAGGGTTCAGGCTAGGGTTAGGGTTAGGGGACGGGGACGGTTTAGGGTCCAGGTGAGGGCACGACAACGCTTTAGGGGGAGCGTACGTGTGAGGGCGCGGGTTAGTGTCAGCGTACGGGTTAGGATTAGGGGACGGGTGATGGTCAGGCTTCGGGGAAGGGTTAGGGTTAGGGTTCGGGCTAGGGTTAGGGTTAGGGGACGGGGACGGTTTAGGGTCCAGGTGAGGGCACGACAACGCCTTAGGGGGAGCGTACGTGTGAGGACGTGGGTTAGTGTCAGCGTACGGGTTAGTATTAGGGGACGGGTGAGGGTCAGGCTTCGGGGAAGGGTTAGGGTTAGGGTTCGGGCTAGGGTTAGGGTTAGGGGACGGGGACGGTTTAGGGTCCAGGTGAGGGCACGACAACGCTTTAGGGGGAGCGTACGTGTGAGGGCGCGGGTTAGTGTCAGCGTACGGGTTAGGATTAGGGGACGGGTGAGGGTCAGGCTTCGGGGAAGGGTTAGGGTTAGGGTTCGGGCTAGGGTTAGGGGACGGGGAGGGTTTTGGGTTCAGGTGAGGGTACGACAACGGTTTAGGGGGAGCGTACGTGTGAGGGCGCGGGTTAGTGTCAGTGTACGGGTTAGGATTAGGGGACGGGTGAGGGTCAGGCTTCGGGGAAGTGTTAGGGTTAGGGTTCGGGCTAGGGTTAGGGGACGGGGACGGTTTAGGGTCCAGATGAGGGTACGACAACGCTTTAGGGGGAGCGTATGTGTGAGGGCGCGGGTTAGTGTCAGCGTACGGGTTAGGATTAGGGGACGGGTGAGGTTCAAGCTTCGGGGAAGGGTTAGGGTTAGGGTTCGGGCTAGGGTTAGGGTTAGGGGACGGGGACGGCTTAGGGTCCAGGTGAGGGCACGACAACGCTTTAGGGGGAGCGTACGTGTGAGGGCGCGGGTTAGTGTCAGCGTACGAGTTAGGATTAGGGGACGGGTGAGGGTCAGGCTTCGGGGAAAGTTAGGTTTAGGGTTCGGGCTAGGGTTAGGGTTAGGGGACGGGGACGGATTAGGGTCCAGGTGAGGGCACGACAACGCTTTAGGGGGAGCGTACGTGTGAGGGCGCGGGGTAGTGTCAGCGTACGGGTTAGGATTAGGGTACGGGTGAGGGTCAGGCTTCGGGGAAGGGTTAGGGTTAGGGTTCGGGCTAGGGTTAGGGATAGGGGACGGGGACGGTTTAGGGTCCAGGTGAGGGCACGACAACGCTTTACAGGGAGCGTACGTGTGAGGGCGCGGGTTAGTGTCAGCATACGGGTTAGGATTAGGGGACGGGTGAGGGTTAGGCTTCGGGGAAGGGTTAGGGTTAGGGGACGGGGACGGTTTAGGGTCCAGGTGAGGGCACGACAACGCTTTAGGGGGAGCGTACGTGTGAGGGCATGGGTTAGTGTTAGTGTATGGGTTAGGATTAGGGGACGGGTTAGCGTCAGGCTTCTGGGAAAGGTTAGGGTTAGGGTTCGGGCCAGGGTTAGGGTTAGGGGACGGGGACGGTTTAGGGTCCAGGTGAGGGTACAACAACGGTTTAGGGTGAGCGTACGTGTGAGGGCACAGGTTAGTGTTAGCGTACGGGTTAGGATTAGGGGACGGGTTAGGGTAAGGATTCGGTGAAGGGTTAGGGTTAGGGTTCGGGTTAGGGTTAGGGGACGGGGACGGTTTAGGGTCCAGGTGAGGGTACGACAACGGTTTAGGGGGAGCGTACGTGTGAGTGCGCGGGTTAGTGTGAGCATACGGGTTAGGATTAGGGGACGGGTGAGGGTAAGGCTTCGGGGAAGGGTTAGGGTTAGTGTTCGGGCCAGGGTTAGGGTTAGGGGACAGGGACGGTTTAGGGTCCAGGTGAGGGTACAACAACAGTTTAGGGTGAGCGTACGTGTGAGGGCACAGGTTAGTGTTAGCGTACGGGTTAGGATTAGGGGACGGGTTAGGGTAAGGCTTCGGTGAAGGGTTAGGGTTAGGGTTCGGGTTAGGGTTAGGGGACGGGTACGGTTTAGGGTCCAGGTGAGGGTACGACAACGGTTTAGGGGGAGCGTACGTGTGAGTGCGCGGGTTAGTGTGAGCATAAGGGTTAGGATTAGTGGACGGGTGAGGGTAAGGCTTCGGGGAAGGGTTAGGGTTAGGGTTCGGGCTAGGGTTAGGGTTAGGGGACGGGGACGGTTTAGGGTCCAGGTGAGGGCACGACAACGCTTTAGGGGGAGCGTACGTGTGAGGGCGCGGGTTAGTGTCACCGTACGGGTTAGGATTAGGGGAAAGGTGAGGGTCAGGCTTCGGGGAAGGGTTAGGGTTAGGGTTCGGGCTAGGGTTAGCGTTAGGGGACGGGGACGGTTTAGGGTCCAGGTGAGGGTACGACTACGCTTTAGGGGGAGCGTATGTGTGAGGGCGCGGGTTACTGTCAGCGTACGGGTTGTGATTAGGGGACGGGTGAGGGTCAGGCTTCGGGAAAGGGTTAGGGTTAGGGTTCGTGCTAGGGTTAGGGTTAGGGGACGGGGACGGTTTAGGGTCCAGGTGAGGGCACGACAACGCTTTAGGGGGAGCGTACGTGTGAGGGCGCGGGTTAGTGTCAGCGTACGGGTTAGGATTAGGGGACGGGTGAGGGTCAGGCTTCGGGGAATGGTTAGGGTTAGGGTTCGGGCTAGGGTTAGGGTTAGGGGACGGGGACGGTTTAGGGTCCAGGTGAGGGCACGAAAACGCTTTACGGGGAGCGTACGTGTGAGGGCGCGGGTTAGTGTCAGCGTACGGGTTAGGATTAGGGGACGGGTGAGGGTCAGGCTTCGGGGAAGGGTTAGGGTTAGGGTTCGGGCTAGGGTTAGGGTTAGGGGACGGGGACGGTTTAGGGTCCAGGTGAGGGCACGACAACGCTTCAGGGGGAGCGTACGTGTGAGGACGCGGGTTAGTGTCAGCGTTCGGGTTAGGATTAGGGGACGGGTGAGGGTCAGGCTTCGGGAAAGGGTTAGGGTTAGGGTTCGGGCTAGGGTTAGGGTTAGGGGACCTGGAAGGTTTAGGGTCCAGGTGAAGGCACGACAACGCTTTATGGGGAGCGTACGTGTGAGGGCGCGGGTTAGTGTCAGCGTACGGGTTAGGATTAGGGGACGGGTGAGAGTCAGGCTTTGGGGAAGGGTTAGGGTTAGGGTTCGGGCTAGGGTTAGGGTTAGGGGACGGGGACGGTTTAGGGTCCAGGTGAGGGTACGACAACTCTTTATGGGAATCGTACGTGTGAGGTCGCGTGTTAGTGTCAGCGTACGGGTTAGGATTAGGGGACGGGTGAGGGTCAGGCTTCGGGGAAGGGTTAGGGTTAGGGTTCAGGCTAGGGTTAGGGTTAGGGGACGGGGACGGTTTAGGGTCCAGGTGAGGGCACGACAACGCTTTAGGGGGAGCGTACGTGTGAGGGCGCGGGTTAGTGTCAGCGTACGGGTTAGGATTAGGGGACGGGTGAGGGTCAGGCTTCGGGGAAGGGTTAGGGTTAGGGTTCGGGCTAGGGTTAGGGTTAGGGGACGGGGACGGTTTAGGGTCCAGGTGAGGGCACGACAACGCTTTAGGGGGAGCGTACGTGTGAGGGCGTGGTTTAGTGTCAGCGTACGGGTTAGGATTAGGGGACGGGTGAGGGTCAGGCTTCGGGGAAGGGTTAGGGTTAGGGTTCGGGCTAGGGTTAGGTTTAGGGGACGGGGACGGTTTAGGGTCCAGGTGAGGGTACGCCAACGCTTTAGGGGGAGCGTACGTGTGAGGGCGCGGGTTAGTGTCAGCGTACGGGTTAGGATTAGGGGAAGGGTGAGGGTCAGGCTTCGGGGAAGAGTTAGGGTTAGGGTTCGGGCTAGGGTTAGGGTTAGGGGACGGGGACGGTTTATGGTCCAGGTGAGGGCACGACAACGCTTTAGGGGGAGCGTACGTGGGAGGGCGCGGGTTTGTGTCAGCGTACGGGTTAGGATTAGGGGACGGGTGAGGGTCAGGCTTCGGGGAAGGGTTAGGGTTAGGGTTCGGGCTAGGGTTAGGGTTAGGGGACGGGGACGGTTTAGGGTCCAGGTGAGGGCACGACTACACTTTAGGGGGAGCGTACGTGTGAGGGCGCGGGTTAGTGTCAGCGTACGGGTTAGGATTAGGGGACGGGTGAGGGTCAGGCTTCGGGGAAGGGTTAGGGTTAGGGTTCGGGCTAGGGTTAGGGTTAGCGGACGGGGACGGTTTAGGGTCCAGGTGAGGGTACGACAACGCTTTAGGGGGAGCGTACGTGTTAGGGCGCGGGTTAGTGTCAGCGTACGGGTTAGGATTAGGGGACGGGTGAGGGTCAGGCTTCGGGGAAGAGGTAGGGTTAGGGTTCGGGCTAGGGTTAGGGTTAGGGGACGGGGACGGTTTATGGTCCAGGTGAGGGCACGACAACGCTTTAGGGGGAGCATACGTGGGAGGGCGCGGGTTAGTGTCAGCGTACGGGTTAGGATTAGGGGACGGGTGAGGGTCAGGCTTCGGGGAAGGGTTAGGGTTAGGGTTCGGGCTAGGGTTAGGGTTAGGGGACGGGGACGGTTTAGGGTCCAGGTGAGGGCACGACTACACTTTAGGGGGAGCGTACGTGTGAGGGCGCGGGTTAGTGTCAGCGTACGGGTTAGGATTAGGGTACGGGTGAGGGTCAGGCTTCGGGGAAGGGTTAGGGTTAGGGTTCGGGCTAGGGTTAGGGTTAGCGGACGGGGACGGTTTAGGGTCCAGGTGAGGGTACGACAACGCTTTAGGGGGAGCGTACGTGTGAGGGCGCGGGTTAGTGTCAGCGTACGGGTTAGAATTAGGGGACGGGTGAGGGTCAGGCTTCGGGGAAGGGTTAGGGTTAGGGTTCGGGCTAGGGTTAGGGTTAGGGGACGGGGAAGGTTTAGGGTCCAGGTGAGGGTACGACAACGCTTTCGGGGGAGCGTACGTGTGAGAGCGCGGGTTAGTGTCAGCGTACGGGTTAGGATTAGGGGACGGGTGAGGGTCAGGCTTCGGGGAAGTGTTAGGGTTAGGGTTCGGGCTAGGGTTAGGGTTAGGGGACGGGGACGGTTTAGGATCCAGGTGAGGGCACGACAACGCTTTAGGGGGAGCGTACGTGTGAGGGCGCGGGTTAGTGTCAGCGTACGGGTTAGGATTAGGGGACGGGTGAGGGTCAGGCTTCGGGGAAGGGTTAGGGTTAGGGTTCGGGCTAGGGTTAGGGTTAGGGGACGGGGACGGTTTAGGGTCCAGGTGAGGGTACGACAACGCTTTAGGGGGAGCGTACGTGTGAGGGCGCGGGTTAGTGTCAGCGTATGGGTTAGGATTAGGGGACGGGTGAGGTTCAGGCATCGGGGAAGGGTTAGGGTTAGGGTTCGGGCTAGGGTTAGGGTTAGGGGACGGGGACGGTTTAGGGTCCAGGTGAGGGCACGACAACGCCTTAGGGGGAGCGTACGTGTGAGGGCGCGGGTTAGTGTCAGCGTACGGGTTAGGATTAGGGGACGGGTGAGGGTCAGGCTTCGGGGAAGGGATAGGGTTATGGTTCGGGCTAGGGTTAGGGTTAGGGGACGGGGACGGTTTAGGGTCCAGGTGAGGGCACGACAACGCTTTAGGGGGAGCGTACGTGTGAGGGCGTGGGTTAGTGTCAGCGTACGGGTTAGGATTAGGGGACGGGTGAGGGTCAGGCTTCGGGGAAGGGTTAGGGTTAGGGTTCGGGCTAGGGTTAGGGTTAGGGGACGGGGACGGTTTAGGGTCCAGGTGAGGGTACGAGAACGCTTTAGGGGGAGCGTACGTGTGAGGGCGCGGGTTAGTGTCAGCGTACGGGTTAGTATTAGGGGACGGGTGAGGGTCAGGCTTCGGGGAAGGGTTAGGGTTAGGGTTCGGGCTAGGGTTAGGGTTAGGGGACGGGGACGGTTTAGGGTCCAGGTGAGGGAACGACAACGCTTTAGGGGGAGCGTACGTGTGACGGCGCGGGTTAGTGTCAGCGTACGGGTTAGGATTAGGGGACGGGTGAGGGTCAGGCTTCGGGGAAGGGTTAGGGTTAGGGTTCGGGCTAGGGTTAGGGTTAGGGGACGGGGACGGTTTAGGGTCCAGGTGAGGGCACGACAACGCTTTAGGGGTAGCGTACGTGTGAGGGCGCGGGTAAGTGTCAGCGTACGGGTTAGGATTAGGGGACGGGTGAGGGTCAGGCTTCGGGAAAGGGATAGGGTTAGGGTTCGGGCTAGGGTTAGGGTTAGGGGAAGGGGAAGGTTTAGGGTCCAGGTGAGGGCACGACAACGCTTTAGGGGTAGCGTACGTGTGACGGCGCGGGTTAGTGTCAGCGTACGGGTTAGGATTAGGGGACGGGTGAGGGTCAGGCTTCGGGAAAGGGATAGGGTTAGGGCTCGGGCTAGGGTTAGGGTTAGGGGACGGCAAGGTTTAGGGTCCAGGTGAGGGCACGACAACGCTTTATCGGGAGCGTACGTGTGAGGGCGCGGGTTAGTGTCAGCGTACGGGTTAGGATTAGGGGACAGGTGAGAGTCAGGCTTCGGGGAAGGGTTAGGGTTAGGGTTCGGGCTAGGGTTAGGGTTAGGGGACGGGGACGGTTTAGGGTCCAGGTGAGGGCACGACAACGCTTTATGGGGAGCGTACGTGTGAGGGCGCGGGTTAGTGTCAGCGTACGGGTTAGTATTAGGGGACGGGTGAGGGTCAGGCTTCGGGGAAGGGTTAGGGTTAGGGTTCGGGCTAGGGTTAGGGTTAGGGGACGGCGACGGTTTAGGGTCCAGGTGAGGGAACGACAACGCTTTAGGGGGAGCGTACGTGTGACGGCGCGGGTTAGTGTCAGCGTTCGGGTTAGGATTAGGGGACGGGTGAGGGTCAGGCTTCGGGGAAGGGTTAGGGTTAGGGTTCGGGCTAGGGTTAGGGTTAGGGGACGGGGACGGTTTAGGGTCCAGGTGAGGGCACGACAACGCTTTAGGGGTAGCGTACGTGTGAGGGCGCGGGTTAGTGTCAGCGTACGGGTTATGATTAGGGGACGGGTGAGGGTCAGGCTTCGGGAAAGGGATAGGGTTAGGGTTCGGGCTAGGGTTAGGGTTAGTGGACGGGGAAGGTTTAGGGTCCAGGTGAGGGCACGACAACGCTTTAGGGGTAGCGTACGTGTGACGGCGCGGGTTAGTGTCAGCGTACGGGTTAGGATTAGGGGACGGGTGAGGGTCAGGCTTCGGGAAAGGGATAGGGTTAGGGTTCGGGCTAGGGTTAGGGTTAGGGGACGGGGAAGGTTTAGGGTCCAGTAGAGGGCACGACAACGCTTTATGGGGAGCGTACGTGTGAGGGCGCGGGTTAGTGTCAGCGTACGGGTTAGGATTAGGGGACGGGTGAGAGTCAGGCTTCGGGGAAGGGTTAGGGTTAGGGTTCGGGCTAGGGTTAGGGTTAGGGGACGGGGACGGTTTAGGGTCCAGGTGAGGGCACGACAACGCTTTAGGGGGAGCGTACGTGTGAGGGCGCGGGTTAGTGTTAGCGTACGGGTTAGGATTAGGGGACGGGTGAGGGTCAGGCTTCGGGGAAGGGTTAGGGTTAGGGTTCGGGCTAGGGTTAGGGGACGGGGACGGTTTAGGGTCCAGGTGAGGGCACGACAACGCTTTAGGGGGAGCGTACGTGTGAGGGCGCGGGTTAGTGTCAGCGTACGGGATAGGATTAGGGGACGGGTGAGGGTCAGGCTTCGGGGAAAGGTTAGGGTTAGGGTTCGGGCTAGGGTTAGGGTTAGGGTTAGGGGACGGGGACGGTTTAGGGTCCAGGTGAGGGCACGACAACGCATTAGGGGGAGCGTACGTGTGAGGGCGCGGGTTAGTGTCAGCGTACGGGTTAGGATTAGGGGACGGGTGAGGGTCAGGCTTCGGGGAAGGGTTAGGGTTAGGGTTCGGGCTAGGGTTAGGGTTAGGGGACGGGGACGGTTTAGGGTCCAGGTGAGGGTACGACAACGCTTTAGGGGGAGCGTACGTGTGAGGGCGCGGGTTAGTGTCAGCGTACGGGTTAGGATTAGGGGACGGGTGAGGGTCAGGCTTCGGGGAAGAGTTAGGGTTATGGTTCGGGCTAGGGTTAGGGTTAGGGGACGGGGACGGTTTATGGTCCAGGTGAGGGCACGACAACGCTTTAGGGGGAGCGTACGTGTGAGGGCGCGGGTTAGTGTCAGCGTACGGGTTAGGATTAGGGGACGGGTGAGGGTCAGGCTTCGGGGAAGGGTTAGGGTTAGGGTTCAGGCTAGGGTTAGGGTTAGGGGACGGGGACGGTTTAGGGTCCAGGTGAGGGCACGACAACGCTTTACGGGGAGCGTACGTGTGAGGGCGCGGGTTAGTGTCAGTGTACGGGGTAGGATTAGGGGACGGGTGAGGGTCAGGCTTCGGGGAAGGGTTAGGGTTAGGGTTCGGGCTAGGGTTAGGGTTAGGGTTAGGGGACGGGGACGGTTTAGGGTCCAGCTGAGGGCACGACAACGCTTTAGGGCGAGCGTACGTGTGAGGGCGCGGGTTAGTGTCAGCGTACGGGTTAGGATTAGGGGACGGGTGAGGGTCAGGCTTCGGGGAAGGGTTAGGGTTAGGGTTCGGGCTAGGGTTAGGGTTAGGGGACGGGGACGGTTTAGGGTCCAGGTGAGGGCACGACAACGCTTTGGGGGAGCGTACGTGTGAGGGCGCGGGTTAGTGTCAGCGTACGGGTTCGGATTAGGGGACGGGTGAGGGTCAGGCTTCGGGGAAGGCTTAGTGTTAGGGTTCGGGCTAGGGTTAGGGTTAGGGGACGGGGACGGTTTAGGGTCCAGGTGAGGGCACGACAACGCTTTAGGGGGTGCATACGTGTGAGGGCGCGGGTTAGTGTCAGCGTACGGATTAGGATTAGGGGACGGGTGAGGGTCAGGCTTCGGGGAAGGGTTAGGGTTAGGGTTCGGGCTAGGGTTAGGGTTAGGGGACGGGGACGGTTTAGGGTCCAGGTGAGGGCACGACAACGCTTTAGGGGGAGCGTACGTGTGAGGGCGCGGGTTAGTGTCAGCGTACGGGTTAGGATTAGGGGACGGGTGAGGGTCAGGCTTCGGGGAAGGGTTAGGGTTAGGGTTCGGGCTAGGGTTAGGGTTAGGGGACGGGGACGGTTTAGGGTCCAGGTGAGGGCACGACAACGCTTTAGAGGGAGCGTACGTGTGAGGGCGCGGGTTAGTGTCAGCGTACGGGTTAGGATTAGGGGACGGGTGAGGGTCAGGCTTCGGGGAAGGGTTAGGGTTAGGGTTTGGGCTAGGGTTAGGGTTAGGGGACGGGGACGGTTTAGGGTCCAGGTGAGGGTACGACAACTCTTTATGGGAATCGTACGTGTGAGGTTGCGTGTTAGTGTCAGCGTACGGGTTAGGATTAGGGGACGGGTGAGGGTCAGGCTTCGGGGAAGGGTTAGGGTTAGGGTTCAGGCTAGGGTTAGGGTTAGGGGACGGGGACGGTTTAGGGTCCAGGTGAGGGCACGACAACGCTTTAGGGGGAGCGTACGTGTGAGGGCGCGGGTTAGTGTCAGCGTACGGGTTAGGATTAGGGGACGGGTGATGGTCAGGCTTCGGGGAAGGGTTAGGGTTAGGGTTCGGGCTAGGGTTAGGGTTAGGGGACGGGGACGGTTTAGGGTCCAGGTGAGGGCACGACAACGCCTTAGGGGGAGCGTACGTGTGAGGACGTGGGTTAGTGTCAGCGTACGGGTTAGTATTAGGGGACGGGTGAGGGTCAGGCTTCGGGGAAGGGTTAGGGTTAGGGTTCGGGCTAGGGTTAGGGTTAGGGGACGGGGACGGTTTAGGGTCCAGGTGAGGGCACGACAACGCTTTAGGGGGAGCGTACGTGTGAGGGCGCGGGTTAGTGTCAGCGTACGGGTTAGGATTAGGGGACGGGTGAGGGTCAGGCTTCGGGGAAGGGTTAGGGTTAGGGTTCGGGCTAGGGTTAGGGGACGGGGAGGGTTTTGGGTTCAGGTGAGGGTACGACAACGGTTTAGGGGGAGCGTACGTGTGAGGGCGCGGGTTAGTGTCAGTGTACGGGTTAGGATTAGGGGACGGGTGAGGGTCAGGCTTCGGGGAAGTGTTAGGGTTAGGGTTCGGGCTAGGGTTAGGGGACGGGGACGGTTTAGGGTCCAGATGAGGGTACGACAACGCTTTAGGGGGAGCGTATGTGTGAGGGCGCGGGTTAGTGTCAGCGTACGGGTTAGGATTAGGGGACGGGTGAGGTTCAAGCTTCGGGGAAGGGTTAGGGTTAGGGTTCGGGCTAGGGTTAGGGTTAGGGGACGGGGACGGCTTAGGGTCCAGGTGAGGGCACGACAACGCTTTAGGGGGAGCGTACGTGTGAGGGCGCGGGTTAGTGTCAGCGTACGAGTTAGGATTAGGGGACGGGTGAGGGTCAGGCTTCGGGGAAAGTTAGGTTTAGGGTTCGGGCTAGGGTTAGGGTTAGGGGACGGGGACGGCTTAGGGTCCAGGTGAGGGCACGACAACGCTTTAGGGGGAGCGTACGTGTGAGGGCGCGTGTTAGTGTCAGCATACGGGTTAGGATTAGGGGACGGGTGAGGGTTAGGCTTCGGGGAAGGGTTAGGGTTAGGGGACGGGGACGGTTTAGGGTCCAGGTGAGGGCACGACAACGCTTTAGGGGGAGCGTACGTGTGAGGGCATGGGTTAGTGTTAGTGTATGGGTTAGGATTAGGGGACGGGTTAGCGTCAGGCTTCTGGGAAAGGTTAGGGTTAGGGTTCGGGCCAGGGTTAGGGTTAGGGGACGGGGACGGTTTAGGGTCCAGGTGAGGGTACAACAACGGTTTAGGGTGAGCGTACGTGTGAGGGCACAGGTTAGTGTTAGCGTACGGGTTAGGATTAGGGGACGGGTTAGGGTAAGGATTCGGTGAAGGGTTAGGGTTAGGGTTCGGGTTAGGGTTAGGGGACGGGGACGGTTTAGGGTCCAGGTGAGGGTACGACAACGGTTTAGGGGGAGCGTACGTGTGAGTGCGCGGGTTAGTGTGAGCATACGGGTTAGGATTAGGGGACGGGTGAGGGTAAGGCTTCGGGGAAGGGTTAGGGTTAGTGTTCGGGCCAGGGTTAGGGTTAGGGGACAGGGACGGTTTAGGGTCCAGGTGAGGGTACAACAACAGTTTAGGGTGAGCGTACGTGTGAGGGCACAGGTTAGTGTTAGCGTACGGGTTAGGATTAGGGGACGGGTTAGGGTAAGGCTTCGGTGAAGGGTTAGGGTTAGGGTTCGGGTTAGGGTTAGGGGACGGGTACGGTTTAGGGTCCAGGTGAGGGTACGACAACGGTTTAGGGGGAGCGTACGTGTGAGTGCGCGGGTTAGTGTGAGCATAAGGGTTAGGATTAGTGGACGGGTGAGGGTAAGGCTTCGGGGAAGGGTTAGGGTTAGGGTTCGGGCTAGGGTTAGGGTTAGGGGACGGGGACGGTTTAGGGTCCAGGTGAGGGCACGACAACGCTTTAGGGGGAGCGTACGTGTGAGGGCGCGGGTTAGTGTCACCGTACGGGTTAGGATTAGGGGACGGGTGAGGGTCAGGCTTCGGGGAAGGGTTAGGGTTAGGGTTCGGGCTAGGGTTAGCGTTAGGGGACGGGGACGGTTTAGGGTCCAGGTGAGGGTACGACTACGCTTTAGGGGGAGCGTATGTGTGAGGGCGCGGGTTACTGTCAGCGTACGGGTTGTGATTAGGGGACGGGTGAGGGTCAGGCTTCGGGAAAGGGTTAGGGTTAGGGTTCGTGCTAGGGTTAGGGTTAGGGGACGGGGACGGTTTAGGGTCCAGGTGAGGGCACGACAACGCTTTAGGGGGAGCGTACGTGTGAGGGCGCGGGTTAGTGTCAGCGTACGGGTTAGGATTAGGGGACGGGTGAGGGTCAGGCTTCGGGGAATGGTTAGGGTTAGGGTTCGGGCTAGGGTTAGGGTTAGGGGACGGGGACGGTTTAGGGTCCAGGTGAGGGCACGAAAACGCTTTACGGGGAGCGTACGTGTGAGGGCGCGGGTTAGTGTCAGCGTACGGGTTAGGATTAGGGGACGGGTGAGGGTCAGGCTTCGGGGAAGGGTTAGGGTTAGGGTTCGGGCTAGGGTTAGGGTTAGGGGACGGGGACGGTTTAGGGTCCAGGTGAGGGCACGACAACGCTTCAGGGGGAGCGTACGTGTGAGGACGCGGGTTAGTGTCAGCGTTCGGGTTAGGATTAGGGGACGGGTGAGGGTCAGGCTTCGGGAAAGGGTTAGGGTTAGGGTTCGGGCTAGGGTTAGGGTTAGGGGACCTGGAAGGTTTAGGGTCCAGGTGAAGGCACGACAACGCTTTATGGGGAGCGTACGTGTGAGGGCGCGGGTTAGTGTCAGCGTACGGGTTAGGATTAGGGGACGGGTGAGAGTCAGGCTTTGGGGAAGGGTTAGGGTTAGGGTTCGGGCTAGGGTTAGGGTTAGGGGACGGGGACGGTTTAGGGTCCAGGTGAGGGTACGACAACTCTTTATGGGAATCGTACGTGTGAGGTCGCGTGTTAGTGTCAGCGTACGGGTTAGGATTAGGGGACGGGTGAGGGTCAGGCTTCGGGGAAGGGTTAGGGTTAGGGTTCAGGCTAGGGTTAGGGTTAGGGGACGGGGACGGTTTAGGGTCCAGGTGAGGGCACGACAACGCTTTAGGGGGAGCGTACGTGTGAGGGCGCGGGTTAGTGTCAGCGTACGGGTTAGGATTAGGGGACGGGTGAGGGTCAGGCTTCGGGGAAGGGTTAGGGTTAGGGTTCGGGCTAGGGTTAGGGTTAGGGGACGGGGACGGTTTAGGGTCCAGGTGAGGGCACGACAACGCTTTAGGGGGAGCGTACGTGTGAGGGCGTGGTTTAGTGTCAGCGTACGGGTTAGGATTAGGGGACGGGTGAGGGTCAGGCTTCGGGGAAGGGTTAGGGTTAGGGTTCGGGCTAGGGTTAGGTTTAGGGGACGGGGACGGTTTAGGGTCCAGGTGAGGGTACGCCAACGCTTTAGGGGGAGCGTACGTGTGAGGGCGCGGGTTAGTGTCAGCGTACGGGTTAGGATTAGGGGAAGGGTGAGGGTCAGGCTTCGGGGAAGAGTTAGGGTTAGGGTTCGGGCTAGGGTTAGGGTTAGGGGACGGGGACGGTTTATGGTCCAGGTGAGGGCACGACAACGCTTTAGGGGGAGCGTACGTGGGAGGGCGCGGGTTAGTGTCAGCGTACGGGTTAGGATTAGGGGACGGGTGAGGGTCAGGCTTCGGGGAAGGGTTAGGGTTAGGGTTCGGGCTAGGGTTAGGGTTAGGGGACGGGGACGGTTTAGGGTCCAGGTGAGGGCACGACTACACTTTAGGGGGAGCGTACGTGTGAGGGCGCGGGTTAGTGTCAGCGTACGGGTTAGGATTAGGGGACGGGTGAGGGTCAGGCTTCGGGGAAGGGTTAGGGTTAGGGTTCGGGCTAGGGTTAGGGTTAGCGGACGGGGACGGTTTAGGGTCCAGGTGAGGGTACGACAACGCTTTAGGGGGAGCGTACGTGTTAGGGCGCGGGTTAGTGTCAGCGTACGGGTTAGGATTAGGGGACGGGTGAGGGTCAGGCTTCGGGGAAGAGGTAGGGTTAGGGTTCGGGCTAGGGTTAGGGTTAGGGGACGGGGACGGTTTATGGTCCAGGTGAGGGCACGACAACGCTTTAGGGGGAGCATACGTGGGAGGGCGCGGGTTAGTGTCAGCGTACGGGTTAGGATTAGGGGACGGGTGAGGGTCAGGCTTCGGGGAAGGGTTAGGGTTAGGGTTCGGGCTAGGGTTAGGGTTAGGGGACGGGGACGGTTTAGGGTCCAGGTGAGGGCACGACTACACTTTAGGGGGAGCGTACGTGTGAGGGCGCGGGTTAGTGTCAGCGTACGGGTTAGGATTAGGGTACGGGTGAGGGTCAGGCTTCGGGGAAGGGTTAGGGTTAGGGTTCGGGCTAGGGTTAGGGTTAGCGGACGGGGACGGTTTAGGGTCCAGGTGAGGGTACGACAACGCTTTAGGGGGAGCGTACGTGTGAGGGCGCGGGTTAGTGTCAGCGTACGGGTTAGAATTAGGGGACGGTTGAGGGTCAGGCTTCGGGGAAGGGTTAGGGTTAGGGTTCGGGCTAGGGTTAGGGTTAGGGGACGGGGAAGGTTTAGGGTCCAGGTGAGGGTACGACAACGCTTTCGGGGGAGCGTACGTGTGAGAGCGCGGGTTAGTGTCAGCGTACGGGTTAGGATTAGGGGACGGGTGAGGGTCAGGCTTCGGGGAAGTGTTAGGGTTAGGGTTCGGGCTAGGGTTAGGGTTAGGGGACGGGGACGGTTTAGGATCCAGGTGAGGGCACGACAACGCTTTAGGGGGAGCGTACGTGTGAGGGCGCGGGTTAGTGTCAGCGTACGGGTTAGGATTAGGGGACGGGTGAGGGTCAGGCTTCGGGGAAGGGTTAGGGTTAGGGTTCGGGCTAGGGTTAGGGTTAGGGGACGGGGACGGTTTAGGGTCCAGGTGAGGGCACGACAACGCTTTAGGGGGAGCGTACGTGTGAGGGCGCGGGTTAGTGTCAGCGTATGGGTTAGGATTAGGGGACGGGTGAGGTTCAGGCATCGGGGAAGGGTTAGGGTTAGGGTTCGGGCTAGGGTTAGGGTTAGGGGACGGGGACGGTTTAGGGTCCAGGTGAGGGCACGACAACGCCTTAGGGGGAGCGTACGTGTGAGGGCGCGGGTTAGTGTCAGCGTACGGGTTAGGATTAGGGGACGGGTGAGGGTCAGGCTTCGGGGAAGGGATAGGGTTATGGTTCGGGCTAGGGTTAGGGTTAGGGGACGGGGACGGTTTAGGGTCCAGGTGAGGGCACGACAACGCTTTAGGGGGAGCGTACGTGTGAGGGCGTGGGTTAGTGTCAGCGTACGGGTTAGGATTAGGGGACGGGTGAGGGTCAGGCTTCGGGGAAGGGTTAGGGTTAGGGTTCGGGCTAGGGTTAGGGTTAGGGGACGGGGACGGTTTAGGGTCCAGGTGAGGGTACGAGAACGCTTTAGGGGGAGCGTACGTGTGAGGGCGCGGGTTAGTGTCAGCGTACGGGTTAGTATTAGGGGACGGGTGAGGGTCAGGCTTCGGGGAAGGGTTAGGGTTAGGGTTCGGGCTAGGGTTAGGGTTAGGGGACGGGGACGGTTTAGGGTCCAGGTGAGGGAACGACAACGCTTTAGGGGGAGCGTACGTGTGACGGCGCGGGTTAGTGTCAGCGTACGGGTTAGGATTAGGGGACGGGTGAGGGTCAGGCTTCGGGGAAGGGTTAGGGTTAGGGTTCGGGCTAGGGTTAGGGTTAGGGGACGGGGACGGTTTAGGGTCCAGGTGAGGGCACGACAACGCTTTAGGGGTAGCGTACGTGTGAGGGCGCGGGTAAGTGTCAGCGTACGGGTTAGGATTAGGGGACGGGTGAGGGTCAGGCTTCGGGAAAGGGATAGGGTTAGGGTTCGGGCTAGGGTTAGGGTTAGGGGAAGGGGAAGGTTTAGGGTCCAGGTGAGGGCACGACAACGCTTTAGGGGTAGCGTACGTGTGACGGCGCGGGTTAGTGTCAGCGTACGGGTTAGGATTAGGGGACGGGTGAGGGTCAGGCTTCGGGAAAGGGATAGGGTTAGGGCTCGGGCTAGGGTTAGGGTTAGGGGACGGCAAGGTTTAGGGTCCAGGTGAGGGCACGACAACGCTTTATCGGGAGCGTACGTGTGAGGGCGCGGGTTAGTGTCAGCGTACGGGTTAGGATTAGGGGACAGGTGAGAGTCAGGCTTCGGGGAAGGGTTAGGGTTAGGGTTCGGGCTAGGGTTAGGGTTAGGGGACGGGGACGGTTTAGGGTCCAGGTGAGGGCACGACAACGCTTTATGGGGAGCGTACGTGTGAGGGCGCGGGTTAGTGTCAGCGTACGGGTTAGTATTAGGGGACGGGTGAGGGTCAGGCTTCGGGGAAGGGTTAGGGTTAGGGTTCGGGCTAGGGTTAGGGTTAGGGGACGGCGACGGTTTAGGGTCCAGGTGAGGGAACGACAACGCTTTAGGGGGAGCGTACGTGTGACGGCGCGGGTTAGTGTCAGCGTTCGGGTTAGGATTAGGGGACGGGTGAGGGTCAGGCTTCGGGGAAGGGTTAGGGTTAGGGTTCGGGCTAGGGTTAGGGTTAGGGGACGGGGACGGTTTAGGGTCCAGGTGAGGGCACGACAACGCTTTAGGGGTAGCGTACGTGTGAGGGCGCGGGTTAGTGTCAGCGTACGGGTTATGATTAGGGGACGGGTGAGGGTCAGGCTTCGGGAAAGGGATAGGGTTAGGGTTCGGGCTAGGGTTAGGGTTAGTGGACGGGGAAGGTTTAGGGTCCAGGTGAGGGCACGACAACGCTTTAGGGGTAGCGTACGTGTGACGGCGCGGGTTAGTGTCAGCGTACGGGTTAGGATTAGGGGACGGGTGAGGGTCAGGCTTCGGGAAAGGGATAGGGTTAGGGTTCGGGCTAGGGTTAGGGTTAGGGGACGGGGAAGGTTTAGGGTCCAGTAGAGGGCACGACAACGCTTTATGGGGAGCGTACGTGTGAGGGCGCGGGTTAGTGTCAGCGTACGGGTTAGGATTAGGGGACGGGTGAGAGTCAGGCTTCGGGGAAGGGTTAGGGTTAGGGTTCGGGCTAGGGTTAGGGTTAGGGGACGGGGACGGTTTAGGGTCCAGGTGAGGGCACGACAACGCTTTAGGGGGAGCGTACGTGTGAGGGCGCGGGTTAGTGTTAGCGTACGGGTTAGGATTAGGGGACGGGTGAGGGTCAGGCTTCGGGGAAGGGTTAGGGTTAGGGTTCGGGCTAGGGTTAGGGGACGGGGACGGTTTAGGTTCCAGGTGAGGGTACGAGAACGCTTTAGGGGGAGCGTACGTGTGAGGGCGCGGGTTAGTGTTAGCGTACGGGTTAGGATTAGGGGACGGATGAGGGTCAGGCTTCGGGGAAGGGTTAGGGTTAGGGTTCGGGCTAGGGTTAGGGTTAGGGGACGGGGACGGTTTAGGTTCCAGGAGAGGGTACGAGAACGCTTTAGGGGGAGCGTACGTGTGAGGGCGCGGGTTAGTGTCCGCTTTCGGGTTACGATTAGGGGACTGGTGAGGGTCAGGCTTCGGGGAAGTGTTAGGGTTAGGGTTCGGGCTAGGGTTAGGGTTAGGGGACAGGGACGGTTTAGGGTCCAGGTGAGGGCACGACAACGCTTTAGGGGGAGCGTACGTGTGAGGGCGCGGGTTAGTGTCAGCGTACGGGTTAGGATTAGGGGACGGGTGAGGGTCAGGCTTCGGGGAAGGGTTAGGGTTAGGGTTCGGGCTAGGGTTAGGGTTAGGGGACGGGGACGGTTTAGGGTCCAGGTGAGGGTACGACAACGCTTTAGGGGGAGCGTACGTGTGAGGGCGCGGGTTAGTGTCAGCGTACGGGTTAGGATTAGGGGACGGGTGAGGGTCAGGCTTCGGGGAAGGGTTAGGGTTAGGGTTTGGGCTAGGGTTAGGGTTAGGGGACGGGGACGGTTTAGGGTCCAGGTGAGGGTACGACAACGCTTTAGGGGGAGCGTACGTGTGAGGGCGCGGGTTAGTGTCAGCGTACGGGTTAGGATTAGGGGACGGGTGAGGGTCAGGCTTCGTGGAAGGGTTAGGGTTAGGGTTCGGGCTAGGGTTAGGGTTAGGGGACGGGTACGGTTTAGGGTCCAGGTGAGGGTACGACAACGCTTTAGGGGGAGCGTACGTGTGAGGGCGCGGGTGCGTGTCAGCGTACGGGTTAGGATTACGGGACGAGTGAGGGTCAGGCTTCGGGGAAGGGTTAGGGTTAGGGTCCCGGCTAGGGTTAGGGTTAGGGGACGGGGAAGGTTTAGGGTCCAGGTGAGGGCACGACAACGCTTTAGGGGGAGCTTACGTGTGAGGGCGCGGGTTAGTGTCAGCGTACGGGTTAGGATTAGGGGACGGGTGAGGGTCAGGCTTCGGAGAAGGGTTAGGGTTAGGGTTCGGGCTAGGGTTAGGGTTAGGGGACGGGGACGGTTTAGGGTCCAGGTGAGGGTACGACAACGCTTTAGGGGGAGCGTACGTGTGAGGGCGTGGTTTAGTGTCAGCGTACGGGTTAGGATTAGGGGACGGGTGAGGGTCAGGCTTCGGGGAACGGTTAGGGTTAGGGTTCGGGCTAGGGTTAGGGTTAGGGGACGGGGACGGTTTAGGGTCCAAGTGAGGGTACGCCAACGCTTTAGGGGGAGCGTACGTGTGAGGGCGTGGGTATGTGTCAGCGTACGGGTTAGGATTAGGGGACGGGTGAGGGTCAGGCTTCGGGGAAGGGTTAGGGTTAGGGTTCGGGCTAGGGTTAGGGTTAGGGGACGGGGACGGTTTAGGATCCAGGTGAGGGCACGACAACACTTTAGGGGGAGCGTACGTGTGAGGGCGCGGGTTAGTGTCAGCGTACGGGTTAGGATTAGGGGACGGGTGAGGGTCAGGCTTCGGGGACGGGTTAGGGTTAGGGTTCGGGCTAGGGTTAGGGTTAGGGGACGGGGACGGTTTAGGGTTCAGGTGAGGGTACGACAACAGTTTAGGGGGAGTGTACGTGTGAGAGCGCGGGTTAGTGTGAGCGTACGGGTTAGGATTAGGGGACGGGTGAGGGTAAGGCTTCGGGGAAGGTTTAGGGTTAGGGTTCGGGCTAGGGTTAGGTTTAGGGGACGGGGACGGTTTAGGGTCCAGGTGAGGGTACGACTACGCTTTAGGGGGAGCGTATGTGTGAGGGCGCGGGTTACTGTCAGCGTACGGGTTGTGATTAGGGGACGGGTGAGGGTCAGGCTTCAGGGAAGGGTTAGGGTTAGGGTTCGGGCTAGGGTTAGGGTTAGGGGACGGGGACGGTTTAGGGTCCAGGTGAGGGCACGACAACGCTTTAGGGGGAGCGTACGTGTGAGGGCGTGGGTTAGTGTTAGCGTACGGGTTAGGATTAGGGGACGGGTGAGGGTCAGGCTTCGGGGAAGGGTTAGGGTTAGGGGACGGGGACGGTTTAGGGTCCAGGTGAGGGCACGACAACGCTTTAGGGGGAGCGTACGTGTGAGGGCGCGGGTTAGTGTCAGCGTACGGGTTAGGATTAGGGGACGGGTGAGGGTCAGGCTTCGGGGAAGTGTTAGGGTTCGGGCTAGGGTTAGGTTTAGGGGACGGGGACGGTTTAGGGTCCAGGTGAGGTTTCGCCAACGCTTTAGGGGTAGCGTACGTGTGAGGGCGCGGGTTAGTGTCAGCGTACGGGTTAGGATTAGGGGACGGGTGAGGGTCAGGCTTCGGGGAAGGGTTAGGGTTAGGGTTCGGGCTAGGGTTAGGGTTAGGGGACGGGGATGGTTTAGGGTCCAGGTGAGGGTACGACAACGCTTTAGGGGGAGCGTACGTGTGAGGGCGCGGGTTAGTGTCAGCGTACGGGTTAGGATTAGGGGACGGGTGAGGGTCAGGCTTCGGGGAAGGGTTAGGGTTAGGGTTCGGGCTAGGGTTAGGGTTAGGGGACGGGGACGGTTAGGATCCAGGTGAGGGCACGACAACGCTTTAGGGGGAGCGTACGTGTGAGGGCGCGGGTTAGTGTCAGCGTACCGGTTAGAATTAGGGGACGGGTGAGGGTCAGGCTTCGGGGAAGGGTTAGGGTTAGGGTACGGGCTAGGGTTAGGGTTAGGGGACGGGGAAGGTTTAGGGTCCAGGTGAGGGTACGACAACGCTTTAGGGGGAGCGGACGTGTGAGAGCGCGGGTTAGTGTCAGCGTACGGGTTAGGATTAGGGGACGGGTGAGGGTCAGGCTTCGGGGAAGGGTTAGGGTTAGGGTTCGGGCTAGGGTTAGCGTTAGGGGACGGGGACGGTTTATGGTCCAGGTGAGGGCACGACAACGCTTTACGGGGAGCGTACGTGTGAGGGCGCGGGTTAGTGTCAGCGTACGGGTTAGGATTAGGGGACGGGTGAGGGTCAGGCTTCGGGGAAGGGTTAGGGTTAGGGTTCGGGCTAGGGTTAGGGTTAGGGGACGGGGACGGTTTAGGGTCCAGGTGAGGGCACGACAACGCTTTAGGGGGAGCGTACGTGTGAGGGCGCGGGTTAGTGTAAGCGTACGGGTTAGGATTAGGGGACGGGTGAGGGTCAGGCTTCGGGAAGGGTTAGGGTTAGGGTTCGGGCTAGGGTTAGGGTTAGGGGACGGGGACGGTTTAGGGTCCAGGTGAGGGTACGAGAACGCTTTAGGGGGAGCGTACGTGTGAGGGCGCGGGTTAGTGTCCGCTTTCGGGTTACGATTAGGGGACGGGTGAGGGTCAGGTTTCGGGGAAGGGTTAGGGTTAGGGTTCGGGCTAGGGTTAGGGTTAGGGGACGGGGACGGTTTAGGGTCCAGGTGAGGGTACGACAACGCTTTAGGGAGAGCGTACGTGTGAGGGCGCGGGTTAGTGTCAGCGTACGGGTTAGGATTAGGGGACGGGTGAGGGTCAGGCTTCGGGGAAGGGTTAGGGTTAGGGTTCGGGCTAGGGTTAGGGTTAGGGGACGGGTACGGTTTAGGGTCCAGGTGAGGGTACGACAACGCTTTAGGGGGAGCGTACGTGTGAGGGCGCGGGTGCGTGTCAGCGTACGGGTTAGGATTACGGGACGAGTGAGGGTCAGGCTTCGGGGAAGGGTTAGTGTTAGGGTCCCGGCTAGGGTTAGGGTTAGGGGACGGGGAAGGTTTAGGGTCCAGGTGAGGGTACGACAACGCTTCAGGGGGAGTGTACGTGTGAGGACGCGGGTTAGTGTCAGCGTTCGGGTTAGGATTAGGGGACGGGTGAGGGTCAGGCTTCGGGAAAGGGTTAGGGTTAGGGTTCGGGCTAGGGTTAGGGTTAGGGGACGGGGACGGTTTAGGGTCCAGGTGAGGGTACGACAACGCTTTAAGGGGAGCGTACGTGTGAGGGCGCGGGTTAGTGTCAGCGTACGGGTTAGGATTAGGGGACGGGTGAGGGTCAGGCTTCGGGAAAGGGATAGGGTTAGGGTTCGGGCTAGGGTTAGGGTTAGGGGACGGGGAAGGTTTAGGGTCCAGGTGAGGGCACGACAACGCTTTATGGGGAGCGTACGTGTGAGGGCGCGGGTTAGTGTCAGCGTAAGGGTTAGGATTAGGGGACGGGTGAGAGTCAGGCTTCGGGGAAGGGTTAGGGTTAGGGTTCGGGCTAGGGTTAGGGTTAGGGGACGGGGACGGTTTAGGGTCCAGGTGAGGGCACGACAACGCTTTAGGGGGAGCGTACGTGTGAGGGCGCGGGTTAGTGTTAGCGTACGGGTTAGGATTAGGGGACGGGTGAGGGTCAGGCTTCGGGGAAGGGTTAGGGTTAGGGTTCGGGCTAGGGTTAGGGTTAGGGGACGGGGACGGTTTAGGTTCCAGGTGAGGGTACGACAACGCTTTAGGGGGAGCGTACGTGTGAGGGCGCGGGTTAGTGTCCGCTTTCGGGTTACGATTAGGGGACGGGTGAGGGTCAGGCTTCGGGGAAGGGTTAGGGTTAGGGTTCGGGCTAGGGTTAGGGTTAGGGGACAGGGACGGTTTAGGGTCCAGGTGAGGGCACGACAACGCTTTAGGGGGAGCGTACGTGTGAGGGCGCGGGTTAGTGTCAGCGTACGGGTTAGGATTAGGGGACGGGTGAGGGTCAGGCTTCGGGGAAGGGTTAGGGTTAGGGTTCGGGCTAGGGTTAGGGTTAGGGGACGGGGATGGTTTAGGGTCCAGGCGAGGGTACGACAACGCTTTATGGGAATCGTACGTGTGAGGTCGCGTGTTAGTGTCAGCGTACGGGTTAGGATTATGGGACGGGTGAGGGTCAGGCTTCGGGGAAGGGTTAGGGTTAGGGTTCAGGCTAGGGTTAGGGTTAGGGGACGGGGACGGTTTAGGGTCCAGGTGAGGGCACGACAACGCTTTAGGGGGAGCGTACGTGTGAGGGCGCGGGTTAGTGTCAGCGTACGGGTTAGGATTAGGGGACGGGTGAGGGTCAGGCTTCGGGGAAGGGTTAGGGTTAGGGTTCGGGCTAGGGTTAGGGTTAGGGGACGGGGACGGTTTAGGGTCCAGATGAGGGCACGACAACGCTTTAGGGGGAGCGTACGTGTGAGGGCGTGGGTTAGTGTTAGCGTACGGGTTAGGATTAGGGGACGGGTGAGGGTCAGGCTTCGGGGAAGGGTTAGGGTTAGGGGACGGGGACGGTTTAGGGTCCAGGTGAGGGCACGACAACGCTTTAGGGGGAGCGTACGTGTGAGGGCGCGGTTTAGTGTCAGCGTACGGGTTAGGATTAGGGGACGGGTGAGGGTCAGGCTTCGGGGAAGGGTTAGGGTTCGGGCTAGGGATAGGTTTAGGGGACGGGGACGGTTTAGGGTCCAGGTGAGGGTTCGCCAACGCTTTAGGGGGAGCGTACGTGTGAGGGCGCGGGTTAGTGTCAGCGTACGGGTTAGGATTAGGGGACGGGTGAGGGTCAGGCTTCGGGGAAGGGTTAGGGTTAGGGTTCGGGCTAGGGTTAGGGTTAGGGGACGGGGACGGTTTAGGGTCCAGGTGAGGGTACGACAACGCTTTAGGGGGAGCGTACGTGTGAGGGCGCGGGTGCGTGTCAGCGTACGGGTTAGGATTAGGGGACGAGTGAGGGTCAGGCTTCGGGGAAGGGTTAGGGTTAGGGTCCCGGCTAGGGTTAGGGTTAGGGGACGGGGAAGGTTTAGGGTCCACGTGAGGGCACGACAACGCTTTAGGGGGAGCGTACGTGTGAGGGCGCGGGTTAGTGTCAGCGTACGGGTTAGGATTAGGGGACGGGTGAGAGTCAGGCTTCGGGGAAGGGTTAGGGTTAGGGTTCGGGCTAGGGTTAGGGTTAGGGGACGGGGACGGTTTAGGGTCCAGGTGAGGGTACGCCAACGCTTTAGGTGGAGCGTACGTGTGAGGGCGCGGGTTAGTGTCAGCGTACGGGTTAGGATTAGGGGACGGGTGAGGGTCAGGCTTCGGGGAAGGGTTAGGGTTAGGGTTCGGGCTAGGGTTAGGGTTAGGGGACGGGGAAGGTTTAGGGTCCAGGTGAGGGTATGACAACGCTTTAGGGGGAGCGTACGTGTGAGAGCGCGGGTTAGTGTCAGCGTACGGGTTAGGATTAGGGGACGGGTGAGGGTCAGGCTTCGGGGAAGGGTTAGGGTTAGGGTTCGGGCTAGGGTTAGCGTTAGGGGACGGGGACGGTTTATGGTCCAGGTGAGGGCACGACAACGCTTTACGGGGAGCGTACGTGTGAGGGCGCGGGTTAGTGTCAGCGTACGGGTTAGGATTAGGGGACGGGTGAGGGTCAGGCTTCGGGAAAGGGATAGGGTTAGGGTTCGGGCTAGGGTTAGGTTTAGGGGACGGGGAAGGTTTAGGGTCCAGGTGAGGGCACGACAACGCTTTATGGGGAGCGTACGTGTGAGGGCGCGGGTTAGTGTCAGCGTACGGGTTAGGATTAGGGTACGGGTGAGAGTCAGGCTTCGGGGAAGGGTTAGGGTTAGGGTTCGGGCTAGGGTTAGGGTTAGGGGACGGGGACGATTTAGGGTCCAGGTGAGGGTACGACAACTCTTTATGGGAATCGTACGTGTGAGGTCGCGTGTTAGTGTCAGCGTACGGGTTAGGATTAGGGGACGGGTGAGGGTCAGGCTTCGGGGAAGGGTTAGGGTTAGGGTTCGGGCTAGGGTTAGGGTTAGGGGACGGGGACGGTTTAGGGTCCAGGTGAGGGCACGACAACGCTTTAGGGGGAGCGTACGTGTGAGGGCGTGGGTTAGTGTTAGCGTACGGGTTAGGATTAGGGGACGGGTGAGGGTCAGGCTTCGGGGAAGGGTTAGGGTTAGTGTTCGGGCTAGGGTTAGGGTTAGGGGTCGGGGACGGTTTAGGGTCCAGGTGAGGGCACGACAACGCTTTAGGGGGAGCGTACGTGTGAGGGCGCGGGTTAGTGTCCGCTTTCGGGTTACGATTAGGGGACGGGTGAGGGTCAGGCTTCGGGGAAGGGTTAGGGTTAGGGTTCGGGCTAGGGTTAGGGTTAGGGGACAGGGATGGATTAGGGTCCAGGTGAGGGCACGACAATGCTTTAGGGGGAGCGTACGTGTGAGGGCGCGGGTTAGTGTCAGCGTACGGGTTAGGATTAGGGGACGGGTGAGGGTCAGGCTTTGGGGAAGGGTTAGGGTTAGGGTTCGGGCTAGGGTTAGGGTTAGGGGACGGGGAAGTTTTAGGGTCCAGGTGAGGGTACGACAACGCTTTAGGGGGAGCGTACGTGCGAGGGCGCGGGTTAGTGTCAGCGTACGGGTTAGGATTAGGGGACGGGTGAGGGTCAGGCTTCGGGGAAGGGTTAGGGTTAGGGTTTGGGCTAGGGTTAGGGTTAGGGGACGGGGACGGTTTAGGGTCCAGGTGAGGGTACGACAACGCTTTAGGGAGAGCGTACGTGTGAGGGCGCGGGTTAGTGTCAGCGTACGGGTTAGGATTAGGGGACGGGTGAGGGTCAGGCTTCGGGGAAGGGTTAGGGTTAGGGTTCGGGCTAGGGTTAGGGTTAGGGGACGGGTACGGTTTAGGGTCCAGGTGAGGGCACGACAACGCTTTAGGGGGAGCGTACGTGTGAGGGCGCGGGTGCGTGTCAGCGTACGGGTTAGGATTACGGGACGAGTGAGGGTCAGGCTTCTGGGAAGGGTTAGTGTTAGGGTCCCGGCTAGGGTTAGGTTTAGTGGACGGGGAAGGTTTAGGGTCCAGGTGAGGGCACGACAACGCTTTAGGGGGAGCGTATGTGTGAGGGCGCGGGTTACTGTCAGCTTACGGGTTGTGATTAGGGGACGGGTGAGTGTCAGGCTTCAGGGAAGGGTTAGGGTTAGGGTTCGGGCTAGGGTTAGAGTTAGGGGACGGGGACGGTTTAGGGTCCAGGTGAGGGCACGACAACGCTTTAGGGGGAGCGTACGTGTGAGGGCGTGGGTTAGTGTTAGCGTACGGGTTAGGATTAGGGGACGGGTGAGGGTCAGGCTTCGGGGAAGGGTTAGGGTTAGGGGACGGGGACGGTTTAGGGTCCAGGTGAGGGCACGACAACGCTTTAGGGGGAGCGTACGTGTGAGGGCGCGGTTTAGTGTCAGCGTACGGGTTAGGATTAGGGGACGGGTGAGGGTCAGGCTTCGGGGAAGGGTTAGGGTTAGGGTTCGGGCTAGGGTTAGGGTTAGGGGACGGGGACGGTTTAGGGTCCAGGTGAGGGCACGACAACGCTTTAGGGGGAGCGTACGTGTGAGGGCGCGGGTTAGTGTCAGCGTACGGGTTAGGATTAGGGGACGGGTGAGGGTCAGGCTTCTGGGAAGGGTTAGGGTTAGGGTTCGGGCTAGGGTTAGGGTTAGGGGACGGGGACGGTTTAGGGTCCAGGTGAGGGTACGACAACGCTTTAGGGGGAGCGTACGTGTGAGGGCGCGGGTGCGTGTCAGCGTACGGGTTAGGATTAGGGGACGAGTGAGGGTCAGGCTTCGGGGAAGGGTTAGGGTTAGGGTCCCGGCTAGGGTTAGGGTTAGGGGACGGGGAAGGTTTAGGGTCCACGTGAGGGCACGACAACGCTTTAGGGGGAGCGTACGTGTGAGGGCGCGGGTTAGTGTCAGCGTACGGGTTAGGATTAGGGGACGGGTGAGAGTCAGGCTTCGGGGAAGGGTTAGGGTTAGGGTTCGGGCTAGGGTTAGGGTTAGGGGACGGGGAAGGTTTAGGGTCCAGGTGAGGGTACGCCAACGCTTTAGGTGGAGCGTACGTGTGAGGGCGCGGGTTAGTGTCAGCGTACGGGTTAGGATTAGGGGACGGGTGAGGGTCAGGCTTCGGGGAAGGGTTAGGGTTAGGGTTCGGGCTAGGGTTATGGTTAGGGGACGGGGACGGTTTCGGGTCCAGGTGAGGGTACGACAACGCTTTAGGGGGAGCGTACGTGTGAGGGCGCGGGTTAGTGTCAGCGTACGGGTTAGGATTAGGGGACGGGTGAGGGTCAGGCTTCGGGGAAGGGTTAGGGTTAGGGTTCGGTCTAGGGTTAGGGTTAGGGGACGGGGACGGTTAGGATCCAGGTGAGGGCACGACAACGCTTTAGGGGGAGCGTACGTGTGAGGGCGCGGGTTAGTGTCAGCGTACGGGTTAGAATTAGGGGACGGGTGAGGGTCAGGCTTCGGGGAAGGGTTAGGGTTAGGGTTCGGGCTAGGGTTAGGGTTAGGGGACGGGGAAGGTTTAGGGTCCAGGTGAGGGTATGACAACGCTTTAGGGGGAGCGTACGTGTGAGGGCGTGGGTTAGTGTCAGCGTACGGGTTAGGATTAGGGGACGGGTGAGGGTCAGGCTTCGGGGAAGGGTTAGGGTTAGGGTTCGGGCTAGGGTTAGCGTTAGGGGACGGGGACGGTTTATGGTCCAGGTGAGGGCACGACAACGCTTTACGGGGAGCGTACGTGTGAGGGCGCGGGTTAGTGTCAGCGTACGGGTTAGGATTAGGGGACGGGTGAGGGTCAGGCTTCGGGAAAGGGATAGGGTTAGGGTTCGGGCTAGGGTTAGGGTTAGGGGACGGGGAAGGTTTAGGGTCCAGGTGAGGGCACGACAACGCTTTATGGGGAGCGTACGTGTGAGGGCGCGGGTTAGTGTCAGCGTACGGGTTAGGATTAGGGTACGGGTGAGAGTCAGGCTTCAGGGAAGGGTTAGGGTTAGGGTTCGGGCTAGGGTTAGGGTTAGGGGACGGGGACGATTTAGGGTCCAGGTGAGGGTACGACAACTCTTTATGGGAATCGTACGTGTGAGGTCGCGTGTTAGTGTCAGCGTACGGGTTAGGATTAGGGGACGGGTGAGGGTCAGGCTTCGGGGAAGGGTTAGGGTTAGGGTTCGGGCTAGGGTTAGGGTTAGGGGACGGGGACGGTTTAGGGTCCAGGTGAGGGCACGACAACGCTTTAGGGGGAGCGTACGTGTGAGGGCGTGGGTTAGTGTTAGCGTACGGGTTAGGATTAGGGGACGGGTGAGGGTCAGGCTTCGGGGAAGGGTTAGGGTTAGTGTTCGGGCTAGGGTTAGGGTTAGGGGACGGGGACGGTTTAGGGTCCAGGTGAGGGCACGACAACGCTTTAGGGGGAGCGTACGTGTGAGGGCGCGGGTTAGTGTCCGCTTTCGGGTTACGATTAGGGGACGGGTGAGGGTCAGGCTTCGGGGAAGGGTTAGGGTTAGGGTTCGGGCAAGGGTTAGGGTTAGGGGACAGGGATGGATTAGGGTCCAGGTGAGGGCACGACAATGCTTTAGGGGGAGCGTACGTGTGAGGGCGCGGGTTAGTGTCAGCGTACGGGTTAGGATTAGGGGACGGGTGAGGGTCAGGCTTTGGGGAAGGGTTAGGGTTAGGGTTCGGGCTAGGGTTAGGGTTAGGGGACGGGGAAGTTTTAGGGTCCAGGTGAGGGTACGACAACGCTTTAGGGGGAGCGTACGTGCGAGGGCGCGGGTTAGTGTCAGCGTACGGGTTAGGATTAGGGGACGGGTGAGGGTCAGGCTTCGGGGAAGGGTTAGGGTTAGGGTTTGGGCTAGGGTTAGGGTTAGGGGATGGGGACGGTTTAGGGTCCAGGTGAGGGTACGACAACGCTTTAGGGAGAGCGTACGTGTGAGGGCGCGGGTTAGTGTCAGCGTACGGGTTAGGATTAGGGGACGGGTGAGGGTCAGGCTTCGGGGAAGGGTTAGGGTTAGGGTTCGGGCTAGGGTTAGGGTTAGGGGACGGGTACGGTTTAGGGTCCAGGTGAGGGCACGACAACGCTTTAGGGGGAGCGTACGTGTGAGGGCGCGGGTGCGTGTCAGCGTACGGGTTAGGATTACGGGACGAGTGAGGGTCAGGCTTCGGGGAAGGGTTAGTGTTAGGGTCCCGGCTAGGGTTAGGTTTAGGGGACGGGGAAGGTTTAGGGTCCAGGTGAGGGCACGACAACGCTTTAGGGGGAGCGTACGTGTGAGGGCGCGGGTTAGTGTCAGCGTACGGGTTAGGATTAGGGGACGGGTGAGGGTCAGGCTTCGGAGAAGGGTTAGGGTTATGGTTCGGGCTAGGGTTAGGGTTAGGGGACGGGGACGGTTTAGGGTCCAGGTGAGGGTACGACAACGCTTTAGGGGGAGCGTACGTGTGAGGGCGTGGTTTAGTGTCAGCGTACGGGTTAGGATTAGGGGACGGGTGAGGGTCAGGCTTCGGGGAAGGGTTAGGGTTAGGGTTCGGGCTAGGGTTAGGGTTAGGGGACGGGGACGGTTTAGGGTCCAGGTGAGGGCACGACTACACTTTAGGGGGAGCGTACGTGTGAGGGCGCGGGTTAGTGTCAGCGTACGGGTTAGGATTAGGGTACGGGTGAGGGTCAGGCTTCGGGGAAGGGTTAGGGTTAGGGTTCGGGCTAGGGTTAGGGTTAGCGGACGGGGACGGTTTAGGGTCCAGGTGAGGGTACGACAACGCTTTAGGGGGAGCGTACGTGTGAGGGCGCGGGTTAGTGTCAGCGTACGGGTTAGGATTAGGGGACGGGTGAGGGTCAGGCTTCGGGGAAGGGTTAGGGTTAGGGTTCGGGCTAGGGTTAGGGTTAGGGGACAGGGACGGTTTAGGGTCCAGGTGAGGGAACGACAACGCTTTAGGGGGAGCGTACGTGTGACGGCGCGGGTTAGTGTCAGCGTACGGGTTAGGATTAGGGGACGGGTGAGGGTCAGGCTTCGGGGAAGGGTTAGGGTTAGGGTTCGGGCTAGGGTTAGGGTTAGGGGACGGGGACGGTTTAGGGTCCAGGTGAGGGCACGACAACGCTTTAGGGGTAGCGTACGTGTGAGGGCGCGAGTTAGTGTCAGCGTACGGGTTAGGATTAGGGGACGGGTGAGGGTCAGGCTTCGGGAAAGGGATAGGGTTAGGGTTCGGGCTAGGGTTAGGGTTAGGGGACGGGGACGGTTTAGGGTCCAGGTGAGGGCACGACAACGCTTTAGGGGGAGCGTACGTGTGAGGGCGCGGGTTAGTGTCAGCGTATGGGTTAGGAATAGGGGACGGGTGAGGTTCAGGCATCGGGGAAGGGTTAGGGTTAGGGTTTGGGCTAGGGTTAGGGTTAGGGGACGGGGACGGTTTAGGGTCCAGGTGAGGGCACGACAACGCTTTAGGGGGAGCGTACGTGTGAGGGCGCGGGTTAGTGTCAGCGTACGGGTTAGGATTAGGGGACGGGTGAGGGTCAGGCTTTGGGGAAGGGTTAGGGTTAGGGTTCGGGCTAGGGTTAGGGTTAGGGGACGGGGACGGTTTAGGGTTCAGGTGAGGGCACGACAACGACTTAGGGGGAGCGTACGTGTGAGGGCGCGGGTTAGTGTCAGCGTACGGGTTAGGATTAGGGGACGGGTGAGGGTCAGGCTTCGGGAAAGGGATAGGGTTAGGGTTCGGGCTAGGGTTAGGGTTAGGGGACGGGGAAGGTTTAGGGTCCAGGTGAGGGCACGACAACGCTTTATGGGGAGCGTACGTGTGAGGGCGCGGGTTAGTGTCAGCGTACGGGTTAGGATTAGGGGACGGGTGAGAGTCAGGCTTCTGGGAAGGGTTAGGGTTAGGGTTCGGGCTAGGGTTAGGGTTAGGGGACGGGGACGGTTTAGGGTCCAGGTGAGGGCACGACAACGCTTTAGGGGGAGCGTACGTGTGAGGGCGCGGGTTAGTGTTAGCGTACGAGTTAGGATTAGGGGACGGGTGAGGGTCAGGCTTCGGGGAAGGGTTAGGGTTAGGGTTCGGGCTAGGGTTAGGGTTAGGGGACGGGGACGGTTTACGTTCCAGGTGAGGGTACGACAACGCTTTAGGGGGAGCGTACGTGTGAGGGCGCGGGTTAGTGTCCGCTTTCGGGTTACGATTAGGGGACGGGTGAGGGTCAGGCTTCGGGGAAGGGTTAGGGTTAGGGGACAGGGACGGTTTAGGGTCCAGGTGAGGGCACGACAACGCTTTAGGGGGAGCGTACGTGTGAGGGCGCGGGTTAGTGTCAGCGTACGGGTTAGGATTAGGGGACGGGTGAGGGTCAGGCTTCGGGGAAGGGTTAGGGTTAGGGTTCGGGCTAGGGTTAGGGTTAGGGGACGGGGACGGTTTAGGGTCCAGGTGAGGGTACGACAACGCTTTAGGGGGAGTGTACGTGTGAGGGCGCGGGTTAGTGTCAGCGTACGGGTTAGGATTAGGGGACGGGTGAGGGTCAGGCTTCGGGAAGGGTTAGGGTTAGGGTTCGGGCTAGGGTTAGGGTTAGGGGACGGGGACGGTTTAGGGTCCAGGTGAGGGTACGACAACGCTTTAGGGGGAGCGTACATGTGAGGGCGCGGGTTAGTGTCAGCGTACGGGTTAGGATTAGGGGACGGGTGAGGGTCAGGCTTCGGGGAAGGGTTAGGGTTAGGGTTCGGGCTAGGGTTAGGGTTAGGGGACGGGGACCGTTTAGCGTCCAGGTGAGGGCCCGACAACGCTTTAGGGGGAGCGTACGTGTGAGGGCGTGGGTTAGTGTCAGCGTACGGGTTAGGATTAGGGGACGGGTGAGGGTCAGGCTTCGGGAAAGGGATAGGGTTAGGGTTCGGGCTAGGGTTAGGGTTAGGGGACGGGGAAGGTTTAAGGTCCAGGTGAGGGCACGACAACGCTTTAGGGGGAGCGTACGTGTGAGGGCGCGGGTTAGTGTCAGCGTACGGGTTAGGATTAGGGGACGGGTGATGGTCAGGCTTCGGGGAAGGGTTAGGGTTAGGGTTTGGGCTAGGGTTAGGGTTAGGGGACGGGGACGGTTTAAGGTCCAGGTGAGGGCACGACAACGCTTTAGGGGGAGCGTACGTGTGAGGGCGCGGGTTAGTGTCAGCGTACGGGTTAGGATTAGGGGACGGGTGAGGGTCAGGCTTCGAGGAAGGGTTAAGGTTAGGGTTCGGGCTAGGTTTAGGGTTAGGGGACGGGGACGGTTTAGGGTCCACGTGAGGGTACGACAACGCTTCAGGGGGAGCGTACGTGTGAGGACGCGGGTTAGTGTCAGCGTTCGGGTTAGGATTAGTGGACGGGTGAGGGTCAGGCTTCGGGAAAGGGTTAGGGTTAGGGTTCGGGCTAGGGTTAGGGTTAGGGGACGGGGACGGTTTAGGGTCCAGTTGAGGGTACGACAACGCTTTAGGGGGAGCGTACGTGTGAGGGCGCGGGTTAGTGTCAGCGTACGGGTTAGGATTAGGGGACGGGTGAGGGTCAGGCTTCGGGAAAGGGATAGGGTTAGGGTTCGGGCTAGGGTTAGGGTTAGGGGACGGGGAAGGTTTAGGGTCCAGGTGAGGGCACGACAACGCTTTATGGGGAGCGTACGTGTGAGGGCGCGGGTTAGTGTCAGCGTACGGGTTAGGATTAGGGGACGGGTGAGAGTCAGGCTTCGGGGAAGGGTTAGGGTTAGGGTTCGGGCTAGGGTTAGGGTTAGGGGACGGGGACGGTTTAGGATCCAGGTGAGGGCACGACAACGCTTCAGGGGGAGCGTACGTGTGAGGGCGCGGGTTAGTGTCAGCGTACGGGTTAGGATTAGGGGACGGGTGAGGGTCAGGCTTCGGGGAAGGGTTAGGGTTAGGGTTCAGGCTAGGGTTAGGGTTAGGGGACGGGGACGGTTTAGGGTCCAGGTGAGGGCACGACAACGCTTTAGGCTGAGCGTACGTGTGAGGGCGCGGGTTAGTGTCAGCGTATGGGTTAGGATTAGGGTTCGGGTGAGGTTCAGGCATCGGGGAAGGGTTAGGGTTAGGGTTTGGGCTAGGGTTAGGGTTAGGGGACGGGGACGGTTTAGGGTCCAGGTGAGGGCACGACAACGCTTTAGGGGGAGCGTACGTGTGAGGGCGCGGGTTAGTGTCAGCGTACGGGTTAGGATTAGGGGACGGGTGAGGGTCAGGCTTTGGGGAAGGGTTAGGGTTAGGGTTCGGGCTAGGGTTAGGGTTAGGGGACGGGGACGGTTTATGGTCCAGGTGAGGGCACGACAACGCTTTAGGTGGAGCGTACGTGTGAGGGCGCGGGTTAGTGTCAGCGTACGGGTTAGGATTAGGGGACGGGTGAGGGTCAGGCTTCGGGGAAGGGTTAGGGTTAGGGTTCGGGCTAGGGTTAGGGTTAGGGGACGGGGACGGTTTAGGGTCCAGGTGAGGGCACGACTACACTTTATGGGGAGCGTATGTGTGAGGGCGCGGGTTAGTGTCAGCGTACAGGTTAGGATTAGGGTACGGGTGAGGGTCAGGCTTCGGGGAAGGGTTAGGGTTAGGGTTCGGGCTAGGGTTAGGGTTAGCGGACGGGGACGGTTTAGGGTCCAGGTGAGGGTACGACAACGCTTTAGGGGGAGCGTACGTGTGAGGGCGCGGGTTAGTGTCAGCGTACGGGTTAGAATTAGGGGACGGGTGAGGGTCAGGCTTCGGGGAAGGGTTAGGGTTAGGGTTCGGGCTAGGGTTAGGGTTAGGGGACGGGGAAGGTTTAGGGTCCAGGTGAGGGTACGACAACGCTTTCGGGGGAGCGTACGTGTGAGAGCGCAGGTTAGTGTCAGCGTACGGGTTAGGATTAGGGGACGGGTGAGGGTCAGGCTTCGGGGAAGGGTTAGGGTTAGGGTTCGGGCTAGGGTTAGGGTTAGGGGACGGGGACGGTTTAGGGTCCAGGTGAGGGCACGACAACGCTTTAGGGGGAGCGTACGTGTGAGGGCGCGGGTTAGTGTCAGCGTACGGGTTAGTATTAGGGGACGGGTGAGGGTCAGGCTTCGGGGAAGGGTTAGGGTTAGGGTTCGGGCTAGGGTTAGGGTTATGGGACGGAGACGGTTTAGGGTCCAGGTGAGGGCACGACAACGCTTTAGGGGGAGCGTACGTGTGAGGGCGCGGGTTAGTGTCAGCGTTCGGGTTAGGATTAGGGGACGGGTGAGGGTCAGGCTTCGGGGAAGGGTTAGGGTTAGGGTTCGGGCTAGGGTTAGGGTTAGGGGACGGGGACGGTTTAGGGTCCAGGTGAGGGTACGACAACGCTTTAGGGGGAGCGTACGTGTGAGGGCGCGGGTTAGTGTCAGCGTACGGGTTAGGATTAGGGGACGGGTGAGGGTCAGGCTTCGGGGAAGAGTTAGGGTTAGGGTTCGGGCTAGGGTTAGGGTTAGGGGACGGGGACGGTTTATGGTCCAGGTGAGGGCACGACAACGCTTTAGGGGGAGCGTACGTTTGAGGGCGCGGGTTAGTGTCAGCGTACGGGTTAGGATTAGGGGACGGGTGAGGGTCAGGCTTCGGGGAAGGGTTAGGGTTAGGGTTCGGGCTAGGGTTAGGGTTAGGGTACGGGGACGGTTTAGGGTCCAGGTGAGGGCACGACTACACTTTAGGGGGAGCGTACGTGTGAGGGCGCGGGTTAGTGTCAGCGTACGGGTTAAGATTAGGGTACGGGTGAGGGTCAGGCTTCGGGGAAGGGTTAGGGTTAGGGTTCGGGCTAGGGTTAGGGTTAGCGGACGGGGCCGGTTTAGGGTCCAGGTGAGGGTACGACAACGCTTTAGGGGGAGCGTACGTGTGAGGGCGCGGGTTAGTGTCAGCGTACGGGTTAGAATTAGGGGACGGGTGAGGGTCAGGCTTCGGGGAAGGGTTAGGGTTAGGGTTCGGGCTAGGGTTAGGGTTAGGGGACGGGGAAGGTTTAGGGTCCAGGTGAGGGTACGACAACGCTTTCGGGGGAGCGTACGTGTGAGAGCGCGGGTTAGTGTCAGCGTACGGGTTAGGATTAGGGGACGGGTGAGGGTCAGGCTTCGGGGAAGGGTTAGGGTTAGGGTTCGGGCTAGGGTTAGGGTTAGGGGACGGGGAAGGTTTAGGGTCCAGGTGAGGGTACGACAACGCTTTCGGGGGAGCGTACGTGTGAGAGCGCGGGTTAGTGTCAGCGTACGGGTTAGGATTAGGGGACGGGTGAGGGTCAGGCTTCGGGGAAGGGTTAGGGTTAGGGTTCGGGCTAGGGTTAGGGTTAGGGGACGGGGACGGTTTAGGGTCCAGGTGAGGGCACGACAACGCTTTAGGGGGAGCGTACGTGTGAGGGCGCGGGTTAGTGTCAGCGTACGGGTTAGTATTAGGGGACGGGTGAGGGTCAGCCTTCGGGGAAGGGTTAGGGTTAGGGTTCGGGCTAGGGTTAGGGTTAGGGGACGGAGACGGTTTAGGGTCCAGGTGAGGGCACGACAACGCTTTAGGGGGAGCGTACGTGTGAGGGCGCGGGTCAGTGTCAGCGTACGGGTTAGGATTAGGGGACGGGTGAGGGTCAGGCTTCGGGGAAGGGTTAGGGTTAGGGTTCGGGCTAGGGTTAGGGTTAGGGGACGGGGACGGTTTAGGGTCCAGGTGAGGGTACGACAACGCTTTAGGGGGAGCGTACGTGTGAGGGCGCGGGTTAGTGTCAGCGTACGGGTTAGGATTAGGGGACGGGTGAGGGTCAGGCTTCGGGGAAGAGTTAGGGTTATGGTTCGGGCTAGGGTTAGGGTTAGGGGATGGGGACGGTTTATGGTCCAGGTGAGGGCACGACAACGCTTTAGGGGGAGCGTACGTTTGAGGGCGCGGGTTAGTGTCAGCGAACGGGTTAGGATTAGGGGACGGGTGAGGGTCAGGCTTCGGGGAAGGGTTAGGGTTAGGGTTCGGGCTAGGGTTAGGGTTAGGGTACGGGGACGGTTTAGGGTCCAGGTGAGGGCACGACTACACTTTAGGGGGAGCGTACGTGTGAGGGCGCGGGTTAGTGTCAGCGTACGGGTTAAGATTAGGGTACGGGTGAGGGTCAGGCTTCGGGGAAGGGTTAGGGTTAGGGTTCGGGCTAGGGTTAGGGTTAGCGGACGGGGCCGGTTTAGGGTCCAGGTGAGGGTACGACAACGCTTTAGGGGGAGCGTACGTGTGAGGGCGCGGGTTAGTGTCAGCGTACGGGTTAGAATTAGGGGACGGGTGAGGGTCAGGCTTCGGGGAAGGGTTAGGGTTAGGGTTCGGGCTAGGGTTAGGGTTAGGGGACGGGGAAGGTTTAGGGTCCAGGTGAGGGTACGACAACGCTTTCGGGGGAGCGTACGTGTGAGAGCGCGGGTTAGTGTCAGCGTACGGGTTAGGATTAGGGGACGGGTGAGGGTCAGGCTTCGGGGAAGGGTTAGGGTTAGGGTTCGGGCTAGGGTTAGGGTTAGGGGACGGGGACGGTTTAGGGTCCAGGTGAGGGCACGACAACGTTTTAGGGGGAGCGTACGTGTGAGGGCGCGGGTTAGTGTCAGCGTACGGGTTAGGATTAGGGGACGGGTGAGGGTCAGGCTTCGGGGAAGGGTTAGGGTTAGGGTTCGGGCTAGGGTTAGGGTTAGGGGACGGGGACGGTTTAGGGTCCATGTGAGGGTACGACAACGCTTTAGGGGGAGCGTACGTGTGAGGGCGCGGGTTAGTGTCAGCGTACGGGTTAGTATTAAGGGACGGGTGAGGGTCAGGCTTCGGGGAAGGGTTAGGGTTAGGGTTCGGGCTAGGGTTAGGGTTAGGGGACGGGGACGGTTTAGGGTCCAGGTGAGGGTACGACAACGCTTTAGGGGGAGCGTACGTGTGAGGGCGCGGGTTAGTGTCAGCGTACGGGTTACGATTAGGGGACGGGTGAGGGTCAGGCTTCGGGGAAGGGTTAGGGTTAGGGTTTGGGCTAGGGTTAGGGTTAGGGGACGGGGACGGTTTAGGGTCCAGGTGAGGGCACGACAACGCTTTAGGGGGAGCGTACGTGTGAGGGCGCGGGTTAGTGTCAGCGTACGGGTTAGGATTAGGGGACGGGTGAGGGTCAGGCTTCGGGGAAGGGTTAGGGTTAGGGTTCGGGCTAGGGTTAGGGTTAGGGGACGGGGAAGGTTTAGGGTCCAGGTGAGGGTATGACAACGCTTTAGGGGGAGCGTACGTGTGAGGGCGCGGGTTAGTGTCAGCGTACGGGTTAGGATTAGGGGACGGGTGAGGGTCAGGCTTCGTGGAAGAGTTAGGGTTATGGTTCGGGCTAGGGTTAGGTTTAGGGGATGGGGACGGTTTAGGGTCCAGGTGAGGGCACGACAACGCCTTAGGGGGAGCGTACGTGTGAGGGCGCGGGTTAGTGTCAGCGTACGGGTTAGGATTAGGGGACGGGTGAGGGTCAGGCTTCGGGGAAGGGTTAGGGTTAGGGTTCGGGCTAGGGTTAGGGTTAGGGGACGGGGAAGGTTTAGGGTCCAGGTGAGGGCACGACAACGCTTTATGGGGAGCGTACGTGTGAGGGCGCGGGTTAGTGTCAGCGTACGGGTTAGGATTAGGGGACGGGTGAGAGTCAGGCTTCTGGGAAGGGTTAGGGTTAGGGTTCGGGCTAGGGTTAGGGTTAGGGGACGGGGACGGTTTAGGGTCCAGGTGAGGGCACGACAACGCTTTAGGGGGAGCGTACGTGTGAGGGCGCGGGTTAGTGTCAGCGTACGGGTTAGGATTAGGGGACGGGTGAGGGTCAGGCTTCGGGGAAGGGTTAGGGTTAGGGTTCGGGCTAGGGTTAGGGTTAGGGGACGGGGACGGTTTAGGGTCCAGGTGAGGGTACGACAACGCTTTAGGGGGAGCGTACGTGTGAGGGCGCGGGTGCGTGTCAGCGTACGGGTTAGGATTAGGGGACGGGTGAGGGTCAGGCTTCGGGGAAGGGTTAGGGTTAGGGTTCGGGCTAGGGTTAGGGTTAGGGGACGGGGACGGTTTAGGGTCCAGGTGAGGGTACGCCAACGCTTTAGGGGGAGCGTACGTGTGAGGGCGCGGGTTAGTGTCAGCGTACGGGTTAGGATTAGGGGACGGGTGAGGGTCAGGCTTCGGGGAAGTGTTAGGGTTAGGGTTCGGGCTAGGGTTAGGGTTAGGGGACGGGGACGGTTTAGGATCCAGGTGAGGGCACGACAACGCTTTAGGGGGAGCGTACGTGTGAGGGCGCGGGTTAGTGTCAGCGTACAGGTTAGGATTAGGGGACGGGTGAGGGTCAGGCTTCGGGGAAGGGTTAGGGTTAGGGTTCGGGCTAGGGTTAGGGTTAGGGGACGGGGACGGTTTAGGGTCCAGGTGAGGGCACGATAACGCTTTAGGGGGAGCGTACGTGTGAGGGCGCGGGTTAGTGTCAGCGTATGGGTTAGGATTAGGGGACGGGTGAGGTTCAGGCATCGGGGAAGGGTTAGGGTTCGGGTTCGGGCTAGGGTTAGGGTTAGGGGACGGGGACGGTTTAGGGTCCAGGTGAGGGCACGACAACGCTTTAGGGGGAGCGTACGTGTGAGGGCGCGGGTTAGTGTCAGCGTACGGGTTAGGATTAGGGGACGGGTGAGGGTCAGGCTTTGGGGAAGGGTTAGGGTTAGGGTTCGGGCTAGGGTTAGGGTTAGGGGACGGGGACGGTTTAGGGTCCAGGTGAGGGCACGACAACGCCTTAGGGGGAGCGTACGTGTGAGGGCGCGGGTTAGTGTCAGCGTACGGGTTAGGATTAGGGGACGGGTGAGGGTCAGGCTTCGGGGAAGGGTTAGGGTTAGGGTTCGGGCTAGGGTTATGGTTAGGGGACGGGGACGGTTTAGGGTCCAGGTGAGGGTACGACAACGCTTTAGGGGGAGCGTACGTGTGAGGGCGCGGGTTAGTGTCAGCGTACGGGTTACGATTAGGGGACGGGTGAGGGTCAGGCTTCGGGGAAGGGTTAGGGTTAGGGTTTGGGCTAGGGTTAGGGTTAGGGGACGGGGACGGTTTAGGGTCCAGGTGAGGGCACGACAACGCTTTAGGGGGAGCGTACGTGTGAGGGCGCGGGTTAGTGTCAGCGTACGGGTTAGGATTAGGGGACGGGTGAGGGTCAGGCTTCGGGGAAGGGTTAGGGTTAGGGTTCGGGCTAGGGTTAGGGTTAGGGGACGGGGAAGGTTTAGGGTCCAGGTGAGGGTATGACAACGCTTTAGGGGGAGCGTACGTGTGAGGGCGCGGGTTAGTGTCAGCGTACGGGTTAGGATTAGGGGACGGGTGAGGGTCAGGCTTCGTGGAAGAGTTAGGGTTATGGTTCGGGCTAGGGTTAGGTTTAGGGGATGGGGACGGTTTATGGTCCAGGTGAGGGCACGACAACGCTTTAGGTGGAGCGTACGTGTGAGAGCGCGGGTTAGTGTCAGCGTACGGGTTAGGATTAGGGGACGGGTGAGGGTCAGGCTTCGGGGAAGGGTTAGGGTTAGGGTTCGGGCTAGGGTTAGGGTTAGGGGACGGGGACGGTTTAGGGTCCAGGTGAGGGCACGACTACACTTTATGGGGAGCGTATGTGTGAGGGCGCGGGTTAGTGTCAGCGTACAGGTTAGGATTAGGGTACGGGTGAGGGTCAGGCTTCGGGGAAGGGTTAGGGTTAGGGTTCGGGCTAGGGTTAGGGTTAGCGGACGGGGACGGTTTAGGGTCCAGGTGAGGGTACGACAACGCTTTAGGGGGAGCGTACGTGTGAGGGCGCGGGTTAGTGTCAGCGTACGGGTTAGAATTAGGGGACGGGTGAGGGTCAGGCTTCGGGGAAGGGTTAGGGTTAGGGTTCGGGCTAGGGTTAGGGTTAGGGGACGGGGAAGGTTTAGGGTCCAGGTGAGGGTACGACAACGCTTTCGGGGGAGCGTACGTGTGAGAGCGCAGGTTAGTGTCAGCGTACGGGTTAGGATTAGGGGACGGGTGAGGGTCAGGCTTCGGGGAAGGGTTAGGGTTAGGGTTCGGGCTAGGGTTAGGGTTAGGGGACGGGGACGGTTTAGGGTCCAGGTGAGGGCACGACAACGCTTTAGGGGGAGCGTACGTGTGAGGGCGCGGGTTAGTGTCAGCGTACGGGTTAGTATTAGGGGACGGGTGAGGGTCAGGCTTCGGGGAAGGGTTAGGGTTAGGGTTCGGGCTAGGGTTAGGGTTAGGGGACGGAGACGGTTTAGGGTCCAGGTGAGGGCACGACAACGCTTTAGGGGGAGCGTACGTGTGAGGGCGCGGGTTAGTGTCAGCGTACGGGTTAGGATTAGGGGACGGGTGAGGGTCAGGCTTCGGGGAAGGGTTAGGGTTAGGGTTCGGGCTAGGGTTAGGGTTAGGGGACGGGGACGGTTTAGGGTCCAGGTGAGGGTACGACAACGCTTTAGGGGGAGCGTACGTGTGAGGGCGCGGGTTAGTGTCAGCGTACGGGTTAGGATTAGGGGACGGGTGAGGGTCAGGCTTCGGGGAAGAGTTAGGGTTATGGTTCGGGCTAGGGTTAGGGTTAGGGGATGGGGACGGTTTATGGTCCAGGTGAGGGCACGACAACGCTTTAGGGGGAGCGTACGTTTGAGGGCGCGGGTTAGTGTCAGCGTACGGGTTAGGATTAGGGGACGGGTGAGGGTCAGGCTTCGGGGAAGGGTTAGGGTTAGGGTTCGGGCTAGGGTTAGGGTTAGCGTACGGGGACGGTTTAGGGTCCAGGTGAGGGCACGACTACACTTTAGGGGGAGCGTACGTGTGAGGGCGCGGGTTAGTGTCAGCGTACGGGTTAAGATTAGGGTACGGGTGAGGGTCAGGCTTCGGGGAAGGGTTAGGGTTAGGGTTCGGGCTAGGGTTAGGGTTAGCGGACGGGGCCGGTTTAGGGTCCAGGTGAGGGTACGACAACGCTTTAGGGGGAGCGTACGTGTGAGTGCGCGGGTTAGTGTCAGCGTACGGGTTAGAATTAGGGGACGGGTGAGGGTCAGGCTTCGGGGAAGGGTTAGGGTTAGGGTTCGGGCTAGGGTTAGGGTTAGGGGACGGGGAAGGTTTAGGGTCCAGGTTTGGGTACGACAACGCTTTCGGGGGAGCGTACGTGTGAGAGCGCGGGTTAGTGTCAGCGTACGGGTTAGGATTAGGGGACGGGTGAGGGTCAGGCTTCGGGGAAGGGTTAGGGTTAGGGTTCGGGCTAGGGTTAGGGTTAGGGGACGGGGACGGTTTAGGGTCCAGGTGAGGGCACGACAACGTTTTAGGGGGAGCGTACGTGTGAGGGCGCGGGTTAGTGTCAGCGTACAGGTTAGGATTAGGGGACGGGTGAGGGTCAGGCTTCGGGGAAGGGTTAGGGTTAGGGTTCGGGCTAGGGTTAGGGTTAGGGGACGGGGACGGTTTAGGGTCCAGGTGAGGGAACGACAACGCTTTAGGGGGAGCGTACGTGTGACGGCGCGGGTTAGTGTCAGCGTACGGGTTAGGATTAGGGGACGGGTGAGGGTCAGGCTTCGGGGAAGGGTTAGGGTTATGGTTCGGGCTAGGGTTAGGGTTAGGGGACGGTGACGGTTTAGGGTCCAGGTGAGGGCATGACAACGCTTTAGGGGTAGCGTACGTGTGAGGGCGCGGGTTAGTGTCAGCGTACGGGTTAGGATTAGGGGACGGGTGAGGGTCAGGCTTCGGGAAAGGGATAGGGTTAGGGTTCGGCCTAGGGTTAGGGTTAGGGGACGGGGAAGGTTTAGGGTCCAGGTGAGGGCACGACAACGCTTTATGGGGAGCATACGTGTGAGGGCGCGGGTTAGTGTCAGCGTACGGGTTAGGATTAGGGTACGGGTGAGGGTCAGGCTTCGGGGAAGGGTTAGGGTTAGGGTTCGGGCTAGGGTTAGGGTTAGCGGACGGGGACGGTTTAGGGTCCAGGTGAGGGTACGAGAACGCTTTAGGGGGAGCGTACGTGTGAGGGCGCGGGTTAGTGTCAGCGTACGGGTTAGGATTAGGGGACGGGTGAGGGTCAGGCTTCGGGGAAGGGTTAGGGTTAGGGTTCGGGCTAGGGTTAGGGTTAGGGGACGGGGACGGTTTAGGGTCCAGGTGAGGGCACGACTACACTTTATGGGGAGCGTATGTGTGAGGGCGCGGGTTAGTGTCAGCGTACAGGTTAGGATTAGGGTACGGGTGAGGGTCAGGCGTCGGGGAAGGGTTAGGGTTAGGGTTCGGGCTAGGGTTAGGGTTAGCGGACGGGGACGGTTTAGGGTCCAGGTGAGGGTACGACAACGCTTTAGGGGGAGCGTACGTGTGAGGGCGCGGGTTAGTGTCAGCGTACGGGTTAGAATTAGGGGACGGGTGAGGGTCAGGCTTCGGGGAAGGGTTAGGGTTAGGGTTCGGGCTAGGGTTAGGGTTAGAGGACGGAGACGGTTTAGGGTCCAGGTGAGGGCACGACAACGCTTTAGGGGGAGCGTACGTGTGAGGGCGCGGGTTAGTGTCAGCGTACGGGTTAGGATTAGGGGACGGGTGAGGGTCAGGCTTCGGGGAAGGGTTAGGGTTAGGGTTCGGGCTAGGGTTAGGGTTAGGGGACGGGGACGGTTTAGGGTCCAGGTGAGGGTACGACAACGCTTTAGGGGGAGCGTACGTGTGAGGGCGCGGGTTAGTGTCAGCGTACGGGTTAGGATTAGGGGACGGGTGAGGGTCAGGCTTCGGGGAAGAGTTAGGGTTATGGTTCGGGCTAGGGTTAGGGTTAGGGGATGGGGACGGTTTATGGTCCAGGTGAGGGCACGACAACGCTTTAGGGGGAGCGTACGTTTGAGGGCGCGGGTTAGTGTCAGCGTACGGGTTAGGATTAGGGGACGGGTGAGGGTCAGGCTTCGGGGAAGGGTTAGGGTTAGGGTTCGGGCTAGGGTTAGGGTTAGGGTACGGGGACGGTTTAGGGTCCAGGTGAGGGCACGACTACACTTTAGGGGGAGCGTACGTGTGAGGGCGCGGGTTAGTGTCAGCGTACGGGTTAAGATTAGGGTACGGGTGAGGGTCAGGCTTCGGGGAAGGGTTAGGGTTAGGGTTCGGGCTAGGGTTAGGGTTAGCGGACGGGGCCGGTTTAGGGTCCAGGTGAGGGTAAGACAACGCTTTAGGGGGAGCGTACGTGTGAGGGCGCGGGTTAGTGTCAGCGTACGGGTTAGAATTAGGGGACGGGTGAGGGTCAGGCTTCGGGGAAGGGTTAGGGTTAGGGTTCGGGCTAGGGTTAGGGTTAGGGGACGGGGAAGGTTTAGGGTCCAGGTGAGGGTACGACAACGCTTTCGGGGGAGCGTACGTGTGAGAGCGCGGGTTAGTGTCAGCGTACGGGTTAGGATTAGGGGACGGGTGAGGGTCAGGCTTCGGGGAAGGGTTAGGGTTAGGGTTCGGGCTAGGGTTAGGGTTAGGGGACGGGGACGGTTTAGGGTCCAGGTGAGGGTACGACAACGCTTTCGGGGGAGCGTACGTGTGAGAGCGCGGGTTAGTGTCAGCGTACGGGTTAGGATTAGGGGACGGGTGAGGGTCAGGCTTCGGGGAAGGGTTAGGGTTAGGGTTCGGGCTAGGGTTAGGGTTAGGGGACGGGGACGGTTTAGGGTCCAGGTGAGGGCACGACAACGTTTTAGGGGGAGCGTACGTGTGAGGGCGCGTGTTAGTGTCAGCGTACGGGTTAGGATTAGGGGACGGGTGAGGGTCAGGCTTCGGGGAAGGGTTAGGGTTAGGGTTCGGGCTAGGGTTAGGGTTAGGGGACGGGGACGGTTTAGGGTCCAGGTGAGGGTACGACAACGCTTTAGGGGGAGCGTACGTGTGAGGGCGCGGGTTAGTGTCAGCGTACGGGTTAGTATTAAGGGACGGGTGAGGGTCAGGCTTCGGGGAAGGGTTAGGGTTAGGGTTCGGGCTAGGGTTAGGGTTAGGGGACGAGGACGGTTTAGGGTCCAGGTGAGGGTACGACAACGCTTTAGGGGGAGCGTACGTGTGAGGGCGCGGGTTAGTGTCAGCGTACGGGTTAGTATTAAGGGACGGGTGAGGGTCAGGCTTCGGGGAAGGGTTAGGGTTAGGGTTCGGGCTAGGGTTAGGGTTAGGGGACGGGGACGGTTTAGGGTCCAGGTGAGGGAACGACAACGCTTTAGGGGGAGCGTACGTGTGACGGCGCGGGTTAGTGTCAGCGTACGGGTTAGGATTAGGGGACGGGTGAGGGTCAGGCTTCGGGGAAGGGTTAGGGTTAGGGTTCGGGCTAGGGTTAGGGTTAGGGGACGGTGACGGTTTAGGGTCCAGGTGAGGGCATGACAACGCTTTAGGGGTAGCGTACGTGTGAGGGCGCGGGTTAGTGTCAGCGTACGGGTTAGGATTAGGGGACGGGTGAGGGTCAGGCTTCGGGAAAGGGATAGGGTTAGGGTTCGGGCTAGGGTTAGGGTTAGGGGACGGGGAAGGTTTAGGGTCCAGGTGAGGGTACGACAACGCTTTAGGGGAAGCGTACGTGTGACGGCGCGGGTTAGTGTCAGCGTACGGGTTAGGATTAGGGGACGGGTGAGGGTCAGGCTTCGGGAAAGGGATAGGGTTAGGGTTCGGCCTAGGGTTAGGGTTAGGGGACGGGGAAGGTTTAGGGTCCAGGTGAGGGCACGACAACGCTTTATGGGGAGCATACGTGTGAGGGCGCGGGTTAGTGTCAGCGTACGGGTTAGGATTAGGGTACGGGTGAGGGTCAGGCTTCGGGGAAGGGTTAGGGTTAGGGTTCGGGCTAGGGTTAGGGTTAGCGGACGGGGACGGTTTAGGGTCCAGGTGAGGGTACGAGAACGCTTTAGGGGGAGCGTACGTGTGAGGGCGCGGGTTAGTGTCAGCGTACGGGTTAGGATTAGGGGACGGGTGAGGGTCAGGCTTCGGGGAAGGGTTAGGGTTAGGGTTCGGGCTAGGGTTAGGGTTAGGGGACGGGGACGGTTTAGGGTCCAGGTGAGGGCACGACTACACTTTATGGGGAGCGTATGTGTGAGGGCGCGGGTTAGTGTCAGCGTACAGGTTAGGATTAGGGTACGGGTGAGGGTCAGGCTTCGGGGAAGGGTTAGGGTTAGGGTTCGGGCTAGGGTTAGGGTTAGGGGACGGGGACGGTTTAGCGTCCAGGTGAGGGCACGACAACGCTTTAGGGGTAGCGTACGTGTGAGGGCGCGGGTTAGTGTCAGCGTACGGGTTAGGATTAGGGGACGGGTGAGGGTCAGGCTTCGGGGAAGGGTTAGGGTTAGGGTTCGGGCTAGGGTTAGGGTTAGGGGACGGGGACGGTTTAGGATCCAGGTGAGGGCACGACAACGCTTTAGGGGGAGCGTACGTGTGAGGGCGCGGGTTAGTGTCAGCGTACGGGTTAGGATTAGGGTACGGGTGAGGGTCAGGCTTCGGGGAAGGGTTAGGGTTAGGGTTCGGGCTAGGGTTAGGGTTAGGGGACGGGGACGGTTTAGGGTCCAGGTGAGGGCACGACAACGCTTTAGGGGGAGCGTACGTGTGAGGGCGCGGGTTAGTGTCAGCGTACGGGTTCGGATTAGGGTACGGGTGAGGGTCAGGCTTCGGGGAAGGGTTAGGGTTAGGGTTCGGGCTAGGGTTAGGGTTAGCGGACGGGGCCGGTTTAGGGTCCAGGTGAGGGTACGACAACGCTTTAGGGGGAGCGTACGTGTGAGGGCGCGGGTTAGTGTCAGCGTACGGATTAGAATTAGGGGACGGGTGAGGGTCAGGCTTCAGGGAAGCGTTAGGGTTAGGGTTCGGGCTAGGGTTAGGGTTAGGGGACGGGGAAGGTTTAGGGTCCAGGTGAGGGTACGACAACGCTTTCGGGGGAGCGTACGTGTGAGAGCGCGGGTTAGTGTCAGCGTACGGGTTAGGATTAGGGGACGGGTGAGGGTCAGGCTTCGGGGAAGGGTTAGGGTTAGGGTTCGGGCTAGGGTTAGGGTTAGGGGACGGGGACGGTTTAGGGTCCAGGTGAGGGCACGACAACGCTTTAGGGGGAGCGTACGTGTGAGGGCGCGGGTTAGTGTCAGCGTACGGGTTAGGATTAGGGGACGGGTGACGGTCAGGCTTCGGGAAGGGTTAGGGTTAGGGTTCGGGCTAGGGTTAGGGTTAGGGGACGGGGACGGTTTAGGGTCCAGGTGAGGGTACGACAACGCTTTAGGGGGAGCGTACATGTGAGGGCGCGGGTTAGTGTCAGCGTACGGGTTAGGATTAGGGGACGGGTGAGGGTCAGGCTTCGGGGAAGGGTTAGGGTTAGGGTTCGGGCTAGGGTTAGGGTTAGGGGACGGGGACGGTTTATGGTCCAGGTGAGGGCACGACAACGCTTTAGGGGGAGCGTACGTGTGAGGGCGTGGATTAGTGTCAGCGTACGGGTTAGGATTAGGGGACGGGTGAGGGTCAGGCTTCGGGGAAGGGTTAGGGTTAGGGTTCGGGCTAGGGTTAGGGTTAGGGGACGGGGACGGTTTAGGGTCCAGGTGAGGGCACGACAACGCTTTAGGGGGAGCGTACGTGTGAGGGCGCGGATTAGTGTCAGTGTACGGGTTAGGATTAGGGGACAGGTGACGGTCAGGCTTCGGGAAGGGTTAGGGTTAGGGTTCGGGCTAGGGTTAGGGTTAGGGGACGGGGACGGTTTAGGGTCCAGGTGAGGGTACGACAACGCTTTAGGGGGAGCGTACATGTGAGGGCGCGGGTTAGTGTCAGCGTACGGGTTAAGATTAGGGTACGGGTGAGAGTCAGGCTTCGGGGAAGGGTTAGGGTTAGGGTTCGGGCTAGGGTTAGGGTTAGGGGACGGGGACGGTTTATGGTCCAGGTGAGGGCACGACAACGCTTTAGGGGGAGCGTACGTGTGAGGGCGTGGATTAGTGTCAGCGTACGGGTTAGGATTAGGGGACGGGTGAGGGTCAGGCTTCGGGGAAGGGTTAGGGTTAGGGTTCGGGCTAGGGTTAGGGTTAGGGGACGGGGACGGTTTAGGGTCCAGGTGAGGGTACGACAACGCTTTAGGGGGAGCGTACGTGTGAGGGCGCGGGTTAGTGTCAGCGTACGGGTTAGTATTAGGGGACGGGTGAGGGTCAGGCTTCGGGGAAGGGTTAGGGTTAGGGTTCGGGCTAGGGTTAGGGTTAGGGGACGGGGACGGTTTAGGGTCCAGGTGAGGGAACGACAACGCTTTAGGGGGAGCGTACGTGTGACGGCGCGGGTTAGTGTCATTGTACGGGTTAGGATTAGGGGACGGGTGAGGGTCAGGCTTCGGGGAAGGGTTAGGGTTAGGGTTCGGGCTAGGGTTAGGGTTAGGGGACGGTGACGGTTTAGGGTCCAGGTGAGGGCACGACAACGCTTTAGGAGTAGCGTTCGTGTGAGGGCGCGGGTTAGTGTCAGCGTACGGGTTAGGATTAGGGGACGGGTGAGGGTTAGGCTTCGGGAAAGGGATAGGTTTAGGGTTCGGCCTAGGGTTAGGGTTAGGGGACGGGGAAGGTTTAGGGTCCAGGTGAGGGCACGACAACGCTTTAGGGGTAGGGAACGTGTGACGGCGCGGGTTACTGTCAGCGTACGGGTTAGGATTAGGGGACGGGTGAGGGTCAGGCTTCGGGAAAGGGATAGGGTTAGGGTTCGGCCTAGGGTTAGGGTTAGGGGACGGGGAAGGTTTAGGGTCCAGGTGAGGGCACGACAACGCTTTATGGGGAGCATACGTGTGAGGGCGCGGGTTAGTGTCAGCGTACGGGTTAGGATTAGGGTACGGGTGAGGGTCAGGCTTCGGGGAAGGGTTAGGGTTAGGGTTCGGGCTAGGGTTAGGGTTAGCGGACGGGGACGGTTTAGGGTCCAGGTGAGGGTACGAGAACGCTTTAGGGGGAGCGTACGTGTGAGGGCGCGGGTTAGTGTCAGCGTACGGGTTAGGATTAGGGGACGGGTGAGGGTCAGGCTTCGGGGAAGGGTTAGGGTTAGGGTTCGGGCTAGGGTTAGGGTTAGGGGACGGGGACGGTTTAGGGTCCAGGTGAGGGCACGACAACGCTTTAGGGGGAGCGTACGTGTGAGGGCGCGGGTTAGTGTCAGCGTACGGGTTAGGATTAGGGGACGGGTGAGGGTCAGGCTTCGGGGAAGGGTTAGGGTTAGGGTTCGGGCTAGGGTTAGGGTTAGGGGACGGGGACGGTTTAGGGTCCAGGTGAGGGTACGACAACGCTTTAGGGGGAGCGTACGTGTGAGGGCGCGGGTTAGTGTCAGCGTACGGGTTAGGATTAGGGGACGGGTGAGGGTCAGGCTTCGGGGAAGGGTTAGGGTTAGGGTTCGGGTTAGGGTTAGGGGACGGGGACGGTTTAGGGTCCAGGTGAGGGCACGACAACGCTTTAGGGGGAGCGTACGTGTGAGGGCGCGGGTTAGTGTCAGCGTACGGGTTAGGATTAGGGGACGGGTGAGGGTCAGGCTTCGGGGAAGGGTTAGGGTTAGGGTTCGGGATAGGGTTAGGGTTAGCGGACGGGGACGGTTTAGGGTCCAGGTGAGGGTACGACAACGCTTTAGGGGGAGCGTACGTGTGAGGGCGCGGGTTAGTGTCAGCGTACGGGTTAGGATTAGGGGACGGGTGAGGGTCAGGCTTCGGGGAAGGGTTAGGGTTAGGGTTCGGGCTAGGGTTAGGGTTAGGGGATGGGGAAGGTTTAGGGTCCAGGTGAGGGTACGACAACGCTTTCGGGGGAGCGTACGTGTGAGAGCGCGGGTTAGTGTCAGCGTACGGGTTAGGATTAGGGGACGGGTGAGGGTCAGGCTTCGGGGAAGGGTTAGGGTTAGGGTTCGGGCTAGGGTTAGGGTTAGGGGACGGGGACGGTTTAGGGTCCAGGTGAGGCTTCGACAACGCTTTAGGGGGAGCGTACGTGTGAGGGCGCGGGTCAGTGTCAGCGTACGGGTTAGGATTAGGGGACGGGTGAGGGTCAGGCTTCGGGGAAGGGTTAGGGTTAGGGTTCGGGCTAGGGTTAGGGATAGGGGACGGGGACGGTTTAGGGTCCAGGTGAGGGCACGACAACGCTTTAGGGGGAGCGTACGTGTGAGGGCGCGGGTTAGTGTCAGCGTACGGGTTAGGATTAGGGGACGGGTGAGGGTCAGGCTTCGGGGAAGGGTTAGGGTTAGGGTTCGGGCTAGGGTTAGGGATAGGGGACGGGGACGGTTTAGGGTCCAGGTGAGGGCACGACAACGCTTTAGGGGGAGCGTACGTGTGAGGGCGCGGGTTAGTGTCAGCGTACGGGTTAATATTAGGGGACGGGTGAGGGTCAGGCTTCGGGGAAGGGTTAGGGTTAGGGTTCGGGCTAGGGTTAGGGTTAGGGGACGGGGACGGTTTAGTGTCCAGGTGAGGGCACGACAACGCCTTAGGGGGAGCGTACGTGTGAGGGCGCGGGTTAGTGTCAGCGTACGGGTTAGGATTAGGGGACGGGTGAGGGTCAGGCTTCGGGGAAGGGTTAGGGTTAGGGTTCGGGCTAGGGTTAGGGTTAGGGGATGGGGACGGTTTAGGGTCCAGGTGAGGGCACGACTACGCTTTAGGGGGAGCGTACGTGTGAGGGCGCGGGTTAGTGTCAGCGTACGGGTTAGTATTAGGGGACGGGTGAGGGTCAGGCTTCGGGGAAGGGTTAGGGTTAGGGTTCGGGCTAGGGTTAGGGTTAGGGGACGGGGATGGTTTAGGGTCCAGGTGAGGGCACGACAACACTTTAGGGGGAGCGTACGTGTGAGGGCGCGGGTTAGTGTCAGCGTTCGGGTTAGGATTAGGGGACGGGTGAGGGTCAGGCTTCGGGGAAGGGTTAGGGTTAGGGTTCAGGCTAGGGTTAGGGTTAGGGGACGGGGACGGTTTAGGGTCCAGGTGAGGGTACGACAACGCTTTAGGGGGAGCGTACGTGTGAGGGCGCGGGTTAGTGTCAGCGTACGGGTTAGAATTAGGGGACGGGTGAGGGTCAGGCTTCGGGGAAGTGTTAGGGTTAGGGTTCGGGCTAGGGTTAGGGTTAGGGGACGGGGAAGGTTTAGGGTCCAGGTGAGGGTACGACAGCGCTTTCGGGGGAGCGTACGTGTGAGAGCGCGGGTTAGTGTCAGCGTACGGGTTAGGATTAGGGGACGGGTGAGGGTCAGGCTTCGGGGAAGGGTTAGGGTTAGGGTTCGGGCTAGGGTTAGGGTTAGGGGACGGGGACGGTTTAGGGTCCAGGTGAGGGCACGACAACGCTTTAGGGGGAGCGTACGTGTGAGGGCGCGGGTTAGTGTCAGCGTACGGGTTAGGATTAGGGGACGGGTGAGGGTCAGGCTTCGGGGAAGGGTTAGGGTTAGGGTTTGGGCTAGGGTTAGGGATAGGGGACGGGGACGGTTTAGGGTCCAGGTGAGGGCACGACAACGCTTTAGGGGGAGCGTACGTGTGAGGGCGCGGGTTAGTGTCAGCGTACGGGTTAGGATTAGGGGACGGGTGAGGGTCAGGCTTCGGGAAGGGTTAGGGTTAGGGTTCGGGCTAGGGTTAGGGTTAGGGGACGGGGACGGTTTAGGGTCCAGGTGAGGGTACTACAACGCTTTAGGGGGAGCGTACATGTGAGGGCGCGGGTTAGTGTCAGCGTACGGGTTAGGATTAGAGGACGGGTGAGGGTCAGGCTTCGGGGAAGGGTTAGGGTTAGGGTTCGGGCTAGGGTTAGGGTTAGGGGACGGGGACGGTTTATGGTCCAGGTGAGGGCACGACAACGCTTTAGGGGGAGCGTACGTGTGAGGGCATGGATTAGTGTCAGCGTACGGGTTAGGATTAGGGGACGGGTGAGGGTCAGGCTTCGGGGAAGGGTTAGGGTTAGGGTTCGGGCTAGGGTTAGGGTTAGGGGACGGGGACGGTTTAGGGTCCAGGTGAGGGTACGACAACGCTTTAGGGGGAGCGTACGTGTGAGGGCGCGGGTTAGTGTCAGCGTACGGGTTAGTATTAGGGGACGGGTGAGGGTCAGGCTTCGGGGAAGTGTTAGGGTTAGGGTTCGGGCTAGGGTTAGGGTTAGGGGACAGGGACGGTTTAGGGTCCAGGTGAGGGAACGACAACGCTTTAGGGGGAGCGTACGTGTGACGGCGTGGGTTAGTGTCAGCGTACGGGTTAGGATTAGGGGACGGGTGAGGGTCAGGCTTCGGGGAAGGGTTAGGGTTAGGGTTCGGGCTAGGGTTAGGGTTAGGGGACGGGGACGGTTTAGGGTCCAGGTGAGGGCACGACAACGCTTTAGGGGTAGCGTACGTGTGAGGGCGCGGGTTAGTGTCAGCGTACGGGTTAGGATTAGGGGACGGGTGAGGGTCAGGCTTCGGGAAAGGGATAGGGTTAGGGTTCGGGCTAGGGTTAGGGTTAGGGGACGGGGAAGGTTTAGGGTCCAGGTGAGGGCACGACAACGCTTTAGGGGTAGCGTACGTGTGACGGCGCGTGTTAGTGTCAGCGTACGGGTTAGGATTAGGGGACGGGTGAGGGTCAGGCTTCGGGAAAGGGATAGGGTTAGGGTTCGGGCTAGGGTTAGGGTTAGGGGACGGGGAAGGTTTAGGGTCCAGGTGAGGGCACGACAACGCTTTATGGGGAGCGTACGTGTGAGGGCGCGGGTTAGTGTCAGCGTACGGGTTAGGATTAGGGGACGGGTGAGGGTCAGGCTTCGGGGAAGGGTTAGGTTTAGGGTTCGGGCTAGGGTTAGGGTTAGGGGACGGGGACGGTTTAGGGTCCAGGTGAGGGCACGACAACGCTTTAGGGGGAGCGTACGTGTGAGGGCGCGGGTTAGTGTCCGCTTTCGGGTTACGATTAGGGGACGGGTGAGGGTCAGGCTTCGGGGAAGGGTTAGGGTTAGGGTTCGGGCTAGGGTTAGGGTTAGGGGACAGGGACGGTTTAGGGTCCAGGTGAGGGCACGACAACGCTTTAGGGGGAGCGTACGTGTGAGGGCGCGGGTTAGTGTCAGCGTACGGGTTGTGATTAGGGGACGGGTGAGGGTCAGGCTTCGGGGAAGTGTTAGGGTTAGGGTTCGGGCTAGGGTTAGGGTTAGGGGACGGGGACGGTTTAGGGTCCAGGTGAGGGCACGACAACGCTTTAGGGGGAGCGTACGTGTGAGGGCGCGGGTTAGTGTCAGCGTACGGGTTAGGATTAGGGGACGGGTGAGGGTCAGGCTTCCGGGAAGGGTTAGGGTTAGGGTTCGGTCTAGGGTTAGGGTTAGGGGACGGGGACGGTTTAGGGTCCAGGTGAGGGTACGACAACGCTTTAGGGGGAGCGTACGTGTGAGGGCGCGGGTTAGTGTCAGCGTACGGGTTGTGATTAGGGGACAGGTGAGGGTCAGGCTTCGGGTAAGGGTTAGGGTTAGGGTTCGGGCTAGGGTTAGGGTTAGGGGACGGGGACGGTTTAGGGTCCAGGTGAGGGCACGACAACGCTTTAGGAGGAGCGTACGTGTGAGGGCGCGGGTTAGTGTCAGCGTACGGGTTAGGATTAGGGGACGGGTGAGGGTCAGGCTTCGGGGAAGGGTTAGGGTAGGGTTCGGTCTAGGGTTAGGGTTAGGGGACGGCGACGGTTTAGGGTCCAGGTGAGGGTACGACAACGCTTTAGGGGGAGCGTACGTGTGAGGGCGCGGGTTAGTGTCAGCGTACGGGTTAGGATTAGGGGACGGGTGAGGGTCAGGCTTCAGGGAAGGGTTAGGGTTAGGGTTTGTGCTAGGGTTAGGGTTAGGGGACGGGGACGGTTTAGGGTCCAGGTGAGGGTACGACAACGCTTTAGGGGGAGCGTACGTGTGAGGGCGCGGGTTAGTGTCAGCGTACGGGTTAGGATTAGGGGACGGGTGAGGGTCAGGCTTCGGGGAAGGGTTAGGGTTAGGGTTCGTGCTAGGGTTAGGGTTAGGGGACGGGCACGGTTTAGGGTCCAGGTGAGGGTACGACAACGCTTTAGGGGGAGCGTACGTGTGAGGGCGCGGGTGCGTGTCAGCGTACGGGTTAGGATTACGGGATGAGTGAGGGTCAGGCTTCGGGTAAGGGTTAGGGTTAGGGTCCCGGCTAGGGTTAGGGTTAGGGGACGGGGAAGGTTTAGGGTCCAGGTGAGGGTACGACAACGCTTTAGGGGGAGCGTACGTGTGAGGGCGCACGTTAGTGTCAGCGTACGGGTTAGGATTAGGGGACGGGTGAGGGTCAGGCTTCGGGGAAGGGTTAGGGTTAGGGTTCGGGCTAGGGTTAGGGTTAGGGGACGGGGACGGTTTAGGGTCCAGGGGAGGGCACGACAACGCTTTAGGGGGAGCGTACGTGTGAGGGCGCGGGTTAGTGTCAGCGTACGGGTTAGGATTAGGGGACGGGTGAGGGTCAGGCCTAGGGGAAGGGTTAGGGTTAGGGTTCGGGCTAGGGTTAGGGTTAGGGGACGGGGACGGTTTAGGGTCCAGGTGAGGGCACGATAACGCCTTAGGGGGAGCGTACGTGTGAGGGCGCTGGTTAGTGTCAGCGTACGGGTTAGGATTAGGGGACGGGTGAGGGTCAGGCTTCGGGGAAGGGTTAGGGTTAGGGTTCGGGCTAGGGTTAGGGTTAGGGGTCGGGGACGGTTTAGGGTCCAGGTGAGGGCACGACAACGCCTTAGGGGGAGCGTACGTGTGAGGGCGCGGTTTAGTGTCAGCGTACGGTTTAGTATTAGGGGACGGGTGAGGGTCAGGCTTCGGGGAAGGGTTAGGGTTAGGGTTCGGGCTAGGGTTAGGGTTAGGGGACTGGGACGGTTTAGGGTCCAGGTGAGGGCACGACAACACTTTAGGGGGAGCGTACGTGTGAGGGCGCGGGTTAGTGTCAGCGTACGGGTTAGGATTAGGGGACGGGTGAGGGTCAGGCTTCGGGGAAGGGTTAGGGTTAGGGTTCGGGCTAGGGTTAGGGTTAGGGGACGGGGACGGTTTAGGGTCCAGGTGAGGGTACGACAACGCTTTAGGGGGAGCGTACGTGTGAGGGCGCGGGTTAGTGTCAGCGTACTGGTTAGGATTAGGGGACGGGTGAGGGTCAGGCTTCGGGGAAGTGTTAGGGTTAGGGTTCGGTCTAGGGTTAGGGTTAGGGGACGGGGACGGTTTAGGGTCCAGGTGAGGGCACGACAACGCTTTAGGGGGAGCGTACGTGTGAGGGCGCGGGTTAGTGTCAGCGTACGGGTTAGGATTAGGGGACGGGTGAGCGTCAGGCTTCGGGGAAGGGTTAGGGTTAGGGTTCGGGCTAGGGTTAGGGTTAGGGGATGGGGACGGTTTAGGGTCCAGGTGAGGGTACGACAACGCTTTAGGGGGAGCGTACGTGTGAGAGCGCGGGTTAGTGTCAGCGTACGGGTTAGGATTAGGGGACGGGTGAGGGTCAGGCTTCGGGGAAGGGTTAGGGTTAGGGTTTGGGCTAGGGTTAGGGTTAGGGGACGGGGACGGTTTAGGGTCCAGGTGAGGGTACGACAACGCTTTAGGGGGAGCGTACGTGTGAGGGCGCCCGTTAGTGTCAGCGTACGGGTTAGGATTAGGGGACGGGTGAGGGTCAGGCTTCGGGGAAGGGTTAGGGTTAGGGTTCGGGCTAGGGTTAGGGTTAGGGGACGGGGACGGTTTAGGGTCCAGGTGAGGGTACGACAACGCTTTAGGGGGAGCGTACGTGTGAGGGCGCGGGTTAGTGTCAGCGTAAGGGTTAGGATTAGGGGACGGGTGAGGGTCAGGCTTCGGGGAAGGGTTAGGGTTAGGGTTCGGGCTAGGGTTAGGGTTAGGGGACGGGGACGGTTTAGGGTCCAGGTGAGGGTACGACAACGCTTTAGGGGGAGCGTACGTGTGAGGGAGTGGTTTAGTGTCAGCGTACGGGTTAGGATTAGGGGACGTGTGAGGGTCAGGCTTCGGGGAAGGGTTAGGGTTAGGGTTCGGGCTAGGGTTAGGGATAGGGGACGGGGACGGTTTAGGGTCCAGATGAGGGTACGACAACGCTTTAGGGGGAGCGTACGTGTGAGGGCGCGGGTTAGTGTCAGCGTACGGGTTAGGATTAGGGGACGGGTGAGGGTCAGGCTTCGGGGAAGGGTTAGGGTTAGGGTTCGGGCTAGGGTTAGGGTTAGGGGACGGGGACGGTTTAGGGTCCAGGTGAGGGCACGACAACTATTTAGGGGGAGCGTACGTGTGAGGGCGCGGGTTAGTGTCAGCGTACGGGTTAGGATTAGGTGACGGGTGAGGGTCAGGCTTCGGGGAAGGGTTAGGGTTAGGGTTCGGGCTAGGGTTAGGGTTAGGGGACGGGGACGGTTTAGGGTCCAGGTGAGGGCACGACAACGCTTTAGGGGGAGCGTACGTGTGAGGGCGCGGGTTAGTGTCAGCGTACGGGTTAGGATTAGGGGACGGGTGAGGGTCAGGCTTCGTGGAAGGGTTAGGGTTATGGTTTGGGCTAGGGTTAGGGTTAGGGGACGGGGACGGTTTAGGATCCAGGTGAGGGCCCGACAACGCTTTAGGGGGAGCGTACGTGTGAGGGCGCGGGTTAGTGTCAGCGTACGGGTTAGGATTAGGGGACGGGTGAGGGTCAGGCTTCGGGGAAGGGTTAGGGTTAGGGTTCGGGCTAGGGTTAGGGTTAGAAGACGGGGACGGTTTAGGGTCCAGATGAGGGCACTACAACGCATTAGGGGGAGCGTACGTGTGAGGGCGCGGGTTAGTGTAAGCGTACGGGTTAGGATTAGGGGACGGGTGAGGGTCAGGCTTCGGGAAGGGTTAGGGTTAGGGTTCGGGCTAGGGTTAGGGTTAGGGGACGGGGACGGTTTAGGGTCCAGGTGAGGGTACGACAACGCTTTAGGGGGAGCGTACATGTGAGGGCGCGGGTTAGTGTCAGCGTACGGGTTAGGATTAGGGTTCGGGTGAGGGTCAGGCTTCGGGGAAGGGTTAGGGTTAGGGTTCGGGCTAGGGTTAGGGTTAGGAGACGGGGACGGTTTATGGTCCAGGTGAGGGCACGACAACGTTTTAGGGGGAGCATACGTGTGAGGGCGTGGATTAGTGTCAGCGTACGGGTTAGGATTAGGGGACGGGTGAGGGTCAGGCTTCGGGGAAGGGTTACGGTTAGGGTTCGGGCTAGGGTTAGGGTTAGGGGACGGGGACAGTTTAGGGTCCAGGTGAGGGAACGACAACGCTTTAGGGGGAGCGTACGTGTGACGGCGCGGGTTAGTGTCAGCGTACGGGTTAGGATTAGGGGACGGGTGAGGGTCAAGCTTCGGGGAAGGGTTAGGGTTAGGGTTCGGGCTAGGGTTAGGGTTAGGGGACGAGGACGGTTTAGGGTCCAGGTGAGGGCACGACAACGCTTTAGGGGGAGAGTACGTGTGAGGGCGCGGGTTAGTGTCAGCGTACGGGTTAGGATTAGGGGACGGGTGAGGGTCAGGCTTCGGGGAAGGGTTAGGGTTAGGGTTCGGGCTAGGGTTAGGGTTAGGGGACGGGGACGGTTTAGGGTCCAGGTGAGGGTACGAGAACGCTTTAGGGGGAGCGTACGTGTGAGGGCGCGGGTTAGTGTCCGCTTTCGGGTTACGATTAGGGGACGGGTGAGGGTCAGGCTTCGGGGAAGGGTTAGGGTTAGGGTTCGGGCTAGGGTTAGGGTTAGGGGACGGGGACGGTTTAGGGTCCAGGTGAGGGTACGACAACGCTTTAGGGAGAGCGTACGTGTGAGGGCGCGGGTTAGTGTCAGCGTACGGGTTAGGATTAGGGGACGGGTGAGGGTCAGGCTTCGGGGAAGGGTTAGGGTTAGGGTTCGGGCTAGGGTTAGGGTTAGGGGACGGGTACGGTTTAGGGTCCAGGTGAGGGTACGACAACGCTTTAGGGGGAGCGTACGTGTGAGGGCGCGGGTGCGTGTCAGCGTACGGGTTAGGATTACGGGACGAGTGAGGGTCAGGCTTCGGGGAAGGGTTAGTGTTAGGGTCCCGGCTAGGGTTAGGGTTAGGGGACGGGGAAGGTTTAGGGTCCAGGTGAGGGTACGACAACGCTTCAGGGGGAGCGTACGTGTGAGGACGCGGGTTAGTGTCAGCGTTCGGGTTAGGATTCTGGGACGAGTGAGGGTCAGGCTTCGGGAAAGGGTTAGGGTTAGGGTTCGGGCTAGGGTTAGGGTTAGGGGACGGGGACGGTTCAGGGTCCAGGTGAGGGCACGACAACGCTTTAGGGGGAGCGTACGTGTGAGGGCGCGGGTTAGTGTCAGCGTACGGGTTAGGATTAGGGGACGGGTGAGGGTCAGGCTTCGGGAAAGGGATAGGGTTAGGGTTCGGGCTAGGGTTAGGGTTAGGGGACGGGGAAGGTTTAGGGTCCAGGTGAGGGCACGACAACGCTTTATGGGGAGCGTACGTGTGAGGGCGCGGGTTAGTGTCAGCGTACGGGTTAGGATTAGGGGACGGGTGAGGGTCAGGCTTCGGGGAAGGGTTAGGGTTAGGGTTCGGGCTAGGGTTAGGGTTAGGGGACGGGGACGATTTAGGGTCCAGGTGAGTGTACGACAACTCTTTATGGGAATCGTACGTGTGAGGTCGCGTGTTAGTGTCAGCGTACGGGTTAGGATTAGGGGACGGGTGAGGGTCAGGCTTCGGGGAAGTGTTAGGGTTAGGGTTCAGGCTAGGATTAGGGTTAGGGGACGGGGACGGTTTAGGGTCCAGGTGAGGGCACGACAACGCTTTAGGGGGAGCGTACGTGTGAGGGCGCGGGTTAGTGTCAGCGTACGGGTTAGGATTAGGGGACGGGTGAGGGTCAGGCTTCGGGGAAGGGTTAGGGTTAGGGTTCGGGCTAGGGTTAGGGTTAGGGGACGGGGACGGTTTAGGGTCCAGGTGAGGGCACGACAACGCTTTAGGGGGAGCGTACGTGTGAGGGCGTGGGTTAGTGTTAGCGTACGGGTTAGGATTAGGGGACGGGTGAGGGTCAGGCTTCGGGGAAGGGTTAGGGTTAGTGTTCGGGCTAGGGTTAGGGTTAGGGGACGGGGACGGTTTAGGGTCCAGGTGAGGGCACGACAACGCTTTAGGGGGAGCGTACGTGTGAGGGCGCGGGTTAGTGTCCGCTTTCGGGTTACGATTAGGGGACGGGTGAGGGTCAGGCTTCGGGGAAGGGTTAGGGTTAGGGTTCGGGCTAGGGTTAGGGTTAGGGGACAGGGACGGTTTAGGGTCCAGGTGAGGGCACGACAACGCTTTAGGGGGAGCGTACGTGTGAGGGCGCGGGTTAGTGTCAGCGTACGGGTTAGGATTAGGGGACGGGTGAGGGTCAGGCTTCGGGGAAGATTTAGGGTTATGGTTCGGGCTAGGGTTAGGGTTAGGGGACGGGGACGGTTTATGGTCCAGGTGAGGGCACGACAACGCTTTAGGGGGAGCGTACGTGTGAGGGCGCGGGTTAGTGTCAGCGTACGGGTTAGGATTAGGGGACGGGTGAGGGTCAGGCTTCGGGGAAGGGTTAGGGTTAGGGTTCGGGCTAGGGTTAGTGTTAGGGGACGGGGACGGTTTAGGGTCCAGGTGAGGGCACGACTACACTTTAGGGGGAGCGTACGTGTGAGGGCGCGGGTTAGTGTCAGCGTACGGGTTAGGATTAGGGTACGGGTGAGGGTCAGGCTTCGGGGAAGGGTTAGGGTTAGGGTTCGGGCTAGGGTTAGGGTTAGCGGACGGGGACGGTTTAGGGTCCAGGTGAGGGTACGACAACGCTTTAGGGGGAGCGTACGTGTGAGGGCGCGGGTTAGTGTCAGCGTACTGGTTAGGATTAGGGGACGGGTGAGGGTCAGGCTTCGGGGAAGTGTTAGGGTTAGGGTTCGGTCTAGGGTTAGGGTTAGGGGACGGGGACGGTTTAGGGTCCAGGTGAGGGCACGACAACGCTTTAGGGGGAGCGTACGTGTGAGGGCGCGGGTTAGTGTCAGCGTACGGGTTAGGATTAGGGGACGGGTGAGCGTCAGGCTTCGGGGAAGGGTTAGGGTTAGGGTTCGGGCTAGGGTTAGGGTTAGGGGATGGGGACGGTTTAGGGTCCAGGTGAGGGTACGACAACGCTTTAGGGGGAGCGTACGTGTGAGAGCGCGGGTTAGTGTCAGCGTACGGGTTAGGATTAGGGGACGGGTGAGGGTCAGGCTTCGGGGAAGGGTTAGGGTTAGGGTTTGGGCTAGGGTTAGGGTTAGGGGACGGGGACGGTTTAGGGTCCAGGTGAGGGTACGACAACGCTTTAGGGGGAGCGTACGTGTGAGGGCGCCCGTTAGTGTCAGCGTACGGGTTAGGATTAGGGGACGGGTGAGGGTCAGGCTTCGGGGAAGGGTTAGGGTTAGGGTTCGGGCTAGGGTTAGGGTTAGGGGACGGGGACGGTTTAGGGTCCAGGTGAGGGTACGACAACGCTTTAGGGGGAGCGTACGTGTGAGGGCGCGGGTTAGTGTCAGCGTAAGGGTTAGGATTAGGGGACGGGTGAGGGTCAGGCTTCGGGGAAGGGTTAGGGTTAGGGTTCGGGCTAGGGTTAGGGTTAGGGGACGGGGACGGTTTAGGGTCCAGGTGAGGGTACGACAACGCTTTAGGGGGAGCGTACGTGTGAGGGAGTGGTTTAGTGTCAGCGTACGGGTTAGGATTAGGGGACGTGTGAGGGTCAGGCTTCGGGGAAGGGTTAGGGTTAGGGTTCGGGCTAGGGTTAGGGTTAGGGGACGGGGACGGTTTAGGGTCCAGATGAGGGTACGACAACGCTTTAGGGGGAGCGTACGTGTGAGGGCGCGGGTTAGTGTCAGCGTACGGGTTAGGATTAGGGGACGGGTGAGGGTCAGGCTTCGGGGAAGGGTTAGGGTTAGGGTTCGGGCTAGGGTTAGGGTTAGGGGACGGGGACGGTTTAGGGTCCAGGTGAGGGCACGACAACTATTTAGGGGGAGCGTACGTGTGAGGGCGCGGGTTAGTGTCAGCGTACGGGTTACGATTAGGTGACGGGTGAGGGTCAGGCTTCGGGGAAGGGTTAGGGTTAGGGTTCGGGCTAGGGTTAGGGTTAGGGGACGGGGACGGTTTAGGGTCCAGGTGAGGGCACGACAACGCTTTAGGGGGAGCGTACGTGTGAGGGCGCGGGTTAGTGTCAGCGTACGGGTTAGGATTAGGGGACGGGTGAGGGTCAGGCTTCGGGGAAGGGTTAGGGTTATGGTTTGGGCTAGGGTTAGGGTTAGGGGACGGGGACGGTTTAGGATCCAGGTGAGGGCCCGACAACGCTTTAGGGGGAGCGTACGTGTGAGGGCGCGGGTTAGTGTCAGCGTACGGGTTAGGATTAAGGGACGGGTGAGGGTCAGGCTTCGGGGAAGGGTTAGGGTTAGGGTTCGGGCTAGGGTTAGGGTTAGAAGACGGGGACGGTTTAGGGTCCAGATGAGGGCACTACAACGCATTAGGGGGAGCGTACGTGTGAGGGCGCGGGTTAGTGTAAGCGTACGGGTTAGGATTAGGGGACGGGTGAGGGTCAGGCTTCGGGAAGGGTTAGGGTTAGGGTTCGGGCTAGGGTTAGGGTTAGGGGACGGGGACGGTTTAGGGTCCAGGTGAGGGTACGACAACGCTTTAGGGGGAGCGTACATGTGAGGGCGCGGGTTAGTGTCAGCGTACGGGTTAGGATTAGGGTTCGGGTGAGGGTCAGGCTTCGGGGAAGGGTTAGGGTTAGGGTTCGGGCTAGGGTTAGGGTTAGGAGACGGGGACGGTTTATGGTCCAGGTGAGGGCACGACAACGCTTTAGGGGGAGCATACGTGTGAGGGCGTGGATTAGTGTCAGCGTACGGGTTAGGATTAGGGGACGGGTGAGGGTCAGGCTTCGGGGAAGGGTTAGGGTTAGGGTTCGGGCTAGGGTTAGGGTTAGGGGACGGGGACAGTTTAGGGTCCAGGTGAGGGAACGACAACGCTTTAGGGGGAGCGTACGTGTGACGGCGCGGGTTAGTGTCAGCGTACGGGTTAGGATTAGGGGACGGGTGAGGGTCAAGCTTCGGGGAAGGGTTAGGGTTAGGGTTCGGGCTAGGGTTAGGGTTAGGGGACGGGGACGGTTTAGGGTCCAGGTGAGGGCACGACAACGCTTTAGGGGGAGAGTACGTGTGAGGGCGCGGGTTAGTGTCAGCGTACGGGTTAGGATTAGGGGACGGGTGAGGGTCAGGCTTCGGGGAAGGGTTAGGGTTAGGGTTCGGGCTAGGGTTAGGGTTAGGGGACGGGGACGGTTTAGGGTCCAGGTGAGGGTACGAGAACGCTTTAGGGGGAGCGTACGTGTGAGGGCGCGGGTTAGTGTCCGCTTTCGGGTTACGATTAGGGGACGGGTGAGGGTCAGGCTTCGGGGAAGGGTTAGGGTTAGGGTTCGGGCTAGGGTTAGGGTTAGGGGACGGGGACGGTTCAGGGTCCAGGTGAGGGTACGACAACGCTTTAGGGAGAGCGTACGTGTGAGGGCGCGGGTTAGTGTCAGCGTACGGGTTAGGATTAGGGGACGGGTGAGGGTCAGGCTTCGGGGAAGGGTTAGGGTTAGGGTTCGGGCTAGGGTTAGGGTTAGGGGACGGGTACGGTTTAGGGTCCAGGTGAGGGTACGACAACGCTTTAGGGGGAGCGTACGTGTGAGGGCGCGGGTGCGTGTCAGCGTACGGGTTAGGATTACGGGACGAGTGAGTGTCAGGCTTCGGGGAAGGGTTAGTGTTAGGGTCCCGGCTAGGGTTAGGGTTAGGGGACGGGGAAGGTTTAGGGTCCAGGTGAGGGTACGACAACGCTTCAGGGGGAGCGTACGTGTGAGGACGCGGGTTAGTGTCAGCGTTCGGGTTAGGATTCTGGGACGAGTGAGGGTCAGGCTTCGGGAAAGGGTTAGGGTTAGGGTTCGGGCTAGGGTTAGGGTTAGGGGACGGGGACGGTTTAGGGTCCAGGTGAGGGTACGACAACGCTTTAAGGGGAGCGTACGTGTGAGGGCGCGGGTTAGTGTCAGCGTACGGGTTAGGATTAGGGGACGGGTGAGGGTCAGGCTTCGGGAAAGGGATAGGGTTAGGGTTCGGGCTAGGGTTAGGGTTAGGGGACGGGGAAGGTTTAGGGTCCAGGTGAGGGCACGACAACGCTTTATGGGGAGCGTACGTGTGAGGGCGCGGGTTAGTGTCAGCGTACGGGTTAGGATTAGGGGACGGGTGAGGGTCAGGCTTCGGGGAAGGGTTAGGGTTAGGGTTCGGGCTAGGGTTAGGGTTAGGGGACGGGGACGATTTAGGGTCCAGGTGAGTGTACGACAACTCTTTATGGGAATCGTACGTGTGAGGTCGCGTGTTAGTGTCAGCGTACGGGTTAGGATTAGGGGACGGGTGAGGGTCAGGCTTCGGGGAAGTGTTAGGGTTAGGGTTCAGGCTAGGGTTAGGGTTAGGGGACGGGGACGGTTTAGGGTCCAGGTGAGGGCACGACAACGCTTTAGGGGGAGCGTACGTGTGAGGGCGCGGGTTAGTGTCAGCGTACGGGTTAGGATTAGGGGACGGGTGAGGGTCAGGCTTCGGGGAAGGGTTAGGGTTAGGGTTCGGGCTAGGGTTAGGGTTAGGGGACGGGGACGGTTTAGGGTCCAGGTGAGGGCACGACAACGCTTTAGGGGGAGCGTACGTGTGAGGGCGTGGGTTAGTGTTAGCGTACGGGTTAGGATTAGGGGACGGGTGAGTGTCAGGCTTCGGGGAAGGGTTAGGGTTAGTGTTCGGGCTAGGGTTAGGGTTAGGGGACGGGGACGGTTTAGGGTCCAGGTGAGGGCACGACAACGCTTTAGGGGGAGCGTACGTGTGAGGGCGCGGGTTAGTGTCCGCTTTCGGGTTACGATTAGGGGACGGGTGAGGGTCAGGCTTCGGGGAAGGGTTAGGGTTAGGGTTCGGGCTAGGGTTAGGGTTAGGGGACAGGGACGGTTTAGGGTCCAGGTGAGGGCACGACAACGCTTTAGGGGGAGCGTACGTGTGAGGGCGCGGGTTAGTGTCAGCGTACGGGTTAGGATTAGGGGACGGGTGAGGGTCAGGCTTCGGGGAAGATTTAGGGTTATGGTTCGGGCTAGGGTTAGGGTTAGGGGACGGGGACGGTTTATGGTCCAGGTGAGGGCACGACAACGCTTTAGGGGGAGCGTACGTGTGAGGGCGCGGGTTAGTGTCAGCGTACGGGTTAGGATTAGGGGACGGGTGAGGGTCAGGCTTCGGGGAAGGGTTAGGGTTAGGGTTCGGGCTAGGGTTAGGGTTAGGGGACGGGGACGGTTTAGGGTCCAGGTGAGGGCACGACTACACTTTAGGGGGAGCGTACGTGTGAGGGCGCGGGTTAGTGTCAGCGTACGGGTTAGGATTAGGGTACGGGTGAGGGTCAGGCTTCGGGGAAGGGTTAGGGTTAGGGTTCGGGCTAGGGTTAGGGTTAGCGGACAGGGACGGTTTAGGGTCCAGGTGAGGGTACGACAACGCTTTAGGGGGAGCGTACGTGTGAGGGCGCGGGTTAGTGTCAGCGTACGGGTTAGAATTAGGGGACGGGTGAGGGTCAGGCTTCGGGGAAGGGTTAGGGTTAGGGTTCGGGCTAGGGTTAGGGTTAGGGGACGGGGAAGGTTTAGGGTCCAGGTGAGGGTACGACAACGCTTTTGGGGGAGCGTACGTGTGAGAGCGCGGGTTAGTGTCACCGTACGGGTTAGGATTAGGGGACGGGTGAGGGTCAGGCTTCGGGGAAGGGTTAGGGTTAGGGTTCGGGCTAGGGTTAGGGTTAGGGGACGGGGACGGTTTAGGATCCAGGTGAGGGCACGACAACGCTTTAGGGGGAGCGTACGTGTGAGGGCGCGGGTTAGTGTCAGCGTACGGGTTAGGATTAGGGGACGGGTGAGGGTCAGGCTTCGGGGAAGGGTTAGGGTTAGGGTTCGGGCTAGGGTTAGGGTTAGGGGACGGGGACGGTTTAGGGTCCAGGTGAGGGCACGACAACGCTTTAGGGGGAGCGTACGTGTGAGGACGCGGGTTAGTGTCAGCGTATGGGTTAGGATTAGGGGACGGGTGAGGTTCAGGCATCGGGGAAGGGTTAGGGTTAGGGTTTGGGCTAGGGTTAGGGTTAGGGGACGGGGACGGTTTAGGGTCCAGGTGAGGGCACGACAACGCTTTAGGGGGAGCGTATGTGTGAGGGCGCGGGTTAGTGTCAGCGTATGGGTTAGGATTAGGGGACGGGTGAGGGTCAGGCTTTGGGGAAGGGTTAGCGTTAGGGTTCGGGCTAGGGTTAGGGTTAGGGGACGGGGACGGTTTAGGGTCCAGGTGAGGGCACGACAACGCCTTAGGGGGAGCGTACGTGTGAGGGCGCGGGTTAGTGTCAGCGTACGGTTTAGGATCAGGGGACGGGTGAGGGTCAGGCTTCGGGAAAGGGATAGGGTTAGGGTTCGGGCTAGGGTTAGGGTTAGGGGACGGGGACGGTTTAGGGTCCAGGTGAGGGCACGACAACGCTTTATGGGGAGCGTACGTGTGAGGGCGCGGGTTAGTGTCAGCGTACGGGTTAGGATTAGGGGACGGGTGAGAGTCAGGCTTCTGGGAAGGGTTAGGGTTAGGGTTCGGGCTAGGCTTAGGGTTAGGGGACGGGGACGGTTTAGGGTCCAGGTGAGGGCACGACAACGCTTTAGGGGGAGCGTACGTGTGAGGGCGCGGGTTAGTGTTAGCGTACGGGTTAGGATTAGGGGACGGGTGAGGGTCAGGCTTCGGGGAAGGGTTAGGGTTAGGGTTCGGGCTAGGGTTAGGGTTAGGGGACGGGGACGGTTTAGGTTCCAGGTGAGGGTACGACAACGCTTTAGGGGGAGCGTACGTGTGAGGGCACGGGTTAGTGTCCGCTTTCGGTTTACGATTAGGGGACGGGTGAGTGTCAGGCTTCGGGGAAGGGTTAGGGTTAGGGTTCGGGCTAGGGTTAGGGTTAGGGGACAGGGACGGTTTAGGGTCCAGGTGAGGGCACGACAACGCTTTAGGGGGAGCGTACGTGTGAGGGCGCGGGTTAGTGTCAGCGTACGGGTTAGGATTAGGGGACGGGTGAGGGTCAGGCTTCGGGGAAGGGTTAGGGTTAGGGTTCGGGCTAGGGTTAGGGTTAGGGGACGGGGACGGTTTAGGGTCCAGGTGAGGGTACGACAACGCTTTAGGGGGAGTGTACGTGTGAGGGCGCGGGTTAGTGTCAGCGTAGGGGTTAGGATTAGGGGACGGGTGAGGGTCAGGCTTCGGGGAAGGGTTAGGGTTAGGGTTTGGGCTAGGGTTAGGGTTAGGGGACGGGGACGGTTTAGGGTCCAGGTGAGGGTACGACAACGCTTTAGGGGGAGCGTACGTGTGAGGGCGCGGGTTAGTTTCAGCGTACGGGTTAGGATTAGGGGACGGGTGAGGGTCAGGCTTCGGGGAAGGGTTAGGGTTAGGGTTCGGGCTAGGGTTAGGGTTAGGGGACGGGGACGGTTTAGGGTCCAGGTGAGGGTACGACAACGCTTTAGGGGGAGCGTACGTGTGAGGGCGCGGGTGCGTGTCAGCGTACCGGTTAGGATTACGGGACGAGTGAGGGTCAGGCTTCGGGGAAGGGTTAGGGTTAGGGTTCGGGCTAGGGTTAGGGTTAGGGGACGGGGACGGTTTAGGGTCCAGGTGAGGGTACGCCAACGCTTTAGGGGGAGTGTACGTGTGAGGGCGCGGGTTAGTGTCAGCGTACGGGTTAGGATTAGGGGACGGGTGAGGGTCAGGCTTCGGGGAAGGGTTAGGGTTAGGGTTCGGGCTAGGGTTAGGGTTAGGGGATGGGGACGGTTTAGGATCCAGGTGAGGGCACGACAACGCTTTAGGGGGAGCGTACGTGTGAGGGCGCGGGTTAGTGTCAGCGTACGGGTTAGGATTAGGGGACGGGTGAGGGTCAGGCTTCGGGGAAGGGTTAGGGTTAGGGTTCGGGCTAGGGTTAGGGTTAGGGGACGGGGACGGTTTAGGGTCCAGGTGAGGGCACGACAACGCTTTAGGGGGAGCGTACGTGTGAGGGCGCGGGTTAGTGTCAGCGTATGGGTTAGGATTAGGGGACGGGTGAGGTTCAGGCATCGGGGAAGGGTTAGGGTTAGGGTTCGGGCTAGGGTTAGTGTTAGGGGACGGGGACGGTTTAGGGTCCAGGTGAGGGCACGACAACGCCTTAGGGGGAGCGTACGTGTGAGGGCGCGGGTTAGTGTCAGCGTACGGGTTAGGATCAGGGGACGGGTGAGGGTCAGGCTTCGGGAAAGGGATAGGGTTAGGGTTCGGGCTAGGGTTAGGGTTAGGGGACGGGGACGGTTTAGGGTCCAGGTGAGGGCACGACAACGCTTTATGGGGAGCGTACGTGTGAGGGCGCGGGTTAGTGTCAGCGTACGGGTTAGGATTAGGGGACGGGTGAGAGTCAGGCTTCTGGGAAGGGTTAGGGTTAGGGTTCGGGCTAGGGTTAGGGTTAGGGGACGGGGACGGTTTAGGGTCCAGGTGAGGGCACGACAACGCTTTAGGGGGAGCGTACGTGTGAGGGCGCGGGTTAGTGTTAGCGTACGGGTTAGGATTAGGGGACGGGTGAGGGTCAGGCTTCGGGGAAGGGTTAGGGTTAGGGTTCGGGCTAGGGTTAGGGTTAGGGGACGGGGACGGTTTAGGTTCCAGGTGAGGGTACGACAACGCTTTAGGGGGAGCGTACGTGTGAGGGCGCGGGTTAGTGTCCGCTTTCGGGTTACGATTAGGGGACGGGTGAGGGTCAGGCTTCGGGGAAGGGTTAGGGTTAGGGTTCGGGCTAGGGTTAGGGTTAGGGGACAGGGACGGTTTAGGGTCCACGTGAGGGCACGACAACGCTTTAGGGGGAGCGTACGTGTGAGGGCGCGGGTTAGTGTCAGCGTACGGGTTAGGATTAGGGGACGGGTGAGGGTCAGGCTTCGGGGAAGGGTTAGGGTTAGGGTTCGGGCTAGGGTTAGGGTTAGGGGACGGGGACGGTTTAGGGTCCAGGTGAGGGTACGACAACGCTTTAGGGGGAGCGTACGTGTGAGGGCGCGGGTTAGTGTCAGCGTACGGGTTAGGATTAGGGGACGGGTGAGGGTCAGGCTTCGGGGAAGGGTTAGGGTTAGGGTTTGGGCTAGGGTTAGGGTTAGGGGACGGGGACGGTTTAGGGTCCAGGTGAGGGTACGACAACGCTTTAGGGGGAGCGTACGTGTGAGGGCGCGGGTTAGTGTCAGCGTACGGGTTAGGATTAGGGGACGGGTGAGGGTCAGGCTTCGGGGAAGGGTTAGGGTTAGGGTTCGGGCTAGGGTTAGGGTTAGGGGACGGGGACGGTTTAGGGTCCAGGTGAGGGCACGACAACGCTTTAGGGGGAGCGTACGTGTGAGGGCGCGTGTTAGTGTCAGCGTATGGGTTAGGATTAGGGGACGGGTGAGGTTCAGGCATCGGGGAAGGGTTAGGGTTAGGGTTCGGGCTAGGGTTAGGGTTAGGGGACGGGGACGGTTTAGGGTCCAGGTGAGGGCACGACAACGCTTTAGGGGGAGCGTACGTGTGAGGGCGCGGGTTAGTGTCAGCGTACGGGTTAGGATTAGGGGACGGGTGAGGGTCAGGCTTCGGGGAAGGGTTAGGGTTAGGGTTCGGGCTAGGGTTAGGGTTAGGGGACGGGGACGGTTTAGGGTCCAGGTGAGGGCACGACAACGCCTTAGGGGGAGCGTACGTGTGAGGGCGCGGGTTAGTGTCAGCGTACGGGTTAGGATTAGGGGACGGGTGAGGGTCAGGCTTCGGGGAAGGGTTAGGGTTAGGGTTCGGGCTAGGGTTAGGGTTAGGGGACGGGGACGATTTAGGGTCCAGGTGAGGGCACGACAACGCTTTAGGGGGAGCGTACGTGTGAGGGCGCGGGTTAGTGTCAGCGTACGGGTTAGTATTAGGGGACGGGTGAGGGTCAGGCTTCGGGGAAGGGTTAGGGTTAGGGTTCGGGCTAGGGTTAGGGTTAGGGGACGGGGACGGTTTAGGGTCCAGGTGAGGGCACGACAACACTTTAGGGGGAGCGTACGTGTGAGGGCGCGGGTTAGTGTCAGCGTACGGGTTAGGATTAGGGGACGGGTGAGGGTCAGGCTTCGGGGAAGGTTTAGGGTTAGGGTTCGGGCTAGGGTTAGGGTTAGGGGACGGGGAAGGTTTAGGGTCCAGGTGAGGGTACGACAACGCTTTAGGGGGAGCGTACGTGTGAGGGCGCGGGGTAGTGTCAGCGTACGGTTTAGGATTAGGGGACGTGTGAGTGTCAGGCTTCGGGGAAGAGTTAGGGTTATGGTTCGGGCTAGGGTTAGGGTTAGGGGACGGGGATGGTTTATGGTCCAGGTGAGGGCACGACAACGCTTCAGGGGGAGTGTACGTGTGAGGGCGCGGGTTAGTGTCAGCGTACGGGTTAGGATTAGGGGACGGGTGAGGGTCAGGCTTCGGGGAAGGGTTAGGGTTAGGGTTCGGGCTAGGGTTAGGGTTAGGGGACGGGGACGGTTTAGGGTCCAGGTGAGGGCACGACTACACTTTAGGGGGAGCGTACGTGTGAGGGCGCGGGTTAGTGTCAGCGTACGGGTTAGGATTAGGGTACGGGTGAGGGTCAGGCTTCGGGGAAGGGTTAGGGTTAGGGTTCGGGCTAGGGTTAGGGTTAGCGGACGGGGACGGTTTAGGGTCCAGGTGAGGGCACGACAACGCCTTAGGGGGAGCGTACGTGTGAGGGCACGGGTTAGTGTCAGCGTACGGTTTAGAATTAGGGGACGGGTGAGGGTCAGGCTTCGGGGAAGGGTTAGGGTTAGGGTTCGGGCTAGGGTTCGGGTTAGGGGACGGGGACGGTTTAGGGTCCAGGTGAGGGTACGACAACGCTTTCGGGGGAGCGTACGTGTGAGAGCGCGGGTTAGTGTCAGCGTACGGGTTAGGATTAGGGGACGGGTGAGGGTCAGGCTTCGGGGAAGGGTTAGGGTTAGGGGACGGGGACGGTTTAGGGTCCAGGTGAGGGCACGACAACGCTTTAGGGGGAGCGTACGTGTGAGGGCGCGGGTTAGTGTCAGCGTACGGGTTAGGATTAGGGGACGGGTGAGGGTCAGGCTTCGGGGAAGGGTTAGGGTTAGGGTTTGGGCTAGGGTTAGGGTTAGGGGACGGGGACGGTTTAGGGTCCAGGTGAGGGCACGACAACGCCTTAGGGGGAGCGTACGTGTGAGGGCGCGGGTTAGTGTCAGCGTACGGGTTAGGATTAGGGGACGGGTGAGGGTCAGGCTTCGGGGAAGGGTTAGGGTTAGGGTTCGGGCTAGGGTTAGGGTTAGGGGACGGGGACGGTTTAGGGTCCAGGTGAGGGTACGACAACGCTTTAGGGGGAGCGTACGTGTGAGGGCGCGGGTTAGTGTCAGCGTACGGGTTAGGATTAGGGGACGGGTGAGGGTCAGGCTTCGGGGAAGGGTTAGGGTTAGGGTTCGGGCTAGGGTTAGGGTTAGGGGACGGGGACGGTTTAGGGTCCAGGTGAGGGTACGACAACGCTTTAGGGGGAGCGTACGTGTGAGGGCGCGGGTGCGTGTCAGCGTACGGGTTAGGATTACGGGACGAGTGAGGGTCAGGCTTCGGGGAACGGTTAGGGTTAGGGTTCGGGCTAGGGTTAGGGTTAGGGGACGGGGACGGTTTAGGGTCCAGGTGAGGGTACGCCAACGCTTTAGGGGGAGTGTACGTGTGAGGGCGCGGGTTAGTGTCAGCGTACGGGTTAGGATTAGGGGACGGGTGAGGGTCAGGCTTCGGGGAAGGGTTAGGGTTAGGGTTCGGGCTAGGGTTAGGGTTATGGGACGGGGACGGTTTAGGATCCAGGTGAGGGCACGACAACGCTTTAGGGGGAGCGTACGTGTGAGGGCGCGGGTTAGTGTCAGCGTACGGGTTAGGATTAGGGGACGGGTGAGCGTCAGGCTTCGGGGAAGGGTTAGGGTTAGGGTTCGGGCTAGGGTTAGGGGACGGGGACGGTTTAGGGTCCAGGTGAGGGCACGACAACGCTTTAGGGGGAGCGTACGTGTGAGGGCGCGGGTTAGTGTCAGCGTATGGGTTAGGATTAGGGGACGGGTGAGGTTCAGGCATCGGGGAAGGGTTAGGGTTAGGGTTCGGGCTAGGGTTAGGGTTAGGGGACGGGGACGGTTTAGGGTCCAGGTGAGGGCACGACAACGCTTTAGGGGGAGCGTACGTGTGAGGGCGCGGGTTAGTGTCAGCGTACGGGTTAGGATTAGGGGACGGGTGAGGGTCAGGCTTCGGGGAAGGGTTAGGGTTAGGGTTCGGGCTAGGGTTAGGGTTAGGGGACGGGGACGGTTTAGGGTCCAGGTGAGGGCACGACAACGCCTTAGGGGGAGCGTACGTGTGAGGGCGCTGGTTAGTGTCAGCGTACGGGTTAGGATTAGGGGACGGGTGAGGGTCAGGCTTCGGGGAAGGGTTAGGGTTAGGGTTCGGGCTAGGGTTAGGGTTAGGGGACGGGGACGGTTTAGGGTCCAGGTGAGGGCACGACAACACTTTAGGGGGAGCGTACGTGTGAGGGCGCGGGTTAGTGTCAGCGTACGGGTTAGGATTAGGGGACGGGTGAGGGTCAGGCTTCGGGGAAGGGTTAGGGTTAGGGTTCGGGCTAGGGTTAGGGTTAGGGGACGGGGACGGTTTAGGGTCCAGGTGAGGGTACGACAACGCTTTAGGGGGAGCGTACGTTTGAGGGCGCGTGGTAGTGTCAGCGTACGGTTTAGGATTAGGGGACGGGTGAGGGTCAGGCTTCGGGGAAGAGTTAGGGTTATGGTTCGGGCTAGGGTTAGGGTTAGGGGACGGGGAAGGTTTATGGTCCAGGTGAGGGCACGACAACGCTTTAGGGGGAGTGTACGTGTGAGGGCGCGGGTTAGTGTCAGCGTACGGGTTAGGATTAGGGGACGGGTGAGGGTCAGGCTTCGGGGAAGGGTTAGGGTTAGGGTTCGGGCTAGGGTTAGGGTTAGGGGACGGGGATGGTTTAGGGTCCAGGTGAGGGCACGACTACACTTTAGGGGGAGCGTACGTGTGAGGGCGCGGGTTAGTGTCAGCGTACGGGTTAGGATTAGGGTACGGGTGAGGGTCAGGCTTCGGGGAAGGGTTAGGTTTAGGGTTCGGGCTAGGGTTAGGGTTAGCAGACGGGGACGGTTTAGGGTCCAGGTGAGGGCACGACAACGCCTTAGGGGGAGCGTACGTGTGAGGGCACGGGTTAGTGTCAGCGTACGGTTTAGAATTAGGGGACGGGTGAGGGTCAGGCTTCGGGAAAGGGATAGGGTTAGGGTTCAGGCTAGGGTTAGGGTTAGGGGACGGGGAAGGTTTAGGGTTCAGGTGAGGGTACGACAACGCTTTCGGGGGAGCGTACGTGTGAGAGCGCGGGTTAGTGTCAGCGTACGGGTTAGGATTAGGGGACGGGTGAGGGTCAGGCTTCGGGGAAGGGTTAGGGTTAGGGGACGGGGACGGTTTAGGGTCCAGGTGAGGGCACGACAACGCTTTAGGGGGAGCGTACGTGTGAGGGCGCGGGTTAGTGTCAGCGTACGGGTTAGGATTAGGGGACGGGTGAGGGTCAGGCTTCGGGGAAGGGTTAGGGTTAGGGTTTGGGCTAGGGTTAGGGTTAGGGGACGGGGACGGTTTAGGGTCCAGGTGAGGGCACGACAACGCCTTAGGGGGAGCGTACGTGTGAGGGCGCGGGTTAGTGTCAGCGTACGGGTTAGGATTAGGGGACGGGTGAGGGTCAGGCTTCGGGAAGGGTTAGGGTTAGGGTTCGGGCTAGGGTTAGGGTTAGGGGACGGGGACGGTTTAGGGTCCAGGTGAGGGTACGACAACGCTTTAGGGGGAGCGTACATGTGAGGGCGCGTGTTAGTGTCAGCGTACGGGTTAGGATTAGGGGACGGGTGAGGGTCAGGCTTCGGGGAAGGGTTAGGGTTAGGGTTCGGGCTAGGGTTAGGGTTAGGGGACGGGGACCGTTTAGCGTCCAGGTGAGGGCCCGACAACGCTTTAGGGGGAGCGTACGTGTGAGGGCGTGGGTTAGTGTCAGCGTACGGGTTAGGATTAGGGGTCGTGTGAGGGTCAGGCTTCGGGGAAGGGTTAGGGTTTGGGTTCGGGCTAGGGTTAGGGTTAGGGGACGGGGACGGTTTAGGGTCCAGGTGAGGGTACGACAACGCTTTAGGGGGAGCGTACGTGTGAGGGCGCGGGTTAGTGTCAGCGTACGGGTTAGGATTAGGGGACGGGTGATGGTCAGGAATCGGGGAAGGGTTAGGGTTAGGGTTTGGGCTAGGGTTAGGGTTAGGGGACGGGGACGGTTTAAGGTCCAGGTGAGGGCACGACAACGCTTTAGGGGGAGCGTACGTGTGAGGGCGCGGGTTAGTGTCAGCGTACGGGTTAGGATTAGGGGACGGGTGAGGGTCAGGCTTCGAGGAAGGGTTAGGGTTAGGGTTCGGGCTAGGGTTAGGGTTAGGGGACGGGGACGGTTTAGGGTCCAGGTGAGGGTACGACAACGCTTCAGGGGGAGCGTACGTGTGAGGACGCGGGTTAGTGTCAGCGTTCGGGTTAGGATTAGGGGACGGGTGAGGGTCAGGCTTCGGGAAAGGGTTAGGGTTAGGGTTCGGGCTAGGGTTAGGGTTAGGGGACTGGGACGGTTTAGGGTCCAGGTGAGGGTACGACAACGCTTTAGGGGGAGCGTACGTGTGAGGGCGCGGGTTAGTGTCAGCGTACGGGTTAGGATTAGGGGACGGGTGAGGGTCAGGCTTCGGGAAAGGGATAGGGTTAGGGTTCGGGCTAGGGTTAGGGTTAGGGGACGGGGAAGGTTTAGGGTCCAGGTGAGGGCACGACAACGCTTTATGGGGAGCGTACGTGTGAGGGCGCGGGTTAGTGTCAGCGTACGGGTTAGGATTAGGGGACGGGTGAGAGTCAGGCTTCGGGGAAGGGTTAGGTTTAGGGTTCAGGCTAGGGTTAGGGTTAGGGGACGGGGACGGTTTAGGGTCCAGGTGAGGGCACGACAACGCTTTAGGGGGAGGGTACGTGTGAGGGCGCGGGTTAGTGTCAGCGTACGGGTTAGGATTAGGGGACGGGTGAGGGTCAGGCTTCGGGGAAGGGTTAGGGTTAGGGTTCGGGCTAGGGTTAGGGTTAGGGGACGGGGACGGTTTAGGGTCCAGGTGAGGGTACGACAACGCGTTAGGGGGAGCGTACGTGTGAGGGCGCGGGTGCGTGTCAGCGTACCGGTTAGGATTACGGGACGAGTGAGGGTCAGGCTTCGGGGAAGGGTTAGGGTTAGGGTTCGGTCTAGGGTTAGGGTTAGGGGACTGGGACGGTTTAGGGTCCAGGTGAGGGTACGCCAACGCTTTAGGGGGAGTGTACGTGTGAGGGCGCGGGTTAGTGTCAGCGTACGGGTTAGGATTAGGGGACGGGTGAGGGTCAGGCTTCGGGGAAGGGTTAGGGTTAGGGTTCGGGCTAGGGTTAGGGTTAGGGGACGGGGACGGTTTAGGGTCCAGGTGAGGGCACGACAACGCTTTAGGGGGAGCGTACGTGTGAGGGCGCTGGTTAGTGTCAGCGTATGGGTTAGGATTAGGGGACGGGTGAGGTTCAGGCATCGGGGAAGGGTTAGGGTTAGGGTTCGGGCTAGGGTTAGTGTTAGGGGACGGGGACGGTTTAGGGTCTAGGTGAGGGCACGACAACGCCTTAGGGGGAGCGTACGTGTGAGGGCGCGGGTTAGTGTCAGCGTACGGGTTAGGATCAGGGGACGGGTGAGGGTCAGGCTTCGGGAATGGGATAGGGTTAGGGTTCGGGCTAGGGTTAGGGTTAGGGGACGGGGACGGTTTAGGGTCCAGGTGAGGGCACGACAACGCTTTATGGGGAGCGTACGTGTGAGGGCGCGGGTTAGTGTCAGCGTACGGGTTAGGATTAGGGGACGGGTGAGAGTCAGGCTTCTGGGAAGGGTTAGGGTTAGGGTTCGGGCTAGGGTTAGGGTTAGGGGACGGGGACGGTTTAGGGTCCAGGTGAGGGCACGACAACGCTTTAGGGGGAGCGTACGTGTGAGGGCGTGGGTTAGTGTTAGCGTACGGGTTAGGATTAGGGGACGGGTGAGGGTCAGGCTTCGGGGAAGGGTTAGGGTTAGGGTTCAGGCTAGGGTTAGGGTTAGGGGACGGGGACGGTTTAGGTTCCAGGTGAGGGTACGACAACGCTTTAGGGGGAGCGTACGTGTGAGGGCGCGGGTTAGTGTCCGCTTTCGGGTTACGATTAGGGGACGGGTGAGGGTCAGGCTTCGGGGAAGGGTTAGGGTTAGGGTTCGGGCTAGGGTTAGGGTTAGGGGACAGGGACGGTTTAGGGTCCACGTGAGGGCACGACAACGCTTTAGGGGGAGCGTACGTGTGAGGGCGCGGGTTAGTGTCAGCGTACGGGTTAGGATTAGGGGACGGGTGAGGGTCAGGCTTCGGGGAAGGGTTAGGGTTAGGGTTCGGGCTAGGGTTAGGGTTAGGGGACGGGGACGGTTTAGGGTCCAGGTGAGGGTACGACAACGCTTTAGGGGGAGCGTACGTGTGAGGGCGCGGGTTAGTGTCAGCGTACGGGTTAGGATTAGGGGACGGGTGAGGGTCAGGCTTCGGGGAAGGGTTAGGGTTAGGGTTTGGGCTAGGGTTAGGGTTAGGGGACGGGGACGGTTTAGGGTCCAGGTGAGGGTACGACAACGCTTTAGGGGGAGCGTACGTGTGAGGGCGCGGGTTAGTGTCAGCGTACGGGTTAGGATTAGGGGACGGGTGAGGGTCAGGCTTCGGGGAAGGGTTAGGGTTAGGGTTCGGGCTAGGGTTAGGGTTAGGGGACGGGGACGGTTTAGGGTCCAGGTGAGGGCACGACAACGCTTTAGGGGGAGCGTACGTGTGAGGGCGCGTGTTAGTGTCAGCGTATGGGTTAGGATTAGGGGACGGGTGAGGTTCAGGCATCGGGGAAGGGTTAGGGTTAGGGTTCGGGCTAGGGTTAGGGTTAGGGGACGGGGACGGTTTAGGGTCCAGGTGAGGGCACGACAACGCTTTAGGGGGAGCGTACGTGTGAGGGCGCGGGTTAGTGTCAGCGTACGGGTTAGGATTAGGGGACGGGTGAGGGTCAGGCTTCGGGGAAGGGTTAGGGTTAGGGTTCGGGCTAGGGTTAGGGTTTGGGGACGGGGACGGTTTAGGGTCCAGGTGAGGGCACGACAACGCCTTAGGGGGAGCGTACGTGTGAGGGCGCGGGTTAGTGTCAGCGTACGGGTTAGGATTAGGGGACGGGTGAGGGTCAGGCTTCGGGGAAGGGTTAGGGTTAGGGTTCGGGCTAGGGTTAGGGTTAGGGGACGGGGACGGTTTAGGGTCCAGGTGAGGGCACGACAACGCTTTAGGGGGAGCGTACGTGTGAGGGCGCGGGTTAGTGTCAGCGTACGGGTTAGTATTAGGGGACGGGTGAGGTTCAGGCTTCGGGGAAGGGTTAGGGTTAGGGTTCGGGCTAGGGTTAGGGTTAGGGGACGGGGACGGTTTAGGGTCCAGGTGAGGGCACGACAACACTTTAGGGGGAGCGTACGTGTGAGGGCGCGGGTTAGTGTCAGCGTACGGGTTAGGATTAGGGGACGGGTGAGGGTCAGGCTTCGGGGAAGGGTTAGGGTTAGGGTTCGGGCTAGGGTTAGGGTTAGGGGACGGGGAAGGTTTAGGGTCCAGGTGAGGGTACGACAACGCTTTAGGGGGAGCGTACGTGTGAGGGCGCGGGGTAGTGTCAGCGTACGGTTTAGGATTAGGGGACGTGTGAGGGTCAGGCTTCGGGGAAGAGTTAGGGTTATGGTTCGGGCTAGGGTTAGGGTTAGGGGACGGGGACGGTTTATGGTCCAGGTGAGGGCACGACAACGCTTTAGGGGGAGTGTACGTGTGAGGGCGCGGGTTAGTGTCAGCGTACGGGTTAGGATTAGGGGACGGGTGAGGGTCAGGCTTCGGGGAAGGGTTAGGGTTAGGGTTCGGGCTAGGGTTAGGGTTAGGGGACGGGGACGGTTTAGGGTCCAGGTGAGGGCACGACTACACTTTATGGGGAGCGTACGTGTGAGGGCGCGGGTTAGTGTCAGCGTACGGGTTAGGATTAGGGTACGGGTGAGGGTCAGGCTTCGGGGAAGGGTTAGGGTTAGGGTTCGGGCTAGGGTTAGGGTTAGCGGACGGGGACGGTTTAGGGTCCAGGTGAGGGCACGACAACGCCTTAGCGGGAGCGTACGTGTGAGGGCACGGGTTAGTGTCAGCGTACGGTTTAGAATTAGGGGACGGGTGAGGGTCAGGCTTCGGGGAAGGGTTAGGGTTAGGGTTCGGGCTAGGGTTCGGGTTAGGGGACGGGGACGGTTTAGGGTCCAGGTGAGGGTACGACAACGCTTTCGGGGGAGCGTACGTGTGAGAGCGCGGGTTAGTGTCAGCGTACGGGTTAGGATTAGGGGACGGGTGAGGGTCAGGCTTCGGGGAAGGGTTAGGGTTAGGGGACGGGGACGGTTTAGGGTCCAGGTGAGGGCACGACAACGCTTTAGGGGGAGCGTACGTGTGAGGGCGCGGGTTAGTGTCAGCGTACGGGTTAGGATTAGGGGACGGGTGAGGGTCAGGCTTCGGGGAAGGGTTAGGGTTAGGGTTTGGGCTAGGGTTAGGGTTAGGGGACGGGGACGGTTTAGGGTCCAGGTGAGGGCACGACAACGCCTTAGGGGGAGCGTACGTGTGAGGGCGCGGGTTAGTGTCAGCGTACGGGTTAGGATTAGGGGACGGGTGAGGGTCAGGCTTCGGGAAGGGTTAGGGTTAGGGTTCGGGCTAGGGTTAGGGTTAGGGGAAGGGGACGGTTTAGGATCCAGGTGAGGGTACGACAACGCTTTAGGGGGAGCGTACATGTGAGGGCGCGGGTTAGTGTCAGCGTACGGGTTAGGATTAGGGGACGGGTGAGGGTCAGGCTTCGGGGAAGGGTTAGGGTTAGGGTTCGGGCTAGGGTTAGGGTTAGGGGACGGGGACCGTTTAGCGTCCAGGTGAGGGCCCGACAACGCTTTAGGGGGAGCGTACGTGTGAGGGCGTGGGTTAGTGTCAGCGTACGGGTTAGGATTAGGGGACGGGTGAGGGTCAGGCTTCGGGGAAGGGTTAGGGTTTGGGTTCGGGCTAGGGTTAGGGTTAGGGGACGGGGACGGTTTAGGGTCCAGGTGAGGGTACGACAACGCTTTAGGGGGAGCGTACGTGTGAGGGCGCGGGTTAGTGTCAGCGTACGGGTTAGGATTAGGGGACGGGTGATGGTCAGGCTTCGGGGAAGGGTTAGGGTTAGGGTTTGGGCTAGGGTTAGGGTTAGGGGACGCGGACGGTTTAAGGTCCAGGTGAGGGCACGACAACGCTTTAGGGGGAGCGTACGTGTGAGGGCGCGGGTTAGTGTTAGCGTACGGGTTAGGATTAGGGGACGGGTGAGTGTCAGGCTTTGGGGAAGGGTTAGGGTTAGGGTTCGGGCTAGGGTTAGGGTTAGGGGACGGGGACGGTTTAGGGTCCAGTTGAGGGCACGACAACGCCTTAGGGGGAGCGTACGTGTGAGGGCGCGGGTTAGTGTCAGCGTACGGGTTAGGATTAGGGGACGGGTGAGGGTCAGGCTTCGGGAAAGGGATAGGGTTAGGGTTTGGGCTAGGGTTAGGGTTAGGGGACGGGGAAGGTTTAGGGTCCAGGTGAGGGCACGACAACGCTTTATGGGGAGCGTACGTGTGAGGGCGCGGGTTAGTGTCAGCGTACGGGTTAGGATTAGGGGACGGGTGAGAGTCAGGCTTCTGGGAAGGGTTAGGGTTAGGGTTCGGGCTAGGGTTAGGGTTAGGGGACGGGGACGGTTTAGGGTCCAGGTGAGGGCACGACAACGCTTTAGGGGGAGCGTACGTGTGAGGGCGTGGGTTAGTGTTAGCGTACGGGTTAGGATTAGGGGACGGGTGAGGGTCAGGCTTCGGGGAAGGGTTAGGGTTAGGGTTCGGGCTAGGGTTAGGGTTAGGGGACGGGGACGGTTTAGGTTCCAGGTGAGGGTACGACAACGCTTTAGGGGGAGCGTACGTGTGAGGGCGCGGGTTAGTGTCCGCTTTCGGGTTACGATTAGGGGACGGGTGAGGGTCAGGCTTCGGGGAAGGGTTAGGGTTAGGGTTCGGGCTAGGGTTAGGGTTAGGGGACAGGGACGGTTTAGGGTCCAGGTGAGGGCACGACAACGCTTTAGGGGGAGCGTACGTGTGAGGGCGCGGGTTAGTGTCAGCGTACGGGTTAGGATTAGGGGACGGGTGAGGGTCAGGCTTCGGGGAAGGGTTAGGGTTAGGGTTCAGGCTAGGGTTAGGGTTAGGGGACGGGGACGGTTTAGGGTCCAGGTGAGGGTACGACAACGCTTTAGGGGGAGTGTACGTGTGAGGGCGCGGGTTAGTGTCAGCGTACGGGTTAGGATTAGGGGACGGGTGAGGGTCAGGTTTCGGGGAAGGGTTAGGGTTAGGGTTTGGGCTAGGGTTAGGGTTAGGGGACGGGGACGGTTTAGGGTCCAGGTGAGGGTACGACAACGCTTTAGGGGGAGCGTACGTGTGAGGGCGCGGGTTAGTGTCAGCGTACGGGTTAGGATTAGGGGACGGGTGAGGGTCAGGCTTCGGGGAAGGGTTAGGGTTAGGGTTCGGGCTAGGGTTAGGGTTAGGGGACGGGGACGGTTTAGGGTCCAGGTGAGGGTACGACAACGCTTTAGGGGGAGCGTACGTGTGAGGGCGCGGGTGCGTGTCAGCGTACGGGTTAGGATTACGGGACGAGTGAGGGTCAGGCTTCGGGGAACGGTTAGGGTTAGGGTTCGGGCTAGGGTTAGGGTTAGGGGACGGGGACGGTTTAGGGTCCAGGTGAGGGTACGCCAACGCTTTAGGGGGAGTGTACGTGTGAGGGCGCGGGTTAGTGTCAGCGTACGGGTTAGGATTAGGGGACGGGTGAGGGTCAGGCTTCGGGGAAGGGTTAGGGTTAGGGTTCGGGCTAGGGTTAGGGTTAGGGGACGGGGACGGTTTAGGATCCAGGTGAGGGCACGACAACGCTTTAGGGGGAGCGTACGTGTGAGGGCGCGGGTTAGTGTCAGCGTACGGGTTAGGATTAGGGGACGGGTGAGCGTCAGGCTTCGGGGAAGGGTTAGGGTTAGGGTTCGGGCTAGGGTTAGGGGACGGGGACGGTTTAGGGTCCAGGTGAGGGCACGACAACGCTTTAGGGGGAGCGTACGTGTGAGGGCGCGGGTTAGTGTCAGCGTATGGGTTAGGATTAGGGGACGGGTGAGGTTCAGGCATCGGGGAAGGGTTAGGGTTAGGGTTCGGGCTAGGGTTAGGGTTAGGGGACGGGGACGGTTTAGGGTCCAGGTGAGGGCACGACAACGCTTTAGGGGGAGCGTACGTGTGAGGGCGCGGGTTAGTGTCAGCGTACGGGTTAGGATTAGGGGACGGGTGAGGGTCAGGCTTCGGGGAAGGGTTAGGGTTAGGGTTCGGGCTAGGGTTAGGGTTAGGGGACGGGGACGGTTTAGGGTCCAGGTGAGGGCACGACAACGCCTTAGGGGGAGCGTACGTGTGAGGGCGCGGGTTAGTGTCAGCGTACGGGTTAGGATTAGGGGACGGGTGAGGGTCAGGCTTCGGGGAAGGGTTAGGGTTAGGGTTCGGGCTAGGGTTAGGGTTAGGGGACGGGGACGGTTTAGGGTCCAGGTGAGGGCACGACAACACTTTAGGGGGAGCGTACGTGTGAGGGCGCGGGTTAGTGTCAGCGTACGGGTTAGGATTAGGGGACGGGTGAGGGTCAGGCTTCGGGGAAGGGTTAGGGTTAGGGTTCGGGCTAGGGTTAGGGTTAGGGGACGGGGACGGTTTAGGGTCCAGGTGAGGGTACGACAACGCTTTAGGGGGAGCGTACGTTTGAGGGCGCGTGGTAGTGTCAGCGTACGGTTTAGGATTAGGGGACGGGTGAGGGTCAGGCTTCGGGGAAGAGTTAGGGTTATGGTTCAGGCTAGGGTTAGGGTTAGGGGACGGGGACGGTTTATGGTCCAGGTGAGGGCACGACAACGCTTTAGGGGGAGTGTACGTGTGAGGGCGCGGGTTAGTGTCAGCGTACGGGTTAGGATTAGGGGACGGGTGAGGGTCAGGCTTCGGGGAAGGGTTAGGGTTAGGGTTCGGGCTAGGGTTAGGGTTAGGGGACGGGGACGGTTTAGGGTCCAGGTGAGGGCACGACTACACTTTAGGGGGAGCGTACGTGTGAGGGCGCGGGTTAGTGTCAGCGTACGGGTTAGGATTAGGGTACGGGTGAGGGTCAGGCTTCGGGGAAGGGTTAGGTTTAGGGTTCGGGCTAGGGTTAGGGTTAGCAGACGGGGACGGTTTAGGGTCCAGGTGAGGGCACGACAACGCCTTAGGGGGAGCGTACGTGTGAGGGCACGGGTTAGTGTCAGCGTACGGTTTAGAATTAGGGGACGGATGAGGGTCAGGCTTCGGGAAAGGGATATGGTTAGGGTTCGGGCTAGGGTTAGGGTTAGGGGACGGGGAAGGTTTAGGGTCCAGGTGAGGGTACGACAACGCTTTCGGGGGAGCGTACGTGTGAGAGCGCGGGTTAGTGTCAGCGTACGGGTTAGGATTAGGGGACGGGTGAGGGTCAGGCTTCGGGTAAGTGTTAGGGTTAGGGGACGGGGACGGTTTAGGGTCCAGGTGAGGGCACGACAACGCTTTAGGGGGAGCGTACGTGTGAGGGCGCGGGTTAGTGTCAGCGTACGGGTTAGGATTAGGGGACGGGTGAGGGTCAGGCTTCGGGGAAGGGTTAGGGTTAGGGTTTGGGCTAGGGTTAGGGTTAGGGGACGGGGACGGTTTAGGGTCCAGGTGAGGGCACGACAACGCCTTAGGGGGAGCGTACGTGTGAGGGCGCGGGTTAGTGTCAGCGTACGGGTTAGGATTAGGGGACGGGTGAGGGTCAGGCTTCGGGAAGGGTTAGGGTTCGGGCTAGGGTTAGGGTTAGGGGACGGGGACGGTTTAGGGTCCAGGTGAGGGTACGACAACGCTTTAGGGGGAGCGTACATGTGAGGGCGCGTGTTAGTGTCAGCGTACGGGTTAGGATTAGGGGACGGGTGAGGGTCAGGCTTCGGGGAAGGGTTAGGGTTAGGGTTCGGGCTAGGGTTAGGGTTAGGGGACGGGGACCGTTTAGCGTCCAGGTGAGGGCCCGACAACGCTTTAGGGGGAGCGTACGTGTGAGGGCGTGGGTTAGTGTCAGCGTACGGGTTAGGATTAGGGGTCGGGTGAGGGTCAGGCTTCGGGGAAGGGTTAGGGTTTGGGTTCGGGCTAGGGTTAGGGTTAGGGGACGGGGACGGTTTAGGGTCCAGGTGAGGGTACGACAACGCTTTAGGGGGAGCGTACGTGTGAGGGCGCGGGTTAGTGTCAGCGTACGGGTTAGGATTAGGGGACGGGTGATGGTCAGGAATCGGGGAAGGGTTAGGGTTAGGGTTTGGGCTAGGGTTAGGGTTAGGGGACGGGGACGGTTTAAGGTCCAGGTGAGGGCACGACAACGCTTTAGAGGGAGCGTACGTGTGAGGGCGCGGGTTAGTGTCAGCGTACGGGTTAGGATTAGGGGACGGGTGAGGGTCAGGCTTCGAGGAAGGGTTAGGGTTAGGGTTCGGGCTAGGGTTAGGGTTAGGGGACGGGGACGGTTTAGGGTCCAGGTGAGGGTACGACAACGCTTCAGGGGGAGCGTACGTGTGAGGACGCGGGTTAGTGTCAGCGTTCGGGTTAGGATTAGGGGACGGGTGAGGGTCAGGCTTCGGGAAAGGGTTAGGGTTAGGGTTCGGGCTAGGGTTAGGGTTAGGGGACGGGGACGGTTTAGGGTCCAGGTGAGGGTACGACAACGCTTTAGGGGGAGCGTACGTGTGAGGGCGCGGGTTAGTGTCAGCGTACGGGTTAGGATTAGGGGACGGGTGAGGGTCAGGCTTCGGGAAAGGGATAGGGTTAGGGTTCGGGCTAGGGTTAGGGTTAGGGGACGGGGAAGGTTTAGGGTCCAGGTGAGGGCATGACAACGCTTTATGGGGAGCGTACGTGTGAGGGCGCGGGTTAGTGTCAGCGTACGGGTTAGGATTAGGGGACGGGTGAGAGTCAGGCTTCGGGGAAGGGTTAGGTTTAGGGTTCAGTCTAGGGTTAGGGTTAGGGGACGGGGACGGTTTAGGGTCCAGGTGAGGGCACGACAACGCTTTAGGGGGAGCGTACGTGTGAGGGCGCGGGTTAGTGTCAGCGTACGGGTTAGGATTAGGGGACGGGTGAGGGTCAGGCTTCGGGGAAGGGTTAGGGTTAGGGTTCGGGCTAGGGTTAGGGTTAGGGGACGGGGACGGTTTAGGGTCCAGGTGAGGGCACGACAACGCTTTAGGGGGAGCGTACGTGTGAGGGCGCGGGTTAGTGTCAGCGTACGGGTTAGAATTAGGGGACGGGTGAGGGTCAGGCTTCGGGGAAGGGTTAGGGTTAGGGTTCGGGCTAGGGTTAGGGTTAGGGGACGGGGACGGTTTAGGGTCCAGGTGAGGGTACGACAACGCTTTAGGGGGAGCGTACGTGTGAGGGCGCGGGTTAGTGTCAGCGTACGGGTTAGGATTAGGGGACGGGTGAGGGTCAGGCTTCGGGGAAGGGTTAGGGTTAGGGTTTGGGCTAGGGTTAGGGTTAGGGGACGGGGACGGTTTAGGGTCCAGGTGAGGGTACGACAACGCTTTAGGGGGAGCGTACGTGTGAGGGCGCGGGTTAGTGTCAGCGTACGGGTTAGGATTAGGGGACGGGTGAGGGTCAGGCTTCGGGGAAGGCTTAGAGTTAGGGTTCGGGCTAGGGTTAGGGTTAGGGGACGGGGACGGTTTAGGGTCCAGGTGAGGGTACGACAACGCTTTAGGGGCAGCGTACGTGTGAGGGCGTGGTTTAGTGTCAGCGTACGGGTTAGGATTAGGGGACAGGTGAGGGTCAGGCTTCGGGGAAGGGTTAGGGTTAGGGTTCGGGCTAGGGTTAGGTTTAGGGGACGGGGACGGTTTAGGGTCCAGGTGAGGGCACGACAACGCTTTAGGGGGAGCGTACGTGTGAGGGCGCGGGTTAGTGTCAGCGTACGGGTTAGGATTAGGGGACGGGTGAGGGTCAGGCTTCGGGGAAGTGTTAGGGTTAGGGTTCGGGCTAGGGTTAGGGTTAGGGGACGGGGACGGTTTAGGGTCCAGGTGAGGGCACGACAACGCTTTAGGGGTAGCGTACGTGTGAGGGCGCGGGTTAGTGTCAGCGTACGGGTTAGGATTAGGGGACGGGTGAGGGTCAGGCTTTGGGGAAGTGTTAGGGTTATGGTTCGGGCTAGGGTTAGGTTTAGGGGATGGGGACGGTTTATGGTCCAGGTGAGGGCACGACAACGCTTTAGGGGGAGCGTACGTGTGAGGGCGCGGGTTAGTGTCACCGTACGGGTTAGGATTAGGGGACGGGTGAGGGTCAGGCTTCGGGGAAGGGTTAGGGTTAGGGTTCGGGCTAGGGTTAGGGTTAGGGGACGGGGACGGTTTAGGGTCCAGGTGAGGGCACGACTACACTTTATGGGGAGCGTACGTGTGAGGGCGCGGGTTAGTGTCAGCGTACGGGTTAGGATTAGGGTACGGGTGAGGGTCAGGCTTCGGGGAAGGGTTAGGGTTAGGGTTCGGGCTAGGGTTAGGTTTAGCGGACGGGGACGGTTTAGGGTCCAGGTGAGGGTACGACAACGCTTTCGGGGGAGCGTACGTGTGAGAGCGCGGGTTAGTGTCAGCGTACGGGTTAGGATTAGGGGACGGGTGAGGGTCAGGCTTCGGGGAAGGGTTAGGGTTAGGGTTCGGGCTAGGGTTAGTGTTAGGGGACGGGGACGGTTTAGGGTCCAGGTGAGGGCACGACAACGCTTTAGGGGAAGCGTACGTGTGAGGGCGCGGGTTAGTGTAAGCGTACGGGTTAGTATTAGGGGACGGGTGAGGGTTAGGCTTCGGGGAAGGGTTAGGGTTAGGGTTCGGGCTAGGGTTAGGGTTAGGGGACGGGGACGGTTTAGGGTCCAGGTGAGGGCACGACAATGCTTTAGGGGGAGCGTACGTGTGAGGGCGCGGGTTAGTGTCAGCGTACGGGTTAGGATTAGGGGACGGGTGAGGGTCAGGCTTCGGGGAAGGGTTAGGGTTAGGGTTCGGGCTAGGGTTAGGGTTAGGGGACGGGGACGGTTTAGGGTCCAGGTGAGGGTACGACAACGCTTTAGGGGGAGCGTACGTGTGAGGGCGCGGGATAGTGTCAGCGTACGGGTTAGGATTAGGGGACGGGTGAGGGTCAGGCTTCGGGGAAGAGTTAGGTTTATGGTTCGGGCTAGGGTTAGGGTTAGGGGATGGGGACGGTTTATGGTCCAGGTGAGGGCACGACAACGCTTTAGGGGGAGCGTACGTGTGAGGGCGCGGGTTAGTGTCAGCGTACGGGTTAGGATTAGGGGACGGGTGAGGGTCAGGCTTCGGGGAAGGGTTAGGGTTAGGGTTCGGGCTAGAGTTAGGGTTAGGGGACGGGGACGGTTTAGGGTCCAGGTGAGGGCACGACTACACTTTAGGGGGAGCGTACGTGTGAGGGCGCGGGTTAGTGTCAGCGTACGGGTTAGGATTAGGGTACGGGTGAGGGTCAGGCTTCGGGGAAGTGTTAGGGTTAGGGTTCGGGCTAGGGTTAGGGTTAGCGGACGGGGACGGTTTAGGGTCCAGGTGAGGGTACGACAACGCTTTAGGGGGAGCGTACGTGTGAGGGCGCGGGTTAGTGTCAGCGTACGGGTTAGAATTAGGGGACGGGTGAGGGTCAGGCTTCGGGGAAGGGTTAGGGTTAGGGTTCGGGCTAGGGTTAGGGTTAGGGGACGGGGAAGGTTTAGGGTCCAGGTGAGGGTACGACAACGCTTTCGGGGGAGCGTACGTGTGAGAGCGCGGGTTAGTGTCAGCGTACGGTTTAGGATTAGGGGACGGGTGAGGGTCAGGCTTCGGGGAAGGGTTAGGGTTAGGGTTCGGGCTAGGGTTAGGGTTAGGGGACGGGGACGGTTTAGGGTCCAGGTGAGGGCACGACAACGCTTTAGGGGGAGCGTACATGTGAGGGCGCGGGTTAGTGTCAGCGTACGGGTTAGGATTAGGGGACGGGTGAGGGTGAGGCTTCGGGAAGGGTTAGGGTTAGGGTTCGGGCTAGGGTTAGGGTTAGGGGACGGGGACGGTTTAGGTTCCAGGTGAGGGTACGACAACGCTTTAGGGGGAGCGTACATGTGAGGGCGCGGGTTAGTGTCAGCGTACGGGTTAGGATTAGGGGACGGGTGAGGGTCAGGCTTCGGGGAAGGGTTAGGGTTAGGGTTCGGGCTAGGGTTAGGGTTAGGGGACGGGGACGGTTTAGGGTCCAGGTGAGGGCACGACAACGCTTTAGGGGTAGCGTACGTGTGAGGGCGCGGGTTAGTGTCAGCGTACGGGTTAGTATTAGGGGACGGGTGAGGGTCAGGCTTCGGGGAAGGGTTAGGGTTAGGGTTCGGGCTAGGGTTAGGGTTAGGGGACGGGGACGGTTTATGGTCCAGGTGAGGGCACGACAACGCTTTAGGGGGAGCGTACGTGTGAGGGCGTGGATTAGTGTCAGCGTACGGGTTAGGATTAGGGGACGGGTGAGGGTCAGGCTTCGGGGAAGGGTTAGGGTTAGGGTTCGGGCTAGGGTTAGGGTTAGGGGACGGGGACGGTTTAGGGTCCAGGTGAGGGAACGACAACGCTTTAGGGGGAGCGTACGTGTGACGGCGCGGGTTAGTGTCAGCGTACGGGTTAGGATTAGGGGACGAGTGAGTGTCAGGCTTCGGGGAAGGGTTAGGGTTAGGGTTCGGGCTAGGGTTAGGGTTAGGGGACGGGGACGGTTTAGGGTCCAGGTGAGGGCACGACAACGCTTTAGGGGTAGCGTACGTGTGAGGGCGCGGGTTAGTGTCAGCGTACGGGTTAGGATTAGGGGACGGGTGAGGGTCAGGCTTCGGGAAAGGGATAGGGTTAGGGTTCGGGCTAGGGTTAGGGTTAGGGGACGGGGAAGGTTTAGGGTCCAGGTGAGGGCACGACAACGCTTTAGGGGTAGCGTAAGTGTGACGGCGCGGGTTATTGTCAGCGTACGGGTTAGGATTAGGGGACGGGTGAGTGTCAGGCTTCGGGAAAGGGATAGGGTTAGGGTTCGGGCTAGGGTTAGGGTTAGGGGACGGGGAAGGTTTAGGGTCCAGGTGAGGGCACGACAACGCTTTATGGGGAGCGTACGTGTGAGGGCGCGGGTTAGTGTCAGCGTACGGGTTAGGATTAGGGTACGGGTGAGGGTCAGGCTTCGGGGAAGGGTTAGGGTTAGGGTTCGGGCTAGGGTTAGGGTTAGGAGACGGGGCGGTTTAGGGTCAAGGTGAGGGCACGACTACACTTTAGGGGGAGCGTACGTGTGAGGGCGCGGGTTAGTGTCAGCGTACGGGTTAGGATTAGGGTACGGGTGAGGGTCAGGCTTCGGGGAAGGGTTAGGGTTAGGGTTCGGGCTAGGGTTAGGGTTAGCGGACGGGGACGGTTTAGGGTCCAGGTGAGGGTACGACAACGCTTTAGGGGGAGCGTACGTGTGAGGGCGCGGGTTAGTGTCAGCGTACGGGTTAGAATTAGGGGACGGGTGAGGGTCAGGCTTCGGGGAAGGGTTAGGGTTAGGGTTCGGGCTAGGGTTAGGGTTAGGGGACGGGGAAGGTTTAGGGTCCAGGTGAGGGTACGACAACGCTTTCGGGGGAGCGTACGTGTGAGAGCGCGGGGTAGTGTCAGCGTACGGGTTAGGATTAGGGGACGGGTGAGGGTCAGGCTTCGGGGAAGGGTTAGGGTTAGGGTTCGGGCTAGGGTTAGGGTTAGGGGACGGGGACGGTTTAGGGTCCAGGTGAGGGTACGACAACGCTTTAGGGGGAGCGTACGTGTGAGGGCGCGGGTTAGTGTCAGCGTACGGGTTAGGATTAGGGGACGGGTGTGGGTCAGGCTTCGGGGAAGAGTTAGGGTTATGGTTCGGGCTAGGGTTAGGGTTAGGGGATGGGGACGGTTTATGGTCCAGGTGAGGGCACGACAACGCTTTAGGGGGAGCGTACGTGTGAGGGCGCGGGTTAGTGTCAGCGTACGGGTTAGGATTAGGGGACGGGTGAGGGTCAGGCTTCGGGGAAGGGTTAGGGTTAGGGTTCGGGCTAGGGTTAGGGTTAGGGGACGGGGACGGTTTAGGGTCCAGGTGAGGGCACGACTACACTTTAGGGGGAGCGTACGTGTGAGGGCGCGGGTTAGTGTCAGCGTACGGGTTAGGATTAGGGGACGGGTGAGGGTCAGGCTTCGGGGAAGCGTTAGGGTTAGGGTTCGGGCTAGGGTTAGGGTTAGCGGACGGGGACGGTTTAGGGTCCAGGTGAGGGTACGACAACGCTTTAGGGGGAGCGTACGTGTGAGGGCGCGGGTTAGTGTCAGCGTACGGGTTAGGATTAGGGGACGGGTGAGGGTCAGGCTTCGGGGAAGGGTTAGGGTTGGGGTTCGGGCTAGGGTTAGGGTTAGGGGACGGGGACGGTTTAGGGTCCAGGTGAGGGCACGACAACGCTTTAGGGGGAGCGTACGTGTGAGGGCGCGGGTTAGTGTCAGCGTACGGGTTAGGATTAGGGGACGGGTGAGGGTCAGGCTTCGGGAAGGGTTAGGGTTAGGGTTCGGGCTAGGGTTAGGGTTAGGGGACGGGGACGGTTTAGGGTCCAGGTGAGGGTACGACAACGCTTTAGGGGGAGCGTACATGTGAGGGCGCGGGTTAGTGTCAGCGTACGGGTTAGGATTAGGGGACGGGTGAGGGTCAGGCTTCGGGGAAGGGTTAGGGTTAGGGTTCGGGCTAGGGTTAGGGTTAGGGGACGGGGACGGTTTATGGTCCAGGTGAGGGCACGACAACGCTTTAGGGGGAGCGTACGTGTGAGGGCGCGGATTAGTGTCAGCGTACGGGTTAGGATTAGGGGACGGGTGAGGGTCAGGCTTCGGGGAAGGGTTAGGGTTAGGGTTCGGGCTAGGGTTAGGGTTAGGGGACGGGGACCGTTTAGCGTCCAGGTGAGGGCACGAGTACACTTTAGGGGGAGCGTACGTGTGAGGGCGTGGGTTAGTGTCAGCGTACGGGTTAGGATTAGGGGACGGGTGAGGGTCAGGCTTCGGGGAAGGTTAGGGTTTGGGTTCGAGCTAGGGTTAGGGTAGGGGACGGGGACGGTTTAGGGTCCAGGTGAGGGTACGACAACGCTTTAGGGGGAGCGTACGTGTGAGGGCGCGGGTTAGTGTCAGCGTACGGGTTAGGATTAGGGGACGGGTGATGGACAGGCTTCGGGGAAGGGTTAGGGTTAGGGTTTGGGCTAGGGTTAGGGTTAGGGGACGGGGACGGTTTAAGGTCCAGGTGAGGGCACGACAACGCTTTAGGGGGAGCGTACGTGTGAGGGCGCGGGTTAGTGTCAGCGTACGGGTTAGGATTAGGGGACGGGTGAGGGTCAGGCTTCGAGGAAGGGTTAGGGTTAGGGGACGGGGACGGTTTAGGGTCCAGGTGAGGGTACGACAACGCTTTAGGGGGAGCGTACATGTGAGGGCGCGGGTTAGTGTCAGCGTACGGGTTAGGATTAGGGGACGGGTGAGGGTCAGGCTTCGGGGAAGGGTTAGGGTTAGGGTTCGGGCTAGGGTTAGGGGACGGGGACGGTTTAGGGTCCAGGTGAGGGTACGACAACGCTTTAGGGGGAGCGTACGTGTGAGGGCGTGGTTTAGTGTCAGCGTACGGGTTAGGATTAGGGGACGGGTGAGGGTCAGGCTTCGGGTAAGGGTTAGGGTTAGGGATCGGGCTAGGGTTAGGGTTAGGGGACGGGGACGGTTTAGGGTCCAGGTGAGGGCACGACAACGCTTTAGGGGGAGCGTACGTGTGAGGGCGCGGGTTAGTGTCAGCGTACGGGTTAGGATTAGGGGACGGGTGAGGGTCAGGCTTCGGGGAAGGGTTAGGGTTAGGGTTCGGGCTAGGGTTAGGGTTAGGGGACGGGGACGGTTTCGGGTCCAGGTGAGGGTACGACAACGCTTTAGGGGGAGCGTACGTGTGAGGGCGCGGGTTAGTGTCAGCGTACGGGTTAGGATTAGGGGACGGGTGAGGGTCAGGCTTCGGGGAAGGGTTAGGGTTAGGGTTCGGGCTAGGGTTAGGCTTAGGGGACGGGGACGGTTGAGGGTCCAGGTGAGCGCACGACAACGCTTTAGGGGGTGCGTACGTGTGAGGGAGTGGGTTAGTTTCAGCGTACGGATTAGGATTAGGGGACGGGTGAGGTTCAGGCTTCGGGGAAGGGTTAGGGTTAGGGTTCGGGCTAGGGTTAGGGTTAGGGGACGGGGACGGTTTAGGGTCCAGGTGAGGGTACGACAACGCTTTAGGGGGAGCGTACGTGTGAGGGCGTGGTTTAGTGTCAGCGTACGGGTTAGGATTAGGGGACGGGTGAGGGTCAGGATTCGGGGAAGGGTTAGGGTTAGGGATCGGGCTAGGGTTAGGGTTAGGGGACGGTTTAGGGTCCAGGTGAGGGTACGACAACGCTTTAGGGGGAGCGTACGTGTGAGGGCGCGGGTTAGTGTCAGCGTACGGATTAGGATTAGGGGACGGGTGAGGGTCAGGCTTCGGGGAAGGGTTAGGGTTAGGGTTCGGGCTAGGGTTAGGGTTAGGGGACGGGGACGGTTTAGGGTGCAGGTGAGGGTACGACTACGCTTTAGGGGGAGCGTATGTGTGAGGGCGTGGGTGAGTGTCAGCGTACGGGTTAGGATTAGGGGACGGGTGAGGGTCAGGCTTCGGGGAAGGGTTAGGGTTAGGGTTCGGGCTAGGGTTAGGGTTAGGGTACGGGGACGGTTTAGGGTCCAGGTGAGAGCACGACAACGCTTTAGGGGGAGCGTACGTGTGAGGGCGCGGGTTAGTGTCAGCGTACGGGTTAGGATTAGGGGACGGGTGAGGGTCAGGCTTCGGGGAAGGGTTAGGGTTAGGGTTCGGGCTAGGGTTAGGGTTAGGGGACGGGGACGGTTTAGGGTCCAGGTGAGGGCACGACAACGCTTTAGGGGGAGCATACGTGTGAGGGCGCGGGTTAGTGTCAGCGTACGGTTTAGGATTAGGGGACGGGTGAGGGTCAGGCTTCGGGGAAGGGTTGGGGTTAGGGTTCGGGCTAGGGTTAGGGTTAGGGGACGGGGACGGTTTAGGGTCCAGGTGAGGGCACGACAACGCTTTAGGGGGAGCGTACGTGTGAGGGCGCGGGTTAGTGTCAGCGTACGGGTTAGGATTAGGGGACGGGTGAGGGTCAGGCTTCGGGGAAGTGTTAGGGTTAGGGTTCGGGGTAGGGTTAGGGTTAGGGGACGGGGACGGTTGAGGGTCCAGGTGAGGGCACGACAACGCTTTAGGGGGTGCCTACGTGTGAGGGAGTGGGTTAGTTTCAGCGTACGGATTAGGATTAGGGGACGGGTGAGGGTCAGGCTTCGGGGAAGGGTTAGGGTTAGGGTTCGGGCTAGGGTTAGGTTTAGGGGACGGGGACGGTTTAGGGTCCAGGTGAGGGTACGACAACGCTTTAGGGGGAGCGTACGTGTGAGGGCGTGGTTTAGTGTCAGCGTACGGGTTAGGATTAGGGGACGGGTGAGGGTCAGGCTTCGGGGAAGGGTTAGGGTTAGGGTTCGGGCTAGGGTTAGTGTTAGGGGACGGGGACGGTTTAGGGTCCAGGTGAGGGCACGACAACGCTTTAGGGGGAGTGTACGTGTGAGGGCGCGGGTTAGTGTCAGCGTACGGGTTAGGATTAGGGGACGGGTGAGGGTCAGGCTTCGGGGAAAGTTAGGTTTAGGGTTCGGGCTAGGGTTAGGGTTAGGGGACGGGGACGGATTAGGGTCCAGGTGAGGGCACGACAATGCTTTAGGGGGAGCGTACGTGTGAGGGCGCAGGTTAGTGTCAGCGTACGGGTTAGGATTAGGGGACGGGTGAGGGTCAGGCTTCGGGGAAGGGTTAGGGTTAGGGTTCGGGCTAGGGTTAGGGTTAGGGGACGGGGACGGTTTAGGGTCCAGGTGAGGGCACGACAACGCTTTAGGGGGAGCGTACGTGTGAGGGCGCGGGTTAGTGTCAGCGTACGGGTTAGGATTAGGGGACGGGTGAGAGTCAGGCTTCTGGGAAGGGTTAGGGTTAGGGTTCGGGCTAGGGTTAGGGTTAGGGGACGGGGACGGTTTAGGGTCCAGGTGAGGGCACGACAACGCTTTAGGGGGAGCGTACGTGTGAGGGCGTGGGTTAGTGTTAGCGTACGGGTTAGGATTAGGGGACGGGTGAGGGTCAGGCTTCGGGGAAGGGTTAGGGTTAGGGTTCAGGCTAGGGTTAGGGTTAGGGGACGGGGACGGTTTAGGTTCCAGGTGAGGGTACGACAACGCTTTAGGGGGAGCGTACGTGTGAGGGCGCGGGTTAGTGTCCGCTTTCGGGTTACGATTAGGGGACGGGTGAGGGTCAGGCTTCGGGGAAGGGTTAGGGTTAGGGTTCGGGCTAGGGTTAGGGTTAGGGGACAGGGACGGTTTAGGGTCCACGTGAGGGCACGACAACGCTTTAGGGGGAGCGTACGTGTGAGGGCGCGGGTTAGTGTCAGCGTACGGGTTAGGATTAGGGGACGGGTGAGGGTCAGGCTTCGGGGAAGGGTTAGGGTTAGGGTTCGGGCTAGGGTTAGGGTTAGGGGACGGGGACGGTTTAGGGTCCAGGTGAGGGTACGACAACGCTTTAGGGGGAGCGTACGTGTGAGGGCGCGGGTTAGTGTCAGCGTACGGGTTAGGATTAGGGGACGGGTGAGGGTCAGGCTTCGGGGAAGGGTTAGGGTTAGGGTTTGGGCTAGGGTTAGGGTTAGGGGACGGGGACGGTTTAGGGTCCAGGTGAGGGTACGACAACGCTTTAGGGGGAGCGTACGTGTGAGGGCGCGGGTTAGTGTCAGCGTACGGGTTAGGATTAGGGGACGGGTGAGGGTCAGGCTTCGGGGAAGGGTTAGGGTTAGGGTTCGGGCTAGGGTTAGGGTTAGGGGACGGGGACGGTTTAGGGTCCAGGTGAGGGCACGACAACGCTTTAGGGGGAGCGTACGTGTGAGGGCGCGTGTTAGTGTCAGCGTATGGGTTAGGATTAGGGGACGGGTGAGGTTCAGGCATCGGGGAAGGGTTAGGGTTAGGGTTCGGGCTAGGGTTAGGGTTAGGGGACGGGGACGGTTTAGGGTCCAGGTGAGGGCACGACAACGCTTTAGGGGGAGCGTACGTGTGAGGGCGCGGGTTAGTGTCAGCGTACGGGTTAGGATTAGGGGACGGGTGAGGGTCAGGCTTCGGGGAAGGGTTAGGGTTAGGGTTCGGGCTAGGGTTAGGGTTTGGGGACGGGGACGGTTTAGGGTCCAGGTGAGGGCACGACAACGCCTTAGGGGGAGCGTACGTGTGAGGGCGCGGGTTAGTGTCAGCGTACGGGTTAGGATTAGGGGACGGGTGAGGGTCAGGCTTCGGGGAAGGGTTAGGGTTAGGGTTCGGGCTAGGGTTAGGGTTAGGGGACGGGGACGGTTTAGGGTCCAGGTGAGGGCACGACAACGCTTTAGGGGGAGCGTACGTGTGAGGGCGCGGGTTAGTGTCAGCGTACGGGTTAGTATTAGGGGACGGGTGAGGTTCAGGCTTCGGGGAAGGGTTAGGGTTAGGGTTCGGGCTAGGGTTAGGGTTAGGGGACGGGGACGGTTTAGGGTCCAGGTGAGGGCACGACAACACTTTAGGGGGAGCGTACGTGTGAGGGCGCGGGTTAGTGTCAGCGTACGGGTTAGGATTAGGGGACGGGTGAGGGTCAGGCTTCGGGGAAGGGTTAGGGTTAGGGTTCGGGCTAGGGTTAGGGTTAGGGGACGGGGAAGGTTTAGGGTCCAGGTGAGGGTACGACAACGCTTTAGGGGGAGCGTACGTGTGAGGGCGCGGGGTAGTGTCAGCGTACGGTTTAGGATTAGGGGACGTGTGAGGGTCAGGCTTCGGGGAAGAGTTAGGGTTATGGTTCGGGCTAGGGTTAGGGTTAGGGGACGGGGACGGTTTATGGTCCAGGTGAGGGCACGACAACGCTTTAGGGGGAGTGTACGTGTGAGGGCGCGGGTTAGTGTCAGCGTACGGGTTAGGATTAGGGGACGGGTGAGGGTCAGGCTTCGGGGAAGGGTTAGGGTTAGGGTTCGGGCTAGGGTTAGGGTTAGGGGACGGGGACGGTTTAGGGTCCAGGTGAGGGCACGACTACACTTTATGGGGAGCGTACGTGTGAGGGCGCGGGTTAGTGTCAGCGTACGGGTTAGGATTAGGGTACGGGTGAGGGTCAGGCTTCGGGGAAGGGTTAGGGTTAGGGTTCGGGCTAGGGTTAGGGTTAGCGGACGGGGACGGTTTAGGGTCCAGGTGAGGGCACGACAACGCCTTAGCGGGAGCGTACGTGTGAGGGCACGGGTTAGTGTCAGCGTACGGTTTAGAATTAGGGGACGGGTGAGGGTCAGGCTTCGGGGAAGGGTTAGGGTTAGGGTTCGGGCTAGGGTTCGGGTTAGGGGACGGGGACGGTTTAGGGTCCAGGTGAGGGTACGACAACGCTTTCGGGGGAGCGTACGTGTGAGAGCGCGGGTTAGTGTCAGCGTACGGGTTAGGATTAGGGGACGGGTGAGGGTCAGGCTTCGGGGAAGGGTTAGGGTTAGGGGACGGGGACGGTTTAGGGTCCAGGTGAGGGCACGACAACGCTTTAGGGGGAGCGTACGTGTGAGGGCGCGGGTTAGTGTCAGCGTACGGGTTAGGATTAGGGGACGGGTGAGGGTCAGGCTTCGGGGAAGGGTTAGGGTTAGGGTTTGGGCTAGGGTTAGGGTTAGGGGACGGGGACGGTTTAGGGTCCAGGTGAGGGCACGACAACGCCTTAGGGGGAGCGTACGTGTGAGGGCGCGGGTTAGTGTCAGCGTACGGGTTAGGATTAGGGGACGGGTGAGGGTCAGGCTTCGGGAAGGGTTAGGGTTAGGGTTCGGGCTAGGGTTAGGGTTAGGGGAAGGGGACGGTTTAGGATCCAGGTGAGGGTACGACAACGCTTTAGGGGGAGCGTACATGTGAGGGCGCGGGTTAGTGTCAGCGTACGGGTTAGGATTAGGGGACGGGTGAGGGTCAGGCTTCGGGGAAGGGTTAGGGTTAGGGTTCGGGCTAGGGTTAGGGTTAGGGGACGGGGACCGTTTAGCGTCCAGGTGAGGGCCCGACAACGCTTTAGGGGGAGCGTACGTGTGAGGGCGTGGGTTAGTGTCAGCGTACGGGTTAGGATTAGGGGACGGGTGAGGGTCAGGCTTCGGGGAAGGGTTAGGGTTTGGGTTCGGGCTAGGGTTAGGGTTAGGGGACGGGGACGGTTTAGGGTCCAGGTGAGGGTACGACAACGCTTTAGGGGGAGCGTACGTGTGAGGGCGCGGGTTAGTGTCAGCGTACGGGTTAGGATTAGGGGACGGGTGATGGTCAGGCTTCGGGGAAGGGTTAGGGTTAGGGTTTGGGCTAGGGTTAGGGTTAGGGGACGCGGACGGTTTAAGGTCCAGGTGAGGGCACGACAACGCTTTAGGGGGAGCGTACGTGTGAGGGCGCGGGTTAGTGTTAGCGTACGGGTTAGGATTAGGGGACGGGTGAGTGTCAGGCTTTGGGGAAGGGTTAGGGTTAGGGTTCGGGCTAGGGTTAGGGTTAGGGGACGGGGACGGTTTAGGGTCCAGTTGAGGGCACGACAACGCCTTAGGGGGAGCGTACGTGTGAGGGCGCGGGTTAGTGTCAGCGTACGGGTTAGGATTAGGGGACGGGTGAGGGTCAGGCTTCGGGAAAGGGATAGGGTTAGGGTTTGGGCTAGGGTTAGGGTTAGGGGACGGGGAAGGTTTAGGGTCCAGGTGAGGGCACGACAACGCTTTATGGGGAGCGTACGTGTGAGGGCGCGGGTTAGTGTCAGCGTACGGGTTAGGATTAGGGGACGGGTGAGAGTCAGGCTTCTGGGAAGGGTTAGGGTTAGGGTTCGGGCTAGGGTTAGGGTTAGGGGACGGGGACGGTTTAGGGTCCAGGTGAGGGCACGACAACGCTTTAGGGGGAGCGTACGTGTGAGGGCGTGGGTTAGTGTTAGCGTACGGGTTAGGATTAGGGGACGGGTGAGGGTCAGGCTTCGGGGAAGGGTTAGGGTTAGGGTTCGGGCTAGGGTTAGGGTTAGGGGACGGGGACGGTTTAGGTTCCAGGTGAGGGTACGACAACGCTTTAGGGGGAGCGTACGTGTGAGGGCGCGGGTTAGTGTCCGCTTTCGGGTTACGATTAGGGGACGGGTGAGGGTCAGGCTTCGGGGAAGGGTTAGGGTTAGGGTTCGGGCTAGGGTTAGGGTTAGGGGACAGGGACGGTTTAGGGTCCAGGTGAGGGCACGACAACGCTTTAGGGGGAGCGTACGTGTGAGGGCGCGGGTTAGTGTCAGCGTACGGGTTAGGATTAGGGGACGGGTGAGGGTCAGGCTTCGGGGAAGGGTTAGGGTTAGGGTTCAGGCTAGGGTTAGGGTTAGGGGACGGGGACGGTTTAGGGTCCAGGTGAGGGTACGACAACGCTTTAGGGGGAGTGTACGTGTGAGGGCGCGGGTTAGTGTCAGCGTACGGGTTAGGATTAGGGGACGGGTGAGGGTCAGGTTTCGGGGAAGGGTTAGGGTTAGGGTTTGGGCTAGGGTTAGGGTTAGGGGACGGGGACGGTTTAGGGTCCAGGTGAGGGTACGACAACGCTTTAGGGGGAGCGTACGTGTGAGGGCGCGGGTTAGTGTCAGCGTACGGGTTAGGATTAGGGGACGGGTGAGGGTCAGGCTTCGGGGAAGGGTTAGGGTTAGGGTTCGGGCTAGGGTTAGGGTTAGGGGACGGGGACGGTTTAGGGTCCAGGTGAGGGTACGACAACGCTTTAGGGGGAGCGTACGTGTGAGGGCGCGGGTGCGTGTCAGCGTACGGGTTAGGATTACGGGACGAGTGAGGGTCAGGCTTCGGGGAACGGTTAGGGTTAGGGTTCGGGCTAGGGTTAGGGTTAGGGGACGGGGACGGTTTAGGGTCCAGGTGAGGGTACGCCAACGCTTTAGGGGGAGTGTACGTGTGAGGGCGCGGGTTAGTGTCAGCGTACGGGTTAGGATTAGGGGACGGGTGAGGGTCAGGCTTCGGGGAAGGGTTAGGGTTAGGGTTCGGGCTAGGGTTAGGGTTAGGGGACGGGGACGGTTTAGGATCCAGGTGAGGGCACGACAACGCTTTAGGGGGAGCGTACGTGTGAGGGCGCGGGTTAGTGTCAGCGTACGGGTTAGGATTAGGGGACGGGTGAGCGTCAGGCTTCGGGGAAGGGTTAGGGTTAGGGTTCGGGCTAGGGTTAGGGGACGGGGACGGTTTAGGGTCCAGGTGAGGGCACGACAACGCTTTAGGGGGAGCGTACGTGTGAGGGCGCGGGTTAGTGTCAGCGTATGGGTTAGGATTAGGGGACGGGTGAGGTTCAGGCATCGGGGAAGGGTTAGGGTTAGGGTTCGGGCTAGGGTTAGGGTTAGGGGACGGGGACGGTTTAGGGTCCAGGTGAGGGCACGACAACGCTTTAGGGGGAGCGTACGTGTGAGGGCGCGGGTTAGTGTCAGCGTACGGGTTAGGATTAGGGGACGGGTGAGGGTCAGGCTTCGGGGAAGGGTTAGGGTTAGGGTTCGGGCTAGGGTTAGGGTTAGGGGACGGGGACGGTTTAGGGTCCAGGTGAGGGCACGACAACGCCTTAGGGGGAGCGTACGTGTGAGGGCGCGGGTTAGTGTCAGCGTACGGGTTAGGATTAGGGGACGGGTGAGGGTCAGGCTTCGGGGAAGGGTTAGGGTTAGGGTTCGGGCTAGGGTTAGGGTTAGGGGACGGGGACGGTTTAGGGTCCAGGTGAGGGCACGACAACACTTTAGGGGGAGCGTACGTGTGAGGGCGCGGGTTAGTGTCAGCGTACGGGTTAGGATTAGGGGACGGGTGAGGGTCAGGCTTCGGGGAAGGGTTAGGGTTAGGGTTCGGGCTAGGGTTAGGGTTAGGGGACGGGGACGGTTTAGGGTCCAGGTGAGGGTACGACAACGCTTTAGGGGGAGCGTACGTTTGAGGGCGCGTGGTAGTGTCAGCGTACGGTTTAGGATTAGGGGACGGGTGAGGGTCAGGCTTCGGGGAAGAGTTAGGGTTATGGTTCAGGCTAGGGTTAGGGTTAGGGGACGGGGACGGTTTATGGTCCAGGTGAGGGCACGACAACGCTTTAGGGGGAGTGTACGTGTGAGGGCGCGGGTTAGTGTCAGCGTACGGGTTAGGATTAGGGGACGGGTGAGGGTCAGGCTTCGGGGAAGGGTTAGGGTTAGGGTTCGGGCTAGGGTTAGGGTTAGGGGACGGGGACGGTTTAGGGTCCAGGTGAGGGCACGACTACACTTTAGGGGGAGCGTACGTGTGAGGGCGCGGGTTAGTGTCAGCGTACGGGTTAGGATTAGGGTACGGGTGAGGGTCAGGCTTCGGGGAAGGGTTAGGTTTAGGGTTCGGGCTAGGGTTAGGGTTAGCAGACGGGGACGGTTTAGGGTCCAGGTGAGGGCACGACAACGCCTTAGGGGGAGCGTACGTGTGAGGGCACGGGTTAGTGTCAGCGTACGGTTTAGAATTAGGGGACGGATGAGGGTCAGGCTTCGGGAAAGGGATATGGTTAGGGTTCGGGCTAGGGTTAGGGTTAGGGGACGGGGAAGGTTTAGGGTCCAGGTGAGGGTACGACAACGCTTTCGGGGGAGCGTACGTGTGAGAGCGCGGGTTAGTGTCAGCGTACGGGTTAGGATTAGGGGACGGGTGAGGGTCAGGCTTCGGGTAAGTGTTAGGGTTAGGGGACGGGGACGGTTTAGGGTCCAGGTGAGGGCACGACAACGCTTTAGGGGGAGCGTACGTGTGAGGGCGCGGGTTAGTGTCAGCGTACGGGTTAGGATTAGGGGACGGGTGAGGGTCAGGCTTCGGGGAAGGGTTAGGGTTAGGGTTTGGGCTAGGGTTAGGGTTAGGGGACGGGGACGGTTTAGGGTCCAGGTGAGGGCACGACAACGCCTTAGGGGGAGCGTACGTGTGAGGGCGCGGGTTAGTGTCAGCGTACGGGTTAGGATTAGGGGACGGGTGAGGGTCAGGCTTCGGGAAGGGTTAGGGTTCGGGCTAGGGTTAGGGTTAGGGGACGGGGACGGTTTAGGGTCCAGGTGAGGGTACGACAACGCTTTAGGGGGAGCGTACATGTGAGGGCGCGTGTTAGTGTCAGCGTACGGGTTAGGATTAGGGGACGGGTGAGGGTCAGGCTTCGGGGAAGGGTTAGGGTTAGGGTTCGGGCTAGGGTTAGGGTTAGGGGACGGGGACCGTTTAGCGTCCAGGTGAGGGCCCGACAACGCTTTAGGGGGAGCGTACGTGTGAGGGCGTGGGTTAGTGTCAGCGTACGGGTTAGGATTAGGGGTCGGGTGAGGGTCAGGCTTCGGGGAAGGGTTAGGGTTTGGGTTCGGGCTAGGGTTAGGGTTAGGGGACGGGGACGGTTTAGGGTCCAGGTGAGGGTACGACAACGCTTTAGGGGGAGCGTACGTGTGAGGGCGCGGGTTAGTGTCAGCGTACGGGTTAGGATTAGGGGACGGGTGATGGTCAGGAATCGGGGAAGGGTTAGGGTTAGGGTTTGGGCTAGGGTTAGGGTTAGGGGACGGGGACGGTTTAAGGTCCAGGTGAGGGCACGACAACGCTTTAGAGGGAGCGTACGTGTGAGGGCGCGGGTTAGTGTCAGCGTACGGGTTAGGATTAGGGGACGGGTGAGGGTCAGGCTTCGAGGAAGGGTTAGGGTTAGGGTTCGGGCTAGGGTTAGGGTTAGGGGACGGGGACGGTTTAGGGTCCAGGTGAGGGTACGACAACGCTTCAGGGGGAGCGTACGTGTGAGGACGCGGGTTAGTGTCAGCGTTCGGGTTAGGATTAGGGGACGGGTGAGGGTCAGGCTTCGGGAAAGGGTTAGGGTTAGGGTTCGGGCTAGGGTTAGGGTTAGGGGACGGGGACGGTTTAGGGTCCAGGTGAGGGTACGACAACGCTTTAGGGGGAGCGTACGTGTGAGGGCGCGGGTTAGTGTCAGCGTACGGGTTAGGATTAGGGGACGGGTGAGGGTCAGGCTTCGGGAAAGGGATAGGGTTAGGGTTCGGGCTAGGGTTAGGGTTAGGGGACGGGGAAGGTTTAGGGTCCAGGTGAGGGCATGACAACGCTTTATGGGGAGCGTACGTGTGAGGGCGCGGGTTAGTGTCAGCGTACGGGTTAGGATTAGGGGACGGGTGAGAGTCAGGCTTCGGGGAAGGGTTAGGTTTAGGGTTCAGTCTAGGGTTAGGGTTAGGGGACGGGGACGGTTTAGGGTCCAGGTGAGGGCACGACAACGCTTTAGGGGGAGCGTACGTGTGAGGGCGCGGGTTAGTGTCAGCGTACGGGTTAGGATTAGGGGACGGGTGAGGGTCAGGCTTCGGGGAAGGGTTAGGGTTAGGGTTCGGGCTAGGGTTAGGGTTAGGGGACGGGGACGGTTTAGGGTCCAGGTGAGGGCACGACAACGCTTTAGGGGGAGCGTACGTGTGAGGGCGCGGGTTAGTGTCAGCGTACGGGTTAGAATTAGGGGACGGGTGAGGGTCAGGCTTCGGGGAAGGGTTAGGGTTAGGGTTCGGGCTAGGGTTAGGGTTAGGGGACGGGGACGGTTTAGGGTCCAGGTGAGGGTACGACAACGCTTTAGGGGGAGCGTACGTGTGAGGGCGCGGGTTAGTGTCAGCGTACGGGTTAGGATTAGGGGACGGGTGAGGGTCAGGCTTCGGGGAAGGGTTAGGGTTAGGGTTTGGGCTAGGGTTAGGGTTAGGGGACGGGGACGGTTTAGGGTCCAGGTGAGGGTACGACAACGCTTTAGGGGGAGCGTACGTGTGAGGGCGCGGGTTAGTGTCAGCGTACGGGTTAGGATTAGGGGACGGGTGAGGGTCAGGCTTCGGGGAAGGCTTAGAGTTAGGGTTCGGGCTAGGGTTAGGGTTAGGGGACGGGGACGGTTTAGGGTCCAGGTGAGGGTACGACAACGCTTTAGGGGCAGCGTACGTGTGAGGGCGTGGTTTAGTGTCAGCGTACGGGTTAGGATTAGGGGACAGGTGAGGGTCAGGCTTCGGGGAAGGGTTAGGGTTAGGGTTCGGGCTAGGGTTAGGTTTAGGGGACGGGGACGGTTTAGGGTCCAGGTGAGGGCACGACAACGCTTTAGGGGGAGCGTACGTGTGAGGGCGCGGGTTAGTGTCAGCGTACGGGTTAGGATTAGGGGACGGGTGAGGGTCAGGCTTCGGGGAAGTGTTAGGGTTAGGGTTCGGGCTAGGGTTAGGGTTAGGGGACGGGGACGGTTTAGGGTCCAGGTGAGGGCACGACAACGCTTTAGGGGTAGCGTACGTGTGAGGGCGCGGGTTAGTGTCAGCGTACGGGTTAGGATTAGGGGACGGGTGAGGGTCAGGCTTTGGGGAAGTGTTAGGGTTATGGTTCGGGCTAGGGTTAGGTTTAGGGGATGGGGACGGTTTATGGTCCAGGTGAGGGCACGACAACGCTTTAGGGGGAGCGTACGTGTGAGGGCGCGGGTTAGTGTCACCGTACGGGTTAGGATTAGGGGACGGGTGAGGGTCAGGCTTCGGGGAAGGGTTAGGGTTAGGGTTCGGGCTAGGGTTAGGGTTAGGGGACGGGGACGGTTTAGGGTCCAGGTGAGGGCACGACTACACTTTATGGGGAGCGTACGTGTGAGGGCGCGGGTTAGTGTCAGCGTACGGGTTAGGATTAGGGTACGGGTGAGGGTCAGGCTTCGGGGAAGGGTTAGGGTTAGGGTTCGGGCTAGGGTTAGGTTTAGCGGACGGGGACGGTTTAGGGTCCAGGTGAGGGTACGACAACGCTTTCGGGGGAGCGTACGTGTGAGAGCGCGGGTTAGTGTCAGCGTACGGGTTAGGATTAGGGGACGGGTGAGGGTCAGGCTTCGGGGAAGGGTTAGGGTTAGGGTTCGGGCTAGGGTTAGTGTTAGGGGACGGGGACGGTTTAGGGTCCAGGTGAGGGCACGACAACGCTTTAGGGGAAGCGTACGTGTGAGGGCGCGGGTTAGTGTAAGCGTACGGGTTAGTATTAGGGGACGGGTGAGGGTTAGGCTTCGGGGAAGGGTTAGGGTTAGGGTTCGGGCTAGGGTTAGGGTTAGGGGACGGGGACGGTTTAGGGTCCAGGTGAGGGCACGACAATGCTTTAGGGGGAGCGTACGTGTGAGGGCGCGGGTTAGTGTCAGCGTACGGGTTAGGATTAGGGGACGGGTGAGGGTCAGGCTTCGGGGAAGGGTTAGGGTTAGGGTTCGGGCTAGGGTTAGGGTTAGGGGACGGGGACGGTTTAGGGTCCAGGTGAGGGTACGACAACGCTTTAGGGGGAGCGTACGTGTGAGGGCGCGGGATAGTGTCAGCGTACGGGTTAGGATTAGGGGACGGGTGAGGGTCAGGCTTCGGGGAAGAGTTAGGTTTATGGTTCGGGCTAGGGTTAGGGTTAGGGGATGGGGACGGTTTATGGTCCAGGTGAGGGCACGACAACGCTTTAGGGGGAGCGTACGTGTGAGGGCGCGGGTTAGTGTCAGCGTACGGGTTAGGATTAGGGGACGGGTGAGGGTCAGGCTTCGGGGAAGGGTTAGGGTTAGGGTTCGGGCTAGAGTTAGGGTTAGGGGACGGGGACGGTTTAGGGTCCAGGTGAGGGCACGACTACACTTTAGGGGGAGCGTACGTGTGAGGGCGCGGGTTAGTGTCAGCGTACGGGTTAGGATTAGGGTACGGGTGAGGGTCAGGCTTCGGGGAAGTGTTAGGGTTAGGGTTCGGGCTAGGGTTAGGGTTAGCGGACGGGGACGGTTTAGGGTCCAGGTGAGGGTACGACAACGCTTTAGGGGGAGCGTACGTGTGAGGGCGCGGGTTAGTGTCAGCGTACGGGTTAGAATTAGGGGACGGGTGAGGGTCAGGCTTCGGGGAAGGGTTAGGGTTAGGGTTCGGGCTAGGGTTAGGGTTAGGGGACGGGGAAGGTTTAGGGTCCAGGTGAGGGTACGACAACGCTTTCGGGGGAGCGTACGTGTGAGAGCGCGGGTTAGTGTCAGCGTACGGTTTAGGATTAGGGGACGGGTGAGGGTCAGGCTTCGGGGAAGGGTTAGGGTTAGGGTTCGGGCTAGGGTTAGGGTTAGGGGACGGGGACGGTTTAGGGTCCAGGTGAGGGCACGACAACGCTTTAGGGGGAGCGTACATGTGAGGGCGCGGGTTAGTGTCAGCGTACGGGTTAGGATTAGGGGACGGGTGAGGGTGAGGCTTCGGGAAGGGTTAGGGTTAGGGTTCGGGCTAGGGTTAGGGTTAGGGGACGGGGACGGTTTAGGTTCCAGGTGAGGGTACGACAACGCTTTAGGGGGAGCGTACATGTGAGGGCGCGGGTTAGTGTCAGCGTACGGGTTAGGATTAGGGGACGGGTGAGGGTCAGGCTTCGGGGAAGGGTTAGGGTTAGGGTTCGGGCTAGGGTTAGGGTTAGGGGACGGGGACGGTTTAGGGTCCAGGTGAGGGCACGACAACGCTTTAGGGGTAGCGTACGTGTGAGGGCGCGGGTTAGTGTCAGCGTACGGGTTAGTATTAGGGGACGGGTGAGGGTCAGGCTTCGGGGAAGGGTTAGGGTTAGGGTTCGGGCTAGGGTTAGGGTTAGGGGACGGGGACGGTTTATGGTCCAGGTGAGGGCACGACAACGCTTTAGGGGGAGCGTACGTGTGAGGGCGTGGATTAGTGTCAGCGTACGGGTTAGGATTAGGGGACGGGTGAGGGTCAGGCTTCGGGGAAGGGTTAGGGTTAGGGTTCGGGCTAGGGTTAGGGTTAGGGGACGGGGACGGTTTAGGGTCCAGGTGAGGGAACGACAACGCTTTAGGGGGAGCGTACGTGTGACGGCGCGGGTTAGTGTCAGCGTACGGGTTAGGATTAGGGGACGAGTGAGTGTCAGGCTTCGGGGAAGGGTTAGGGTTAGGGTTCGGGCTAGGGTTAGGGTTAGGGGACGGGGACGGTTTAGGGTCCAGGTGAGGGCACGACAACGCTTTAGGGGTAGCGTACGTGTGAGGGCGCGGGTTAGTGTCAGCGTACGGGTTAGGATTAGGGGACGGGTGAGGGTCAGGCTTCGGGAAAGGGATAGGGTTAGGGTTCGGGCTAGGGTTAGGGTTAGGGGACGGGGAAGGTTTAGGGTCCAGGTGAGGGCACGACAACGCTTTAGGGGTAGCGTAAGTGTGACGGCGCGGGTTATTGTCAGCGTACGGGTTAGGATTAGGGGACGGGTGAGTGTCAGGCTTCGGGAAAGGGATAGGGTTAGGGTTCGGGCTAGGGTTAGGGTTAGGGGACGGGGAAGGTTTAGGGTCCAGGTGAGGGCACGACAACGCTTTATGGGGAGCGTACGTGTGAGGGCGCGGGTTAGTGTCAGCGTACGGGTTAGGATTAGGGTACGGGTGAGGGTCAGGCTTCGGGGAAGGGTTAGGGTTAGGGTTCGGGCTAGGGTTAGGGTTAGGAGACGGGGCGGTTTAGGGTCAAGGTGAGGGCACGACTACACTTTAGGGGGAGCGTACGTGTGAGGGCGCGGGTTAGTGTCAGCGTACGGGTTAGGATTAGGGTACGGGTGAGGGTCAGGCTTCGGGGAAGGGTTAGGGTTAGGGTTCGGGCTAGGGTTAGGGTTAGCGGACGGGGACGGTTTAGGGTCCAGGTGAGGGTACGACAACGCTTTAGGGGGAGCGTACGTGTGAGGGCGCGGGTTAGTGTCAGCGTACGGGTTAGAATTAGGGGACGGGTGAGGGTCAGGCTTCGGGGAAGGGTTAGGGTTAGGGTTCGGGCTAGGGTTAGGGTTAGGGGACGGGGAAGGTTTAGGGTCCAGGTGAGGGTACGACAACGCTTTCGGGGGAGCGTACGTGTGAGAGCGCGGGGTAGTGTCAGCGTACGGGTTAGGATTAGGGGACGGGTGAGGGTCAGGCTTCGGGGAAGGGTTAGGGTTAGGGTTCGGGCTAGGGTTAGGGTTAGGGGACGGGGACGGTTTAGGGTCCAGGTGAGGGTACGACAACGCTTTAGGGGGAGCGTACGTGTGAGGGCGCGGGTTAGTGTCAGCGTACGGGTTAGGATTAGGGGACGGGTGTGGGTCAGGCTTCGGGGAAGAGTTAGGGTTATGGTTCGGGCTAGGGTTAGGGTTAGGGGATGGGGACGGTTTATGGTCCAGGTGAGGGCACGACAACGCTTTAGGGGGAGCGTACGTGTGAGGGCGCGGGTTAGTGTCAGCGTACGGGTTAGGATTAGGGGACGGGTGAGGGTCAGGCTTCGGGGAAGGGTTAGGGTTAGGGTTCGGGCTAGGGTTAGGGTTAGGGGACGGGGACGGTTTAGGGTCCAGGTGAGGGCACGACTACACTTTAGGGGGAGCGTACGTGTGAGGGCGCGGGTTAGTGTCAGCGTACGGGTTAGGATTAGGGGACGGGTGAGGGTCAGGCTTCGGGGAAGCGTTAGGGTTAGGGTTCGGGCTAGGGTTAGGGTTAGCGGACGGGGACGGTTTAGGGTCCAGGTGAGGGTACGACAACGCTTTAGGGGGAGCGTACGTGTGAGGGCGCGGGTTAGTGTCAGCGTACGGGTTAGGATTAGGGGACGGGTGAGGGTCAGGCTTCGGGGAAGGGTTAGGGTTGGGGTTCGGGCTAGGGTTAGGGTTAGGGGACGGGGACGGTTTAGGGTCCAGGTGAGGGCACGACAACGCTTTAGGGGGAGCGTACGTGTGAGGGCGCGGGTTAGTGTCAGCGTACGGGTTAGGATTAGGGGACGGGTGAGGGTCAGGCTTCGGGAAGGGTTAGGGTTAGGGTTCGGGCTAGGGTTAGGGTTAGGGGACGGGGACGGTTTAGGGTCCAGGTGAGGGTACGACAACGCTTTAGGGGGAGCGTACATGTGAGGGCGCGGGTTAGTGTCAGCGTACGGGTTAGGATTAGGGGACGGGTGAGGGTCAGGCTTCGGGGAAGGGTTAGGGTTAGGGTTCGGGCTAGGGTTAGGGTTAGGGGACGGGGACGGTTTATGGTCCAGGTGAGGGCACGACAACGCTTTAGGGGGAGCGTACGTGTGAGGGCGCGGATTAGTGTCAGCGTACGGGTTAGGATTAGGGGACGGGTGAGGGTCAGGCTTCGGGGAAGGGTTAGGGTTAGGGTTCGGGCTAGGGTTAGGGTTAGGGGACGGGGACCGTTTAGCGTCCAGGTGAGGGCACGAGTACACTTTAGGGGGAGCGTACGTGTGAGGGCGTGGGTTAGTGTCAGCGTACGGGTTAGGATTAGGGGACGGGTGAGGGTCAGGCTTCGGGGAAGGTTAGGGTTTGGGTTCGAGCTAGGGTTAGGGTAGGGGACGGGGACGGTTTAGGGTCCAGGTGAGGGTACGACAACGCTTTAGGGGGAGCGTACGTGTGAGGGCGCGGGTTAGTGTCAGCGTACGGGTTAGGATTAGGGGACGGGTGATGGACAGGCTTCGGGGAAGGGTTAGGGTTAGGGTTTGGGCTAGGGTTAGGGTTAGGGGACGGGGACGGTTTAAGGTCCAGGTGAGGGCACGACAACGCTTTAGGGGGAGCGTACGTGTGAGGGCGCGGGTTAGTGTCAGCGTACGGGTTAGGATTAGGGGACGGGTGAGGGTCAGGCTTCGAGGAAGGGTTAGGGTTAGGGGACGGGGACGGTTTAGGGTCCAGGTGAGGGTACGACAACGCTTTAGGGGGAGCGTACATGTGAGGGCGCGGGTTAGTGTCAGCGTACGGGTTAGGATTAGGGGACGGGTGAGGGTCAGGCTTCGGGGAAGGGTTAGGGTTAGGGTTCGGGCTAGGGTTAGGGGACGGGGACGGTTTAGGGTCCAGGTGAGGGTACGACAACGCTTTAGGGGGAGCGTACGTGTGAGGGCGTGGTTTAGTGTCAGCGTACGGGTTAGGATTAGGGGACGGGTGAGGGTCAGGCTTCGGGTAAGGGTTAGGGTTAGGGATCGGGCTAGGGTTAGGGTTAGGGGACGGGGACGGTTTAGGGTCCAGGTGAGGGCACGACAACGCTTTAGGGGGAGCGTACGTGTGAGGGCGCGGGTTAGTGTCAGCGTACGGGTTAGGATTAGGGGACGGGTGAGGGTCAGGCTTCGGGGAAGGGTTAGGGTTAGGGTTCGGGCTAGGGTTAGGGTTAGGGGACGGGGACGGTTTCGGGTCCAGGTGAGGGTACGACAACGCTTTAGGGGGAGCGTACGTGTGAGGGCGCGGGTTAGTGTCAGCGTACGGGTTAGGATTAGGGGACGGGTGAGGGTCAGGCTTCGGGGAAGGGTTAGGGTTAGGGTTCGGGCTAGGGTTAGGCTTAGGGGACGGGGACGGTTGAGGGTCCAGGTGAGCGCACGACAACGCTTTAGGGGGTGCGTACGTGTGAGGGAGTGGGTTAGTTTCAGCGTACGGATTAGGATTAGGGGACGGGTGAGGTTCAGGCTTCGGGGAAGGGTTAGGGTTAGGGTTCGGGCTAGGGTTAGGGTTAGGGGACGGGGACGGTTTAGGGTCCAGGTGAGGGTACGACAACGCTTTAGGGGGAGCGTACGTGTGAGGGCGTGGTTTAGTGTCAGCGTACGGGTTAGGATTAGGGGACGGGTGAGGGTCAGGATTCGGGGAAGGGTTAGGGTTAGGGATCGGGCTAGGGTTAGGGTTAGGGGACGGTTTAGGGTCCAGGTGAGGGTACGACAACGCTTTAGGGGGAGCGTACGTGTGAGGGCGCGGGTTAGTGTCAGCGTACGGATTAGGATTAGGGGACGGGTGAGGGTCAGGCTTCGGGGAAGGGTTAGGGTTAGGGTTCGGGCTAGGGTTAGGGTTAGGGGACGGGGACGGTTTAGGGTGCAGGTGAGGGTACGACTACGCTTTAGGGGGAGCGTATGTGTGAGGGCGTGGGTGAGTGTCAGCGTACGGGTTAGGATTAGGGGACGGGTGAGGGTCAGGCTTCGGGGAAGGGTTAGGGTTAGGGTTCGGGCTAGGGTTAGGGTTAGGGTACGGGGACGGTTTAGGGTCCAGGTGAGAGCACGACAACGCTTTAGGGGGAGCGTACGTGTGAGGGCGCGGGTTAGTGTCAGCGTACGGGTTAGGATTAGGGGACGGGTGAGGGTCAGGCTTCGGGGAAGGGTTAGGGTTAGGGTTCGGGCTAGGGTTAGGGTTAGGGGACGGGGACGGTTTAGGGTCCAGGTGAGGGCACGACAACGCTTTAGGGGGAGCATACGTGTGAGGGCGCGGGTTAGTGTCAGCGTACGGGTTAGGATTAGGGGACGGGTGAGGGTCAGGCTTCGGGGAAGGGTTGGGGTTAGGGTTCGGGCTAGGGTTAGGGTTAGGGGACGGGGACGGTTTAGGGTCCAGGTGAGGGCACGACAACGCTTTAGGGGGAGCGTACGTGTGAGGGCGCGGGTTAGTGTCAGCGTACGGGTTAGGATTAGGGGACGGGTGAGGGTCAGGCTTCGGGGAAGTGTTAGGGTTAGGGTTCGGGGTAGGGTTAGGGTTAGGGGACGGGGACGGTTGAGGGTCCAGGTGAGGGCACGACAACGCTTTAGGGGGTGCCTACGTGTGAGGGAGTGGGTTAGTTTCAGCGTACGGATTAGGATTAGGGGACGGGTGAGGGTCAGGCTTCGGGGAAGGGTTAGGGTTAGGGTTCGGGCTAGGGTTAGGTTTAGGGGACGGGGACGGTTTAGGGTCCAGGTGAGGGTACGACAACGCTTTAGGGGGAGCGTACGTGTGAGGGCGTGGTTTAGTGTCAGCGTACGGGTTAGGATTAGGGGACGGGTGAGGGTCAGGCTTCGGGGAAGGGTTAGGGTTAGGGTTCGGGCTAGGGTTAGTGTTAGGGGACGGGGACGGTTTAGGGTCCAGGTGAGGGCACGACAACGCTTTAGGGGGAGTGTACGTGTGAGGGCGCGGGTTAGTGTCAGCGTACGGGTTAGGATTAGGGGACGGGTGAGGGTCAGGCTTCGGGGAAAGTTAGGTTTAGGGTTCGGGCTAGGGTTAGGGTTAGGGGACGGGGACGGATTAGGGTCCAGGTGAGGGCACGACAATGCTTTAGGGGGAGCGTACGTGTGAGGGCGCAGGTTAGTGTCAGCGTACGGGTTAGGATTAGGGGACGGGTGAGGGTCAGGCTTCGGGGAAGGGTTAGGGTTAGGGTTCGGGCTAGGGTTAGGGTTAGGGGACGGGGACGGTTTAGGGTCCAGGTGAGGGCACGACAACGCTTTAGGGGGAGCGTACGTGTGAGGGCGCGGGTTAGTGTCAGCGTACGGGTTAGAATTAGGGGACGGGTGAGGGTCAGGCTTCGGGGAAGGGTTAGGGTTAGGGTTCGGGCTAGGGTTAGGGTTAGGGGACGGGGACGGTTTAGGGTCCAGGTGAGGGCACGATAACGCTTTAGGGGGAGCGTACGTGTGAGGGCGCGGGTAAGTGTCAGCGTACGGGTTAGGATTAGGGGACGGGTGAGGGTCAGGCTTCGGGGAAGGGTTAGGGTTAGGGTTCGGGCTAGGGTTAGGGTTAGGGGACGGGGACGGTTTAGGGTTCAGGTGAGGGTACGACAACGCTTTAGGGGGAGCGTATGTGTGAGGGCGCGGGTTATTGTCTGCGTCCGGGTTAGGATTAGGGGACGGGTGAGGTTCAAGCTTCGGGGAAGGGTTAGGGTTAGGGTTCGGGCTAGGGTTAGGGTTAGGGGACGGGGATGGTTTAGGGTCCAGGTGAGGGCACGACAACGCTTTAGGGGGAGCGTACGTGTGAGGGCGCGGGTTAGTGTCAACGTACGGGTTAGGATTAGGGGACGGGTGAGGGTCAGGCTTCGGGGAAGTGTTAGGGTTCGGGTTCGGGCTAGGGTTAGGGTTAGGGGACGGGGACGGTTTAGGGTTCAGGTGAGGGTACGACAACGCTTTAGGGGGAGCGTATGTGTGAGGGCGCGGGTTAGTGTCAGCGTACGGGTTAGGATTAGGGGACGGGTGAGGTTCAAGCTTCGGGGAAGGGTTAGGGTTAGGGTTCGGGCTAGGGTTAGGGTTAGGGGACGGGGACGGTTTATGGTCCAGGTGAGGGCACGACAACGCTTTAGGGGGAGCGTACGTGTGAGGGCGCGGGTTAGTGTCAGCGTACGGGTTAGGATTAGGGGACGGGTGAGGGTCAGGCTTCGGGGAAGGGTTAGGGTTAGGGTTCGGGCTAGGGTTAGGGTTAGGGGACGGGGACGGTTTAGGGTCCAGGTGAGGGAACGACAACGCTTTAGGGGGAGCGTACGTGTGACGGCGCGGGTTAGTGTCAGCGTACGGATTAGGATTAGGGGACGGGTGAGGGTCAGGCTTCGGGGAAGGTTTAGGGTTAGGGTTCGGGCTAGGGTTAGGGTTAGGGGACGGGGACGGTTTAGGGTGCAGGTGAGGGTACGACTACGCTTTAGGGGGAGCGTATGTGTGAGGGCGTGGGTGAGTGTCAGCGTACGGGTTAGGATTAGGGGACGGGTGAGGGTCAGGCTTCCCGGAAGGGTTAGGGTTAGGGTTCGGGCTAGGGTTAGGGTTAGGGTACGGGGACGGTTTAGGGTCCAGGTGAGAGCACGACAACGCTTTAGAGGGAGCGTACGTGTGAGGGCGCGGGTTAGTGTCAGCGTACGGGTTAGGATTAGGGGACGGGTGAGGGTCAGGCTTCGGGGAAGGGTTGGGGTTAGGGTTCGGGCTAGGGTTAGGGTTAGGGGACGGGGACGGTTTAGGGTCCAGGTGAGGGCACGACAACGCTTTAGGGGGAGCGTACGTGTGAGGGCGCGGGTTAGTGTCAGCGTACGGGTTAGGATTAGGGGACGGGTGAGGGTCAGGCTTCGGGGAAGTGTTAGGGTTAGGGTTCGGGGTAGGGTTAGGGTTAGGGGACGGGGACGGTTGAGGGTCCAGGTGAGGGCACGACAACGCTTTAGGGGGTGCGTACGTGTGAGGGAGTGGGTTAGTTTCAGCGTACGGATTAGGATTAGGGGACGGGTGAGGGTCAGGCTTCGGGGAAGGGTTAGGGTTAGGGTTCGGGCTAGGGTTAGGGTTAGGGGACGGGGACGGTTTAGGGTCCAGGTGAGGGTACGACAACGCTTTAGGGGGAGCGTACGTGTGAGGGCGTGGTTTAGTGTCAGCGTACGGGTTAGGATTAGGGGACGGGTGAGGGTCAGGCTTCGGGGAAGGGTTAGGGTTAGGGTTCGGGCTAGGGTTAGGGTTAGGGGACGGAGACGGTTTAGGGTCCAGGTGAGGGCACGACAACGCTTTAGGGGGAGTGTACGTGTGAGGGCGCGGGTTAGTGTCAGCGTACGGGTTAGGATTAGGGGACGGGTGAGGGTCAGGCTTCGGGGAAGGGTTAGGGTTAGGGTTCGGGCTAGGGTTAGGGTTAGGGGACGGGGACGGTTTAGGGTTCAGGTGAGGGTACGACAACGCTTTAGGGGGAGCGTATGTGTGAGGGCGCGGGTTATTGTCTGCGTCCGGGTTAGGATTAGGGGACGGGTGAGGTTCAAGCTTCGGGGAAGGGTTAGGGTTAGGGTTCGGGCTAGGGTTAGGGTTAGGGGACGGGGATGGTTTAGGGTCCAGGTGAGGGCACGACAACGCTTTAGGGGGAGCGTACGTGTGAGGGCGCGGGTTAGTGTCAACGTACGGGTTAGGATTAGGGGACGGGTGAGGGTCAGGCTTCGGGGAAGGGTTAGGGTTAGGGTTCGGGCTAGGGTTAGGGTTAGGGGACGGGGACGGTTTAGGGTTCAGGTGAGGGTACGACAACGCTTTAGGGGGAGCGTATGTGTGAGGGCGCGGGTTAGTGTCAGCGTACGGGTTAGGATTAGGGGACGGGTGAGGGTCAGGCTTCCCGGAAGGGTTAGGGTTAGGGTTCGGGCTAGGGTTAGGGTTAGGGTACGGGGACGGTTTAGGGTCCAGGTGAGAGCACGACAACGCTTTAGAGGGAGCGTACGTGTGAGGGCGCGGGTTAGTGTCAGCGTACGGGTTAGGATTAGGGGACGGGTGAGGGTCAGGCTTCGGGGAAGGGTTAGGGTTAGGGTTCGGGCTAGGGTTAGGGTTAGGGGACGGGGACGGTTTAGGGTCCAGGTGAGGGCACGACAACGCTTTAGGGGGAGCATACGTGTGAGGGCGCGGGTTAGTGTCAGCGTACGGGTTAGGATTAGGGGACGGGTGAGGGTCAGGCTTCGGGGAAGGGTTGGGGTTAGGGTTCGGGCTAGGGTTAGGGTTAGGGGACGGGGACGGTTTAGGGTCCAGGTGAGGGCACGACAACGCTTTAGGGGGAGCGTACGTGTGAGGGCGCGGGTTAGTGTCAGCGTACGGGTTAGGATTAGGGTACGGGTGAGGGTCAGGCTTCGGGGAAGGGTTAGGGTTAGGGTTCGGGCTAGGGTTAGGGTTAGGGGACGGGGACGGTTGAGGGTCCAGGTGAGGGCACGACAACGCTTTAGGGGGTGCGTACGTGTGAGGGAGTGGGTTAGTTTCAGGGTACGGATTAGGATTAGGGGACGGGTGAGGGTCAGGCTTCGGGGAAGGGTTAGGGTTAGGGTTCGGGCTAGGGTTAGGGTTAGGGGACGGGGACGGTTTAGGGTCCAGGTGAGGGCACGACAACGCTTTAGGGGGAGCGTACGTGTGAGGGCGTGGTTTAGTGTCAGCGTACGGGTTAGGATTAGGGGACGGGTGAGGGTCAGGCTTCGGGGAAGGGTTAGGGTTAGGGTTCGGGCTAGGGTTAGGGTTAGGGGACGGGGACGGTTTAGGGTCCAGGTGAGGGCACGACAACGCTTTAGGGGGAGCGTACGTGTGAGGGCGCGGGTTAGTGTCAGCGTACGGGTTAGGATTAGGGGACGGGTGAGGGTCAGGCTTCGGGGAAGGGTTAGGGTTAGGGTTCGGGCTAGGGTTAGGGTTAGGGGACGGGGACGGTTTCGGGTCCAGGTGAGGGTACGACAACGCTTTAGGGGGAGCGTACGTGTGAGGGCGCGGGTTAGTGTCAGCGTACGGGTTAGGATTAGGGGACGGGTGAGGGTCAGGCTTCGGGGAAGGGTTAGGGTTAGGGTTCGGGCTAGGGTTAGGGTTAGGGGACGGGGACGGTTTAGGGTCCAGGTGAGGGCACGACAACGCTTTAGGGGGAGCGTACGTGTGAGGGCGCGGGTTAGTGTCAGCGTACGGATTAGGATTAGGGGACGGGTGAGGGTCAGGCTTCGGGGAAGGGTTAGGGTTAGGGTTCGGGCTAGGGTTAGGGTTAGGGGACGGGGACGGTTTAGGGTGCAGGTGAGGGTACGACAACGCTTTAGGGGGAGCGTATGTGTGAGGGCGTGGGTGAGTGTCAGCGTACGGGTTAGGATTAGGGGACGGGTGAGGGTCAGGCTTCCCGGAAGGGTTAGGGTTAGGGTTCGGGCTAGGGTTAGGGTTAGGGGACGGGTTCGGTTTAGGGTCTAGGTGAGGGAACGACAACGCTTTAGGGGGAGCGTACGTGTGAGGGCGCGGGTTAGTGTCAGCGTACGGGTTAGGATTAGGGGACGGGTGAGGGTCAGGCTTCGGGGAAGGGTTAGGGTTAGGGTTCGGGCTAGGGTTAGGGTTAGGGGACGGGGACGGTTTAGGGTCCAGGTGAGGGCACGACAACGCTTTAGGGGGAGAGTACGTGTGAGGGCGCGGGTTAGTGTCAGCGTACGGGTTAGGATTAGGGGACGGGTGAGGGTCAGGCTTCGGGGAAGGGTTGGGGTTAGGGTTCGGGCTAGGGTTAGGGTTAGGGGACGGGGACGGTTTAGGGTCCAGGTGAGGGTACGACAACGCTTTAGGGGGAGCGTACGTGTGAGGGCGCGGGTTAGTGTCAGCGTACGGGTTAGGATTAGGGGACGGGTGAGGGTCAGGCTTCGGGGAAGGGTTAGGGTTAGGGTTCGGGCTAGGGTTAGGGTTAGGGGACGGGGACGGTTTAGGGTTTAGGTGAGGGAACGACAACGCTTTAGGGGGAGCGTACGTGTGACGGCGCGGGTTAGTGTCAGCGTACGGGTTAGGATTAGGGGACGGGTGAGGGTCAGGCTTCGGGGAAGTGTTAGGGTTAGTGTTCGGGCTAGGGTTAGGGTTAGGGGACGGGGACGGTTTAGGGTCCAGGTGAGGGCACGACAACGCTTTAGGGGGAGAGTACGTGTTAGGGCGCGGGTTAGTGTCAGTGTACGGTTTAGGATTAGGGGACGGATGAGGGTCAGGCTTCGGGGAAGGGTTAGGGTTAGGGTTCGGGCTAGGGTTAGGGTTAGGGGACAGGGACGGTTTAGGGTGCAGGTGAGGGCACGACAACGCTTTAGGGGGAGCGTACGTGTGAGGGCGCGGGTTAGTGTCAGCGTACGGGTTAGGATTAGGGGACGGGTGAGGGTCAGGCTTCGGGGAAGGGTTAGGGTTAGGGTTCGGGCTAGGGTTAGGATTAGGGGACGGGGACGGTTTAGGGTCCAGGTGAGGGTACGACAACGCTTTAGGGGGAGCGTATGTGTGAGGGCGCGGGTTAGTGTCAGCGTACGGGTTAGGATTAGGGGACGGGTAAGGGTCAAGCTTCGGGGAAGGGTTAGGGTTAGGGTTCGGGCTAGGGTTAGGGTTAGGGGACGGGGACGGTTTAGGGTCCAGGTGAGGGCACGACGACGCTTTAGGGGGAGCGTACGTGTGAGGGCGCGGGTTAGTGTCAGCGTACGGGTTAGGATTAGGGTACGGGTGAGGGTCAGGCTTCGGGGAAGGGTTAGGGTTAGGGTTCGGGCTAGGGTTAGGGTTAGGGGACGGGGACGGTTGAGGGTCCAGGTGAGGGCACGACAACGCTTTAGGGGGTGCGTACGTGTGAGGGAGTGGGTTAGTTTCAGGGTACGGATTAGGATTAGGGGACGGGTGAGGGTCAGGCTTCGGGGAAGGGTTAGGGTTAGGGTTCGGGCTAGGGTTAGGGTTAGGGGACGGGGACGGTTTAGGGTCCAGGTGAGGGCACGACAACGCTTTAGGGGGAGCGTACGTGTGAGGGCGTGGTTTAGTGTCAGCGTACGGGTTAGGATTAGGGGACGGGTGAGGGTCAGGCTTCGGGGAAGGGTTAGGGTTAGGGTTCGGGCTAGGGTTAGGGTTAGGGGACGGGGACGGTTTAGGGTCCAGGTGAGGGCACGACAACGCTTTAGGGGGAGCGTACGTGTGAGGGCGCGGGTTAGTGTCAGCGTACGGGTTAGGATTAGGGGACGGGTGAGGGTCAGGCTTCGGGGAAGGGTTAGGGTTAGGGTTCGGGCTAGGGTTAGGGTTAGGGGACGGGGACGGTTTCGGGTCCAGGTGAGGGTACGACAACGCTTTAGGGGGAGCGTACGTGTGAGGGCGCGGGTTAGTGTCAGCGTACGGGTTAGGATTAGGGGACGGGTGAGGGTCAGGCTTCGGGGAAGGGTTAGGGTTAGGGTTCGGGCTAGGGTTAGGGTTAGGGGACGGGGACGGTTTAGGGTCCAGGTGAGGGCACGACAACGCTTTAGGGGGAGCGTACGTGTGAGGGCGCGGGTTAGTGTCAGCGTACGGATTAGGATTAGGGGACGGGTGAGGGTCAGGCTTCGGGGAAGGGTTAGGGTTAGGGTTCGGGCTAGGGTTAGGGTTAGGGGACGGGGACGGTTTAGGGTGCAGGTGAGGGTACGACAACGCTTTAGGGGGAGCGTATGTGTGAGGGCGTGGGTGAGTGTCAGCGTACGGGTTAGGATTAGGGGACGGGTGAGGGTCAGGCTTCCCGGAAGGGTTAGGGTTAGGGTTCGGGCTAGGGTTAGGGTTAGGGGACGGGTTCGGTTTAGGGTCTAGGTGAGGGAACGACAACGCTTTAGGGGGAGCGTACGTGTGAGGGCGCGGGTTAGTGTCAGCGTACGGGTTAGGATTAGGGGACGGGTGAGGGTCAGGCTTCGGGGAAGGGTTAGGGTTAGGGTTCGGGCTAGGGTTAGGGTTAGGGGACGGGGACGGTTTAGGGTCCAGGTGAGGGCACGACAACGCTTTAGGGGGAGAGTACGTGTGAGGGCGCGGGTTAGTGTCAGCGTACGGGTTAGGATTAGGGGACGGGTGAGGGTCAGGCTTCGGGGAAGGGTTGGGGTTAGGGTTCGGGCTAGGGTTAGGGTTAGGGGACGGGGACGGTTTAGGGTCCAGGTGAGGGTACGACAACGCTTTAGGGGGAGCGTACGTGTGAGGGCGCGGGTTAGTGTCAGCGTACGGGTTAGGATTAGGGGACGGGTGAGGGTCAGGCTTCGGGGAAGGGTTAGGGTTAGGGTTCGGGCTAGGGTTAGGGTTAGGGGACGGGGACGGTTTAGGGTTTAGGTGAGGGAACGACAACGCTTTAGGGGGAGCGTACGTGTGACGGCGCGGGTTAGTGTCAGCGTACGGGTTAGGATTAGGGGACGGGTGAGGGTCAGGCTTCGGGGAAGTGTTAGGGTTAGTGTTCGGGCTAGGGTTAGGGTTAGGGGACGGGGACGGTTTAGGGTCCAGGTGAGGGCACGACAACGCTTTAGGGGGAGAGTACGTGTTAGGGCGCGGGTTAGTGTCAGTGTACGGTTTAGGATTAGGGGACGGATGAGGGTCAGGCTTCGGGGAAGGGTTAGGGTTAGGGTTCGGGCTAGGGTTAGGGTTAGGGGACAGGGACGGTTTAGGGTGCAGGTGAGGGCACGACAACGCTTTAGGGGGAGCGTACGTGTGAGGGCGCGGGTTAGTGTCAGCGTACGGGTTAGGATTAGGGGACGGGTGAGGGTCAGGCTTCGGGGAAGGGTTAGGGTTAGGGTTCGGGCTAGGGTTAGGATTAGGGGACGGGGACGGTTTAGGGTCCAGGTGAGGGTACGACAACGCTTTAGGGGGAGCGTATGTGTGAGGGCGCGGGTTAGTGTCAGCGTACGGGTTAGGATTAGGGGACGGGTAAGGGTCAAGCTTCGGGGAAGGGTTAGGGTTAGGGTTCGGGCTAGGGTTAGGGTTAGGGGACGGGGACGGATTAGGGTCCAGGTGAGGGACGACAACGCTTTAGGGGGAGCGTACGTGTGAGGGCGCGGGTTAGTGTCACCGTACGGGTTAGGATTAGGGGACGGGTGAGGGTCAGGCTTCGGGGAAGGGTTAGGGTTAGGGTTCGGGCTGGGGTTAGGGTTAGGGGACGGGGACGATTTAGGGTCCAGGTGAGGGCACGATAACGCTTTAGGGGGAGCGTACGTGTGAGGGCGTGGTTTAGTGTCAGCGTACGGGTTAGGATTAGGGGACGGGTGAGGGTCAGGCTTCGGGGAAGGGTTAGGGTTAGGGTTCGGGCTAGGGTTAGGGTTAGGGGACGGGGATGGTTTCAGGTCCAGGTGAGGGTACGACAACGCTTTAGGGGGAGCGTACGTGTGAGGGCGCGGGTTAGTGTCAGCGTACGGGTTAGGATTAGGGGACGGGTGAGGGTCAGGCTTCGGGGAAGGGTTAGGGTTAGGGTTCGGGCTAGGGTTAGGGTTGTGGGACGGGGACGGATTAGGGTCCAGGTGAGGGCACGACAACGCTTTAGGGGGAGCGTACGTGTGAGGGCGTGGTTTAGTGTCAGCGTACGGGTTAGGATTAGGGGACGGGTGAGGGTCAGGCTTCGGGGAAGGGTTAGGGTTAGGGTTCGGGCTAGGGTTAGGGTTAGGGGACGGGGACGGTTTCGGGTCCAGGTGAGGGTACGACAACGCTTTAGGGGGAGCGTACGTGTGAGGGCGCGGGTTAGTGTCAGCGTACGGGTTAGGATTAGGGGACGGGTGAGGGTCAGGCTTCGGGGAAGGGTTAGGGTTAGGGTTCCGGCTAGGGTTAGGGTTAGGGGACGGGGACGGTTTAGGATCCAGGTGAGGGCACGACAACGCTTTAGGGGGAGCGTACGTGTGAGGGCGCGGGTTAGTGTCAGCGTACGGGTTAGGATTAGGGGACGGGTGAGGGTCAGGCTTCGGGGAAGGGTTAGGGTTAGGGTTCGGGCTACGGTTAGGGTTAGGAGACGGGGACGGTTTAGGGTCCAGGTGAGGGCACGACAACGCATTAGGTGGAGCGTACGTGTGAGGGCGCGGGTTAGTGTCAGCGTATGGGTTAGGATTAGGGGACGGGTGAGGGTCAGGCTTCGGGGAAGGGTTAGGGTTAGGGTTCCGGCTAGGGTTAGGGTTAGGGGACGGGGACGGTTTAGGGTCCAGGTGAGGGCACGACAACGCTTTAGGGGGAGCGTACGTGTGATGGCGCGGGTTAGTGTCAGCGTACGGGTTAGGATTAGGGGACGGGTGAGGGTCAGGCTTCGGGGAAGGTTTAGGGTTAGGGTTCGGGCTAGGGTTAGGGTTAGGGTACGGGGACGGTTTAGGGTCCAGGTGAGGGCACGACAACGCTTTAGGGGGAGCGTACGTGTGAGGGCGTGGGTTAGTGTCAGCGTACGGGTTAGGATTAGGGGACGGGTGAAGTTCAGGCTTCGGGGAAGGGTTAGGGTTAGGGTTCGGGCTAGGGTTAGGGTTAGGGGACGGGGACGGTTTAGGGTCCAGGTGAGGGCACGACGACGCTTTAGGGGGAGCATACGTGTGAGGGCGCGGGTTAGTGTCAGCGTACGGGTTAGGATTAGGGGACGGGTGAGGGTCAGGCTTCGGGGAAGGGTTGTGGTTAGGGTTCGGGCTAGGGTTAGGGTTAGGGGATGGGGACGGTTTAGGGTCCAGGTGAGGGTACGACAACGCTTTAGGGGGAGCGTACGTGTGAGGGCGCGGGTTAGTGTCAGCGTACGGGTTAGGATTAGGGGACGGGTGAGGGTCAGGCTTCGGGGAAGGGTTAGGGTTAGGGTTCGGGCTAGGGTTAGGGTTAGGGGACGGGTTCGGTTTAGGGTCTAGGTGAGGGAACGACAACGCTTTAGGGGGAGCGTACGTGTGACGGCGCGGGTTAGTGTCAGCGTACGGGTTAGGATTAGGGGACGTGTGAGGGTCAGGCTTCGGGGAAGGGTTAGGGTTAGGGTTCGGGCTAGGGTTAGGGTTAGGGGACGGGGACGGTTTAGGGTCCAGGTGAGGGCACGACAACGCTTTAGGGGGAGAGTACGTGTGAGGGCGCGGGTTAGTGTCAGCGTACGGGTTAGGATTAGGGGACGGGTGAGGGTCAGGCTTCGGGGAAGGGTTAGGGTTAGGGTTCGGGCTAGGGTTAGGGTTAGGGGACGGGGACGGTTTAGGATCCAGGTGAGAGCACGACAACGCTTTAGGGGGAGCGTACGTGTGAGGGCGCGGGTTAGTGTCAGCGTACGGGATAGGATTAGGGGATGGGTGAGGGTCAGGCTTCGGGGAAGGGTTAGGGTTAGGGTTCGGGCTAGGGTTAGGGTTAGGAGACGAGTACGGTTTAGGGTCCAGGTGAGGGCACGACAACGCATTAGGGGGAGCGTACGTGTGAGGGCGCGGGTTAGTGTCAGCGTATGGGTTAGGATTAGGGGACGGGTGAGGGTCAGGCTTCGGGGAAGGGTTAGGGTTAGGGTTCGGGCTAGGGTTAGGGTTAGGGGACGGGGACGGTTTAGGGTCCAGGTGAGGGCACGACAACGCTTTAGGGGGAGCGTACGTGTGAGGGCGCGGGTTAGTGTCAGCGTACGGGTTAGGATTAGGGGACGGGTGAGGGTCAGGCTTCGGGGAAGCGTTAGGGTTAGGGTTCGGGCTAGGGTTAGTGTTAGGGGACGGGGACGGTTTAGGGTCCAGGTGAGGGCACGACAACGCCTTAGGGGGAGCGTACGTGTGAGGGCGCGGGTTAGTGTCAGCGTACGGGTTAGGATTAGGGGACGGGTGAGGGTCAGGCTTCGGGGAAGTGTTAGGGTTAGGGTTCGGGCTAGGGTTAGGGTTAGGGGACGGGGACGGTTTAGGGTCCAGGTGAGGGCACGACAACGCTTTAGGGGGAGCGTACGTGTGAGGGCGCGGATTAGTGTCAGCGTACGGGTTAGGATTAGGGGACGGGTGAGGGTCAGGCTTCGGGGAAAGGTTAGGGTTAGGGTTCGGGCTAGGGTTAGGGTTAGGGGCCGGGGAGGGTTTAGGGTCCAGGTGAGGGTACGACAACGCTTTAGGGGGAGCGTACGTGTGAGGGCGCGGGTTAGTGTCAGCGTACGGGTTAGGATTAGGGGACGGGTGAGGGTCAGGCTTCGGGGAAGGGTTAGGGTTAGGGTTCGGGCTAGGGTTAGGGTTAGGGGACAGGGACGGTTTAGGGTCCAGGTCAGGGCACGACAACGCTTTACGGGGAGCGTACGTGTGAGGGCGCGGGTTAGTGTCAGCGTACGGGTTAGGATTAGGGGACGGGTGAGGGTCAGGCTTCGGGGAAGGGTTAGGGTTAGTGTTCGGGCTAGGGTTAGGGTTAGGGTACGGGGACGGTTTAGGGTCCAGCTGAGGGCACGACAACGCTTTAGGGGGAGCGTACGTGTGAGGGCGCGGGTTAGTGTCAGCGTACGGGTTAGGATTAGGGGACGGGTGAGGGTCAGGCTTCGGGGAAGGGTTAGGGTTATGGTTCGGGCTAGGGTTAGGGTTAGGGGACGGGGACGGTTTAGGGTCCAGGTGAGGGCACGACAACGCTTTAGGGGGAGCGTACGTGTGAGGGCGCGGGTTAGTGTCAGCGTACGGGTTAGGATTAGGGGACGGGTGAGGGTCAGGCTTCGGGGAAGGGTTAGGTTTAGGGTTCGGGCTAGGGTTAGGGTTAGGGGACGGGGACGGTTTAGGGTCCAGGTGAGGGCACGACAACGCTTTAGGGGGAGCGTACGTGTGAGGGCGCGGGTTAGTGTCAGCGTACGGGTTAGGATTAGGGGACGGGTGAGGGTCAGGCTTCGGGGAAGGGTTAGGGTTAGGGTTCGGGCTAGGGTTAGGTTTAGGGGACGGGGACGGTTTAGGGTCCAGGTGAGGGCACGACAACGCTTTACGGGTAGCGTACGTGTGAGGGCGCGGGTTAGTGTCAGCGTACGGGTTAGGATTAGGGGACGGGTGAGGGTCAGGCTTCGGGGAAGGGTTAGGGTTAGGGTTCGGGCTAGGGTTAGGGTTAGGGGACGGGGACGGTTTCGGGTCCAGGTGAGGGCACGACAACGCTTTAGGGGGAGCGTACGTGTGAGGGCGCGGGTTAGTGTCAGCGTACGGGTTAGGATTAGGGGACGGGTGAGGGTCAGGCTTCGGGGAAGAGTTAGGGTTAGGGTTCGGGCTAGGGTTAGGGTTAGGGGACGGGGACGGTTTAGGGTTCAGGTGAGGGCATGACAACGCTTTAGGGGGAGCGTACGTGTGTGGGCGCGGGTTAGTGTCAGCGTACGGGTTAGGATTAGGGGACGGGTGAGGGTCAGGCTTCGGGGAAGAGTTAGGGTTAGGGTTCGGGCTAGGGTTAGGGTTAGGGGACGGGGACGGTTTAGGGTCCAGGTGAGGGCACGACAACGCTTTAGGGGGAGCGTACGTGTGAGGGCGCGGGTTAGTGTCAGCGTACGGGTTAGGATTAGGGGACGGGTGAGGGTCAGGCTTCGGGGAAGGGTTAGGGTTAGGGTTCGGGCTAGGGTTAGGGTTAGGGTACGGGGACGGTTTAGGGTTCAGGTGAGGGCATGACAACGCTTTAGGGGGAGCGTACGTGTGTGGGCGCGGGTTAGTGTCAGCGTACGGGTTAGGATTAGGGGACGGGTGAGGGTCAGGCTTCGGGGAAGAGTTAGGGTTAGGGTTCGGGCTAGGGTTAGGGTTAGGGGACGGGGACGGTTTAGGGTCCAGGTGAGGGCACGACAACGCTTTAGGGGGAGCGTACGTGTGAGGGCGCGGGTTAGTGTCAGCGTACGGGTTAGGATTAGGGGACGGGTGAGGGTCAGGCTTCGGGGAAGGGTTAGGGTTAGGGTTCGGGCTAGGGTTAGGGTTAGGGTACGGGGACGGTTTAGGGTTCAGGTGAGGGCATGACAACGCTTTAGGGGGAGCGTACGTGTGTGGGCGCGGGTTAGTGTCAGCGTACGGGTTAGGATTAGGGGACGGGTGAGGGTCAGGCTTCGGGGAAGGGTTAGGGTTAGGGTTCGGGCTAGGGTTAGGGTTAGGGGACGGGGACGGTTTAGGGTCCAGGTGAGGGCACGACAACGCTTTAGGGGGAGCGTACGTGTGAGGGCGCGGGTTAGTGTCAGCGTACGGGTTAGGATTAGGGGACGGGTGAGGGTCAGGCTTCGGGGAAGGGTTAGGACTGGGTTCGGGCTAGGGTTAGGGTTAGGGGACGGGGACGGTTTAGGGTCCAGGTGAGGGCACGACAACGCTTTAGGGGGAGCGTACGTGTGAGGGCGCGGGTTAGTGTCAGCGTACGGGTTAGGATTAGGGGACGGGTGAGGGTCAGGCTTCGGGGAAGGGTTAGGTTTAGGGTTCGGGCTAGGGTTAGGGTTAGGGGACGGGGACGGTTTAGGGTCCAGGTGAGGGCACGACAACGCTTTAGGGGGAGCGTACGTGTGAGGGCGCGGGTTAGTGTCAGCGTACGGGTTAGGATTAGGGGACGGGTGAGGGTCAGGCTTCGGGGAAGGGTTAGGGTTAGGGTTCGGGTAGGGTTAGGGTTAGGGGACGGGGACGGTTTAGCGTCCAGGTGAGGGTACGCCAACGCTTTAGGGGGAGCGTACGTGTGAGGGCGCGGGTTAGTGTCAGCGTACGGGTTAGGATTAGGAGATGGGTGAGGGTCAGGCTTCGGGGAAGGGTTAGGGTTAGGGTTCGGGCTAGGGTTAGGGTTAGGAGACGGGGACGGTTGAGGGTCCAGGTGAGGGCACGACAACGCTTTAGGGGGTGCGTACGTGTGAGGGCGTGGGTTAGTGTCAGTGTACGGATTAGGATTAGGGGACGGGTGAGGGTCAGGCTTCGGGGAAGGGTTAGGGTTAGGGGACGGGGACGGTTTAGGGTCCAGGTGAGGGTACGACAACGCTTTAGGGGGAGCGTACGTGTGAGGGCGCGGGTTAGTGTCAGCGTACGGGTTAGGATTAGGGGACGGGTGAGGGTCAGGCTTCGGGGAAGGGTTAGGGTTAGGGTTCGGGCTAGGGTTAGGTTTAGGGGACGGGGACGGTTTAGGGTCCAGGTGAGGGCACGACAACGCTTTACGGGTAGCGTACGTGTGAGGGCGCGGGTTAGTGTCAGCGTACGGGTTAGGATTAGGGGACGGGTGAGGGTCAGGCTTCGGGGAAGGGTTAGGGTTAGGGTTCGGGCTAGGGTTAGGGTTAGGGGACGGGGACGGTTTCGGGTCCAGGTGAGGGCACGACAACGCTTTAGGGGGAGCGTACGTGTGAGGGCGCGGGTTAGTGTCAGCGTACGGGTTAGGATTAGGGGACGGGTGAGGGTCAGGCTTCGGGGAAGGGTTAGGGTTAGGGGACGGGGACGGTTTAGGGTCCAGGTGAGGGTACGACAACGCTTTAGGGGGAGCGTACGTGTGAGGCCGTGGTTTAGTGTCAGCGTACGGGTTAGGATTAGGGGACGGGTGAGGGTCAGGCTTCGGGGAAGGGTTAGGGTTAGGGTTCGGGCTAGGGTTAGGGTTAGGGGACGGGGACGGTTTAGGGTCCAGGTGAGGGCACGACAACGCTTTAGGGGGAGCGTACGTGTGAGGGCGCGGGTTAGTGTCAGCGTACGGGTTAGGATTAGGGGACGGGTGAGGGTCAGGCTTCGGGGAAGGGTTAGGGTTAGGTTTCGGGCTAGGGTTAGGGTTAGGGGACGGGGACGGTTTAGGGTCCAGGTGAGGGCACGACAACGCTTTAGGGGGAGCGTACGTGTGAGGGCGCGGGTTAGTGTCAGCGTACGGATTAGGATTAGGGGACGGGTGAGGGTCAGGCTTCGGGGAAGGGTTAGGGTTAGGGTTCGGGCTAGGGTTAGGGTTAGGGGACGGGGACGGTTTAGGGTCCAGGTGAGGGTACGACAACGCTTTAGGGGGAGCGTATGTGTGAGGGCGTGGTTTAGTGTCAGCGTACGAGTTAGGATTAGGAGACGGGTGAGGGTCAGGCTTCGGGGAAGGGTTAGGGTTAGGGTTCAGGCTAGGGTTAGGGTTAGGGGACGGGGACGGTTTCGGGTCCAGGTGAGGGTACGACAACGCTTTAGGGGGAGCGTACGTGTGAGGGCGCGGGTTAGTGTCAGCGTACGGGTTCGGATTAGGGGACGGGTGAGGTTCAGGCTTCGGGGAAGGGTTAGGGTTAGGGTTCGGGCTAGGGTTAGGGTTAGGAGACGGGGAAGGTTTAGGGTCCAGGTGAGGGCACGACAACGCTTTAGGGGGAGCGTACGTGTGAGGGCGCGGGTTAGTGTCAGCGTACGGGTTAGGATTAGGGGACGGGTGAGGGTCAGGCTTCGGGGAAGGGTTAGGGTTAGGGTTCGGGCTAGGGTTAGGGTTAGGGGACGGGGACGGTTTAGGGTCCAGGTGAGGGCACGACAACGCTTTAGGGGGAGCGTACGTGTGAGGGCGCGGGTTAGTGTCAGCGTACTGGTTAGGATTAGGGGACGGGTGAGGGTCAGGCTTCGGGGAAGGGTTAGGGTTAGGGTTCGGGCTAGGGTTAGGGTTAGGGGACGGGGACGGTTTAGGGTGCAGGTGAGGGTACGACAACGCTTTAGGGGGAGCGTACGTGTGAGGGCGTGGGTGAGTGTCAGTGTACGGGTTAGGATTAGGGGACGGCTGAGGGTCAGGCTTCGGGGAAGGTTTAGGGTTAGGGTTCGGGCTAGGGTTAGGGTTAGGGGACGGGGACGGTTTAGGGTCCAGGTGAGGGCACGACAACGCTTTAGGGGGAGAGTACGTGTGAGGGCGCGGGTTAGTGTCAGCGTACGGGTTAGGATTAGGGGACGGGTGAGGGTCAGGCTTCGGGGAAGGGTTAGGGTTAGGGTTCGGGCTAGGGTTAGGGTTAGGGGACGGGGACGGTTTATGGTCCAGGTGAGGGTACGACAACGTTTTAGGGGGGGCGTACGTGTGAGGGCGCGGGTTAGTGTCAGCGTACGGGTTAGGATTAGGGGACGGGTGAGGGTCAGGCTTCGGGGAAGGGTTAGGGTTAGGGTTCGGGCTAGGGTTAGGGTTAGGGGACGGGGACGGTTTAGGGTCCAGGTGAGGGCACGACAACGCTTTAGGGGGAGCGTACGTGTGAGGGCGCCGGTTAGTGTCAGCGTACGGGTTAGGATTAGGGGACGGGTGAGGGTCAGGCTTCGGGGAAGGGTTAGGGTTAGGGTTCGGGCTAGGGTTAGGGTTAGGGGACGGGGACGGTTTAGGGTCCAGGTGAGGGCACGACAACGCTTTAGGGGGAGCGTATGTGTGAGGGCGCGGGTTAGTGTCAGCGTACGGGTTAGGATTAGGGGACGGGTGAGGGTCAGGCTTCGGGGAAGGGTTAGGGTTAGGGTTCGGGCTAGGGTTAGGGTTAGGGGACGGGGACGGTTTATGGTCCAGGTGAGGGTACGACAACGTTTTAGGGGGAGCGTACGTGTGAGGGCGCGGGTTAGTGTCAGCGTACGGGTTAGGATTAGGGGACGGGTGAGGGTCAGGCTTCGGGGAAGGGTTAGGGTTAGGGTTCGGGCTAGGGTTAGGGTTAGGGGACGGGGACGGTTTAGGGTAAAGGTGAGGGCACGACAACGCTTTAGGGGGAGCGTACGTGTGAGGGCGCGGGTTAGTGTCAGCGTACGGGTTAGGATTAGGGGACGGTTGAGGGTCAGGCTTCGGGGAAGGTTTAGGGTTAGGGTTCGGGCTAGGGTTAGTGTTAGGGGACGGGGACGGTTTAGGGTCCAGGTGAGGGCACGACAACGCTTTAGGGGGAGCGTACGTGTGAGGGCGCGGGTTAGTGTCAGCGTACGGGTTAGGATTAGGGGACGGGTGAGGGTCAGGCTTCGGGGAAGGGTTAGGGTTAGGGTTCGGGCTAGGGTTAGGGTTAGGGGACGGGGACGGTTTAGGGTGCAGGTGAGGGCACGACAACACTTTAGGGGGAGCGTACGTGTGAGGGCGCGGGTTAGTGTCAGCGTACGAGTTAGGATTAGGGGACGGGTGAGGGTCAGGCTTCGGGGAAGGGTTAGGGTTAGGGTTCGGGCTAGGGTTAGGATTAGGGGACGGGGACGGTTTAGGGTCCAGGTGAGGGTACGACAACGCTTTAGGGGGAGCGTACGTGTGAGGGCGCGGGTTAGTGTCAGCGTACGGGTTAGGATTAGGGGACGGGTGAGGGTCAGGCTTCGGGGAAGGGTTAGGGTTAGGGTTCGGGCTAGGGTTAGGGTTAGGGGACGGGGACGGTTTATGGTCCAGGTGAGGGTACGACAACGTTTTAGGGGGAGCGTACGTGTGAGGGCGCGGGTTAGTGTCAGCGTACGGGTTAGGATTAGGGGACGGGTGAGGGTCAGGCTTCGGGGAAGGGTTAGGGTTAGGGTTCGGGCTAGGGTTAGGGTTAGGGGACGGGGACGGTTTAGGGTAAAGGTGAGGGCACGACAACGCTTTAGGGGGAGCGTACGTGTGAGGGCGCGGGTTAGTGTCAGCGTACGGGTTAGGATTAGGGGACGGGTGAGGGTCAGGCTTCGGGGAAGGTTTAGGGTTAGGGTTCGGGCTAGGATAAGTGTTAGGGGACGGGGACGGTTTAGGGTCCAGGTGAGGGCACGACAACGCTTTAGGGGGAGCGTACGTGTGAGGGCGCGGGTTAGTGTCAGCGTACGGGTTAGGATTAGGGGACGGGTGAGGGTCAGGCTTCGGGGAAGGGTTAGGGTTAGGGTTCGGGCTAGGGTTAGGGTTAGGGGACGGGGACGGTTTAGGGTGCAGGTGAGGGCACGACAACACTTTAGGGGGAGCGTACGTGTGAGGGCGCGGGTTAGTGTCAGCGTACGGGTTAGGATTAGGGGACGGGTGAGGGTCAGGCTTCGGGGAAGGGTTAGGGTTAGGGTTCGGGCTAGGGTTAGGATTAGGGGACGGGGACGGTTTCGGGTCCAGGTGAGGGTACGACAACGCTTTAGGGGGAGCGTACGTGTGAGGGCGCGGGTTAGTGTCAGCGTACGGGTTAGGATTAGGGGACGGGTGAGGGTCAAGCTTCGGGGAAGTGTTAGGGTTAGGGTTCGGGCTAGGGTTAGGGTTAGGGGACGGGGACGGTTTAGGGTCCAGGTGAGGGTACGACAACGCTTTAGGGGGAGCGTATGTGTGAGGGCGCGGGTTAGTGTCAGCGTACGGGTTAGGATTAGGGGACGGGTGAGGGTCAAGCTTCGGGGAAGGGTTAGGGTTAGGGTTCGGGCTAGGGTTAGGGTTAGGGGACGGGGACGGTTTAGGGTCCAGGTGAGGGCACGACAACGCTTTAGGGGGAGCGTACGTGTGAGGGCGCGGGTTAGTGTCAGCGTACGGGTTAGGATTAGGTTACGGGTGAGGGTCAGGCTTCGGGGAAGGGTTAGGGTTAGGGTTCGGGCTAGGGTTAGGGTTAGGGGACGGGGACGATTTAGGGTCCAGGTGAGGGAACGACAACGCTTTAGGGGGAGCGTACGTGTGAGGGCGTGGTTTAGTGTCAGCGTACCGGTTAGGATTAGGGGACGGGTGAGGGTCAGGCTTCGGGGAAGGGTTAGGGTTAGGGTTCGGGCTAGGGTTAGGGTTAGGGGACGGGGACGGTTTCGGGTCCAGGTGAGGGTACGACAACGCTTTAGGGGGAGCGTACGTGTGAGGGCGCGGGTTAGTGTCAGCGTACGGGTTAGGATTAGGGGACGGGTGAGGGTCAGGCTTCGGGGAAGGGTTAGGGTTAGGGTTCGGGCTAGGGTTAGGGTTAGGGGACGGGGACGGATTAGGGTCCAGGTGAGGGCACGACAACGCTTTAGGGGGAGCGTACGTGTGAGGGCGCGGGTTAGTGTCAGCGTACGGGTTAGGATTAGGGGACGGGTGAGGGTCAGGCTTCGGGGAAGGGTTAGGGTTAGGGTTCGGGCTAGGGTTAGGGTTAGGGGACGGGGACGGATTAGGGTCCAGGTGAGGGCACGACAACGCTTTAGGGGGAGCGTACGTGTGAGGGCGCGGGTTAGTGTCAGCGTACGGGTTAGGATTAGGGGACGGGTGAGGGTCAGGCTTCGGGGAAGGGTTAGGGTTAGGGTTCGGGCTAGGGTTAGGGTTAGGGGACGGGGACGGTTTAGGGTCCAGGTGAGGGCACGACAACGCTTTAGGGGGAGAGTACGTGTGAGGGCGCGGGTTAGTGTCAGCGTACGGGTTAGGATTAGGGGACGGGTGAGGGTCAGGCTTCGGGGAAGGGTTAGGGTTAGGGTTCGGGCTAGGGTTAGGGTTAGGGGACGGGGACGGTTTATGGTCCAGGTGAGGGTACGACAACGCTTTAGGGGGAGCGTACGTGTGAGGGCGTGGGTTAGTGTCAGCGTACGGGTTAGGATTAGGGGACGGGTGAGGGTCAGGCTTCGGGGAAGGGTTAGGGTTAGGGTTCGGGCTAGGGTTAGGGTTAGGGGACGGGGACGGTTTAGGGTCCAGGTGAGGGCACGACAACGCTTTACGGGGAGCGTACGTGTGAGGGCGCGGGTTAGTGTCAGCGTACGGGTTAGGATTAGGGGACGGGTGAGGGTCAGGCTTCGGGGAAGGGTTAGGGTTAGGGTTCGGGCTAGGGTTAGGGTTAGGGGACGGGGACGGTTTAGGGTCCAGGTGAGGGCACGACAACGCTTTAGGGGGAGCGTACGTGTGAGGGCGCGGGTTAGTGTCAGCGTACGGGTTAGGATAATGGGACGGGTGAGGGTCAGGCTTCGGGGAAGGGTTAGGGTTAGGGTTCGGGCTAGGGTTAGGGTTAGGGGACGGGGACGGTTTAGGGTGCAGGTGAGGGCACGACAACGCTTTAGGGGGAGCGTACGTGTGAGGGCGCGGGTTAGTGTCAGCGTACGGGTTAGGATTAGGGGACGTGTGAGGGTCAGGCTTCGGGGAAGGGTTAGGGTTAGGGTTCGGGCTAGGGTTAGGATTAGGGGACGGGGACGGTTTAGGGTCCAGGTGAGGGCACGACAACGCTTTAGGGGGAGCGTATGTGTGAGGGCGCGGGTTAGTGTCAGCGTACGGGTTAGGATTAGGGGACGGGTGAGGGTCAAGCTTCGGGGAAGGGTTAGGGTTAGGGTTCGGGCTAGGGTTAGGGTTAGGGGACGGGGACGGTTTAGGGTCCAGGTGAGGGTACGACAACGCTTTAGGGGGAGCGTATGTGTGAGGGCGCGGGTTAGTGTCAGCGTACGGGTTAGGATTAGGGGATGGGTGAGGGTCAAGCTTCGGGGAAGGGTTAGGGTTAGGGTTCGGGCTAGGGTTAGGGTTAGGGGACGGGGTCGGTTTAGGGTCCAGGTGAGGGCACGACAACACTTTAGGGGGAGCGTACGTGTGAGGGCGCGGGTTAGTGTCAGCGTACGGGTTAGGATTAGGTTACGGGTGAGGGTCAGGCTTCGGGGAAGGGTTAGGGTTAGGGTTGGGGCTAGGGTTAGGGTTAGGGGACGGGGACGGTTTCGGGTCCAGGTGAGGGTACGACAACGCTTTAGGGGGAGCGTACGTGTGAGGGCGCGGGTTAGTGTCAGCGTACGGGTTAGGATTAGGGGACGGGTGAGGGTCAGGCTTCGGGGAAGGGTTAGGGTTAGGGTTCGGGCTAGGGTTAGGGTTAGGGGACGGGGACGGATTAGGGTCCAGGTGAGGGCACGCCAACGCTTTAGGGGGAGCGTACGTGTGAGGGCGCGGGTTAGTGTCAGCGTACGGGTTAGGATTAGGGGACGGGTGAGGGTCAGGCTTCGGGGAAGGGTTAGGGTTAGGGTTCGGGCTAGGGTTAGGGTTAGGGGACGGGGACGGTTTAGGGTCCAGGTGAGGGCACGACAACGCTTTAGGGGGAGCGTACGTGTGAGGGCGTGGTTTAGTGTCAGCGTACGGGTTAGGATTAGGGGACGGGTGAGGGTCAGGCTTCGGGGAAGGGTTAGGGTTAGGGTTCGGGCTAGGGTTAGGGTTAGGGGACGGGGACGGTTTAGGGTCCAGGTGAGGGTACGACAACGCTTTAGGGGGAGCGTACGTGTGAGGGCGCGGGTTAGTGTCAGCGTACGGGTTAGGATTAGGGGACGGGTGAGGGTCAGGCTTCGGGGAAGGGTTAGGGTTAGGGTTCGGGCTAGGGTTAGGGTTAGGGGACGGGGACGGTTTAGGGTCCAGGTGAGGTTACGCCAACGCTTTAGGGGGAGCGTACATGTGAGGGCGCGAGTTAGTGTCAGCGTACGGGTTAGGATTAGGGGACAGGTGAGGGTCAGGCTTCGGGGAAGGGTTAGGGTTAGAGTTCGGGCTAGGGTTAGGGTTAGGGGACGGGGACGGTTTCGGGTCCAGGTGAGGGTACGACAACGCTTTAGGGGGAGCGTACGTGTGAGGGCGCGGGTTAGTGTCAGCGTACGGGTTAGGATTAGGGGACGGGTGAGGGTCAGGCTTCGGGGAAGGGTTAGGGTTAGGGGACGGGGACGGTTTAGGGTCCAGGTGAGGGTACGCCAACGCATTAGGGGGAGCGTACGTGTGAGGGCGCGGGTTAGTGTCAGCGTACGGGTTAGGATTAGGGGACGGGTGAGGGTCAGGCTTCGGGGAAGGGTTAGGGTTAGGGTTCGGGCTAGGGTTAGGGGACGGGGACGGTTTAGGGTCCAGGTGAGGGCACGACAACGCTTTAGGGGGAGCGTACGTGTGAGGGCGCGGGTTAGTGTCAGCGTACGGGTTAGGATTAGGGGATGGGTGAGGGTCAGGCTTCGGGGAAGGGTTAGGGTTAGGGTTCGGGCTAGGGTTAGGGTTAGGGGACGGGGACGGTTTAGGGTCCAGGTGAGGGCACGACAACGCCTTAGGGGGAGCGTACGTGTGAGGGCGCGGGTTAGTGTCAGCGTACGGGTTAGGATTAGGGGACGGGTGAGGGTCAGGCTTCGGGGAAGGGTTAGGGTTAGGGTTCGGGCTAGGGTTAGGGTTAGGGGACGGGGACGGTTTCGGGTCCAGGTGAGGGTACGACAACGCTTTAGGGGGAGCGTACGTGTGAGGGCGCGGGTTAGTGTCAGCGTACGGGTTAGGATTAGGGGACGGGTGAGGGTCAGGCTTCGGGGAAGGGTTAGGGTTAGGGTTCGTGCTAGGGTTAGGGTTAGGGGACGGGGAAGGTTTAGGGTCCAGGTGAGGGCACGACAACGCTTTAGGGGGAGCGTACGTGTGAGGGCGCGGGTTAGTGTCAGCGTACGGATTAGGATTAGGGGACGGGTGAGGGTCAGGCTTCGGGGAAGGGTTAGGGTTAGGGTTCGGGCTAGGGTTAGGGTTAGGGGACGGGGATGGTTTAGGGTCCAGGTGAGGGTACGACAACGCTTTAGGGGGAGCGTACGTGTGAGGGCGTGGTTTAGTGTCAGCGTACGGGTTAGGATTAGGGGACGGGTGAGGGTCAGGCTTCGGGGAAGTGTTAGGGTTAGGGTTCGGGCTAGGGTTAGGGTTAGGGGACGGGGACGGTTTAGGGTCCAGGTGAGGGTACGACAACGCTTTAGGGGGAGCGTACGTGTGAGGGCGCGGGTTAGTGTCAGCGTACGGGTTAGGATTAGGGGACGGGTGAGGGTCAGGCTTCGGGGAAGGGTTAGGGTTAGGGTTCGGGCTAAGGTTAGGGTTAGGGGATGGGGAAGGTTTAGGGTCCAGGTGAGGGCACGACAACGCTTTACGGGGAGCGTACGTGTGAGGGCGCGGGTTAGTGTCAGCGTACGGGTTAGGATTAGGGGACGGGTGAGGGTCAGGCTTCGGGGAAGGGTTAGGGTTAGGGTTCGGGCTAGGGTTAGGGTTAGGGGACGGGGACGGTTTAGGGTCCAGGTGAGGGTACGACAACGCTTTAGGGGGAGCGTACGTGTGAGGGCGTGGTTTAGTGTCAGCGTACGGGTTAGGATTAGGGGACGGGTGAGGGTCAGGCTTCGGGGAAGGGTTAGGTTTAGGGTTCGGGCTAGGGTTAGGGTTAGGGGACGGGGACGGTTTCGGGTCCAGGTGAGGGTACGACAACTCTTTAGGGGGAGCGTACGTGTGAGGGCGCGGGTTAGAGTCAGCGTACGGGTTAGGATTAGGGGACGGGTGAGGGTCAGGCTTCGGGGAAGGGTTAGGATTAGGGTTCGGTCTAGGGTTAGGGTTAGGGGACGGGGACGGTTTAGGGTCCAGGTGAGGGTCCGCCAACGCTTTAGGGGGAGCGTACATGTTAGGGCGCGGGTTAGTGTCAGCGTACGGGTTAGGATTAGGAGACGGGTGAGGGTCAGGCTTCGGGGAAGGGTTAGGGTTAGGGTTCGGGCTAGGGTTAGGGTTAGGGGACGGGGACGGTTTCGGGTCCAGGTGAGGGTACGACAACGCCTTAGGGGGAGCGTACGTGTGAGGGCGCGGGTTAGTGTCAGCGTACGGGTTAGGATTAGGGGACGGGTGAGGGTCAGGCTTCGGGGAAGGGTTAGGGTTAGGGTTCGGGCTAGGGTTAGGGTTAGGGGACGGGTACGGTTTCGGGTCCAGGTGAGGGTACGACAACGCTTTAGGGGGAGCGTACGTGTGAGGGCGCGGGTTAGTGTCAGCGTACGGATTAGGATTAGGGGACGGGTGAGGGTCAGGCTTCGGGGAAGGGTTAGGGTTATGGTTCGGGCTAGGGTTAGGGTTAGGGGACGGGGACGGTTTAGGGTCCAGGTGAGGGTACGACAACGCTTTAGGGGGAGCGTACGTGTGAGGGCGTGGTTTAGTGTCAGCGTACGGGTTAGGATTAGGGGACTGGTGAGGGTCAGGCTTCGGGGAAGTGTTAGGGTTAGGGTTCGGGCTAGGGTTAGGGTTAGGGGACGGGGACGGTTTCGGGTCCAGGTGAGGGTACGACAACGCTTTAGGGGGAGCGTACGTGTGAGGGCGCGGGTTAGTGTCAGCGTACGGGTTAGGATTAGGGGACGGGTGAGGGTCAGGCTTCGGGGAAGGGTTAGGGTTAGGGTTCGGGCTAGGGTTAGGGTTAGGGGATGGGGAAGGTTTAGGGTCCAGGTGAGGGCACGACAACGCTTTAGGGGGAGCGTACGTGTGAGGGCGCGGGTTAGTGTCAGCGTACGGGTTAGGATTAGGGGACGGGTGAGGGTCAGGCTTCGGGGAAGGGTTAGGGTTAGGGTTCGGGCTAGGGTTAGGGTTAGGGGACGGGGACGGTTTAGGGTCCAGGTGAGAGTACGACAACGCTTTAGGGGGAGCGTACGTGTGAGGGCGCGGGTTAGTGTCAGCGTACGGGTTAGGATTAGGGGACGGGTGAGGGTCAGGCTTCGGGGAAGGGTTAGGGTTAGGGCTCGGGCTAGGGTTAGGGTTAGGGGACGGGGACGGTTTCGGGTCCAGGTGAGGGTACGACAACTCTTTAGGGGGAGCGTACGTGTGAGGGCGCGGGTTAGTGTCAGCGTACGGGTTAGGATTAGGGGACGTGTGAGGGTCAGGCTTCGGGGAAGGGTTAGGGTTAGGGTTCGGGCTAGGGTTAGGGTTAGGGGACGGGGACGGTTTAGGGTCCAGGTGAGGGTCCGCCAACGCTTTAGGGGGAGCGTACATGTTAGGGCGCGGGTTAGTGTCAGCGTACGGGTTAGGATTAGGGGACGGGTGAGGGTCAGGCTTCGGGGAAGGGTTAGGGTTAGGGTTCGGGCTAGGGTTAGGGTTAGGGGACGGGGACGGTTTCGGGTCCAGGTGAGGGTACGACAACGCTTTAGGGGGAGCGTACGTGTGAGGGCGCGGGTTAGTGTCAGCGTACGGGTTAGGATTAGGGGACGGGTGAGGGTCAGGCTTCGGGGAAGGGTTAGGGTTAGGGTTCGGGCTAGGGTTAGGGTTAGGGGACGGGGACGGTTTAGGATCCAGGTGAGGGCACGACAACGCTTTAGGGGGAGCGTACGTGTGAGGGCGCGGGTTAGTGTCAGCGTACGGGATAGGATTAGGGGACGGGTGAGGGTCAGGCTTCGGGGAAGGGTTAGGGTTAGGGTTCGGGCTAGGGTTAGGGTTAGGAGACGGGGACGGTTTAGGGTCCAGGTGAGGGCACGACAACGCATTAGGGGGAGCGTACGTGTGAGGGCGCGGGTTAGTGTCAGCGTATGGGTTAGGATTAGGGGACGGGTGAGGGTCAGGCTTTGGGGAAGGGTTAGGGTTAGGGTTCGGGCTAGGGTTAGGGTTAGGGGACGGGGACGGTTTAGGGTCCAGGTGAGGGCACGACAACGCTTTAGGGGGAGCGTACGTGTGAGGGCGCGGGTTAGTGTCAGCGTACGGGTTAGGATTAGGGGACGGGTGAGGGTCAGGCTTCGGGGAAGGGTTAGGATTAGGGTTCGGGCTAGGGTTAGGGTTAGGGGACGGGGACGGTTTAGGGTCCAGGTGAGGGCACGACAACGCCTTAGGGGGAGCGTACGTGTGAGGGCGCGGGTTAGTGTCAGCGTACGGGTTAGGATTAGGGGACGGGTGAGGGTCAGGCTTCGGGGAAGGGTTAGGGTTAGGGTTCGGGCTAGGGTTAGGGTTAGGGGACGGGGACGGTTTAGGGTCCAGGTGAGGGTCCGCAAACGCTTTAGGGGGAGCGTACATGTTAGGGCGCGGGTTAGTGTCAGCGTACGGGTTAGGATTAGGGGACGGGTGAGGGTCAGGCTTCGGGGAAGGGTTAGGGTTAGGGTTCGGGCTAGGGTTAGGGTTAGGGGACGGGGACGGTTTCGGGTCCAGGTGAGGGCACGACAACGCTTTAGGGGGAGCGTACGTGTGAGGGCGCGGGTTAGTGTCAGCGTACGGGTTAGGATTAGGGGACGGGTGAGGGTCAGGCTTCGGGGAAGTGTTAGGGTTAGGGTTCGGGCTAGGGTTAGGGTTAGGGGACGGGGACGGTTTAGCGTCCAGGTGGGGGTACGACAACGCTTTAGGGGGAGCGTACGTGTGAGGGCGCGGGTTAGTGTCAGCGTACGGGTTAGGATTAGGGGACGGGTGAGGGTCAGGCTTCGGGGAAGGGTTAGGGTTAGGGTTCGGGCTAGGGTTAGGGTTAGGGGACGGGGACGGTTGAGGGTCCAGGTGAGGGCACGACAACGCTTTAGGGGGTGCGTACGTGTGAGGGCGTGGGTTAGTGTCAGCGTACGGATTAGGATTAGGGGACGGGTGAGGGTCAGGCTTCGGGGAAGGGTTAGGGTTAGGGTTCGGGCTAGGGTTAGGGTTAGGGGACGGGGACGGTTTAGTGTCCAGGTGAGGGTACGACAACGCTTTAGGGGGAGCGTACGTGTGAGGGCGTGGGTTAGTGTCAGCGTACGGGTTAGGATTAGGGGACGGGTGAGGGTCAGGCTTCGGGGAAGGGTTAGGGTTAGGGTTCGTGCTAGGGTTAGGTTTAGGGGACGGGGACGGTTTAGGGTCCAGGTGAGGGCACGACAACGCTTTAGGGGGAGCGTACGTGTGAGGGCGCGGGTTAGTGTCAGCGTACGGGTTAGGATTAGGGGACGGGTGAGGGTCAGGCTTCGGGGAAGGGTTAGGGTTAGGGTTCGGGCTAGGGTTAGGGTTAGGGGACGGGGACGGTTTCGGGTCCAGGTGAGGGTACGACAACGCTTTAGGGGGAGCGTACGTGTGAGGGCGCGGGTTAGTGTCAGCGTACGGGTTAGGATTAGGGGACGGGTGAGGGTCAGGCTTCGGGGAAGGGTTAGGGTTAGGGTTCGGGCTAGGGTTAGGGTTAGGGGACGGGGACGGTTTAGGGTCCAGGTGAGGGCACGACAACGCTTTAGGGGGAGCGTACGTGTGAGGGCGCGGGTTAGTGTCAGCGTACTGGTTAGGATTAGGGGACGGGTGAGGGTCAGGCTTCGGGGAAGGGTTAGGGTTAGGGTTCGGGCTAGGGTTAGGGTTAGGGGACGGGGACGGTTTAGGGTGCAGGTGAGGGTACGACAACGCTTTAGGGGGAGCGTACGTGTGAGGGCGTGGGTGAGTGTCAGTGTACGGGTTAGGATTAGGGGACGGGTGAGGGTCAGGCTTCCCGGAAGGGTTAGGGTTAGGGTTCGGGCTAGGGTTAGGGTTAGGGTACGGGGACGGTTTAGGGTCCAGGTGAGGGCACGACAACGCTTTAGGGGGAGCGTACGTGTGAGGGCGCGGGTTAGTGTCAGCGTACGGTTTAGGATTAGGGGACGGGTGAGGGTCAGGCTTCGGGGAAGGGTTAGGGTTAGGGTTCGGGCTAGGGTTAGGGGACGGGGACGGTTTAGGGTCTAGGTGAGGGAACGACAACGCTTTAGGGGGAGCGTACGTGTGACGACGCGGGTTAGTGTCAGCGTACAGGTTAGGATTAGGGGACGGGTGAGGGTCAGGCTTCGGTGAAGGGTTAGGGTTAGGGTTCGGGCTAGGGTTAGGGTTAGGGGACGGGGACGGTTTAGGGTCCAGGTGAGGGCACGACAACGCTTTAGGGGGAGAGTACGTGTGAGGGCGCGGGTTAGTGTCAGCGTACGGGTTAGGATTAGGGGACGGGTGAGGGTCAGGCTTCGGGGAAGGGTTAGGGTTAGGGTTCGGGCTAGGGTTAGGGTTAGGGGACGGGGACGGTTTATGGTCCAGGTGAGGGTACGACAACGTTTTAGGGGGAGCGTACGTGTGAGGGCGCGGGTTAGTGTCAGCGTACGGGTTAGGATTAGGGGACGGGTGAGGGTCAGGCTTCGGGGAAGGGTTAGGGTTAGGGTTCGGGCTAGGGTTAGGGTTAGGGGACGGACACGGTTTAGGGTCCAGGTGAGGGCACGACAACGCTTTAGGGGGAGCGTACGTGTGAGGGCGCGGGTTAGTGTCAGCGTACGGGTTAGGATTAGGGGACGGTTGAGGGTCAGGCTTCGGGGAAGGGTTAGGGTTAGGGTTCGGGCTAGGGTTAGGGTTAGGGGACGGGGATGGTTTAGGGTCCAGGTGAGGGCACGACAACGCTTTAGGGGGAGCGTACGTGTGAGGGCGCGGGTTAGTGTCAGCGTACGGGTTAGGATTAGGGGACGGGTGAGGGTCAGGCTTCGGGGAAGGGTTAGGGTTAGGGTTCGGGATAGGGTTAGGGTTAGGGGACGGGGACGGTTTAGGGTGCAGGTGAGGGCATGACAACGCATTAGGGGGAGCGTACGTGTGAGGGCGCGGGTTAGTGTCAGCGTACGGGTTAGGATTAGGGGACGGGTGAGGGTCAGGCTTCGGGGAAGGGTTAGGGTTAGGGTTCGGGCTAGGGTTAGGGTTAGGGGACGGGGACGATTTAGGGTCCAGGTGAGGGAACGACAACGCTTTAGGGGGAGCGTACGTGTGAGGGCGTGGTTTAGTGTCAGCGTACGGGTTAGGATTAGGGGACGGGTGAGGGTCAGGCTTCGGGGAAGGGTTAGGGTTAGGGTTCGGGCTAGGGTTAGGGTTAGGGGACGGGGACGGTTTCGGGTCCAGGTGAGGGTACGACAACGCTTTAGGGGGAGCGTACGTGTGAGGGCGCGGGTTAGTGTCAGCGTACGGGTTAGGATTAGGGGACGGGTGAGGGTCAGGCTTCGGGGAAGGGTTAGGGTTAGGGTTCGGGCTAGGGTTAGGGTTAGGGGACGGGGACGGATTAGGGTCCAGGTGAGGGCACGACAAGGCTTTAGGGGGAGCGTACGTGTGACGGCGCGGGTTAGTGTCAGCGTACGGGTTAGGATTAGGGGACGGGTGAGGGTCAGGCTTCGGGGAAGGGTTAGGGTTAGGGTTCGGGCTAGGGTTAGGGTTAGGGGACGGGGACGGTTTAGGGTCCAGGGGAGGGCACGACAACGCTTTAGGGGGAGAGTACGTGTGAGGGCGCGGGTTAGTGTCAGCGTATGGGTTAGGATTAGGGGACGGGTGAGGGTCAGGCTTCGGGGAAGGGTTAGGGTTAGGGTTCGGGCTAGGGTTAGGGTTAGGGGACGGGGACGGTTTAGGGTCCAGGTGAGGGTACGACAACGCTTTAGGGGGAGCGTACGTGTGAGGGCGCGGGTTAGTGTCAGCGTACGGGTTAGGATTAGGGGACGGGTGAGGGTCGGGCTTCGGGGAAGGGTTAGGGTTAGGGTTCGGGCTAGGGTTAGGGTTAGGGGACGGGGACGGTTTAGGGTCCAGGTGAGGGCACGACAACGCTTTAGGGGGAGCGTACGTGTGAGGGCGCTGGTTAGTGTCAGCGTACGGGTTAGGATTAGGGGACGGGTGAGGGTCAGGCTTCGGGGAAGGGTTAGGGTTAGGGTTCGGGCTAGGGTTAGGGTTAGGGGACGGGGACGGTTTAGGGTCCAGGTGAGGGCACGACAACGCTTTAGGGGGAGAGAACGTGTGAGGGCGCGGGTTAGTGTCAGCGTACGGGTTAGGATTAGGGGACGGGTGAGGGTCAGGCTTCGGGGAAGGGTTAGGGTTAGGGTTCGGGCTAGGGTTAGGGTTAGAGGACGGGGACGGTTTAGGGTCCAGGTGAGGGCACGACAACGCTTTAGGGGGAGCGTACATGTGAGGGCGCGGGTTAGTGTCAGCGTACGGGTTAGGATTAGGGGACGGGTGAGGGTTAGGCTTCGGGAAAGGGTTAGGGTTAGGGTTCGGGCTAGGGTTAGGGTTAGAGGACGGGGACGGTTTATGGTCCAGGTGAGGGTACGACAACGCTTTAGGGGGAGCGTACGTGTGAGGGCGCGGGTTAGTGTCAGCGTACGGGTTAGGATTAGGGGACGGGTGAGGGTCAGGCTTCGGGGAAGGGTTAGGGTTAGGGTTCGGGCTAGGGTTAGGGTTAGAGGACGGGGACGGTTTAGGGTCCAGGTGAGGGCACGACAACGCTTTAGGGGGAGCGTACATGTGAGGGCGCGGGTTAGTGTCAGCGTACGGGTTAGGATTAGGGGACGGGTGAGGGTTAGGCTTCGGGAAAGGGTTAGGGTTAGGGTTCGGGCTAGGGTTAGGGTTAGGGGACAGGGACGGTTTAGGGTCCAGGTTAGGGCACGACAACGCTTTAGGCGGGGCGTACGTGTGAGGGCGCGGGTTAGTGTCAGCGTACGGGTTAGGATTAGGGGACGGGTGAGGGTCAGGCTTCGGGGAAGGGTTAGGGTTAGGGTTCGGGCTAGGGTTAGGGTTAGGGGACGGGGACGGTTTAGGGTCCAGCTGAGGGCACGACAACGCTTTAGGGGGAGCGTACGTGTGAGGGCGCGGGTTAGTGTCAGCGTACGGGTTAGGATTAGGGGACGGGTGAGGGTCAGGCTTCGGGGAAGGGTTAGGGTTAGGGTTCGGGCTAGGGTTAGGGTTAGGGGACGGGGACGGTTTAGGGTCCAGGTGAGGGCACGACAACGCTTTGGGGGAGCGTACGTGTTTGGGCGTGGGTTAGTGTCAGCGTACGGATTAGGATTAGGGGACGGGTGAGGGTCAGGCTTCGGGGAAGGGTTAGGGTTAGGGTTCGGGCTAGGGTTAGGGTTAGGGGACGGGGACGGTTTAGGGTTCAGGTGAGGGCACGACAACGCTTTAGGGGGAGCGTACGTGTGAGGGCGCGGGTTAGTGTCAGCGTACGGGTTACGATTAGGGGACGGGTGAGGGTCAGGCTTCGGGGAAGGGTTAGGGTTAGGGTTCGGGCTAGGGTTAGGGTTAGGGGACGGGGACGGTTTAGGGTCCAGGTGAGGGCACGACAACGCTTTAGGGGGAGCGTACGTGTGAGGGCGCGGGTTAGTGTCAGCGTACGGGTTAGGATTAGGGGACGGGTGAGGGTCAGGCTTCGGGGAAGGGTTAGGGTTAGGGTTCGGGCTAGGGTTAGGGTTAGGGGACGGGGACGGTTTAGCGTCCAGGTGAGGGTACGACAACGCTTTAGGGGGAGCGTACGTGTGAGGGCGCGGGTTAGTGTCAGCGTACGGGTTAGGATTAGGGGACGGGTGAGGGTCAGGCTTCCGGGAAGGGTTAGGGTTAGGGTTCGGGCTAAGGTTAGGGTTAGGGGACGGGGACGGTTGAGGGTCCAGGTGAGGGCACGACAACGCTTTAGGGGGTGCGTACGTGTGAGGGCGTGGGTTAGTGTCATCGTACGGATTAAGATTAGGGGACGGGTGAGGGGCAGGCTTCGGGGAAGTGTTAGGGTTAGGGTTCGGGCTAGGGTTAGGGTTAGGGGACGGGGACGGTTTAGGGTCCAGGTGAGGGTACGACAACGCTTTAGGGGGAGCGTACGTGTGAGGGCGTGGTTTAGTGTCAGCGTACGGGTTAGGATTAGGGGACGGGTGAGGGTCAGGCTTCGGGGAAGGGTTAGGGTTAGGGTTCGGGCTAGGGTTAGGGTTAGGGGACGGGGACGGTTTAGGGTCCAGGTGAGGGCACGACAACGCTTTAGGGGGAGCGTACGTGTGAGGGCGCGGGTTAGTGTCAGCGTACGGGTTAGGATTAGGGGACGGGTGAGGGTCAGGCTTCGGGGAAGGTTTAGGGTTAGGGTTCGGGCTAGGGTTAGGGTTAGGGGACGGGGACGGTTTCGGGTCCAGGTGAGGGTACGACAACGCTTTAGGGGGAGCGTACGTGTGAGGGCGCGGGTTAGTGTCAGCGTACGGGTTAGGATTAGGGGACGGGTGAGGGTCAGGCTTCGGGGAAGGGTTAGGGTTAGGGTTCGGGCTAGGGTTAGGGTTAGGGGACGGGGACGGTTTAGGGTCCAGGTGAGGGCACGACAACGCTTTAGGGGGTGCGTACGTGTGAGGGCGCGGGTTAGTGTTAGCGTACGGATTAGGATTAGGGGACGGGTGAGGGTCAGGCTTCGGGGAAGGGTTAGGGTTAGGGTTCGGGCTAGGGTTAGGGTTAGGGGACGGGGACGGTTTAGGGTCCAGGTGAGGGCACGACAACGCTTTAGGGGGAGCGTACATGTGAGGGCGCGGGTTAGTGTCAGCGTACGGGTTAGGATTAGGGGACGGGTGAGGGTCAGGCTTCGGGGAAGGGTTAGGGTTAGGGTTCGGGCTAGGGTTAGGGTTAGGGGACGGGGACGGTTTAGGGTCCAGGTGAGGGCACGACAACGCTTTAGGGGGAGCGTACGTGTGAGGGCGCGGGTTAGTGTCAGCGTACGGGATAGGATTAGGGGACGGGTGAGGGTCAGGCTTCGGGGAAAGGTTAGGGTTAGGGTTCGGGCTAGGGTTAGGGTTAGGGTTAGGGGACGGGGACGGTTTAGGGTCCAGGTGAGGGCACGACAACGCATTAGGGGGAGCGTACGTGTGAGGGCGCGGGTTAGTGTCAGCGTATGGGTTAGGATTAGGGGACGGGTGAGGGTCAGGCTTCGGGGAAGGGTTAGGGTTAGGGTTCGGGCTAGGGTTAGGGTTAGGGGACGGGGACGGTTTAGGGTCCAGGTGAGGGTACGACAACGCTTTAGGGGGAGCGTACGTGTGAGGGCGCGGGTTAGTGTCAGCGTACGGGTTAGGATTAGGGGACGGGTGAGGGTCAGGCTTCGGGGAAGAGTTAGGGTTATGGTTCGGGCTAGGGTTAGGGTTAGGGGACGGGGACGGTTTATGGTCCAGGTGAGGGCACGACAACGCTTTAGGGGGAGCGTACGTGTGAGGGCGCGGGTTAGTGTCAGCGTACGGGTTAGGATTAGGGGACGGGTGAGGGTCAGGCTTCGGGGAAGGGTTAGGGTTAGGGTTCGGGCTAGGGTTAGGGTTAGGGGACGGGGACGGTTTAGGGTCCAGGTGAGGGCACGACAACGCTTTACGGGGAGCGTACGTGTGAGGGCGCGGGTTAGTGTCAGCGTACGGGATAGGATTAGGGGACGGGTGAGGGTCAGGCTTCGGGGAAGGGTTAGGGTTAGGGTTCGGGCTAGGGTTAGGGTTAGGGTTAGGGGACGGGGACGGTTTAGGGTCCAGCTGAGGGCATGACAACGCTTTAGGGCGAGCGTACGTGTGAGGGCGCGGGTTAGTGTCAGCGTACGGGTTAGGATTAGGGGACGGGTGAGGGTCAGGCTTCGGGGAAGGGTTAGGGTTAGGGTTCGGGCTAGGGTTAGGGTTAGGGGACGTGGACGGTTTAGGGTCCAGGTGAGGGCACGACAACGCTTTGGGGGAGCGTACGTGTGAGGGCGCGGGTTAGTGTCAGCGTACGGGTTCGGATTAGGGGACGGGTGAGGGTCAGGCTTCGGGGAAGGCTTAGGGTTAGGGTTCGGGCTAGGGTTAGGGTTAGGGGACGGGGACGGTTTAGGGTCCAGGTGAGGGCACGACAACGCTTTAGGGGGTGCGTACGTGTGAGGGCGCGGGTTAGTGTCAGCGTACGGATTAGGATTAGGGGACGGGTGAGGGTCAGGCTTCGGGGAAGGGTTAGGGTTAGGGTTCGGGCTAGGGTTAGGGTTAGGGGACGGGGACGGTTTAGGGTCCAGGTGAGGGCACGACAACGCTTTAGGGGGAGCGTACGTGTGAGGGCGCGGGTTAGTGTCAGCGTACGGGTTAGGATTAGGGGACGGGTGAGGGTCAGGCTTCGGGGAAGGGTTAGGGTTAGGGTTCGGGCTAGGGTTAGGGTTAGGGGACGGGGACGGTTTAGGGTCCAGGTGAGGGTACGACAACTCTTTATGGGAATCGTACGTGTGAGGTTGCGTGTTAGTGTCAGCGTACGGGTTAGGATTAGGGGACGGGTGAGGGTCAGGCTTCGGGGAAGGGTTAGGGTTGGGGTTCAGGCTAGGGTTAGGGTTAGGGGACGGGGACGGTTTAGGGTCCAGGTGAGGGCACGACAACGCTTTAGGGGGAGCGTACGTGTGAGGGCGCGGGTTAGTGTCAGCGTACGGGTTAGGATTAGGGGACGGGTGAGGGTCAGGCTTCGGGGAAGGGTTAGGGTTAGGGTTCGGGCTAGGGTTAGGGTTAGGGGACGGGGACGGTTTAGCGTCCAGGTGAGGGTACGACAACGCTTTAGGGGGAGCGTACGTGTGAGGGCGCGGGTTAGTGTCAGCGTACGGGTTAGGATTAGGGGACGGGTGAGGGTCAGGCTTCGGGGAAGTGTTAGGGTTAGGGTTCGGGCTAGGGTTAGGGTTAGGGGATGGGGACGGTTGAGGGTCCAGGTGAGGGCACGACAACGCTTTAGGGGGTGTGTACGTGTGAGGGCGTGGGTTAGTGTCAGCGTACGGATTAAGATTAGGGGACGGGTGAGGGTCAGGCTTCGGGGAAGGGTTAGGGTTAGGGTTCGGGCTAGGGTTAGGGTTAGGGGACGGGGACGGTTTAGGGTCCAGTTGAGGGTACGACAACGCTTTAGGGGGAGCGTACGTGTGAGGGCGTGGTTTAGTGTCAGCGTACGGGTTAGGATTAGGGGACGGGTGAGGGTCAGGCTTCGGGGAAGGGTTAGGGTTAGGGTTCGGGCTAGGGTTAGGGTTAGGGGACGGGGACGGTTTAGGGTCCAGGTGAGGGCACGACAACGCTTTAGGGGGAGCGTACGTTTGAGGGCGCGGGTTAGTGTCAGCGTACGGGTTAGGATTAGGGGACGGGTGAGGGTCAGGCTTCGGGGAAGGGTTAGGGTTAGGGTTCGGGCTAGGGTTAGGGTTAGGGGACGGGGACGGTTTCGGGTCCAGGTGAGGGTACGACAACGCTTTAGGGGCAGCGTACGTGTGAGGGCGCGGGTTAGTGTCAGCGTACGGGTTAGGATTAGGGGACGGGTGAGGGTCAGGCTTCGGGGAAGGGTTAGGGTTAGGGTTCGGGCTAGGGTTAGGGTTAGGGGACGGGGACGGTTTAGGGTCCAGGTGAGGGCACGACAACGCTTTAGGGGGAGCGTACGTGTGAGGGCGTGGTTTAGTGTCAGCGTACGGGTTAGGATTAGGGGACGGGTGAGGGTCAGGCTTCGGGGAAGGGTTAGGGTTAGGGTTCGGGCTAGGGTTAGGGTTAGGGGATGGGGACGGTTTAGGGTCCAGGTGAGGGCACGACAACGCTTTAGGGGGAGCGTACGTGTGAGGGCGCGGGTTAGTGTCAGCGTACTGGTTAGGATTAGGGGACGGGTGAGGGTCAGGCTTCGGGGAAGGGTTAGGGTTAGGGTTCGGGCTAGGGTTAGGGTTAGGGGACGGGGACGGTTTAGTGTGCAGGTGAGGGTACGACAACGCTTTAGGGCGAGCGTACGTGTGAGGGCGTGGGTGAGTGTCAGCGTACGGGTTAGGATTAGGGGACGGGTGAGCGTCAGGCTTCCCGGAAGGGTTAGGGTTAGGGTTCGGGCTAGGGTTAGGGTTAGGGTACGGGGACGGTTTAGGGTCCAGGTGATTGCACGACAACGCTTTAGGGGGAGCGTACGTGTGAGGGCGCGGGTTAGTGTCAGCGTACGGGTTAGGATTAGGGGACGGGTGAGGGTCAGGCTTCGGGGAAGGGTTAGGGTTAGGGTTCCGGCTAGGGTTAGGGTTAGGGGACGGGGACGGTTTAGGGTCCAGGTGAGGGCACGACAACGCTTTAGGGGGAGCATACGTGTGAGGGCGCGGGTTAGTGTCAGCGTACGGGTTAGGATTAGGGTACGGGTGAGGGTCAGGCTTCGGGGAAGGGTTAGGGTTAGGGTTCGGGCTAGGGTTAGGGTTAGCGGACGGGGACGGTTTAGGGTCCAGGTGAGGGTACGACAACGCTTTAGGGGGAGCGTACGTGTGAGGGCGCGGGTTAGTGTCAGCATACGGGTTAGAATTAGGGGACGGGTGAGGGTCAGGCTTCGGGGAAGGGTTAGGGTTAGGGTTCGGGCTAGGGTTAGGGTTAGGGAACGGGGAAGGTTTAGGGTCCAGGTGAGGGTACGACAACGCTTTCGGGGGAGCGTACGTGTGAGAGCGCGGGTTAGTGTCAGCGTACGGGTTAGGATTAGGGGACGGGTGAGGGTCAGGCTTCGGGGAAGGGTTAGGGTTAGGGTTCGGGCTAGGGTTAGGGTTAGGGGACGGGGACGGTTTAGGATCCAGGTGAGGGCACGACAACGCTTTAGGGGGAGCGTACGTGTGAGGGCGCGGGTTAGTGTCAGCGTACGGGTTAGGATTAGGGGACGGGTGAGTGTCAGGCTTCGGGGAAGGGTTAGGGTTAGGGTTCGGGCTAGGGTTAGGGTTAGGGGACGGGGACGGTTTAGGGTCCAGGTGAGGGTACGACAACGCTTTAGGGGGAGCGTACGTTTGAGGGCGCGGGTTAGTGTGAGCGTACGGGTTAGGATTATGGGACGGGTGAGGGTCAGGCTTCGGGGAAGGGTTAGGGTTAGGGTTCGGGCTAGGGTTAGGGTTAGGGGACGGGGAGGGTTTTGGGTTCAGGTGAGGGTACGACAACGGTTTAGGGGGAGCGTACGTGTGAGGGCGCGGGTTAGTGTCAATGTACGGGTTAGGATTAGGGGACGGGTGAGGGTCAGGCTTCGGGGAAGTGTTAGGGTTAGGGTTCGGGCTAGGGTTAGGGTTAGGGGACGGGGACGGTTTAGGGTCCAGATGAGGGTACGACAACGCTTTAGGGGGAGCGTACCTGTGAGGGCGCGGGTTAGTGTCAGCGTACGGGTTGTGATTAGGGGACGGGTGAGGGTCAGGCTTCGGGGAAGGGTTAGGGTCAGGGTTCGGGCTAGGGTTAGGGTTAGGGGACGGGGACGGTTTAGGGTCCAGGTGAGGGTACAACAACGGTTTAGGGTGAGCGTACGTGTGAGGGCATGGGTTAGTGTTAGTGTATGGGTTAGGATTAGGGGACGGGTTAGCGACAGGCTTCTGGGAAAGGTTAGGGTTAGGGTTCGGGCCAGGGTTAGGGTTAGGGGACGGGGACGGTTTAGGGTCCAGGTGAGGGTACAACAACGGTTTAGGGTGAGCGTACGTGTGAGGGCACAGGTTAGTGTTAGCGTACGGGTTAGGATTAGGGGACGGGTTAGGGTAAGGATTCGGTGAAGGGTTAGGGTTAGGGTTCGGGTTAGGGTTAGGGGACGGGGACGGTTTAGGGTCCAGGTGAGGGTACGACAACGGTTTAGGGGGAGCGTACGTGTGAGTGCGCGGGTTAGTGTGAGCATACGGGTTAGGATTAGGGGACGGGTGAGGGTAAGGCTTCGGGGAAGGGTTAGGGTTAGGGTTCGGGCCAGGGTTAGGGTTAGGGGACAGGGACGGTTTAGGGTCCAGGTGAGGGTACAACAACAGTTTAGGGTGAGCGTACGTGTGAGGGCACAGGTTAGTGTTAGCGTACGGGTTAGGATTAGGGGACGGGTTAGGGTAAGGCTTCGGTGAAGGGTTAGGGTTAGGGTTCGGGTTAGGGTTAGGGGACGGGTACGATTTAGGGTCCAGGTGAGGGTACGACAACGGTTTAGGGGGAGCGTACGTGTGAGTGCGCGGGTTAGTGTGAGCATAAGGGTTAGGATTAGTGGACGGGTGAGGGTAAGGCTTCGGGGAAGGGTTAGGGTTAGGGTTCGGGCTAGGGTTAGGGTTAGGGGACGGGGACGGTTTAGGGTCCAGGTGAGGGCACGACAACGCTTTAGGGGGAGCGTACGTGTGAGGGCGCGGGTTAGTGTCACCGTACGGGTTAGGATTAGGGGACGGGTGAGGGTCAGGCTTCGGGGAAGGGTTAGGGTTAGGGTTCGGGCTAGGGTTAGCGTTAGGGGACGGGGACGGTTTAGGGTCCAGGTGAGGGTACGACTACGCTTTAGGGGGAGCGTATGTGTGAGGGCGCGGGTTACTGTCAGCGTACGGGTTGTGATTAGGGGACGGGTGAGGGTCAGGCTTCGGGGAAGGGTTAGGGTTAGGGTTCGGGCTAGGGTTAGGGTTAGGGGACGGGGATGGTTTAGGGTCCAGGTGAGGGCACGACAACGCCTTAGGGGGAGCGTACGTGTGAGGGCGCGGGTTAGTGTCAGCGTACGGGTTAGTATTAGGGGACGGGTGAGGGTCAGGCTTCGGGGAAGGGTTAGGGTTAGGGTTCGGGCTAGGGTTAGGGTTAGGGGACGGGGACGGTTTAGGGTCCAGGTGAGGGCACGACAACGCTTTAGGGGGAGCGTACGTGTGAGGGCGCGGGTTAGTGTCAGCGTACGGGTTAGTATTAGGGGACGGGTGAGGGTCAGGCTTCGGGGAAGTGTTAGGGTTCGGGCTAGGGTTAGGGTTACGGGACGGGGACGGTTTAGGGTCCAGGTGAGGGCACGACAACACTTTAGGGGGAGCGTACGTGTGAGGGCGCGGGTTAGTTTCAGCGTACGGGTTAGGATTAGGGTACGGGTGAGGGTCAGGCTTCGGGGAAGGGTTAGGGTTAGGGTTCGGGCTAGGGTTAGGGTTAGGGGACGGGGACGGTTTAGGGTCCAGGTGAGGGTACGACAACGCTTTAGGGGGAGCGTACGTGTGAGGGCGCGGGTGTCAGCGTACGGGTTTGGATTAAGGGACGGGTGAGGGTCAGGCTTCGGGGAAGAGTTAGGGTTATGGTTCGGGCTAGGGTTAGGGTTAGGGGACGGGGACGGTTTATGGTGCAGGTGAGGGCACGACAACGCTTTAGGGGGAGCGTACGTGTGAGGGCGCGGGTTAGTGTCAGCGTACGGGTTAGTATTAGGGGACGGGTGAGGGTCAGGCTTCGGGGAAGGGTTAGGGTTAGGGTTCGGGCTAGGGTTAGGGTTAGGGGACGGGGACGGTTTAGGGTCCAGGTGAGGGCACGACTACACTTTAGGGGGAGCGTACGTGTGAGGGCGCGGGTTAGTGTCAGCGTACGGGTTAGGATTAGGGGACGGGTGAGGGTCAGGCTTCGGGGAAGGGTTAGGGTTAGGGTTCGGGCTAGGGTTAGGGTTAGCGGACGGGGACGGTTTACGGTCCAGGTGAGGGTACGACAACGCTTTAGGGGGAGCGTACGTGTGAGGGCGCGGGTTAGTGTCAGCGTACGGGTTAGAATTAGGGGACGGGTGAGGGTCAGGCTTCGGGGAAGGGTTAGGGTTAGGGTTCGGGCTAGGGTTAGGGTTAGGGGACGGGGACGGTTTAGGGTCCAGGTGAGGGCACGAAAACGCTTTACGGGGAGCGTACGTGTGAGGGCGCGGGTTAGTGTCAGCGTACGGGTTAGGATTAGGGGACGGGTGAGGGTCAGGCTTCGGGGAAGGGTTAGGGTTAGGGTTCGGGCTAGGGTTAGGGTTAGGGGACGGGGACGGTTTAGGGTCCAGTTGAGGGCACGACAACGCTTTAGGGGGAGCGTACGTGTGAGGGCGCGGGTTAGTGTCAGCGTACGGGTTAGGATTAGGGGACGGGTGATGGTCAGGCTTCGGGGAAGGATTAGGGTTAGGGTTCGGGCTAGGGTTAGGGTTAGGGGACGGGGACGGTTTAGGGTCCAGGTGAGGGCACGACAACGCCTTAGGGGGAGCGTACGTGTGAGGGCGCGGGTTAGTGTCAGCGTACGGGTTAGTATTAGGGGACGGGTGAGGGTCAGGCTTCGGGGAAGGGTTAGGGTTAGGGTTCGGGCTAGGGTTAGGGTTACGGGACGGGGACGGTTTAGGGTCCAGGTGAGGGCACGACAACACTTTAGGGGGAGCGTACGTGTGAGGGCGCGGGTTAGTGTCAGCGTACGGGTTAGGATTAGGGTACGGGTGAGGGTCAGGCTTCGGGGAAGGGTTAGGGTTAGGGTTCGGGCTAGGGTTAGGGTTAGGGGACGGGGACGGTTTAGGGTCCAGGTGAGGGTACGACAACGCTTTAGGGGGAGCGTACGTGTGAGGGCGCGGGTGTCAGCGTACGGGTTTGGATTAGGGGACGGGTGAGGGTCAGGCTTCGGGGAAGAGTTAGGGTTATGGTTCGGGCTAGGGTTAGGGTTAGGGGACGGGGACGGTTTATGGTCCAGGTGAGGGCACGACAACGCTTTAGGGGGAGCGTACGTGTGAGGGCGCGGGTTAGTGTCAGCGTACGGGTTAGTATTAGGGGACGGGTGAGGGTCAGGCTTCGGGGAAGGGTTAGGGTTAGGGTTCGGTCTAGGGTTAGGGTTAGGGGACGGGGACGGTTTAGGGTCCAGGTGAGGGCACGACTACACTTTAGGGGGAGCGTACGTGTGAGGGCGCGGGTTAGTGTCAGCGTACGGGTTAGGATTAGGGTACGGGTGAGGGTCAGGCTTCGGGGAAAGGTTAGGGTTAGGGTTCGGGCTAGGGTTAGGGTTAGCGGACGGGGACGGTTTACGGTCCAGGTGAGGGTACGACAACGCTTTAGGGGGAGCGTACGTGTGAGGGCGCGGGTTAGTGTCAGCGTACGGGTTAGAATTAGGGGACGGGTGAGGGTCAGGCTTCGGGGAAGGGTTAGGGTTAGGGTTCGGGCTAGGGTTAGGGTTAGGGGACGGGGAAGGTTTAGGGTCCAGGTGAGAGTACGACAAAGCTTTAGGGGGAGCGTACGTGTGAGAGCGCGGGTTAGTGTCAGCGTACGGGTTAGGATTAGGGGACGGGTGAGGGTCAGGCTTCGGGGAAGGGTTAGGGTTAGGGTTCGGGCTAGGGTTAGGGTTAGGGGACGGGGACGGTTTAGGGTCCAGGTGAGGGCACGAAAACGCTTTACGGGGAGCGTACGTGTGAGGGCGCGGGTTAGTGTCAGCGTACGGGTTAGGATTAGGGGACGGGTGAGGGTCTGGCTTCGGGGAAGGGTTAGGGTTAGGGTTCGGGCTAGGGTTAGGGTTAGGGGACGGGGACGGTTTAGGGTCCAGGTGAGGGCACGACAACGCTTCAGGGGGAGCGTACGTGTGAGGACGCGGGTTAGTGTCAGCGTTCGGGTTAGGATTAGGGGACGGGTGAGGGTCAGGCTTCGGGAAAGGGTTAGGGTTAGGGTTCGGGCTAGGGTTAGGGTTAGGGGACGGGGAAGGTTTAGGGTCCAGGTGAGGGCACGACAACGCTTTATGGGGAGCGTACGTGTGAGGGCGCGGGTTAGTGTCAGCGTACGGGTTAGGATTAGGGGACGGGTGAGAGTCAGGCTTTGGGGAAGGGTTAGGGTTAGGGTTCGGGCTAGGGTTAGGGTTAGGGGACGGGGACGGTTTAGGGTCCAGGTGAGGGTACGACAACTCTTTATGGGAATCGTACGTGTGAGGTCGCGTGTTAGTGTCAGCGTACGGGTTAGGATTAGGGGACGGGTGAGGGTCAGGCTTCGGGGAAGGGTTAGGGTTAGGGTTCAGGCTAGGGTTAGGGTTAGGGGATGGGGACGGTTTAGGGTCCAGGTGAGGGCACGAAAACGCTTTAGGGGGAGCGTACGTGTGAGGGCGCGGGTTAGTGTCAGCGTACGGGTTAGGATTAGGGGACGGGTGAGGGTCAGGCTTCGGGGAAGGGTTAGGGTTAGGGTTCGGGCTAGGGTTAGGGTTAGGGGACGGGGACGGTTTAGGGTCCAGGTGAGGGCACGACAACGCTTTAGGGGGAGCGTACGTGTGAGGGCGTGGGTTAGTGTCAGCGTACGGGTTAGGATTAGGGGACGGGTGAGGGTCAGGCTTCGGGGAAGGGTTAGCGTTAGGGTTCGGGCTAGGGTTAGGGTTAGGGGACGGGGACGGTTTAGGTTCCAGGTGAGGGTACGACAACGCTTTAGGGGGAGCGTACGTGTGAGGGCGCGGGTTAGTGTCCGCTTTCGGGTTACGATTAGGGGACGGGTGAGGGTCAGGCTTCGGGGAAGGGTTAGGGTTAGGGTTCGGGCTAGGGTTAGGGTTAGGGGACAGGGACGGTTTAGGGTCCAGGTGAGGGCACGACAACGCTTTAGGGGGAGCGTACGTGTGAGGGCGCGGGTTAGTGTCAGCGTACGGGTTAGGATTAGGGGACGGGTGAGGGTCAGGCTTCGGGGAAGGGTTAGGGTTAGGGTTCGGGCTAGGGTTAGGGTTAGGGGACGGGGACGGTTTAGGGTCCAGGTGAGGGTACGACAACGCTTTAGGGGGAGCGTACGTGTGAGGGCGCGGGTTAGTGTCAGCGTACGGGTTAGGATTAGGGGACGGGTGAGGGTCAGGCTTCGGGGAAGGGTTAGGGTTAGGGTTTGGGCTAGGGTTAGGGTTAGGGGACGGGGACGGTTTAGGGTCCAGGTGAGGGTACGACAACGCTTTAGGGGGAGCGTACATGTGAGGGCGCGGGTTAGTGTCAGCGTACGGGTTAGGATTAGGGGACGGGTGAGGGTCAGGCTTCGGGGAAGGGTTAGGGTTAGGGTTCGGGCTAGGGTTAGGGTTAGGGGACGGGTACGGTTTAGGGTCCAGGTGAGGGTACGACAACGCTTTAGGGGGTGCGTACGTGTGAGGGCGCGGGTGCGTGTTAGCGTACGGGTTAGGATTACGGGACGAGTGAGGGTCAGGCTTCGGGGAAGGGTTAGGGTTAGGGTCCCGGCTAGGGTTAGGGTTAGGGGACGGGGAAGGTTTAGGGTCCAGGTGAGGGCACGACAACGCTTTAGGGGGAGCGTACGTGTGAGGGCGTGGTTTAGTGTCAGCGTACGGGTTAGGATTAGGGGACGGGTGAGGGTCAGGCTTCGGAGAAGGGTTAGGGTTCGGGCTAGGGTTAGGGTTAGGGGACGGGGACGGTTTAGGGTCCAGGTGAGGGTACGACAACGCTTTAGGGGGAGCGTACGTGTGAGGGCGTGGTTTAGTGTCAGCGTACGGGTTAGGATTAGGGGACGGGTGAGGGTCAGGCTTCGGGGAAGGGTTAGGGTTAGGGTTCGGGCTAGGGTTAGGTTTAGGGGACGGGGACGGTTTAGGGTCCAGGTGAGGGTACGCCAACGCTTTAGGGGGAGCGTACGTGTGAGGGCGCGGGTTAGTGTCAGCGTACGGGTTAGGATTAGGGGACGGGTGAGGGTCAGGCTTCGGGAAGGGTTAGGGTTAGGGTTCGGGCTAGGGTTAGGGTTAGGGGACGGGGACGGTTTAGGTTCCAGGTGAGGGTACGACAACGCTTTAGGGGGAGCATACGTGTGAGGGCGCGGGTTAGTGTCCGCTTTCGGGTTACGATTAGGGGACGGGTGAGGGTCAGGCTTCGGGGAAGGGTTAGGGTTAGGGTTCGGGCTAGGGTTAGGGTTAGGGGACAGGGACGGTTTAGGGTCCAGGTGAGGGCACGACAACGCTTTAGGGGGAGCGTACGTGTGAGGGCGCGGGTTAGTGTCAGCGTACGGGTTAGGATTAGGGGACGGGTGAGGGTCAGGCTTCGGGGAAGGGTTAGGGTTAGGGTTCGGGCTAGGGTTAGGGTTAGGGGACGGGGACGGTTTAGGGTCCAGGTGAGGGTACGACAACGCTTTAGGGGGAGCGTACGTGTGAGGGCGCGGGTTAGTGTCAGCGTACGGGTTAGGATTAGGGGACGGGTGAGGGTCAGGCTTCGGGGAAGGGTTAGGGTTAGGGTTTGGGCTAGGGTTAGGGTTAGGGGACGGGGACGGTTTAGGGTCCAGGTGAGGGTACGACAACGCTTTAGGGGGAGCGTACATGTGAGGGCGCGGTTTAGTGTCAGCGTACGGGTTAGGATTAGGGGACGGGTGAGGGTCAGGCTTCGGGAAGGGTTAGGGTTAGGGTTCGGGCTAGGGTTAGGGTTAGGGGACGGGGACGGTTTAGGGTCCAGGTGAGGGTACGACAACGCTTTAGGGGGTGCGTACGTGTGAGGGCGCGGGTGCGTGTCAGCGTACGGGTTAGGATTACGGGACGAGTGAGGGTCAGGCTTCGGGGAAGGGTTAGGGTTAGGGTCCCGGCTAGGGTTAGGGTTAGGGGACGGGGAAGGTTTAGGGTCCAGGTGAGGGCACGACAACGCTTTAGGGGGAGCGTACGTGTGAGGGCGCGGGTTAGTGTCAGCGTACGGGTTAGGATTAGGGGACGGGTGAGGGTCAGGCTTCGGAGAAGGGTTAGGGTCCGGGCTAGGGTTAGAGTTAGGGGACGGGGACGGTTTAGGGTCCAGGTGAGGGTACGACAACGCTTTAGGGGGAGCGTACGTGTGAGGGCGTGGTTTAGTGTCAGCGTACGGGTTAGGATTAGGGGACGGGTGAGGGTCAGGCTTCGGGGAAGGGTTAGGGTTAGGGTTCGGGCTAGGGTTAGGTTTAGGGGACGGGGACGGTTTAGGGTCCAGGTGAGGGTACGCCAACGCTTTAGGGGGAGTGTACGTGTGAGGGCGCGGGTTAGTGTCAGCGTACGGGTTAGGATTAGGGGAAGGGTGAGGGTCAGGCTTCAGGGAAGAGTTAGGGTTAGGGTTCGGGCTAGGGTTAGGGTTAGGGGACGGGGACGGTTTATGGTCCAGGTGAGGGCACGACAACGCTTTAGGGGGAGCGTACGTGGGAGGGCGCGTGTTAGTGTCAGCGTACGGGTTAGGATTAGGGGACGGGTGAGGGTCAGGCTTCGGGGAAGGGTTAGGGTTAGGGTTCGGGCTAGGGTTAGGGTTAGGGGACGGGGACGGTTTAGGGTCCAGGTGAGGGCACGACTACACTTTAGGGGGAGCGTACGTGTGAGGGCGCGGGTTAGTGTCAGCGTACGGGTTAGGATTAGGGTACGGGTGAGGGTCAGGCTTCGGGGAAGGGTTAGGGTTAGGGTTCCGGCTAGGGTTAGGGTTAGCGGACGGGGACGGTTTAGGGTCCAGGTGAGGGTACGACAACGCTTTAGGGGGAGCGTACGTGTTAGGGCGCGGGTTAGTGTCAGCGTACGGGTTAGGATTAGGGGACGGGTGAGGGTCAGGCTTCGGGGAAGAGTTAGGGTTAGGGTTCGGGCTAGGGTTAGGGTTAGGGGACGGGGATGGTTTATGGTCCAGGTGAGGGCACGACAACGCTTTAGGGGGAGCATACGTGGGAGGGCGCGGGTTAGTGTCAGCGTACGGGTTAGGATTAGGGGACGGGTGAGGGTCAGGCTTCGGGGAAGGGTTAGGGTTAGGGTTCGGGCTAGGGTTAGGGTTAGGGGACGGGGACGGTTTAGGGTCCAGGTGAGGGCACGACTACACTTTAGGGGGAGCGTACGTGTGAGGGCGCGGGTTAGTGTCAGCGTACGGGTTAGGATTAGGGTACGGGTGAGGGTCAGGCTTCGGGGAAGGGTTAGGGTTAGGGTTCGGGCTAGGGTTAGGGTTAGCGGACGGGGACGGTTTAGGGTCCAGGTGAGGGTACGACAACGCTTTAGGGGGAGCGTACGTGTGAGGGCGTGGGTTAGTGTCAGCGTACGGGTTAGAATTAGGGGACGGGTGAGTGTCAGGCTTCGGGGAAGGGTTAGGGTTAGGGTTCGGGCTAGGGTTAGGGTTAGGGGACGGGGAAGGTTTAGGGTCCAGGTGAGGGTACGACAACGCTTTCGGGGGAGCGTACGTGTGAGAGCGCGGGTTAGTGTCAGCGTACGGGTTAGGATTAGGGGACGGGTGAGGGTCAGGCTTCGGGGAAGGGTTAGGGTTAGGGTTCGGGCTAGGGTTAGGGTTAGGGGACGGGGACGGTTTAGGGTCCAGGTGAGGGCACGACAACGTTGTAGGGGGAGCGTACGTGTGAGGGCGCGGGTTAGTGTCAGCGTATGGGTTAGGATTAGGGGACGGGTGAGGTTCAGGCATCGGGGAAGGGTTAGGGTTAGGGTTCGGGCTAGGGTTAGGGTTAGGGGACGGGGACGGTTTAGGGTCCAGGTGAGGGCACGACAACGCCTTAGGGGGAGTGTACGTGTTAGGGCGCGGGTTAGTGTCAGCGTACGGGTTAGGATTAGGGGACGGGTGAGGGTCAGGCTTCGGGGAAGGGTTAGGGTTAGGGTTCGGGCTAGGGTTAGGGTTAGGGGACGGGTACGGTTTAGGGTCCAGGTGAGGGTACGACAACGCTTTAGGGGGAGCGTACGTGTGAGGGCGCGGGTTAGTGTCAGCGTACGGGTTAGGATTAGGGGACGGGTGAGGGTCAGGCTTCGGGGAAGGGTTAGGGTTAGGGTTCGGGCTAGGGTTAGGGTTAGGGGACGGGGACGGTTTAGGGTTTAGGTGAGGGAACGACAACGCTTTAGGGGGAGCGTACGTGTGACGGCGCGGGTTAGTGTCAGCGTACGGGTTAGGATTAGGGGACGGGTGAGGGTCAGGCTTCGGGGAAGTGTTAGGGTTAGTGTTCGGGCTAGGGTTAGGGTTAGGGGACGGGGACGGTTTAGGGTCCAGGTGAGGGCACGACAACGCTTTAGGGGGAGAGTACGTGTTAGGGCGCGGGTTAGTGTCAGTGTACGGTTTAGGATTAGGGGACGGATGAGGGTCAGGCTTCGGGGAAGGGTTAGGGTTAGGGTTCGGGCTAGGGTTAGGGTTAGGGGACAGGGACGGTTTAGGGTGCAGGTGAGGGCACGACAACGCTTTAGGGGGAGCGTACGTGTGAGGGCGCGGGTTAGTGTCAGCGTACGGGTTAGGATTAGGGGACGGGTGAGGGTCAGGCTTCGGGGAAGGGTTAGGGTTAGGGTTCGGGCTAGGGTTAGGGTTAGGGGACGGGGACGGTTGAGGGTCCAGGTGAGGGCACGACAACGCTTTAGGGGGTGCGTACGTGTGAGGGAGTGGGTTAGTTTCAGGGTACGGATTAGGATTAGGGGACGGGTGAGGGTCAGGCTTCGGGGAAGTGTTAGGGTTAGGGTTCGGGCTAGGGTTAGGGTTAGGGGACGGGGACGGTTTAGGGTCCAGGTGAGGGCACGACAACGCTTTAGGGGGAGCGTACGTGTGAGGGCGTGGTTTAGTGTCAGCGTACGGGTTAGGATTAGGGGACGGGTGAGGGTCAGGCTTCGGGGAAGGGTTAGGGTTAGGGTTCGGGCTAGGGTTAGGGTTAGGGGACGGGGACGGTTTAGGGTCCAGGTGAGGGCACGACAACGCTTTAGGGGGAGCGTACGTGTGAGGGCGCGGGTTAGTGTCAGCGTACGGGTTAGGATTAGGGGACGGGTGAGGGTCAGGCTTCGGGGAAGGGTTAGGGTTAGGGTTCGGGCTAGGGTTAGGGTTAGGGGACGGGGACGGTTTCGGGTCCAGGTGAGGGTACGACAACGCTTTAGGGGGAGCGTACGTGTGAGGGCGCGGGTTAGTGTCAGCGTACGGGTTAGGATTAGGGGACGGGTGAGGGTCAGGCTTCGGGGAAGGGTTAGGGTTAGGGTTCGGGCTAGGGTTAGGGTTAGGGGACGGGGACGGTTTAGGGTCCAGGTGAGGGCACGACAACGCTTTAGGGGGAGCGTACGTGTGAGGGCGCGGGTTAGTGTCAGCGTACGGATTAGGATTAGGGGACGGGTGAGGGTCAGGCTTCGGGGAAGGGTTAGGGTTAGGGTTCGGGCTAGGGTTAGGGTTAGGGGACGGGGACGGTTTAGGGTGCAGGTGAGGGTACGACAACGCTTTAGGGGGAGCGTATGTGTGAGGGCGTGGGTGAGTGTCAGCGTACGGGTTAGGATTAGGGGACGGGTGAGGGTCAGGCTTCCCGGAAGGGTTAGGGTTAGGGTTCGGGCTAGGGTTAGGGTTAGGGGACGGGTTCGGTTTAGGGTCTAGGTGAGGGAACGACAACGCTTTAGGGGGAGCGTACGTGTGAGGGCGCGGGTTAGTGTCAGCGTACGGGTTAGGATTAGGGGACGGGTGAGGGTCAGGCTTCGGGGAAGGGTTAGGGTTAGGGTTCGGGCTAGGGTTAGGGTTAGGGGACGGGGACGGTTTAGGGTCCAGGTGAGGGCACGACAACGCTTTAGGGGGAGAGTACGTGTGAGGGCGCGGGTTAGTGTCAGCGTACGGGTTAGGATTAGGGGACGGGTGAGGGTCAGGCTTCGGGGAAGGGTTGGGGTTAGGGTTCGGGCTAGGGTTAGGGTTAGGGGACGGGGACGGTTTAGGGTCCAGGTGAGGGTACGACAACGCTTTAGGGGGAGCGTACGTGTGAGGGCGCGGGTTAGTGTCAGCGTACGGGTTAGGATTAGGGGACGGGTGAGGGTCAGGCTTCGGGGAAGGGTTAGGGTTAGGGTTCGGGCTAGGGTTAGGGTTAGGGGACGGGGACGGTTTAGGGTTTAGGTGAGGGAACGACAACGCTTTAGGGGGAGCGTACGTGTGACGGCGCGGGTTAGTGTCAGCGTACGGGTTAGGATTAGGGGACGGGTGAGGGTCAGGCTTCGGGGAAGGGTTAGGGTTAGGGTTCGGGCTAGGGTTAGGGTTAGGGGACAGGGACGGTTTAGGGTGCAGGTGAGGGCACGACAACGCTTTAGGGGGAGCGTACGTGTGAGGGCGCGGGTTAGTGTCAGCGTACGGGTTAGGATTAGGGGACGGGTGAGGGTCAGGCTTCGGGGAAGGGTTAGGGTTAGGGTTCGGGCTAGGGTTAGGATTAGGGGACGGGGACGGTTTAGGGTCCAGGTGAGGGTACGACAACGCTTTAGGGGGAGCGTATGTGTGAGGGCGCGGGTTAGTGTCAGCGTACGGGTTAGGATTAGGGGACGGGTAAGGGTCAAGCTTCGGGGAAGGGTTAGGGTTAGGGTTCGGGCTAGGGTTAGGGTTAGGGGACGGGGACGGATTAGGGTCCAGGTGAGGGACGACAACGCTTTAGGGGGAGCGTACGTGTGAGGGCGCGGGTTAGTGTCACCGTACGGGTTAGGATTAGGGGACGGGTGAGGGTCAGGCTTCGGGGAAGGGTTAGGGTTAGGGTTCGGGCTGGGGTTAGGGTTAGGGGACGGGGACGATTTAGGGTCCAGGTGAGGGCACGACAACGCTTTAGGGGGAGCGTACGTGTGAGGGCGTGGTTTAGTGTCAGCGTACGGGTTAGGATTAGGGGACGGGTGAGGGTCAGGCTTCGGGGAAGGGTTAGGGTTAGGGTTCGGGCTAGGGTTAGGGTTAGGGGACGGGGATGGTTTCAGGTCCAGGTGAGGGTACGACAACGCTTTAGGGGGAGCGTACGTGTGAGGGCGCGGGTTAGTGTCAGCGTACGGGTTAGGATTAGGGGACGGGTGAGGGTCAGGCTTCGGGGAAGGGTTAGGGTTAGGGTTCGGGCTAGGGTTAGGGTTAGGGGACGGGGACGGATTAGGGTCCAGGTGAGGGCACGACAACGCTTTAGGGGGAGCGTACGTGTGAGGGCGTGGTTTAGTGTCAGCGTACGGGTTAGGATTAGGGGACGGGTGAGGGTCAGGCTTCGGGGAAGGGTTAGGGTTAGGGTTCGGGCTAGGGTTAGGGTTAGGGGACGGGGACGGTTTCGGGTCCAGGTGAGGGTACGACAACGCTTTAGGGGGAGCGTACGTGTGAGGGCGCGGGTTAGTGTCAGCGTACGGGTTAGGATTAGGGGACGGGTGAGGGTCAGGCTTCGGGGAAGGGTTAGGGTTAGGGTTCCGGCTAGGGTTAGGGTTAGGGGACGGGGACGGTTTAGGATCCAGGTGAGGGCACGACAACGCTTTAGGGGGAGCGTACGTGTGAGGGCGCGGGTTAGTGTCAGCGTACGGGTTAGGATTAGGGGACGGGTGAGGGTCAGGCTTCGGGGAAGGGTTAGGGTTAGGGTTCGGGCTACGGTTAGGGTTAGGAGACGGGGACGGTTTAGGGTCCAGGTGAGGGCACGACAACGCATTAGGTGGAGCGTACGTGTGAGGGCGCGGGTTAGTGTCAGCGTATGGGTTAGGATTAGGGGACGGGTGAGGGTCAGGCTTCGGGGAAGGGTTAGGGTTAGGGTTCCGGCTAGGGTTAGGGTTAGGGGACGGGGACGGTTTAGGGTCCAGGTGAGGGCACGACAACGCTTTAGGGGGAGCGTACGTGTGATGGCGCGGGTTAGTGTCAGCGTACGGGTTAGGATTAGGGGACGGGTGAGGGTCAGGCTTCGGGGAAGGTTTAGGGTTAGGGTTCGGGCTAGGGTTAGGGTTAGGGTACGGGGACGGTTTAGGGTCCAGGTGAGGGCACGACAACGCTTTAGGGGGAGCGTACGTGTGAGGGCGTGGGTTAGTGTCAGCGTACGGGTTAGGATTAGGGGACGGGTGAAGTTCAGGCTTCGGGGAAGGGTTAGGGTTAGGGTTCGGGCTAGGGTTAGGGTTAGGGGACGGGGACGGTTTAGGGTCCAGGTGAGGGCACGACGACGCTTTAGGGGGAGCATACGTGTGAGGGCGCGGGTTAGTGTCAGCGTACGGGTTAGGATTAGGGGACGGGTGAGGGTCAGGCTTCGGGGAAGGGTTGTGGTTAGGGTTCGGGCTAGGGTTAGGGTTAGGGGATGGGGACGGTTTAGGGTCCAGGTGAGGGTACGACAACGCTTTAGGGGGAGCGTACGTGTGAGGGCGCGGGTTAGTGTCAGCGTACGGGTTAGGATTAGGGGACGGGTGAGGGTCAGGCTTCGGGGAAGGGTTAGGGTTAGGGTTCGGGCTAGGGTTAGGGTTAGGGGACGGGTTCGGTTTAGGGTCTAGGTGAGGGAACGACAACGCTTTAGGGGGAGCGTACGTGTGACGGCGCGGGTTAGTGTCAGCGTACGGGTTAGGATTAGGGGACGTGTGAGGGTCAGGCTTCGGGGAAGGGTTAGGGTTAGGGTTCGGGCTAGGGTTAGGGTTAGGGGACGGGGACGGTTTAGGGTCCAGGTGAGGGCACGACAACGCTTTAGGGGGAGAGTACGTGTGAGGGCGCGGGTTAGTGTCAGCGTACGGGTTAGGATTAGGGGACGGGTGAGGGTCAGGCTTCGGGGAAGGGTTAGGGTTAGGGTTCGGGCTAGGGTTAGGGTTAGGGGACGGGGACGGTTTAGGATCCAGGTGAGGGCACGACAACGCTTTAGGGGGAGCGTACGTGTGAGGGCGCGGGTTAGTGTCAGCGTACGGGATAGGATTAGGGGATGGGTGAGGGTCAGGCTTCGGGGAAGGGTTAGGGTTAGGGTTCGGGCTAGGGTTAGGGTTAGGAGACGAGTACGGTTTAGGGTCCAGGTGAGGGCACGACAACGCATTAGGGGGAGCGTACGTGTGAGGGCGCGGGTTAGTGTCAGCGTATGGGTTAGGATTAGGGGACGGGTGAGGGTCAGGCTTCGGGGAAGGGTTAGGGTTAGGGTTCGGGCTAGGGTTAGGGTTAGGGGACGGGGACGGTTTAGGGTCCAGGTGAGGGCACGACAACGCTTTAGGGGGAGCGTACGTGTGAGGGCGCGGGTTAGTGTCAGCGTACGGGTTAGGATTAGGGGACGGGTGAGGGTCAGGCTTCGGGGAAGGGTTAGGGTTAGGGTTCGGGCTAGGGTTAGTGTTAGGGGACGGGGACGGTTTAGGGTCCAGGTGAGGGCACGACAACGCCTTAGGGGGAGCGTACGTGTGAGGGCGCGGGTTAGTGTCAGCGTACGGGTTAGGATTAGGGGACGGGTGAGGGTCAGGCTTCGGGGAAGTGTTAGGGTTAGGGTTCGGGCTAGGGTTAGGGTTAGGGGACGGGGACGGTTTAGGGTCCAGGTGAGGGCACGACAACGCTTTAGGGGGAGCGTACGTGTGAGGGCGCGGATTAGTGTCAGCGTACGGGTTAGGATTAGGGGACGGGTGAGGGTCAGGCTTCGGGGAAAGGTTAGGGTTAGGGTTCGGGCTAGGGTTAGGGTTAGGGGCCGGGGAGGGTTTAGGGTCCAGGTGAGGGTACGACAACGCTTTAGGGGGAGCGTACGTGTGAGGGCGCGGGTTAGTGTCAGCGTACGGGTTAGGATTAGGGGACGGGTGAGGGTCAGGCTTCGGGGAAGGGTTAGGGTTAGGGTTCGGGCTAGGGTTAGGGTTAGGGGACAGGGACGGTTTAGGGTCCAGGTGAGGGCACGGCAACGCTTTACGGGGAGCGTACGTGTGAGGGCGCGGGTTAGTGTCAGCGTACGGGTTAGGATTAGGGGACGGGTGAGGGTCAGGCTTCGGGGAAGGGTTAGGGTTAGTGTTCGGGCTAGGGTTAGGGTTAGGGTACGGGGACGGTTTAGGGTCCAGCTGAGGGCACGACAACGCTTTAGGGGGAGCGTACGTGTGAGGGCGCGGGTTAGTGTCAGCGTACGGGTTAGGATTAGGGGACGGGTGAGGGTCAGGCTTCGGGGAAGGGTTAGGGTTAGGGTTCGGGCTAGGGTTAGGGTTAGGGTACGGGGACGGTTTAGGGTTCAGGTGAGGGCATGACAACGCTTTAGGGGGAGCGTACGTGTGTGGGCGCGGGTTAGTGTCAGCGTACGGGTTAGGATTAGGGGACGGGTGAGGGTCAGGCTTCGGGGAAGAGTTAGGGTTAGGGTTCGGGCTAGGGTTAGGGTTAGGGGACGGGGACGGTTTAGGGTCCAGGTGAGGGCACGACAACGCTTTAGGGGGAGCGTACGTGTGAGGGCGCGGGTTAGTGTCAGCGTACGGGTTAGGATTAGGGGACGGGTGAGGGTCAGGCTTCGGGGAAGGGTTAGGGTTAGGGTTCGGGCTAGGGTTAGGGTTAGGGTACGGGGACGGTTTAGGGTTCAGGTGAGGGCATGACAACGCTTTAGGGGGAGCGTACGTGTGTGGGCGCGGGTTAGTGTCAGCGTACGGGTTAGGATTAGGGGACGGGTGAGGGTCAGGCTTCGGGGAAGAGTTAGGGTTAGGGTTCGGGCTAGGGTTAGGGTTAGGGGACGGGGACGGTTTAGGGTCCAGGTGAGGGCACGACAACGCTTTAGGGGGAGCGTACGTGTGAGGGCGCGGGTTAGTGTCAGCGTACGGGTTAGGATTAGGGGACGGGTGAGGGTCAGGCTTCGGGGAAGGGTTAGGGTTAGGGTTCGGGCTAGGGTTAGGGTTAGGGTACGGGGACGGTTTAGGGTTCAGGTGAGGGCATGACAACGCTTTAGGGGGAGCGTACGTGTGTGGGCGCGGGTTAGTGTCAGCGTACGGGTTAGGATTAGGGGACGGGTGAGGGTCAGGCTTCGGGGAAGGGTTAGGGTTAGGGTTCGGGCTAGGGTTAGGGTTAGGGGACGGGGACGGTTTAGGGTCCAGGTGAGGGCACGACAACGCTTTAGGGGGAGCGTACGTGTGAGGGCGCGGGTTAGTGTCAGCGTACGGGTTAGGATTAGGGGACGGGTGAGGGTCAGGCTTCGGGGAAGGGTTAGGGCTGGGTTCGGGCTAGGGTTAGGGTTAGGGGACGGGGACGGTTTAGGGTCCAGGTGAGGGCACGACAACGCTTTAGGGGGAGCGTACGTGTGAGGGCGCGGGTTAGTGTCAGCGTACGGGTTAGGATTAGGGGACGGGTGAGGGTCAGGCTTCGGGGAAGGGTTAGGTTTAGGGTTCGGGCTAGGGTTAGGGTTAGGGGACGGGGACGGTTTAGGGTCCAGGTGAGGGCACGACAACGCTTTAGGGGGAGCGTACGTGTGAGGGCGCGGGTTAGTGTCAGCGTACGGGTTAGGATTAGGGGACGGGTGAGGGTCAGGCTTCGGGGAAGGGTTAGGGTTAGGGTTCGGGTAGGGTTAGGGTTAGGGGACGGGGACGGTTTAGCGTCCAGGTGAGGGTACGCCAACGCTTTAGGGGGAGCGTACGTGTGAGGGCGCGGGTTAGTGTCAGCGTACGGGTTAGGATTAGGAGACGGGTGAGGGTCAGGCTTCGGGGAAGGGTTAGGGTTAGGGTTCGGGCTAGGGTTAGGGTTAGGAGACGGGGACGGTTGAGGGTCCAGGTGAGGGCACGACAACGCTTTAGGGGGTGCGTACGTGTGAGGGCGTGGGTTAGTGTCAGTGTACGGATTAGGATTAGGGGACGGGTGAGGGTCAGGCTTCGGGGAAGGGTTAGGGTTAGGGGACGGGGACGGTTTAGGGTCCAGGTGAGGGTACGACAACGCTTTAGGGGGAGCGTACGTGTGAGGCCGTGGTTTAGTGTCAGCGTACGGGTTAGGATTAGGGGACGGGTGAGGGTCAGGCTTCGGGGAAGGGTTAGGGTTAGGGTTCGGGCTAGGGTTAGGGTTAGGGGACGGGGACGGTTTAGGGTCCAGGTGAGGGCACGACAACGCTTTAGGGGGAGCGTACGTGTGAGGGCGCGGGTTAGTGTCAGCGTACGGGTTAGGATTAGGGGACGGGTGAGTGTCAGGCTTCGGGGAAGGGTTAGGGTTAGGGTTCGGGCTAGGGTTAGGGTTAGGGGACGGGGACGGTTTCGGGTCCAGGTGAGGGTACGACAACGCTTTAGGGGGAGCGTACGTGTGAGGGCGCGGGTTAGTGTCAGCGTACGGGTTAGGATTAGGGGACGGGTGAGGGTCAGGCTTCGGGGAAGGGTTAGGGTTAGGTTTCGGGCTAGGGTTAGGGTTAGGGGACGGGGACGGTTTAGGGTCCAGGTGAGGGCACGACAACGCTTTAGGGGGAGCGTACGTGTGAGGGCGCGGGTTAGTGTCAGCGTACGGATTAGGATTAGGGGACGGGTGAGGGTCAGGCTTCGGGGAAGGGTTAGGGTTAGGGTTCGGGCTAGGGTTAGGGTTAGGGGACGGGGACGGTTTAGGGTCCAGGTGAGGGTACGACAACGCTTTAGGGGGAGCGTATGTGTGAGGGCGTGGTTTAGTGTCAGCGTACGAGTTAGGATTAGGAGACGGGTGAGGGTCAGGCTTCGGGGAAGGGTTAGGGTTAGGGTTCAGGCTAGGGTTAGGGTTAGGGGACGGGGACGGTTTCGGGTCCAGGTGAGGGTACGACAACGCTTTAGGGGGAGCGTACGTGTGAGGGCGCGGGTTAGTGTCAGCGTACGGGTTCGGATTAGGGGACGGGTGAGGTTCAGGCTTCGGGGAAGGGTTAGGGTTAGGGTTCGGGCTAGGGTTAGGGTTAGGAGACGGGGAAGGTTTAGGGTCCAGGTGAGGGCACGACAACGCTTTAGGGGGAGCGTACGTGTGAGGGCGCGGGTTAGTGTCAGCGTACGGGTTAGGATTAGGGGACGGGTGAGGGTCAGGCTTCGGGGAAGGGTTAGGGTTAGGGTTCGGGCTAGGGTTAGGGTTAGGGGACGGGGACGGTTTAGGGTCCAGGTGAGGGCACGACAACGCTTTAGGGGGAGCGTACGTGTGAGGGCGCGGGTTAGTGTCAGCGTACTGGTTAGGATTAGGGGACGGGTGAGGGTCAGGCTTCGGGGAAGGGTTAGGGTTAGGGTTCGGGCTAGGGTTAGGGTTAGGGGACGGGGACGGTTTAGGGTGCAGGTGAGGGTACGACAACGCTTTAGGGGGAGCGTACGTGTGAGGGCGTGGGTGAGTGTCAGTGTACGGGTTAGGATTAGGGGACGGCTGAGGGTCAGGCTTCGGGGAAGGTTTAGGGTTAGGGTTCGGGCTAGGGTTAGGGTTAGGGGACGGGGACGGTTTAGGGTCCAGGTGAGGGCACGACAACGCTTTAGGGGGAGAGTACGTGTGAGGGCGCGGGTTAGTGTCAGCGTACGGGTTAGGATTAGGGGACGGGTGAGGGTCAGGCTTCGGGGAAGGGTTAGGGTTAGGGTTCGGGCTAGGGTTAGGGTTAGGGGACGGGGACGGTTTATGGTCCAGGTGAGGGTACGACAACGTTTTAGGGGGGGCGTACGTGTGAGGGCGCGGGTTAGTGTCAGCGTACGGGTTAGGATTAGGGAACGGGTGAGGGTCAGGCTTCGGGGAAGGGTTAGGGTTAGGGTTCGGGCTAGGGTTAGGGTTAGGGGACGGGGACGGTTTAGGGTCCAGGTGAGGGCACGACAACGCTTTAGGGGGAGCGTACGTGTGAGGGCGCCGGTTAGTGTCAGCGTACGGGTTAGGATTAGGGGACGGGTGAGGGTCAGGCTTCGGGGAAGGGTTAGGGTTAGGGTTCGGGCTAGGGTTAGGGTTAGGGGACGGGGACGGTTTAGGGTCCAGGTGAGGGCACGACAACGCTTTAGGGGGAGCGTATGTGTGAGGGCGCGGGTTAGTGTCAGCGTACGGGTTAGGATTAGGGGACGGGTGAGGGTCAGGCTTCGGGGAAGGGTTAGGGTTAGGGTTCGGGCTAGGGTTAGGGTTAGGGGACGGGGACGGTTTATGGTCCAGGTGAGGGTACGACAACGTTTTAGGGGGAGCGTACGTGTGAGGGCGCGGGTTAGTGTCAGCGTACGGGTTAGGATTAGGGGACGGGTGAGGGTCAGGCTTCGGGGAAGGGTTAGGGTTAGGGTTCGGGCTAGGGTTAGGGTTAGGGGACGGGGACGGTTTAGGGTAAAGGTGAGGGCACGACAACGCTTTAGGGGGAGCGTACGTGTGAGGGCGCGGGTTAGTGTCAGCGTACGGGTTAGGATTAGGGGACGGTTGAGGGTCAGGCTTCGGGGAAGGTTTAGGGTTAGGGTTCGGGCTAGGGTTAGTGTTAGGGGACGGGGACGGTTTAGGGTCCAGGTGAGGGCACGACAACGCTTTAGGGGGAGCGTACGTGTGAGGGCGCGGGTTAGTGTCAGCGTACGGGTTAGGATTAGGGGACGGGTGAGGGTCAGGCTTCGGGGAAGGGTTAGGGTTAGGGTTCGGGCTAGGGTTAGGGTTAGGGGACGGGGACGGTTTAGGGTGCAGGTGAGGGCACGACAACACTTTAGGGGGAGCGTACGTGTGAGGGCGCGGGTTAGTGTCAGCGTACGAGTTAGGATTAGGGGACGGGTGAGGGTCAGGCTTCGGGGAAGGGTTAGGGTTAGGGTTCGGGCTAGGGTTAGGATTAGGGGACGGGGACGGTTTAGGGTCCAGGTGAGGGTACGACAACGCTTTAGGGGGAGCGTACGTGTGAGGGCGCGGGTTAGTGTCAGCGTACGGGTTAGGATTAGGGGACGGGTGAGGGTCAGGCTTCGGGGAAGGGTTAGGGTTAGGGTTCGGGCTAGGGTTAGGGTTAGGGGACGGGGACGGTTTATGGTCCAGGTGAGGGTACGACAACGTTTTAGGGGGAGCGTACGTGTGAGGGCGCGGGTTAGTGTCAGCGTACGGGTTAGGATTAGGGGACGGGTGAGGGTCAGGCTTCGGGGAAGGGTTAGGGTTAGGGTTCGGGCTAGGGTTAGGGTTAGGGGACGGGGACGGTTTAGGGTAAAGGTGAGGGCACGACAACGCTTTAGGGGGAGCGTACGTGTGAGGGCGCGGGTTAGTGTCAGCGTACGGGTTAGGATTAGGGGACGGGTGAGGGTCAGGCTTCGGGGAAGGTTTAGGGTTAGGGTTCGGGCTAGGATAAGTGTTAGGGGACGGGGACGGTTTAGGGTCCAGGTGAGGGCACGACAACGCTTTAGGGGGAGCGTACGTGTGAGGGCGCGGGTTAGTGTCAGCGTACGGGTTAGGATTAGGGGACGGGTGAGGGTCAGGCTTCGGGGAAGGGTTAGGGTTAGGGTTCGGGCTAGGGTTAGGGTTAGGGGACGGGGACGGTTTAGGGTGCAGGTGAGGGCACGACAACACTTTAGGGGGAGCGTACGTGTGAGGGCGCGGGTTAGTGTCAGCGTACGGGTTAGGATTAGGGGACGGGTGAGGGTCAGGCTTCGGGGAAGGGTTAGGGTTAGGGTTCGGGCTAGGGTTAGGATTAGGGGACGGGGACGGTTTCGGGTCCAGGTGAGGGTACGACAACGCTTTAGGGGGAGCGTACGTGTGAGGGCGCGGGTTAGTGTCAGCGTACGGGTTAGGATTAGGGGACGGGTGAGGGTCAAGCTTCGGGGAAGTGTTAGGGTTAGGGTTCGGGCTAGGGTTAGGGTTAGGGGACGGGGACGGTTTAGGGTCCAGGTGAGGGTACGACAACGCTTTAGGGGGAGCGTATGTGTGAGGGCGCGGGTTAGTGTCAGCGTACGGGTTAGGATTAGGGGACGGGTGAGGGTCAAGCTTCGGGGAAGGGTTAGGGTTAGGGTTCGGGCTAGGGTTAGGGTTAGGGGACGGGGACGGTTTAGGGTCCAGGTGAGGGCACGACAACGCTTTAGGGGGAGCGTACGTGTGAGGGCGCGGGTTAGTGTCAGCGTACGGGTTAGGATTAGGTTACGGGTGAGGGTCAGGCTTCGGGGAAGGGTTAGGGTTAGGGTTCGGGCTAGGGTTAGGGTTAGGGGACGGGGACGATTTAGGGTCCAGGTGAGGGAACGACAACGCTTTAGGGGGAGCGTACGTGTGAGGGCGTGGTTTAGTGTCAGCGTACCGGTTAGGATTAGGGGACGGGTGAGGGTCAGGCTTCTGGGAAGGGTTAGGGTTAGGGTTCGGGCTAGGGTTAGGGTTAGGGGACGGGGACGGTTTCGGGTCCAGGTGAGGGTACGACAACGCTTTAGGGGGAGCGTACGTGTGAGGGCGCGGGTTAGTGTCAGCGTACGGGTTAGGATTAGGGGACGGGTGAGGGTCAGGCTTCGGGGAAGGGTTAGGGTTAGGGTTCGGGCTAGGGTTAGGGTTAGGGGACGGGGACGGATTAGGGTCCAGGTGAGGGCACGACAACGCTTTAGGGGGAGCGTACGTGTGAGGGCGCGGGTTAGTGTCAGCGTACGGGTTAGGATTAGGGGACGGGTGAGGGTCAGGCTTCGGGGAAGGGTTAGGGTTAGGGTTCGGGCTAGGGTTAGGGTTAGGGGACGGGGACGGATTAGGGTCCAGGTGAGGGCACGACAACGCTTTAGGGGGAGCGTACGTGTGAGGGCGCGGGTTAGTGTCAGCGTACGGGTTAGGATTAGGGGACGGGTGAGGGTCAGGCTTCGGGGAAGGGTTAGGGTTAGGGTTCGGGCTAGGGTTAGGGTTAGGGGACGGGGACGGTTTAGGGTCCAGGTGAGGGCACGACAACGCTTTAGGGGGAGAGTACGTGTGAGGGCGCGGGTTAGTGTCAGCGTACGGGTTAGGATTAGGGGACGGGTGAGGGTCAGGCTTCGGGGAAGGGTTAGGGTTAGGGTTCGGGCTAGGGTTAGGGTTAGGGGACGGGGACGGTTTATGGTCCAGGTGAGGGTACGACAACGCTTTAGGGGGAGCGTACGTGTGAGGGCGTGGGTTAGTGTCAGAGTACGGGTTAGGATTAGGGGACGGGTGAGGGTCAGGCTTCGGGGAAGGGTTAGGGTTAGGGTTCGGGCTAGGGTTAGGGTTAGGGGACGGGGACGGTTTAGGGTCCAGGTGAGGGCACGACAACGCTTTACGGGGAGCGTACGTGTGAGGGCGCGGGTTAGTGTCAGCGTACGGGTTAGGATTAGGGGACGGGTGAGGGTCAGGCTTCGGGGAAGGGTTAGGGTTAGGGTTCGGGCTAGGGTTAGGGTTAGGGGACGGGGACGGTTTAGGGTCCAGGTGAGGGCACGACAACGCTTTAGGGGGAGCGTACGTGTGAGGGCGCGGGTTAGTGTCAGCGTACGGGTTAGGATAATGGGACGGGTGAGGGTCAGGCTTCGGGGAAGGGTTAGGGTTAGGGTTCGGGCTAGGGTTAGGGTTAGGGGACGGGGACGGTTTAGGGTGCAGGTGAGGGCACGACAACGCTTTAGGGGGAGCGTACGTGTGAGGGCGCGGGTTAGTGTCAGCGTACGGGTTAGGATTAGGGGACGGGTGAGGGTCAGGCTTCGGGGAAGGGTTAGGGTTAGGGTTCGGGCTAGGGTTAGGATTAGGGGACGGGGACGGTTTAGGGTCCAGGTGAGGGCACGACAACGCTTTAGGGGGAGCGTATGTGTGAGGGCGCGGGTTAGTGTCAGCGTACGGGTTAGGATTAGGGGACGGGTGAGGGTCAAGCTTCGGGGAAGGGTTAGGGTTAGGGTTCGGGCTAGGGTTAGGGTTAGGGGACGGGGACGGTTTAGGGTCCAGGTGAGGGTACGACAACGCTTTAGGGGGAGCGTATGTGTGAGGGCGCGGGTTAGTGTCAGCGTACGGGTTAGGATTAGGGGATGGGTGAGGGTCAAGCTTCGGGGAAGGGTTAGGGTTAGGGTTCGGGCTAGGGTTAGGGTTAGGGGACGGGGTCGGTTTAGGGTCCAGGTGAGGGCACGACAACACTTTAGGGGGAGCGTACGTGTGAGGGCGCGGGTTAGTGTCAGCGTACGGGTTAGGATTAGGTTACGGGTGAGGGTCAGGCTTCGGGGAAGGGTTAGGGTTAGGGTTGGGGCTAGGGTTAGGGTTAGGGGACGGGGACGGTTTCGGGTCCAGGTGAGGGTACGACAACGCTTTAGGGGGAGCGTACGTGTGAGGGCGCGGGTTAGTGTCAGCGTACGGGTTAGGATTAGGGGACGGGTGAGGGTCAGGCTTCGGGGAAGGGTTAGGGTTAGGGTTCGGGCTAGGGTTAGGGTTAGGGGACGGGGACGGATTAGGGTCCAGGAGAGGGCACGCCAACGCTTTAGGGGGAGCGTACGTGTGAGGGCGCGGGTTAGTGTCAGCGTACGGGTTAGGATTAGGGGACGGGTGAGGGTCAGGCTTCGGGGAAGGGTTAGGGTTAGGGTTCGGGCTAGGGTTAGGGTTAGGGGACGGGGACGGTTTAGGGTCCAGGTGAGGGCACGACAACGCTTTAGGGGGAGCGTACGTGTGAGGGCGTGGTTTAGTGTCAGCGTACGGGTTAGGATTAGGGGACGGGTGAGGGTCAGGCTTCGGGGAAGGGTTAGGGTTAGGGTTCGGGCTAGGGTTAGGGTTAGGGGACGGGGACGGTTTAGGGTCCAGGTGAGGTTACGCCAACGCTTTAGGGGGAGCGTACATGTGAGGGCGCGGGTTAGTGTCAGCGTACGGGTTAGGATTAGGGGACAGGTGAGGGTCAGGCTTCGGGGAAGGGTTAGGGTTAGAGTTCGGGCTAGGGTTAGGGTTAGGGGACGGGGACGGTTTCGGGTCCAGGTGAGGGTACGACAACGCTTTAGGGGGAGCGTACGTGTGAGGGCGCGGGTTAGTGTCAGCGTACGGGTTAGGATTAGGGGACGGGTGAGGGTCAGGCTTCGGGGAAGGGTTAGGGTTAGGGGACGGGGACGGTTTAGGGTCCAGGTGAGGGTACGCCAACGCATTAGGGGGAGCGTACGTGTGAGGGCGCGGGTTAGTGTCAGCGTACGGGTTAGGATTAGGGGACGGGTGAGGGTCAGGCTTCGGGGAAGGGTTAGGGTTAGGGTTCGGGCTAGGGTTAGGGGACGGGGACGGTTTAGGGTCCAGGTGAGGGCACGACAACGCTTTAGGGGGAGCGTACGTGTGAGGGCGCGGGTTAGTGTCAGCGTACGGGTTAGGATTAGGGGATGGGTGAGGGTCAGGCTTCGGGGAAGGGTTAGGGTTAGGTTTCGGGCTAGGGTTAGGGTTAGGAGACGGGGACGGTTTAGGGTCCAGGTGAGGGCACGACAACGCATTAGGGGGAGCGTACGTGTGAGGGCGCGGGTTAGTGTCAGCGTATGGGTTAGGATTAGGGGACGGGTGAGGGTCAGGCTTCGGGGAAGGGTTAGGGTTAGGGTTCGGGCTAGGTTTAGGGTTTGGGGACGGGGACGGTTTAGGGTCCAGGTAAGGGCACGACAACGGTTTAGGGGGAGCATACGTGTGAGGGCGCGGGTTAGTGTCAGCGTACGGGTTAGGATTAGGGGACGGGTGAGGGTCAGGCTTCGGGGAAGGGTTAGGGTTAGGGTTCGGGCTAGGGTTAGGGTTAGGGGACGGGGACGGTTTAGGGTCCAGGTGAGGGCACGACAACGCCTTAGGGGGAGCGTACGTGTGAGGGCGCGGGTTAGTGTCAGCGTACGGGTTAGGATTAGGGGACGGGTGAGGGTCAGGCTTCGGGGAAGGGTTAGGGTTAGGGTTCGGGCTAGGGTTAGGGTTAGGGGACGGGGACGGTTTAGGGTCCAGGTGAGGGTACGACAACGCTTTAGGGGGAGCGTACGTGTGAGGGCGCGGGTTAGTGTCAGCGTACGGGTTAGGATTAGGGGACGGGTGAGGGTCAGGCTTCGGGGAAGGGTTAGGGTTAGGGTTCGTGCTAGGGTTAGGGTTAGGGGACGGGGAAGGTTTAGGGTCCAGGTGAGGGCACGACAACGCTTTAGGGGGAGCGTACGTGTGAGGGCGCGGGTTAGTGTCAGCGTACGGATTAGGATTAGGGGACGGGTGAGGGTCAGGCTTCGGGGAAGGGTTAGGGTTAGGGTTCGGGCTAGGGTTAGGGTTAGGGGACGGGGATGGTTTAGGGTCCAGGTGAGGGTACGACAACGCTTTAGGGGGAGCGTACGTGTGAGGGCGTGGTTTAGTGTCAGCGTACGGGTTAGGATTAGGGGACGGGTGAGGGTCAGGCTTCGGGGAAGTGTTAGGGTTAGGGTTCGGGCTAGGGTTAGGGTTAGGGGACGGGGACGGTTTCGGGTCCAGGTGAGGGTACGACAACGCTTTAGGGGGAGCGTACGTGTGAGGGCGCGGGTTAGTGTCAGCGTACGGGTTAGGATTAGGGGACGGGTGAGGGTCAGGCTTCGGGGAAGGGTTAGGGTTAGGGTTCGGGCTAAGGTTAGGGTTAGGGGATGGGGAAGGTTTAGGGTCCAGGTGAGGGCACGACAACGCTTTACGGGGAGCATACGTGTGAGGGCGCGGGTTAGTGTCAGCGTACGGGTTAGGATTAGGGGACGGGTGAGGGTCAGGCTTCGGGGAAGGGTTAGGGTTAGGGTTCGGGCTAGGGTTAGGGTTAGGGGACGGGGACGGTTTAGGGTCCAGGTGAGAGTACGACAACGCTTTAGGGGGAGCGTACGTGTGAGGGCGCGGGTTAGTGTCAGCGTACGGGTTAGGATTAGGGGACGGGTGAGGGTCAGGCTTCGGGGAAGGGTTAGGGTTAGGGCTCGGGCTAGGGTTAGGGTTAGGGGACGGGGACGGTTTCGGGTCCAGGTGAGGGTACGACAACTCTTTAGGGGGAGCGTACGTGTGAGGGCGCGGGTTAGTGTCAGCGTACGGGTTAGGATTAGGGGACGTGTGAGGGTCAGGCTTCGGGGAAGGGTTAGGGTTAGGGTTCGGGCTAGGGTTAGGGTTAGGGGACGGGGACGGTTTAGGGTCCAGGTGAGGGTCCGCCAACGCTTTAGGGGGAGCGTACATGTTAGGGCGCGGGTTAGTGTCAGCGTACGGGTTAGGATTAGGGGACGGGTGAGGGTCAGGCTTCGGGGAAGGGTTAGGGTTAGGGTTCGGGCTAGGGTTAGGGTTAGGGGACGGGGACGGTTTCGGGTCCAGGTGAGGGTACGACAACGCTTTAGGGGGAGCGTACGTGTGAGGGCGCGGGTTAGTGTCAGCGTACGGGTTAGGATTAGGGGACGGGTGAGGGTCAGGCTTCGGGGAAGGGTTAGGGTTAGGGTTCGGGCTAGGGTTAGGGTTAGGGGACGGGGACGGTTTAGGATCCAGGTGAGGGCACGACAACGCTTTAGGGGGAGCGTACGTGTGAGGGCGCGGGTTAGTGTCAGCGTACGGGATAGGATTAGGGGACGGGTGAGGGTCAGGCTTCGGGGAAGGGTTAGGGTTAGGGTTCGGGCTAGGGTTAGGGTTAGGAGACGGGGACGGTTTAGGGTCCAGGTGAGGGCACGACAACGCATTAGGGGGAGCGTACGTGTGAGGGCGCGGGTTAGTGTCAGCGTATGGGTTAGGATTAGGGGACGGGTGAGGGTCAGGCTTTGGGGAAGGGTTAGGGTTAGGGTTCGGGCTAGGGTTAGGGTTAGGGGACGGGGACGGTTTAGGGTCCAGGTGAGGGCACGACAACGCTTTAGGGGGAGCGTACGTGTGAGGGCGCGGGTTAGTGTCAGCGTACGGGTTAGGATTAGGGGACGGGTGAGGGTCAGGCTTCGGGGAAGGGTTAGGATTAGGGTTCGGGCTAGGGTTAGGGTTAGGGGACGGGGACGGTTTAGGGTCCAGGTGAGGGCACGACAACGCCTTAGGGGGAGCGTACGTGTGAGGGCGCGGGTTAGTGTCAGCGTACGGGTTAGGATTAGGGGACGGGTGAGGGTCAGGCTTCGGGGAAGGGTTAGGGTTAGGGTTCGGGCTAGGGTTAGGGTTAGGGGACGGGGACGGTTTAGGGTCCAGGTGAGGGTCCGCAAACGCTTTAGGGGGAGCGTACATGTTAGGGCGCGGGTTAGTGTCAGCGTACGGGTTAGGATTAGGGGACGGGTGAGGGTCAGGCTTCGGGGAAGGGTTAGGGTTAGGGTTCGGGCTAGGGTTAGGGTTAGGGGACGGGGACGGTTTCGGGTCCAGGTGAGGGCACGACAACGCTTTAGGGGGAGCGTACGTGTGAGGGCGCGGGTTAGTGTCAGCGTACGGGTTAGGATTAGGGGACGGGTGAGGGTCAGGCTTCGGGGAAGTGTTAGGGTTAGGGTTCGGGCTAGGGTTAGGGTTAGGGGACGGGGACGGTTTAGCGTCCAGGTGGGGGTACGACAACGCTTTAGGGGGAGCGTACGTGTGAGGGCGCGGGTTAGTGTCAGCGTACGGGTTAGGATTAGGGGACGGGTGAGGGTCAGGCTTCGGGGAAGGGTTAGGGTTAGGGTTCGGGCTAGGGTTAGGGTTAGGGGACGGGGACGGTTGAGGGTCCAGGTGAGGGCACGACAACGCTTTAGGGGGTGCGTACGTGTGAGGGCGTGGGTTAGTGTCAGCGTACGGATTAGGATTAGGGGACGGGTGAGGGTCAGGCTTCGGGGAAGGGTTAGGGTTAGGGTTCGGGCTAGGGTTAGGGTTAGGGGACGGGGACGGTTTAGTGTCCAGGTGAGGGTACGACAACGCTTTAGGGGGAGCGTACGTGTGAGGGCGTGGGTTAGTGTCAGCGTACGGGTTAGGATTAGGGGACGGGTGAGGGTCAGGCTTCGGGGAAGGGTTAGGGTTAGGGTTCGTGCTAGGGTTAGGTTTAGGGGACGGGGACGGTTTAGGGTCCAGGTGAGGGCACGACAACGCTTTAGGGGGAGCGTACGTGTGAGGGCGCGGGTTAGTGTCAGCGTACGGGTTAGGATTAGGGGACGGGTGAGGGTCAGGCTTCGGGGAAGGGTTAGGGTTAGGGTTCGGGCTAGGGTTAGGGTTAGGGGACGGGGACGGTTTCGGGTCCAGGTGAGGGTACGACAACGCTTTAGGGGGAGCGTACGTGTGAGGGCGCGGGTTAGTGTCAGCGTACGGGTTAGGATTAGGGGACGGGTGAGGGTCAGGCTTCGGGGAAGGGTTAGGGTTAGGGTTCGGGCTAGGGTTAGGGTTAGGGGACGGGGACGGTTTAGGGTCCAGGTGAGGGCACGACAACGCTTTAGGGGGAGCGTACGTGTGAGGGCGCGGGTTAGTGTCAGCGTACTGGTTAGGATTAGGGGACGGGTGAGGGTCAGGCTTCGGGGAAGGGTTAGGGTTAGGGTTCGGGCTAGGGTTAGGGTTAGGGGACGGGGACGGTTTAGGGTGCAGGTGAGGGTACGACAACGCTTTAGGGGGAGCGTACGTGTGAGGGCGTGGGTGAGTGTCAGTGTACGGGTTAGGATTAGGGGACGGGTGAGGGTCAGGCTTCCCGGAAGGGTTAGGGTTAGGGTTCGGGCTAGGGTTAGGGTTAGGGTACGGGGACGGTTTAGGGTCCAGGTGAGGGCACGACAACGCTTTAGGGGGAGCGTACGTGTGAGGGCGCGGGTTAGTGTCAGCGTACGGTTTAGGATTAGGGGACGGGTGAGGGTCAGGCTTCGGGGAAGGGTTAGGGTTAGGGTTCGGGCTAGGGTTAGGGGACGGGGACGGTTTAGGGTCTAGGTGAGGGAACGACAACGCTTTAGGGGGAGCGTACGTGTGACGACGCGGGTTAGTGTCAGCGTACAGGTTAGGATTAGGGGACGGGTGAGGGTCAGGCTTCGGTGAAGGGTTAGGGTTAGGGTTCGGGCTAGGGTTAGGGTTAGGGGACGGGGACGGTTTAGGGTCCAGGTGAGGGCACGACAACGCTTTAGGGGGAGAGTACGTGTGAGGGCGCGGGTTAGTGTCAGCGTACGGGTTAGGATTAGGGGACGGGTGAGGGTCAGGCTTCGGGGAAGGGTTAGGGTTAGGGTTCGGGCTAGGGTTAGGGTTAGGGGACGGGGACGGTTTATGGTCCAGGTGAGGGTACGACAACGTTTTAGGGGGAGCGTACGTGTGAGGGCGCGGGTTAGTGTCAGCGTACGGGTTAGGATTAGGGGACGGGTGAGGGTCAGGCTTCGGGGAAGGGTTAGGGTTAGGGTTCGGGCTAGGGTTAGGGTTAGGGGACGGTCACGGTTTAGGGTCCAGGTGAGGGCACGACAACGCTTTAGGGGGAGCGTACGTGTGAGGGCGCGGGTTAGTGTCAGCGTACGGGTTAGGATTAGGGGACGGTTGAGGGTCAGGCTTCGGGGAAGGGTTAGGGTTAGGGTTCGGGCTAGGGTTAGGGTTAGGGGACGGGGATGGTTTAGGGTCCAGGTGAGGGCACGACAACGCTTTAGGGGGAGCGTACGTGTGAGGGCGCGGGTTAGTGTCAGCGTACGGGTTAGGATTAGGGGACGGGTGAGGGTCAGGCTTCGGGGAAGGGTTAGGGTTAGGGTTCGGGATAGGGTTAGGGTTAGGGGACGGGGACGGTTTAGGGTGCAGGTGAGGGCATGACAACGCATTAGGGGGAGCGTACGTGTGAGGGCGCGGGTTAGTGTCAGCGTACGGGTTAGGATTAGGGGACGGGTGAGGGTCAGGCTTCGGGGAAGGGTTAGGGTTAGGGTTCGGGCTAGGGTTAGGGTTAGGGGACGGGGACGATTTAGGGTCCAGGTGAGGGAACGACAACGCTTTAGGGGGAGCGTACGTGTGAGGGCGTGGTTTAGTGTCAGCGTACGGGTTAGGATTAGGGGACGGGTGAGGGTCAGGCTTCGGGGAAGGGTTAGGGTTAGGGTTCGGGCTAGGGTTAGGGTTAGGGGACGGGGACGGTTTCGGGTCCAGGTGAGGGTACGACAACGCTTTAGGGGGAGCGTACGTGTGAGGGCGCGGGTTAGTGTCAGCGTAAGGGTTAGGATTAGGGGACGGGTGAGGGTCAGGCTTCGGGGAAGGGTTAGGGTTAGGGTTCGGGCTAGGGTTAGGGTTAGGGGACGGGGACGGATTAGGGTCCAGGTGAGGGCACGACAAGGCTTTAGGGGGAGCGTACGTGTGACGGCGCGGGTTAGTGTCAGCGTACGGGTTAGGATTAGGGGACGGGTGAGGGTCAGGCTTCGGGGAAGGGTTAGGGTTAGGGTTCGGGCTAGGGTTAGGGTTAGGGGACGGGGACGGTTTAGGGTCCAGGGGAGGGCACGACAACGCTTTAGGGGGAGAGTACGTGTGAGGGCGCGGGTTAATGTCAGCGTATGGGTTAGGATTAGGGGACGGGTGAGGGTCAGGCTTCGGGGAAGGGTTAGGGTTAGGGTTCGGGCTAGGGTTAGGGTTAGGGGACGGGGACGGTTTAGGGTCCAGGTGAGGGTACGACAACGCTTTAGGGGGAGCGTACGTGTGAGGGCGCGGGTTAGTGTCAGCGTACGGGTTAGGATTAGGGGACGGGTGAGGGTCGGGCTTCGGGGAAGGGTTAGGGTTAGGGTTCGGGCTAGGGTTAGGGTTAGGGGACGGGGACGGTTTAGGGTCCAGGTGAGGGCACGACAACGCTTTAGGGGGAGCGTACGTGTGAGGGCGCGGGTTAGTGTCAGCGTACGGGTTAGGATTAGGGGACGGGTGAGGGTCAGGCTTCGGGGAAGGGTTAGGGTTAGGGTTCGGGCTAGGGTTAGGGTTAGGGGACGGGGACGGTTTAGGGTCCAGGTGAGGGCACGACAACGCTTTAGGGGGAGAGAACGTGTGAGGGCGCGGGTTAGTGTCAGCGTACGGGTTAGGATTAGGGGACGGGTGAGGGTCAGGCTTCGGGGAAGGGTTAGGGTTAGGGTTCGGGCTAGGGTTAGGGTTAGAGGACGGGGACGGTTTAGGGTCCAGGTGAGGGCACGACAACGCTTTAGGGGGAGCGTACATGTGAGGGCGCGGGTTAGTGTCAGCGTACGGGTTAGGATTAGGGGACGGGTGAGGGTTAGGCTTCGGGAAAGGGTTAGGGTTAGGGTTCGGGCTAGGGTTAGGGTTAGAGGACGGGGACGGTTTATGGTCCAGGTGAGGGTACGACAACGCTTTAGGGGGAGCGTACGTGTGAGGGCGCGGGTTAGTGTCAGCGTACGGGTTAGGATTAGGGGACGGGTGAGGGTCAGGCTTCGGGGAAGGGTTAGGGTTAGGGTTCGGGCTAGGGTTAGGGTTAGAGGACGGGGACGGTTTAGGGTCCAGGTGAGGGCACGACAACGCTTTAGGGGGAGCGTACATGTGAGGGCGCGGGTTAGTGTCAGCGTACGGGTTAGGATTAGGGGACGGGTGAGGGTTAGGCTTCGGGAAAGGGTTAGGGTTAGGGTTCGGGCTAGGGTTAGGGTTAGGGGACAGGGACGGTTTAGGGTCCAGGTTAGGGCACGACAACGCTTTAGGCGGGGCGTACGTGTGAGGGCGCGGGTTAGTGTCAGCGTACGGGTTAGGATTAGGGGACGGGTGAGGGTCAGGCTTCGGGGAAGGGTTAGGGTTAGGGTTCGGGCTAGGGTTAGGGTTAGGGGACGGGGACGGTTTAGGGTCCAGCTGAGGGCACGACAACGCTTTAGGGGGAGCGTACGTGTGAGGGCGCGGGTTAGTGTCAGCGTACGGGTTAGGATTAGGGGACGGGTGAGGGTCAGGCTTCGGGGAAGGGTTAGGGTTAGGGTTCGGGCTAGGGTTAGGGTTAGGGGACGGGGACGGTTTAGGGTCCAGGTGAGGGCACGACAACGCTTTGGGGGAGCGTACGTGTTTGGGCGTGGGTTAGTGTCAGCGTACGGATTAGGATTAGGGGACGGGTGAGGGTCAGGCTTCGGGGAAGGGTTAGGGTTAGGGTTCGGGCTAGGGTTAGGGTTAGGGGACGGGGACGGTTTAGGGTTCAGGTGAGGGCACGACAACGCTTTAGGGGGAGCGTACGTGTGAGGGCGCGGGTTAGTGTCAGCGTACGGGTTACGATTAGGGGACGGGTGAGGGTCAGGCTTCGGGGAAGGGTTAGGGTTAGGGTTCGGGCTAGGGTTAGGGTTAGGGGACGGGGACGGTTTAGGGTCCAGGTGAGGGCACGACAACGCTTTAGGGGGAGCGTACGTGTGAGGGCGCGGGTTAGTGTCAGCGTACGGGTTAGGATTAGGGGACGGGTGAGGGTCAGGCTTCGGGGAAGGGTTAGGGTTAGGGTTCGGGCTAGGGTTAGGGTTAGGGGACGGGGACGGTTTAGCGTCCAGGTGAGGGTACGACAACGCTTTAGGGGGAGCGTACGTGTGAGGGCGCGGGTTAGTGTCAGCGTACGGGTTAGGATTAGGGGACTGGTGAGGGTCAGGCTTCCGGGAAGGGTTAGGGTTAGGGTTCGGGCTAAGGTTAGGGTTAGGGGACGGGGACGGTTGAGGGTCCAGGTGAGGGCACGACAACGCTTTAGGGGGTGCGTACGTGTGAGGGCGTGGGTTAGTGTCATCGTACGGATTAAGATTAGGGGACGGGTGAGGGGCAGGCTTCGGGGAAGTGTTAGGGTTAGGGTTCGGGCTAGGGTTAGGGTTAGGGGACGGGGACGGTTTAGGGTCCAGGTGAGGGTACGACAACGCTTTAGGGGGAGCGTACGTGTGAGGGCGTGGTTTAGTGTCAGCGTACGGGTTAGGATTAGGGGACGGGTGAGGGTCAGGCTTCGGGGAAGGGTTAGGGTTAGGGTTCGGGCTAGGGTTAGGGTTAGGGGACGGGGACGGTTTAGGGTCCAGGTGAGGGCACGACAACGCTTTAGGGGGAGCGTACGTGTGAGGGCGCGGGTTAGTTTCAGCGTACGGGTTAGGATTAGGGGACGGGTGAGGGTCAGGCTTCGGGGAAGGTTTAGGGTTAGGGTTCGGGCTAGGGTTAGGGTTAGGGGACGGGGACGGTTTCGGGTCCAGGTGAGGGTACGACAACGCTTTAGGGGGAGCGTACGTGTGAGGGCGCGGGTTAGTGTCAGCGTACGGGTTAGGATTAGGGGACGGGTGAGGGTCAGGCTTCGGGGAAGGGTTAGGGTTAGGGTTCGGGCTAGGGTTAGGGTTAGGGGACGGGGACGGTTTAGGGTCCAGGTGAGGGCACGACAACGCTTTAGGGGGAGCGTACGTGTGAGGGCGCGGGTTAGTGTTAGCGTACGGATTAGGATTAGGGGACGGGTGAGGGTCAGGCTTCGGGGAATGGTTAGGGTTAGGGTTCGGGCTAGGGTTAGGGTTAGGGGACGGGGACGGTTTAGGGTCCAGGTGAGGGCACGACAACGCTTTAGGGGGAGCGTACATGTGAGGGCGCGGGTTAGTGTCAGCGTACGGGTTAGGATTAGGGGACGGGTGAGGGTCAGGCTTCGGGGAAGGGTTAGGGTTAGGGTTCGGGCTAGGGTTAGGGTTAGGGGACGGGGACGGTTTAGGGTCCAGGTGAGGGCACGACAACGCTTTAGGGGGAGCGTACGTGTGAGGGCGCGGGTTAGTGTCAGCGTACGGGATAGGATTAGGGGACGGGTGAGGGTCAGGCTTCGGGGAAAGGTTAGGATTAGGGTTCGGGCTAGGGTTAGGGTTAGGGTTAGGGGACGGGGACGGTTTAGGGTCCAGGTGAGGGCACGACAACGCATTAGGGGGAGCGTACGTGTGAGGGCGCGGGTTAGTGTCAGCGTATGGGTTAGGATTAGGGGACGGGTGAGGGTCAGGCTTCGGGGAAGGGTTAGGGTTAGGGTTCGGGCTAGGGTTAGGGTTAGGGGACGGGGACGGTTTAGGGTCCAGGTGAGGGTACGACAACGCTTTAGGGGGAGCGTACGTGTGAGGGCGCGGGTTAGTGTCAGCGTACGGGTTAGGATTAGGGGACGGGTGAGGGTCAGGCTTCGGGGAAGAGTTAGGGTTATGGTTCGGGCTAGGGTTAGGGTTAGGGGACGGGGACGGTTTATGGTCCAGGTGAGGGCACGACAACGCTTTAGGGGGAGCGTACGTGTGAGGGCGCGGGTTAGTGTCAGCGTACGGGTTAGGATTAGGGGACGGGTGAGGGTCAGGCTTCGGGGAAGGGTTAGGGTTAGGGTTCGGGCTAGGGTTAGGGTTAGGGGACGGGGACGGTTTAGGGTCCAGGTGAGGGCACGACAACGCTTTACGGGGAGCGTACGTGTGAGGGCGCGGGTTAGTGTCAGCGTACGGGATAGGATTAGGGGACGGGTGAGGGTCAGGCTTCGGGGAAGGGTTAGGGTTAGGGTTCGGGCTAGGGTTAGTGTTAGGGTTAGGGGACGGGGACGGTTTAGGGTCCAGCTGAGGGCATGACAACGCTTTAGGGCGAGCGTACGTGTGAGGGCGCGGGTTAGTGTCAGCGTACGGGTTAGGATTAGGGGACGGGTGAGGGTCAGGCTTCGGGGAAGGGTTAGGGTTAGGGTTCGGGCTAGGGTTAGGGTTAGGGGACGGGGACGGTTTAGGGTCCAGGTGAGGGCACGACAACGCTTTAGGGGGAGCGTACGTTTGAGGGCGCGGGTTAGTGTCAGCGTACGGGTTAGGATTAGGGGACGGGTGAGGGTCAGGCTTCGGGGAAGGGTTAGGGTTAGGGTTCGGGCTAGGGTTAGGGTTAGGGGACGGGGACGGTTTCGGGTCCAGGTGAGGGTACGACAACGCTTTAGGGGCAACGTACGTGTGAGGGCGCGGGTTAGTGTCAGCGTACGGGTTAGGATTAGGGGACGGGTGAGGGTCAGGCTTCGGGGAAGGGTTAGGGTTAGGGTTCGGGCTAGGGTTAGGGTTAGGGGACGGGGACGGTTTAGGGTCCAGGTGAGGGCACGACAACGCTTTAGGGGGAGCGTACGTGTGAGGGCGTGGTTTAGTGTCAGCGTACGGGTTAGGATTAGGGGACGGGTGAGGGTCAGGCTTCGGGGAAGGGTTAGGGTTAGGGTTCGGGCTAGGGTTAGGGTTAGGGGACGGGGACGGTTTAGGGTCCAGGTGAGGGTACGACAACGCTTTAGGGGGAGCGTACGTGTGAGGGCGCGGGTTAGTGTCAGCGTACTGGTTAGGATTAGGGGACGGGTGAGGGTCAGGCTTCGGGGAAGGGTTAGGGTTAGGGTTCGGGCTAGGGTTAGGGTTAGGGGACGGGGACGGTTTAGTGTGCAGGTGAGGGTACGACAACGCTTTAGGGCGAGCGTACGTGTGAGGGCGTGGGTGAGTGTCAGCGTACGGGTTAGGATTAGGGGACGGGTGAGCGTCAGGCTTCCCGGAAGGGTTAGGGTTAGGGTTCGGGCTAGGGTTAGGGTTAGGGTACGGGGACGGTTTAGGGTCCAGGTGATTGCACGACAACGCTTTAGGGGGAGCGTACGTGTGAGGGCGCGGGTTAGTGTCAGCGTACGGGTTAGGATTAGGGGACGGGTGAGGGTCAGGCTTCGGGGAAGGGTTAGGGTTAGGGTTCCGGCTAGGGTTAGGGTTAGGGGACGGGGACGGTTTAGGGTCCAGGTGAGGGCACGACAACGCTTTAGGGGGAGCATACGTGTGAGGGCGCGGGTTAGTGTCAGCGTACGGGTTAGGATTAGGGTACGGGTGAGGGTCAGGCTTCGGGGAAGGGTTAGGGTTAGGGTTCGGGCTAGGGTTAGGGTTAGCGGACGGGGACGGTTTAGGGTCCAGGTGAGGGTACGACAACGCTTTAGGGGGAGCGTACGTGTGAGGGCGCGGGTTAGTGTCAGCATACGGGTTAGAATTAGGGGACGGGTGAGGGTCAGGCTTCGGGGAAGGGTTAGGGTTAGGGTTCGGGCTAGGGTTAGGGTTAGGGAACGGGGAAGGTTTAGGGTCCAGGTGAGGGTACGACAACGCTTTCGGGGGAGCGTACGTGTGAGAGCGCGGGTTAGTGTCAGCGTACGGGTTAGGATTAGGGGACGGGTGAGGGTCAGGCTTCGGGGAAGGGTTAGGGTTAGGGTTCGGGCTAGGGTTAGGGTTAGGGGACGGGGACGGTTTAGGATCCAGGTGAGGGCACGACAACGCTTTAGGGGGAGCGTACGTGTGAGGGCGCGGGTTAGTGTCAGCGTACGGGTTAGGATTAGGGGACGGGTGAGGGTCAGGCTTCGGGGAAGTGTTAGGGTTAGGGTTCGGGCTAGGGTTAGGGTTAGGGGACGGGGACGGTTTAGGGTCCAGGTGAGGGTACGACAACGCTTTAGGGGGAGCGTACGTTTGAGGGCGCGGGTTAGTGTGAGCGTACGGGTTAGGATTATGGGACGGGTGAGGGTCAGGCTTCGGGGAAGGGTTAGGGTTAGGGTTCGGGCTAGGGTTAGGGTTAGGGGACGGGGAGGGTTTTGGGTTCAGGTGAGGGTACGACAACGGTTTAGGGGGAGCGTACGTGTGAGGGCGCGGGTTAGTGTCAATGTACGGGTTAGGATTAGGGGACGGGTGAGGGTCAGGCTTCGGGGAAGTGTTAGGGTTAGGGTTCGGGCTAGGGTTAGGGTTAGGGGACGGGGACGGTTTAGGGTCCAGATGAGGGTACGACAACGCTTTAGGGGGAGCGTACCTGTGAGGGCGCGGGTTAGTGTCAGCGTACGGGTTGTGATTAGGGGACGGGTGAGGGTCAGGCTTCGGGGAAGGGTTAGGGTCAGGGTTCGGGCTAGGGTTAGGGTTAGGGGACGGGGACGGTTTAGGGTCCAGGTGAGGGTACAACAACGGTTTAGGGTGAGCGTACGTGTGAGGGCATGGGTTAGTGTTAGTGTATGGGTTAGGATTAGGGGACGGGTTAGCGACAGGCTTCTGGGAAAGGTTAGGGTTAGGGTTCGGGCCAGGGTTAGGGTTAGGGGACGGGGACGGTTTAGGGTCCAGGTGAGGGTACAACAACGGTTTAGGGTGAGCGTACGTGTGAGGGCACAGGTTAGTGTTAGCGTACGGGTTAGGATTAGGGGACGGGTTAGGGTAAGGATTCGGTGAAGGGTTAGGGTTAGGGTTCGGGTTAGGGTTAGGGGACGGGGACGGTTTAGGGTCCAGGTGAGGGTACGACAACGGTTTAGGGGGAGCGTACGTGTGAGTGCGCGGGTTAGTGTGAGCATACGGGTTAGGATTAGGGGACGGGTGAGGGTAAGGCTTCGGGGAAGGGTTAGGGTTAGGGTTCGGGCCAGGGTTAGGGTTAGGGGACAGGGACGGTTTAGGGTCCAGGTGAGGGTACAACAACAGTTTAGGGTGAGCGTACGTGTGAGGGCACAGGTTAGTGTTAGCGTACGGGTTAGGATTAGGGGACGGGTTAGGGTAAGGCTTCGGTGAAGGGTTAGGGTTAGGGTTCGGGTTAGGGTTAGGGGACGGGTACGGTTTAGGGTCCAGGTGAGGGTACGACAACGGTTTAGGGGGAGCGTACGTGTGAGTGCGCGGGTTAGTGTGAGCATAAGGGTTAGGATTAGTGGACGGGTGAGGGTAAGGCTTCGGGGAAGGGTTAGGGTTAGGGTTCGGGCTAGGGTTAGGGTTAGGGGACGGGGACGGTTTAGGGTCCAGGTGAGGGCACGACAACGCTTTAGGGGGAGCGTACGTGTGAGGGCGCGGGTTAGTGTCACCGTACGGGTTAGGATTAGGGGACGGGTGAGGGTCAGGCTTCGGGGAAGGGTTAGGGTTAGGGTTCGGGCTAGGGTTAGCGTTAGGGGACGGGGACGGTTTAGGGTCCAGGTGAGGGTACGACTACGCTTTAGGGGGAGCGTATGTGTGAGGGCGCGGGTTACTGTCAGCGTACGGGTTGTGATTAGGGGACGGGTGAGGGTCAGGCTTCGGGGAAGGGTTAGGGTTAGGGTTCGTGCTAGGGTTAGGGTTAGGGGACGGGGACGGTTTAGGGTCCAGGTGAGGGCACGACAACGCTTTAGGGGGAGCGTACGTGTGAGGGCGCGGGTTAGTGTCAGCGTACGGGTTAGGATTAGGGGACGGGTGAGGGTCAGGCTTCGGGGAAGGGTTAGGGTTCGGGCTAGGGTTAGGTTTAGGGGACGGGGACGGTTTATGGTCCAGGTGAGGGCACGACAACGCTTTAGGGGGAGCGTACGTGTGAGGGCGCGGGTTAGTGTCAGCGTACGGGTTAGTATTAGGGGACGGGTGAGGGTCAGGCTTCGGGGAAGGGTTAGGGTTAGGGTTCGGGCTAGGGTTAGGGTTAGGGGACGGGGACGGTTTAGGGTCCAGGTGAGGGTACGACAACGCTTTAGGGGGAGCGTACGTGTGAGGGCGCGGGTTAGTGTCAGCGTACGGGTTAGAATTAGGGGACGGGTGAGGGTCAGGCTTCGGGGAAGGGTTAGGGTTAGGGTTCGGGCTAGGGTTAGGGTTAGGGGACGGGGAAGGTTTAGGGTCCAGGTGAGAGTACGACAACGCTTTAGGGGGAGCGTACGTGTGAGAGCGCGGGTTAGTGTCAGCGTACGGGTTAGGATTAGGGGATGGGTGAGGGTCAGGCTTCGGGGAAGGGTTAGGGTTAGGGTTCGGGCTAGGGTTAGTGTTAGGGGACGGGGACGGTTTAGGGTCCAGGTGAGGGCACGAAAACGCTTTACGGGGAGCGTACGTGTGAGGGCGCGGGTTAGTGTCAGCGTACGGGTTAGGATTAGGGGACGGGTGAGGGTCAGGCTTCGGGGAAGGGTTAGGGTTAGGGTTCGGGCTAGGGTTAGGGTTAGGGGACGGGGACGGTTTAGGGTCCAGGTGAGGGCACGACAACGCTTCAGGGGGAGCGTACGTGTGAGGACGCGGGTTAGTGTCAGCGTTCGGGTTAGGATTAGGGGACGGGTGAGGGTCAGGCTTCGGGAAAGGGTTAGGGTTAGGGTTCGGGCTAGGGTTAGGGTTAGGGGACGGGGAAGGTTTAGGGTCCAGGTGAGGGCACGACAACGCTTTATGGGGAGCGTACGTGTGAGGGCGCGGGTTAGTGTCAGCGTACGGGTTAGGATTAGGGGACGTGTGAGAGTCAGGCTTTGGGGAAGGGTTAGGGTTAGGGTTCGGGCTAGGGTTAGGGTTAGGGGACGGGGACGGTTTAGGGTCCAGGTGAGGGTACGACAACTCTTTATGGGAATCGTACGTGTGAGGTCGCGTGTTAGTGTCAGCGTACGGGTTAGGATTAGGGGACGGGTGAGGGTCAGGCTTCGGGGAAGGGTTAGGGTTAGGGTTCAGGCTAGGGTTAGGGTTAGGGGACGGGGACGGTTTAGGGTCCAGGTGAGGGCACGACAACGCTTTAGGGGGAGCGTACGTGTGAGGGCGCGGGTTAGTGTCAGCGTACGGGTTAGGATTAGGGGACGTGTGATGGTCAGGCTTCGGGGAAGGGTTAGGGTTAGGGTTCGGGCTAGGGTTAGGGTTAGGGGACGGGGATGGTTTAGGGTCAGGGTGAGGGCACGACAACGCCTTAGGGGGAGCGTACGTGTGAGGGCGCGGGTTAGTGTCAGCGTACGGGTTAGTATTAGGGAACGGGTGAGGGTCAGGCTTCGGGGAAGGGTTAGGGTTAGGGTTCGGGCTAGGGTTAGGGTTAGGGGACGGGGACGGTTTAGGGTCCAGGTGAGGGCACGACAACGCTTTAGGGGGAGCGTACGTGTGAGGGCGCGGGTTAGTGTCAGCGTACGGGTTAGTATTAGGGGACGGGTGAGGGTCAGGCTTCGGGGAAGTGTTAGGGTTCGGGCTAGGGTTAGGGTTACGGGACGGGGACGGTTTAGGGTCCAGGTGAGGGCACGACAACACTTTAGGGGGAGCGTACGTGTGAGGGCGCGGGTTAGTTTCAGCGTACGGGTTAGGATTAGGGTACGGGTGAGGGTCAGGCTTCGGGGAAGGGTTAGGGTTAGGGTTCGGGCTAGGGTTAGGGTTAGGGGACGGGGACGGTTTAGGGTCCAGGTGAGGGTACGACAACGCTTTAGGGGGAGCGTACGTGTGAGGGCGCGGGTGTCAGCGTACGGGTTTGGATTAAGGGACGGGTGAGGGTCAGGCTTCGGGGAAGAGTTAGGGTTATGGTTCGGGCTAGGGTTAGGGTTAGGGGACGGGGACGGTTTATGGTGCAGGTGAGGGCACGACAACGCTTTAGGGGGAGCGTACGTGTGAGGGCGCGGGTTAGTGTCAGCGTACGGGTTAGTATTAGGGGACGGGTGAGGGTCAGGCTTCGGGGAAGGGTTAGGGTTAGGGTTCGGGCTAGGGTTAGGGTTAGGGGACGGGGACGGTTTAGGGTCCAGGTGAGGGCACGACTACACTTTAGGGGGAGCGTACGTGTGAGGGCGCGGGTTAGTGTCAGCGTACGGGTTAGGATTAGGGGACGGGTGAGGGTCAGGCTTCGGGGAAGGGTTAGGGTTAGGGTTCGGGCTAGGGTTAGGGTTAGCGGACGGGGACGGTTTACGGTCCAGGTGAGGGTACGACAACGCTTTAGGGGGAGCGTACGTGTGAGGGCGCGGGTTAGTGTCAGCGTACGGGTTAGAATTAGGGGACGGGTGAGGGTCAGGCTTCGGGGAAGGGTTAGGGTTAGGGTTCGGGCTAGGGTTAGGGTTAGGGGACGGGGACGGTTTAGGGTCCAGGTGAGGGCACGAAAACGCTTTACGGGGAGCGTACGTGTGAGGGCGCGGGTTAGTGTCAGCGTACGGGTTAGGATTAGGGGACGGGTGAGGGTCAGGCTTCGGGGAAGGGTTAGGGTTAGGGTTCGGGCTAGGGTTAGGGTTAGGGGACGGGGACGGTTTAGGGTCCAGGTGAGGGCACGACAACGCTTTAGGGGGAGCGTACGTGTGAGGGCGCGGGTTAGTGTCAGCGTACGGGTTAGGATTAGGGGACGGGTGATGGTCAGGCTTCGGGGAAGGATTAGGGTTAGGGTTCGGGCTAGGGTTAGGGTTAGGGGACGGGGACGGTTTAGGGTCCAGGTGAGGGCACGACAACGCCTTAGGGGGAGCGTACGTGTGAGGGCGCGGGTTAGTGTCAGCGTACGGGTTAGTATTAGGGGACGGGTGAGGGTCAGGCTTCGGGGAAGGGTTAGGGTTAGGGTTCGGGCTAGGGTTAGGGTTACGGGACGGGGACGGTTTAGGGTCCAGGTGAGGGCACGACAACACTTTAGGGGGAGCGTACGTGTGAGGGCGCGGGTTAGTGTCAGCGTACGGGTTAGGATTAGGGTACGAGTGAGGGTCAGGCTTCGGGGAAGGGTTAGGGTTAGGGTTCGGGCTAGGGTTAGGGTTAGGGGACGGGGACGGTTTAGGGTCCAGGTGAGGGTACGACAACGCTTTAGGGGGAGCGTACGTGTGAGGGCGCGGGTGTCAGCGTACGGGTTTGGATTAGGGGACGGGTGAGGGTCAGGCTTCGGGGAAGAGTTAGGGTTATGGTTCGGGCTAGGGTTAGGGTTAGGGGACGGGGACGGTTTATGGTCCAGGTGAGGGCACGACAACGCTTGAGGGGGAGCGTACGTGTGAGGGCGCGGGTTAGTGTCAGCGTACGGGTTAGTATTAGGGGACGGGTGAGGGTCAGGCTTCGGGGAAGGGTTAGGGTTAGGGTTCGGTCTAGGGTTAGGGTTAGGGGACGGGGACGGTTTAGGGTCCAGGTGAGGGCACGACTACACTTTAGGGGGAGCGTACGTGTGAGGGCGCGGGTTAGTGTCAGCGTACGGGTTAGGATTAGGGTACGGGTGAGGGTCAGGCTTCGGGGAAAGGTTAGGGTTAGGGTTCGGGCTAGGGTTAGGGTTAGCGGACGGGGACGGTTTACGGTCCAGGTGAGGGTACGACAACGCTTTAGGGGGAGCGTACGTGTGAGGGCGCGGGTTAGTGTCAGCGTACGGGTTAGAATTAGGGGACGGGTGAGGGTCAGGCTTCGGGGAAGGGTTAGGGTTAGGGTTCGGGCTAGGGTTAGGGTTAGGGGACGGGGAAGGTTTAGGGTCCAGGTGAGAGTACGACAAAGCTTTAGGGGGAGCGTACGTGTGAGAGCGCGGGTTAGTGTCAGCGTACGGGTTAGGATTAGGGGACGGGTGAGGGTCAGGCTTCGGGGAAGGGTTAGGGTTAGGGTTCGGGCTAGGGTTAGGGTTAGGGGACGGGGACGGTTTAGGGTCCAGGTGAGGGCACGAAAACGCTTTACGGGGAGCGTACGTGTGAGGGCGCGGGTTAGTGTCAGCGTACGGGTTAGGATTAGGGGACGGGTGAGGGTCAGGCTTCGGGGAAGGGTTAGGGTTAGGGTTCGGGCTAGGGTTAGGGTTAGGGGACGGGGACGGTTTAGGGTCCAGGTGAGGGCACGACAACGCTTCAGGGGGAGCGTACGTGTGAGGACGCGGGTTAGTGTCAGCGTTCGGGTTAGGATTAGGGGACGGGTGAGGGTCAGGCTTCGGGAAAGGGTTAGGGTTAGGGTTCGGGCTAGGGTTAGGGTTAGGGGACGGGGAAGGTTTAGGGTCCAGGTGAGGGCACGACAACGCTTTATGGGGAGCGTACGTGTGAGGGCGCGGGTTAGTGTCAGCGTACGGGTTAGGATTAGGGGACGGGTGAGAGTCAGGCTTTGGGGAAGGGTTAGGGTTAGGGTTCGGGCTAGGGTTAGGGTTAGGGGACGGGGACGGTTTAGGGTCCAGGTGAGGGTACGACAACTCTTTATGGGAATCGTACGTGTGAGGTCGCGTGTTAGTGTCAGCGTACGGGTTAGGATTAGGGGACGGGTGAGGGTCAGGCTTCGGGGAAGGGTTAGGGTTAGGGTTCAGGCTAGGGTTAGGGTTAGGGGATGGGGACGGTTTAGGGTCCAGGTGAGGGCACGAAAACGCTTTAGGGGGAGCGTACGTGTGAGGGCGCGGGTTAGTGTCAGCGTACGGGTTAGGATTAGGGGACGGGTGAGGGTCAGGCTTCGGGGAAGGGTTAGGGTTAGGGTTCGGGCTAGGGTTAGGGTTAGGGGACGGGGACGGTTTAGGGTCCAGGTGAGGGCACGACAACGCTTTAGGGGGAGCGTACGTGAGAGGGCGTGGGTTAGTGTCAGCGTACGGGTTAGGATTAGGGGACGGGTGAGGGTCAGGCTTCGGGGAAGGGTTAGCGTTAGGGTTCGGGCTAGGGTTAGGGTTAGGGGACGGGGACGGTTTAGGTTCCAGGTGAGGGTACGACAACGCTTTAGGGGGAGCGTACGTGTGAGGGCGCGGGTTAGTGTCCGCTTTCGGGTTACGATTAGGGGACGGGTGAGGGTCAGGCTTCGGGGAAGGGTTAGGGTTAGGGTTCGGGCTAGGGTTAGGGTTAGGGGACAGGGACGGTTTAGGGTCCAGGTGAGGGCACGACAACGCTTTAGGGGGAGCGTACGTGTGAGGGCGCGGGTTAGTGTCAGCGTACGGGTTAGGATTAGGGGACGGGTGAGGGTCAGGCTTCGGGGAAGGGTTAGGGTTAGGGTTCAGGCTAGGGTTAGGGTTAGGGGACGGGGACGGTTTAGGGTCCAGGTGAGGGTACGACAACGCTTTAGGGGGAGCGTACGTGTGAGGGCGCGGGTTAGTGTCAGCGTACGGGTTAGGATTAGGGGACGGGTGAGGGTCAGGCTTCGGGGAAGGGTTAGGGTTAGGGTTTGGGCTAGGGTTAGGGTTAGGGGACGGGGACGGTTTAGGGTCCAGGTGAGGGTACGACAACGCTTTAGGGGGAGCGTACATGTGAGGGCGCGGGTTAGTGTCAGCGTACGGGTTAGGATTAGGGGACGGGTGAGGGTCAGGCTTCGGGGAAGGGTTAGGGTTAGGGTTCGGGCTAGGGTTAGGGTTAGGGGACGGGTACGGTTTAGGGTCCAGGTGAGGGTACGACAACGCTTTAGGGGGTGCGTACGTGTGAGGGCGCGGGTGCGTGTCAGCGTACGGGTTAGGATTACGGGACGAGTGAGGGTCAGGCTTCGGGGAAGGGTTAGGGTTAGGGTCCCGGCTAGGGTTAGGGTTAGGGGACGGGGAAGGTTTAGGGTCCAGGTGAGGGCACGACAACGCTTTAGGGGGAGCGTACGTGTGAGGGCGTGGTTTAGTGTCAGCGTACGGGTTAGGATTAGGGGACGGGTGAGGGTCAGGCTTCGGAGAAGGGTTAGGGTTCGGGCTAGGGTTAGGGTTAGGGGACGGGGACGGTTTAGGGTCCAGGTGAGGGTACGACAACGCTTTAGGGGGAGCGTACGTGTGAGGGCGTGGTTTAGTGTCAGCGTACGGGTTAGGATTAGGGGACGGGTGAGGGTCAGGCTTCGGGGAAGGGTTAGGGTTAGGGTTCGGGCTAGGGTTAGGTTTAGGGGACGGGGACGGTTTAGGGTCCAGGTGAGGGTACGCCAACGCTTTAGGGGGAGCGTACGTGTGAGGGCGCGGGTTAGTGTCAGCGTACGGGTTAGGATTAGGGGACGGGTGAGGGTCAGGCTTCGGGGAAGGGTTAGGGTTAGGGTTCGGGCTAGGGTTAGGGTTAGGGGACGGGGACGGTTTAGGTTCCAGGTGAGGGTACGACAACGCTTTAGGGGGAGCATACGTGTGAGGGCGCGGGTTAGTGTCCGCTTTCGGGTTACGATTAGGGGACGGGTGAGGGTCAGGCTTCGGGGAAGGGTTAGGGTTAGGGTTCGGGCTAGGGTTAGGGTTAGGGGACAGGGACGGTTTAGGGTCCAGGTGAGGGCACGACAACGCTTTAGGGGGAGCGTACGTGTGAGGGCGCGGGTTAGTGTCAGCGTACGGGTTAGGATTAGGGGACGGGTGAGGGTCAGGCTTCGGGGAAGGGTTAGGGTTAGGGTTCGGGCTAGGGTTAGGGTTAGGGGACGGGGACGGTTTAGGGTCCAGGTGAGGGTACGACAACGCTTTAGGGGGAGCGTACGTGTGAGGGCGCGGGTTAGTGTCAGCGTACGGGTTAGGATTAGGGGACGGGTGAGGGTCAGGCTTCGGGGAAGGGTTAGGGTTAGGGTTTGGGCTAGGGTTAGGGTTAGGGGACGGGGACGGTTTAGGGTCCAGGTGAGGGTACGACAACGCTTTAGGGGGAGCGTACATGTGAGGGCGCGGGTTAGTGTCAGCGTACGGGTTAGGATTAGGGGACGGGTGAGGGTCAGGCTTCGGGGAAGGGTTAGGGTTAGGGTTCGGGCTAGGGTTAGGGTTAGGGGACGGGGACGGTTTAGGGTCCAGGTGAGGGTACGACAACGCTTTAGGGGGTGCGTACGTGTGAGGGCGCGGGTGCGTGTCAGCGTACGGGTTAGGATTACGGGACGAGTGAGGGTCAGGCTTCGGGGAAGGGTTAGGGTTAGGGTCCCGGCTAGGGTTAGGGTTAGGGGACGGGGAAGGTTTAGGGTCCAGGTGAGGGCACGACAACGCTTTAGGGGGAGCGTACGTGTGAGGGCGCGGGTTAGTGTCAGCGTACGGGTTAGGATTAGGGGACGGGTGAGGGTCAGGCTTCGGAGAAGGGTTAGGGTTCGGGCTAGGGTTAGGGTTAGGGGACGGGGACGGTTTAGGGTCCAGGTGAGGGTACGACAACGCTTTAGGGGGAGCGTACGTGTGAGGGCGTGGTTTAGTGTCAGCGTACGGGTTAGGATTAGGGGACGGGTGAGGGTCAGGCTTCGGGGAAGGGTTAGGGTTAGGGTTCGGGCTAGGGTTAGGTTTAGGGGACGGGGACGGTTTAGGGTCCAGGTGAGGGTACGCCAACGCTTTAGGGGGAGTGTACGTGTGAGGGCGCGGGTTAGTGTCAGCGTACGGGTTAGGATTAGGGGAAGGGTGAGGGTCAGGCTTCAGGGAAGAGTTAGGGTTAGGGTTCGGGCTAGGGTTAGGGTTAGGGGACGGGGACGGTTTATGGTCCAGGTGAGGGCACGACAACGCTTTAGGGGGAGCGTACGTGGGAGGGCGCGTGTTAGTGTCAGCGTACGGGTTAGGATTAGGGGACGGGTGAGGGTCAGGCTTCGGGGAAGGGTTAGGGTTAGGGTTCGGGCTAGGGTTAGGGTTAGGGGACGGGGACGGTTTAGGGTCCAGGTGAGGGCACGACTACACTTTAGGGGGGAGCGTACGTGTGAGGGCGCGGGTTAGTGTCAGCGTACGGGTTAGGATTAGGGTACGGGTGAGGGTCAGGCTTCGGGGAAGGGTTAGGGTTAGGGTTCCGGCTAGGGTTAGGGTTAGCGGACGGGGACGGTTTAGGGTCCAGGTGAGGGTACGACAACGCTTTAGGGGGAGCGTACGTGTTAGGGCGCGGGTTAGTGTCAGCGTACGGGTTAGGATTAGGGGACGGGTGAGGGTCAGGCTTCGGGGAAGAGTTAGGGTTAGGGTTCGGGCTAGGGTTAGGGTTAGGGGACGGGGACGGTTTATGGTCCAGGTGAGGGCACGACAACGCTTTAGGGGGAGCATACGTGGGAGGGCGCGGGTTAGTGTCAGCGTACGGGTTAGGATTAGGGGACGGGTGAGGGTCAGGCTTCGGGGAAGGGTTAGGGTTAGGGTTCGGGCTAGGGTTAGGGTTAGGGGACGGGGACGGTTTAGGGTCCAGGTGAGGGCACGACTACACTTTAGGGGGAGCGTACGTGTGAGGGCGCGGGTTAGTGTCAGCGTACGGGTTAGGATTAGGGTACGGGTGAGGGTCAGGCTTCGGGGAAGGGTTAGGGTTAGGGTTCGGGCTAGGGTTAGGGTTAGCGGACGGGGACGGTTTAGGGTCCAGGTGAGGGTACGACAACGCTTTAGGGGGAGCGTACGTGTGAGGGCGTGGGTTAGTGTCAGCGTACGGGTTAGAATTAGGGGACGGGTGAGTGTCAGGCTTCGGGGAAGGGTTAGGGTTAGGGTTCGGGCTAGGGTTAGGGTTAGGGGACGGGGAAGGTTTAGGGTCCAGGTGAGGGTACGACAACGCTTTCGGGGGAGCGTACGTGTGAGAGCGCGGGTTAGTGTCAGCGTACGGGTTAGGATTAGGGGACGGGTGAGGGTCAGGCTTCGGGGAAGGGTTAGGGTTAGGGTTCGGGCTAGGGTTAGGGTTAGGGGACGGGGACGGTTTAGGGTCCAGGTGAGGGCACGACAACGTTGTAGGGGGAGCGTACGTGTGAGGGCGCGGGTTAGTGTCAGCGTATGGGTTAGGATTAGGGGACGGGTGAGGTTCAGGCATCGGGGAAGGGTTAGGGTTAGGGTTCGGGCTAGGGTTAGGGTTAGGGGACGGGGACGGTTTAGGGTCCAGGTGAGGGCACGACAACGCCTTAGGGGGAGTGTACGTGTTAGGGCGCGGGTTAGTGTCAGCGTACGGGTTAGGATTAGGGGACGGGTGAGGGTCAGGCTTCGGGGAAGGGTTAGGGTTAGGGTTCGGGCTAGGGTTAGGGTTAGGGGACGGGTACGGTTTAGGGTCCAGGTGAGGGTACGACAACGCTTTAGGGGGTGCGTACGTGTGAGGGCGCGGGTGCGTGTCAGCGTACGGGTTAGGATTACGGGACGAGTGAGGGTCAGGCTTCGGGGAAGGGTTAGGGTTAGGGTTCGGACTAGGGTTAGGGTTAGGGGACGGGGACGGTTTAGGGTCCAGGTGAGGGTACGACAACGCTTTAGGGGGAGTGTACGTGTGAGGGCGCGGGTTAGTGTCAGCGTACGGGTTAGTATTAGGGGACGGGTGAGGGTCAGGCTTCGGGGAAGGGTTAGGGTTAGGGTTCGGGCTAGGGTTAGGGTTAGGGGACGGGGACGGTTTAGGGTCCAGGTGAGGGAACGACAACGCTTTAGGGGGAGCGTACGTGTGACGGCGCGGGTTACTGTCAGCGTACGGGTTAGGATTAGGGGACGGGTGAGGGTCAGGCTTCGGGGAAGGGTTAGGGTTAGGGTTCGGGCTAGGGTTAGGGTTAGGGGACGGGGACGGTTTAGGGTCCAGGTGAGGGCACGACAACGCTTTAGGGGTAGCGTACGTGTGAGGGCGCGGGTAAGTGTCAGCGTACGGGTTAGGATTAGGGGACGGGTGAGGGTCAGGCTTCGGGAAAGGGATAGGGTTAGGGTTCGGGCTAGGGTTAGGGTTAGGGGACGGGGAAGGTTTAGGGTCCAGGTGAGGGCACGACAACGCTTTAGGGGTAGCGTACGTGTGACGGCGCGGGTTAGTGTCAGCGTACGGGTTAGGATTAGGGGACGGGTGAGGGTCAGGCTTCGGGAAAGGGATAGGGTTAGGGCTCGGGCTAGGGTTAGGGTTAGGGGACGGCAAGGTTTAGGGTCCAGGTGAGGGCACGACAACGCTTTATGGGGAGCGTACGTGTGAGGGCGCGGGTTAGTGTCAGCGTACGGGTTAGGATTAGGGGACAGGTGAGAGTCAGGCTTCGGGGAATGGTTAGGGTTAGGGTTCGGGCTAGGGTTAGGGTTAGGGGACGGGGACGGTTTAGGGTCCAGGTGAGGGCACGACAACGCTTTATGGGGAGCGTACGTGTGAGGGCGCGGGTTAGTGTCAGCGTACGGGTTAGTATTAGGGGACGGGTGAGGGTCAGGCTTCGGGGAAGGGTTAGGGTTAGGGTCCGGGCTAGGGTTAGGGTTAGGGGACGGCGACGGTTTAGGGTCCAGGTGAGGGAACGACAACGCTTTAGGGGGAGCGTACGTGTGACGGCGCGGGTTAGTGTCAGCGTTCGGGTTAGGATTAGGGGACGGGTGAGGGTCAGGCTTCGGGGAAGGGTTAGGGTTAGGGTTTGGGCTAGGGTTAGGGTTAGGGGACGGGGACGGTTTAGGGTCCAGGTGAGGGCACGACAACGCTTTAGGGGTAGCGTACGTGTGAGGGCGCGGGTTAGTGTCAGCGTACGGGTTATGATTAGGGGACGGGTGAGGGTCAGGCTTCGGGAAAGGGATAGGGTTAGGGTTCGGGCTAGGGTTAGGGTTAGTGGACGGGGAAGGTTTAGGGTCCAGGTGAGGGCACGACAACGCTTTAGGGGTAGCGTACGTGTGACGGCGCGGGTTAGTGTCAGCGTACGGGTTAGGATTAGGGGACGGGTGAGGGTCAGGCTTCGGGAAAGGGATAGGGTTAGGGTTCGGGCTAGGGTTAGGGTTAGGGGACGGGGAAGGTTTAGGGTCCAGGTGAGGGCACGACAACGCTTTATGGGGAGCGTACGTGTGAGGGCGCGGGTTAGTGTCAGCGTACGGGTTAGGATTAGGGGACGGGTGAGAGTCAGGCTTCGGGGAAGGGTTAGGGTTAGGGTTCGGGCTAGGGTTAGGGTTAGGGGACGGGGACGGTTTAGGGTCCAGGTGAGGGCACGACAACGCTTTAGGGGGAGCGTACGTGTGAGGGCGCGGGTTAGTGTTAGCGTACGGGTTAGGATTAGGGGACGGGTGAGGGTCAGGCTTCGGGGAAGGGTTAGGGTTAGGGTTCGGGCTAGGGTTAGGGGACGGGGACGGTTTAGGTTCCAGGTGAGGGTACGAGAACGCTTTAGGGGGAGCGTACGTGTGAGGGCGCGGGTTAGTGTCCGCTTTCGGGTTACGATTAGGGGACGGGTGAGGGTCAGGCTTCGGGGAAGGGTTAGGGTTAGGGTTCGGGCTAGGGTTAGGGTTAGGGGACGGGGACGGTTTAGGGTCCATGTGAGGGCACGACAACGCTTTAGGGGGAGCGTACGTGTGAGGGCGCGGGTTAGTGTCAGCGTACGGGTTAGGATTAGGGGACGGGTGAGGGTCAGGCTTCGGGGAAGGGTTAGGGTTAGGGTTCGGGCTAGGGTTAGGGTTAGGGGACGGGGACGGTTTAGGGTCCAGATGAGGGCACGACAACGCTTTAGGGGGAGCGTACGTGTGAGGGCGTGGGTTAGTGTTAGCGTACGGGTTAGGATTAGGGGACGGGTGAGGGTCAGGCTTCGGGGAAGGGTTAGGGTTAGGGTTCGGGCTAGGGTTAGGGTTAGGGGACGGGGACGGTTTAGGTTCCAGGAGAGGGTACGAGAACGCTTTAGGGGGAGCGTACGTGTGAGGGCGCGGGTTAGTGTCCGCTTTCGGGTTACGATTAGGGGACTGGTGAGGGTCAGGCTTCGGGGAAGTGTTAGGGTTAGGGTTCGGGTTAGGGTTAGGGTTAGGGGACAGGGACGGTTTAGGGTCCAGGTGAGGGCACGACAACGCTTTAGGGGGAGCGTACGTGTGAGGGCGCGGGTTAGTGTCAGCGTACGGGTTAGGATTAGGGGACGGGTGAGGGTCAGGCTTCGGGGAAGGGTTAGGGTTAGGGTTCAGGCTAGGGTTAGGGTTAGGGGACGGGGACGGTTTAGGGTCCAGGTGAGGGTACGACAACGCTTTAGGGGGAGCGTACGTGTGAGGGCGCGGGTTAGTGTCAGCGTACGGGTTAGGATTAGGGGACGGGTGAGGGTCAGGCTTCGGGGAAGGGTTAGGGTTAGGGTTTGGGCTAGGGTTAGGGTTAGGGGACGGGGACGGTTTAGGGTCCAGGTGAGGGTACGACAACGCTTTAGGGGGAGCGTACGTGTGAGGGCGCGGGTTAGTGTCAGCGTACGGGTTAGGATTAGGGGACGGGTGAGGGTCAGGCTTCGGGGAAGGGTTAGGGTTAGGGTTCGGGCTAGGGTTAGGGTTAGGGGACGGGGACGGTTTAGGGTCCAGGTGAGGGCACGACAACGCTTTAGGGGGAGCGTACGTGTGAGGGCGCGGGTTAGTGTAAGCGTACGGGTTAGGATTAGGGGACGGGTGAGGGTCAGGCTTCGGGAAGGGTTAGGGTTAGGGTTCGGGCTAGGGTTAGGCTTAGGGGACGGGGACGGTTTAGGGTCCAGGTGAGGGTACGAGAACGCTTTAGGGGGAGCGTACGTGTGAGGGCGCGGGTTAGTGTCCGCTTTCGGGTTACGATTAGGGGACGGGTGAGAGTCAGGTTTCGGGGAAGGGTTAGGGTTAGGGTTCGGGCTAGGGTTAGGGTTAGGGGACGGGGACGGTTTAGGCTCCAGGTGAGGGTACGACAACGCTTTAGGGAGAGCGTACGTGTGAGGGCGCGGGTTAGTGTCAGCGTACGGGTTAGGATTAGGGGACGGGTGAGGGTCAGGCTTCGGGGAAGGGTTAGGGTTAGGGTTCGGGCTAGGGTTAGGGTTAGGGGACGGGTACGGTTTAGGGTCCAGGTGAGGGTACGACAACGCTTTAGGGGGAGCGTACGTGTGAGGGCGCGGGTGCGTGTCAGCGTACGGGTTAGGATTACGGGACGAGTGAGGGTCAGGCTTCGGGGAAGGGTTAGTGTTAGGGTCCCGGCTAGGGTTAGGGTTAGGGGACGGGGAAGGTTTAGGGTCCAGGTGAGGGTACGACAACGCTTCAGGGGGAGTGTACGTGTGAGGACACGGGTTAGTGTCAGCGTTCGGGTTAGGATTAGGGGACGGGTGAGGGTCATGCTTCGGGAAAGGGTTAGGGTTAGGGTTCGGGCTAGGGTTAGGGTTAGGGGACGGGGACGGTTTAGGGTCCAGGTGAGGGTACGACAACGCTTTAAGGGGAGCGTACGTGTGAGGGCGCGGGTTAGTGTCAGTGTACGGGTTAGGATTAGGGGACGGGTGAGGGTCAGGCTTCGGGAAAGGGATAGGGTTAGGGTTCGGGCTAGGGTTAGGGTTAGGGGACGGGGAAGGTTTAGGGTCCAGGTGAGGGCACGACAACGCTTTATGGGGAGCGTACGTGTGAGGGCGCGGGTTAGTGTCAGCGTAAGGGTTAGGATTAGGGGACGGGTGAGAGTCAGGCTTCGGGGAAGGGTTAGGGTTAGGGTTCGGGCTAGGGTTAGGGTTAGGGGACGGGGACGGTTTAGGGTCCAGGTGAGGGCACGACAACGCTTTAGGGGGAGCGTACGTGTGAGGGCGCGGGTTAGTGTTAGCGTACGGGTTAGGATTAGGGGACGGGTGAGGGTCAGGCTTCGGGGAAGGGTTAGGGTTAGGGTTCGGGCTAGGGTTAGGGTTAGGGGACGGGGACGGTTTAGGTTCCAGGTGAGGGTACGACAACGCTTTAGGGGGAGCGTACGTGTGAGGGCGCGGGTTAGTGTCCGCTTTCGGGTTACGATTAGGGGACGGGTGAGGGTCAGGCTTCGGGGAAGGGTTAGGGTTAGGGTTCGGGCTAGGGTTAGGGTTAGGGGACGGGGACGGTTTAGGGTCCAGGTGAGGGCACGACAACGCTTTAGGGGGAGCGTACGTGTGAGGGCGCGGGTTAGTGTCAGCGTACGGGTTAGGATTAGGGGACGGGTGAGGGTCAGGCTTCGGGGAAGGGTTAGGGTTAGGGTTCGGGCTAGGGTTAGGGTTAGGGGACGGGGACGGTTTAGGGTCCAGATGAGGGCACGACAACGCTTTAGGGGGAGCGTACGTGTGAGGGCGTGGGTTAGTGTTAGCGTACGGGTTAGGATTAGGGGACGGGTGAGGGTCAGGCTTCGGGGAAGGGTTAGGGTTAGGGTTCGGGCTAGGGTTAGGGTTAGGGGACGGGGACGGTTTAGGTTCCAGGAGAGGGTACGAGAACGCTTTAGGGGGAGCGTACGTGTGAGGGCGCGGGTTAGTGTCCGCTTTCGGGTTACGATTAGGGGACTGGTGAGGGTCAGGCTTCGGGGAAGTGTTAGGGTTAGGGTTCGGGTTAGGGTTAGGGTTAGGGGACAGGGACGGTTTAGGGTCCAGGTGAGGGCACGACAACGCTTTAGGGGGAGCGTACGTGTGAGGGCGCGGGTTAGTGTCAGCGTACGGGTTAGGATTAGGGGACGGGTGAGGGTCAGGCTTCGGGGAAGGGTTAGGGTTAGGGTTCAGGCTAGGGTTAGGGTTAGGGGACGGGGACGGTTTAGGGTCCAGGTGAGGGTACGACAACGCTTTAGGGGGAGCGTACGTGTGAGGGCTCGGGTTAGTGTCAGCGTACGGGTTAGGATTAGGGGACGGGTGAGGGTCAGGCTTCGGGGAAGGGTTAGGGTTAGGGTTTGGGCTAGGGTTAGGGTTAGGGGACGGGGAAGGTTTAGGGTCCAGGTGAGGGTACGACAACGCTTTAGGGGGAGCGTACGTGTGAGGGCGCGGGTTAGTGTCAGCGTACGGGTTAGGATTAGGGGACGGGTGAGGGTCAGGCTTCGGGGAAGGGTTAGGGTTAGGGTTCGGGCTAGGGTTAGGGTTAGGGGACGGGGACGGTTTAGGGTCCAGGTGAGGGCACGACAACGCTTTAGGGGGAGCGTACGTGTGAGGGCGCGGGTTAGTGTAAGCGTACGGGTTAGGATTAGGGGACGGGTGAGGGTCAGGCTTCGGGAAGGGTTAGGGTTAGGGTTCGGGCTAGGGTTAGGGTTAGGGGACGGGGACGGTTTAGGGTCCAGGTGAGGGTACGAGAACGCTTTAGGGGGAGCGTACGTGTGAGGGCGCGGGTTAGTGTCCGCTTTCGGGTTACGATTAGGGGACGGGTGAGAGTCAGGTTTCGGGGAAGGGTTAGGGTTAGGGTTCGGGCTAGGGTTAGGGTTAGGGGACGGGGACGGTTTAGGGTCCAGGTGAGGGTACGACAACGCTTTAGGGAGAGCGTACGTGTGAGGGCGCGGGTTAGTGTCAGCGTACGGGTTAGGATTAGGGGACGGGTGAGGGTCAGGCTTCGGGGAAGGGTTAGGGTTAGGGTTCGGGCTAGGGTTAGGGTTAGGGGACGGGTACGGTTTAGGGTCCAGGTGAGGGTACGACAACGCTTTAGGGGGAGCGTACGTGTGAGGGCGCGGGTGCGTGTCAGCGTACGGGTTAGGATTACGGGACGAGTGAGGGTCAGGCTTCGGGGAAGGGTTAGTGTTAGGGTCCCGGCTAGGGTTAGGGTTAGGGGACGGGGAAGGTTTAGGGTCCAGGTGAGGGTACGACAACGCTTCAGGGGGAGTGTACGTGTGAGGACACGGGTTAGTGTCAGCGTTCGGGTTAGGATTAGGGGACGGGTGAGGGTCAGGCTTCGGGAAAGGGTTAGGGTTAGGGTTCGGGCTAGGGTTAGGGTTAGGGGACGGGGACGGTTTAGGGTCCAGGTGAGGGTACGACAACGCTTTAAGGGGAGCGTACGTGTGAGGGCGCGGGTTAGTGTCAGCGTACGGGTTAGGATTAGGGGACGGGTGAGGGTCAGGCTTCGGGAAAGGGATAGGGTTAGGGTTCGGGCTAGGGTTAGGGTTAGGGGACGGGGAAGGTTTAGGGTCCAGGTGAGGGCACGACAACGCTTTATGGGGAGCGTACGTGTGAGGGCGCGGGTTAGTGTCAGCGTAAGGGTTAGGATTAGGGGACGGGTGAGAGTCAGGCTTCGGGGAAGGGTTAGGGTTAGGGTTCGGGCTAGGGTTAGGGTTAGGGGACGGGGACGGTTTAGGGTCCAGGTGAGGGCACGACAACGCTTTAGGGGGAGCGTACGTGTGAGGGCGCGGGTTAGTGTTAGCGTACGGGTTAGGATTAGGGGACGGGTGAGGGTCAGGCTTCGGGGAAGGGTTAGGGTTAGGGTTCGGGCTAGGGTTAGGGTTAGGGGACGGGGACGGTTTAGGTTCCAGGTGAGGGTACGACAACGCTTTAGGGGGAGCGTACGTGTGAGGGCGCGGGTTAGTGTCCGCTTTCGGGTTAGGATTAGGGGACGGGTGAGGGTCAGGCTTCGGGGAAGGGTTAGGGTTAGGGTTCGGGCTAGGGTTAGGGTTAGGGGACAGGGACGGTTTAGGGTCCAGGTGAGGGCACGACAACGCTTTAGGGGGAGCGTACGTGTGAGGGCGCGGGTTAGTGTTAGCGTACGGGTTAGGATTAGGGGACGGGTGAGGGTCAGGCTTCGGGGAAGGGTTAGGGTTAGGGTTCGGGCTAGGGTTAGGGTTAGGGGACGGGGACGGTTTAGGGTCCAGGTGAGGGCACGACAACGCTTTATGGGGAGCGTACGTGTGAGGGCGCGGGTTAGTGTCAGCGTACGGGTTAGGATTAGGGGACGGGTGAGGGTCAGGCTTCGGGGAAGGGTTAGGGTTAGGGTTCGGGCTAGGGTTAGGGTTAGGGGACGGGGATGGTTTAGGGTCCAGGTGAGGGTACGACAACGCTTTATGGGAATCGTACGTGTGAGGTCGCGTGTTAGTGTCAGCGTACGGGTTAGGATTATGGGACGGGTGAGGGTCAGGCTTCGGGGAAGGGTTAGGGTTAGGGTTCAGGCTAGGGTTAGGGTTAGGGGACGGGAACGGTTTAGGGTCCAGGTGATGGCACGACAACGCTTTAGGGGGAGCGTACGTGTGAGGGCGCGGGTTAGTGTCAGCGTACGGGTTAGGATTAGGGGACGGGTGAGGGTCAGGCTTCGGGGAAGGGTTAGGGTTAGGGTTCGGGCTAGGGTTAGGGTTAGGGGACGGGGACGGTTTAGGGTCCAGATGAGGGCACGACAACGCTTTAGGGGGAGCGTACGTGTGAGGGCGTGGGTTAGTGTTAGCGTACGGGTTAGGATTAGGGGACGGGTGAGGGTCAGGCTTCGGGGAAGGGTTAGGGTTAGGGTTCGGGCTAGGGTTAGGGTTAGGGGACGGGGACGGTTTAGGTTCCAGGTGAGGGTACGAGAAGGCTTTAGGGGGAGCGTACGTGTGAGGGCGCGGGTTAGTGTCCGCTTTCGGGTTACGATTAGGGGACTGGTGAGGGTCAGGCTTCGGGGAAGGGTTAGGGTTAGGGTTCGGGCTAGGGTTAGGGTTAGGGGACAGGGACGGTTTAGGGTCCAGGTGAGGGCACGACAACGCTTTAGGGGGAGTGTACGTGTGAGGGCGCGGGTTAGTGTCAGCGTACGGGTTAGGATTAGGGGACGGGTGAGGGTCAGGCTTCGGGGAAGGGTTAGGGTTAGGGTTCGGGCTAGGGTTAGGGTTAGGGGACGGGGACGGTTTAGGGTCCAGGTGAGGGTACGACAACGCTTTAGGGGGAGCGTACGTGTGAGGGCGCGAGTTAGTGTCAGCGTACGGGTTAGGATTAGGGGACGGGTGAGGGTCAGGCTTCGGGGAAGGGTTAGGGTTAGGGTTTGGGCTAGGGTTAGGGTTAGGGGACGGGGACGGTTTAGGGTCCAGGTGAGGGCACGACAACGCTTTAGGGGGAGCGTACGTGTGAGGGCGCGGGTTAGTGTCAGCGTACGGGTTAGGATTAGGGGACGGGTGAGGGTCAGGCTTCGGGGAAGGGTTAGGGTTAGGGTTCGGGCTAGGGTTAGGGTTAGGGGACGGGGACGGTTTAGGGTCCAGGTGAGGGTACGACAACGCTTTAGGGGGAGCGTACGTGTGAGGGCGTGGTTTAGTGTCAGCGTACGGGTTAGGATTAGGGGACGGGTGAGGGTCAGGCTTCGGGGAACGGTTAGGGTTCGGGCTAGGGTTAGGGTTAGGGGACGGGGACGGTTTAGGGTCCAGGTGAGGGTACGCCAACGCTTTAGGGGGAGCGTACGTGTGAGGGCGTGGGTTAGTGTCAGCGTACGGGTTAGGATTAGGGGACGGGTGAGGGTCAGGCTTCGGGGAAGGGTTAGGGTTCGGGCTAGGGTTAGGATTAGGGGACGGGGACGGTTTAGGATCCAGGTGAGGGCACGACAACGCTTTAGGGGGAGCGTACGTGTGAGGGCGCGGGTTAGTGTCAGCGTACGGGTTAGGATTAGGGGACGGGTGAGGGTCAGGCTTCGGGGAAGGGTTAGGGTTAGGGTTCGGGCTAGGGTTAGGGTTAGGGGACGGGGACGGTTTAGGGTTCAGGTGAGGGTACGACAACAGTTTAGGGGGAGTGTACGTGTGAGAGCGCGGGTTAGTGTCAGCGTACGGGTTAGGATTAGGGGACGGGTGAGGGTAAGGCTTCGGGGAAGGTTTAGGGTTAGGGTTCGGGCTAGGGTTAGGGTTAGGGGACGGGGACGGTTTAGGATCCAGGTGAGGGCACGACAACGCTTTAGGGGGAGCGTATGTGTGAGGGCGCGGGTTACTGTCAGCGTACGGGTTGTGATTAGGGGACGGGTGAGGGTCAGGCTTCAGGGAAGGGTTAGGGTTAGGGTTCGGGCTAGGGTTAGAGTTAGGGGACGGGGACGGTTTAGGGTCCAGGTGAGGGCACGACAACGCTTTAGGGGGAGCGTACGTGTGAGGGCGTGGGTTAGTGTTAGCGTACGGGTTAGGATTAGGGGACGGGTGAGGGTCAGGCTTCGGGGAAGGGTTAGGGTTAGGGGACGGGGACGGTTTAGTGTCCAGGTGAGGGCACGACAACGCTTTAGGGGGAGCGTACGTGTGAGGGCGCGGGTTAGTGTCAGCGTACGGGTTAGGATTAGGGGACGGGTGAGGGTCAGGCTTCGGGGAAGGGTTAGGGTTCGGGCTAGGGTTAGGGTTAGGGGACGGGGACGGTTTAGGGTCCAGGTGAGGGTTCGCCAACGCTTTAGGGGGAGCGTACGTGTGAGGCCGCGGGTTAGTGTCAGCGTACGGGTTAGGATTAGGGGACGGGTGAGGGTCAGGCTTCGGGGAAGGGTTAGGGTTAGGGTTCGGGCTAGGGTTAGGGTTAGGGGACGGGGACGGTTTAGGGTCCAGGTGAGGGTACGACAACGCTTTAGGGGGAGCGTACGTGTGAGGGCGCGGGTGCGTGTCAGCGTACGGGTTAGGATTAGGGGACGAGTGAGGGTCAGGCTTCGGGGAAGGTTTAGGGTTAGGGTCCCGGCTAGGGTTAGGGTTAGGGGACGGGGAAGGTTTAGGGTCCACGTGAGGGCACGACAACGCTTTAGGGGGAGCGTACGTGTGAGGGCGCGGGTTAGTGTCAGCGTACGGGTTAGGATTAGGGGACGGGTGAGAGTCAGGCTTCGGGGAAGGGTTAGGGTTAGGGTTCGGGCTAGGGTTAGGGTTAGGGGACGGGGACGGTTTAGGGTCCAGGTGAGGGTACGCCAACGCTTTAGGTGGAGCGTACGTGTGAGGGCGCGGGTTAGTGTCAGCGTACGGGTTAGGATTAGGGGACGGGTGAGGGTCAGGCTTCGGGGAAGGGTTAGGGTTAGGGTTCGGGCTAGGGTTATGGTTAGGGGACGGGGACGGTTTCGGGTCCAGGTGAGGGTACGACAACGCTTTAGGGGGAGCGTACGTGTGAGGGCGCGGGTTAGTGTCAGCGTACGGGTTAGGATTAGGGGACGGGTGAGGGTCAGGCTTCGGGGAAGGGTTAGGGTTAGGGTTCGGTCTAGGGTTAGGGTTAGGGGACGGGGACGGTTAGGATCCAGGTGAGGGCACGACAACGCTTTAGGGGGAGCGTACGTGTGAGGGCGCGGGTTAGTGTCAGCGTACGGGTTAGAATTAGGGGACGGGTGAGGGTCAGGCTTCGGGGAAGGGTTAGGGTTAGGGTTCGGGCTAGGTTTAGGGTTAGGGGACGGGGAAGGTTTAGGGTCCAGGTGAGGGTACGACAACGCTTTAGGGGGAGCGTACGTGTGAGAGCGCGGGTTAGTGTCAGCGTACGGGTTAGGATTAGGGGACGGGTGAGGGTCAGGCTTCGGGGAAGGGTTAGGGTTAGGGTTCGGGCTAGGGTTAGCGTTAGGGGACGGGGACGGTTTATGGTCCAGGTGAGGGCACGACAACGCTTTACGGGGAGCGTACGTGTGAGGGCGCGGGTTAGTGTCAGCGTACGGGTTAGGATTAGGGGACGGGTGAGGGTCAGGCTTCGGGAAAGGGATAGGGTTAGGGTTCGGGCTAGGGTTAGGGTTAGGGGACGGGGAAGGTTTAGGGTCCAGGTGAGGGCACGACAACGCTTTATGGGGAGCGTACGTGTGAGGGCGCGGGTTAGTGTCAGCGTACGGGTTAGGATTAGGGGACGGGTGAGAGTCAGGCTTCGGGGAAGGGTTAGGGTTAGGGTTCGGGTTAGGGTTAGGGGACGGGGACGATTTAGGGTCCAGGTGAGGGTACGACAACTCTTTATGGGAATCGTACGTGTGAGGTCGCGTGTTAGTGTCAGCGTACGGGTTAGGATTAGGGGACGGGTGAGGGTCAGGCTTCGCGGAAGTGTTAGGGTTAGGGTTCAGGCTAGGGTTAGGGTTAGGGGACGGGGACGGTTTAGGTTCCAGGTGAGGGCACGACAACGCTTTAGGGGGAGCGTACGTGTGAGGGCGCGGGTTAGTGTCAGCGTACGGGTTAGGATTAGGGGACGGGTGAGGGTCAGGCTTCGGGGAAGGGTTAGGGTTAGGGTTCGGGCTAGGGTTAGGGGACGGGGACGGTTTAGGGTCCAGGTGAGGGCACGACAACGCTTTAGGGGGAGCGTACGTGTGAGGGCGTGGGTTAGTGTTAGCGTACGGGTTAGGATTAGGGGACGGGTGAGGGTCAGGCTTCGGGGAAGGGTTAGGGTTAGGGTTCGGGCTAGGGTTAGGGTTAGGGGACGGGGACGGTTTAGGGTCCAGGTGAGGGCACGACAACGCTTTAGGGGGAGCGTACGTGTGAGGGCGCGGGTTAGTGTCCGCTTTCGGGTTACGATTAGGGGACGGGTGAGGGTCAGGCTTCGGGGAAGGGTTAGGGTTAGGGTTCGGGCTAGGGTTAGGGTTAGGGGACAGGGATGGATTAGGGTCCAGGTGAGGGCACGACAATGCTTTAGGGGGAGCGTACGTGTGAGGGCGCGGGTTAGTGTCAGCGTACGGGTTAGGATTAGGGGACGGGTGAGGGTCAGGCTTTGGGGAAGGGTTAGGGTTAGGGTTCGGGCTAGGGTTAGGGTTAGGGGACGGGGACGTTTTAGGGTCCAGGTGAGGGTACGACAACGCTTTAGGGGGAGCGTACGTGTGAGGGCGCGGGTTAGTGTCAGCGTACGGGTTAGGATTAGGGGACGGGTGAGGGTCAGGCTTCGGGGAAGTGTTAGGGTTAGGGTTCGGGCTAGGGTTAGGGTTAGGGGATGGGTACGGTTTAGGGTCCAGGTGAGGGCACGACAACGCTTTAGGGGGAGCGTACGTGTGAGGGCGCGGGTGCGTGTCAGCGTACGGGTTAGGATTACGGGACGAGTGAGGGTCAGGCTTCGGGGAAGGGTTAGTGTTAGGGTCCCGGCTAGGGTTAGGGTTAGGGGACGGGGAAGGTTTAGGGTCCAGGTGAGGGCACGACAACGCTTTAGGGGGAGCGTACGTGTGAGGGCGCGGGTTAGTGTCAGCGTACGGGTTAGGATTAGGGGACGGGTGAGGGTCAGGCTTCGGAGAAGGGTTAGGGTTATGGTTCGGGCTAGGGTTAGGGTTAGGGGACGGGGACGGTTTAGGGTCCAGGTGAGGGTACGACAACGCTTTAGGGGGAGCGTACGTGTGAGGGCGTGGTTTAGTGTCAGAGTACGGGTTAGGATTAGGGGACGGGTGAGGGTCAGGCTTCGGGGAAGGGTTAGGGTTAGGGTTCGGGCTAGGGTTAGGGTTAGGGGACGGGGACGGTTTAGGGTCCAGGTGAGGGCACGACTACACTTTAGGGGGAGCGTACGTGTGAGGGCGCGGGTTAGTGTCAGCGTACGGGTTAGAATTAGGGGACGTGTGAGGGTCAGGCTTCGGGGAAGGGTTAGGGTTAGGGTTCGGGCTAGGGTTAGGGTTAGGGGACGGGGAAGGTTTAGGGTCCAGGTGAGGGTACGACAACGCTTTTGGGGGAGCGTACGTGTGAGAGCGCGGGTTAGTGTCAGCGTACGGGTTAGGATTAGGGGACGGGTGAGGGTCAGGCTTCGGGGAAGGGTTAGGGTTAGGGTTCGGGCTAGGGTTAGGGTTAGGGGACGGGGACGGTTTAGGGTCCAGGTGAGGGCACGACAACGCTTTAGGGGGAGCGTACGTGTGAGGGCGCGGGTTAGTGTCAGCGTACGGGTTAGGATTAGGGGACGGGTGAGGGTCAGGCTTCGGGGAAGGGTTAGGGTTAGGGTTCGGGCTAGGGTTAGGGTTAGGGGACGGGGACGGTTTCGGGTCCAGGTGAGGGCACGACAATGCTTTAGGGGGAGCGTACGTGTGAGGGCGCGGGTTAGTGTTAGCGTACGAGTTAGGATTAGGGGACGGGTGAGGGTCAGGCTTCGGGGAAGGGTTAGGGTTAGGGTTCGGGCTAGGGTTAGGGTTAGGGGACGGGGACGGTTTAGGTTCCAGGTGAGGGTACGACAACGCTTTAGGGGGAGCGTACGTGTGAGGGCGCGGGTTAGTGTCCGCTTTCGGGTTACGATTAGGGGACGGGTGAGGGTCAGGCTTCGGGGAAGGGTTAGGGTTAGGGGACAGGGACGGTTTAGGGTCCAGGTGAGGGCACGACAACGCTTTAGGGGGAGCGTACGTGTGAGGGCGCGGGTTAGTGTCAGCGTACGGGTTAGGATTAGGGGACGGGTGAGGGTCAGGCTTCGGGGAAGGGTTAGGGTTAGGGTTCGGGCTAGGGTTAGGGTTAGGGGACGGGGACGGTTTAGGGTCCAGGTGAGGGTACGACAACGCTTTAGGGGGAGTGTACGTGTGAGGGCGCGGGTTAGTGTCAGCGTACGGGTTAGGATTAGGGGACGGGTGAGGGTCAGGCTTCGGTGAAGGGTTAGGGTTAGGGTTTGGGCTAGGGTTAGGGTTAGGGGACGGGGACGGTTTAGGGTCCAGGTGAGGGTACGACAACGCTTTAGGGGGAGCGTACGTGTGAGGGCGCGGGTTAGTGTCAGCGTACGGGTTAGGATTAGGGGACGGGTGAGGGTCAGGCTTCGGGGAAGGTTTAGGGTTAGGGTTCGGGCTAGGGTTAGGGTTAGGGGACGGGGACGGTTTAGGGTCCAGGTGAGGGTACGACAACGCTTTAGGGGGAGCGTACGTGTGAGGGCGCGGGTGCGTGTCAGCGTACGGGTTAGGATTACGGGACGAGTGAGGGTCAGGCTTCGGGGAACGGTTAGGGTTAGGGTTCGGGCTAGGGTTAGGGTTAGGGGACGGGGACGGTTTAGGGTCCAGGTGAGGGTACGCCAACGCTTTAGGGGGAGTGTACGTGTGAGGGCGCGGGTTAGTGTCAGCGTACGGGTTAGGATTAGGGGACGGGTGAGGGTCAGGCTTCGGGGAAGGGTTAGGGTTAGGGTTCGGGCTAGGGTTATGGTTAGGGGACGGGGACGGTTTAGGATCCAGGTGAGGGCACGACAACGCTTTAGGGGGAGCGTACGTGTGAGGGCGCGGGTTAGTGTCAGCGTACGGGTTAGGATTAGGGGACGGGTGAGGGTCAGGCTTCGGGGAAGGGTTAGGGTTAGGGTTCGGGCTAGGGTTAGGGTTAGGGGACGGGGACGGTTTAGGGTCCAGGTGAGGGCACGACAACGCTTTAGGGGGAGCGTACGTGTGAGGGCGCGGGTTAGTGTCAGCGTATGGGTTAGGATTAGGGGACGGGTGAGGTTCAGGCATCGGGGAAGGGTTAGGGTTAGGGTTCGGGCTAGGGTTAGGGTTAGGGGACGGGGACGGTTTAGGGTCCAGGTGAGGGCACGACAACGCTTTAGGGGGAGCGTACGTGTGAGGGCGCGTGTTAGTGTCAGCGTACGGGTTAGGATTAGGGGACGGGTGAGGGTCAGGCTTCGGGGAAGGGTTAGGGTTAGGGTTCGGGCTAGGGTTAGGGTTAGGGTACGGGGACGGTTTAGGGTCCAGGTGAGGGCACGACAACGCCTTAGGGGGAGCGTACGTGTGAGGGCGCGGGTTAGTGTCAGCGTACGGGTTAGGATTAGGGGACGGGTGAGGGTCAGGCTTCGGGGAAGGGTTAGGGTTAGGGTTCGGGCTAGGGTTAGGGTTAGGGGACGGGGACGGTTTAGGGTCCAGGTGAGGGCACGACAACGCTTTAGGGGGAGCGTACGTGTGAGGGCGCGGGTTAGTGTCAGCGTACGGGTTAGGATTAGGGGACGGGTGAGGGTCAGGCTTCGGGGAAGGGTTAGGGTTAGGGTTTGGGCTAGGGTTAGGGTTAGGGGACGGGGACGGTTTAGGGTCCAGGTGAGGGCACGACAACGCCTTAGGGGGAGCGTACGTGTGAGGGCGCGGGTTAGTGTCATCGTACGGGTTAGGATTAGGGGACGGGTGAGGGTCAGGCTTCGGGAAGGGTTAGGGTTAGGGTTCGGGCTAGGGTTAGGGTTAGGGGACGGGGACGGTTTAGGGTCCAGGTGAGGGTACGACAACGCTTTAGGGGGAGCGTACATGTGAGGGCGCGGGTTAGTGTCAGCGTACGGGTTAGGATTAGGGGACGGGTGAGGGTCAGGCTTCGGGGAAGGGTTAGGGTTAGGGTTCGGGCTAGGGTTAGGGTTAGGGGACGGGGACCGTTTAGCGTCCAGGTGAGGGCCCGACAACGCTTTAGGGGGAGCGTACGTGTGAGGGCGTGGGTTAGTGTCAGCGTACGGGTTAGGATTAGGGGACGGGTGAGGGTCAGGCTTCGGGGAAGGGTTAGGGTTTGGGTTCGGGCTAGGGTTAGGGTTAGGGGACGGGGACGGTTTAGGGTCCAGGTGAGGGTACGACAACGCTTTAGGGGGAGCGTACGTGTGAGGGCGCGGGTTAGTGTCAGCGTACGGGTTAGGATTAGGGGACGGGTGATGGTCAGGCTTTGGGGAAGGGTTAGGGTTAGGGTTTGGGCTAGGGTTAGGGTTAGGGGACGGGGACGGTTTAAGGTCCAGGTGAGGGCACGACAACGCTTTAGGGGGAGCGTACGTGTGAGGGCGCGGGTTAGTGTCAGCGTACGGGTTAGGATTAGGGGACGGGTGAGGGTCAGGCTTCGAGGAAGGGTTAAGGTTAGGGTTCGGGCTAGGGTTAGGGTTAGGGGACGGGGACGGTTTAGGGTCCAGGTGAGGGTACGACAACGCTTCAGGGGGAGCGTACGTGTGAGGACGCGGGTTAGTGTCAGCGTTCGGGTTAGGATTAGTGGACGGGTGAGGGTCAGGCTTCGGGAAAGGGTTAGGGTTAGGGTTCGGGCTAGGGTTAGGGTTAGGGGACGGGGACGGTTTAGGATCCAGGTGAGGGCACGACAACGCTTCAGGGGGAGCGTACGTGTGAGGGCGCGGGTTAGTGTCAGCGTACGGGTTAGGATTAGGGGACGGGTGAGGGTCAGGCTTCGGGGAAGGGTTAGGGTTAGGGTTCAGGCTAGGGTTAGGGTTAGGGGACGGGGACGGTTTAGGGTCCAGGTGAGGGCACGACAATGCTTTAGGCTGAGCGTACGTGTGAGGGCGCGGGTTAGTGTCAGCGTATGGGTTAGGATTAGGGTTCGGGTGAGGTTCAGGCATCGGGGAAGGGTTAGGGTTAGGGTTTGGGCTAGGGTTAGGGTTAGGGGACGGGGACGGTTTAGGGTCCAGGTGAGGGCACGACAACGCTTTAGGGGGAGCGTACGTGTGAGGGCGCGGGTTAGTGTCAGCGTACGGGTTAGGATTAGGGGACGGGTGAGGGTCAGGCTTCGGGGAAGGGTTAGGGTTAGGGTTCGGGCTAGGGTTAGGGTTAGGGGACGGGGACGGTTTCGGGTCCAGGTGAGGGCACGACAATGCTTTAGGGGGAGCGTACGTGTGAGGGCGCGGGTTAGTGTTAGCGTACGAGTTAGGATTAGGGGACGGGTGAGGGTCAGGCTTCGGGGAAGGGTTAGGGTTAGGGTTCGGGCTAGGGTTAGGGTTAGGGGACGGGGACGGTTTAGGTTCCAGGTGAGGGTACGACAACGCTTTTGGGGGAGCGTACGTGTGAGGGCGCGGGTTAGTGTCCGCTTTCGGGTTACGATTAGGGGACGGGTGAGGGTCAGGCTTCGGGGAAGGGTTAGGGTTAGGGGACAGGGACGGTTTAGGGTCCAGGTGAGGGCACGACAACGCTTTAGGGGGAGCGTACGTGTGAGGGCGCGGGTTAGTGTCAGCGTACGGGTTAGGATTAGGGGACGGGTGAGGGTCAGGCTTCGGGGAAGGGTTAGGGTTAGGGTTCGGGCTAGGGTTAGGGTTAGGGGACGGGGACGGTTTAGGGTCCAGGTGAGGGTACGACAACGCTTTAGGGGGAGCGTACGTGTGAGGGCGCGGGTGCGTGTCAGCGTACGGGTTAGGATTACGGGACGAGTGAGGGTCAGGCTTCGGGGAACGGTTAGGGTTAGGGTTCGGGCTAGGGTTAGGGTTAGGGGACGGGGACGGTTTAGGGTCCAGGTGAGGGTACGCCAACGCTTTAGGGGGAGTGTACGTGTGAGGGCGCGGGTTAGTGTCAGCGTACGGGTTAGGATTAGGGGACGGGTGAGGGTCAGGCTTCGGGGAAGGGTTAGGGTTAGGGTTCGGGCTAGGGTTATGGTTAGGGGACGGGGACGGTTTAGGATCCAGGTGAGGGCACGACAACGCTTTAGGGGGAGCGTACGTGTGAGGGCGCGGGTTAGTGTCAGCGTACGGGTTAGGATTAGGGGACGGGTGAGGGTCAGGCTTCGGGGAAGGGTTAGGGTTAGGGTTCGGGCTAGGGTTAGGGTTAGGGGACGGGGACGGTTTAGGGTCCAGGTGAGGGCACGACAACACTTTAGGGGGAGCGTACGTGTGAGGGCGCGGGTTAGTGTCAGCGTATGGGTTAGGATTAGGGGACGGGTGAGGTTCAGGCATCGGGGAAGGGTTAGGGTTAGGGTTCGGGCTAGGGTTAGGGTTAGGGGACGGGGACGGTTTAGGGTCCAGGTGAGGGCACGACAACGCTTTAGGGGGAGCGTACGTGTGAGGGCGCGTGTTAGTGTCAGCGTACGGGTTAGGATTAGGGGACGGGTGAGGGTCAGGCTTCGGGGAAGGGTTAGGGTTAGGGTTCGGGCTAGGGTTAGGGTTAGGGTACGGGGACGGTTTAGGGTCCAGGTGAGGGCACGACAACGCCTTAGGGGGAGCGTACGTGTGAGGGCGCGGGTTAGTGTCAGCGTACGGGTTAGGATTAGGGGACGGGTGAGGGTCAGGCTTCGGGGAAGGGTTAGGGTTAGGGTTCGGGCTAGGGTTAGGGTTAGGGGACGGGGACGGTTTAGGGTCCAGGTGAGGGCACGACAACGCTTTAGGGGGAGCGTACGTGTGAGGGCGCGGGTTAGTGTCAGCGTACGGGTTAGGATTAGGGGACGGGTGAGGGTCAGGCTTCGGGGAAGGGTTAGGGTTAGGGTTTGGGCTAGGGTTAGGGTTAGGGGACGGGGACGGTTTAGGGTCCAGGTGAGGGCACGACAACGCCTTAGGGGGAGCGTACGTGTGAGGGCGCGGGTTAGTGTCATCGTACGGGTTAGGATTAGGGGACGGGTGAGGGTCAGGCTTCGGGAAGGGTTAGGGTTAGGGTTCGGGCTAGGGTTAGGGTTAGGGGACGGGGACGGTTTAGGGTCCAGGTGAGGGTACGACAACGCTTTAGGGGGAGCGTACATGTGAGGGCGCGGGTTAGTGTCAGCGTACGGGTTAGGATTAGGGGACGGGTGAGGGTCAGGCTTCGGGGAAGGGTTAGGGTTAGGGTTCGGGCTAGGGTTAGGGTTAGGGGACGGGGACCGTTTAGCGTCCAGGTGAGGGCCCGACAACGCTTTAGGGGGAGCGTACGTGTGAGGGCGTGGGTTAGTGTCAGCGTACGGGTTAGGATTAGGGGACGGGTGAGGGTCAGGCTTCGGGGAAGGGTTAGGGTTTGGGTTCGGGCTAGGGTTAGGGTTAGGGGACGGGGACGGTTTAGGGTCCAGGTGAGGGTACGACAACGCTTTAGGGGGAGCGTACGTGTGAGGGCGCGGGTTAGTGTCAGCGTACGGGTTAGGATTAGGGGACGGGTGATGGTCAGGCTTTGGGGAAGGGTTAGGGTTAGGGTTTGGGCTAGGGTTAGGGTTAGGGGACGGGGACGGTTTAAGGTCCAGGTGAGGGCACGACAACGCTTTAGGGGGAGCGTACGTGTGAGGGCGCGGGTTAGTGTCAGCGTACGGGTTAGGATTAGGGGACGGGTGAGGGTCAGGCTTCGAGGAAGGGTTAAGGTTAGGGTTCGGGCTAGGGTTAGGGTTAGGGGACGGGGACGGTTTAGGGTCCAGGTGAGGGTACGACAACGCTTCAGGGGGAGCGTACGTGTGAGGACGCGGGTTAGTGTCAGCGTTCGGGTTAGGATTAGTGGACGGGTGAGGGTCAGGCTTCGGGAAAGGGTTAGGGTTAGGGTTCGGGCTAGGGTTAGGGTTAGGGGACGGGGACGGTTTAGGATCCAGGTGAGGGCACGACAACGCTTCAGGGGGAGCGTACGTGTGAGGGCGCGGGTTAGTGTCAGCGTACGGGTTAGGATTAGGGGACGGGTGAGGGTCAGGCTTCGGGGAAGGGTTAGGGTTAGGGTTCAGGCTAGGGTTAGGGTTAGGGGACGGGGACGGTTTAGGGTCCAGGTGAGGGCACGACAATGCTTTAGGCTGAGCGTACGTGTGAGGGCGCGGGTTAGTGTCAGCGTATGGGTTAGGATTAGGGTTCGGGTGAGGTTCAGGCATCGGGGAAGGGTTAGGGTTAGGGTTTGGGCTAGGGTTAGGGTTAGGGGACGGGGACGGTTTAGGGTCCAGGTGAGGGCACGACAACGCTTTAGGGGGAGCGTACGTGTGAGGGCACGGGTTAGTGTCAGCGTACGGGTTAGGATTAGGGGACGGGTGAGGGTCAGGCTTTGGGGAAGGGTTAGGGTTAGGGTTCGGGCTAGGGTTAGGGTTAGGGGACGGGGACGGTTTAGGGTCCAGGTGAGGGCACGACAACGCCTTAGGGGGAGCGTACGTGTGAGGGCGCGGGTTAGTGTCAGCGTACGGGTTACGATTAGGGGACGGGTGAGGGTCAGGCTTCGGGAAAGGGATAGGGTTAGGGTTCGGGCTAGGGTTAGGGTTAGGGGACGGGGAAGGTTTAGGGTCCAGGTGAGGGCACGACAACGCTTTATGGGGAGCGTACGTGTGAGGGCGCGGGTTAGTGTCAGCGTACGGGTTAGGATTAGGGGACGGGTGAGAGTCAGGCTTCTGGGAAGGGTTAGGGTTAGGGTTCGGGCTAGGGTTAGGGTTAGGGGACGGGGACGGTTTAGGGTCCAGGTGAGGGCACGACAACGCTTTAGGGGGAGCGTACGTGTGAGGGCGCGGGTTAGTGTTAGCGTACGGGTTAGGATTAGGGGACGGGTGAGGGTCAGGCTTCGGGGAAGGGTTAGGGTTAGGGTTCGGGCTAGGGTTAGGGTTAGGGGACGGGGACGGTTTAGGTTCCAGGTGAGGGTACGACAACGCTTTAGGGGGAGCGTACGTGTGAGGGCGCGGGTTAGTGTCCGCTTTCGGGTTACGATTAGGGGACGGGTGAGGGTCAGGCTTCGGGGAAGGGTTAGGGTTAGGGTTCGGGCTAGGGTTAGGGTTAGGGGACAGGGACGGTTTAGGGTCCAGGTGAGGGCACGACAACGCTTTAGGGGGAGCGTACGTGTGAGGGCGCGGGTTAGTGTCAGCGTACGGGTTAGGATTAGGGGACGGGTGAGGGTCAGGCTTCGGGGAAGGGTTAGGGTTAGGGTTCGGGCTAGGGTTAGGGTTAGGGGACGGGGACGGTTTAGGGTCCAGGTGAGGGTACGACAACGCTTTAGGGGGAGTGTACGTGTGAGGGCGCGGGTTAGTGTCAGCGTACGGGTTAGGATTAGGGGACGGGTGAGGGTCAGGTTTCGGGGAAGGGTTAGGGTTAGGGTTTGGGTTAGGGTTAGGGTTAGGGGACGGGGACGGTTTAGGGTCCAGGTGAGGGTACGACAACGCTTTAGGGGGAGCGTACGTGTGAGGGCGCGGGTTAGTGTCAGCGTACGGGTTAGGATTAGGGGACGGGTGAGGGTCAGGCTTCGGGGAAGGGTTAGGGTTAGGGTTCGGGCTAGGGTTAGGGTTAGGGGACGGGGACGGTTTAGCGTCCAGGTGAGGGTACGACAACGCTTTAGGGGGAGCGTACGTGTGAGGGCGCGGGTGCGTGTCAGCGTACGGGTTAGGATTACGGGACGAGTGAGGGTCAGGCTTCGGGGAACGGTTAGGGTTAGGGTTCGGGCTAGGGTTAGGGTTAGGGGACGGGGACGGTTTAGGATCCAGGTGAGGGTACGCCAACGCTTTAGGGGGAGCGTACGTGTGAGGGCGCGGGTTAGTGTCAGCGTACGGGTTAGGATTAGGGGACGGGTGAGGGTCAGGCTTCGGGGAAGGGTTAGGGTTTGGGTTCGGGCTAGGGTTAGGGTTAGGGGACGGGGACGGTTTAGGATCCAGGTGAGGGCACGACAACGCTTTAGGGGGAGCGTACGTGTGAGGGCGCGGGTTAGTGTCAGCTTCCGGTTAGGATTAGGGGACGGGTGAGGGTCAGGCTTCGGGGAAGGGTTAGGGTTAGGGTTCGGGCTAGGGTTAGGGGACGGGGACGGTTTAGGGTCCAGGTGAGGGCACGACAACGCTTTAGGGGGAGCGTACGTGTGAGGGCGCGGGTTAGTGTCAGCGTACGGGTTAGGATTAGGGGACGGGTGAGGGTCAGGCTTCGGGGAAGGGTTAGGGTTAGGGTTCGGGCTAGGGTTAGGGTTAGGGGACGGGGACGGTTTAGGGTCCAGGTGAGGGCACGACAACGCCTTAGGGGGAGCGTACGTGTGAGGGCGTGGGTTAGTGTCAGCGTACGGGTTAGGATTAGGGGACGGGTGAGGGTCAGGCTTCGGGGAAGGGTTAGGGTTAGGGTTCGGGCTAGGGTTAGGGTTAGCGGAAGGGGACGGTTTAGGGTCCAGGTGAGGGCACGACAACGCCTTGGGGGAGCGTACGTGTGAGGGCACGGGTTAGTGTCAGCGTACGGTTTAGAATTAGGGGACGGGTGAGGGTCAGGCTTCGGGGAAGGGTTAGGGTTAGGGTTCGGGCTAGGGTTAGGGTTAGGGGACGGGGAAGGTTTAGGGTCCATGTGAGGGTACGACAACGCTTTCGGGGGAGCGTACGTGTGAGAGCGCGGGTTAGTGTCAGCGTACGGGTTATGATTAGGGGACGGGTGAGGGTCAGGCTTCGGGGAAGGGTTAGGTTTAGGGGACGGGGACGGTTTAGGGTCCAGGTGAGGGCACGACAACGCTTTAGGGGGAGCGTACGTGTGAGGGCGCGGGTTAGTGTCAGCGTACGGGTTAGGATTAGGGGACGGGTGAGGGTCAGGCTTCGGGGAAGGGTTAGGGTTAGGGTTTGGGCTAGGGTTAGGGTTAGGGGACGGGGACGGTTTAGGGTCCAGGTGAGGGCACGACAACGCCTTAGGGGGAGCGTACGTGTGAGGGCGCGTGTTAGTGTCAGCGTACGGGTTAGGATTAGGGGACGGGTGAGGGTCAGGCTTCGGGGAAGGGTTAGGGTTAGGGTTCGGGCTAGGGTTAGGGTTAGGGGACGGGGACGGTTTAGGGTCCAGGTGAGGGTACGACAACGCTTTAGGGGGAGCGTACATGTGAGGGCGCGGGTTAGTGTCAGCGTACGGGTTAGGATTAGGGGACGGGTGAGGGTCAGGCTTCGGGGAAGGGTTAGGGTTAAGGTTCGGGCTAGGGTTAGGGTTAGGGGACGGGGACCGTTTAGCGTCCAGGTGAGGGCCCGACAACGCTTTAGAGGGAGCGTACGTGTGAGGGCGTGGGTTAGTGTCAGCGTACGGGTTAGGATTAGGGGACGGGTGAGGGTCAGGCTTCAGGGAAGGGTTAGGGTTTGGGTTCGGGCTAGGGTTAGGGTTAGGGGACGGGGACGGTTTAGGGTCCAGGTGAGGGTACGACAACGCTTTAGGGGGAGCGTACGTGTGAGGGCGCGGGTTAGTGTCAGCGTACGGGTTAGGATTAGGGGACGGGTGATGGTCAGGAATCGGGGAAGGGTTAGGGTTAGGGTTTGGGCTAGGGTTAGGGTTAGGGGACGGGGACGGTTTAAGGTCCAGGTGAGGGCACGACAACGCTTTAGGGGGACCGTACGTGTGAGGGCGCGGGTTAGTGTCAGCGTACGGGTTAGGATTAGGGGACGGGTGAGGGTCAGGCTTCGAGGAAGGGTTAGGGTTAGGGTTCGGGCTAGGGTTAGGGTTAGGGGACGGGGACGGTTTAGGGTCCAGGTGAGGGTACGACAACGCTTCAGGGGGAGCGTACGTGTGAGGACGCGGGTTAGTGTCAGCGTTCGGGTTAGGATTAGGGGACGGGTGAGGGTCAGGCTTCGGGAAAGGGTTAGGGTTAGGGTTCGGGCTAGGGTTAGGGTTAGGGGACGGGGACGGTTTAGGGTCCAGGTGAGGGTACGACAACGCTTTAGGGGGAGCGTACGTGTGAGGGCGCGGGTTAGTGTCAGCGTACGGGTTAGGATTAGGGGACGGGTGAGGGTCAGGCTTCGGGAAAGGGATAGGGTTAGGGTTCGGGCTAGGGTTAGGGTTAGGGGACGGGGAAGGTTTAGGGTCCAGGTGAGGGCATGACAACGCTTTATGGGGAGCGTACGTGTGAGGGCGCGGGTTAGTGTCAGCGTACGGGTTAGGATTAGGGGACGGGTGAGAGTCAGGCTTCGGGGAAGGGTTAGGGTTAGGGTTCGGGCTAGGGTTAGGGTTAGGGGACGGGGACGGTTTAGGGTCCAGGTGAGGGTACGACAACGCTTTATGGGAATCGTACGTGTGAGGTCGCGTGTTAGTGTCAGCGTACGGGTTAGGATTAGGGGACGGGTGAGGGTCAGGCTTCGGGGAAGGGTTAGGTTTAGGGTTCAGGCTAGGGTTAGGGTTAGGGGACGGGGACGGTATAGGGTCCAGGTGAGGGCACGACAACGCTTTAGGGGGAGCGTACGTGTGAGGGCGCGGGTTAGTGTCAGCGTACGGGTTACGATTACGGGACGGGTGAGGGTCAGGCTTCGGGGAAGGGTTAGGGTTAGGGTTCGGGCTAGGGTTAGGGTTAGGGGACGGGGACGGTTTAGGGTCCAGGTGAGGGCACGACAACGCTTTAGGGGGAGCGTACGTGTGAGGGCGCGGGTTAGTGTCAGCGTACGGGTTAGAATTAGGGGACGGGTGAGGGTCAGGCTTCGGGGAAGGGTTAGGGTTAGGGTTCGGGCTAGGGTTAGGGTTAGGGGACGGGGACGGTTTAGGGTCCAGGTGAGGGTACGACAACGCTTTAGGGGGAGCGTACGTGTGAGGGCGCGGGTTAGTGTCAGCGTACGGGTTAGGATTAGGGGACGGGTGAGGGTCAGGCTTCGGGGAAGGGTTAGGGTTAGGGTTTGGGCTAGGGTTAGGGTTAGGGGACGGGGACGGTTTAGGGTCCAGGTGAGGGTACGACAACGCTTTAGGGGGAGCGTACGTGTGAGGGCGCGGGTTAGTGTCAGCGTACGGGTTAGGATTAGGGGACGGGTGAGGGTCAGGCTTCGGGGAAGGGTTAGAGTTAGGGTTCGGGCTAGGGTTAGGGTTAGGGGACGGGGACGGTTTAGGGTCCAGGTGAGGGTACGACAACGCTTTAGTGGGAGCGTACGTGTGAGGGCGTGGTTTAGTGTCAGCGTACGGGTTAGGATTAGGGGACGGGTGAGGGTCAGGCTTCGGGGAAGGGTTAGGGTTAGGGTTCGGGCTAGGGTTAGGGGACGGGGACGGTTTAGGGTCCAGGTGAGGGCACGACAACGCTTTAGGGGGAGCGTACGTGTGAGGGCGCGGGTTAGTGTCAGCGTATGGGTTAGGATTAGGGGACGGGTGAGGTTCAGGCATCGGGGAAGGGTTAGGGTTAGGATTCGGGCTAGGGTTAGGGTTAGGGGACGGGGACGGTTTAGGGTCCAGGTGAGGGCACGACAACGCTTTAGGGGGAACGTACGTGTGAGGGCGCGGGTTAGTGTCAGCGTACGGGTTAGGATTAGGGGACGGGTGAGGGTCAGGCTTTGGGGAAGTGTTAGGGTTATGGTTCGGGCTAGGGTTAGGTTTAGGGGATGGGGACGGTTTAGGGTCCAGGTGAGGGCACGACAACGCTTTAGGGGGAGCGTACGTGTGAGGGCGCGGGTTAGTGTCAGCGTACGGGTTAGGATTAGGGGACGGGTGAGGGTCAGGCTTCGGGGAAGGGTTAGGGTTAGGGTTCGGGCTAGGGTTAGGGTTAGGGGACGGGGACGGTTTAGGGTCCAGGTGAGGGCACGACTACACTTTATGGGGAGCGTACGTGTGAGGGCGCGGGTTAGTGTCAGCGTACGGGTTAGGATTAGGGTACGGGTGAGGGTCAGGCTTCGGGGAAGGGTTAGGGTTAGGGTTCGGGCTAGGGTTAGGGTTAGCGGACGGGGACGGTTTAGGGTCCAGGTGAGGGTACGACAACGCTTTCGGGGGAGCGTACGTGTGAGAGCGCGGGTTAGTGTCAGCGTACGGGTTAGGATTAGGGGACGGGTGAGGGTCAGGCTTCGGGGAAGGGTTAGGGTTAGGGTTCGGGCTAGGGTTAGGGTTACGGGACGGGGACGGTTTAGGGTCCAGGTGAGGGCACGACAACGCTTTAGGGGGAGCGTACGTGTGAGGGCGCGGGTTAGTGTCAGCGTACGGGTTAGTATTAGGGGACGGGTGAGGGTCAGGCTTCGGGGAAGGGTTAGGGTTAGGGTTCGGGCTAGGGTTAGGGTTAGGGGACGGGGACGGTTTAGGGTCCAGGTGAGGGCACGACAACGCTTTAGGGGGAGCATACGTGTGAGGGCGCGGGTTAGTGTCAGCGTACGGGTTAGGATTAGGGGACGGGTGAGGGTCAGGCTTCGGGGAAGGGTTAGGGTTAGGGTTCGGGCTAGGGTTAGGGTTAGGGGACGGGGACGGTTTAGGGTCCAGGTGAGGGTACGACAACGCTTTAGGGGGAGCGTACGTGTGAGGGCGCGGGTTAGTGTCAGCGTACGGGTTAGGATTAGGGGACGGGTGAGGGTCAGGCTTCTGGGAAGATTTAGGGTTATGGTTCGGGCTAGGGTTAGGGTTAGGGGATGGGGACGGTTTATGGTCCAGGTGAGGGCACGACAACGCTTTAGGGGGAGCGTACGTGTGAGGGCGCGGGTTAGTGTCAGCGTACGGGTTAGGATTAGGGGACGGGTGAGGGTCAGGCTTCGGGGAAGGGTTAGGGTTAGGGTTCGGGCTAGGGTTAGGGTTAGGGGACGGGGACGGTTTAGGGTCCAGGTGAGGGCACGACTACACTTTAGGGGGAGCGTACGTGTGAGGGCGCGGGTTAGTGTCAGCGTACGGGTTAGGATTAGGGTACGGGTGAGGGTCAGGCTTCGGGGAAGGGTTAGGGTTAGGGTTCGGGCTAGGGTTAGGGTTAGCGGACGGGGACGGTTTAGGGTCCAGGTGAGGGTACGACAACGCTTTAGGGGGAGCGTACGTGTGAGGGCGCGGGTTAGTGTCAGCGTACGGGTTAGAATTAGGGGACGGGTGAGGGTCAGGCTTCGGGGAAGGGTTAGGGTTAGGGATCGGGCTAGGGTTAGGGTTAGGGGACGGGGAAGGTTTAGGGTCCAGGTGAGGGTACGACAACGCTTTCGGGGGAGCGTACGTGTGAGAGCGCGGGTTAGTGTCAGCGTACGGGTTAGGATTAGGGGACGGGTGAGGGTCAGGCTTCGGGGAAGGGTTAGGGTTAGGGTTCGGGCTAGGGTTAGGGTTAGGGGACGGGGACGGTTTAGGGTCCAGGTGAGGGCACGACAACGCTTTAGGGGGAGCGTACGTGTGAGGGCGCGGGTTAGTGTCAGCGTACGGGTTAGGATTAGGGGACGGGTGAGGGTCAGGCTTCGGGAAGGGTTAGGGTTAGGGTTTGGGCTAGCGTTAGGGTTAGGGGACGGGGACGGTTTAGGGTCCAGGTGAGGGTACGACAACGCTTTAGGGGTAGCGTACATGTGAGGGCGCGGGTTAGTGTCAGCGTACGGGTTAGGATTAGGGGACGGGTGAGGGTCAGGCTTCGGGGAAGGGTTAGGGTTAGGGTTCGGGCTAGGGTTAGGGTTAGGGGACGGGGACGGTTTATGGTCCAGGTGAGGGCACGACAACGCTTTAGGGGGGGCGTACGTGTGAGGGCGTGGATTAGTGTCAGCGTACGGGTTAGGATTAGGGGACGGGTGAGGGTCAGGCTTCGGGGAAGGGTTAGGGTTAGGGTTCGGGCTAGGGTTAGGGTTAGGGGACGGGGACGGTTTAGGGTCCAGGTGAGGGTACGACAACGCTTTAGGGGGAGCGTACGTGTGAGGGCGCGGGTTAGTGTCAGCGTACGGGTTAGTATTAGGGGACGGGTGAGGGTCAGGCTTCGGGGAAGGGTTAGGGTTAGGGTTCGGGCTAGGGTTAGGGTTAGGGGACGGGGACGGTTTAGGGTCCAGGTGAGGGAACGACAACGCTTTAGGGGGAGCGTACGTGTGACGGCGCGGGTTAGTGTCAGCGTACGGGTTAGGATTAGGGGACGGGTGAGGGTCAGGCTTCGGGGAAGGGTTAGGGTTAGGGTTCGGGCTAGGGTTAGGGTTAGGGGACGGGGACGGTTTATGGTCCAGGTGAGGGCACGACAACGCTTTAGGGGGGGCGTACGTGTGAGGGCGTGGATTAGTGTCAGCGTACGGGTTAGGATTAGGGGACGGGTGAGGGTCAGGCTTCGGGGAAGGGTTAGGGTTAGGGTTCGGGCTAGGGTTAGGGTTAGGGGACGGGGACGGTTTAGGGTCCAGGTGAGGGTACGACAACGCTTTAGGGGGAGCGTACGTGTGAGGGCGTGGGTTAGTGTCAGCGTACGGGTTAGTATTAGGGGACGGGTGAGGGTCAGGCTTCGGGGAAGGGTTAGGGTTAGGGTTCGGGCTAGGGTTAGGGTTAGGGGACGGGGACGGTTTAGGGTCCAGGTGAGGGAACGACAACGCTTTAGGGGGAGCGTACGTGTGACGGCGCGGGTTAGTGTCAGCGTACGGGTTAGGATTAGGGGACGGGTGAGGGTCAGGCTTCGGGGAAGGGTTAGGGTTAGGGTTCGAGCTAGGGTTAGGGTTAGGGGACGGGGACGGTTTAGGGTCCAGGTGAGGGCACGACAACGCTTTAGGGGTAGCGTACGTGTGAGGGCGCGGGTTAGTGTCAGCGTACGGGTTAGGATTAGGGGACGGGTGAGGGTCAGGCTTCGGGAAAGGGATAGGGTTAGGGTTCGGGCTAGGGTTAGGGTTAGGGGACGGGAAGGTTTAGGGTCCAGGTGAGGGCACGACAACGCTTTAGGGGTAGCGTACGTGTGAGGGCGCGGGTTAGTGTCAGCGTACGGGTTAGGATTAGGGGACGGGTGAGGGTCAGGCTTCGGGAAAGGGATAGGGTTAGGGTTCGGGCTAGGGTTAGGGTTAGGGGACGGGGAAGGTTTAGGGTCCAGGTGAGGGCACGACAACGCTTTAGGGGTAGCGTACGTGTGACGGCACGGGTTATTGTCAGCGTACGGGTTAGGATTAGGGGACGGGTGAGGGTCAGGCTTCGGGAAAGGGATAGGGTTAGGGTTCGGGCTAGGGTTAGGGTTAGGGGACGGGGAAGGTTTAGGGTCCAGGTGAGGGCACGACAACGCTTTCGGGGGAGCGTACGTGTGAGAGCGCGGGTTAGTGTCAGCGTACGGGTTAGGATTAGGGGACGGGTGAGGGTCAGGCTTCGGGGAAGGGTTAGGGTTAGGGTTCGGGCTAGGGTTAGGGTTAGGGGACGGGGACGGTTTAGGGTCCAGGTGAGGGCACGACAACGCTTTAGGGGGAGCGTACGTGTGAGGGCGCAGGTTAGTGTCAGCGTACGGGTTAGTATTAGGGGACGGGTGAGGGTCAGGCTTCGGGGAAGGGTTAGGGTTAGGGTTCGGGCTAGGGTTAGGGTTAGGGGACGGGGACGGTTTAGGGTCCAGGTGAGGGCACGACAACGCTTTAGGGGGAGCGTACGTGTGAGGGCGCGGGTTAGTGTCAGCGTACGGGTTAGGATTAGGGGACGGGTGAGGGTCAGGCTTCGGGGAAGGGTTAGGGTTAGGGTTCGGGCTAGGGTTAGGGTTAGGGGACGGGGACGGTTTAGGGTCCAGATGAGGGCACGACAACGCTTTAGGGGGAGCGTACGTGTGAGGGCGCGGGTTAGTGTCAGCGTACGGGTTAGGATTAGGGGACGGGTGAGGGTCAGGCTTCGGGAAGGGTTAGGGTTAGGGTTCGGGCTAGGGTTAGGGTTAGGGGACGGGGACGGTTTAGGGTCCAGGTGTGGGTACGACAACGCTTTAGGGGTAGCGTACATGTGAGGGCGCGGGTTAGTGTCAGCGTACGGGTTAGGATTAGGGGACGGGTGAGGGTCAGGCTTCGGGAAAGGGATAGGGTTAGGGTTCGGGCTAGGGTTAGGGTTAGGGGACGGGGAAGGTTTAGGGTCCAGGTGAGGGCACGACAACGCTTTATGGGGAGCGTACGTGTGAGGGCGCGGGTTAGTGTCAGCGTACGGGTTAGGATTAGGGTACGGGTGAGGGTCAGGCTTCGGGGAAGGGTTAGGGTTAGGGTTCGGGCTAGGGTTAGCGTTAGGGGACGGGGACGGTTTAGGATCCAGGTGAGGGCCCGACAACGCTTTAGGGGGAGCGTACGTGTGAGGGCGTGGGTTAGTGTCAGCGTACGGGTTAGGATTAGGGGACGGGTGAGGGTCAGGCTTCGGGGAAGGGTTAGGGTTTGGGTTCGGGCTAGGGTTAGGGTTAGGGGACGGGGACGGTTTAGGGTCCAGGTGAGGGTACGACAACGCTTTAGGGGGAGCGTACGTGTGAGGGCGCGGGTTAGTGTCAGCGTACGGGTTAGGATTAGGGGACGGGTGATGGTCAGGCTTTGGGGAAGGGTTAGGGTTAGGGTTTGGGCTAGGGTTAGGGTTAGGGGACGGGGACGGTTTAAGGTCCAGGTGAGGGCACGACAACGCTTTAGGGGGAGCGTACGTGTGAGGGCGCGGGTTAGTGTCAGCGTACGGGTTAGGATTAGGGGACGGGTGAGGGTCAGGCTTCGAGGAAGGGTTAAGGTTAGGGTTCGGGCTAGGGTTAGGGTTAGGGGACGGGGACGGTTTAGGGTCCAGGTGAGGGTACGACAACGCTTCAGGGGGAGCGTACGTGTGAGGACGCGGGTTAGTGTCAGCGTTCGGGTTAGGATTAGTGGACGGGTGAGGGTCAGGCTTCGGGAAAGGGTTAGGGTTAGGGTTCGGGCTAGGGTTAGGGTTAGGGGACGGGGACGGTTTAGGATCCAGGTGAGGGCACGACAACGCTTCAGGGGGAGCGTACGTGTGAGGGCGCGGGTTAGTGTCAGCGTACGGGTTAGGATTAGGGGACGGGTGAGGGTCAGGCTTCGGGGAAGGGTTAGGGTTAGGGTTCAGGCTAGGGTTAGGGTTAGGGGACGGGGACGGTTTAGGGTCCAGGTGAGGGCACGACAATGCTTTAGGCTGAGCGTACGTGTGAGGGCGCGGGTTAGTGTCAGCGTATGGGTTAGGATTAGGGTTCGGGTGAGGTTCAGGCATCGGGGAAGGGTTAGGGTTAGGGTTTGGGCTAGGGTTAGGGTTAGGGGACGGGGACGGTTTAGGGTCCAGGTGAGGGCACGACAACGCTTTAGGGGGAGCGTACGTGTGAGGGCACGGGTTAGTGTCAGCGTACGGGTTAGGATTAGGGGACGGGTGAGGGTCAGGCTTTGGGGAAGGGTTAGGGTTAGGGTTCGGGCTAGGGTTAGGGTTAGGGGACGGGGACGGTTTAGGGTCCAGGTGAGGGCACGACAACGCCTTAGGGGGAGCGTACGTGTGAGGGCGCGGGTTAGTGTCAGCGTACGGGTTACGATTAGGGGACGGGTGAGGGTCAGGCTTCGGGAAAGGGATAGGGTTAGGGTTCGGGCTAGGGTTAGGGTTAGGGGACGGGGAAGGTTTAGGGTCCAGGTGAGGGCACGACAACGCTTTATGGGGAGCGTACGTGTGAGGGCGCGGGTTAGTGTCAGCGTACGGGTTAGGATTAGGGGACGGGTGAGAGTCAGGCTTCTGGGAAGGGTTAGGGTTAGGGTTCGGGCTAGGGTTAGGGTTAGGGGACGGGGACGGTTTAGGGTCCAGGTGAGGGCACGACAACGCTTTAGGGGGAGCGTACGTGTGAGGGCGCGGGTTAGTGTTAGCGTACGGGTTAGGATTAGGGGACGGGTGAGGGTCAGGCTTCGGGGAAGGGTTAGGGTTAGGGTTCGGGCTAGGGTTAGGGTTAGGGGACGGGGACGGTTTAGGTTCCAGGTGAGGGTACGACAACGCTTTAGGGGGAGCGTACGTGTGAGGGCGCGGGTTAGTGTCCGCTTTCGGGTTACGATTAGGGGACGGGTGAGGGTCAGGCTTCGGGGAAGGGTTAGGTTTAGGGTTCGGGCTAGGGTTAGGGTTAGGGGACAGGGACGGTTTAGGGTCCAGGTGAGGGCACGACAACGCTTTAGGGGGAGCGTACGTGTGAGGGCGCGGGTTAGTGTCAGCGTACGGGTTAGGATTAGGGGACGGGTGAGGGTCAGGCTTCGGGGAAGGGTTAGGGTTAGGGTTCGGGCTAGGGTTAGGGTTAGGGGACGGGGACGGTTTAGGGTCCAGGTGAGGGTACGACAACGCTTTAGGGGGAGTGTACGTGTGAGGGCGCGGGTTAGTGTCAGCGTACGGGTTAGGATTAGGGGACGGGTGAGGGTCAGGTTTCGGGGAAGGGTTAGGGTTAGGGTTTGGGTTAGGGTTAGGGTTAGGGGACGGGGACGGTTTAGGGTCCAGGTGAGGGTACGACAACGCTTTAGGGGGAGCGTACGTGTGAGGGCGCGGGTTAGTGTCAGCGTACGGGTTAGGATTAGGGGACGGGTGAGGGTCAGGCTTCGGGGAAGGGTTAGGGTTAGGGTTCGGGCTAGGGTTAGGGTTAGGGGACGGGGACGGTTTAGCGTCCAGGTGAGGGTACGACAACGCTTTAGGGGGAGCGTACGTGTGAGGGCGCGGGTGCGTGTCAGCGTACGGGTTAGGATTACGGGACGAGTGAGGGTCAGGCTTCGGGGAACGGTTAGGGTTAGGGTTCGGGCTAGGGTTAGGGTTAGGGGACGGGGACGGTTTAGGGTCCAGGTGAGGGTACGCCAACGCTTTAGGGGGAGCGTACGTGTGAGGGCGCGGGTTAGTGTCAGCGTACGGGTTAGGATTAGGGGACGGGTGAGGGTCAGGCTTCGGGGAAGGGTTAGGGTTTGGGTTCGGGCTAGGGTTAGGGTTAGGGGACGGGGACGGTTTAGGATCCAGGTGAGGGCACGACAACGCTTTAGGGGGAGCGTACGTGTGAGGGCGCGGGTTAGTGTCAGCTTCCGGTTAGGATTAGGGGACGGGTGAGGGTCAGGCTTCGGGGAAGGGTTAGGGTTAGGGTTCGGGCTAGGGTTAGGGGACGGGGACGGTTTAGGGTCCAGGTGAGGGCACGACAACGCTTTAGGGGGAGCGTACGTGTGAGGGCGCGGGTTAGTGTCAGCGTACGGGTTAGGATTAGGGGACGGGTGAGGGTCAGGCTTCGGGGAAGGGTTAGGGTTAGGGTTCGGGCTAGGGTTAGGGTTAGGGGACGGGGACGGTTTAGGGTCCAGGTGAGGGCACGACAACGCCTTAGGGGGAGCGTACGTGTGAGGGCGTGGGTTAGTGTCAGCGTACGGGTTAGGATTAGGGGACGGGTGAGGGTCAGGCTTCGGGGAAGGGTTAGGGTTAGGGTTCGGGCTAGGGTTAGGGTTAGCGGAAGGGGACGGTTTAGGGTCCAGGTGAGGGCACGACAACGCCTTGGGGGAGCGTACGTGTGAGGGCACGGGTTAGTGTCAGCGTACGGTTTAGAATTAGGGGACGGGTGAGGGTCAGGCTTCGGGGAAGGGTTAGGGTTAGGGTTCGGGCTAGGGTTAGGGTTAGGGGACGGGGAAGGTTTAGGGTCCATGTGAGGGTACGACAACGCTTTCGGGGGAGCGTACGTGTGAGAGCGCGGGTTAGTGTCAGCGTACGGGTTATGATTAGGGGACGGGTGAGGGTCAGGCTTCGGGGAAGGGTTAGGTTTAGGGGACGGGGACGGTTTAGGGTCCAGGTGAGGGCACGACAACGCTTTAGGGGGAGCGTACGTGTGAGGGCGCGGGTTAGTGTCAGCGTACGGGTTAGGATTAGGGGACGGGTGAGGGTCAGGCTTCGGGGAAGGGTTAGGGTTAGGGTTTGGGCTAGGGTTAGGGTTAGGGGACGGGGACGGTTTAGGGTCCAGGTGAGGGCACGACAACGCCTTAGGGGGAGCGTACGTGTGAGGGCGCGTGTTAGTGTCAGCGTACGGGTTAGGATTAGGGGACGGGTGAGGGTCAGGCTTCGGGGAAGGGTTAGGGTTAGGGTTCGGGCTAGGGTTAGGGTTAGGGGACGGGGACGGTTTAGGGTCCAGGTGAGGGTACGACAACGCTTTAGGGGGAGCGTACATGTGAGGGCGCGGGTTAGTGTCAGCGTACGGGTTAGGATTAGGGGACGGGTGAGGGTCAGGCTTCGGGGAAGGGTTAGGGTTAAGGTTCGGGCTAGGGTTAGGGTTAGGGGACGGGGACCGTTTAGCGTCCAGGTGAGGGCCCGACAACGCTTTAGAGGGAGCGTACGTGTGAGGGCGTGGGTTAGTGTCAGCGTACGGGTTAGGATTAGGGGACGGGTGAGGGTCAGGCTTCAGGGAAGGGTTAGGGTTTGGGTTCGGGCTAGGGTTAGGGTTAGGGGACGGGGACGGTTTAGGGTCCAGGTGAGGGTACGACAACGCTTTAGGGGGAGCGTACGTGTGAGGGCGCGGGTTAGTGTCAGCGTACGGGTTAGGATTAGGGGACGGGTGATGGTCAGGAATCGGGGAAGGGTTAGGGTTAGGGTTTGGGCTAGGGTTAGGGTTAGGGGACGGGGACGGTTTAAGGTCCAGGTGAGGGCACGACAACGCTTTAGGGGGACCGTACGTGTGAGGGCGCGGGTTAGTGTCAGCGTACGGGTTAGGATTAGGGGACGGGTGAGGGTCAGGCTTCGAGGAAGGGTTAGGGTTAGGGTTCGGGCTAGGGTTAGGGTTAGGGGACGGGGACGGTTTAGGGTCCAGGTGAGGGTACGACAACGCTTCAGGGGGAGCGTACGTGTGAGGACGCGGGTTAGTGTCAGCGTTCGGGTTAGGATTAGGGGACGGGTGAGGGTCAGGCTTCGGGAAAGGGTTAGGGTTAGGGTTCGGGCTAGGGTTAGGGTTAGGGGACGGGGACGGTTTAGGGTCCAGGTGAGGGTACGACAACGCTTTAGGGGGAGCGTACGTGTGAGGGCGCGGGTTAGTGTCAGCGTACGGGTTAGGATTAGGGGACGGGTGAGGGTCAGGCTTCGGGAAAGGGATAGGGTTAGGGTTCGGGCTAGGGTTAGGGTTAGGGGACGGGGAAGGTTTAGGGTCCAGGTGAGGGCACGACAACGCTTTATGGGGAGCGTACGTGTGAGGGCGCGGGTTAGTGTCAGCGTACGGGTTAGGATTAGGGGACGGGTGAGAGTCAGGCTTCGGGGAAGGGTTAGGGTTAGGGTTCGGGCTAGGGTTAGGGTTAGGGGACGGGGACGGTTTAGGGTCCAGGTGAGGGTACGACAACGCTTTATGGGAATCGTACGTGTGAGGTCGCGTGTTAGTGTCAGCGTACGGGTTAGGATTAGGGGACGGGTGAGGGTCAGGCTTCGGGGAAGGGTTAGGTTTAGGGTTCAGGCTAGGGTTAGGGTTAGGGGACGGGGACGGTATAGGGTCCAGGTGAGGGCACGACAACGCTTTAGGGGGAGCGTACGTGTGAGGGCGCGGGTTAGTGTCAGCGTACGGGTTACGATTACGGGACGGGTGAGGGTCAGGCTTCGGGGAAGGGTTAGGGTTAGGGTTCGGGCTAGGGTTAGGGTTAGGGGACGGGGACGGTTTAGGGTCCAGGTGAGGGCACGACAACGCTTTAGGGGGAGCGTACGTGTGAGGGCGCGGGTTAGTGTCAGCGTACGGGTTAGAATTAGGGGACGGGTGAGGGTCAGGCTTCGGGGAAGGGTTAGGGTTAGGGTTCGGGCTAGGGTTAGGGTTAGGGGACGGGGACGGTTTAGGGTCCAGGTGAGGGTACGACAACGCTTTAGGGGGAGCGTACGTGTGAGGGCGCGGGTTAGTGTCAGCGTACGGGTTAGGATTAGGGGACGGGTGAGGGTCAGGCTTCGGGGAAGGGTTAGGGTTAGGGTTTGGGCTAGGGTTAGGGTTAGGGGACGGGGACGGTTTAGGGTCCAGGTGAGGGTACGACAACGCTTTAGGGGGAGCGTACGTGTGAGGGCGCGGGTTAGTGTCAGCGTACGGGTTAGGATTAGGGGACGGGTGAGGGTCAGGCTTCGGGGAAGGGTTAGAGTTAGGGTTCGGGCTAGGGTTAGGGTTAGGGGACGGGGACGGTTTAGGGTCCAGGTGAGGGTACGACAACGCTTTAGTGGGAGCGTACGTGTGAGGGCGTGGTTTAGTGTCAGCGTACGGGTTAGGATTAGGGGACGGGTGAGGGTCAGGCTTCGGGGAAGGGTTAGGGTTAGGGTTCGGGCTAGGGTTAGGGGACGGGGACGGTTTAGGGTCCAGGTGAGGGCACGACAACGCTTTAGGGGGAGCGTACGTGTGAGGGCGCGGGTTAGTGTCAGCGTACGGGTTAGGATTAGGGGACGGGTGAGGTTCAGGCATCGGGGAAGGGTTAGGGTTAGGATTCGGGCTAGGGTTAGGGTTAGGGGACGGGGACGGTTTAGGGTCCAGGTGAGGGCACGACAACGCTTTAGGGGGAACGTACGTGTGAGGGCGCGGGTTAGTGTCAGCGTACGGGTTAGGATTAGGGGACGGGTGAGGGTCAGGCTTTGGGGAAGTGTTAGGGTTATGGTTCGGGCTAGGGTTAGGTTTAGGGGATGGGGACGGTTTAGGGTCCAGGTGAGGGCACGACAACGCTTTAGGGGGAGCGTACGTGTGAGGGCGCGGGTTAGTGTCAGCGTACGGGTTAGGATTAGGGGACGGGTGAGGGTCAGGCTTCGGGGAAGGGTTAGGGTTAGGGTTCGGGCTAGGGTTAGGGTTAGGGGACGGGGACGGTTTAGGGTCCAGGTGAGGGCACAACTACACTTTATGGGGAGCGTACGTGTGAGGGCGCGGGTTAGTGTCAGCGTACGGGTTAGGATTAGGGTACGGGTGAGGGTCAGGCTTCGGGGAAGGGTTAGGGTTAGGGTTCGGGCTAGGGTTAGGGTTAGCGGACGGGGACGGTTTAGGGTCCAGGTGAGGGTACGACAACGCTTTCGGGGGAGCGTACGTGTGAGAGCGCGGGTTAGTGTCAGCGTACGGGTTAGGATTAGGGGACGGGTGAGGGTCAGGCTTCGGGGAAGGGTTAGGGTTAGGGTTCGGGCTAGGGTTAGGGTTACGGGACGGGGACGGTTTAGGGTCCAGGTGAGGGCACGACAACGCTTTAGGGGGAGCGTACGTGTGAGGGCGCGGGTTAGTGTCAGCGTACGGGTTAGTATTAGGGGACGGGTGAGGGTCAGGCTTCGGGGAAGGGTTAGGGTTAGGGTTCGGGCTAGGGTTAGGGTTAGGGGACGGGGACGGTTTAGGGTCCAGGTGAGGGCACGACAACGCTTTAGGGGGAGCATACGTGTGAGGGCGCGGGTTAGTGTCAGCGTACGGGTTAGGATTAGGGGACGGGTGAGGGTCAGGCTTCGGGGAAGGGTTAGGGTTAGGGTTCGGGCTAGGGTTAGGGTTAGGGGACGGGGACGGTTTAGGGTCCAGGTGAGGGTACGACAACGCTTTAGGGGGAGCGTACGTGTGAGGGCGCGGGTTAGTGTCAGCGTACGGGTTAGGATTAGGGGACGGGTGAGGGTCAGGCTTCTGGGAAGATTTAGGGTTATGGTTCGGGCTAGGGTTAGGGTTAGGGGATGGGGACGGTTTATGGTCCAGGTGAGGGCACGACAACGCTTTAGGGGGAGCGTACGTGTGAGGGCGCGGGTTAGTGTCAGCGTACGGGTTAGGATTAGGGGACGGGTGAGGGTCAGGCTTCGGGGAAGGGTTAGGGTTAGGGTTCGGGCTAGGGTTAGGGTTAGGGGACGGGGACGGTTTAGGGTCCAGGTGAGGGCACGACTACACTTTAGGGGGAGCGTACGTGTGAGGGCGCGGGTTAGTGTCAGCGTACGGGTTAGGATTAGGGTACGGGTGAGGGTCAGGCTTCGGGGAAGGGTTAGGGTTAGGGTTCGGGCTAGGGTTAGGGTTAGCGGACGGGGACGGTTTAGGGTCCAGGTGAGGGTACGACAACGCTTTAGGGGGAGCGTACGTGTGAGGGCGCGGGTTAGTGTCAGCGTACGGGTTAGAATTAGGGGACGGGTGAGGGTCAGGCTTCGGGGAAGGGTTAGGGTTAGGGTTCGGGCTAGGGTTAGGGTTAGGGGACGGGGAAGGTTTAGGGTCCAGGTGAGGGTACGACAACGCTTTCGGGGGAGCGTACGTGTGAGAGCGCGGGTTAGTGTCAGCGTACGGGTTAGGATTAGGGGACGGGTGAGGGTCAGGCTTCGGGGAAGGGTTAGGGTTAGGGTTCGGGCTAGGGTTAGGGTTAGGGGACGGGGACGGTTTAGGGTCCAGGTGAGGGCACGACAACGCTTTAGGGGGAGCGTACGTGTGAGGGCGCGGGTTAGTGTCAGCGTACGGGTTAGGATTAGGGGACGGGTGAGGGTCAGGCTTCGGGAAGGGTTAGGGTTAGGGTTTGGGCTAGCGTTAGGGTTAGGGGACGGGGACGGTTTAGGGTCCAGGTGAGGGTACGACAACGCTTTAGGGGTAGCGTACATGTGAGGGCGCGGGTTAGTGTCAGCGTACGGGTTAGGATTAGGGGACGGGTGAGGGTCAGGCTTCGGGGAAGGGTTAGGGTTAGGGTTCGGGCTAGGGTTAGGGTTAGGGGACGGGGACGGTTTATGGTCCAGGTGAGGGCACGACAACGCTTTAGGGGGGGCGTACGTGTGAGGGCGTGGATTAGTGTCAGCGTACGGGTTAGGATTAGGGGACGGGTGAGGGTCAGGCTTCGGGGAAGGGTTAGGGTTAGGGTTCGGGCTAGGGTTAGGGTTAGGGGACGGGGACGGTTTAGGGTCCAGGTGAGGGTACGACAACGCTTTAGGGGGAGCGTACGTGTGAGGGCGCGGGTTAGTGTCAGCGTACGGGTTAGTATTAGGGGACGGGTGAGGGTCAGGCTTCGGGGAAGGGTTAGGGTTAGGGTTCGGGCTAGGGTTAGGGTTAGGGGACGGGGACGGTTTAGGGTCCAGGTGAGGGAACGACAACGCTTTAGGGGGAGCGTACGTGTGACGGCGCGGGTTAGTGTCAGCGTACGGGTTAGGATTAGGGGACGGGTGAGGGTCAGGCTTCGGGGAAGGGTTAGGGTTAGGGTTCGGGCTAGGGTTAGGGTTAGGGGACGGGGACGGTTTATGGTCCAGGTGAGGGCACGACAACGCTTTAGGGGGGGCGTACGTGTGAGGGCGTGGATTAGTGTCAGCGTACGGGTTAGGATTAGGGGACGGGTGAGGGTCAGGCTTCGGGGAAGGGTTAGGGTTAGGGTTCGGGCTAGGGTTAGGGTTAGGGGACGGGGACGGTTTAGGGTCCAGGTGAGGGTACGACAACGCTTTAGGGGGAGCGTACGTGTGAGGGCGTGGGTTAGTGTCAGCGTACGGGTTAGTATTAGGGGACGGGTGAGGGTCAGGCTTCGGGGAAGGGTTAGGGTTAGGGTTCGGGCTAGGGTTAGGGTTAGGGGACGGGGACGGTTTAGGGTCCAGGTGAGGGAACGACAACGCTTTAGGGGGAGCGTACGTGTGACGGCGCGGGTTAGTGTCAGCGTACGGGTTAGGATTAGGGGACGGGTGAGGGTCAGGCTTCGGGGAAGGGTTAGGGTTAGGGTTCGAGCTAGGGTTAGGGTTAGGGGACGGGGACGGTTTAGGGTCCAGGTGAGGGCACGACAACGCTTTAGGGGTAGCGTACGTGTGAGGGCGCGGGTTAGTGTCAGCGTACGGGTTAGGATTAGGGGACGGGTGAGGGTCAGGCTTCGGGAAAGGGATAGGGTTAGGGTTCGGGCTAGGGTTAGGGTTAGGGGACGGGAAGGTTTAGGGTCCAGGTGAGGGCACGACAACGCTTTAGGGGTAGCGTACGTGTGAGGGCGCGGGTTAGTGTCAGCGTACGGGTTAGGATTAGGGGACGGGTGAGGGTCAGGCTTCGGGAAAGGGATAGGGTTAGGGTTCGGGCTAGGGTTAGGGTTAGGGGACGGGGAAGGTTTAGGGTCCAGGTGAGGGCACGACAACGCTTTAGGGGTAGCGTACGTGTGACGGCACGGGTTATTGTCAGCGTACGGGTTAGGATTAGGGGACGGGTGAGGGTCAGGCTTCGGGAAAGGGATAGGGTTAGGGTTCGGGCTAGGGTTAGGGTTAGGGGACGGGGAAGGTTTAGGGTCCAGGTGAGGGCACGACAACGCTTTCGGGGGAGCGTACGTGTGAGAGCGCGGGTTAGTGTCAGCGTACGGGTTAGGATTAGGGGACGGGTGAGGGTCAGGCTTCGGGGAAGGGTTAGGGTTAGGGTTCGGGCTAGGGTTAGGGTTAGGGGACGGGGACGGTTTAGGGTCCAGGTGAGGGCACGACAAAGCTTTAGGGGGAGCGTACGTGTGAGGGCGCAGGTTAGTGTCAGCGTACGGGTTAGTATTAGGGGACGGGTGAGGGTCAGGCTTCGGGGAAGGGTTAGGGTTAGGGTTCGGGCTAGGGTTAGGGTTAGGGGACGGGGACGGTTTAGGGTCCAGGTGAGGGCACGACAACGCTTTAGGGGGAGCGTACGTGTGAGGGCGCGGGTTAGTGTCAGCGTACGGGTTAGGATTAGGGGACGGGTGAGGGTCAGGCTTCGGGGAAGGGTTAGGGTTAGGGTTCGGGCTAGGGTTAGGGTTAGGGGACGGGGACGGTTTAGGGTCCAGATGAGGGCACGACAACGCTTTAGGGGGAGCGTACGTGTGAGGGCGCGGGTTAGTGTCAGCGTACGGGTTAGGATTAGGGGACGGGTGAGGGTCAGGCTTCGGGAAGGGTTAGGGTTAGGGTTCGGGCTAGGGTTAGGGTTAGGGGACGGGGACGGTTTAGGGTCCAGGTGTGGGTACGACAACGCTTTAGGGGTAGCGTACATGTGAGGGCGCGGGTTAGTGTCAGCGTACGGGTTAGGATTAGGGGACGGGTGAGGGTCAGGCTTCGGGAAAGGGATAGGGTTAGGGTTCGGGCTAGGGTTAGGGTTAGGGGACGGGGAAGGTTTAGGGTCCAGGTGAGGGCACGACAACGCTTTATGGGGAGCGTACGTGTGAGGGCGCGGGTTAGTGTCAGCGTACGGGTTAGGATTAGGGTACGGGTGAGGGTCAGGCTTCGGGGAAGGGTTAGGGTTAGGGTTCGGGCTAGGGTTAGCGTTAGGGGACGGGGACGGTTTAGGGTCCAGGTGAGGGCACGACTACACTTTAGGGGGAGCGTACGTGTGAGGGCGCGGGTTAGTGTCAGCGTACGGGTTAGGATTAGGGTACGGGTGAGGGTCAGGCTTCGGGGAAGGGTTAGGGTTAGGGTTCGGGCTAGGGTTAGGGTTAGCGGACGGGGACGGTTTAGGGTCCAGGTGAGGGTACGACAACGCTTTAGGGGGAGCGTACGTGTGAGGGCGTGGGTTAGTGTCAGCGTACGGGTTAGAATTAGGGGACGGGTGAGGGTCAGGCTTCGGGGAAGGGTTAGGGTTAGGGTTCGGGCTAGGGTTAGGGTTAGGGGACGGGGAAGGTTTAGGGTCCAGGTGAGGGTACGACAACGCTTTTGGGGGAGCGTACGTGTGAGAGCGCGGGTTAGTGTCAGCGTACGGGTTAGGATTAGGGGACGGGTGAGGGTCAGGCTTCGGGGAAGGGTTAGGGTTAGGGTTCGGGCTAGGGTTAGGGTTAGGGGACGGGGACGGTTTAGGGTCCAGGTGAGGGCACGACAACGCTTTAGGGGGAGCGTACGTGTGAGGGCGCAGGTTAGTGTCAGCGTACGGGTTAGTTTTAGGGGACGGGTGAGGGTCAGGCTTCGGGGAAGTGTTAGGGTTAGGGTTCGGGCTAGGGTTAGGGTTAGGGGACGGGGACGGTTTAGGGTCCAGGTGAGGGCACGACAACGCTTTAGGGGGAGCGTACGTGTGAGGGCGCGGGTTAGTGTCAGCGTACGGGTTAGGATTAGGGGACGGGTGAGGGTCAGGCTTCGGGGAAGGGTTAGGGTTAGGGTTCGGGCTAGGGTTAGGGTTAGGGGACGGGGACGGTTTAGGGTCCAGGTGAGGGTACGACAACGCTTTAGGGGGAGCGTACGTGTGAGGGCGCGGGTTAGTGTCAGCGTACGGGTTAGGATTAGGGGACGGGTGAGGGTCAGGCTTCGGGGAAGGGTTAGGGTTAGGGTTCGGGCTAGGGTTAGGGTTAGGGGACGGGGACGGTTTAGGGTCCAGGTGAGGGCACGACTACACTTTAGGGGGAGCGCACGTGTGAGGGCGCGGGTTAGTGTCAGCGTACGGGTTAGGATTAGGGTACGGGTGAGGGCCAGGCTTCGGGGAAGGGTTAGGGTTAGGGTTCGGGCTAGGGTTAGGGTTAGCGGACGGGGACGGTTTAGGGTCCAGGTGAGGGTACGACAACGCTTTAGGGGGAGCGTACGTGTGAGGGCGCGGGTTAGTGTCAGCGTACGGGTTAGAATTAGGGGACGGGTGAGGGTCAGGCTTCGGGGAAGGGTTAGGGTTAGGGTTCGGGCTAGGGTTAGGGTTAGGGGACGGGGAAGGTTTAGGGTCCAGGTGAGGGTACGACAACGCTTTCGGGGGAGCGTACGTGTGAGAGCGCGGGTTAGTGTCAGCGTACGGGTTAGGATTAGGGGACGGGTGAGGGTCAGGCTTCGGGGAAGGGTTAGGGTTAGGGTTCGGGCTAGGGTTAGGGTTAGGGGACGGGGACGGTTTAGGGTCCAGGTGAGGGCACGACAACGCCTTAGGGGGAGCGTACGTGTGAGGGCGCGGGTTAGTGTCAGCGTACGGGTTAGGATTAGGGGACGCGTGAGGGTCAGGCTTCGGGAAGGGTTAGGGTTAGGGTTCGGGCTAGGGTTAGGGTTAGGGGACGGGGACGGTTTAGGGTCCAGGTGAGGGTACGACAACGCTTTAGGGGGAGCGTACATGTGAGGGCGCGGGTTAGTGTCAGCGTACGGGTTAGGATTAGGGGACGGGTGAGGGTCAGGCTTCGGGGAAGGGTTAGGGTTAGGGTTCGGGCTAGGGTTAGGGTTAGGGGACGGGGACGGTTTAGGGTCCAGGTGAGGGCACGACAACGCTTTAGGGGGAGCGTACGTGTGAGGGCGCGGGTTAGTGTCAGCGTACGGGTTAGGATTAGGGGACGGGTGAGGGTCAGGCTTTGGGGAAGTGTTAGGGTTATGGTTCGGGCTAGGGTTAGGTTTAGGGGATGGGGACGGTTTAGGGTCCAGGTGAGGGCACGACAACGCTTTAGGGGGAGCGTACGTGTGAGGGCGCGGGTTAGTGTCAGCGTACGGGTTAGGATTAGGGGACGGGTGAGGGTCAGGCTTCGGGGAAGTGTTAGGGTTAGGGTTCGGGCTAGGGTTAGGGTTACGGGACGGGGAAGGTTTAGGGTCCAGGTGAGGGCACGACAACGCTTTAGGGGGAGCGTACGTGTGAGGGCGCGGGTTAGTGTCAGCGTACGGGTTAGTATTAGGGGACGGGTGAGGGTCAGGCTTCGGGGAAGGGTTAGGGTTAGGGTTCGGGCTAGGGTTAGGGTTAGGGGACGGGGACGGTTTAGGGTCCAGGTGAGGGCACGACAACGCTTTAGGGGGAGCATACGTGTGAGGGCGCGGGTTAGTGTCAGCGTACGGGTTAGGATTAGGGGACGGGTGAGGGTCAGGCTTCGGGGAAGGGTTAGGGTTAGGGTTCGGGCTAGGGTTAGGGTTAGGGGACGGGGACGGTTTAGGGTCCAGGTGAGGGTACGACAACGCTTTAGGGGGAGCGTACGTGTGAGGGCGCGGGTTAGTGTCAGCGTACGGGTTAGGATTAGGGGACGGGTGAGGGTCAGGCTTCGGGGAAGAGTTAGGGTTATGGTTCGGGCTAGGGTTAGGGTTAGGGGATGGGGACGGTTTATGGTCCAGGTGAGGGCACGACAACGCTTTAGGGGGAGCGTACGTGTGAGGGCGCGGGTTAGTGTCAGCGTACGGGTTAGGATTAGGGGACGGGTGAGGGTCAGGCTTCGGGGAAGGGTTAGGGTTAGGGTTCGGGCTAGGGTTAGGGTTAAGGGACGGGGACGGTTTAGGGTCCAGGTGAGGGCACGACTACACTTTAGGGGGAGCGTACGTGTGAGGGCGCGGGTTAGTGTCAGCGTACGGGTTAGGATTATGGTACGGGTGAGGGTCAGGCTTCGGGGAAGGGTTAGGGTTAGGGTTCGGGCTAGGGTTAGGGTTAGCGGACGGGGACGGTTTAGGGTCCAGGTGAGGGTACGACAACGCTTTAGGGGGAGCGTACGTGTGAGGGCGCGGGTTAGTGTCAGCGTACGGGTTAGAATTAGGGGACGGGTGAGGGTCAGGCTTCGGGGAAGGGTTAGGGTTAGGGTTCGGGCTAGGGTTAGGGTTAGGGGACGGGGAAGGTTTAGGGTCCAGGTGAGGGTACGACAACGCTTTCGGGGGACCGTACGTGTGAGAGCGCGGATTAGTGTCAGCGTACGGGTTAGGATTAGGGGACGGGTGAGGGTCAGGCTTCGGGGAAGGGTTAGGGTTAGGGTTCGGGCTAGGGTTAGGGTTAGGGGACGGGGACGGTTTAGGGTCCTGGTGAGGGCACGACAACGCTTTAGGGGGAGCGTACGTGTGAGGGCGCGGGTTAGTGTCAGCGTACGGGTTAGGATTAGGGGACGGGTGAGGGTCAGGCTTCGGGAAGGGTTAGGGTTAGGGTTCGGGCTAGGGTTAGGGTTAGGGGACGGGGACGGTTTAGGGTCCAGGTGAGGGTACGACAACGCTTTAGGGGTAGCGTACATGTGAGGGCGCGGGTTAGTGTCAGCGTACGGGTTAGGATTAGGGGACGGGTGAGGGTCAGGCTTCGGGGAAGGGTTAGGGTTAGGGTTCGGGCTAGGGTTAGGGTTAGGGGACGGGGACGGTTTAGGGTCCAGGTGAGGGCACGACAACGCTTTAGGGGGGGCGTACGTGTGAGGGCGTGGATTAGTGTCAGCGTACGGGTTAGGATTAGGGGACGGGTGAGGGTCAGGCTACGGGGAAGGGTTAGGGTTAGGGTTCGGGCTAGGGTTAGGGTTAGGGGACGGGGACGGTTTAGGGTCCAGGTGAGGGTACGACAACGCTTTAGGGGGAGCGTACGTGTGAGGGCGCGGGTTAGTGTCAGCGTACGGGTTAGTATTAGGGGACGGGTGAGGGTCAGGCTTCGGGGAAGGGTTAGGGTTAGGGTTCGGGCTAGGGTTAGGGTTAGGGGACGGGGACGGTTTAGGGTCCAGGTGAGGGAACGACAACGCTTTAGGGGGAGCGTACGTGTGACGGCGCGGGTTAGTGTCAGCGTACGGGTTAGGATTAGGGGACGGGTGAGGGTCAGGCTTCGGGGAAGGGTTAGGGTTAGGGTTCGGGCTAGGGTTAGGGTTAGGGGACGGGGACGGTTTAGGGTCCAGGTGAGGGCACGACAACGCTTTAGGGGTAGCGTACGTGTGAGGGCGCGGGTTAGTGTCAGCGTACGGGTTAGGATTAGGGGACGGGTGAGGGTCAGGCTTCGGGAAAGGGATAGGGTTAGGGTTCGGGCTAGGGTTAGGGTTAGGGGACGGGGAAGGTTTAGGGTCCAGGTGAGGGCACGACAACGCTTTAGGGGTAGCGTACGTGTGACGGCGCGGGTTATTGTCAGCGTACGGGTTAGGATTAGGGGACGGGTGAGGGTCAGGCTTCGGGAAAGGGATAGGGTTAGGGTTCGGGCTAGGGTTAGGGTTAGGGGACGGGGAAGGTTTAGGGTCCAGGTGAGGGCACGACAACGCTTTATGGGGAGCGTACGTGTGAGGGCGCGGGTTAGTGTCAGCGTACGGGTTAGGATTAGGGTACGGGTGAGGGTCAGGCTTCGGGGAAGGGTTAGGGTTAGGGTTCGGGCTAGGGTTAGGGTTAGGGGACGGGGACGGTTTAGGGTCCAGGTGAGGGCACGACTACACTTTAGGGGGAGCGTACGTGTGAGGGCGCGGGTTAGTGTCAGCGTACGGGTTAGGATTAGGGTACGGGTGAGGGTCAGGCTTCGGGGAAGGGTTAGGGTTAGGGTTCGGGCTAGGGTTAGGGTTAGGGGACGGGGACGGTTTATGGTCCAGGTGAGGGCACGACAACGCTTTAGGGGGGGCGTACGTGTGAGGGCGTGGATTAGTGTCAGCGTACGGGTTAGGATTAGGGGACGGGTGAGGGTCAGGCTTCGGGGAAGGGTTAGGGTTAGGGTTCGGGCTAGGGTTAGGGTTAGGGGACGGGGACGGTTTAGGGTCCAGGTGAGGGTACGACAACGCTTTAGGGGGAGCGTACGTGTGAGGGCGCGGGTTAGTGTCAGCGTACGGGTTAGTATTAGGGGACGGGTGAGGGTCAGGCTTCGGGGAAGGGTTAGGGTTAGGGTTCGGGCTAGGGTTAGGGTTAGGGGACGGGGACGGTTTAGGGTCCAGGTGAGGGAATGACAACGCTTTAGGGGGAGCGTACGTGTGACGGCGCGGGTTAGTGTCAGCGTACGGGTTAGGATTAGGGGACGGGTGAGGGTCAGGCTTCGGGGAAGGGTTAGGGTTAGGGTTCGAGCTAGGGTTAGGGTTAGGGGACGGGGACGGTTTAGGGTCCAGGTGAGGGCACGACAACGCTTTAGGGGTAGCGTACGTGTGAGGGCGCGGGTTAGTGTCAGCGTACGGGTTAGGATTAGGGGACGGGTGAGGGTCAGGCTTCGGGAAAGGGATAGGGTTAGGGTTCGGGCTAGGGTTAGGGTTAGGGGACGGGGAAGGTTTAGGGTCCAGGTGAGGGCACGACAACGCTTTAAGGGTAGCGTACGTGTCAGGGCGCGGGTTAGTGTCAGCGTACGGGTTAGGATTAGGGGACGGGTGAGGTTCAGGCTTCGGGAAAGGGATAGGGTTAGGGTTCGGGCTAGGGTTAGGGTTAGGGGACGGGGAAGGTTTAGGGTCCAGGTGAGGGCACGACAACGCTTTAGGGGTAGCGTACGTGTGACGGCGCGGGTTATTGTCAGCGTACGGGTTAGGATTAGGGGACGGGTGAGGGTCAGGCTTCGGGAAAGGGATAGGGTTAGGGTTCGGGCTAGGGTTAGGGTTAGGGGACGGGGAAGGTTTAGGGTCCAGGTGAGGGCACGACAACGCTTTATGGGGAGCGTGTGAGGGCGCGGGTTAGTGTCAGCGTACGGGTTAGGATTAGGGTACGGGTGAGGGTCAGGCTTCGGGGAAGGGTTAGGGTTAGGGTTCGGGCTAGGGTTAGGGTTAGGGGACGGGGACGGTTTAGGGTCCAGGTGAGGGCACGACTACACTTTAGGGGGAGCGTACGTGTGAGGGCGCGGGTTAGTGTCAGCGTACGGGTTAGGATTAGGGTACGGGTGAGGGTCAGGCTTCGGGGAAGGGTTAGGGTTAGGGTTCGGGCTAGGGTTAGGGTTAGCGGACGGGGACGGTTTAGGGTCCAGGTGAGGGTACGACAACGCTTTATGGGGAGCGTACGTGTGAGGGCGCGGGTTAGTGTCAGCGTACGGGTTAGAATTAGGGGACGGGTGAGTGTCAGGCTTCGGGGAAGGGTTAGGGTTAGGGTTCGGGCTAGGGTTAGGGTTAGGGGACGGGGAAGGTTTAGGGTCCAGGTGAGGGTACGACAACGCTTTCGGGGGAGCGTACGTGTGAGAGCGCGGGTTAGTGTCAGCGTACGGGTTAGGATTAGGGGACGGGTGAGGGTCAGGCTTCGGGGAAGGGTTAGGGTTAGGGTTCGGGCTAGGGTTAGGGTTAGGGGACGGGGACGGTTTAGGGTCCAGGTGAGGGCACGACAACGCTTTAGGGGTAGCGTACGTGTGAGGGCGCGGGTTAGTGTCAGCGTACGGGTTAGGATTAGGGGACGGGTGAGGGTCAGGCTTCGGGAAAGGGATAGGGTTAGGGTTCGGGCTAGGGTTAGGGTTAGGGGACGGGGAAGGTTTAGGGTCCAGGTGAGGGCACGACAACGCTTTAGGGGTAGCGTACGTGTGACGGCGCGGGTTATTGTCAGCGTACGGGTTAGGATTAGGGGACGGGTGAGGGTCAGGCTTCGGGAAAGGGATAGGGTTAGGGTTCGGGCTAGGGTTAGGGTTAGGGGACGGGGACGGTTTAGGGTCCAGGTGAGGGTACGACAACGCTTTAGGGGGAGTGTACGTGTGAGGGCGCGGGTTAGTGTCAGCGTACGGGTTAGGATTAGGGGACGGGTGAGGGTCAGGTTTCGGGGAAGGGTTAGGGTTAGGGTTTGGTCTAGGGTTAGGGTTAGGGGACGGGGACGGTTTAGGGTCCAGGTGAGGGTACGACAACGCTTTAGGGGGAGCGTACGTGTGAGGGCGCGGGTTAGTGTCAGCGTACGGGTTAGGATTAGGGGACGGGTGAGGGTCAGGCTTCGGGGAAGGGTTAGGGTTAGGGTTCGGGCTAGGGTTAGGGTTAGGGGACGGGGACGGTTTATGGTCCAGGTGAGGGTACGACAACGCTTTAGGGGGAGCGTACGTGTGAGGGCGCGGGTGCGTGTCAGCGTACGGGTTAGGATTACGGGACGAGTGAGGGTCAGGCTTCGGGGAACGGTTAGGGTTAGGGTTCGGGCTAGGGTTAGGGTTAGGGGACGGGGACGGTTTAGGGTCCAGGTGAGGGTACGCCAACGCTTTTGGGGGAGTGTACGTGTGAGGGCGCGGGTTAGTGTCAGCGTACGGGTTAGGATTAGGGGACGGGTGAGGGTCAGGCTTCGGGGAAGGGTTAGGGTTAGGGTTCGGGCTAGGGTTAGGGTTAGGGGACGGGGACGGTTTAGGATCCAGGTGAGGGCACGACAACGCTTTAGGGGGAGCGTATGTGTGAGGGCGCGGGTTAGTGTCAGCGTACGGGTTAGGATTAGGGGACGGGTGAGGGTCAGGCTTCGGGGAAGGGTTAGGGTTAGGGTTCGGGCTAGGGTTAGGGGACGGGGACGGTTTAGGGTCCAGGTGAGGGCACGACAACGCTTTAGGGGGAGCGTACGTGTGAGGGCGCGGTTTAGTGTCAGCGTATGGGTTAGGATTAGGGGACGGGTGAGGTTCAGGCATCGGGGAAGGGTTAGGGTTAGGGTTCGGGCTAGGGTTAGGGTTAGGGGACGGGGACGGTTTAGGGTCCAGGTGAGGGCACGACAACGCTTTAGGGGGAGCGTACGTGTGAGGGCGCGGGTTAGTGTCAGCGTACAGGTTAGGATTAGGGGACGGGTGAGGGTCAGGCTTCGGGGAAGGGTTAGGGTTAGGGTTCGGGCTAGGGTTAGGGTTAGGGGACGGGGACGGTTTATGGTCCAGGTGAGGGTACGACAACGCTTTAGGGGGAGCGTACGTGTGAGGGCGCGGGTGCGTGTCAGCGTACGGGTTAGGATTACGGGACGAGTGAGGGTCAGGCTTCGGGGAACGGTTAGGGTTAGGGTTCGGGCTAGGGTTAGGGTTAGGGGACGGGGACGGTTTAGGGTCCAGGTGAGGGTACGCCAACGCTTTTGGGGGAGTGTACGTGTGAGGGCGCGGGTTAGTGTCAGCGTACGGGTTAGGATTAGGGGACGGGTGAGGGTCAGGCTTCGGGGAAGGGTTAGGGTTAGGGTTCGGGCTAGGGTTAGGGTTAGGGGACGGGGACGGTTTAGGATCCAGGTGAGGGCACGACAACGCTTTAGGGGGAGCGTATGTGTGAGGGCGCGGGTTAGTGTCAGCGTACGGGTTAGGATTAGGGGACGGGTGAGGGTCAGGCTTCGGGGAAGGGTTAGGGTTAGGGTTCGGGCTAGGGTTAGGGGACGGGGACGGTTTAGGGTCCAGGTGAGGGCACGACAACGCTTTAGGGGGAGCGTACGTGTGAGGGCGCGGTTTAGTGTCAGCGTATGGGTTAGGATTAGGGGACGGGTGAGGTTCAGGCATCGGGGAAGGGTTAGGGTTAGGGTTCGGGCTAGGGTTAGGGTTAGGGGACGGGGACGGTTTAGGGTCCAGGTGAGGGCACGACAACGCTTTAGGGGGAGCGTACGTGTGAGGGCGCGGGTTAGTGTCAGCGTACAGGTTAGGATTAGGGGACGGGTGAGGGTCAGGCTTCGGGGAAGGGTTAGGGTTAGGGTTCGGGCTAGGGTTAGGGTTAGGGGACGGGGACGGTTTATGGTCCAGGTGAGGGTACGACAACGCTTTAGGGGGAGCGTACGTGTGAGGGCGCGGGTGCGTGTCAGCGTACGGGTTAGGATTACGGGACGAGTGAGGGTCAGGCTTCGGGGAACGGTTAGGGTTAGGGTTCGGGCTAGGGTTAGGGTTAGGGGACGGGGACGGTTTAGGGTCCAGGTGAGGGTACGCCAACGCTTTTGGGGGAGTGTACGTGTGAGGGCGCGGGTTAGTGTCAGCGTACGGGTTAGGATTAGGGGACGGGTGAGGGTCAGGCTTCGGGGAAGGGTTAGGGTTAGGGTTCGGGCTAGGGTTAGGGTTAGGGGACGGGGACGGTTTAGGATCCAGGTGAGGGCACGACAACGCTTTAGGGGGAGCGTACGTGTGAGGGCGCGGGTTAGTGTCAGCGTACGGGTTAGGATTAGGGGACGGGTGAGGGTCAGGCTTCGGGGAAGGGTTAGGGTTAGGGTTCGGGCTAGGGTTAGGGGACGGGGACGGTTTAGGGTCCAGGTGAGGGCACGACAACGCTTTAGGGGGAGCGTACGTGTGACTGCGCGGTTTAGTGTCAGCGTATGGGTTAGGATTAGGGGACGGGTGAGGTTCAGGCATCGGGGAAGGGTTAGGGTTAGGGTTCGGGCTAGGGTTAGGGTTAGGGGACGGGGACGGTTTAGGGTCCAGGTGAGGGCACGACAACGCTTTAGGGGGAGCGTACGTGTGAGGGCGCGGGTTAGTGTCAGCGTACAGGTTAGGATTAGGGGACGGGTGAGGGTCAGGCTTCGGGGAAGGGTTAGGGTTAGGGTTCGGGCTAGGGTTAGGGTTAGGGGACGGGGACGGTTTAGGGTCCAGGTGAGGGCACGACAACGCCTTAGGGGGAGCGTACGTGTGAGGGCGCGGGTTAGTGTCAGCGTACGGGTTAGGATTAGGGGACGGGTGAGGGTCAGGCTTCGGGGAAGGGTTAGGGTTAGGGTTCGGGCTAGGGTTAGGGTTAGGGGACGGGGACGGTTTAGGGTCCAGGTGAGGGCACGACAACGCTTTAGGGGGAGCGTACGTATGAGGGCGCGGGTTAGTGTCAGCGTACGGGTTAGTATTAGGGGACGGGTGAGGGTCAGGCTTCGGGGAAGGGTTAGCGTTAGGGTTCGGGCTAGGGTTAGGGTTAGGGGACGGGGACGGTTTAGGGTCCAGGTGAGGGCACGACAACACTTTAGGGGGAGCGTACGTGTGAGGGCGCGGGTTAGTGTCAGCGTACGGGTTAGGATTAGGGGACGGGTGAGGGTCAGGCTTCGGGGAAGGGTTAGGGTTAGGGTTCGGGCTAGGGTTAGGGTTAGGGGACGGGGACGGTTTAGGGTCCAGGTGAGGGTACGACAACGCTTTAGGGGGAGCGTACGTTTGAGGGCGCGTGGTAGTGTCAGCGTACGGTTTAGGATTAGGGGACGGGTGAGGGTCAGGCTTCGGGGAAGAGTTAGGGTTATGGTTCGGGCTAGGGTTAGGGTTAGGGGACGGGGACGGTTTATGGTCCAGGTGAGGGCACGACAACGCTTTAGGGGGAGCGTACGTGTGAGGGCGCGGGTTAGTGTCAGCGTACGGGTTAGGATTAGGGGACGGGTGAGGGTCAGGCTTCGGGGAAGGGTTAGGGTTAGGGTTCGGGCTAGGGTTAGGGTTAGGGGACGGGGACGGTTTAGGGTCCAGGTGAGGGCACGACTACACTTTAGGGGGAGCGTACGTGTGAGGGCGCGGGTTAGTGTCAGCGTACGGGTTAGGATTAGGGTACGGGTGAGGGTCAGGCTTCGGGGAAGGGTTAGGTTTAGGGTTCGGGCTAGGGTTAGGGTTAGCGGACGGGGACGGTTTAGGGTCCAGGTGAGGGCACGACAACGCCTTAGGGGGAGCGTACGTGTGAGGGCACGGGTTAGTGTCAGCGTACGGTTTAGAATTAGGGGACGGGTGAGGGTCAGGCTTCGGGGAAGTGTTAGGGTTAGGGTTCGGGCTAGGGTTAGGGTTAGGGGACTGGGAAGGTTTAGGGTCCAGGTGAGGGTACGACAACGCTTTCGGGGGAGCGTACGTGTGAGAGCACGGGTTAGTGTCAGCGTACGGGTTAGGATTAGGGGACGGGTGAGGGTCAGGCTTCGGGGAAGGGTTAGGGTTAGGGGACGGGGACGGTTTAGGGTCCAGGTGAGGGCACGACAACGCTTTAGGGGGAGCGTACGTGTGAGGGCGCGGGTTAGTGTCAGCGTACGGGTTAGGATTAGGGGACGGGTGAGGGTCAGGCTTCGGGGAAGGGTTAGGGTTAGGGTTTGGGCTAGGGTTAGGGTTAGGGGACGGGGACGGTTTAGGGTCCAGGTGAGGGCACGACAACGCCTTAGGGGGAGCGTACGTGTGAGGGCGCGGGTTAGTGTCAGCGTACGGGTTAGGATTAGGGGACGGGTGAGGGTCAGGCTTCGGGAAGGGTTAGGGTTAGGGTTCGGGCTAGGGTTAGGGTTAGGGGACGGGGACGGTTTAGGGTCCAGGTGAGGGTACGACAACGCTTTAGGGGGAGCGTACATGTGAGGGCGCGGGTTAGTGTCAGCGTACGGGTTAGGATTAGGGGACGGGTGAGGGTCAGGCTTCGGGGAAGGGTTAGGGTTAGGGTTCGGGCTAGGGTTAGGGTTAGGGGACGGGGACGGTTTAGGGTCCAGGTGAGGGTACGACAACGCTTTAGGGGGAGCGTACGTGTGAGGGCGCGGGTTAGTGTCAGCGTACGGGTTAGGATTAGGGGACGGGTGAGGGTCAGGCTTCGGGGAAGGGTTAGGGTTAGGGTTTGGGCTAGGGTTAGGGTTAGGGGACGGGGACGGTTTAGGGTCCAGGTGAGGGTACGACAACGCTTTAGGGGGAGCGTACGTGTGAGGGCGCGGGTTAGTGTCAGCGTACGGGTTAGGATTAGGGGACGGGTGAGGGTCAGGCTTCGGGGAAGGGTTAGGGTTAGGGTTCGGGCTAGGGTTAGGGTTAGGGGACGGGGACGGTTTAGGGTCCAGGTGAGGGTACGACAACGCTTTAGGGGGAGCGTACGTGTGAGGGCGCGGGTTAGTGTCAGCGTACGGGTTAGGATTAGGGGACGGGTGAGGGTCAGGCTTCGGGGAAGAGTTAGGTTTATGGTTCGGGCTAGGGTTAGGGTTAGGGGATGGGGACGGTTTAGGGTCCAGGTGAGGGCACGACAACGCTTTAGGGGGAGCGTACGTGTGAGGGCGCGGGTTAGTGTCAGCGTACGGGTTAGGATTAGGGGACGGGTGAGGGTCAGGCTTCGGGGAAGGGTTAGGGTTAGGGTTCGGGCTAGGGTTAGGGTTAGGGGACGGGGACGGTTTAGGGTCCAGGTGAGGGCACGACTACACTTTAGGGGGAGCGTACGTGTGAGGGCGCGGGTTAGTGTCAGCGTACGGGTTAGGATTAGGGTACGGGTGAGGGTCAGGCTTCGGGGAAGGGTTAGGGTTAGGGTTCGGGCTAGGGTTAGTGTTAGCGGACGGGGACGGTTTAGGGTCCAGGTGAGGGTACGACAACGCTTTAGGGGGAGCGTACGTGTGAGGGCGCGGGTTAGTGTCAGCGTACGGGTTAGAATTAGGGGACGGGTGAGGGTCAGGCTTCGGGGAAGGGTTAGGGTTAGGGTTCGGGCTAGGGTTAGGGTTAGGGGACGGGGAAGGTTTAGGGTCCAGGTGAGGGTACGACAACGCTTTCGGGGGAGCGTACGTGTGAGAGCGCGGGTTAGTGTCAGCGTACGGGTTAGGATTAGGGGACGGGTGAAGGTCAGGCTTCGGGGAAGGGTTAGGGTTAGGGTTCGGGCTAGGGTTAGGGTTAGGGGACGGGGACGGTTTAGGGTCCAGGTGAGGGTACGACAACGCTTTAGGGGGAGCGTACGTGTGAGGGCGCGGGTTAGTGTCAGCGTACGGGTTAGGATTAGGGGACGGGTGAGGGTCAGGCTTCGGGGAAGAGTTAGGTTTATGGTTCGGGCTAGGGTTAGGGTTAGGGGATGGGGACGGTTTATGGTCCAGGTGAGGGCACGACAACGCTTTAGGGGGAGCGTACGTGTGAGGGCGCGGGTTAGTGTCAGCGTACGGGTTAGGATTAGGGGACGGGTGAGGGTCAGGCTTCGGGGAAGGGTTAGGGTTAGGGTTCGGGCTAGGGTTAGGGTTAGGGGACGGGGACGGTTTAGGGTCCAGGTGAGGGCACGACTACACTTTAGGGGGAGCGTACGTGTGAGGGCGCGGGTTAGTGTCAGCGTACGGGTTAGGATTAGGGTACGGGTGAGGGTCAGGCTTCGGGGAAGGGTTAGGGTTAGGGTTCGGGCTAGGGTTAGGGTTAGCGGACGGGGACGGTTTAGGGTCCAGGTGAGGGTACGACAACGCTTTAGGGGGAGCGTACGTGTGAGGGCGCGGGTTAGTGTCAGCGTACGGGTTAGAATTAGGGGACGGGTGAGGGTCAGGCTTCGGGGAAGGGTTAGGGTTAGGGTTCGGGCTAGGGTTAGGGTTAGGGGACGGGGAAGGTTTAGGGTCCAGGTGAGGGTACGACAACGCTTTCGGGGGAGCGTACGTGTGAGAGCGCGGGTTAGTGTCAGCGTACGGGTTAGGATTAGGGGACGGGTGAGGGTCAGGCTTCGGGGAAGGGTTAGGGTTAGGGTTCGGGCTAGGGTTAGGGTTAGGGGACGGGGACGGTTTAGGGTCCAGGTGAGGGGACGACAACGCTTTAGGGGGAGCGTACGTGTGAGGGCGCGGGTTAGTGTCAGCGTACGGGTTAGGATTAGGGGACGGGTGAGGGTCAGGCTTCGGGGAAGGGTTAGGGTTAGGGTTCGGGCTAGGGTTAGGGTTAGGGGACGGGGACGGTTTAGGGTCCAGGTGAGGGCACGACAACGCTTTAGGGGGAGCGTACGTGTGAGGGCGTGGATTAGTGTCAGCGTACGGGTTAGGATTAGGGGACGGGTGAGGGTCAGGCTTCGGGGAAGGGTTAGGGTTAGGGTTCGGGCTAGGGTTAGGGTTAGGGGACGGGGACGGTTTAGGGTCCAGGTGAGGGTACGACAACGATTTAGGGGGAGCGTACGTGTGAGGGCGCGGGTTAGTGTCAGCGTACGGGTTAGGATTAGGGGACGGGTGAGGGTCAGGCTTCGGGGAAGAGTTAGGGTTCTGGTTCGGGCTAGGGTTAGGGTTAGGGGATGGGGACGGTTTATGGTCCAGGTGAGGGCACGACAACGATTTAGGGGGAGCGTACGTGTGAGGGCGCGGGTTAGTGTCAGCGTACGGGTTAGGATTAGGGGACGGGTGAGGGTCAGGCTTCGGGGAAGGGTTAGGGTTAGGGTTCGGGCTAGGGTTAGGGTTAGGGGACGGGGACGGTTTAGGGTCCAGGTGAGGGTACGACAACGCTTTAGGGGGAGCGTACGTGTGAGGGTGCGGGTTAGTGTCAGCGTACGGGTTAGGATTAGGGGACGGGTGAGGGTCAGGCTTCGGGGAAGGGTTAGGGTTAGGGTTCGGGCTAGGGTTAGGGTTAGGGGACGGGGACGGTTTAGGGTCCAGGTGAGGGAACGACAACGCTTTAGGGGGAGCGTACGTGTGACGGCGCGGGTTAGTGTCAGCGTACGGGTTAGGATTAGGTGACGGGTGAGGGTCAGGCTTCGGGGAAGGGTTAGGGTTAGGGTTCGGGCTAGGGTTAGGGTTAGGGGACGGGGACGGTTTAGGGTCCAGGTGAGGGCACGACAACGCTTTAGGGGTAGCGTACGTGTGAGGGCGCGGGTTAGTGTCAGCGTACGGGTTAGGATTAGGGGACGGGTGAGGGTCAGGCTTCGGGAAAGGGATAGGGTTAGGGTTCGGGCTAGGGTTAGGGTTAGGGGACGGGGAAGGTTTAGGGTCCAGGTGAGGGCACGACAACGCTTTAGGGGTAGCGTACGTCTGACGGCGCGGGTTATTGTCAGCGTACGGGTTAGGATTAGGGGACGGGTGAGGGTCAGGCTTCGGGAAAGGGATAGGGTTAGGTTTCGGGCTAGGGTTAGGGTTAGGGGACGGGGAAGGTTTAGGGTCCAGGTGAGGGCACGACAACGCTTTATGGGGAGCGTACGTGTGAGGGCGCGGGTTAGTGTCAGCGTACGGGTTAGGATTAGGGTACGGGTGAGGGTCAGGCTTCGGGGAAGGGTTAGGGTTAGGGTTCGGGCTAGGGTTAGGGTTAGCGGACGGGGACGGTTTAGGGTCCAGGTGAGGGTACGACAACGCTTTAGGGGGAGCGTACGTGTGAGGGCGCGGGTTAGTGTCAGCGTACGGGTTAGAATTAGGGGACGGGTGAGGGTCAGGCTTCGGGGAAGGGTTAGGGTTAGGGTTCGGGCTAGGGTTAGGGTTAGGGGACGGGGAAGGTTTAGGGTCCAGGTGAGGGTACGACAACGCTTTCGGGGGAGCGTACGTGTGAGAGCGCGGGTTAGTGTCAGCGTACGGGTTAGGATTAGGGGACGGGTGAGGGTCAGGCTTCGGGGAAGGGTTAGGGTTAGGGTTCGGGCTAGGGTTAGGGTTAGGGGACGGGGACGGTTTAGGATCCAGGTGAGGGCACGACAACGCTTTAGGGGGAGCGTACGTGGGAGGGCGCGGGTTAGTGTCAGCGTACGGGTTAGGATTAGGGGACGGGTGAGGGTCAGGCTTCGGGGAAGGTTTAGGGTTAGGGTTCGGGCTAGGGTTAGGGTTAGGGGACGGGGACGGTTTAGGGTCCAGGTGAGGGCACGACAACGCTTTAGGGGGAGCGTACGTGTGAGGTCGCGGGTTAGTGTCAGCGTATGGGTTAGGATTAGGGGACGGGTGAGGTTCAGGCATCGGGGAAGGGTTAGGGTTAGGGTTCGGACTAGGGTTAGGGTTAGGGGACGGGGACGGTTTAGGGTCCAGGTGAGGGCACGACAACGCTTTAGGGGGAGCGTACGTGTGAGGGCGCGGGTTAGTGTCAGCGTACGGGTTAGGATTAGGGGACGGGTGAGGGTCAGGCTTTGGGGAAGGGTTAGGGTTAGGGTTCGGGCTAGGGTTAGGGTTAGGGGACGGGGACGGTTTAGGGTCCAGGTGAGGGCACGACAACGCCTTAGGGGGAGCGTACGTGTGAGGGCGCGGGTTAGTGTCAGCGTACGCGTTAGGATTAGGGGACGGGTGAGGGTCAGGCTTCGGGGAAGGGTTAGGGTTAGGGTTCGGGCTAGGGTTAGGGTTAGGGGACGGGGACGGTTTAGGGTCCAGGTGAGGGCACGACAACGCCTTAGGGGGAGCGTACGTGTGAGGGCGCGGGTTAGTGTCAGCGTACGGGTTAGGATTAGGGGACGGGTGAGGGTCAGGCTTCGGGGAAGAGTTAGGGTTATGGTTCGGGCTAGGGTTAGGGTTAGGGGATGGGGACGGTTTATGATCCAGGTGAGGGCACGACAACGCTTTAGGGGGAGCGTACGTGTGAGGGCGCGGGTTAGTGTCAGCGTACGGGTTAGGATTAGGGGACGGGTGAGGGTCAGGCTTCGGGGAAGGGTTAGGGTTAGGGTTCGGGTTAGGGTTAGGGGACGGGGACGGTTTAGGGTCCAGGTGAGGGTACGACAACGCTTTAGGGGGAGCGTACGTGTGAGGGCGCGGGGTAGTGTCAGCGTACGGTTTAGGATTAGGGGACGGGTGAGGGTCAGGCTTCGGGGAAGAGTTAGGGTTATGGTTCGGGCTAGGGTTAGGGTTAGGGGACGGGGACGGTTTATGGTCCAGGTGAGGGCACGACAACGCTTTAGGGGGAGTGTACGTGTGAGGGCGCGGGTTAGTGTCAGCGTACGGGTTAGGATTAGGGGACGGGTGAGGGTCAGGCTTCGGGGAAGGGTTAGGGTTAGGGTTCGGGCTAGGGTTAGGGTTAGGGGACGGGGACGGTTTAGGGTCCAGGTGAGGGCACGACTACAATTTAGGGGGAGCGTACGTGTGAGGGCGCGGGTTAGTGTCAGCGTACGGGTTAGGATTAGGGTACGGGTGAGGGTCAGGCTTCGGGGAAGGGTTAGGGTTAGGGTTCGGGCTAGGGTTAGGGTTAGCGGACGGGGACGGTTTAGGGTCCAGGTGAGGGCACGACAACGCCTTAGGGGGAGCGTACGTGTGAGGGCACGGGTTAGTGTCAGCGTACGGTTTAGAATTAGGGGACGGGTGAGGGTCAGGCTTCGGGGAAGGGTTAGGGTTAGGGTTCGGGCTAGGGTTAGGGTTAGGGGACGGGGAAGGTTTAGGGTCCAGGTGAGGGTACGACAACGCTTTCGGGGGAGCGTACGTGTGAGAGCGCGGGTTAGTGTCAGCGTACGGGTTAGGAGTAGGGGACGGGTGAGGGTCAGGCTTCGGGGAAGGGTTAGGGTTAGGGTTCGGGCTAGGGTTAGGGTTAGGGGACGGGGACGGTTTAGGGTCCAGGTGAGGGCACGACAACGCTTTAGGGGGAGCGTACGTGTGAGGGCGCGGGTTAGTGTCAGCGTACGGGTTAGGATTAGGGGACGGGTGAGGGTCAGGCTTCGGGGAAGGGTTAGGGTTAGGGTTCGGGCTAGGGTTAGGGTTAGGGGACGGGGACGGTTTAGGGTCCAGGTGAGGGCACGACAACGCCTTAGGGGGAGCGTACGTGTGAGGGCGCGGATTAGTGTCAGCGTACGGGTTAGGATTAGGGGACGGGTGAGGGTCAGGCTTCGGGAAGGGTTAGGGTTAGGGTTCGGGCTAGGGTTAGGGTTAGGGGACGGGGACGGTTTAGGGTCCAGGTGAGGGTACGACAACGCTTTAGGGGGAGCGTACATGTGAGGGCGCGGGTTAGTGTCAGCGTACGGGTTAGGATTAGGGGACGGGTGAGGGTCAGGCTTCGGGGAAGGGTTAGGGTTAGGGTTCGGGCTAGGGTTAGGGTTAGGGGACGGGGACCGTTTAGCGTCCAGGTGAGGGCCCGACAACGCTTTAGGGGGAGCGTACGTGTGAGGGCGTGGGTTAGTGTCAGCGTACGGGTTAGGATTAGGGGACGGGTGAGGGTCAGGCTTCGGGGAAGGGTTAGGGTTTGGGTTCGAGCTAGGGTTAGGGTTAGGGGACGGGGACGGTTTAGGGTCCAGGTGAGGGTACGACCACGCTTTAGGGGGAGCGTACGTGTGAGGGCGCGGGTTAGTGTCAGCGTACGGGTTAGGATTAGGGGACGGGTGATGGTCAGGCTTCGGGGAAGGGTTAGGGTTAGGGTTTGGGCTAGGGTTAGGGTTAGGGGACGGGGACGGTTTAAGGTCCAGGTGAGGGCACGACAACGCTTTAGGGGGAGCGTACGTGTGAGGGCGCGGGTTAGTGTCAGCGTACGTGTTAGGATTAGGGGACGGGTGAGGGTCAGGCTTCGAGGAAGGGTTAGGGTTAGGGTTCGGGCTAGGGTTAGGGTTAGGGGACGGGGACGGTGTAGGGTCCAGGTGAGGGTACGACAACGCTTCAGGGGGAGCGTACGTGTGAGGACGCGGGTTAGTGTCAGCGTTCGGGTTAGGATTAGGGGACGGGTGAGGGTCAGGCTTCGGGAAAGGTTTAGGGTCAGGGTTCGGGCTAGGGTTAGGGTTAGGGTACGGGGACGGTTTAGGGTCCAGGTGAGGGTACGACAACGCTTTATGGGAATCGTACGTGTGAGGTCGCGTGTTAGTGTCAGCGTACGGGTTAGGATTAGGGGACGGGTGAGGGTCAGGCTTCGGGGAAGGGTTAGGGTTAGGGTTCAGGCTAGGGTTAGGGTTAGGGGACGGGGACGGTTTAGGGTCCAGGTGAGGGCACGACAACGCTTTAGGGGGAGCGTACGTGTGAGGGCGCGGGTTAGTGTCAGCGTACGGGTTAGGATTAGGGGACGGGTGAGGGTCAGGCTTCGGGGAAGGGTTAGGGTTAGGGTTCGGGCTAGGGTTAGGGTTAGGGGACGGGGACTGTTTAGGGTCCAGGTGAGGGCACGACAACGCTTTAGGGGGAGCGTACGTGTGAGGGCGCGGGTTAGTGTCAGCGTACGGGTGAGGGTCAGGCTTCGGGGAAGGGTTAGGGTTAGGGTTCGGGCTAGGGTTAGGGTTAGGGGACGGGGACGGTTTAGGGTCCAGGTGAGGGTACGACAACGCTTTAGGGGGAGCGTACGTGTGAGGGCGCGGGTTAGTGTCAGCGTACGGGTTAGGATTAGGGGACGGGTGAGGGTCAGGCTTCGGGGAAGGGTTAGGGTTAGGGTTTGGGCTAGGGTTAGGGTTAGGGGACGGGGACGGTTTAGGGTCCAGGTGAGGGTACGACAACGCTTTAGGGGGAGCGTACGTGTGAGGGCGCGGGTTAGTGTCAGCGTACGGGTTAGGATTAGGGGACGGGTGAGGGTCAGGCTTCGGGGAAGGGTTAGAGTTAGGGTTCGGGCTAGGGTTAGGGTTAGGGGACGGGGACGGTTTAGGGTCCAGGTGAGGGTACGACAACGCTTTAGGGGGAGCGTACGTGTGAGGGCGTGGTTTAGTGTCAGCGTACGGGTTAGGATTAGGGGACGGGTGAGGGTCAGGCTTCGGGGAAGTGTTAGGGTTAGGGTTCGGGCTAGGGTTAGGGTTAGGGGACGGGGACGGTTTAGGATCCAGGTGAGGGCACGACAACGCTTTAGGGGGAGCGTACGTGTGAGGGCGCGGGTTAGTGTCAGCGTACGGGTTAGGATTAGGGGACGGGTGAGGGTCAGGCTTCGGGGAAGGGTTAGGGTTAGGGTTCGGGCTAGGGTTAGGGTTAGGGGACGGGGACGGTTTAGGGTCCAGGTGAGGGCACGACAACGCTTTAGGGGGAGCGTACGTGTGAGGGCGCGGGTTAGTGTCACCGTATGGGTTAGGATTAGGGGACGGGTGAGGTTCAGGCATCGGGGAAGGGTTAGGGTTCGGGTTCGGGCTAGGGTTAGGGTTAGGGGACGGGGACGGTTTAGGGTCCAGGTGAGGGCACGACAACGCTTTAGGGGGAGCGTACGTGTGAGGGCGCGGGTTAGTGTCAGCGTACGGGTTAGGATTAGGGGACGGGTGAGGGTCAGGCTTTGGGGAAGGGTTAGGGTTAGGGTTCGGGCTAGGGTTAGGGTTAGGGGACGGGGACGGTTTAGGGTCCAGGTGAGGGCACGACAACGCCTTAGGGGGAGCGTACGTGTGAGGGCGCGGGTTAGTGTCAGCGTACGGGTTAGGATTAGGGGACGGGTGAGGGTCAGGCTTCGGGGAAGTGTTAGGGTTAGGGTTCGGGCTAGGGTTAGGGTTAGGGGACGGGGACGGTTTAGGGTCCAGGTGAGGGTACGACAACGCTTTAGGGGGAGCGTACGTGTGAGGGCGCGGGTTAGTGTCAGCGTACGGGTTAGGATTAGGGGACGGGTGAGGGTCAGGCTTCGGGGAAGGGTTAGGGTTAGGGTTAGGGGACGGGGACGGTTTAGGGTCCAGGTGAGGGCACGACAACGCTTTAGGGGGAGCGTACGTGTGAGGGCGCGGGTTAGTGTCAGCGTACGGGTTAGGATTAGGGGACGGGTGAGGGTCAGGCTTCGGGGAAGGGTTAGGGTTAGGGTTCGGGCTAGGGTTAGGGTTAGGGGACGGGGAAGGTTTAGGGTCCAGGTGAGGGTACGACAACGCTTTAGGGGGAGCGTACGTGTGAGGGCGCGGGTTAGTGTCAGCGTACGGGTTAGGATTAGGGGACGGGTGAGGGTCAGGCTTCGGGGAAGGGTTAGGGTTAGGGTTCGGGCTAGGGTTAGGGTTAGGGGACGGGGACGGTTTAGGGTCCAGGTGAGGGCACGACTACACTTTAGGGGGAGCGTACTTGTGAGGGCGCGGGTTAGTGTCAGCGTACGGGTTAGGATTAGGGTACGGGTGAGGGTCAGGCTTCGGGGAAGGGTTAGGGTTAGGGTTCGGGCTAGGGTTAGGGTTAGCGGACGGGGCCGGTTTAGGGTCCAGGTGAGGGTACGACAACGCTTTAGGGGGAGCGTACGTGTGAGGGCGCGGGTTAGTGTCAGCGTACGGGTTAGAATTAGGGGACGGGTGAGGGTCAGGCTTCGGGGAAGGGTTAGGGTTAGGGTTCGGGCTAGGGTTAGGGTTAGGGGACGGGGAAGGTTTAGGGTCCAGGTGAGGGTACGACAACGCTTTCGGGGGAGCGTACGTGTGAGAGCGCGGGTTAGTGTCAGCGTACGGGTTAGGATTAGGGGACGGGTGAGGGTCAGGCTTCGGGGAAGGGTTAGGGTTAGGGTTCGGGCTAGGGTTAGGGTTAGGGGACGGGGACGGTTTAGGGTCCAGGTGAGGGAACGACAACGCTTTAGGGGGAGCGTACGTGTGACGGCGCGGGTTAGTGTCAGCGTACGGGTTAGGATTAGGGGACGGGTGAGGGTCAGGCTTCGGGGAAGGGTTAGGGTTAGGGTTCGGGCTAGGGTTAGGGTTAGGAGACGGTGACGGTTTAGGGTCCAGGTGAGGGCACGACAACGCTTTAGGGGTAGCGTACGTGTGAGGGCGCGGGTTAGTGTCAGCGTACGGGTTAGGATTAGGGGACGGGTGAGGGTTAGGCTTCGGGAAAGGGATAGGGTTAGGGTTCGGGCTAGGGTTAGGGTTAGGGGACGGGGAAGGTTTAGGGTCCAGGTGAGGGCACGACAACGCTTTAGGGGTAGCGTACGTGTGACGGCGCGGGTTAGTGTTAGCGTACGGGTTAGGATGAGGGGACGGGTGAGGGTCAGGCTTCGGGGAAGGGTTAGGGTTAGGGTTCGGGCTAGGGTTAGGGTTAGGGGACGGGGACGGTTTAGGGTCCAGGTGAGGGCACGACAACGCTTTAGGGGTAGCGTACGTGTGAGGGCGCGGGTTAGTGTCAGCGTACGGGTTAGGATTAGGGGACGGGTGAGGGTCAGGCTTCGGGGAAGGGTTAGGGTTAGGGTTCGGGCTAGGGTTAGGGTTAGGGGACGGGGACGGTTTAGGGTCCAGGTGAGGGCACGACAACGCTTTAGGGGGAGCGTACGTGTGAGGGCGCGGGTTAGTGTCAGCGTACGGGTTAGGATTAGGGGACGGGTGAGGGTCAGGATTCGGGGAAGGGTTAGGGTTAGGGTTCGGGCTAGGGTTAGGGTTAGGGGACGGGGACGGTTTAGGGTCCAGGTGAGGGTACGACAACGCTTTGGGGGAGCGTACGTGTGAGGGCGCCGGTTAGTGTCAGCGTACGGGTTAGGATTAGGGGACGGGTGAGGGTCAGGCTTCGGGGAAGAGTTAGGGTTATGGTTCGGGCTAGGGTTAGGGTTAGGGGATGGGGACGGTTTATGGTCCAGGTGAGGGCACGACAACGCTTTAGGGGGAGCGTACGTGTGAGGGCGCGGGTTAGTGTCAGCGTACGGGTTAGGATTAGGGGACGGGTGAGGGTCAGGCTTCGGGGAAGGGTTAGGGTTAGGGTTCGGGTTAGGGTTAGGGGACGGGGACGGTTTAGGGTCCAGGTGAGGGCACGAGTACACTTTAGGGGGAGCGTACGTGTGAGGGCGCGGGTTAGTGTCAGCGTACGGGTTAGGATTAGGGTACGGGTGAGGGTCAGGCTTCGGGGAAGGGTTAGGGTTAGGGTTCGGGCTAGGGTTAGGGTTAGCGGACGGGGACGGTTTAGGGTCCAGGTGAGGGTACGACAACGCTTTAGGGGGAGCGTACGTGTGAGGGCGCGGGTTAGTGTCAGCGTACGGGTTAGAATTAGGGGACGGGTGAGGGTCAGGCTTCGGGGAAGGGTTAGGGTTAGGGTTCGGGCTAGGGTTAGGGTTAGGGGACGGGGAAGGTTTAGGGTCCAGGTGAGGGTACGACAGCGCTTTCGGGGGAGCGTACGTGTGAGAGCGCGGGTTAGTGTCAGCGTACGGGTTAGGATTAGGGGACGGGTGAGGGTCAGGCTTCGGGGAAGGGTTAGGGTTAGGGTTCGTGCTAGGGTTAGGGTTAGGGGACGGGGACGGTTTAGGGTCCAGGTGAGGGCACGACAACGCTTTAGGGGGAGCGTATGTGTGAGGGCGCGGGTTAGTGTCAGCGTACGGGTTAGGATTAGGGGACGGGTGAGGGTCAGGCTTCGGCGAAGGGTTAGGGTTAGGGTTTGGGCTAGGGTTAGGGATAGGGGACGGGGACGGTTTAGGGTCCAGGTGAGGGCACGACAACGCTTTAGGGGGAGCGTACGTGTGAGGGCGCGGGTTAGTGTCAGCGTACGGGTTAGGATTAGGGGACTGGTGAGGGTCAGGCTTCGGGAAGGGTTAGGGTTAGGGTTCGGGCTAGGGTTAGGGTTAGGGGACGGGGACGGTTTAGGGTCCAGGTGAGGGTACGACAACGCTTTAGGGGGAGCGTACATGTGAGGGCGCGGGTTAGTGTCAGCGTACGGGTTAGGATTAGAGGACGGGTGAGGGTCAGGCTTCGGGGAAGGGTTAGGGTTAGGGTTCGGGCTAGGGTTAGGGTTAGGGGACGGGGACGGTTTATGGTCCAGGTGAGGGCACGACAACGCTTTAGGGGGAGCGTACGTGTGAGGGCATGGATTAGTGTCAGCGTACGGGTTAGGATTAGGGGACGGGTGAGGGTCAGGCTTCGGGGAAGGGTTAGGGTTAGGGTTCGGGCTAGGGTTAGGGTTAGGGGACGGGGACGGTTTAGGGTCCAGGTGAGGGTACGACAACGCTTTAGGGGGAGCGTACGTGTGAGGGCGCGGGTTAGTGTCAGCGTACGGGTTAGTATTAGGGGACGGGTGAGGGTCAGGCTTCGGGGAAGGGTTAGGGTTAGGGTTCGGGCTAGGGTTAGGGTTAGGGGACAGGGACGGTTTAGGGTCCAGGTGAGGGAACGACAACGCTTTAGGGGGAGCGTACGTGTGACGGCGCGGGTTAGTGTCAGCGTACGGGTTAGGATTAGGGGACGGGTGAGGGTCAGGCTTCGGGGAAGGGTTAGGGTTAGGGTTCGGGCTAGGGTTAGGGTTAGGGGACGGGGAAGGTTTAGGGTCCAGGTGAGGGCACGACAACGCTTTAGGGGTAGCGTACGTGTGACGGCGCGTGTTAGTGTCAGCGTACGGGTTAGGATTAGGGGACGGGTGAGGGTCAGGCTTCGGGAAAGGGATAGGGTTAGGGTTCGGGCTAAGGTTAGGGTTAGGGGACGGGGAAGGTTTAGGGTCCAGGTGAGGGCACGACAACGCTTTATGGGGAGCGTACGTGTGAGGGCGCGGGTTAGTGTCAGCGTACGGGTTAGGATTAGGGGACGGGTGAGAGTCAGGCTTCGGGGAAGGGTTAGGGTTAGGGTTCGGGCTAGGGTTAGGGTTAGGGGACGGGGACGGTTTAGGGTCCAGGTGAGGGCACGACAACGCTTTAGGGGGAGCGTACGTGTGAGGGCGCGGGATAGTGTTAGCGTACAGGTTAGGATGAGGGGACGGGTGAGGGTCAGGCTTCGGGGAAGGGTTAGGGTTAGGGTTCGGGCTAGGGTTAGGGTTAGGGGACGGGGACGGTTTAGGTTCCAGGTGAGGGTACGACAACGCTTTAGGGGGAGCGTACGTGTGAGGGCGCGGGTTAGTGTCCGCTTTCGGGTTACGATTAGGGGACGGGTGAGGGTCAGGCTTCGGGGAAGGGTTAGGGTTAGGGTTCGGGCTAGGGTTAGGGTTAGGGGACAGGGACGGTTTAGGGTCCAGGTGAGGGCACGACAACGCTTTAGGGGGAGCGTACGTGTGAGGGCGCGGGTTAGTGTCAGCGTACGGGTTGTGATTAGGGGACGGGTGAGGGTCAGGCTTCGGGGAAGGGTTAGGGTTAGGGTTCGGGCTAGGGTTAGGGTTAGGGGACGGGGACGGTTTAGGGTCCAGGTGAGGGCACGACAACGCTTTAGGGGGAGCGTACGTGTGAGGGCGCGGGTTAGTGTCAGCGTACGGGTTAGGATTAGGGGACGGGTGAGGGTCAGGCTTCGGGAAAGGGATAGGGTTAGGGTTCGGGCTAGGGTTAGGTTTAGGGGACGGGGACGGTTTAGGGTCCAGGTGAGGGCACGACAACGCTTTAGGGGTAGCGTACGTGTGACGGCGCGTGTTAGTGTCAGCGTACGGTTTAGGATTAGGGGACGGGTGAGGGTCAGGCTTCGGGAAAGGGATAGGGTTAGGGTTCGGGCTAGGGTTAGGGTTAGGGTCGGGGAAGGTTTAGGGTCCAGGTGAGGGCACGACAACGCTTTATGGGGAGCGTACGTGTGAGGGCGCGGGTTAGTGTCAGCGTACGGGTTAGGATTAGGGGACGGGTGAGAGTCAGGCTTCGGGGAAGGGTTAGGGTTAGGGTTCGGGCTAGGGTTAGGGTAAGGGGACGGGGACGGTTTAGGGTCCAGGTGAGGGCACGACAACGCTTTAGGGGGAGCGTACGTGTGAGGGCGCGGGTTAGTGTTAGCGTACGGGTTAGGATGAGGGGACGGGTGAGGGTCAGGCTTCGGGGAAGGGTTAGGGTTAGGGTTCGGGCTAGGGTTAGGGTTAGGGGACGGGGACGGTTTAGGGTCCAGGTGAGGGCACGACAACGCTTTAGGGGGAGCGTACGTGTGAGGGCGCGGGTTAGTTTCAGCGTACGGGTTAGGATTAGGGGACGGGTGAGGGTCAGGCTTCGGGGAAGGGTTAGGGTTAGGGTTCGTGCTAGGGTTAGGGTTAGGGGACGGGCACGGTTTAGGGTCCAGGTGAGGGTACGACAACGCTTTAGGGGGAGCGTACGTGTGAGGGCGCGGGTGCGTGTCAGCGTACGGGTTAGGATTACGGGATGAGTGAGGGTCAGGCTTCGGGGAAGGGTTAGGGTTAGGGTCCCGGCTAGGGTTAGGGTTAGGGGACGGGGAAGGTTTAGGGTCCAGGTGAGGGCACGACAACGCTTTAGGGGGAGCGTACGTGTGAGGGCGCGGGTTAGTGTCAGCGTACGGGTTAGGATTAGGGGACGGGTGAGGGTCAGGCTTCGGGGAAGGGTTAGGGTTAGGGTTCGGGCTAGGGTTAGGGTTAGGGGACGGGGACGGTTTAGGGTCCAGGTGAGGGTACGACAACGCTTTAGGGGGAGCGTACGTGTGAGGGCGCGGGTTAGTGTCAGCGTACGGGTTAGGATTAGGGGACGGGTGAGTGTCAGGCTTCGGGGAAGAGTTAGGGTTATGGTTCGGGCTAGGGTTAGGGTTAGGGGATGGGGACGGTTTAGGGTCCAGGTGAGGGCACGACAACGCTTTCAGGGGAGCGTACGTGTGAGAGCGCGGGTTAGTGTCAGCGTACGGGTTAGGATTAGGGGACGGGTGAGGGTCAGGCTTCGGGGAAGGGTTAGGGTTAGGGTTCGGGCTAGGGTTAGGGTTAGGGGACGGGGACGGTTTAGGGTCCAGGTGAGGGCACGACAACGCTTTAGGGGGAGCGTACGTGTGAGGGCGCGGGTTAGTGTCAGCGTACGGGTTAGGATTAGGGGACGGGTGAGGGTCAGGCTTCGGGGAAGGGTTAGGGTTAGGGTTCGGGCTAGGGTTAGGGTTAGGGGACGGGGACGGTTTAGGGTCCAGGTGAGGGTACGACAACGCTTTAGGGGGAGCGTACGTGTGAGGGCGCGGGTTAGTGTCAGCGTACGGGTTAGGATTAGGGGACGGGTGAGGGTCAGGCTTCGGGGAAGAGTTAGGTTTATGGTTCGGGCTAGGGTTAGGGTTAGGGGATGGGGACGGTTTATGGTCCAGGTGAGGGCACGACAACGCTTTAGGGGGAGCGTACGTGTGAGGGCGCGGGTTAGTGTCAGCGTACGGGTTAGGATTAGGGGACGGGTGAGGGTCAGGCTTTGGGGAAGTGTTAGGGTTATGGTTCGGGCTAGGGTTAGGTTTAGGGGATGGGGACGGTTTATGGTCCAGGTGAGGGCACGACAACGCTTTAGGGGGAGCGTACGTGTGAGGGCGCGGGTTAGTGTCAGCGTACGGGTTAGGATTAGGGGACGGGTGAGGGTCAGGCTTCGGGGAAGTGTTAGGGTTAGGGTTCGGGCTAGGGTTAGGTTTAGGGGACGGGGACGGTTTAGGGTCCAGGTGAGGGCACGACTACACTTTATGGGGAGCGTACGTGTGAGGGCGCGGGTTAGTGTCAGCGTACGGGTTAGGATTAGGGGACGGGTGAGGGTCAGGCTTCGGGGAAGGGTTAGGGTTAGGGTTCGGGCTAGGGTTAGGGTTAGCGGACGGGGACGGTTTAGGGTCCAGGTGAGGGTACGACAACGCTTTAGGGGGAGCGTACGTGTGAGGGCGCGGGTTAGTGTCAGTGTACGGGTTAGAATTAGGGGACGGGTGAGGGTCAGGCTTCGGGGAAGGGTTAGGGTTAGGGTTCGGGCTAGGGTTAGGGTTAGGGGACGGGGAAGGTTTAGGGTCCAGGTGAGGGTACGACAACGCTTTCGGGGGAGCGTATGTGTCAGAGCGCGGGTTAGTGTCAGCGTACGGGTTAGGATTAGGGGACGGGTGAGGGTCAGGCTTCGGGGAAGGGTTAGGGTTAGGGTTCGGGCTAGGGTTAGGGTTAGGGGACGGGGACGGTTTAGGGTCCAGGTGAGGGCACGACAACGCTTTAGGGGGAGCGTACGTGTGAGGGCGCGGGTTAGTGTCAGCGTACGGGTTAGTATTAGGGGACGGGTGAGGGTCAGGCTTCGGGGAAGGGTTAGGGTTAGGGTTCGGGCTAGGGTTAGGGTTAGGGGACGGGGACGGTTTAGGGTCCAGGTGAGGGCCCGACAACGCTTTAGGGGGAGCGTACGTGTGAGGGCGCGGGTTAGTGTCAGCGTACGGGTTAGGATTAGGGGACGGGTGAGGGTCAGGCTTCGGGGAAGGGTTAGGGTTAGGGTTCGGGCTAGGGTTAGGGTTAGGGGACGGGGACGGTTTAGGGTCCAGGTGAGGGTACGACAACGCTTTAGGGGGAGCGTACGTGTGAGGGCGCGGGTTAGTGTCAGCGTACGGGTTAGGATTAGGGGACGGGTGAGGGTCAGGCTTCGGGGAAGGGTTAGGGTTAGGGTTCGGGCTAGGGTTAGGGTTAGGGGACGAGGACGGTTTAGGGTCCAGGTGAGGGCAAGACTACACTTTAGGGGGAGCGTACGTGTGAGGGCGCGGGTTAGTGTCAGCGTACGGGTTAGGATTAGGGGACGGGTGAGGGTCCGGCTTCGGGGAAGGGTTAGGGTTAGGGTTCGGGCTAGGGTTAGGGTTAGCGGACGGGGACGGTTTAGGGTCCAGGTGAGGGCACGACAACGCTTTCGGGGGAGCGTACGTGTGAGAGCGCGGGTTAGTGTCAGCGTACGGGTTAGGATTAGGGGACGGGTGAGGGTCAGGCTTCGGGGAAGGGTTAGGGTTAGGGTTCGGGCTAGGGTTAGGGTTAGGGGACGGGGACGGTTTAGGGTCCAGGTGAGGGCACGACAACGCTTTAGGGGGAGCGTACGTGTGAGGGCGCGGGTTAGTGTCAGCGTACGGGTTAGTATTAGGGGACGGGTGAGGGTCAGGCTTCGGGGAAGGGTTAGGGTTAGGGTTCGGGCTAGGGTTAGGGTTAGGGGACGGGGACGGTTTAGGGTCCAGGTGAGGGCACGACAACGCTTTAGGGGGAGCGTACGTGTGAGGGCGCGGGTTAGTGTCAGCGTACGGGTTAGGATTAGGGGACGGGTGAGGGTCAGGCTTCGGGGAAGGGTTAGGGTTAGGGTTCGGGCTAGGGTTAGGGTTAGGGGACGGGGACGGTTTAGGGTCCAGGTGAGGGCACGACAACGCTTTAGGGGGAGCGTACGTGTGAGGGCGCGGGTTAGTGTCAGCGTACGGGTTAGGATTAGGGGACGGGTGAGGGTGAGGCTTCGGGAAGGGTTAGGGTTAGGGTTCGGGCTAGGGTTAGGGTTAGGGGACGGGGACGGTTTAGGGTCCAGGTGAGGGTACGACAACGCTTTAGGGGGAGCGTACGTGTGAGGGCGCGGGTTAGTGTCAGCGTCCGGGTTAGTATTAGGGGACGGGTGAGGGTCAGGCTTCGGGGAAGGGTTAGGGTTAGGGTTCGGGCTAGGGTTAGGGTTAGGGGACGGGAACGGTTTAGGGTCCAGGTGAGGGAACGACAACGCTTTAGGGGGAGCGTACGTGTGACGGCGCGGGTTAGTGTCAGCGTACGGGTTAGGATTAGGGGACGGGTGAGGGTCAGGCTTCGGGGAAGGGTTAGGGTTAGGGTTCGGGCTAGGGTTAGGGTTAGGGGACGGGGACGGTTTAGGGTCCAGGTGAGGGCACGACAACGCTTTAGGGGTAGCGTACGTGTGAGGGCGCGGGTTAGTGTCAGCGTACGGGTTAGGATTAGGGGACGGGTGAGGGTCAGGCTTCGGGGAAGGGTTAGGGTTAGGGTTCGGGCTAGGGTTAGGGTTAGCGGACGGGGACGGTTTAGGGTCCAGGTGAGGGTACGACAACGCTTTAGGGGGAGCGTACGTGTGAGGGCGCGGGTTAGTGTCAGCGTACGGGTTAGAATTAGGGGACGGGTGAGGGTCAGGCTTCGGGGAAGGGTTAGGGTTAGGGTTCGGGCTAGGGTTAGGGTTAGGGGACGGGGAAGGTTTAGGGTCCAGGTGAGGGTACGACAACGCTTTCGGGGGAGCGTACGTGTGAGAGCGCGGGTTAGTGTCAGCGTACGGGTTAGGATTAGGGGACGGGTGAGGGTCAGGCTTCGGGGAAGGGTTAGGGTTGGGGTTCGGGCTAGGGTTAGGGTTAGGGGACGGGGACGGTTTAGGGTCCAGGTGAGGGCACGACAACGCTTTAGGGGGAGCGTACGTGTGAGGGCGCGGGTTAGTGTCAGCGTACGGGTTAGGATTAGGGGACGGGTGAGGGTCAGGCTTCGGGAAGGGTTAGGGTTAGGGTTCGGGCTAGGGTTAGGGTTAGGGGACGGGGACGGTTTAGGGTCCAGGTGAGGGTACGACAACGCTTTAGGGGGAGCGTACATGTGAGGGCGCAGGTTAGTGTCAGCGTACGGGTTAGGATTAGGGGACGGGTGAGGGTCAGGCTTCGGGGAAGGGTTAGGGTTAGGGTTCGGGCTAGGGTTAGGGTTAGGGGACGGGGACGGTTTAGGGTCCAGGTGAGGGAACGACAACGCTTTAGGGGGAGCGTACGTGTGAGGGCGCGGGTTAGTGTCAGCGTACGGGTTAGGATTAGGGGACGGGTGAGGGTCAGGCTTCGGGGAAGGGTTAGGGTTAGGGTTCGGGCTAGGGTTAGGGTTAGGGGACGGGGACGGTTTAGGGTCCAGGTGAGGGCACGACAACGCTTTAGGGGTAGCGTACGTGTGAGGGCGCGGGTTAGTGTCAGCGTACGGGTTAGGATTAGGGGACGGGTGAGGGTCAGGCTTCGGGAAAGGGATAGGGTTAGGGTTCGGGCTAGGGTTAGGGTTAGGGGACGGGGAAGGTTTAGGGTCCAGGTGAGGGCACGACAACGCTTTAGGGGTAGCGTACGTGTGACGGCGCGGGTTATTGTCAGCGTACGGGTTAGGATTAGGGGACGGGTGAGGGTCAGGCTTCGGGAAAGGGATAGGGTTAGGGTTCGGGCTAGGGTTAGGGTTAGGGGACGGGGACGGTTTAGGATCCAGGTGAGGGCACGACAACGCTTTAGGGGGAGCGTACGTGAGAGGGCGCGGGTTAGTGTCAGCGTACGGGTTAGGATTAGGGGACGGGTGAGGGTCAGGCTTCGGGGAAGGTTTAGGGTTAGGGTTCGGGCTAGGGTTAGGGTTAGGGGACGGGGACGGTTTAGGGTCCAGGTGAGGGCACGACAACGCTTTAGGAGGAGCGTACGTGTGAGGGCGCGGGTTAGTGTCAGCGTACGGGTTAGGATTAGGGGACGGGTGAGGGTCAGGCTTCGGGGAAAGGTTAGGGTTAGGGTTCGGGTTAGGGTTAGGGGACGGGGACGGTTTAGGGTCCAGGTGAGGGTACGACAACGCTTTAGGGGGAGCGTACGTGTGAGGGCGCGGGGTAGTGTCAGCGTACGGTTTAGGATTAGGGGACGGGTGAGGGTCAGGCTTCGGGGAAGAGTTAGGGTTATGGTTCGGGCTAGGGTTAGGGTTAGGGGACGGGGACGGTTTATGGTCCAGGTGAGGGCACGACAACGCTTTAGGGGGAGTGTACGTGTGAGGGCGCGGGTTAGTGTCAGCGTACGGGTTAGGATTAGGGGACGGGTGAGGGTCAGGCTTCGGGGAAGGGTTAGGGTTAGGGTTCGGGCTAGGGTTAGGGTTAGGGGACGGGGACGGTTTAGGGTCCAGGTGAGGGCACGACTACAATTTAGGGGGAGCGTACGTTTGAGGGCGCGGGTTAGTGTCAGCGTACGGGTTAGGATTAGGGGACGGGTGAGGGTCAGGCTTCGGGGAAGGGTTAGGGTTAGGGTTCGGGCTAGGGTTAGGGTCAGCGGACGGGGACGGTTTAGGGTCCAAGTGAGGGCACGACAACGCCTTAGGGGGAGCGTACGTGTGAGGGCACGGGTTAGTGTCAGCGTACGGTTTAGAATTAGGGGACGGGTGAGGGTCAGGCTTCGGGGAAGGGTTAGGGTTAGGGTTCGGGCTAGGGTTAGGGTTAGGGGACGGGGAAGGTTTAGGGTCCAGGTGAGGGTACGACAACGCTTTCGGGGGAGCGTACGTGTGAGAGCGCGGGTTAGTGTCAGCGTACGGGTTAGGATTAGGTGACGGGTGAGGGTCAGGCTTCGGGGAAGGGTTAGGGTTAGGTTTCGGGCTAGGGTTAGGGTTAGGGGACGGGGACGGTTTAGGGTCCAGGTGAGGGCACGACAACGCTTTAGGGGGAGCGTACGTGTGAGGGCGCGGGTTAGTGTCAGCGTACGGGTTAGGATTAGGGGACGGGTGAGGGTCAGGCTTCGGGGAAGGGTTAGGGTTAGGGTTTGGGCTAGGGTTAGGGTTAGGGGACGGGGACGGTTTAGGGTCCAGGTGAGGGCACGACAACGCCTTAGGGGGAGCGTACGTGTGAGGGCGCGGATTAGTGTCAGCGTACGGGTTAGGATTAGGGGACGGGTGAGGGTCAGGCTTCGGGAAGGGTTAGGGTTAGGGTTCGGGCTAGGGTTAGGGTTAGGGGACGGGGACGGTTTAGGGTCCAGGTGAGGGTACGACAACGCTTTAGGGGGAGCGTACATGTGAGGGCGCGGGTTAGTGTCAGCGTACGGGTTAGGATTAGGGGACGGGTGAGGGTCAGGCTTCGGGGAAGGGTTAGGGTTAGGGTTCGGGCTAGGGTTAGGGTTAGGGGACGGGGACCGTTTAGCGTCCAGGTGAGGGCCCGACAACGCTTTAGGGGGAGCGTACGTGTGAGGGCGTGGGTTAGTGTCAGCGTACGGGTTAGGATTAGGGGACGGGTGAGGGTCAGGCTTCGGGGAAGGGTTAGGGTTTGGGTTCGAGCTAGGGTTAGGGTTAGGGGACGGGGACGGTTTAGGGTCCAGGTGAGGGTACGACCACGCTTTAGGGGGAGCGTACGTGTGAGGGCGCGGGTTAGTGTCAGCGTACGGGTTAGGATTAGGGGACGGGTGATGGTCAGGCTTCGGGGAAGGGTTAGGGTTAGGGTTTGGGCTAGGGTTAGGGTTAGGGGACGGGGACGGTTTAAGGTCCAGGTGAGGGCACGACAACGCTTTAGGGGGAGCGTACGTGTGAGGGGGCGGGTTAGTGTCAGCGTACGGGTTAGGATTAGGGGACGGGTGAGGGTCAGGCTTCGAGGAAGGGGTAGGGTTAGGGTTCGGGCTAGGGTTAGGGTTAGGGGACGGGGACGGTTTAGGGTCCAGGTGAGGGTACGACAACGCTTTAGGGAGAGCGTACGTGTGAGGACGCGGGTTAGTGTCAGCGTTCGGGTTAGGATTAGGGGACGGGTGAGGGTCAGGCTTCGGGAAAGGGTTAGGGTTAGGGTTCGGGCTAGGGTTAGGGTTAGGGTACGGGGACGGTTTAGGGTCCAGGTGAGGGTACGACAACGCTTTAGGGGGAGCGTACGTGTGAGGGCGCGGGTTAGTGTCAGCGTACGGGTTAGGATTAGGGGACGGGTGAGTGTCAGGCTTCGGGAAAGGGATAGGGTTAGGGTTCGGGCTAGGGTTAGGGTTAGGGGACGGGGAAGGTTTAGGGTCCAGGTGAGGGCACGACAACGCTTTATGGGGAGCGTACGTGTGAGGGCGCGGGTTAGTGTCAGCGTACGGGTTAGGATTAGGGGACGGGTGAGAGTCAGGCTTCGGGGAAGGGTTAGGGTTAGGGTTCGGGCTAGGGTTAGGGTTAGGGGACGGGGACGGTTTAGGGTCCAGGTGAGGGTACGACAACGCTTTATGGGAATCGTACGTGTGAGGTCGCGTGTTAGTGTCAGCGTACGGGTTAGGATTAGGGGACGGGTGAGGGTCAGGCTTCGGGGAAGGGTTAGGGTTAGGGTTCAGGCTAGGGTTAGGTTTAGGGGACGGGGACGGTTTAGGGTCCAGGTGAGGGCACGACAACGCTTTAGGGGGAGCGTACGTGTGAGGGCGCGGGTTAGTGTCAGCGTACGGGTTAGGATTAGGGGACGGGTGAGGGTCAGGCTTCGGGGAAGGGTTAGGGTTAGGGTTCGGGCTAGGGTTAGGGTTAGGGGACGGGGACGGTTTAGGGTCCAGGTGAGGGCACGACAACGCTTTAGGGGGAGCGTACGTGTGAGGGCGCGGGTTAGTGTCAGCGTACGGGTGAGGATTAGGGGACGGGTGAGGGTCAGGCTTCGGGGAAGGGTTAGGGTTAGGGTTCGGGCTAGGGTTAGGGTTAGGGGACGGGGACGGTTTAGGGTCCAGGTGAGGGTACGACAACGCTTTAGGGGGAGCGTACGTGTGAGGGCGCGGGTTAGTGTCAGCGTACGGGTTAGGATTAGGGGACGGGTGAGGGTCAGGCTTCGGGGAAGGGTTAGGGTTAGGGTTCGGGCTAGGGTTAGGGTTAGGGGACGGGGACGGTTTAGGGTCCAGGTGAGGGTACGACAACGCTTTAGGGGGAGCGTACGTGTGAGGGCGCGGGTTAGTGTCAGCGTACGGGTTAGGATTAGGGGACGGGTGAGGGTCAGGCTTCGGGGAAGGGTTAGGGTTAGGGTTTGGGCTAGGGTTAGGGTTAGGGGACGGGGACGGTTTAGGGTCCAGGTGAGGGTACGACAACGCTTTAGGGGGAGCGTACGTGTGAGGGCGCGGGTTAGTGTCAGCGTACGGGTTAGGATTAGGGGACGGGTGAGGGTCAGGCTTCGGGGAAGGGTTAGAGTTAGGGTTCGGGCTAGGGTTAGGGTTAGGGGACGGGGACGGTTTAGGGTCCAGGTGAGGGTACGACAACGCTTTAGGGGGAGCATACGTGTGAGGGCGTGGTTTAGTGTCAGCGTACGGGTTAGGATTAGGGGACGGGTGAGGGTCAGGCTTCGGGGAAGGGTTAGGGTTAGGGTTCGGGCTAGGGTTAGGTTTAGGGGACGGGGACGGTTTAGGGTCCAGGTGAGGGTACGCCAACGCTTTAGGGGGAGCGTACGTGTGAGGGCGCGGGTTAGTGTCAGCGTACGGGTTAGGATTAGGGGACGGGTGAGGGTCAGGCTTCGGGGAAGTGTTAGGCTTAGGGTTCGGGCTAGGGTTAGGGTTAGGGGTCGGGGACGGTTTAGGATCCAGGTGAGGGCACGACAACGCTTTAGGGGGAGCGTACGTGTGAGGGCGCGGGTTAGTGTCAGCGTACGGGTTAGGATTAGGGGACGGGTGAGGGTCAGGCTTCGGGGAAGGGTTAGGGTTAGGGTTCGGGCTAGGGTTAGGGTTAGGGGACGGGGACGGTTTAGGGTCCAGGTGAGGGCACGACAACGCTTTAGGGGGAGCGTACGTGTGAGGGCGCGGGTTAGTGTCACCGTATGGGTTAGGATTAGGGGACGGGTGAGGTTCAGGCATCGGGGAAGGGTTAGGGTTCGGGTTCGGGCTAGGGTTAGGGTTAGGGGACGGGGACGGTTTAGGGTCCAGGCGAGGGCACGACAACGCTTTAGGGGTAGCGTACGTGTGAGGGCGCGGTTTAGTGTCAGCGTACGGGTTAGGATTAGGGGACGGGTGAGGGTCAGGCTTTGGGGAAGGGTTAGGGTTAGGGTTCGGGCTAGGGTTAGGGTTAGGGGACGGGGACGGTTTAGGGTCCAGGTGAGGGCACGACAACGCCTTAGGGGGAGCGTACGTGTGAGGGCGCGGGTTAGTGTCAGCGTACGGGTTAGGATTAGGGGACGGGTGAGGGTCAGGCTTCGGGGAAGGGTTAGGGTTAGGGTTCGGGCTAGGGTTAGGGTTAGGGGACGGGGACGGTTTAGGGTCCAGGTGAGGGTACGACAACGCTTTAGGAGGAGCGTACGTGTGAGGGCGCGGGTTAGTGTCAGCGTACGGGGTAGGATTAGGGGACGGGTGAGGGTCAGGCTTCGGGGAAGGGTTAGGGTTAGGGTTAGGGGACGGGGACGGTTTAGGGTCCAGGTGAGGGCACGACAACGCTTTAGGGGGAGCGTACGTGTGAGGGCGCGGGTTAGTGTCAGCGTACGGGTTAGGATTAGGGGACGGGTGAGGGTCAGGCTTCGGGGAAGGGTTAGGGTTAGGGTTCGGGCTAGGGTTAGGGTTAGGGGACGGGGAAGGTTTAGGGTCCAGGTGAGTGTACGACAACGCTTTAGGGGGAGCGTACGTGTGAGGGCGCGGGTTAGTGTCAGCGTACGGGTTAGGATTAGGGGACGGGTGAGGGTCAGGCTTCGGGGAAGGGTTAGGGTTAGGGTTCGGGCTAGGGTTAGGGTTAGGGGACCGGGACGGTTTAGGGTCCAGGTGAGGGCACGACTACACTTTATGGGGAGCGTATGTGTGAGGGCACGGGTTAGTGTCAGCGTACAGGTTAGGATTAGGGTACGGGTGAGGGTCAGGCTTCGGGGAAGGGTTAGGGTTAGGGTTCGGGCTAGGGTTAGGGTTAGCGGACGGGGACGGTTTAGGGTCCAGGTGAGGGTACGACAACGCTTTAGGGGGAGCGTACGTGTGAGGGCGCGGGTTAGTGTCAGCGTACGGGTTAGGATTAGGGGACGGGTGAGGGTCAGGCTTCGGGGAAGGGTTAGGGTTAGGGTTCGGGCTAGGGTTAGGGTTAGGGGACGGGGACGGTTTAGGGTCCAGGTGAGGGCACGACTACACTTTAGGGGGAGAGTACGTGTGAGGGCGCGGGTTAGTGTCAGCGTACGGGTTAGGATTAGGGTACGGGTGAGGGTCAGGCTTCGGGGAAGGGTTAGGGTTAGGGTTCGGGCTAGGGTTAGGGTTAGCGGACGGGGCCGGTTTAGGGTCCAGGTGAGGGTACGACAACGCTTTAGGGGGAGCGTACGTGTGAGGGCGCGGGTTAGTGTCAGCGTACGGGTTAGAATTAGGGGACGGGTGAGGGTCAGGCTTCGGGGAAGGGTTAGGGTTAGGGTTCGGGCTAGGGTTAGGGTTAGGGGACGGGGAAGGTTTAGGGTCCAGGTGAGGGTACGACAACGCTTTCGGGGGAGCGTACGTGTGAGAGCGCGGGTTAGTGTCAGCGTACGGGTTAGGATTAGGGGACGGGTGAGGGTCAGGCTTCGGGGAAGTGTTAGGGTTAGGGTTCGGGCTAGGGTTAGGGTTAGGGGACGGGGACGGTTTAGGGTCCAGGTGAGGGCACGACAACGCTTTAGGGGGAGCGTACGTGTGAGGGCGCGGGTTAGTGTCAGCGTACGGGTTAGGATTAGGGGACGGGTGAGGGTCAGGCTTCGGGAAGGGTTAGGGTTAGGGTTCGGGCTAGGGTTAGGGTTAGGGGACGGGGACGGTTTAGGGTCCAGGTGAGGGTACGACAACGCTTTAGGGGGAGCGTACATGTGAGGGCGCGGGTTAGTGTCAGCGTACGGGTTAGGATTAGGGGACGGGTGAGGGTCAGGCTTCGGGGAAGGGTTAGGGTTAGGGTTCAGGCTAGGGTTAGGGTTAGGGGACGGGGACGGTTTATGGTCCAGGTGAGGGCATGACAACGCTTTAGGGGGAGCGTACGTGTGAGGGCGTGGATTAGTGTCAGCGTACGGGTTAGGATTAGGGGACTGGTGAGGGTCAGGCTTCGGGGAAGGGTTAGGGTTAGGGTTCGGGCTAGGGTTAGGGTTAGGGGACGGGGACGGTTTAGGGTCCAGGTGAGGGCACGACAACGCTTTAGGGGGAGCGTATGTGTGAGGGCGCGGGTTAGTGTCAGCGTACGGGTTAGTATTAGGGGACGGGTGAGGGTCAGGCTTCGGGGAAGGGTTAGGGTTAGGGTTCGGGCTAGGGTTAGGGTTAGGGGACGGGGACGGTTTAGGGTCCAGGTGAGGGAACGACAACGCTTTAGGGGGAGCGTACGTGTGACGGCGCGGGTTAGTGTCAGCGTACGGGTTAGGATTAGGGGACGGGTGAGGGTCAGGCTTCGGGGAAGGGTTAGGGTTAGGGTTCGGGCTAGGGTTAGGGTTAGGAGACGGTGACGGTTTAGGGTCCAGGTGAGGGCACGACAACGCTTTAGGGGTAGCGTACGTGTGAGGGCGCGGGTTAGTGTCAGCGTACGGGTTAGGATTAGGGGACGGGTGAGGGTCAGGCTTCGGGAAAGGGATAGGGTTAGGGTTCGGGCTAGGGTTAGGGTTAGGGGACGGGGAAGGTTTAGGGTCCAGGTGAGGGCCCGACAACGCTTTAGGGGTAGCGTACGTGTGACGGCGCGGGTTAGTGTCAGCGAACGGGTTAGGATTAGGGGACGGGTGAGGGTCAGGCTTCGGGAAAGGGTTAGGGTTAGGGTTCGGGCTAGGGTTAGGGTTAGGGGATGGGGAAGGTTTAGGGTCCAGGTGAGGGCACGACAACGCTTTAGGGGGAGCGTACGTGTGAGGGCGCGGGTTAGTGTCAGCGTACGGGTTAGGATTAGGGGACGGGTGAGGGTCAGGCTTCGGGGAAGGGTTAGGGTTAGGGTTCGGGCTAGGGTTAGGGTTAGGGGACGGGGACGGTTTAGGGTCCAGGTGAGGGCACGACAACGCTTTAGGGGTAGCGTACGTGTGAGGGCGCGGGTTAGTGTCAGCGTACGGGTTAGGATTAGGGGACCGGTGAGGGTCAGGCTTCGGGGAAGGGTTAGGGTTAGGGTTTGGGCTAGGGTTAGGGTTAGGGGACGGGGACGGTTTAGGGTCCAGGTGAGGGTACGACAACGCTTTAGGGGGAGCGTACGTGTGAGGGCGCGGGTTAGTGTCAGCGTACGGGTTAGGATTAGGGGACGGGTGAGGGTCAGGCTTCGGGGAAGGGTTAGGGTTAGGGTTCGGGCTAGGGTTAGGGTTAGGGGACGGGGACGGTTTAGGGTCCAGGTGAGGGTACGACAACGCTTTAGGAGGAGCGTACGTGTGAGGGCGCGGGTTAGTGTCAGCGTACGGGGTAGGATTAGGGGACGGGTGAGGGTCAGGCTTCGGGGAAGGGTTAGGGTTAGGGTTCGGGCTAGGGTTAGGGTTAGGGGACCGGGACGGTTTAGGGTCCAGGTGAGGGCACGACTACACTTTATGGGGAGCGTATGTGTGAGGGCACGGGTTAGTGTCAGCGTACAGGTTAGGATTAGGGTACGGGTGAGGGTCAGGCTTCGGGGAAGGGTTAGGGTTAGGGTTCGGGCTAGGGTTAGGGTTAGCGGACGGGGACGGTTTAGGGTCCAGGTGAGGGTACGACAACGCTTTAGGGGGAGCGTACGTGTGAGGGCGCGGGTTAGTGTCAGCGTACGGGTTAGGATTAGGGGACGGGTGAGGGTCAGGCTTCGGGGAAGGGTTAGGGTTAGGGTTCGGGCTAGGGTTAGGGTTAGGGGACGGGGACGGTTTAGGGTCCAGGTGAGGGCACGACTACACTTTAGGGGGAGCGTACGTGTGAGGGCGCGGGTTAGTGTCAGCGTACGGGTTAGGATTAGGGTACGGGTGAGGGTCAGGCTTCGGGGAAGGTTTAGGGTTAGGGTTCGGGCTAGGGTTAGGGTTAGCGGACGGGGCCGGTTTAGGGTCCAGGTGAGGGTACGACAACGCTTTAGGGGGAGCGTACGTGTGAGGGCGCGGGTTAGTGTCAGCGTACGGGTTAGAATTAGGGGACGGGTGAGGGTCAGGCTTCGGGGAAGGGTTAGGGTTAGGGTTCGGGCTAGGGTTAGGGTTAGGGGACGGGGAAGGTTTAGGGTCCAGGTGAGGGTACGACAACGCTTTCGGGGGAGCGTACGTGTGAGAGCGCGGGTTAGTGTCAGCGTACGGGTTAGGATTAGGGGACGGGTGAGGGTCAGGCTTCGGGGAAGGGTTAGGGTTAGGGTTCGGGCTAGGGTTAGGGTTAGGGGACGGGGACGGTTTAGGGTCCAGGTGAGGGCACGACAACGCTTTAGGGGGAGCGTACGTGTGAGGGCGCGGGTTAGTGTCAGCGTACGGGTTAGGATTAGGGGACGGGTGAGGGTCAGGCTTCGGGAAGGGTTAGGGTTAGGGTTCGGGCTAGGGTTAGGGTTAGGGGACGGGGACGGTTTAGGGTCCAGGTGAGGGTACGACAACGCTTTAGGGGGAGCGTACATGTGAGGGCGCGGGTTAGTGTCAGCGTACGGGTTAGGATTAGGGGACGGGTGAGGGTCAGGCTTCGGGGAAGGGTTAGGGTTAGGGTTCAGGCTAGGGTTAGGGTTAGGGGACGGGGACGGTTTATGGTCCAGGTGAGGGCACGACAACGCTTTAGGGGGAGCGTACGTGTGAGGGCGTGGATTAGTGTCAGCGTACGGGTTAGGATTAGGGGACGGGTGAGGGTCAGGCTTCGGGGAAGGGTTAGGGTTAGGGTTCGGGCTAGGGTTAGGGTTAGGGGACGGGGACGGTTTAGGGTCCAGGTGAGGGCACGACAACGCTTTAGGGGGAGCGTATGTGTGAGGGCGCGGGTTAGTGTCAGCGTACGGGTTAGTATTAGGGGACGGGTGAGGGTCAGGCTTCGGGGAAGGGTTAGGGTTAGGGTTCGGGCTAGGGTTAGGGTTAGGGGACGGGGACGGTTTAGGGTCCAGGTGAGGGAACGACAACGCTTTAGGGGGAGCGTACGTGTGACGGCGCGGGTTAGTGTCAGCGTACGGGTTAGGATTAGGGGACGGGTGAGGGTCAGGCTTCGGGGAAGGGTTAGGGTTAGGGTTCGGGCTAGGGTTAGGGTTAGGAGACGGTGACGGTTTAGGGTCCAGGTGAGGGCACGACAACGCTTTAGGGGTAGCGTACGTGTGAGGGCGCGGGTTAGTGTCAGCGTACGGGTTAGGATTAGGGGACGGGTGAGGGTCAGGCTTCGGGAAAGGGATAGGGTTAGGGTTCGGGCTAGGGTTAGGGTTAGGGGACGGGGAAGGTTTAGGGTCCAGGTGAGGGCCCGACAACGCTTTAGGGGTAGCGTACGTGTGACGGCGCGGGTTAGTGTCAGCGAACGGGTTAGGATTAGGGGACGGGTGAGGGTCAGGCTTCGGGAAAGGGTTAGGGTTAGGGTTCGGGCTAGGGTTAGGGTTAGGGGATGGGGAAGGTTTAGGGTCCAGGTGAGGGCACGACAACGCTTTAGGGGGAGCGTACGTGTGAGGGCGCGGGTTAGTGTCAGCGTACGGGTTAGGATTAGGGGACGGGTGAGGGTCAGGCTTCGGGGAAGGGTTAGGGTTAGGGTTCGGGCTAGGGTTAGGGTTAGGGGACGGGGACGGTTTAGGGACCAGGTGAGGGCACGACAACGCTTTAGGGGTAGCGTACGTGTGAGGGCGCGGGTTAGTGTCAGCGTACGGGTTAGGATTAGGGGACCGGTGAGGGTCAGGCTTCGGGGAAGGGTTAGGGTTAGGGTTTGGGCTAGGGTTAGGGTTAGGGGACGGGGACGGTTTAGGGTCCAGGTGAGGGTACGACAACGCTTTAGGGGGAGCGTACGTGTGAGGGCGCGGGTTAGTGTCAGCGTACGGGTTAGGATTAGGGGACGGGTGAGGGTCAGGCTTCGGGGAAGGGTTAGAGTTAGGGTTCGGGCTAGGGTTAGGGTTAGGGGACGGGGACGGTTTAGGGTCCAGGTGAGGGTACGACAACGCTTTAGGGGGAGCGTACGTGTGAGGGCGTGGTTTAGTGTCAGCGTACGGGTTAGGATTAGGGGACGGGTGAGGGTCAGGCTTCGGGGAAGGGTTAGGGTTAGGGTTCGGGCTAGGGTTAGGTTTAGGGGACGGGGACGGTTTAGGGTCCAGGTGAGGGTACGCCAACGCTTTAGGGGGAGCGTACGTGTGAGGGCGCGGGTTAGTGTCAGCGTACGGGTTAGGATTAGGGGACGGGTGAGGGTCAGGCTTCGGGGAAGTGTTAGGCTTAGGGTTCGGGCTAGGGTTAGGGTTAGGGGACGGGGACGGTTTAGGATCCAGGTGAGGGCACGACAACGCTTTAGGGGGAGCGTACGTGTGAGGGCGCTGGTTAGTGTCAGCGTACGGGTTAGGATTAGGGGACGGGTGAGGGTCAGGCTTCGGGGAAGGGTTAGGGTTAGGGTTCGGGCTAGGGTTAGGGTTAGGGGACGGGGACGGTTTAGGGTCCAGGTGAGGGCACGACAACGCTTTAGGGGGAGCGTACGTGTGAGGGCGCGGGTTAGTGTCACCGTATGGGTTAGGATTAGGGGACGGGTGAGGTTCAGGCATCGGGGAAGGGTTAGGGTTCGGGTTCGGGCTAGGGTTAGGGTTAGGGGACGGGGACGGTTTAGGGTCCAGGTGAGGGCACGACAACGCTTTAGGGGGAGCGTACGTGTGAGGGCGCGGGTTAGTGTCAGCGTACGGGTTAGGATTAGGGGACGGGTGAGGGTCAGGCTTTGGGGAAGGGTTAGGGTTAGGGTTCGGGCTAGGGTTAGGGTTAGGGGACGGGGACGGTTTAGGGTCCAGGTGAGGGCACAACAACGCCTTAGGGGGAGCGTACGTGTGAGGGCGCGGGTTAGTGTCAGCGTACGGGTTAGGATTAGGGGACGGGTGAGGGTCAGGCTTCGGAGAAGGGTTAGGGTTAGGGTTCGGGCTAGGGTTAGGGTTAGGGGACGGGGACGGTTTAGGGTCCAGGTGAGGGTACGACAACGCTTTAGGAGGAGCGTACGTGTGAGGGCGCGGGTTAGTGTCAGCGTACGGGTTAGGATTAGGGGACGGGTGAGGGTCAGGCTTCGGGGAAGGGTTAGGGTTAGGGTTAGGGGACGGGGACGGTTTAGGGTCCAGGTGAGGGCACGACAACGCTTTAGGGGGAGCGTACATGTGAGGGCGCGGGTTAGTGTCAGCGTACGGGTTAGGATTAGGGGACGGGTGAGGGTCAGGCTTCGGGGAAGGGTTAGGGTTAGGGTTCGGGCTAGGGTTAGGGTTAGGGGACGGGGACGGTTTAGGGTGCAGGTGAGGGTACGACAACGCTTTAGGGGGAGCGTACGTGTGAGGACGCCGGTTAGTGTCAGCGTACGGGTTAGGATTAGGGGACGGGTGAGGGTCAGGCTTCGGGGAAGAGTTAGGGTTATGGTTCGGGCTAGGGTTAGGGTTAGGGGATGGGGACGGTTTATGGTCCAGGTGAGGGCACGACAACGCTTTAGGGGGAGCGTACGTGTGAGGGCGCGGGTTAGTGTCAGCGTACGGGTTAGGATTAGGGGACGGGTGAGGGTCAGGCTTCGGGGAAGGGTTAGGGTTAGGGTTCGGGTTAGGGTTAGGGGACGGGGACAGTTTAGGGTCCAGGTGAGGGCACGAGTACACTTTAGGGGGAGCGTACGTGTGAGGGCGCGGGTTAGTGTCAGCGTACGGGTTAGGATTAGGGGACGGGTGAGGGTCAGGCTTCGGGGAAGGGTTAGGGTTAGGGTTCGGGCTAGGGTTAGGGTTAGCGGACGGGGACGGTTTAGGGTCCAGGTGAGGGTACGACAACGCTTTAGGGGGAGCGTACGTGTGAGGGCGCGGGTTAGTGTCAGCGTACGGGTTAGAATTAGGGGACGGGTGAGGGTCAGGCTTCGGGGAAGGGTTAGGGTTAGGGTTCGGGCTAGGGTTAGGGTTAGGGAATGGGGAAGGTTTAGGGTCCAGGTGAGGGTACGACAACGCTTTCGGGGGAGCGTACGTATGAGAGCGCGGGTTAGTGTCAGCGTACGGGTTAGGATTAGGGGACGGGTGAGGGTCAGGCTTCGGGGAAGGGTTAGGGTTAGGGTTCGGGCTAGGGTTAGGGTTAGGGGACGGGGACGGTTTAGGGTCCAGGTGAGGGTACGACAACGCTTTAGGGGGAGCGTACGTGTGAGGGCGCGGGTTAGTGTCAGCGTACGGGTTAGTATTAGGGGACGGGTGAGGGTCAGGCTTCGGGGAAGGGTTAGGGTTAGGGTTCGGGCTAGGGTTAGGGTTAGGGGACGGGGACGGTTTAGGGTCCAGGTGAGGGAACGACAACGCTTTAGGGGGAGCGTACGTGTGACGGCGCGGGTTAGTGTCAGCGTACGGGTTAGGATTAGGGGACGGGTGAGGGTCAGGCTTCGGGGAAGGGTTAGGGTTAGGGTTCGGGCTAGGGTTAGGGTTAGGGGACGGGGACGGTTTAGGGTCCAGGTGAGGGCAAGACAACGCTTTAGGGGTAGCGTACGTGTGAGGGCGCGGGTTAGTGTCAGCGTACGGGTTAGGATTAGGGGATGGGTGAGGGTCAGGCTTCGGGGAAGGGTTAGGGTTAGGGTTCGGGCTAGGGTTAGGGTTAGGGGACGGGGACGGTTTAGGATCCAGGTGAGGGCACGACAACGCTTTAGGGGGAGCGTACGTGTGAGGGCGCGGGTTAGTGTCAGCGTACGGGTTAGGATTAGGGAACGGGTGAGGGTCAGGCTTCGGGGAAGTGTTAGGGTTAGGGTTCGGGCTAGGGTTAGGGTTAGGGGACGGGGACGGTTTAGGGTCCAGGTGAGGGCACGACAACGCTTTAGGGGGAGCGTACGTGTGAGGGCGCGGGTTAGTGTCAGCGTACGGGTTAGGATTAGGGTACGGGTGAGGGTCAGGCTTTGGGGAAGTGTTAGGGTTAGGGTTCGGGCTAGGGTTAGGGTTAGGGAACGGGGACGGTTTAGTGTCCAGGTGAGGGCACGACAACGCCTTAGGGGGAGCGTACGTGTGAGGGCGCGGGTTAGTGTCAGCGTACGGGTTAGGATTAGGGGACGGGTGAGGGTCAGGCTTCGGGGAAGGGTTAGGGTTAGGGTTCGGGCTAGGGTTAGGGTTAGCGGACGGGGACGGTTTAGGGTCCAGGTGAGGGTACGACAATGCTTTAGGGGGAGCGTACGTGTGAGGGCGCGGGTTAGTGTCAGCGTACGGGTTAGGATTAGGGTACGGGTGAGGGTCAGGCTTCGGGGAAGGGTTAGGGTTAGGGTTCGGGCTAGGGTTAGGGTTAGCGGACGGGGACGGTTTAGGGTCCAGGTGAGGGTACGTCAACGCTTTAGGGGGAGCGTACGTGTGAGGGCGCGGGTTAGTGTCAGCGTACGGGTTAGAATTAGGGGACGGGTGAGGGTCAGGCTTCGGGGAAGGGTTAGGGTTAGGGTTCGGCCTAGGGTTAGGGTTAGGGGACGGGGAAGGTTTAGGGTCCAGGTGAGGGTACGACAGCGCTTTCGGGGGAGCGTACGTGTGAGAGCGCGGGTTAGTGTCAGCGTACGGGTTAGGATTAGGGGACGGGTGAGGGTCAGGCTTCGGGGAAGGGTTAGGGTTAGGGTTCGGGCTAGGGTTAGGGTTAGGGGACGGGGACGGTTTAGGGTCCAGGTGAGGGCACGACAACGCTTTAGGGGGAGCGTACGTGTGAGGGCGCGGGTTAGTGTCAGCGTACGGGTTAGGATTAGGGGACGGGTGAGGGTCAGGCTTCGGCGAAGGGTTAGGGTTAGGGTTTGGGCTAGGGTTAGGGATAGGGGACGGGGACGGTTTAGGGTCCAGGTGAGGGCACGACAACGCTTTAGGGGGAGCGTACGTGTGAGGGCGCGGGTTAGTGTCAGCGTACGGGTTAGGATTAGAGGACGGGTGAGGGTCAGGCTTCGGGGAAGGGTTAGGGTTAGGGTTCGGGCTAGGGTTAGGGTTAGCGGACGGGGACGGTTTAGGGTCCAGGTGAGGGTACGACAACGCTTTAGGGGGAGCGTACGTGTGAGGGCGCGGGTTAGTGTCAGCGTACGGGTTAGAATTAGGGGACGGGTGAGGGTCAGGCTTCGGGGAAGGGTTAGGGTTAGGGTTCGGGCTAGGGTTAGGGTTAGGGGACGGGGAAGGTTTAGGGTCCAGGTGAGGGTACGACAGCGCTTTCGGGGGAGCGTACGTGTGAGAGCGCGGGTTAGTGTCAGCGTACGGGTTAGGATTAGGGGACGGGTGAGGGTCAGGCTTCGGGGAAGGGTTAGGGTTAGGGTTCGGGCTAGGGTTAGGGTTAGGGGACGGGGACGGTTTAGGGTCCAGGTGAGGGCACGACAACGCTTTAGGGGGAGCGTACGTGTGAGGGCGCGGGTTAGTGTCAGCGTACGGGTTAGGATTAGGGGACGGGTGAGGGTCAGGCTTCGGCGAAGGGTTAGGGTTAGGGTTTGGGCTAGGGTTAGGGATAGGGGACGGGGACGGTTTAGGGTCCAGGTGAGGGCACGACAACGCTTTAGGGGGAGCGTACGTGTGAGGGCGCGGGTTAGTGTAAGCGTACGGGTTAGGATTAGGGGACGGGTGAGGGTCAGGCTTCGGGAAGGGTTAGGGTTAGGGTCGGGCTAGGGTTAGGGTTAGGGGACGGGGACGGTTTAGGGTCCAGGTGAGGGTACGACAACGCTTTAGGGGGAGCGTACATGTGAGGGCGCGGGTTAGTGTCAGCGTACGGGTTAGGATTAGAGGACGGGTGAGGGTCAGGCTTCGGGGAAGGGTTAGGGTTAGGGTTCGGGCTAGGGTTAGGGTTAGGGGACGGGGACGGTTTATGGTCCAGGTGAGGGCACGACAACGCTTTAGGGGGAGCGTACGTGTGAGGGCATGGATTAGTGTCAGCGTACGGGTTAGGATTAGGGGACGGGTGAGGGTCAGGCTTCGGGGAAGGGTTAGGGTTAGGGTTCGGGCTAGGGTTAGGGTTAGGGGATGGGGACGGTTTAGGGTCCAGGTGAAGGCACGACAACGCTTTAGGGGGAGCGTACGTGTGAGGGCGCGGGTTAGTGTCAGCGTACGGGTTAGTATTAGGGGACGGGTGAGGGTCAGGCTTCGGGGAATGGTTAGGGTTAGGGTTCGGGCTAGGGTTAGGGTTAGGGGACGGGGACGGTTTAGGTTCCAGGTGAGGGCACGACAACACTTTAGGGGGAGCGTACGTGTGAGGGCGCGGGTTAGTGTCAGCGTACGGGTTAGGATTAGGGGACGGGTGAGGGTCAGGCTTCGGGGAAGGGTTAGGGTTAGGGTTCGGGCTAGGGTTAGGGTTAGGGGACGGGGACGGTTTAGGGTCCAGGTGAGGGTACGACAATGCTTTAGGGGGAGCGTACGTGTGAGGGCGCGGGTTAGTGTCAGCGTACGGGTTAGGATTAGGGTACGGGTGAGGGTCAGGCTTCGGGGAAGGGTTAGGGTTAGGGTTCGGGCTAGGGTTAGGGTTAGCGGACGGGGACGGTTTAGGGTCCAGGTGAGGGTACGTCAACGCTTTAGGGGGAGCGTACGTGTGAGGGCGCGGGTTAGTGTCAGCGTACGGGTTAGAATTAGGGGACGGGTGAGGGTCAGGCTTCGGGGAAGGGTTAGGGTTAGGGTTCGGCCTAGGGTTAGGGTTAGGGGACGGGGAAGGTTTAGGGTCCAGGTGAGGGTACGACAGCGCTTTCGGGGGAGCGTACGTGTGAGAGCGCGGGTTAGTGTCAGCGTACGGGTTAGGATTAGGGGACGGGTGAGGGTCAGGCTTCGGGGAAGGGTTAGGGTTAGGGTTCGGGCTAGGTTTAGGGTTAGGGGACGGGGACGGTTTAGGGTCCAGGTGAGGGCACGACAACGCTTTAGGGGGAGCGTACGTGTGAGGGCGCGGGTTAGTGTCAGCGTACGGGTTAGGATTAGGGGACGGGTGAGGGTCAGGCTTCGGCGAAGGGTTAGGGTTAGGGTTTGGGCTAGGGTTAGGGATAGGGGACGGGGACGGTTTAGGGTCCAGGTGAGGGCACGACAACGCTTTAGGGGGAGCGTACGTGTGAGGGCGCGGGTTAGTGTCAGCGTACGGGTTAGGATTAGGGGACGGGTGAGGGTCAGGCTTCGGGAAGGGTTAGGGTTAGGGTTCGGGCTAGGGTTAGGGTTAGGGGACGGGGACGGTTTAGGGTCCAGGTGAGGGTACGACAACGCTTTAGGGGGAGCGTACATGTGAGGGCGCGGGTTAGTGTCAGCGTACGGGTTAGGATTAGAGGACGGGTGAGGGTCAGGCTTCGGGGAAGGGTTAGGGTTAGGGTTCGGGCTAGGGTTAGGGTTAGGGGACGGGGACGGTTTAGGATCCAGGTGAGGGCACGACAACGCTTTAGGGGGAGCGTACGTGTGAGGGCGCGGGTTAGTGTCAGCGTACGGGTTAGGATTAGGGGACGGGTGAGGGTCAGGCTTCGGGGAAGTGTTAGGGTTAGGGTTTGGGCTAGGGTTAGGGTTAGGGGACGGGGACGGTTTAGGGTCCAGGTGAGGGCACGACAACGCTTTAGGGGGAGCGTACGTGTGAGGGCGCGGGTTAGTGTCAGCGTACGGGTTAGGATTAGGGTACGGGTGAGGGTCAGGCTTTGGGGAAGTGTTAGGGTTAGGGTTCGGGCTAGGGTTAGGGTTAGGGGACGGGGACGGTTTAGTGTCCAGGTGAGGGCACGACAACGCCTTAGGGGGAGCGTACGTGTGAGGGCGCGGGTTAGTGTCAGCGTACGGGTTAGGATTAGGGGACGGGTGAGGGTCAGGCTTCGGGGAAGGGTTAGGGTTAGGGTTCGGGCTAGGGTTAGGGTTAGGAGATGGGGACGGTTTAGGGTCCAGGTGAGGGCACGACAACGCTTTAGGGGGAGCGTACGTGTGAGGGCGCGGGTTAGTGTCAGCGTACGGGTTAGTATTAGGGGACGGGTGAGGGTCAGGCTTCGGGGAAGTGTTAGGGTTAGGGTTCGGGCTAGGGTTAGGGTTAGGGGACGGGGACGGTTTAGGTTCCAGGTGAGGGCACGACAACACTTTAGGGGGAGCGTACGTGTGAGGGCGCGGGTTAGTGTCAGCGTACGGGTTAGGATTAGGGGACGGGTGAGGGTCAGGCTTCGGGGAAGGGTTAGGGTTAGGGTTCGGGCTAGGGTTAGGGTTAGGGGACGGGGAAGGTTTAGGGTCCAGGTGAGGGTACGACAGCGCTTTCGGGGGAGCGTACGTGTGAGAGCGTGGGTTAGTGTCAGCGTACGGGTTAGGATTAGGGGACGGGTGAGGGTCAGGCTTCGGGGAAGGGTTAGGGTTAGGGTTCGGGCTAGGGTTAGGGTTAGGGGACGGGGACGGTTTAGGGTCCAGGTGAGGGCACGACAACGCTTTAGGGGGAGCGTACGTGTGAGGGCGCGGGTTAGTGTCAGCGTACGGGTTAGGATTAGGGGACGGGTGAGGGTCAGGCTTCGGCGAAGGGTTAGGGTTAGGGTTTGGGCTAGGGTTAGGGATAGGGGACGGGGACGGTTTAGGGTCCAGGTGAGGGCACGACAACGCTTTAGGGGGAGCGTACGTGTGAGGGCGCGGGTTAGTGTAAGCGTACGGGTTAGGATTAGGGGACGGGTGAGGGTCAGGCTTCGGGAAGGGTTAGGGTTAGGGTTCGGGCTAGGGTTAGGGTTAGGGGACGGGGACGGTTTAGGGTCCAGGTGAGGGTACGACAACGCTTTAGGGGGAGCGTACATGTGAGGGCGCGGGTTAGTGTCAGCGTACGGGTTAGGATTAGAGGACGGGTGAGGGTCAGGCTTCGGGGAAGGGTTAGGGTTAGGGTTCGGGCTAGGGTTAGGGTTAGGGGACGGGGACGGTTTATGGTCCAGGTGAGGGCACGACAACGCTTTAGGGGGAGCGTACGTGTGAGGGCATGGATTAGTGTCAGCGTACGGGTTAGGATTAGGGGACGGGTGAGGGTCAGGCTTCGGGGAAGGGTTAGGGTTAGGGTTCGGGCTAGGGTTAGGGTTAGGGGATGGGGACGGTTTAGGGTCCAGGTGAGGGCACGACAACGCTTTAGGGGGAGCGTACGTGTGAGGGCGCGGGTTAGTGTCAGCGTACGGGTTAGTATTAGGGGACGGGTGAGGGTCAGGCTTCGGGGAAGGGTTAGGGTTAGGGTTCGGGCTAGGGTTAGGGTTAGGGGACGGGGACGGTTTAGGTTCCAGGTGAGGGCACGACAACACTTTAGGGGGAGCGTACGTGTGAGGGCGCGGGTTAGTGTCAGCGTACGGGTTAGGATTAGGGGACGGGTGAGGGTCAGGCTTCGGGGAAGGGTTAGGGTTAGGGTTCGGGCTAGGGTTAGGGTTAGGGGACGGGGACGGTTTAGGGTCCAGGTGAGGGTACGACAATGCTTTAGGGGGAGCGTACGTGTGAGGGCGCGGGTTAGTGTCAGCGTACGGGTTAGGATTAGGGTACGGGTGAGGGTCAGGCTTCGGGGAAGGGTTAGGGTTAGGGTTCGGGCTAGGGTTAGGGTTAGCGGACGGGGACGGTTTAGGGTCCAGGTGAGGGTACGTCAACGCTTTAGGGGGAGCGTACGTGTGAGGGCGCGGGTTAGTGTCAGCGTACGGGTTAGAATTAGGGGACGGGTGAGGGTCAGGCTTCGGGGAAGGGTTAGGGTTAGGGTTCGGCCTAGGGTTAGGGTTAGGGGACGGGGAAGGTTTAGGGTCCAGGTGAGGGTACGACAGCGCTTTCGGGGGAGCGTACGTGTGAGAGCGCGGGTTAGTGTCAGCGTACGGGTTAGGATTAGGGGACGGGTGAGGGTCAGGCTTCGGGGAAGGGTTAGGGTTAGGGTTCGGGCTAGGTTTAGGGTTAGGGGACGGGGACGGTTTAGGGTCCAGGTGAGGGCACGACAACGCTTTAGGGGGAGCGTACGTGTGAGGGCGCGGGTTAGTGTCAGCGTACGGGTTAGGATTAGGGGACGGGTGAGGGTCAGGCTTCGGCGAAGGGTTAGGGTTAGGGTTTGGGCTAGGGTTAGGGATAGGGGACGGGGACGGTTTAGGGTCCAGGTGAGGGCACGACAACGCTTTAGGGGGAGCGTACGTGTGAGGGCGCGGGTTAGTGTCAGCGTACGGGTTAGGATTAGGGGACGGGTGAGGGTCAGGCTTCGGGAAGGGTTAGGGTTAGGGTTCGGGCTAGGGTTAGGGTTAGGGGACGGGGACGGTTTAGGGTCCAGGTGAGGGTACGACAACGCTTTAGGGGGAGCGTACATGTGAGGGCGCGGGTTAGTGTCAGCGTACGGGTTAGGATTAGAGGACGGGTGAGGGTCAGGCTTCGGGGAAGGGTTAGGGTTAGGGTTCGGGCTAGGGTTAGGGTTAGGGGACGGGGACGGTTTAGGATCCAGGTGAGGGCACGACAACGCTTTAGGGGGAGCGTACGTGTGAGGGCGCGGGTTAGTGTCAGCGTACGGGTTAGGATTAGGGGACGGGTGAGGGTCAGGCTTCGGGGAAGTGTTAGGGTTAGGGTTTGGGCTAGGGTTAGGGTTAGGGGACGGGGACGGTTTAGGGTCCAGGTGAGGGCACGACAACGCTTTAGGGGGAGCGTACGTGTGAGGGCGCGGGTTAGTGTCAGCGTACGGGTTAGGATTAGGGGACGGGTGAGGGTCAGGCTTCGGGGAAGGGTTAGGGTTAGGGTTCGGGCTAGGGTTAGGGTTAGGGGACGGGGACGGTTTAGGTTCCAGGTGAGGGCACGACAACACTTTAGGGGGAGCGTACGTGTGAGGGCGCGGGTTAGTGTCAGCGTACGGGTTAGGATTAGGGGACGGGTGAGGGTCAGGCTTCGGGGAAGGGTTAGGGTTAGGGTTCGGGCTAGGGTTAGGGTTAGGGGACGGGGACGGTTTAGGGTCCAGGTGAGGGTACGACAACGCTTTAGGGGGAGCGTACGTGTGAGGGCGCGGGTTAGTGTCAGCGTACGGGTTAGGATTAGGGTACGGGTGAGGGTCAGGCTTCGGGGAAGGGTTAGGGTTAGGGTTCGGGCTAGGGTTAGGGTTAGCGGACGGGGACGGTTTAGGGTCCAGGTGAGGGTACGACAACGCTTTAGGGGGAGCGTACGTGTGAGGGCGCGGGTTAGTGTCAGCGTACGGGTTAGAATTAGGGGACGGGTGAGGGTCAGGCTTCGGGGAAGGGTTAGGGTTAGGGTTCGGGCTAGGGTTAGGGTTAGGGGACGGGGAAGGTTTAGGGTCCAGGTGAGGGTACGACAGCGCTTTCGGGGGAGCGTACGTGTGAGAGCGCGGGTTAGTGTCAGCGTACGGGTTAGGATTAGGGGACGGGTGAGGGTCAGGCTTCGGGGAAGGGTTAGGGTTAGGGTTCGGGCTAGGGTTAGGGTTAGGGGACGGGGACGGTTTAGGGTCCAGGTGAGGGCACGACAACGCTTTAGGGGGAGCGTACGTGTGAGGGCGCGGGTTAGTGTCAGCGTACGGGTTAGGATTAAGGGACGGGTGAGGGTCAGGCTTCGGGAAGGGTTAGGGTTAGGGTTCGGGCTAGGGTTAGGGTTAGGGGACGGGGACGGTTTAGGGTCCAGGTGAGGGTACGACAACGCTTTAGGGGGAGCGTACATGTGAGGGCGCGGGTTAGTGTCAGCGTACGGGTTAGGATTAGAGGACGGGTGAGGGTCAGGCTTCGGGGAAGGGTTAGGGTTAGGGTTCGGGCTAGGGTTAGGGTTAGGGGACGGGGACGGTTTAGGATCCAGGTGAGGGCACGACAACGCTTTAGGGGGAGCGTACGTGTGAGGGCGCGGGTTAGTGTCAGCGTACGGGTTAGGATTAGGGGACGGGTGAGGGTCAGGCTTCGGGGAAGTGTTAGGGTTAGGGTTTGGGCTAGGGTTAGGGTTAGGGGACGGGGACGGTTTAGGGTCCAGGTGAGGGCACGACAACGCTTTAGGGGGAGCGTACGTGTGAGGGCGCGGGTTAGTGTCAGCGTACGGGTTAGGATTAGGGTACGGGTGAGGGTCAGGCTTTGGGGAAGTGTTAGGGTTAGGGTTCGGGCTAGGGTTAGGGTTAGGGGACGGGGACGGTTTAGTGTCCAGGTGAGGGCACGACAACGCCTTAGGGGGAGCGTACGTGTGAGGGCGCGGGTTAGTGTCAGCGTACGGGTTAGGATTAGGGGACGGGTGAGGGTCAGGCTTCGGGGAAGGGTTAGGGTTAGGGTTCGGGCTAGGGTTAGGGTTAGGAGATGGGGACGGTTTAGGGTCCAGGTGAGGGCACGACAACGCTTTAGGGGGAGCGTACGTGTGAGGGCGCGGGTTAGTGTCAGCGTACGGGTTAGTATTAGGGGACGGGTGAGGGTCAGGCTTCGGGGAAGGGTTAGGGTTAGGGTTCGGGCTAGGGTTAGGGTTAGGGGACGGGGACGGTTTAGGTTCCAGGTGAGGGCACGACAACACTTTAGGGGGAGCGTACGTGTGAGGGCGCGGGTTAGTGTCAGCGTACGGGTTAGGATTAGGGGACGGGTGAGGGTCAGGCTTCGGGGAAGGGTTAGGGTTAGGGTTCGGGCTAGGGTTAGGGTTAGGGGACGGGGACGGTTTAGGGTCCAGGTGAGGGTACGACAACGCTTTAGGGGGAGCGTACGTGTGAGGGCGCGGGTTAGTGTCAGCGTACGGGTTAGGATTATGGTACGGGTGAGGGTCAGGCTTCGGGGAAGGGTTAGGGTTAGGGTTCGGGCTAGGGTTAGGGTTAGCGGACGGGGACGGTTTAGGGTCCAGGTGAGGGTACGACAACGCTTTAGGGGGAGCGTACGTGTGAGGGCGCGGGTTAGTGTCAGCGTACGGGTTAGAATTAGGGGACGGGTGAGGGTCAGGCTTCGGGGAAGGGTTAGGGTTAGGGTTCGGGCTAGGGTTAGGGTTAGGGGACGGGGAAGGTTTAGGGTCCAGGTGAGGGTACGACAGCGCTTTCGGGGGAGCGTACGTGTGAGAGCGCGGGTTAGTGTCAGCGTACGGGTTAGGATTAGGGGACGGGTGAGGGTCAGGCTTCGGGGAAGGGTTAGGGTTAGGGTTCGGGCTAGGGTTAGGGTTAGGGGACGGGGACGGTTTAGGGTCCAGGTGAGGGCACGACAACGCTTTAGGGGGAGCGTACGTGTGAGGGCGCGGGTTAGTGTCAGCGTACGGGTTAGGATTAGGGGACGGGTGAGGGTCAGGCTTCGGGAAGGGTTAGGGTTAGGGTTCGGGCTAGGGTTAGGGTTAGGGGACGGGGACGGTTTAGGGTCCAGGTGAGGGTACGACAACGCTTTAGGGGGAGCGTACATGTGAGGGCGCGGGTTAGTGTCAGCGTACGGGTTAGGATTAGAGGACGGGTGAGGGTCAGGCTTCGGGGAAGGGTTAGGGTTAGGGTTCGGGCTAGGGTTAGGGTTAGGGGACGGGGACGGTTTATGGTCCAGGTGAGGGCACGACAACGCTTTAGGGGGAGCGTACGTGTGAGGGCATGGATTAGTGTCAGCGTACGGGTTAGGATTAGGGGACGGGTGAGGGTCAGGCTTCGGGGAAGGGTTAGGGTTAGGGTTCGGGCTAGGGTTAGGGTTAGGGGACGGGGACGGTTTAGGGTCCAGGTGAGGGTACGACAACGCTTTAGGGGGAGCGTACATGTGAGGGCGCGGGTTAGTGTCAGCGTACGGGTTAGGATTAGAGGACGGGTGAGGGTCAGGCTTCGGGGAAGGGTTAGGGTTAGGGTTCGGGCTAGGGTTAGGGTTAGGGGACGGGGACGGTTTAGGATCCAGGTGAGGGCACGACAACGCTTTAGGGGGAGCGTACGTGTGAGGGCGCGGGTTAGTGTCAGCGTACGGGTTAGGATTAGGGGACGGGTGAGGGTCAGGCTTCGGGGAAGTGTTAGGGTTAGGGTTTGGGCTAGGGTTAGGGTTAGGGGACGGGGACGGTTTAGGGTCCAGGTGAGGGCACGACAACGCTTTAGGGGGAGCGTACGTGTGAGGGCGCGGGTTAGTGTCAGCGTACGGGTTAGGATTAGGGTACGGGTGAGGGTCAGGCTTTGGGGAAGTGTTAGGGTTAGGGTTCGGGCTAGGGTTAGGGTTAGGGGACGGGGACGGTTTAGTGTCCAGGTGAGGGCACGACAACGCCTTAGGGGGAGCGTACGTGTGAGGGCGCGGGTTAGTGTCAGCGTACGGGTTAGGATTAGGGGACGGGTGAGGGTCAGGCTTCGGGGAAGGGTTAGGGTTAGGGTTCGGGCTAGGGTTAGGGTTAGGAGATGGGGACGGTTTAGGGTCCAGGTGAGGGCACGACAACGCTTTAGGGGGAGCGTACGTGTGAGGGCGCGGTTTAGTGTCAGCGTACGGGTTAGTATTAGGGGACGGGTGAGGGTCAGGCTTCGGGGAAGGGTTAGGGTTAGGGTTCGGGCTAGGGTTAGGGTTAGGGGACGGGGACGGTTTAGGTTCCAGGTGAGGGCACGACAACACTTTAGGGGGAGCGTACGTGTGAGGGCGCGGGTTAGTGTCAGCGTACGGGTTAGGATTAGGGGACGGGTGAGGGTCAGGCTTCGGGGAAGGGTTAGGGTTAGGGTTCGGGCTAGGGTTAGGGTTAGGGGACGGGGACGGTTTAGGGTCCAGGTGAGGGTACGACAACGCTTTAGGGGGAGCGTACGTGTGAGGGCGCGGGTTAGTGTCAGCGTACGGGTTAGGATTAGGGTACGGGTGAGGGTCAGGCTTCGGGGAAGGGTTAGGGTTAGGGTTCGGGCTAGGGTTAGGGTTAGCGGACGGGGACGGTTTAGGGTCCAGGTGAGGGTACGACAACGCTTTAGGGGGAGCGTACGTGTGAGGGCGCGGGTTAGTGTCAGCGTACGGGTTAGAATTAGGGGACGGGTGAGGGTCAGGCTTCGGGGAAGGGTTAGGGTTAGGGTTCGGGCTAGGGTTAGGGTTAGGGGACGGGGAAGGTTTAGGGTCCAGGTGAGGGTACGACAGCGCTTTCGGGGGAGCGTACGTGTGAGAGCTCGGGTTAGTGTCAGCGTACGGGTTAGGATTAGGGGACGGGTGAGGGTCAGGCTTCGGGGAAGGGTTAGGGTTAGGGTTCGGGCTAGGGTTAGGGTTAGGGGACGGGGACGGTTTAGGGTCCAGGTGAGGGCACGACAACGCTTTAGGGGGAGCGTACGTGTGAGGGCGCGGGTTAGTGTCAGCGTACGGGTTAGGATTAGGGGACGGGTGAGGGTCAGGCTTCGGGAAGGGTTAGGGTTAGGGTTCGGGCTAGGGTTAGGGTTAGGGGACGGGGACGGTTTAGGGTCCAGGTGAGGGTACGACAACGCTTTAGGGGGAGCGTACATGTGAGGGCGCGGGTTAGTGTCAGCGTACGGGTTAGGATTAGAGGACGGGTGAGGGTCAGGCTTCGGGGAAGGGTTAGGGTTAGGGTTCGGGCTAGGGTTAGGGTTAGGGGACGGGGACGGTTTATGGTCCAGGTGAGGGCACGACAACGCTTTAGGGGGAGCGTACGTGTGAGGGCATGGATTAGTGTCAGCGTACGGGTTAGGATTAGGGGACGGGTGAGGGTCAGGCTTCGGGGAAGGGTTAGGGTTAGGGTTCGGGCTAGGGTTAGGGTTAGGGGACGGGGACGGTTTAGGGTCCAGGTGAGGGTATGACAACGCTTTAGGGGGAGCGTACGTGTGAGGGCGCGGGTTAGTGTCAGCGTACGGGTTAGTATTAGGGGACGGGTGAGGGTCAGGCTTCGGGGAAGGGTTAGGGTTAGGGTTCGGGCTAGGGTTAGGGTTAGGGGACAGGGACGGTTTAGGGTCCAGGTGAGGGAACGACAACGCTTTAGGGGGAGCGTACGTGTGACGGCGCGGGTTAGTGTCAGCGTACGGGTTAGGATTAGGGGACGGGTGAGGGTCGGGCTTCGGGGAAGGGTTAGGGTTAGGGTTCGGGCTAGGGTTAGGGTTAGGGGACGGGGAAGGTTTAGGGTCCAGGTGAGGGCACGACAACGCTTTAGGGGTAGCGTACGTGTGACGGCGCGTGTTAGTGTCAGCGTACGGGTTAGGATTAGGGGACGGGTGAGGGTCAGGCTTCGGGAAAGGGATAGGGTTAGGGTTCGGGCTAGGGTTAGGGTTAGGGGACGGGGAAGGTTTAGGGTCCAGGTGAGGGCACGACAACGCTTTATGGGGAGCGTACGTGTGAGGGCGCGGGTTAGTGTCAGCGTACGGGTTAGGATTAGGGGACGGGTGAGAGTCAGGCTTCGGGGAAGGGTTAGGGTTAGGGTTCGGGCTAGGGTTAGGGTTAGGGTACGGGGACGGTTTAGGGTCCAGGTGAGGGCACGACAACGCTTTAGGGGGAACGTACGTGTGAGGGCGCGGGATAGTGTCAGCGTACGGGTTAGGATTAGGGGACGGGTGAGGGTCAGGCTTCGGGGAAGGGTTAGGGTTAGGGTTCGGGCTAGGGTTAGGATTAGGGGACGGGGACGGTTTAGGGTCCAGGTGAGGGTACGACAACGCTTTAGGGGGAGCGTACGTGTGAGGGCGCGGGTTAGTGTCAGCGTACGGGTTAGGATTAGGGTACGGGTGAGGGTCAGGCTTCGGGGAAGGGTTAGGGTTAGGGTTCGGGCTAGGGTTAGGGTTAGCGGACGGGGACGGTTTAGGGTCCAGGTGAGGGTACGACAACGCTTTAGGGGGAGCGTACGTGTGAGGGCGCGGGTTAGTGTCAGCGTACGGGTTAGAATTAGGGGACGGGTGAGGGTCAGGCTTCGGGGAAGGGTTAGGGTTAGGGTTCGGGCTAGGGTTAGGGTTAGGGGACGGGGAAGGTTTAGGGTCCAGGTGAGGGTACGACAGCGCTTTCGGGGGAGCGTACGTGTGAGAGCTCGGGTTAGTGTCAGCGTACGGGTTAGGATTAGGGGACGGGTGAGGGTCAGGCTTCGGGGAAGGGTTAGGGTTAGGGTTCGGGCTAGGGTTAGGGTTAGGGGACGGGGACGGTTTAGGGTCCAGGTGAGGGCACGACAACGCTTTAGGGGGAGCGTACGTGTGAGGGCGTGGGTTAGTGTCAGCGTACGGGTTAGGATTAGGGGACGGGTGAGGGTCAGGCTTCGGGAAGGGTTAGGGTTAGGGTTCGGGCTAGGGTTAGGGTTAGGGGACGGGGACGGTTTAGGGTCCAGGTGAGGGTACGACAACGCTTTAGGGGGAGCGTACATGTGAGGGCGCGGGTTAGTGTCAGCGTACGGGTTAGGATTAGAGGACGGGTGAGGGTCAGGCTTCGGGGAAGGGTTAGGGTTAGGGTTCGGGCTAGGGTTAGGGTTAGGGGACGGGGACGGTTTATGGTCCAGGTGAGGGCACGACAACGCTTTAGGGGGAGCGTACGTGTGAGGGCATGGATTAGTGTCAGCGTACGGGTTAGGATTAGGGGACGGGTGAGGGTCAGGCTTCGGGGAAGGGTTAGGGTTAGGGTTCGGGCTAGGGTTAGGGTTAGGGGACGGGGACGGTTTAGGGTCCAGGTGAGGGTACGACAACGCTTTAGGGGGAGCGTACGTGTGAGGGCGCGGGTTAGTGTCAGCGTACGGGTTAGTATTAGGGGACGGGTGAGGGTCAGGCTTCGGGGAAGGGTTAGGGTTAGGGTTCGGGCTAGGGTTAGGGTTAGGGGACAGGGACGGTTTAGGGTCCAGGTGAGGGAACGACAACGTTTTAGGGGGAGCGTACGTGTGACGGCGCGGGTTAGTGTCAGCGTACGGGTTAGGATTAGGGGACGGGTGAGGGTCGGGCTTCGGGGAAGGGTTAGGGTTAGGGTTCGGGCTAGGGTTAGGGTTAGGGGACGGGGAAGGTTTAGGGTCCAGGTGAGGGCACGACAACGCTTTAGGGGTAGCGTACGTGTGACGGCGCGTGTTAGTGTCAGCGTACGGGTTAGGATTAGGGGACGGGTGAGGGTCAGGCTTCGGGAAAGGGATAGGGTTAGGGTTCGGGCTAGGGTTAGGGTTAGGGGACGGGGAAGGTTTAGGGTCCAGGTGAGGGCACGACAACGCTTTATGGGGAGCGTACGTGTGAGGGCGCGGGTTAGTGTCAGCGTACGGGTTAGGATTAGGGGACGGGTGAGAGTCAGGCTTCGGGAAGGGTTAGGGTTAGGGTTCGGGCTAGGGTTAGGGTTAGGGGACGGGGACGGTTTAGGGTCCAGGTGAGGGTACGACAACGCTTTAGGGGGAGCGTACATGTGAGGGCGCGGGTTAGTGTCAGCGTACGGGTTAGGATTAGAGGACGGGTGAGGGTCAGGCTTCGGGGAAGGGTTAGGGTTAGGGTTCGGGCTAGGGTTAGGGTTAGGGGACGGGGACGGTTTAGGATCCAGGTGAGGGCACGACAACGCTTTAGGGGGAGCGTACGTGTGAGGGCGCGGGTTAGTGTCAGCGTACGGGTTAGGATTAGGGGACGGGTGAGGGTCAGGCTTCGGGGAAGTGTTAGGGTTAGGGTTTGGGCTAGGGTTAGGGTTAGGGGACGGGGACGGTTTAGGGTCCAGGTGAGGGCACGACAACGCTTTAGGGGGAGCGTACGTGTGAGGGCGCGGGTTAGTGTCAGCGTACGGGTTAGGATTAGGGGACGGGTGAGGGTCAGGCTTCGGGGAAGGGTTAGGGTTAGGGTTCGGGCTAGGGTTAGGGTTAGGGGACGGGGACGGTTTAGGTTCCAGGTGAGGGCACGACAACACTTTAGGGGGAGCGTACGTGTGAGGGCGCGGGTTAGTGTCAGCGTACGGGTTAGGATTAGGGGACGGGTGAGGGTCAGGCTTCGGGGAAGGGTTAGGGTTAGGGTTCGGGCTAGGGTTAGGGTTAGGGGACGGGGACGGTTTAGGGTCCAGGTGAGGGTACGACAACGCTTTAGGGGGAGCGTACGTGTGAGGGCGCGGGTTAGTGTCAGCGTACGGGTTAGGATTAGGGTACGGGTGAGGGTCAGGCTTCGGGGAAGGGTTAGGGTTAGGGTTCGGGCTAGGGTTAGGGTTAGCGGACGGGGACGGTTTAGGGTCCAGGTGAGGGTACGACAACGCTTTAGGGGGAGCGTACGTGTGAGGGCGCGGGTTAGTGTCAGCGTACGGGTTAGAATTAGGGGACGGGTGAGGGTCAGGCTTCGGGGAAGGGTTAGGGTTAGGGTTCGGGCTAGGGTTAGGGTTAGGGGACGGGGAAGGTTTAGGGTCCAGGTGAGGGTACGACAGCGCTTTCGGGGGAGCGTACGTGTGAGAGCGCGGGTTAGTGTCAGCGTACGGGTTAGGATTAGGGGACGGGTGAGGGTCAGGCTTCGGGGAAGGGTTAGGGTTAGGGTTCGGGCTAGGGTTAGGGTTAGGGGACGGGGACGGTTTAGGGTCCAGGTGAGGGCACGACAACGCTTTAGGGGGAGCGTACGTGTGAGGGCGCGGGTTAGTGTCAGCGTACGGGTTAGGATTAGGGGACGGGTGAGGGTCAGGCTTCGGGAAGGGTTAGGGTTAGGGTTCGGGCTAGGGTTAGGGTTAGGGGACGGGGACGGTTTAGGGTCCAGGTGAGGGTACGACAACGCTTTAGGGGGAGCGTACATGTGAGGGCGCGGGTTAGTGTCAGCGTACGGGTTAGGATTAGAGGACGGGTGAGGGTCAGGCTTCGGGGAAGGGTTAGGGTTAGGGTTCGGGCTAGGGTTAGGGTTAGGGGACGGGGACGGTTTAGGATCCAGGTGAGGGCACGACAACGCTTTAGGGGGAGCGTACGTGTGAGGGCGCGGGTTAGTGTCAGCGTACGGGTTAGGATTAGGGGACGGGTGAGGGTCAGGCTTCGGGGAAGTGTTAGGGTTAGGGTTTGGGCTAGGGTTAGGGTTAGGGGACGGGGACGGTTTAGGGTCCAGGTGAGGGCACGACAACGCTTTAGGGGGAGCGTACGTGTGAGGGCGCGGGTTAGTGTCAGCGTACGGGTTAGGATTAGGGTACGGGTGAGGGTCAGGCTTTGGGGAAGTGTTAGGGTTAGGGTTCGGGCTAGGGTTAGGGTTAGGGGACGGGGACGGTTTAGTGTCCAGGTGAGGGCACGACAACGCCTTAGGGGGAGCGTACGTGTGAGGGCGCGGGTTAGTGTCAGCGTACGGGTTAGGATTAGGGGACGGGTGAGGGTCAGGCTTCGGGGAAGGGTTAGGGTTAGGGTTCGGGCTAGGGTTAGGGTTAGGAGATGGGGACGGTTTAGGGTCCAGGTGAGGGCACGACAACGCTTTAGGGGGAGCGTACGTGTGAGGGCGCGGGTTAGTGTCAGCGTACGGGTTAGTATTAGGGGACGGGTGAGGGTCAGGCTTCGGGGAAGGGTTAGGGTTAGGGTTCGGGCTAGGGTTAGGGTTAGGGGACGGGGACGGTTTAGGTTCCAGGTGAGGGCACGACAACACTTTAGGGGGAGCGTACGTGTGAGGGCGCGGGTTAGTGTCAGCGTACGGGTTAGGATTAGGGGACGGGTGAGGGTCAGGCTTCGGGGAAGGGTTAGGGTTAGGGTTCGGGCTAGGGTTAGGGTTAGGGGACGGGGACGGTTTAGGGTCCAGGTGAGGGTACGACAACGCTTTAGGGGGAGCGTACGTGTGAGGGCGCGGGTTAGTGTCAGCGTACGGGTTAGGATTATGGTACGGGTGAGGGTCAGGCTTCGGGGAAGGGTTAGGGTTAGGGTTCGGGCTAGGGTTAGGGTTAGCGGACGGGGACGGTTTAGGGTCCAGGTGAGGGTACGACAACGCTTTAGGGGGAGCGTACGTGTGAGGGCGCGGGTTAGTGTCAGCGTACGGGTTAGAATTAGGGGACGGGTGAGGGTCAGGCTTCGGGGAAGGGTTAGGGTTAGGGTTCGGGCTAGGGTTAGGGTTAGGGGACGGGGAAGGTTTAGGGTCCAGGTGAGGGTACGACAGCGCTTTCGGGGGAGCGTACGTGTGAGAGCGCGGGTTAGTGTCAGCGTACGGGTTAGGATTAGGGGACGGGTGAGGGTCAGGCTTCGGGGAAGGGTTAGGGTTAGGGTTCGGGCTAGGGTTAGGGTTAGGGGACGGGGACGGTTTAGGGTCCAGGTGAGGGCACGACAACGCTTTAGGGGGAGCGTACGTGTGAGGGCGCGGGTTAGTGTCAGCGTACGGGTTAGGATTAGGGGACGGGTGAGGGTCAGGCTTCGGGAAGGGTTAGGGTTAGGGTTCGGGCTAGGGTTAGGGTTAGGGGACGGGGACGGTTTAGGGTCCAGGTGAGGGTACGACAACGCTTTAGGGGGAGCGTACATGTGAGGGCGCGGGTTAGTGTCAGCGTACGGGTTAGGATTAGAGGACGGGTGAGGGTCAGGCTTCGGGGAAGGGTTAGGGTTAGGGTTCGGGCTAGGGTTAGGGTTAGGGGACGGGGACGGTTTAGGATCCAGGTGAGGGCACGACAACGCTTTAGGGGGAGCGTACGTGTGAGGGCGCGGGTTAGTGTCAGCGTACGGGTTAGGATTAGGGGACGGGTGAGGGTCAGGCTTCGGGGAAGTGTTAGGGTTAGGGTTTGGGCTAGGGTTAGGGTTAGGGGACGGGGACGGTTTAGGGTCCAGGTGAGGGCACGACAACGCTTTAGGGGGAGCGTACGTGTGAGGGCGCGGGTTAGTGTCAGCGTACGGGTTAGGATTAGGGTACGGGTGAGGGTCAGGCTTTGGGGAAGTGTTAGGGTTAGGGTTCGGGCTAGGGTTAGGGTTAGGGGACGGGGACGGTTTAGTGTCCAGGTGAGGGCACGACAACGCCTTAGGGGGAGCGTACGTGTGAGGGCGCGGGTTAGTGTCAGCGTACGGGTTAGGATTAGGGGACGGGTGAGGGTCAGGCTTCGGGGAAGGGTTAGGGTTAGGGTTCGGGCTAGGGTTAGGGTTAGGAGATGGGGACGGTTTAGGGTCCAGGTGAGGGCACGACAACGCTTTAGGGGGAGCGTACGTGTGAGGGCGCGGTTTAGTGTCAGCGTACGGGTTAGTATTAGGGGACGGGTGAGGGTCAGGCTTCGGGGAAGGGTTAGGGTTAGGGTTCGGGCTAGGGTTAGGGTTAGGGGACGGGGACGGTTTAGGTTCCAGGTGAGGGCACGACAACACTTTAGGGGGAGCGTACGTGTGAGGGCGCGGGTTAGTGTCAGCGTACGGGTTAGGATTAGGGGACGGGTGAGGGTCAGGCTTCGGGGAAGGGTTAGGGTTAGGGTTCGGGCTAGGGTTAGGGTTAGGGGACGGGGACGGTTTAGGGTCCAGGTGAGGGTACGACAACGCTTTAGGGGGAGCGTACGTGTGAGGGCGCGGGTTAGTGTCAGCGTACGGGTTAGGATTAGGGTACGGGTGAGGGTCAGGCTTCGGGGAAGGGTTAGGGTTAGGGTTCGGGCTAGGGTTAGGGTTAGCGGACGGGGACGGTTTAGGGTCCAGGTGAGGGTACGACAACGCTTTAGGGGGAGCGTACGTGTGAGGGCGCGGGTTAGTGTCAGCGTACGGGTTAGAATTAGGGGACGGGTGAGGGTCAGGCTTCGGGGAAGGGTTAGGGTTAGGGTTCGGGCTAGGGTTAGGGTTAGGGGACGGGGAAGGTTTAGGGTCCAGGTGAGGGTACGACAGCGCTTTCGGGGGAGCGTACGTGTGAGAGCTCGGGTTAGTGTCAGCGTACGGGTTAGGATTAGGGGACGGGTGAGGGTCAGGCTTCGGGGAAGGGTTAGGGTTAGGGTTCGGGCTAGGGTTAGGGTTAGGGGACGGGGACGGTTTAGGGTCCAGGTGAGGGCACGACAACGCTTTAGGGGGAGCGTACGTGTGAGGGCGCGGGTTAGTGTCAGCGTACGGGTTAGGATTAGGGGACGGGTGAGGGTCAGGCTTCGGGAAGGGTTAGGGTTAGGGTTCGGGCTAGGGTTAGGGTTAGGGGACGGGGACGGTTTAGGGTCCAGGTGAGGGTACGACAACGCTTTAGGGGGAGCGTACATGTGAGGGCGCGGGTTAGTGTCAGCGTACGGGTTAGGATTAGAGGACGGGTGAGGGTCAGGCTTCGGGGAAGGGTTAGGGTTAGGGTTCGGGCTAGGGTTAGGGTTAGGGGACGGGGACGGTTTATGGTCCAGGTGAGGGCACGACAACGCTTTAGGGGGAGCGTACGTGTGAGGGCATGGATTAGTGTCAGCGTACGGGTTAGGATTAGGGGACGGGTGAGGGTCAGGCTTCGGGGAAGGGTTAGGGTTAGGGTTCGGGCTAGGGTTAGGGTTAGGGGACGGGGACGGTTTAGGGTCCAGGTGAGGGTATGACAACGCTTTAGGGGGAGCGTACGTGTGAGGGCGCGGGTTAGTGTCAGCGTACGGGTTAGTATTAGGGGACGGGTGAGGGTCAGGCTTCGGGGAAGGGTTAGGGTTAGGGTTCGGGCTAGGGTTAGGGTTAGGGGACAGGGACGGTTTAGGGTCCAGGTGAGGGAACGACAACGCTTTAGGGGGAGCGTACGTGTGACGGCGCGGGTTAGTGTCAGCGTACGGGTTAGGATTAGGGGACGGGTGAGGGTCGGGCTTCGGGGAAGGGTTAGGGTTAGGGTTCGGGCTAGGGTTAGGGTTAGGGGACGGGGAAGGTTTAGGGTCCAGGTGAGGGCACGACAACGCTTTAGGGGTAGCGTACGTGTGACGGCGCGTGTTAGTGTCAGCGTACGGGTTAGGATTAGGGGACGGGTGAGGGTCAGGCTTCGGGAAAGGGATAGGGTTAGGGTTCGGGCTAGGGTTAGGGTTAGGGGACGGGGAAGGTTTAGGGTCCAGGTGAGGGCACGACAACGCTTTATGGGGAGCGTACGTGTGAGGGCGCGGGTTAGTGTCAGCGTACGGGTTAGGATTAGGGGACGGGTGAGAGTCAGGCTTCGGGGAAGGGTTAGGGTTAGGGTTCGGGCTAGGGTTAGGGTTAGGGTACGGGGACGGTTTAGGGTCCAGGTGAGGGCACGACAACGCTTTAGGGGGAGCGTACGTGTGAGGGCGCGGGATAGTGTCAGCGTACGGGTTAGGATTAGGGGACGGGTGAGGGTCAGGCTTCGGGGAAGGGTTAGGGTTAGGGTTCGGGCTAGGGTTAGGATTAGGGGACGGGGACGGTTTAGGGTCCAGGTGAGGGTACGACAACGCTTTAGGGGGAGCGTACGTGTGAGGGCGCGGGTTAGTGTCAGCGTACGGGTTAGGATTAGGGTACGGGTGAGGGTCAGGCTTCGGGGAAGGGTTAGGGTTAGGGTTCGGGCTAGGGTTAGGGTTAGCGGACGGGGACGGTTTAGGGTCCAGGTGAGGGTACGACAACGCTTTAGGGGGAGCGTACGTGTGAGGGCGCGGGTTAGTGTCAGCGTACGGGTTAGAATTAGGGGACGGGTGAGGGTCAGGCTTCGGGGAAGGGTTAGGGTTAGGGTTCGGGCTAGGGTTAGGGTTAGGGGACGGGGAAGGTTTAGGGTCCAGGTGAGGGTACGACAGCGCTTTCGGGGGAGCGTACGTGTGAGAGCTCGGGTTAGTGTCAGCGTACGGGTTAGGATTAGGGGACGGGTGAGGGTCAGGCTTCGGGGAAGGGTTAGGGTTAGGGTTCGGGCTAGGGTTAGGGTTAGGGGACGGGGACGGTTTAGGGTCCAGGTGAGGGCACGACAACGCTTTAGGGGGAGCGTACGTGTGAGGGCGTGGGTTAGTGTCAGCGTACGGGTTAGGATTAGGGGACGGGTGAGGGTCAGGCTTCGGGAAGGGTTAGGGTTAGGGTTCGGGCTAGGGTTAGGGTTAGGGGACGGGGACGGTTTAGGGTCCAGGTGAGGGTACGACAACGCTTTAGGGGGAGCGTACATGTGAGGGCGCGGGTTAGTGTCAGCGTACGGGTTAGGATTAGAGGACGGGTGAGGGTCAGGCTTCGGGGAAGGGTTAGGGTTAGGGTTCGGGCTAGGGTTAGGGTTAGGGGACGGGGACGGTTTATGGTCCAGGTGAGGGCACGACAACGCTTTAGGGGGAGCGTACGTGTGAGGGCATGGATTAGTGTCAGCGTACGGGTTAGGATTAGGGGACGGGTGAGGGTCAGGCTTCGGGGAAGGGTTAGGGTTAGGGTTCGGGCTAGGGTTAGGGTTAGGGGACGGGGACGGTTTAGGGTCCAGGTGAGGGTACGACAACGCTTTAGGGGGAGCGTACGTGTGAGGGCGCGGGTTAGTGTCAGCGTACGGGTTAGTATTAGGGGACGGGTGAGGGTCAGGCTTCGGGGAAGGGTTAGGGTTAGGGTTCGGGCTAGGGTTAGGGTTAGGGGACAGGGACGGTTTAGGGTCCAGGTGAGGGAACGACAACGTTTTAGGGGGAGCGTACGTGTGACGGCGCGGGTTAGTGTCAGCGTACGGGTTAGGATTAGGGGACGGGTGAGGGTCGGGCTTCGGGGAAGGGTTAGGGTTAGGGTTCGGGCTAGGGTTAGGGTTAGGGGACGGGGAAGGTTTAGGGTCCAGGTGAGGGCACGACAACGCTTTAGGGGTAGCGTACGTGTGACGGCGCGTGTTAGTGTCAGCGTACGGGTTAGGATTAGGGGACGGGTGAGGGTCAGGCTTCGGGAAAGGGATAGGGTTAGGGTTCGGGCTAGGGTTAGGGTTAGGGTACGGGGACGGTTTAGGGTCCAGGTGAGGGCACGACAACGCTTTAGGGGGAGCGTACGTGTGAGGGCGCGGGATAGTGTTAGCGTACGGGTTAGGATGAGGGGACGGGTGAGGGTCAGGCTTCGGGGAAGGGTTAGGGTTAGGGTTCGGGCTAGGGTTAGGGTTAGGGGACGGGGACGGTTTAGGTTCCAGGTGAGGGTACGACAACGCTTTAGGGGGAGCGTACGTGTGAGGGCGCGGGTTAGTGTCCGCTTTCGGGTTACGATTAGGGGACGGGTGAGGGTCAGGCTTCGGGGAAGGGTTAGGGTTAGGGTTTGGGCTAGGGTTAGGGTTAGGGGACAGGGACGGTTTAGGGTCCAGGTGAGGGCACGACAACGCTTTAGGGGGAGCGTACGTGTGAGGGCGCGGGTTAGTGTCAGCGTACGGGTTGTGATTAGGGGACGGGTGAGGGTCAGGCTTCGGGGAAGGGTTAGGGTTAGGGTTCGGGCTAGGGTTAGGGTTAGGGGACGGGGACGGTTTAGGGTCCAGGTGAGGGAACGACAACGCTTTAGGGGGAGCGTACGTGTGACGGCGCGGGTTAGTGTCAGCGTACGGGTTAGGATTAGGGGACGGGTGAGGGTCAGGCTTCGGGGAAGGGTTAGGGTTAGGGTTCGGGCTAGGGTTAGGGTTAGGGGACGGGGACGGTTTAGGATCCAGGTGAGGGCACGACAACGCTTTAGGGGTAGCGTACGTGTGAGGGCGCGGGTTAGTGTCAGCGTACGGGTTAGGATTAGGGGATGGGTGAGGGTCAGGCTTCGGGGAAGGGTTAGGGTTAGGGTTCGGGCTAGGGTTAGGGTTAGGGGACGGGGACGGTTTAGGATCCAGGTGAGGGCACGACAACGCTTTAGGGGGAGCGTACGTGTGAGGGCGCGGGTTAGTGTCAGCGTACGGGTTAGGATTAGGGGACGGGTGAGGGTCAGGCTTCGGGGAAGTGTTAGGGTTAGGGTTTGGGCTAGGGTTAGGGTTAGGGGACGGGGACGGTTTAGGGTCCAGGTGAGGGCACGACAACGCTTTAGGGGGAGCGTACGTGTGAGGGCGCGGGTTAGTGTCAGCGTACGGGTTAGGATTAGGGTACGGGTGAGGGTCAGGCTTTGGGGAAGTGTTAGGGTTAGGGTTCGGGCTAGGGTTAGGGTTAGGGGACGGGGACGGTTTAGTGTCCAGGTGAGGGCACGACAACGCCTTAGGGGGAGCGTACGTGTGAGGGCGCGGGTTAGTGTCAGCGTACGGGTTAGGATTAGGGGACGGGTGAGGGTCAGGCTTCGGGGAAGGGTTAGGGTTAGGGTTCGGGCTAGGGTTAGGGTTAGGGGATGGGGACGGTTTAGGGTCCAGGTGAGGGCACAACAACGCTTTAGGGGGAGCGTACGTGTGAGGGCGCGGGTTAGTGTCAGCGTACGGGTTAGTATTAGGGGACGGGTGAGGGTCAGGCTTCGGGGAAGGGTTAGGGTTAGGGTTCGGGCTAGGGTTAGGGTTAGGGGACGGGGACGGTTTAGGTTCCAGGTGAGGGCACGACAACACTTTAGGGGGAGCGTACGTGTGAGGGCGCGGGTTAGTGTCAGCGTACGGGTTAGGATTAGGGGACGGGTGAGGGTCAGGCTTCAGGGAAGGGTTAGGGTTAGGGTTCGGGCTAGGGTTAGGGTTAGGGGACGGGGACGGTTTAGGGTCCAGGTGAGGGTACGACAACGCTTTAGGGGGAGCGTACGTGTGAGGGCGCGGGTTAGTGTCAGCGTACGGGTTAGGATTAGGGTACGGGTGAGGGTCAGGCTTCGGGGAAGGGTTAGGGTTAGGGTTCGGGCTAGGGATAGGGTTAGCGGACGGGGACGGTTTAGGGTCCAGGTGAGGGTACGACAACGCTTTAGGGGGAGTGTACGTGTGAGGGCGCGGGTTAGTGTCAGCGTACGGGTTAGAATTAGGGGACGGGTGAGGGTCAGGCTTCGGGGAAGGGTTAGGGTTAGGGTTCGGGCTAGGGTTAGGGTTAGGGGACGGGGAAGGTTTAGGGTCCAGGTGAGGGTACGACAGCGCTTTAGGGGGAGCGTACGTGTGAGGGCGCGGGTTAGTGTCAGCGTACGGGTTAGGATTAGGGGACGGGTGACGGTCAGGCTTCGGGGAAGGGTTAGGGTTAGGGTTCGGTCTAGGGTTAGGGTTAGGGGACGGGGACGGTTTAGGGTCCAGGTGAGGGTACGACAACGCTTTAGGGGGAGCGTACGTGTGAGGGCGCGGGTTACTGTCAGCGTACGGGTTAGGATTAGGGGACGGGTGAGGGTCAGGCTTCGGGGAAGGGTTAGGGTTAGGGTTCGTGCTAGGGTTAGGGTTAGGGGACGGGCACGGTTTAGGGTCCAGGTGAGGGTACGACAACGCTTTAGGGGGAGCGTACGTGTGAGGGCGCGGGTGCGTGTCAGCGTACGGGTTAGGATTACGGGATGAGTGAGGGTCAGGCTTCAGGGAAGGGTTAGGGTTAGGGGACGGGGAAGGTTTATGGTACAGGTGAGGGCACGACAACGCTTTAGGGGGAGCGTACGTGTGAGGGCGCGGGTTAGTGTCAGCGTACGGGTTAGGATTAGGGGACGGGTGAGGGTCAGGCTTCGGGGAAGGGTTAGGGTTAGGGTTCGGGCTAGGGTTAGGGTTAGGGGACGGGGACGGATTAGGGTCCAGGTGACGGCACGACAACGCTTTAGGGGGAGCGTATGTGTGAGGGCGCCGGTTAGTGTCAGCGTACAGGTTAGGATTAGGGGACGGGTGAGGGTCAGGCTTCGGGGAAGGGTTAGGGTTAGGGTTCGGGCTAGGGTTAGGGTTAGGGGACGGGGATGGTTTAGGGTCCAGGTGAGGGCACGACAACGCTTTAGGGGGAGCGTACGTGTGAGGGCATGGATTAGTGTCAGCGTACGGGTTAGGATTAGGGGACGGGTGAGGGTCAGGCTTCGGGGAAGGGTTAGGGTTAGGGTTCGGGCTAGGGTTAGGGTTAGGGGACGGGGACGGTTTAGGGTCCAGGTGAGGGCACGACAACGCTTTAGGGGGAGCGTACGTGTGAGGGCATGGATTAGTGTCAGCGTACGGGTTAGGATTAGGGGACGGGTGAGGGTCAGGCTTCGGGGAAGGGTTAGGGTTAGGGTTCGGGCTAGGGTTAGGGTTAGGGGACAGGGACGGTTTAGGGTCCAGGTGAGGGAACGACAACGCTTTAGGGGGAGCGTACGTGTGACGGCGCGGGTTAGTGTCAGCGTACGGGTTAGGATTAGGGGACGGGTGAGGGTCAGGCTTCGGGGAAGGGTTAGGGTTAGGGTTCGGGCTAGGGTTAGGGTTAGGGGACGGGGACGGTTTAGGATCCAGGTGAGGGCACGACAACGCTTTAGGGGTAGCGTACGTGTGAGGGCGCGGGTTAGTGTCAGCGTACGGGTTAGGATTAGGGGATGGGTGAGGGTCAGGCTTCGGGGAAGGGTTAGGGTTAGGGTTCGGGCTAGGGTTAGGGTTAGGGGACGGGGACGGTTTAGGATCCAGGTGAGGGCACGACAACGCTTTAGGGGGAGCGTACGTGTGAGGGCGCGGGTTAGTGTCAGCGTACGGGTTAGGATTAGGGGACGGGTGAGGGTCAGGCTTCGGGGAAGTGTTAGGGTTAGGGTTTGGGCTAGGGTTAGGGTTAGGGGACGGGGACGGTTTAGGGTCCAGGTGAGGGCACGACAACGCTTTAGGGGGAGCGTACGTGTGAGGGCGCGGGTTAGTGTCAGCGTACGGGTTAGGATTAGGGTACGGGTGAGGGTCAGGCTTTGGGGAAGTGTTAGGGTTAGGGTTCGGGCTAGGGTTAGGGTTAGGGGACGGGGACGGTTTAGTGTCCAGGTGAGGGCACGACAACGCCTTAGGGGGAGCGTACGTGTGAGGGCGCGGGTTAGTGTCAGCGTACGGGTTAGGATTAGGGGACGGGTGAGGGTCAGGCTTCGGGGAAGGGTTAGGGTTAGGGTTCGGGCTAGGGTTAGGGTTAGGGGATGGGGACGGTTTAGGGTCCAGGTGAGGGCACGACAACGCTTTAGGGGGAGCGTACGTGTGAGGGCGCGGGTTAGTGTCAGCGTACGGGTTAGTATTAGGGGACGGGTGAGGGTCAGGCTTCGGGGAAGGGTTAGGGTTAGGGTTCGGGCTAGGGTTAGGGTTAGGGGACGGGGACGGTTTAGGTTCCAGGTGAGGGCACGACAACACTTTAGGGGGAGCGTACGTGTGAGGGCGCGGGTTAGTGTCAGCGTACGGGTTAGGATTAGGGGACGGGTGAGGGTCAGGCTTCGGGGAAGGGTTAGGGTTAGGGTTCGGGCTAGGGTTAGGGTTAGGGGACGGGGACGGTTTAGGGTCCAGGTGAGGGTACGACAACGCTTTAGGGGGAGCGTACGTGTGAGGGCGCGGGTTAGTGTCAGCGTACGGGTTAGGATTAGGGTACGGGTGAGGGTCAGGCTTCGGGGAAGGGTTAGGGTTAGGGTTCGGGCTAGGGTTAGGGTTAGCGGACGGGGACGGTTTAGGGTCCAGGTGAGGGTACGACAACGCTTTAGGGGGAGCGTACGTGTGAGGGCGCGGGTTAGTGTCAGCGTACGGGTTAGAATTAGGGGACGGGTGAGGGTCAGGCTTCGGGGAAGGGTTAGGGTTAGGGTTCGGGCTAGGGTTAGGGTTAGGGGACGGGGAAGGTTTAGGGTCCAGGTGAGGGTACGACAGCGCTTTCGGGGGAGCGTACGTGTGAGAGCGCGGGTTAGTGTCAGCGTACGGGTTAGGATTAGGGGACGGGTGAGGGTCAGGCTTCGGGGAAGGGTTAGGGTTAGGGTTCGGGCTAGGGTTAGGGTTAGGGGACAGGGACGGTTTAGGGTCCAGGTGAGGGCACGACAACGCTTTAGGGGGAGCGTACGTGTGAGGGCGCGGGTTAGTGTCAGCGTACGGGTTGTGATTAGGGGACGGGTGAGGGTCAGGCTTCGGGGAAGGGTTAGGGTTAGGGTTCGGGCTAGGGTTAGGGTTAGGGGACGGGGACGGTTTAGGGTCCAGGTGAGGGCACGACAACGCTTTAGGGGGAGCGTACGTGTGAGGGCGCGGGTTAGTGTCAGCGTACGGGTTAGGATTAGGGGACGGGTGAGGGTCAGGCTTCGGGAAAGGGTTAGGGTTAGGGTTCGGGCTAGGGTTAGGTTTAGGGGACGGGGACGGTTTAGGGTCCAGGTGAGGGCACGACAACGCTTTAGGGGTAGCGTACGTGTGACGGCGCGTGTTAGTGTCAGCGTACGGGTTAGGATTAGGGGACGGGTGAGGGTCAGGCTTCGGGAAAGGGATAGGGTTAGGGTTCGGGCTAGGGTTAGGGTTAGGGGACGGGGACGGTTTAGGGTCCAGGTGAGGGCACGACAACGCTTTATGGGGAGCGTACGTGTGAGGGCGCGGGTTAGTGTCAGCGTACGGGTTAGGATTAGGGGACGGGTGAGAGTCAGACTTCGGGGAAGGGTTAGGGTTAGGGTTCGGGCTAGGGTTAGGGTTAGGGGACGGGGACGGTTTAGGGTCCAGGTGAGGGCACGACAACGCTTTAGGGGGAGCGTACGTGTGAGGGCGCGGGTTAGTGTTAGCGTACGGGTTAGGATGAGGGGACGGGTGAGGGTCAGGCTTCGGGGAAGGGTTAGGGTTAGGGTTCGGGCTAGGGTTAGGGTTAGGGGACGGGGACGGTTTGGGGTCCAGGTGAGGGCACGACAACGCTTTAGGGGGAGCGTACGTGTGAGGGCGCGGGTTAGTGTCAGCGTACGGGTTAGGATTAGGGGACGGGTGACGGTCAGGCTTCGGGGAAGGGTTAGGGTTAGGGTTCTGTCTAGGGTTAGGGTTAGGGGACGGGGACGGTTTAGGGTCCAGGTGAGGGTACGACAACGCTTTAGGGGGAGCGTACGTGTGAGGGCGCGGGTTAGTGTCAGCGTACGGGTTAGGATTAGGGGACGGGTGAGGGTCAGGCTTCGGGGAAGGGTTAGGGTTAGGGTTTGTGCTAGGGTTAGGGTTAGGGGACGGGGACGGTTTAGGGTCCAGGTGAGGGTACGACAACGCTTTAGGGGGAGCGTACGTGTGAGGGCGCGGGTTACTGTCAGCGTACGGGTTAGGATTAGGGGACGGGTGAGGGTCAGGCTTCGGGGAAGGGTTAGGGTTAGGGTTCGTGCTAGGGTTAGGGTTAGGGGACGGGCACGGTTTAGGGTCCAGGTGAGGGTACGACAACGCTTTAGGGGGAGCGTACGTGTGAGGGCGCGGGTGCGTGTCAGCGTACGGGTTAGGATTACGGGATGAGTGAGGGTCAGGCTTCAGGGAAGGGTTAGGGTTAGGGGACGGGGAAGGTTTAGGGTCCAGGTGAGGGCACGACAACGCTTTAGGGGGAGCGTACGTGTGAGGGCGCGGGTTAGTGTCAGCGTACGGGTTAGGATTAGGGGACGGGTGAGGGTCAGGCTTCGGGGAAGGGTTAGGGTTAGGGTTCGGGCTAGGGTTAGGGTTAGGGGACGGGGACGGTTTATGGTTCAGGTGAGGGTACGACAACGCTTTAGGGGGAGCGTACGTGTGAGGGCGCGGGTTAGTGTCAGCGTACGGGTTAGGATTAGGGGACGGGTGAGGGTCAGGCTTCGGGGAAGGGTTAGGGATAGGGTTCGGGCTAGGGTTAGGGTTAGGGGACGGGGACGGTTTAGGGTCCAGGTGAGGGCACCACAACGCTTTAGGGGGAGCGTACGTGTGAGGGCGCGGGTTAGTGTCAGCGTACAGGTTAGGATTAGGGGACGGGTGAGGGTCAGGCTTCGGGGAAGAGTTAGGGTTAGGGTTCGGGCTAGGGTTAAGGTTAGGGGACGGGGACGGTTTAGGGTGCAGGTGAGGGCACGACAACGCTTTAGGGGGAGCGTACGTGTGAGGGCGCGGGTTAGTGTCAGCGTACGGGTTAGGATTAGGGGACGGGTGAGGGTCAGGCTTCGGGGAAGGGTTAGGGTTAGGGTTCGGCCTAGGGTTAGGATTAGGGGACGGGGACGGTTTAGGGTCCAGGTGAGGGTACGACAACGCTTTAGGGGGAGCGTACGTGTGAGGGCGCGGGTTAGTGTCAGCGTACGGGTTAGGATTAGGGGACGGGTGAGGGTCAGGCTTCGGGGAAGGGTTAGGGTTAGAGTTCGGGCTAGGGTTAGGGTTAGGGGACGGGGACGGTTTCGGGTCCAGGTGAGGGTACGACAACGCTTTAGGGGGAGCGTACGTGTGAGGGCGCGGGTTAGTGTCAGCGTACGGGTTAGGATTAGGGGACGGGTGAGGGTCAGGCTTCGGGGAAGGGTTAGGGTTAGGGTTCGGGCTAGGGTTAGGGTTAGGGGACGGGGACGGTTTAGGGTCCAGGTGAGGGCACGACAACGCTTTAGGGGGAGCGTACGTGTGAGGGCGCGGGTTAGTGTCAGCGTACGGGATAGGATTAGGGGACGGGTGAGGGTCAGGCTTCGGGGAAGGGTTAGGGTTAGGTTTCGGGCTAGGGTTAGGGTTAGGGGACGGGGACGGTTTCGGGTCCAGGTGAGGGCACGACAACGCCTTAGGGGGAGCGTACGTGTGAGGGCGCGGGTTAGTGTCAGCGTACGGGTTAGGATTAGGGGACGGGTGAGGGTCAGGCTTCGGGGAAGGGTTAGGGTTAGGGTTCGGGCTAGGGTTAGGGTTAGGGGACGGGGACGGTTTAGGGTCCAGGTGAGGGCACGACAACGCTTTAGGGGGAGCGTACATGTGAGGGCGCGGGTTAGTGTCAGCGTACGGGTTAGGATTAGGGGACGGGTGAGGGTCAGGCTTCGGGGAAGGGTTAGGGTTAGGGTTCGGGCTAGGGTTAGGGTTAAGGGACGGGGACGGTTTATGGTCCAGGTGAGGGCACGACAACGCTTTAGGGGGAGCGTACGTGTGAGGGCGCGGATTAGTGTCAGCGTACGGGTTAGGATTAGGGGACGGGTGAGGGTCAGGTTTCTGGGACGGGTTAGGGTTAGGGTTCGGGCTAGGGTTAGGGTTAGGGGATGGGGACGGTTTAGGGTCCAGGTGAGGGTACGACAACGCTTTAGGGGGAGCGTACGTGTGAGGGCGCGGGTTAGTGTCAGCGTACGGGTTAGGATTAGGGGACGGGTGAGGGTCAGGCTTCGGGGAAGGGTTAGGGTTAGGGTTTTGGCTAGGGTTAGGGGACGGGGACGGGGACGGTTTAGGGTCCAGGTGAGGGCACGACAACGCGTTAGGGGGAGCGTACGTGTGAGGGCGCGGGTTAGTGTCAGCGTACGGGTTAGGATTAGGGGACGGGTGAGGGTCAGGCTTCGGGGAAGGGTTAGGGTTAGGGTTAGGGGACGGGGACGGTTTAGGGTCCAGGTGAGGGCACGACAACGCCTTAGGGGGAGCGTACGTGTGAGGGCGCGGGTTAGTGTCAGCGTACGGGTTAGGATTAGGGGACGGGTGAGGGTCAGGCTTCGGGGAAGGGTTAGGGTTAGGGTTCGGGCTAGGGTTAGGGTTAGGGAACGGGGACGGTTTAGGGTCCAGGTGAGGGCACGACAACGCTTTAGGGGGAGCGTACATGTGAGGGCGTGGGTTAGTGTCAGCGTACGGGTTAGGATTAGGGGACGGGTGAGGGTCAGGCTTCGGGGAAGGGTTAGGGTTAGGGTTCGGGCTAGGGTTAGGGTTAGGGGACGGGGACGGTTTAGGGTCTAGGTGAGGGAACGACAACGCTTTAGGGGGAGCATACGTGTGACAGCGCGGGTTAGTGTCAGCGTACGGGTTAGGATTAGGGGATGGGTGAGGGTCAGGCTTCGGGGAAGGGTTAGGGTTAGGGTTCGGGCTAGGGTTAGGGGACGGGGACGGTTTAGGGTCCAGGTGAGGGCACGACAACGCTTTACGGGGAGCGTACGTGTGAGGGCGCGGGTTAGTGTCAGCGTACGGGTTAGGATTAGGGGACGGGTGAGGGTCAGGCTTCGGGGAAGGGTTAGGGTTAGGGTTCGGACTAGGGTTAGGGTTAGGGGACGGGGACGGTTTAGGGTCCAGGTGAGGGCACGACAACGCTTTAGGGGGAGCGTACGTGTGAGGGCGCGGGTTAGTGTCAGCGTACGGGATAGGATTAGGGGACGGGTGAGGGTCAGGCTTCGGGGAAGGGTTAGGGTTAGGTTTCGGGCTAGGGTTAGGGTTAGGGTTAGGGGACGGGGACGGTTTAGGGTCCAGGTGAGGGCACGACAACGCATTAGGGGGAGCGTACGTGTGAGGGCGCGGGTTAGTGTCAGCGTACGGGTTAGGATTAGGGGACGGGTGAGTGTCAGGCTTCGGGGAAGGGTTAGGGTTAGGGTTCGGGCTAGGGTTAGGGTTAGGGGACGGGGACGGTTTAGGGTTCAGGTGAGGGTACGACAACGCTTTAGGGGGAGCGTATGTGTGAGGGCGCGGGTTAGTGTCAGCGTACGGGTTAGGATTAGGGGACGGGTGAGGGTCAGGCTTCGGGGAAGGGTTAGGGTTAGGGTTCGGGCTAGGGTTAGGGTTAGGGGACGGGGACGGTTTAGGGTCCAGGTGAGGGCACGACAACGCTTTAGCGGGAGCATACGTGTGAGGGCGCGGGTTAGTGTCAGCGTACGGGTTAGGATTAGGGGACGGGTGAGGGTCAGGCTTCGGGGAAGGGTTGGGGTTAGGGTTCGGGCTAGGGTTAGGGTTAGGGGACGGGGACGGTTTAGGGTCCAGGTCAGGGCACGACAACGCTTTAGGGGGAGCGTACGTGTGAGGGCGCGGGTTAGTGTCAGCGTACGGGTTAGGATTAGGGGACGGGTGAGGGTCAGGCTTCGGGGAAGGGTTAGGGTTAGGGTTCGGGGTAGGGTTAGGGTTAGGGGACGGGGACGGTTGAGGGTCCAGGTGAGGGCACGACAACGCTTTAGGGGGTGCGTACGTGTGAGGGAGTGGGTTAGTTTCAGCGTACGGATTAGGATTAGGGGACGGGTGAGGGTCAGGCTTCGGGGAAGGGTTAGGGTTAGGGTTCGGGCTAGGGTTAGGGTTAGGGGACGGGGACGGTTTAGGGTCCAGGTGAGGGTACGACAACGCTTTAGGGGGAGCGTACGTGTGAGGGCGCGGGTTAGTGTCAGCGTACGGGTTAGGATTAGGGGACGGGTGAGGGTCAGGCTTCGGGGAAGTGTTAGGGTTAGAGTTCGGGCTAGGGTTAGGGTTAGGGGACGGGGACGGTTTCGGGTCCAGGTGAGGGTACGACAACGCTTTAGGGGGAGCGTACGTGTGAGGGCGCAGGTTAGTGTCAGCGTACGGGTTAGGATTAGGGGACGGGTGAGGGTCAGGCTTCGGGGAAGGGTTAGGGTTAGGGTTCGGGCTAGGGTTAGGGTTAGGGGACGGGGACGGTTTAGGGTCCAGGTGAGGGCACGACAACGCTTTAGGGGGAGCGTACGTGTGAGGGCGCGGGTTAGTGTCAGCGTACGGGATAGGATTAGGGGACGGGTGAGGGTCAGGCTCCGGGGAAGGGTTAGGGTTAGGGTTCGGGCTAGGGTTAGGGTTAGGGGACGGGGACGGTTTCGGGTCCAGGTGAGGGCACGACAACGCCTTAGGGGGAGCGTACGTGTGAGGGCGCGGGTTAGTGTCAGCGTACGGGTTAGGATTAGGGGACGGGTGAGGGTCAGGCTTCGGGGAAGGGTTAGGGTTAGGGTTCGGGCTAGGGTTAGGGTTAGGGGACGGGGACGGTTTAGGGTCCAGGTGAGGGCACGACAACGCTTTAGGGGGAGCGTACATGTGAGGGCGCGGGTTAGTGTCAGCGTACGGGTTAGGATTAGGGGACGGGTGAGGGTCAGGCTTCGGGGAAGGGTTAGGGTTAGGGTTCGGGCTAGGGTTAGGGTTAGGGGACGGGGACGGTTTATGGTCCAGGTGAGGGCACGACAACGCTTTAGGGGGAGCGTACGTGTGAGGGCGCGGGTTAGTGTCAGCGTACGGGTTAGGATTAGGGGACGGGTGAGGGTCAGGCTTCGGGGAAGGGTTAGGGTTAGGGTTCGGGCTAGGGTTAGGGTTAGGGGACGGGGACGGTTTAGGGTCTAGGTGAGGGAACGACAACGCTTTAGGGGGAGCGTACGTGTGACAGCGCGGGTTAGTGTCAGCGTACGGGTTAGGATTAGGGGATGGGTGAGGGTCAGGCTTCGGGGAAGGGTTAGGGTTAGGGTTCGGGCTCGGGTTAGGGGACGGGGACGGTTTAGGGTCCAGGTGAGGGCACGACAACGCTTTAGGGGGAGCGTACGTGTGAGGGCGCGGGTTAGTGTCAGCGTACGGGTTAGGATTAGGGGACGGGTGAGGGTCAGGCTTCGGGGAAGGGTTAGGGTTAGGGTTCGGACTAGGGTTAGGGTTAGGGGACGGGGACGGTTTAGGGTCCAGGTGAGGGCACGACAACGCTTTAGGGGGAGCGTACGTGTGAGGGCGCGGGTTAGTGTCAGCGTACGGGATAGGATTAGGGGACGGGTGAGGGTCAGGCTTCGGGGAAGGGTTAGGGTTAGGGTTCGGGCTAGGGTTAGGGTTAGGGTTAGGGGACGGGGACGGTTTAGGGTCCAGGTGAGGGCACGACAACGCATTAGGGGGAGCGTACGTGTGAGGGCGCGGGTTAGTGTCAGCGTACGGGTTAGGATTAGGGGACGGGTGAGTGTCAGGCTTCGGGGAAGGGTTAGGGTTAGGGTTCGGGCTAGGGTTAGGGTTAGGGGACGGGGACGGTTTAGGGTCCAGGTGAGGGCACGACAACGCTTTAGGGGGAGCGTACGTGTGAGGGCGCGGGTTAGTGTCAGCGTACGGGTTAGGATTAGGGGACGGGTGAGGGTCAGGCTTCGGGGAAAGTTAGGTTTAGGGTTCGGGCTAGGGTTAGGGTTAGGGGACGGGGACGGATTAGGGTCCAGGTGAGGGCACGAAAACGCTTTAGGGGGAGCGTACATGTGAGGGCGCGGGTTAGTGTCAGCGTACGGGTTAGGATTAGGGGACGGGTGAGGGTCAGGCTTCGGGGAAGGGTTAGGGTTAGGGTTCGGGCTAGGGTTAGGGTTAGGGGACGGGGACGGTTTAGGGTCCAGGTGAGGGCACGACAACGCTTTAGGTGGAGCGTACGTGTGAGGGCGCGGGTTAGTGTCAGCGTACGGGTTAGGATTAGGGTACGGGTGAGGGTCAGGCTTCGGGGAAGGGTTAGGTTTAGGGTTCGGGCTAGGGTTAGGGTTAGGGGACGGGGACGGTTTAGGGTCCAGCTGAGGGCACGACAACGCTTTAGGGGGAGCGTACGTGTGAGGGCGCGGGTTAGTGTCAGCGTACGGGTTAGGATTAGGGGACGGGTGAGGGTCAGGCTTCGGGGAAGGGTTAGGGTTAGGGTTCGGGCTAGGGTTAGGGTTAGGGGACGGGGACGGTTTAGGGTCCAGGTGAGGGCACGACAACGCTTTAGGGGGAGCGTACGTGTGAGGGCGCGGGTTAGTGTCAGCGTACGGGTTAGGATTAGGGGACGGGTGAGGGTCAGGCTTCGGGGAAGGGTTAGGGTTAGGGTTCAGGCTAGGGTTAGGGTTAGGGGACGGGGACGGTTTAGGGTCCAGGTGAGGGCACGACAACGCTTTACGGGGAGCGTACGTGTGAGGGCGCGGGTTAGTGTCAGCGTACGGGTTAGGATTAGGGGACGGGTGAGGGTCAGGCTTCGGGAAAGGGTTAGGGTTAGGGTTCGGGCTAGGGTTAGGGTTAGGGGACGGGGACGGTTTAGGGTCCAGGTGAGGGCACGACAACGCTTTAGGGGGGGCGTACGTGTGAGGGCGCGGGTTAGTGTCAGCGTACGGGTTAGGATTAGGGGACGGGTGAGGGTCAGGCTTCGGGGAAGGGTTAGGGTTAGGGTTCGGGCTAGGGTTAGGGTTAGGGGACGGGGACGGTTTAGGGTCCAGGTGAGGGCACGACAACGCTTTAGGTGGAGCGTACGTGTGAGGGCGCGGGTTAGTGTCAGCGTACGGGTTAGGATTAGGGTACGGGTGAGGGTCAGGCTTCGGGGAAGGGTTAGGTTTAGGGTTCGGGCTAGGGTTAGGGTTAGGGGACGGGGACGGTTTAGGGTCCAGCTGAGGGCACGACAACGCTTTAGGGGGAGCGTACGTGTGAGGGCGCGGGTTAGTGTCAGCGTACGGGTTAGGATTAGGGGACGGGTGAGGGTCAGGCTTCGGGGAAGGGTTAGGGTTAGGGTTCGGGCTAGGGTTAGGGTTAGGGGACGGGGACGGTTTAGGGTCCAGGTGAGGGCACGACAACGCTTTAGGGGGGGCGTACGTGTGAGGGCGCGGGTTAGTGTCAGCGTACGGGTTAGGATTACGGGACGGGTGAGGGTCAGGCTTCGGGGAAGGGTTAGGGTTAGGGTTCGGGCTAGGGTTAGGGTTAGGGGACGGGGACGGTTTAGGGTCCAGCTGAGGGCACGACAACGCTTTAGGGGGAGCGTACGTGTGAGGGCGCGGGTTAGTGTCAGCGTACGGGTTAGGATTAGGGGACGGGTGAGGGTCAGGCTTCGGGGAAGGGTTAGGGTTAGGGTTCGGGCTAGGGTTAGGGTTAGGGTACGGGGACGGTTTCGGGTCCAGGTGAGGGCACGACAATGCTTTAGGGGGAGCGTACGTGTGAGGGCGCGGGTTAGTGTCAGCGTACGGATTAGGATTAGGGGACTGGTGAGGGTCAGGCTTCGGGGAAGGGTTAGGGTTAGGGTTCGGGCTAGGGTTAGGGTTAGGGGACGGGGACGGTTTAGGGTGCAGGTGAGGGTACGACAATGCTTTAGGGGGAGCGTATGTGTGAGGGCGTGGGTGAGTGTCAGCGTACGGGTTAGGATTAGGGGACGGGTGAGGGTCAGGCTTCCCGGAAGGGTTAGGGTTAGGGTTCGGGCTAGGGTTAGGGTTAGGGTACGGGGACGGTTTAGGGTCCAGGTGAGAGCACGACAACGCTTTAGGGGGAGCGTACGTGTGAGGGCGCGGGTTAGTGTCAGCGTACGGGTTAGGATTAGGGGACGGGTGAGGGTCAGGCTTCGGGGAAGGGTTAGGGTTAGGGTTCGGGCTAGGGTTAGGGTTAGGGGACGGGGACGGTTGAGGGTCCAGGTGAGGGCACGACAACGCTTTAGGGGGTGCATACGTGTGAGGGAGTGGGTTAGTTTCAGCGTACGGATTAGGATTAGGGGACGGGTGAGGGTCAGGCTTCGGGGAAGGGTTAGGGTTAGGGTTCGGGCTAGGGTTACGGTTAGGGGACGGGGACGGTTTAGGGTCCAGGTGAGGGTACGACAACGCTTTAGGGGGAGCGTACGTGTGAGGGCGTGGTTTAGTGTCAGCGTACGGGTTAGGATTAGGGGACGGGTGAGGGTCAGGCTTCGGGGAAGGGTTAGGGTTAGGGTTCGGGCTAGGGTTAGGGTTAGGGGACGGGGACGGTTTAGGGTCCAGGTGAGGGCACGACAACGCTTTAGGGGGAGCGTACGTGTGAGGGCGCGGGTTAGTGTCAGCGTACGGGTTAGGATTAGGGGACGGGTGAGGGTCAGGCTTCGGGGAAGGGTTAGGGTTAGGGTTCGGGCTAGGGTTAGGGTTAGGGGACGGGGACGGTTTCGGGTCCAGGTGAGGGCACGACAATGCTTTAGGGGGAGCGTACGTGTGAGGGCGCGGGTTAGTGTCAGCGTACGGGTTAGGATTAGGGGACGGGTGAGGGTCAGGCTTCGGGGAAGGGTTAGGGTTAGGGTTCGGGCTAGGGTTAGGGTTAGGGGACGGGGACGGTTTAGGGTGCAGGTGAGGGTACGACAACGCTTTAGGGGGAGCGTATGTGTGAGGGCGTGGGTGAGTGTCAGCGTACGGGTTAGGATTAGGGGACGGGTGAGGGTCAGGCTTCCCGGAAGGGTTAGGGTTAGGGTTCGGGCTAGGGTTAGGGTTAGGGTACGGGGACGGTTTAGGGTCCAGGTGAGAGCACGACAACGCTTTAGGGGGAGCGTACGTGTGAGGGCGCGGGTTAGTGTCAGCGTACGGGTTAGGATTAGGGGACGGGTGAGGGTCAGGCTTCGGGGAAGGGTTAGGGTTAGGGTTCGGGCTAGGGTTAGGGTTAGGGGACGGGGACGGTTTAGGGTCCAGGTGAGGGCACGACAACGCTTTAGGGGGAGCATACGTGTGAGGGCGCGGGTTAGTGTCAGCGTACGGGTTAGGATTAGGGGACGGGTGAGGGTCAGGCTTCGGGGAAGGGTTGGGGTTAGGGTTCGGGCTAGGGTTAGGGTTAGGGGACGGGGACGGTTTAGGGTCCAGGTGAGGGCACGACAACGCTTTAGGGGGAGCGTACGTGTGAGGGCGCGGGTTAGTGTCAGCGTACGGGTTAGGATTAGGGGACGGGTGAGGGTCAGGCTTCGGGGAAGGGTTAGGGTTAGGGTTCGGGGTAGGGTTAGGGTTAGGGGACAGGGACGGTTGAGGGTCCAGGTGAGGGCACGACAACGCTTTAGGGGGTGCGTACGTGTGAGGGAGTGGGTTAGTTTCAGCGTACGGATTAGGATTAGGGGACGGGTGAGGGTCAGGCTTCGGGGAAGGGTTAGGGTTAGGGTTCGGGCTAGGGTTAGGGTTAGGGGACGGGGACGGTTTAGGGTCCAGGTGAGTGTACGACAACGCTTTAGGGGGAGCGTACGTGTGAGGGCGCGGGTTAGTGTCAGCGTACGGGTTAGGATTAGGGGACGGGTGAGGGTCAGGCTTCGGGGAAGGGTTAGGGTTAGGGTTCGGGCTAGGGTTAGGGTTAGGGGACGGGGACGGTTTAGGGTCCAGGTGAGGGCACGACAACGCTTTAGGGGGAGCGTACGTGTGAGGGCGCGGGTTAGTGTCAGCGTATGGATTAGGATTAGGGGACGGGTGAGGGTCAGGCTTCGGGGAAGGGTTAGGGTTAGGGTTCGGGCTAGGGTTAGGGTTAGGGGACGGGGACGGTTTAGGGTCTAGGTGAGGGCACGACAACGCTTTAGGGGGAGCGTACGTGTGAGGGAGCGGGTTAGTGTCAGCGTACGGGTTAGGATTAGGGGACGGGTGAGGGTCAGGCTTCGGGGATGTTTTAGGGTTAGGGTTCGGGCTAGGGTTAGGGTTAGGGGACGGGGACGGTTTAGGGTCCAGGTGAGGGCACGACAACGCATTAGGGGGAGCGTACGTGTGAGGGCGCGGGTTAGTGTCAGCGTACGGGTTAGGATTAGGGGACGAGTGAGGGTCAGGCTTCGGGGAAGGGTTAGGGTTAGGGTTCGGGCTAGGGTTAGGGTTAGGGGACGGGGACGGTTTAGGGTCCAGGTGAGGGCACGACAACGCTTTAGGGGGAGCGTACATGTGAGGGCGCGGGTTAGTGTCAGCGTACGGGTTAGGATTAGGGGACGGGTGAGGGTCAGGCTTCGGGGAAGGGTTAGGGTTAGGGTTCGGGCTAGGGTTAGGGTTAGGGTACGGGGACGGTTTAGGGTCCAGCTGAGGGCACGACAACGCTTTAGGGGGAGCGTACGTGTGAGGGCGCGGGTTAGTGTCAGCGTACGGGTTAGGATTAGGGGACGGGTGAGGGTCAGGCTTCGGGGAAGGGTTAGGGTTAGGGTTCGGGCTAGGGTTAGGGTTAGGGTACGGGGACGGTTTAGGGTTCAGGTGAGGGCATGACAACGCTTTAGGGGGAGCGTACGTGTGTGGGCGCGGGTTAGTGTCACCGTAAGTGTTAGGATTAGGGGACGGGTGAGGGTCAGGCTTCGGCGAAGGGTTAGGGTTAGGGTTCGGGCTAGGGTTAGGGTTAGGGGACGGGGACGGTTTAGGGTCCAGGTGAGGACACGACAACGCTTTAGGGGGAGCGTACGTGTGAGGGCGCGGGTTAGTGTCACCGTACGGGTTAGGATTAGGGGACGGGTGAGGGTCAGGCTTCGGGGAAGGGTTAGGGTTAGGGTTCGGGCTAGGGTTAGGGTTAGGGGACGGGGACGGTTTAGGGTCCAGGTGAGGGCACGACAACGCTTTAGGGGGAGCGTACATGTGAGGGCGCGGGTTAGTGTCAGCGTACGGGTTAGGATTAGGGGACGGGTGAGGGTCAGGCTTCGGGGAAGGGTTAGGGTTAGGGTTCGGTCTAGGGTTAGGGTTAGGGTACGGGGACGGTTTAGGGTCCAGGTTAGGGCACGACAACGCTTTAGGGGGAGCGTACGTGTGAGGGCGCGGGTTAGTGTCAGCGTACGGGTTAGGATTAGGGGACGGGTGAGGGTCAGGCTTCGGGGAAGGGTTAGGGTTAGGGTTCGGGCTAGGGTTAGGCTTAGGGGACGGGGACGGTTTAGGGTCCAGGTGAGGGCACGACAACGCTTTAGGGGGAGCATACGTGTGAGGGCGCGGGTTAGTGTCAGCGTACGGGTTAGGATTAGGGGACGGGTGAGGGTCAGGCTTCGGGGAAGGGTTGGGGTTAGGGTTCGGGCTAGGGTTAGGGTTAGGGGACGGGGACGGTTTAGGGTCCAGGTGAGGGTACGACAACGCTTTAGAGGGAGCGTACGTGTGAGGGCGCGGGTTAGTGTCAGCGTACGGGTTAGGATTAGGGGACGGGTGAGGGTCAGGCTTCGGGGAAGGGTTAGGGTTAGGGTTCGGGCTAGGGTTAGGGTTAGGGGACGGTGACGGTTTAGGGTCTAGGTGAGGGAACGACAACGCTTTAGGGGGAGCGTACGTGTGACGGCGCGGGTTAGTGTCAGCGTATGGGTTAGGATTAGGGGACGTGTGAGGGTCAGGCTTCGGGGAAGGGTTAGGGTTAGGGTTCGGGCTAGGGTTAGGGTTAGGGGACGGGGACGGTTTAGGGTCCAGGTGAGGGCTCGACAACGCTTTAGGGGGAGAGTACGTGTGAGGGCGCGGGTTAGTGTCAGCGTACGGGTTAGGATTATGGGACGGGTGAGCGTCAGACTTCGGGGAAGGGTTAGGGTTAGGGTTCGGGCTAGGGTTAGGGTTATGGGACGGGGACGGTTTAGGATCCAGGTGAGGGCACGACAACGCTTTAGGGGGAGCGTACGTGTGAGGGCGCGGGTTAGTGTCAGCGTACGGGATAGGATTAGGGGATGGGTGAGGGTCAGGCTTCGGGGAAGGGTTAGGGTTAGGGTTCGGGCTAGGGTTAGGGTTAGGAGACAAGTACGGTTTAGGGTCCAGGTGAGGGCACGACAACGCATTAGGGGGAGCGTACGTGTGAGGGCGCGGGTTAGTGTCAGCGTATGGGTTAGGATTAGGGGACGGGTGAGGGTCAGGCTTCGGGGAAGGGTTAGGGTTAGGGTTCGGGCTAGGGTTAGGGTTAGGGGACGGGGACGGTTTAGGGTCCAGGTGAGGGCACGACAACGCTTTAGGGGGAGCGTACGTGTGAGGGCGCGGGTTAGTGTCAGCGTACGGGTTAGGATTAGGGGACGGGTGAGGGTCAGGCTTCGGGGAAGGGTTAGGGTTAGGGTTCGGGCTAGGGTTAGGGTTAGGGGACGGGGACGGTTTAGGGTCCAGGTGAGGGCACGACAACGCCTTAGGGGGAGCGTACGTGTGAGGGCGCGGGTTAGTGTCAGCGTACGGGTTAGGATTAGGGGACGGGTGAGGGTCAGGCTTCGGGAAAGGGTTAGGGTTAGGGTTCGGGCTAGGGTTAGGGTTAGGGGACGGGGACGGTTTAGGGTCCAGGTGAGGGCACGACAACGCTTTAGGGGGAGCGTACGTGTGAGGGCGCGGATTAGTGTCAGCGTACGGGTTAGGATTAGGGGACGGGTGAGGGTCAGGCTTCGGGGAAGGGTTAGGGTTAGGGTTCGGGCTAGGGTTAGGGTTAGGGGACGGAGATAGTTTAGGGTCCAGGTGAGGGTACGACAACGCTTTAGGGGGAGCGTACGTGTGAGGGCGCGGGTTAGTGTCAGCGTACGGGTTAGGATTAGGGGACGGGTGAGGGTCAGGCTTCGGGGAAGGGTTAGGGTTAGGGTTCGGGCTAGGGTTAGGGTTAGGGGACGGGGACGGTTTAGGGTCCACGTCAGGGCACGACAACGCTTTACGGGGAGCGTACGTGTGAGGGCGCGGGTTAGTGTCAGCGTACGGGTTAGGATTAGGGGACGGGTGAGGGTCAGGCTTCGGGGAAGGGTTAGGGTTAGGGTTCGGGCTAGGGTTAGGGTTAGGGGACGGGAACGGTTTAGGGTCCAGGTGAGGGCACGACAACGCTTTAGGGGGGGCGTACGTGTGAGGGAGCGGGTTAGTGTCAGCGTACGGGTTAGGATTAGGGGACGGGTGAGGGTCAGGCTTCGGGGAAGGGTTAGGTTTAGGGTTCGGGCTAGGGTTAGGGTTAGGGGACGGGGACGGTTTAGGGTCCAGCTGAGGGCACGACAACGCTTTAGGGGGAGCGTACGTGTGAGGGCGCGGGTTAGTGTCAGCGTACGGGTTAGGATTAGGGGACGGGTGAGGGTCAGGCTTCGGGGAAGGGTTAGGGTTAGGGTTCGGGCTAGGGTTAGGGTTAGGAGACAAGTACGGTTTAGGGTCCAGGTGAGGGCACGACAACGCATTAGGGGGAGCGTACGTGTGAGGGCGCGGGTTAGTGTCAGCGTATGGGTTAGGATTAGGGGACGGGTGAGGGTCAGGCTTCGGGGAAGGGTTAGGGTTAGGGTTCGGGCTAGGGTTAGGGTTAGGGGACGGGGACGGTTTAGGGTCCAGGTGAGGGCACGACAACGCTTTAGGGGGAGCGTATGTGTGAGGGCGCGGGTTAGTGTCAGCGTACGGGTTAGGATTAGGGGACGGGTGAGGGTCAGGCTTCGGGGAAGGGTTAGGGTTAGGGTTCGGGCTAGGGTTGGGGTTAGGGGACGGGGACGGTTTAGGGTCCAGGTGAGGGCACGACAACGCCTTAGGGGTAGCGTACGTGTGAGGGCGCGGGTTAGTGTCAGCGTACGGGTTAGGATTAGGGGACGGGTGAGGGTCAGGCTTCGGGGAAGGGTTAGGGTTAGGGTTCGGGCTAGGGTTAGGGTTAGGGGACGGGGACGGTTTAGGGTCCAGGTGAGGGCACGACAACGCTTTAGGGGGAGCGTACGTGTGAGGGCGCGGATTAGTGTCAGCGTACGGGTTAGGATTAGGGGACGGGTGAGGGTCAGGCTTCGGGGAAGGGTTAGGGTTAGGGTTCGGTCTAGGGTTAGGGTTAGGGGACGGGGATAGTTTAGGGTCCAGGTGAGGGTACGACAACGCTTTAGGGGGAGCGTACGTGTGAGGGCGCGGGTTAGTGTCAGCGTACGGGTTAGGATTAGGGGACGGGTGAGGGTCAGGCTTCGGGGAAGGGTTAGGGTTAGGGTTCGGGCTAGGGTTAGGGTTAGGGGACGGGGACGGTTTAGGGTCCACGTCAGGGCACGACAACGCTTTACGGGGAGCGTACGTGTGAGGGCGCGGGTTAGTGTCAGCGTACGGGTTAGGATTAGGGGACGGGTGAGGGTCAGGCTTCGGGGAAGGGTTAGGGTTAGGGTTCGGGCTAGGGTTAGGGTTAGGGGACGGGGACGGTTTAGGTTCCAGGTGAGGGCACGACAACGCTTTAGGGGGGGCGTACGTGTGAGGGCGCGGGTTAGTGTCAGCGTACGGGTTAGGATTAGGGGACGGGTGAGGGTCAGGCTTCGGGGAAGGGTTAGGTTTAGGGTTCGGGCTAGGGTTAGGGTTAGGGGACGGGGACGGTTTAGGGTCCAGCTGAGGGCACGACAACGCTTTAGGGGGAGCGTACGTGTGAGGGCGCGGGTTAGTGTCAGCGTACGGGTTAGGATTAGGGGACGGGTGAGGGTCAGGCTTCGGGGAAGGGTTAGGGTTAGGGTTCGGGCTAGGGTTAGGGTTAGGGTACGGGGACGGTTTAGGGTCCAGGTGAGGGCATGACAACGCTTTAGGGGGAGCGTACGTGTGTGGGCGCGGGTTAGTGTCAGCGTACGGGTTAGGATTAGGGGACGGGTGAGGGTCAGGCTTCGGGGAAGGGTTAGGGTTAGGGTTCGGGCTAGGGTTAGGGTTAGGGGACGGGGACGGTTTAGGGTCCAGGTGAGGGCACGACAACGCTTTAGGGGGAGCGTACGTGTGAGGGCGCGGGTTAGTGTCAGCGTACGGGTTAGGATTAGGGGACGGGTGAGGGTCAGGCTTCGGGGAAGGGTTAGGCTTAGGGTTCGGGCTAGGGTTAGGGTTAGGGGACGGGGACGGTTTAGGGTCCAGGTGAGGGCACGACAACGCTTTAGGGGGAGCGTACGTGTGAGGGCGCGGGTTAGTGTCAGCGTACGGGTTAGGATTAGGGGACGGGTGAGGGTCAGGCTTCGGGGAAGGGTTAGGGTTAGGGTTCGGGCTAGGGTTAGGGTTAGGGGACGGGGACGGTTTAGGGTCAAGGTGAGAGTACGACAACGCTTTAGGGGGAGCGTACGTGTGAGGGCGTGGTTTAGTGTCAGCGTACGGGTTAGGATTAGGGGACGGGTGAGGGTCAGGCTTCGGGGAAGGGTTAGGGTTAGGGTTCGGGCTAGGGTTAGGGTTAGGGGACGGGGACGGTTTAGGGTCCAGGTGAGGGCACGACAACGCTTTAGGGGGAGCGTACGTGTGAGGGCGCGGGTTAGTGTCAGCGTACGGGTTAGGATTAGGTGACGGGTGAGGGTCAGGCTTCGGGGAAGGGTTAGGGTTAGGGTTCGGGCTAGGGTTAGGGTTAGGGGACGGGGACGGTTTAGGGTCCAGGTGAGGGTACGACAACGCTTTAGGGGGCGCGTACGTGTGAGGGCGCGGGTTAGTGTCAGCGTACGGGTTAGGATTAGGGGACGGGTGAGGGTCAGGCTTCGGGGAAGGGTTAGGGTTAGGGTTCGGGCTAGGGTTAGGGTTAGGGGACGGGGACGGTTTAGGGTCCAGGTGAGGGCACGACAATGCTTTAGGGGGAGCGTACGTGTGAGGGCGCGGGTTAGTGTCAGCGTACGGATTAGGATTAGGGGACGGGTGAGGGTCAGGCTTCGGGGAAGGGTTAGGGTTAGGGTTCGGGCTAGGGTTAGGGTTAGGGGACGGGGACGGTTTAGGGTGCAGGTGAGGGTACGACAACGCTTTAGGGGGAGCGTATGTGTGAGGGCATGGGTGAGTGTCAGCGTACGGGTTAGGATTAGGGGACGGGTGAGGGTCAGGCTTCCCGGAAGGGTTAGGGTTAGGGTTCGGGCTAGGGTTAGGGTTAGGGTACGGGGACGGTTTAGGGTCCAGGTGAGAGCACGACAACGCTTTAGGGGGAGCGTACGTGTGAGGGCTCTGGTTAGTGTCAGCGTACGGGTTAGGATTAGGGGACGGGTGAGTGTCAGGCTTCGGGGAAGGGTTAGGGTTAGGGTTCGGGCTAGGGTTAGGGTTAGGGGACGGGGACGGTTTAGGGTCCAGGTGAGGGCAAGACAACGCTTTAGGGGGAGCATACGTGTGAGGGCGCGGGTTAGTGTCAGCGTACGGGTTAGGATTAGGGGACGGTTGAGGGTCAGGCTTCGGGGAAGGGTTGGGGTTAGGGTTCGGGCTAGGGTTAGGGTTAGGGGACGGGGACGGTTTAGGGTCCAGGTGAGGGCACGACAACGCTTTAGGGGGAGCGTACGTGTGAGGGCGCGGGTTAGTGTCAGCGTACGGGTTAGGATTAGGGGACGGGTGAGGGTCAGGCTTCGGGGAAGGGTTAGGGTTAGGGTTCGGGGTAGGGTTAGGGTTAGGGGACGGGGACGGTTGAGGGTCCAGGTGAGGGCACGACAACGCTTTAGGGGGTGCGTACGTGTGAGGGAGTGGGTTAGTTTCAGGGTACGGATTAGGATTAGGGGACGGGTGAGGGTCAGGCTTCGGGGAAGGGTTAGGGTTAGGGTTCGGGCTAGGGTTAGGGTTAGGGGACGGGGACGGTTTAGGGTCCAGGTGAGGGTACGACAACGCTTTAGGGGGAGCGTACGTGTGAGGGCGTGGTTTAGTGTCAGCGTACGGGTTAGGATTAGGGGACGGGTGAGGGTCAGGCTTCGGGGAAGGGTTAGGGTTAGGGTTCGGGCTAGGGTTAGGGTTAGGGGACGGGGACGGTTTAGGGTCCAGGTGAGGGCACGACAACGCTTTAGGGGGAGCGTACGTGTGAGGGCGCGGGTTAGTGTCAGCGTACGGGTTAGGATTAGGGGACGGGTGAGGGTCAGGCTTTGGGGAAAGTTAGGTTTAGGGTTCGGGCTAGGGTTAGGGTTAGGGGACGGGGACGGATTAGGGTCCATGTGAGGGCACGACAACGCTTTAGGGGGAGCGTACGTGTGAGGGCGCGGGTTAGTGTCAGCGTACGGGTTAGGATTAGGGGACGGGTGAGGGTCAGGCTTCGGGGAAGGGTTAGGGTTAGGGTTCGGGCTAGGGTTAGGGTTAGGGTACGGGGACGGTTTAGGGTCCAGGTGAGGGCACGACAACGCTTTAGGGGGAGCGTACGTGTGAGGGCGCGGGTTAGTGTCAGCGTACGGGTTAGAATTAGGGGACGGGTGAGGGTCAGGCTTCGGGGAAGGGTTAGGGTTAGGGTTCGGGCTAGGGTTAGGGTTAGGGGACGGGGACGGTTTAGGGTCCAGGTGAGGGCACGATAACGCTTTAGGGGGAGCGTACGTGTGAGGGCGCGGGTTAGTGTCAGCGTACGGGTTAGGATTAGGGGACGGGTGAGGGTCAGGCTTCGGGGAAGGGTTAGGGTTAGGGTTCGGGCTAGGGTTAGGGTTAGGGGACGGGGACGGTTTAGGGTCCAGGTGAGGGCACGACAACGCTTTAGGGGGAGCGTACGTGTGAGGGCGCGGGTTAGTGTCAGCGTACGGGATAGGATTAGGGGACGGGTGAGGGTCAGGCTTCGGGGAAGGGTTAGGGTTAGGGTTCGGGCTAGGGTTAGGGTTAGGGTTAGGGGACGGGGACGGTTTAGGGTCCAGGTGAGGGCACGACAACGCATTATGGGGAGCGTACGTGTGAGGGCGCGGGTTAGTGTCAGCGTACGGGTTAGGATTAGGGGACGGGTGAGGGTCAGGCTTCGGGGAAGGGTTAGGGTTAGGGTTCGGGCTAGGGTTAGGGTTAGGGGACGGGGACGGTTTAGGGTCCAGGTGAGGGCACGACAACGCTTTAGGGGGAGCGTACGTGTGAGGGTGCGGATTAGTGTCAGCGTACGGGTTAGGATTAGGGGACGGGTGAGGGTCAGGCTTCGGGGAAGGGTTAGGGTTAGGGTTCGGGCTAGGGTTAGGGTTAGGGGACGGGGACGGTTTAGGGTCCAGGTGAGGGTACGACAACGCTTTAGGGGGAGCGTACGTGTGAGGGCGCGGGTTAGTGTCAGCGTACGGGTTAGGATTAGGGGACGGGTGAGGGTCAGGCTTCGGGGAAGGGTTAGGGTTAGGGTTCGGGCTAGGGTTAGGGTTAGGGGACGGGGACGGTTTGGGGTCCAGGTCAGGGCACGACAACGCTTTAGGGGGAGCGTACGTGTGAGGGCGCGGGTTAGTGTCAGCGTACGGGTTAGGATTAGGGGACGGGTGAGCGTCAGGCTTCGGGGAAGGGTTAGGGTTAGGGTTCGGGCTAGGGTTAGGGTTAGGGTACGGGGACGGTTTAGGGTCCAGCTGAGGGCACGACAACGCTTTAGGGGGAGCGTACATGTGAGGGCGCGGGTTAGTGTCAGCGTACGGATTAGGATTAGGGGACGGGTGAGGGTCAGGCTTCGGGGAAGGGTTAGGGTTAGGGTTCGGACTAGGGTTAGGGTTAGGGGACGGGGACGGTTTAGGGTCCAGGTGAGGGCACGACAACGCTTTAGGGGGAGCGTACGTGTGAGGGCGCGGGTTAGTGTCAGCGTACGGGTTAGGATTAGGGGACGGGTGAGGGTCAGGCTTCGGGGAAGGGTTAGGGTTAGGGTTCGGGCTAGGGTTAGGGTTAGGGGACGGGGACGGTTTAGGGTCCAGGTGAGGGTACGACAACGCTTTAGGGGGAGCGTACGTGTGAGGGCGCCGGTTAGTGTCAGCGTACGGGTTAGGATTAGGGGACGGGTGAGGGTCAGGCTTCGGGGAAGAGTTAGGGTTATGGTTCGGGCTAGGGTTAGGGTTAGGGGATGGGGACGGTTTATGGTCCAGGTGAGGGCACGACAACGCTTTAGGGGGAGCGTACGTGTGAGGGCGCGGGTTAGTGTCAGCGTACGGGTTAGGATTAGGGGACGGGTGAGGGTCAGGCTTCGGGGAAGGGTTAGGGTTAGGGTTCGGGTTAGGGTTAGGGGACGGGGACGGTTTAGGGTCCAGGTGAGGGCACGAGTACACTTTAGGGGGAGCGTACGTGTGAGGGCGCGGGTTAGTGTCAGCGTACGGGTTAGGATTAGGGTACGGGTGAGGGTCAGGCTTCGGGGAAGGGTTAGGGTTAGGGTTCGGGCTAGGGTTAGGGTTAGCGGACGGGGACGGTTTAGGGTCCAGGTGAGGGTACGACAACGCTTTAGGGGGAGCGTACGTGTGAGGGCGCGGGTTAGTGTCAGCGTACGGGTTAGAATTAGGGGACGGGTGAGGGTCAGGCTTCGGGGAAGGGTTAGGGTTAGGGTTCGGGCTAGGGTTAGGGTTAGGGAATGGGGAAGGTTTAGGGTCCAGGTGAGGGTACGACAACGCTTTCGGGGGAGCGTACGTGTGAGAGCGCGGGTTAGTGTCAGCGTACGGGTTAGGATTAGGGGACGGGTGAGGGTCAGGCTTCGGGGAAGGGTTAGGGTTAGGGTTCGGGCTAGGGTTAGGGTTAGGGGACGGGGACAGTTTAGGGTCCAGGTGAGGGTACGACAACGCTTTAGGGGGAGCGTACGTGTGAGGGCGCGGGTTAGTGTCAGCGTACGGGTTAGTATTAGGGGACGGGTGAGGGTCAGGCTTCGGGGAAGGGTTAGGGTTAGGGTTCGGGCTAGGGTTAGGGTTAGGGGACGGGGACGGTTTAGGGTCCAGGTGAGGGCACGACAACGCTTTAGGGGGAGAGTACGTGTGAGGGCGCGGGTTAGTGTCAGCGTACGGGTTAGGATTAGGGGACGGGTGAGGGTCAGGCTTCGGGGAAGGGTTAGGGTTAGGGTTCGGGGTAGGGTTAGGGTTAGGGGACGGGGACGGTTTAGGATCCAGGTGAGGGCACGACAACGCTTTAGGGGGAGCGTACGTGTGAGGGCGCGGTTTAGTGTCAGCGTACGGGATAGGATTAGGGGATGGGTGAGGGTCAGGCTTCGGGGAAGGGTTAGGGTTAGGGTTCGGGCTAGGGTTAGGGTTAGGGGACGGGGACGGTTTAGGATCCAGGTGAGGGCACGACAACGCTTTAGGGGGAGCGTACGTGTGAGGGCGCGGTTTAGTGTCAGCGTACGGGATAGGATTAGGGGATGGGTGAGGGTCAGGCTTCGGGGAAGGGTTAGGGTTAGGGTTCGGGCTAGGGTTAGGGTTAGGAGACGAGTACGGTTTAGGGTCCAGGTGAGGGCACGACAACGCATTAGGGGGAGCGTACGTGTGAGGGCGCGGGTTAGTGTCAGCGTATGGGTTAGGATTAGGGGACGGGTGAGGGTCAGGCTTCGGGGAAGGGTTAGGGTTAGGGTTCGGGCTAGGGTTAGGGTTAGGGGTCGGGGACGGTTTAGGGTCCAGGTGAGGGCACGACAACGCTTTAGGGGGAGCGTACGTGTGAGGGTGCGGGTTAGTGTCAGCGTACGGGTTAGGATTAGGGGACGGGTGAGGGTCAGGCTTCGGGGAAGGGTTAGGGTTAGGGTTCGGGCTAGGGTTAGGGTTAGGGGACGGGGACGGTTTAGGGTCCAGGTGAGGGAACGACAACGCCTTAGGGGGAGCGTACGTGTGAGGGCGCGGGTTAGTGTCAGCGTACGGGTTAGGATTAGGGGACGGGTGAGGGTCAGGCTTCGGGGAAGGGTTAGGGTTAGGGTTCGGGCTAGGGTTAGGGTTAGGGGACGGGGACGGTTTAGGGTCCAGGTGAGGGCACGACAACGCTTTAGGGGGAGCGTACGTGTGAGGGTGCGGATTAGTGTCAGCGTACGGGTTAGGATTAGGGGACGGGTGAGGGTCAGGCTTCGGGGAAGGGTTAGGGTTAGGGTTCGGGCTAGGGTTAGGGTTAGGGGACGGGGACGGTTTAGGGTCCAGGTGAGGGTACGACAACGCTTTAGGGGGAGCGTACGTGTGAGGGCGCGGGTTAGTGTCAGCGTACGGGTTAGGATTAGGGGACGGGTGAGGGTCAGGCTTCGGGGAAGGGTTAGGGTTAGGGTTCGGGCTAGGGTTAGGGTTAGGGGACGGGGACGGTTTGGGGTCCAGGTCAGGGCACGACAACGCTTTACGGGGAGCGTACGTGTGAGGGCGCGGGTTAGTGTCAGCGTACGGGTTAGGATTAGGGGACGGGTGAGGGTCAGGCTTCGGGGAAGGGTTAGGGTTAGGGTTCGGGCTAGGGTTAGGGTTAGGGTACGGGGACGGTTTAGGGTCCAGCTGAGGGCACGACAACGCTTTAGGGGGAGCGTACATGTGAGGGCGCGGGTTAGTGTCAGCGTACGGGTTAGGATTAGGGGACGGGTGAGGGTCAGGCTTCGGGGAAGGGTTAGGGTTAGGGTTCGGGCTAGGGTTAGGGTTAGGGGACGGGGACGGTTTCGGGTCCAGGTGAGGGCACGACAACGCTTTAGGGGGAGCGTACGTGTGAGGGCGTGGTTTAGTGTCAGCGTACGGGTTAGGATTAGGGGACGGGTGAGGGTCAGGCTTCGGGGAAGGGTTAGGGTTAGGGTTCGGGCTAGGGTTAGGGTTAGGGGACGGGGACGGTTTCGGGTCCAGGTGAGGGTACGACAACGCTTTAGGGGGAGCGTACGTGTGAGGGCGCGGGTTAGTGTCAGCGTACGGGTTAGGATTAGGGGACGGGTGAGGGTCAGGCTTCGGGGAAGGGTTAGGGTTAGGGTTCGGGCTAGGGTTAGGGTTAGGGGACGGGGACGGTTTAGGGTCCAGGTGAGGTTACGCCAACGCTTTAGGGGGAGCGTACGTGTGAGGGCGCGGGTTAGTGTCAGCGTACGGGTTAGGATTAGGGGACGGGTGAGGGTCAGGCTTCGGGGAAGGGTTAGGGTTAGGGTTCGGGCTAGGGTTAGGGTTAGGGGACGGGGACGGTTTAGGGTCCAGGTGAGGGCACGACAACGCTTTAGGGGGAGAGTACGTGTGAGGGCGCGGGTTAGTGTCAGCGTACGGGTTAGGATTAGGGGACGGGTGAGGGTCAGGCTTCGGGGAAGGGTTAGGGTTAGGGTTCGGGGTAGGGTTAGGGTTAGGGGACGGGGACGGTTTAGGATCCAGGTGAGGGCACGACAACGCTTTAGGGGGAGCGTACGTGTGAGGGCGCGGTTTAGTGTCAGCGTACGGGATAGGATTAGGGGATGGGTGAGGGTCAGGCTTCGGGGAAGGGTTAGGGTTAGGGTTCGGGCTAGGGTTAGGGTTAGGGGACGGGGACGGTTTAGGATCCAGGTGAGGGCACGACAACGCTTTAGGGGGAGCGTACGTGTGAGGGCGCGGTTTAGTGTCAGCGTACGGGATAGGATTAGGGGATGGGTGAGGGTCAGGCTTCGGGGAAGGGTTAGGGTTAGGGTTCGGGCTAGGGTTAGGGTTAGGGGACGGGGACGGTTTAGGATCCAGGTGAGGGCACGACAACGCTTTAGGGGGAGCGTACGTGTGAGGGCGCGGTTTAGTGTCAGCGTACGGGATAGGATTAGGGGATGGGTGAGGGTCAGGCTTCGGGGAAGGGTTAGGGTTAGGGTTCGGGCTAGGGTTAGGGTTAGGAGACGAGTACGGTTTAGGGTCCAGGTGAGGGCACGACAACGCATTAGGGGGAGCGTACGTGTGAGGGCGCGGGTTAGTGTCAGCGTATGGGTTAGGATTAGGGGACGGGTGAGGGTCAGGCTTCGGGGAAGGGTTAGGGTTAGGGTTCGGGCTAGGGTTAGGGTTAGGGGTCGGGGACGGTTTAGGGTCCAGGTGAGGGCACGACAACGCTTTAGGGGGAGCGTACGTGTGAGGGTGCGGGTTAGTGTCAGCGTACGGGTTAGGATTAGGGGACGGGTGAGGGTCAGGCTTCGGGGAAGGGTTAGGGTTAGGGTTCGGGCTAGGGTTAGGGTTAGGGGACGGGGACGGTTTAGGGTCCAGGTGAGGGAACGACAACGCCTTAGGGGGAGCGTACGTGTGAGGGCGCGGGTTAGTGTCAGCGTACGGGTTAGGATTAGGGGACGGGTGAGGGTCAGGCTTCGGGGAAGGGTTAGGGTTAGGGTTCGGGCTAGGGTTAGGGTTAGGGGACGGGGACGGTTTAGGGTCCAGGTGAGGGCACGACAACGCTTTAGGGGGAGCGTACGTGTGAGGGTGCGGATTAGTGTCAGCGTACGGGTTAGGATTAGGGGACGGGTGAGGGTCAGGCTTCGGGGAAGGGTTAGGGTTAGGGTTCGGGCTAGGGTTAGGGTTAGGGGACGGGGACGGTTTAGGGTCCAGGTGAGGGTACGACAACGCTTTAGGGGGAGCGTACGTGTGAGGGCGCGGGTTAGTGTCAGCGTACGGGTTAGGATTAGGGGACGGGTGAGGGTCAGGCTTCGGGGAAGGGTTAGGGTTAGGGTTCGGGCTAGGGTTAGGGTTAGGGGACGGGGACGGTTTGGGGTCCAGGTCAGGGCACGACAACGCTTTACGGGGAGCGTACGTGTGAGGGCGCGGGTTAGTGTCAGCGTACGGGTTAGGATTAGGGGACGGGTGAGGGTCAGGCTTCGGGGAAGGGTTAGGGTTAGGGTTCGGGCTAGGGTTAGGGTTAGGGTACGGGGACGGTTTAGGGTCCAGCTGAGGGCACGACAACGCTTTAGGGGGAGCGTACATGTGAGGGCGCGGGTTAGTGTCAGCGTACGGGTTAGGATTAGGGGACGGGTGAGGGTCAGGCTTCGGGGAAGGGTTAGGGTTAGGGTTCGGGCTAGGGTTAGGGTTAGGGGACGGGGACGGTTTCGGGTCCAGGTGAGGGCACGACAACGCTTTAGGGGGAGCGTACGTGTGAGGGCGTGGTTTAGTGTCAGCGTACGGGTTAGGATTAGGGGACGGGTGAGGGTCAGGCTTCGGGGAAGGGTTAGGGTTAGGGTTCGGGCTAGGGTTAGGGTTAGGGGACGGGGACGGTTTCGGGTCCAGGTGAGGGTACGACAACGCTTTAGGGGGAGCGTACGTGTGAGGGCGCGGGTTAGTGTCAGCGTACGGGTTAGGATTAGGGGACGGGTGAGGGTCAGGCTTCGGGGAAGGGTTAGGGTTAGGGTTCGGGCTAGGGTTAGGGTTAGGGGACGGGGACGGTTTAGGGTCCAGGTGAGGTTACGCCAACGCTTTAGGGGGAGCGTACGTGTGAGGGCGCGGGTTAGTGTCAGCGTACGGGTTAGGATTAGGGGACGGGTGAGGGTCAGGCTTCGGGGAAGGGTTAGGGTTAGAGTTCGGGCTAGGGTTAGGGTTAGGGGACGGGGACGGTTTCGGGTCCAGGTGAGGGTACGACAACGCTTTAGCGGGAGCGTACGTGTGAGGGCGCGGGTTAGTGTCAGCGTACGGGTTAGGATTAGGGGACGGGTGAGGGTCAGGCTTCGGGGAAGGGTTAGGGTTAGGGTTCGGGCTAGGGTTAGGGTTAGGAGACGGGGACGGTTTAGGGTCCAGGTGAGGGCACGACAACGCATTAGGTGGAGCGTACGTGTGAGGGCGCGGGTTAGTGTCAGCGTATGGGTTAGGATTAGGGGACGGGTGAGGGTCAGGCTTCGGGGAAGGGTTAGGGTTAGGGTTCGGGCTAGGGTTAGGGTTAGGGGACGGGGACGGTTTAGGGTCCAGGTGAGGGCACGACAACGCTTTGGGGGAGCGTACGTGTGAGGGCGCGGGTTAGTGTCAGCGTACGGGTTAGGATTAGGGGACGGGTGAGGGTCAGGCTTCGGGGATGTTTTAGGGTTAGGGTTCGGGCTAGGGTTAGGGTTAGGGGACGGGGACGGTTTAGGGTCCAGGTGAGGGCACGACAACGCATTAGGGGGAGCGTACGTGTGAGGGCGCGGGTTAGTGTCAGCGTACGGGTTAGGATTAGGGGACGGGTGAGGGTCAGGCTTCGGGGAAGGGTTAGGGTTAGGGTTCGGGCTAGGGTTAGGGTTAGGGGACGGGGACGGTTTAGGGTCCAGGTGAGGGCACGACAACGCTTTAGGGGGAGCGTACATGTGAGGGCGCGGGTTAGTGTCAGCGTACGGGTTAGGATTAGGGGACGGGTGAGGGTCAGGCTTCGGGGAAGGGTTAGGGTTAGGGTTCGGGCTAGGGTTAGGGTTAGGTTACGGAGACGGTTTAGGGTCCAGGTGAGGGCACGACAACGCTTTAGGGGGAGCGTACGTGTGAGGGCGCGGGTTAGTGTCAGCGTACGGGTTAGGATTAGGGGACGGGTGAGGGTCAGGCTTCGGGGAAGTGTTAGGGTTAGGGTTCGGGCTAGGGTTAGGGTTAGGGTACGGGGACGGTTTAGGGTTCAGGTGAGGGCATGACAACGCTTTAGGGGGAGCATACGTGTGAGGGCGCGGGTTAGTGTCAGCGTACGGGTTAGGATTAGGGGACGGGTGAGGGTCAGGCTTCGGGGAAGGGTTGGGGTTAGGGTTCGGGCTAGGGTTAGGGTTAGGGGACGGGGACGGTTTAGGGTCCAGGTGAGGGCACGACAACGCTTTAGGGGGAGCGTACGTGTGAGGGCGCGGGTTAGTGTCAGCGTACGGGTTAGGATTAGGGGACGGGTGAGGGTCAGGCTTCGGGGAAGGGTTAGGGTTAGGGTTCGGGGTAGGGTTAGGGTTAGGGGACGGGGACGGTTGAGGGTCCAGGTGAGGGCACGACAACGCTTTAGGGGGTGCGTACGTGTGAGGGAGTGGGTTAGTTTCAGCGTACGGATTAGGATTAGGGGACGGGTGAGGGTCAGGCTTCGGGGAAGGGTTAGGGTTAGGGTTCGGGCTAGGGTTAGGGTTAGGGGACGGGGACGGTTTAGGGTCCAGGTGAGGGCACGACAACGCTTTAGGGGGAGCGTACGTGTGAGGGCGTGGGTTAGTGTCAGCGTACGGGTTAGGATTAGGGGACGGGTGAGGGTCAGGCTTCGGGGAAGGGTTAGGGTTAGGGTTCGGGCTAGGGTTAGGGTTAGGGGACGGGGACGGTTTCGGGTCCAGGTGAGGGTACGACAACGCTTTAGGGGGAGCGTACGTGTGAGGGCGCGGGTTAGTGTCAGCGTACGGGTTAGGATTAGGGGACGGGTGAGGGTCAGGCTTCGGGGAAGGGTTAGGGTTAGGGTTCGGGCTAGGGTTAGGGTTAGGGGACGGGGACGGTTTAGGGTCCAGGTGAGGGCACGACAACGCTTTAGGGGGAGCGTACGTGTGAGGGCGCGGGTTAGTGTCAGCGTACGGGTTAGGATTAGGGGACGGGTGAGGGTCAGGCTTCGGGGAAGGGTTAGGGTTAGGGTTCGGGCTAGGGTTAGGGTTAGGGGACGGGGACGGTTTAGGGTCCAGGTGAGGGCACGACAACGCTTTAGGGGGAGCGTACATGTGAGGGCGCGGGTTAGTGTCAGCGTACGGGTTAGGATTAGGGGACGGGTGAGGGTCAGGCTTCGGGGAAGGGTTAGGGTTAGGGTTCGGGCTAGGGTTAGGGTTAGGGGACGGGGACGGTTTAGGATCCAGGTGAGGGCACGACAACGCTTTAGGGGGAGCGTACGTGTGAGGGCGCGGGTTAGTGTCAGCGTACGGGTTAGGATTAGGGAACGGGTGAGGGTCAGGCTTCGGGGAAGGGTTAGGGTTAGGGTTCGGGCTAGGGTTAGGGTTAGGGTACGGGGACGGTTTAGGGTTCAGGTGAGGGCATGACAACGCATTAGGTGGAGCGTACGTGTGTGGGCGCGGGTTAGTGTCAGCGTATGGGTTAGGATTAGGGGACGGGTGAGGGTCAGGCTTCGGGGAAGGGTTAGGGTTAGGGTTCGGGCTAGGGTTAGGGTTAGGGGACGGGGACGGTTTAGGGTCTAGGTGAGGGCACGACAACGCTTTAGGGGGAGCGTACGTGTGAGGGCGCGGGTTAGTGTCAGCGTACGGGTTAGGATTAGGGGACGGGTGAGGGTCAGGCTTCGGGGATGTTTTAGGGTTAGGGTTCGGGCTAGGGTTAGGGTTAGGAGACGGGGACGGTTTAGGGTCCAGGTGAGGGCACGACAACGCATTAGGGGGAGCGTACGTGTGAGGGCGCGGGTTAGTGTCAGCGTACGGGTTAGGATTAGGGGACGGGTGAGGGTCAGGCTTCGGGGAAGGGTTAGGGTTAGGGTTCGGGCTAGGGTTAGGGTTAGGGGACGGGGACGGTTTAGGGTCCAGGTGAGGGCACGACAACGCTTTAGGGGGAGCGTACATGTGAGGGCGCGGGTTAGTGTCAGCGTACGGGTTAGGATTAGGGGACGGGTGAGGGTCAGGCTTCGGGGAAGGGTTAGGGTTAGGGTTCGGGCTAGGGTTAGGGTTAGGGTACGGGGAAGGTTTAGGGTCCAGCTGAGGGCACGACAACGCTTTAGGGGGAGCGTACGTGTGAGGGCGCGGGTTAGTGTCAGCGTACGGGTTAGGATTAGGGGACGGGTGAGGGTCAGGCTTCGGGGAAGGGTTAGGGTTAGGGTTCGGGCTAGGGTTAGGGTTAGGGTACGGGGACGGTTTAGGGTTCAGGTGAGGGCACGACAACGCTTTAGGGGGAGCGTACGTGTGTGGGCGCGGGTTAGTGTCACCGTAAGTGTTAGGATTAGGGGACGGGTGAGGGTCAGGCTTCGGCGAAGGGTTAGGGTTAGGGTTCGGGCTAGGGTTAGGGTTAGGGGACGGGGACGGTTTAGGGTCCAGGTGAGGACACGACAACGCTTTAGGGGGAGCGTACGTGTGAGGGCGCGGGTTAGTGTCACCGTACGGGTTAGGATTAGGGGACGGGTGAGGGTCAGGCTTCGGGGAAGGGTTAGGGTTAGGGTTCGGGCTAGGGTTAGGGTTAGGAGACGGGGACGGTTTAGGGTCCAGGTGAGGGCACGACAACGCATTAGGTGGAGCGTACGTGTGAGGGCGCGGGTTAGTGTCAGCGTATGGGTTAGGATTAGGGGACGGGTGAGGGTCAGGCTTCGGGGAAGGGTTAGGGTTAGGGTTCGGGCTAGGGTTAGGGTTAGGGGACGGGGACGGTTTAGGGTCCAGGTGAGGACACGACAACGCTTTAGGGGGAGCGTACGTGTGAGGGCGCGGGTTAGTGTCAGCGTACGGGTTAGGATTAGGGGACGGGTGAGGGTCAGGCTTCGGGGATGTTTTAGGGTTAGGGTTCGGGCTAGGGTTAGGGTTAGGGGACGGGGACGGTTTAGGGTCCAGGTGAGGGCACGACAACGCATTAGGGGGAGCGTACGTGTGAGGGCGCGGGTTAGTGTCAGCGTACGGGTTAGGATTAGGGGACGGGTGAGGGTCAGGCTTCGGGGAAGGGTTAGGGTTAGGGTTCGGGCTAGGGTTAGGGTTAGGGGACGGGGACGGTTTAGGGTCCAGGTGAGGGCACGACAACGCTTTAGGGGGAGCGTACATGTGAGGGCGCGGGTTAGTGTCAGCGTACGGGTTAGGATTAGGGGACGGGTGAGGGTCAGGCTTCGGGGAAGGGTTAGGGTTAGGGTTCGGGCTAGGGTTAGGGTTAGGGTACGGGGACGGTTTAGAGTCCAGCTGAGGGCACGACAACGCTTTAGGGGGAGCGTACGTGTGAGGGCGCGGGTTAGTGTCAGCGTACGGGTTAGGATTAGGGGACGGGTGAGGGTCAGGCTTCGGGGAAGGGTTAGGGTTAGGGTTCGGGCTAGGGTTAGGGTTAGGGTACGGGGACGGTTTAGGGTTCAGTTGAGGGCATGACAACGATTTAGGGGGAGCGTACGTGTGTGGGCGCGGGTTAGTGTCACCGTAAGTGTTAGGATTAGGGGACGGGTGAGGGTCAGGCTTCGGCGAAGGGTTAGGGTTAGGGTTCGGGCTAGGGTTAGGGTTAGGGGACGGGGACGGTTTAGGGTCCAGGTGAGGACACGACAACGCTTTAGGGGGAGCGTACGTGTGAGGGCGCGGGTTAGTGTCACCGTACGGGTTAGGATTAGGGGACGGGTGAGGGTCAGGCTTCGGGGAAGGGTTAGGGTTAGGGTTCGGGCTAGGGTTAGGGTTAGGGGACGGGGACGGTTTAGGGTCCAGGTGAGGGCACGACAACGCTTTAGGGGGAGCGTACGTGTGAGGGCGCGGGTTAGTGTCAGCGTACGGGTTAGGATTATGGGACGGGTGAGGGTCAGGCTTCGGGGAAGGGTTAGGGTTAGGGTTCGGGCTAGGGTTAGGGTTAGGGGACGGGGACGGTTTAGGATCCAGGTGAGGGCACGACAACGCTTTAGGGGGAGCGTACGTGTGAGGGCGCGGGTTAGTGTCAGCGTACGGGTTAGGATTAGGGGACGGGTGAGGGTCAGGCTTCGGGGAAGGGTTAGGGTTAGGGTTCGGGCTAGGGTTAGGGTTAGGGTACGGGGACGGTTTAGGGTTCAGGTGAGGGCATGACAACGCTTTAGGGGGAGCGTACGTGTGAGGGCGCGGGTTAGTGTCAGCGTACGGGTTAGGATTAGGGGACGGGTGAGGGTCAGGCTTCGGCGAAGGGTTAGGGTTAGGGTTCGGGCTAGGGTTAGGGTTAGGGGACGGGGACGGTTTAGGGTCCAGGTGAGGACACGACAACGCTTTAGGGGGAGCGTACGTGTGAGGGCGCGGGTTAGTGTCACCGTACGGGTTAGGATTAGGGGACGGGTGAGGGTCAGGCTTCGGGGAAGGGTTAGGGTTAGGGTTCGGGCTAGGGTTAGGGTTAGGAGACGGGGACGGTTTAGGGTCCAGGTGAGGGCACGACAACGCATTAGGTGGAGCGTACGTGTGAGGGCGCGGGTTAGTGTCAGCGTATGGGTTAGGATTAGGGGACGGGTGAGGGTCAGGCTTCGGGGAAGGGTTAGGGTTAGGGTTCGGGCTAGGGTTAGGGTTAGGGGACGGGGACGGTTTAGGGTCTAGGTGAGGGCACGACAACGCTTTAGGGGGAGCGTACGTGTGAGGGCGCGGGTTAGTGTCAGCGTACGGGTTAGGATTAGGGGACGGGTGAGGGTCAGGCTTCGGGGATGTTTTAGGGTTAGGGTTCGGGCTAGGGTTAGGGTTAGGGGACGGGGACGGTTTAGGGTCCAGGTGAGGGCACGACAACGCATTAGGGGGAGCGTACGTGTGAGGGCGCGGGTTAGTGTCAGCGTACGGGTTAGGATTAGGGGACGGGTGAGGGTCAGGCTTCGGGGAAGGGTTAGGGTTAGGGTTCGGGCTAGGGTTAGGGTTAGGGGACGGGGACGGTTTAGGGTCCAGGTGAGGGCACGACAACGCTTTAGGGGGAGCGTACATGTGAGGGCGCGGGTTAGTGTCAGCGTACGGGTTAGGATTAGGGGACGGGTGAGGGTCAGGCTTCGGGGAAGGGTTAGGGTTAGGGTTCGGGCTAGGGTTAGGGTTAGGGTACGGGGACGGTTTAGGGTCCAGCTGAGGGCACGACAACGCTTTAGGGGGAGCGTACGTGTGAGGGCGCGGGTTAGTGTCAGCGTACGGGTTAGGATTAGGGGACGGGTGAGGGTCAGGCTTCGGGGAAGGGTTAGGGTTAGGGTTCGGGCTAGGGTTAGGGTTAGGGTACGGGGACGGTTTAGGGTTCAGGTGAGGGCATGACAACGCTTTAGGGGGAGCGTACGTGTGTGGGCGCGGGTTAGTGTCACCGTAAGTGTTAGGATTAGGGGACGGGTGAGGGTCAGGCTTCGGCGAAGGGTTAGGGTTAGGGTTCGGGCTAGGGTTAGGGTTAGGGGACGGGGACGGTTTAGGGTCCAGGTGAGGACACGACAACGCTTTAGGGGGAGCGTACGTGTGAGGGCGCGGGTTAGTGTCACCGTACGGGTTAGGATTAGGGGACGGGTGAGGGTCAGGCTTCGGGGAAGGGTTAGGGTTAGGGTTCGGGCTAGGGTTAGGGTTAGGGGACGGGGACGGTTTAGGGTCCAGGTGAGGGCACGACAACGCTTTAGGGGGAGCGTACGTGTGAGGGCGCGGGTTAGTGTCAGCGTACGGGTTAGGATTAGGGGACGGGTGAGGGTCAGGCTTCGGGGAAGGGTTAGGGTTAGGGTTCGGTCTAGGGTTAGGGTTAGGGTACGGGGACGGTTTAGGGTCCAGGTTAGGGCACGACAACGCTTTAGGGGGAGCGTACGTGTGAGGGCGCGGGTTAGTGTCAGCGTACGGGTTAGGATTAGGGGACGGGTGAGGGTCAGGCTTCGGGGAAGGGTTAGGGTTAGGGTTCGGGCTAGGGTTAGGCTTAGGGGACGGGGACGGTTTAGGGTCCAGGTGAGGGCACGACAACGCTTTAGGGGGAGCATACGTGTGAGGGCGCGGGTTAGTGTCAGCGTACGGGTTAGGATTAGGGGACGGGTGAGGGTCAGGCTTCGGGGAAGGGTTAGGGTTAGGGTTCGGGCTAGGGTTAGGGTTAGGGGACGGGGACGGTTTAGGGTCCAGGTGAGGACACGACAACGCTTTAGGGGGAGCGTACGTGTGAGGGCGCGGGTTAGTGTCAGCGTACGGGTTAGGATTAGGGGACGGGTGAGGGTCAGGCTTCGGGGAAGGGTTAGGGTTAGGGTTCGGGCTAGGGTTAGGGTTAGGGGACGGGGACGGTTTAGGGTCCAGGTGAGGGCACGACAACGCTTTAGGGGGAGCGTACGTGTGAGGGCGCGGGTTAGTGTCAGCGTACGGGTTAGTATTAGGGGACGGGTGAGGGTCAGGCTTCGGGGAAGGGTTAGGGTTAGGGTTCGGTCTAGGGTTAGGGTTAGGGTACGGGGACGGTTTAGGGTCCAGGTTAGGGCACGACAACGCTTTAGGGGGAGCGTACGTGTGAGGGCGCGGGTTAGTGTCAGCGTACGGGTTAGGATTATGGGACGGGTGAGGGTCAGGCTTCGGGGAAGGGTTAGGGTTAGGGTTCGGGCTAGGGTTAGGCTTAGGGGACGGGGACGGTTTAGGGTCCAGGTGAGGGCACGACAACGCTTTAGGGGGAGCGTACGTGTGAGGGCGCGGGTTAGTGTCAGCGTACGGAATAGGATTAGGGGATGGGTGAGGGTCAGGCTTCGGGGAAGGGTTAGGGTTAGGGTTCGGGCTAGGGTTAGGGTTAGGGGACGGGGACGGTTTAGGGTCCAGGTGAGGGCACGACAACGCATTAGGGGGAGCGTACGTGTGAGGGCGCGGGTTAGTGTCAGCGTACGGGTTAGGATTAGGGGACGGGTGAGGGTCAGGCTTCGGGGAAGGGTTAGGGTTAGGGTTCGGTCTAGGGTTAGGGTTAGGGTACGGGGACGGTTTAGGGTCCAGGTTAGGGCACGACAACGCTTTAGGGGGAGCGTACGTGTGAGGGCGCGGGTTAGTGTCAGCGTACGGGTTAGGATTAGGGGACGGGTGAGGGTCAGGCTTCGGGGAAGGGTTAGGGTTAGGGTTCGGGCTAGGGTTAGGCTTAGGGGACGGGGACGGTTTAGGGTCCAGGTGAGGGCACGACAACGCTTTAGGGGGAGCATACGTGTGAGGGCGCGGGTTAGTGTCAGCGTACGGGTTAGGATTAGGGGACGGGTGAGGGTCAGGCTTCGGGGAAGGGTTGGGGTTAGGGTTCGGGCTAGGGTTAGGGTTAGGGGACGGGGACGGTTTAGGGTCCACGTCAGGGCACGACAACGCTTTACGGGGAGCGTACGTGTGAGGGCGCGGGTTAGTGTCAGCGTACGGGTTAGGATTAGGGGACGGGTGAGGGTCAGGCTTCGGGGAAGGGTTAGGGTTAGGGTTCGGGCTAGGGTTAGGGTTAGGGGACGGGGACGGTTTAGGGTCCAGGTGAGGGCACGACAACGCTTTAGGGGGGGCGTACGTGTGAGGGCGTGGGTTAGTGTCAGCGTACGGGTTAGGATTAGGGGACGGGTGAGGGTCAGGCTTCGGGGAAGGGTTAGGTTTAGGGTTCGGGCTAGGGTTAGGGTTAGGGGACGGGGACGGTTTAGGGTCCAGCTGAGGGCACGACAACGCTTTAGGGGGAGCGTACGTGTGAGGGCGCGGGTTAGTGTCAGCGTACGGGTTAGGATTAGGGGACGGGTGAGGGTCAGGCTTCGGGGAAGGGTTAGGGTTAGGGTTCGGGCTAGGGTTAGGGTTAGGAGACAAGTACGGTTTAGGGTCCAGGTGAGGGCACGACAACGCATTAGGGGGAGCGTACGTGTGAGGGCGCGGGTTAGTGTCAGCGTATGGGTTAGGATTAGGGGACGGGTGAGGGTCAGGCTTCGGGGAAGGGTTAGGGTTAGGGTTCGGGCTAGGGTTAGGGTTAGGGGACGGGGACGGTTTAGGGTCCAGGTGAGGGCACGACAACGCTTTAGGGGGAGCGTATGTGTGAGGGCGCGGGTTAGTGTCAGCGTACGGGTTAGGATTAGGGGACGGGTGAGGGTCAGGCTTCGGGGAAGGGTTAGGGTTAGGGTTCGGGCTAGGGTTAGGGTTAGGGGACGGGGACGGTTTAGGGTCCAGGTGAGGGCACGACAACGCCTTAGGGGTAGCGTACGTGTGAGGGCGCGGGTTAGTGTCAGCGTACGGGTTAGGATTAGGGGACGGGTGAGGGTCAGGCTTCGGGGAAGGGTTAGGGTTAGGGTTCGGGCTAGGGTTAGGGTTAGGGGACGGGGACGGTTTAGGGTCCAGGTGAGGGCACGACAACGCTTTAGGGGGAGCGTACGTGTGAGGGCGCGGATTAGTGTCAGCGTACGGGTTAGGATTAGGGGACGGGTGAGGGTCAGGCTTCGGGGAAGGGTTAGGGTTAGGGTTCGGTCTAGGGTTAGGGTTAGGGGACGGGGATAGTTTAGGGTCCAGATGAGGGTACGACAACGCTTTAGGGGGAGCGTACGTGTGAGGGCGCGGGTTAGTGTCAGCGTACGGGTTAGGATTAGGGGACGGGTGAGGGTCAGGCTTCGGGGAAGGGTTAGGGTTAGGGTTCGGGCTAGGGTTAGGGTTAGGGGACGGGGACGGTTTAGGGTCCACGTCAGGGCACGACAACGCTTTACGGGGAGCGTACGTGTGAGGGCGCGGGTTAGTGTCAGCGTACGGGTTAGGATTAGGGGACGGGTGAGGGTCAGGCTTCGGGGAAGGGTTAGGGTTAGGGTTCGGGCTAGGGTTAGGGTTAGGGGACGGGGACGGTTTAGGGTCCAGGTGAGGGCACGACAACGCTTTAGGGGGGGCGTACGTGTGAGGGCGCGGGTTAGTGTCAGCGTACGGGTTAGGATTAGGGGACGGGTGAGGGTCAGGCTTCGGGGAAGGGTTAGGTTTAGGGTTCGGGCTAGGGTTAGGGTTAGGGGACGGGGACGGTTTAGGGTCCAGCTGAGGGCACGACAACGCTTTAGGGGGAGCGTACGTGTGAGGGCGCGGGTTAGTGTCAGCGTACGGGTTAGGATTAGGGGACGGGTGAGGGTCAGGCTTCGGGGAAGGGTTAGGGTTAGGGTTCGGGCTAGGGTTAGGGTTAGGGTACGGGGACGGTTTAGGGTCCAGGTGAGGGCATGACAACGCTTTAGGGGGAGCGTACGTGTGTGGGCGCGGGTTAGTGTCAGCGTACGGGTTAGGATTAGGGGACGGGTGAGGGTCAGGCTTCGGGGAAGGGTTAGGGTTAGGGTTCGGGCTAGGGTTAGGGTTAGGGGACGGGGACGGTTTAGGGTCCAGGTGAGGGCACGACAACGCTTTAGGGGGAGCGTACGTGTGAGGGCGCGGGTTAGTGTCAGCGTACGGGTTAGGATTAGGGGACGGGTGAGGGTCAGGCTTCGGGGAAGGGTTAGGCTTAGGGTTCGGGCTAGGGTTAGGGTTAGGGGACGGGGACGGTTTAGGGTCCAGGTGAGGGCACGACAACGCTTTAGGGGGAGCGTACGTGTGAGGGCGCGGGTTAGTGTCAGCGTACGGGTTAGGATTATGGGACGGGTGAGGGTCAGGCTTCGGGGAAGGGTTAGGGTTAGGGTTCGGGCTAGGGTTAGGGTTAGGGGACGGGGACGGTTTAGGGTCAAGGTGAGAGTACGACAACGCTTTAGGGGGAGCGTACGTGTGAGGGCGTGGTTTAGTGTCAGCGTACGGGTTAGGATTAGGGGACGGGTGAGGGTCAGGCTTCGGGGAAGGGTTAGGGTTAGGGTTCGGGCTAGGGTTAGGGTTAGGGGACGGGGACGGTTTAGGGTCCAGGTGAGGGCACGACAACGCTTTAGGGGGAGCGTACGTGTGAGGGCGCGGGTTAGTGTCAGCGTACGGGTTAGGATTAGGTGACGGGTGAGGGTCAGGCTTCGGGGAAGGGTTAGGGTTAGGGTTCGGGCTAGGGTTAGGGTTAGGGGACGGGGACGGTTTAGGGTCCAGGTGAGGGTACGACAACGCTTTAGGGGGAGCGTACGTGTGAGGGCGCGGGTTAGTGTCAGCGTACGGGTTAGGATTAGGGGACGGGTGAGGGTCAGGCTTCGGGGAAGGGTTAGGGTTAGGGTTCGGGCTAGGGTTAGGGTTAGGGGACGGGGACGGTTTAGGGTCCAGGTGAGGGCACGACAATGCTTTAGGGGGAGCGTACGTGTGAGGGCGCGGGTTAGTGTCAGCGTACGGATTAGGATTAGGGGACGGGTGAGGTTCAGGCTTCGGGGAAGGGTTAGGGTTAGGGTTCGGGCTAGGGTTAGGGTTAGGGGACGGGGACGGTTTAGGGTGCAGGTGAGGGTACGACAACGCTTTAGGGGGAGCGTATGTGTGAGGGCGTGGGTGAGTGTCAGCGTACGGGTTAGGATTAGGGGACGGGTGAGAGTCAGGCTTCGGGAAAGGGTTAGGGTTAGGGTTCGGGCTAGGGTTAGGGTTAGGGGACGGGGACGGTTTAGGGTCCAGGTGAGGACACGACAACGCTTTAGGGGGAGCGTACGTGTGAGGGCGCGGGTTAGTGTCAGCGTACGGGTTAGGATTAGGGGACGGGTGAGGGTCAGGCTTCGGGGAAGGGTTAGGGTTAGGTTTCGGGCTAGGGTTAGTGTTAGGGGACGGTGACGGTTTAGGGTCTAGGTGAGGGAACGACAACGCTTTAGGGGGAGCGTACGTGTGACGGCGCGGGTTAGTGTCATCGTATGGGTTAGGATTAGGGGACGTGTGAGGGTCAGGCTTCGGGGAAGGGTTAGGGTTAGGGTTCGGGCTAGGGTTAGGGTTAGGGGACGGGGACGGTTTAGGGTCCAGGTGAGGGCTCGACAACGCTTTAGGGGGAGAGTACGTGTGAGGGCGCGGGTTAGTGTCAGCGTACGGGTTAGGATTATGGGACGGGTGAGGGTCAGACTTCGGGGAAGGGTTAGGGTTAGGGTTCGGGCTAGGGTTAGGGTTAGGGGACGGGGACGGTTTAGGGTCCAGGTGAGGGCACGACAACGCTTTAGGGGGAGCATACGTGTGAGGGCGCGGGTTAGTGTCAGCGTACGGGTTAGGATTAGGGGACGGGTGAGGGTCAGGCTTCGGGGAAGGGTTGGGGTTAGGGTTCGGGCTAGGGTTAGGGTTAGGGGACGGGGACGGTTTAGGGTCCACGTCAGGGCACGACAACGCTTTACGGGGAGCGTACGTGTGAGGGCGCGGGTTAGTGTCAGCGTACGGGTTAGGATTAGGGGACGGGTGAGGGTCAGGCTTCGGGGAAGGGTTAGGGTTAGGGTTCGGGCTAGGGTTAGGGTTAGGGGACAAGTACGGTTTAGGGTCCAGGTGAGGGCACGACAACGCATTAGGGGGAGCGTACGTGTGAGGGCGCGGGTTAGTGTCAGCGTATGGGTTAGGATTAGGGGACGGGTGAGGGTCAGGCTTCGGGGAAGGGTTAGGGTTAGGGTTCGGGCTAGGGTTAGGGTTAGGGGACGGGGACGGTTTAGGGTCCAGGTGAGGGCACGACAACGCTTTAGGGGGAGCGTATGTGTGAGGGCGCGGGTTAGTGTCAGCGTACGGGTTAGGATTAGGGGACGGGTGAGGGTCAGGCTTCGGGGAAGGGTTAGGGTTAGGGTTCGGGCTAGGGTTAGGGTTAGGGGACGGGGACGGTTTAGGGTCCAGGTGAGGGCACGACAACGCCTTAGGGGTAGCGTACGTGTGAGGGCGCGGGTTAGTGTCAGCGTACGGGTTAGGATTAGGGGACGGGTGAGGGTCAGGCTTCGGGGAAGGGTTAGGGTTAGGGTTCGGGCTAGGGTTAGGGTTAGGGGACGGGGACGGTTTAGGGTCCAGGTGAGGGCACGACAACGCTTTAGGGGGAGCGTACGTGTGAGGGCGCGGATTAGTGTCAGCGTACGGGTTAGGATTAGGGGACGGGTGAGGGTCAGGCTTCGGGGAAGGGTTAGGGTTAGGGTTCGGGCTAGGGTTAGGGTTAGGGGACGGGGACGGTTTAGGGTCCACGTCAGGGCACGACAACGCTTTACGGGGAGCGTACGTGTGAGGGCGCGGGTTAGTGTCAGCGTACGGGTTAGGATTAGGGGACGGGTGAGGGTCAGGCTTCGGGGAAGGGTTAGGGTTAGGGTTCGGGCTAGGGTTAGGGTTAGGGGACGGGGACGGTTTAGGGTCCAGGTGAGGGCACGACAACGCTTTAGGGGGGGCGTACGTGTGAGGGCGCGGGTTAGTGTCAGCGTACGGGTTAGGATTAGGGGACGGGTGAGGGTCAGGCTTCGGGGAAGGGTTAGGTTTAGGGTTCGGGCTAGGGTTAGGGTTAGGGGACGGGGACGGTTTAGGGTCCAGGTGAGGGCACGACAACGCTTTAGGGGGAGCGTACGTGTGAGGGCGCGGGTTAGTGTCAGCGTACGGGTTAGGATTAGGGGACGGGTGAGGGTCAGGCTTCGGGGAAGGGTTAGGGTTAGGGTTCGGTCTAGGGTTAGGGTTAGGGTACGGGGACGGTTTAGGGTCCAGGTTAGGGCACGACAACGCTTTAGGGGGAGCGTACGTGTGAGGGCGCGGGTTAGTGTCAGCGTACGGGTTAGGATTAGGGGACGGGTGAGGGTCAGGCTTCGGGGAAGGGTTAGGGTTAGGGTTCGGGCTAGGGTTAGGCTTAGGGGACGGGGACGGTTTAGGGTCCAGGTGAGGGCACGACAACGCTTTAGGGGGAGCATACGTGTGAGGGCGCGGGTTAGTGTCAGCGTACGGGTTAGGATTAGGGGACGGGTGAGGGTCAGGCTTCGGGGAAGGGTTGGGGTTAGGGTTCGGGCTAGGGTTAGGGTTAGGGGACGGGGACGGTTTAGGGTCCACGTCAGGGCACGACAACGCTTTACGGGGAGCGTACGTGTGAGGGCGCGGGTTAGTGTCAGCGTACGGGTTAGGATTAGGGGACGGGTGAGGGTCAGGCTTCGGGGAAGGGTTAGGGTTAGGGTTCGGGCTAGGGTTAGGGTTAGGGGACGGGGACGGTTTAGGGTCCAGGTGAGGGCACGACAACGCTTTAGGGGGGGCGTACGTGTGAGGGCGCGGGTTAGTGTCAGCGTACGGGTTAGGATTAGGGGACGGGTGAGGGTCAGGCTTCGGGGAAGGGTTAGGTTTAGGGTTCGGGCTAGGGTTAGGGTTAGGGGACGGGGACGGTTTAGGGTCCAGCTGAGGGCACGACAACGCTTTAGGGGGAGCGTACGTGTGAGGGCGCGGGTTAGTGTCAGCGTACGGGTTAGGATTAGGGGACGGGTGAGGGTCAGGCTTCGGGGAAGGGTTAGGGTTAGGGTTCGGGCTAGGGTTAGGGTTAGGAGACAAGTACGGTTTAGGGTCCAGGTGAGGGCACGACAACGCATTAGGGGGAGCGTACGTGTGAGGGCGCGGGTTAGTGTCAGCGTATGGGTTAGGATTAGGGGACGGGTGAGGGTCAGGCTTCGGGGAAGGGTTAGGGTTAGGGTTCGGGCTAGGGTTAGGGTTAGGGGACGGGGACGGTTTAGGGTCCAGGTGAGGGCACGACAACGCTTTAGGGGGAGCGTATGTGTGAGGGCGCGGGTTAGTGTCAGCGTACGGGTTAGGATTAGGGGACGGGTGAGGGTCAGGCTTCGGGGAAGGGTTAGGGTTAGGGTTCGGGCTAGGGTTAGGGTTAGGGGACGGGGACGGTTTAGGGTCCAGGTGAGGGCACGACAACGCCTTAGGGGTAGCGTACGTGTGAGGGCGCGGGTTAGTGTCAGCGTACGGGTTAGGATTAGGGGACGGGTGAGGGTCAGGCTTCGGGGAAGGGTTAGGGTTAGGGTTCGGGCTAGGGTTAGGGTTAGGGGACGGGGACGGTTTAGGGTCCAGGTGAGGGCACGACAACGCTTTAGGGGGAGCGTACGTGTGAGGGCGCGGATTAGTGTCAGCGTACGGGTTAGGATTAGGGGACGGGTGAGGGTCAGGCTTCGGGGAAGGGTTAGGGTTAGGGTTCGGTCTAGGGTTAGGGTTAGGGGACGGGGATAGTTTAGGGTCCAGGTGAGGGTACGACAACGCTTTAGGGGGAGCGTACGTGTGAGGGCGCGGGTTAGTGTCAGCGTACGGGTTAGGATTAGGGGACGGGTGAGGGTCAGGCTTCGGGGAAGGGTTAGGGTTAGGGTTCGGGCTAGGGTTAGGGTTAGGGGACGGGGACGGTTTAGGGTCCACGTCAGGGCACGACAACGCTTTACGGGGAGCGTACGTGTGAGGGCGCGGGTTAGTGTCAGCGTACGGGTTAGGATTAGGGGACGGGTGAGGGTCAGGCTTCGGGGAAGGGTTAGGGTTAGGGTTCGGGCTAGGGTTAGGGTTAGGGGACGGGGACGGTTTAGGGTCCAGGTGAGGGCACGACAACGCTTTAGGGGGGGCGTACGTGTGAGGGCGCGGGTTAGTGTCAGCGTACGGGTTAGGATTAGGGGACGGGTGAGGGTCAGGCTTCGGGGAAGGGTTAGGTTTAGGGTTCGGGCTAGGGTTAGGGTTAGGGGACGGGGACGGTTTAGGGTCCAGCTGAGGGCACGACAACGCTTTAGGGGGAGCGTACGTGTGAGGGCGCGGGTTAGTGTCAGCGTACGGGTTAGGATTAGGGGACGGGTGAGGGTCAGGCTTCGGGGAAGGGTTAGGGTTAGGGTTCGGGCTAGGGTTAGGGTTAGGGTACGGGGACGGTTTAGGGTCCAGGTGAGGGCATGACAACGCTTTAGGGGGAGCGTACGTGTGTGGGCGCGGGTTAGTGTCAGCGTACGGGTTAGGATTAGGGGACGGGTGAGGGTCAGGCTTCGGGGAAGGGTTAGGGTTAGGGTTCGGGCTAGGGTTAGGGTTAGGGGACGGGGACGGTTTAGGGTCCAGGTGAGGGCACGACAACGCTTTAGGGGGAGCGTACGTGTGAGGGCGCGGGTTAGTGTCAGCGTACGGGTTAGGATTAGGGGACGGGTGAGGGTCAGGCTTCGGGGAAGGGTTAGGCTTAGGGTTCGGGCTAGGGTTAGGGTTAGGGGACGGGGACGGTTTAGGGTCCAGGTGAGGGCACGACAACGCTTTAGGGGGAGCGTACGTGTGAGGGCGCGGGTTAGTGTCAGCGTACGGGTTAGGATTATGGGACGGGTGAGGGTCAGGCTTCGGGGAAGGGTTAGGGTTAGGGTTCGGGCTAGGGTTAGGGTTAGGGGACGGGGACGGTTTAGGGTCAAGGTGAGAGTACGACAACGCTTTAGGGGGAGCGTACGTGTGAGGGCGTGGTTTAGTGTCAGCGTACGGGTTAGGATTAGGGGACGGGTGAGGGTCAGGCTTCGGGGAAGGGTTAGGGTTAGGGTTCGGGCTAGGGTTAGGGTTAGGGGACGGGGACGGTTTAGGGTCCAGGTGAGGGCACGACAACGCTTTAGGGGGAGCGTACGTGTGAGGGCGCGGGTTAGTGTCAGCGTACGGGTTAGGATTAGGTGACGGGTGAGGGTCAGGCTTCGGGGAAGGGTTAGGGTTAGGGTTCGGGCTAGGGTTAGGGTTAGGGGACGGGGACGGTTTAGGGTCCAGGTGAGGGTACGACAACGCTTTAGGGGGAGCGTACGTGTGAGGGCGCGGGTTAGTGTCAGCGTACGGGTTAGGATTAGGGGACGGGTGAGGGTCAGGCTTCGGGGAAGGGTTAGGGTTAGGGTTCGGGCTAGGGTTAGGGTTAGGGGACGGGGACGGTTTAGGGTCCAGGTGAGGGCACGACAATGCTTTAGGGGGAGCGTACGTGTGAGGGCGCGGGTTAGTGTCAGCGTACGGATTAGGATTAGGGGACGGGTGAGGTTCAGGCTTCGGGGAAGGGTTAGGGTTAGGGTTCGGGCTAGGGTTAGGGTTAGGGGACGGGGACGGTTTAGGGTGCAGGTGAGGGTACGACAACGCTTTAGGGGGAGCGTATGTGTGAGGGCGTGGGTGAGTGTCAGCGTACGGGTTAGGATTAGGGGACGGGTGAGAGTCAGGCTTCGGGAAAGGGTTAGGGTTAGGGTTCGGGCTAGGGTTAGGGTTAGGGGACGGGGACGGTTTAGGGTCCAGGTGAGGACACGACAACGCTTTAGGGGGAGCGTACGTGTGAGGGCGCGGGTTAGTGTCAGCGTACGGGTTAGGATTAGGGGACGGGTGAGGGTCAGGCTTCGGGGAAGGGTTAGGGTTAGGTTTCGGGCTAGGGTTAGTGTTAGGGGACGGTGACGGTTTAGGGTCTAGGTGAGGGAACGACAACGCTTTAGGGGGAGCGTACGTGTGACGGCGCGGGTTAGTGTCAGCGTATGGGTTAGGATTAGGGGACGTGTGAGGGTCAGGCTTCGGGGAAGGGTTAGGGTTAGGGTTCGGGCTAGGGTTAGGGTTAGGGGACGGGGACGGTTTAGGGTCCAGGTGAGGGCTCGACAACGCTTTAGGGGGAGAGTACGTGTGAGGGCGCGGGTTAGTGTCAGCGTACGGGTTAGGATTATGGGACGGGTGAGGGTCAGACTTCGGGGAAGGGTTAGGGTTAGGGTTCGGGCTAGGGTTAGGGTTAGGGGACGGGGACGGTTTAGGGTCCAGGTGAGGGCACGACAACGCTTTAGGGGGAGCATACGTGTGAGGGCGCGGGTTAGTGTCAGCGTACGGGTTAGGATTAGGGGACGGGTGAGGGTCAGGCTTCGGGGAAGGGTTGGGGTTAGGGTTCGGGCTAGGGTTAGGGTTAGGGGACGGGGACGGTTTAGGGTCCACGTCAGGGCACGACAACGCTTTACGGGGAGCGTACGTGTGAGGGCGCGGGTTAGTGTCAGCGTACGGGTTAGGATTAGGGGACGGGTGAGGGTCAGGCTTCGGGGAAGGGTTAGGGTTAGGGTTCGGGCTAGGGTTAGGGTTAGGGGACAAGTACGGTTTAGGGTCCAGGTGAGGGCACGACAACGCATTAGGGGGAGCGTACGTGTGAGGGCGCGGGTTAGTGTCAGCGTATGGGTTAGGATTAGGGGACGGGTGAGGGTCAGGCTTCGGGGAAGGGTTAGGGTTAGGGTTCGGGCTAGGGTTAGGGTTAGGGGACGGGGACGGTTTAGGGTCCAGGTGAGGGCACGACAACGCTTTAGGGGGAGCGTATGTGTGAGGGCGCGGGTTAGTGTCAGCGTACGGGTTAGGATTAGGGGACGGGTGAGGGTCAGGCTTCGGGGAAGGGTTAGGGTTAGGGTTCGGGCTAGGGTTAGGGTTAGGGGACGGGGACGGTTTAGGGTCCAGGTGAGGGCACGACAACGCCTTAGGGGTAGCGTACGTGTGAGGGCGCGGGTTAGTGTCAGCGTACGGGTTAGGATTAGGGGACGGGTGAGGGTCAGGCTTCGGGGAAGGGTTAGGGTTAGGGTTCGGGCTAGGGTTAGGGTTAGGGGACGGGGACGGTTTAGGGTCCAGGTGAGGGCACGACAACGCTTTAGGGGGAGCGTACGTGTGAGGGCGCGGATTAGTGTCAGCGTACGGGTTAGGATTAGGGGACGGGTGAGGGTCAGGCTTCGGGGAAGGGTTAGGGTTAGGGTTCGGGCTAGGGTTAGGGTTAGGGGACGGGGACGGTTTAGGGTCCACGTCAGGGCACGACAACGCTTTACGGGGAGCGTACGTGTGAGGGCGCGGGTTAGTGTCAGCGTACGGGTTAGGATTAGGGGACGGGTGAGGGTCAGGCTTCGGGGAAGGGTTAGGGTTAGGGTTCGGGCTAGGGTTAGGGTTAGGGGACGGGGACGGTTTAGGGTCCAGGTGAGGGCACGACAACGCTTTAGGGGGGGCGTACGTGTGAGGGCGCGGGTTAGTGTCAGCGTACGGGTTAGGATTAGGGGACGGGTGAGGGTCAGGCTTCGGGGAAGGGTTAGGTTTAGGGTTCGGGCTAGGGTTAGGGTTAGGGGACGGGGACGGTTTAGGGTCCAGCTGAGGGCACGACAACGCTTTAGGGGGAGCGTACGTGTGAGGGCGCGGGTTAGTGTCAGCGTACGGGTTAGGATTAGGGGACGGGTGAGGGTCAGGCTTCGGGGAAGGGTTAGGGTTAGGGTTCGGGCTAGGGTTAGGGTTAGGGTACGGGGACGGTTTAGGGTCCAGGTGAGGGCATGACAACGCTTTAGGGGGAGCGTACGTGTGTGGGCGCGGGTTAGTGTCAGCGTACGGGTTAGGATTAGGGGACGGGTGAGGGTCAGGCTTCGGGGAAGGGTTAGGGTTAGGGTTCGGGCTAGGGTTAGGGTTAGGGGACGGGGACGGTTTAGGGTCCAGGTGAGGGCACGACAACGCTTTAGGGGGAGCGTACGTGTGAGGGCGCGGGTTAGTGTCAGCGTACGGGTTAGGATTAGGGGACGGGTGAGGGTCAGGCTTCGGGGAAGGGTTAGGCTTAGGGTTCGGGCTAGGGTTAGGGTTAGGGGACGGGGACGGTTTAGGGTCCAGGTGAGGGCACGACAACGCTTTAGGGGGAGCGTACGTGTGAGGGCGCGGGTTAGTGTCAGCGTACGGGTTAGGATTATGGGACGGGTGAGGGTCAGGCTTCGGGGAAGGGTTAGGGTTAGCGTTCGGGCTAGGGTTAGGGTTAGGGGACGGGGACGGTTTAGGGTCAAGGTGAGAGTACGACAACGCTTTAGGGGGAGCGTACGTGTGAGGGCGTGGTTTAGTGTCAGCGTACGGGTTAGGATTAGGGGACGGGTGAGGGTCAGGCTTCGGGGAAGGGTTAGGGTTAGGGTTCGGGCTAGGGTTAGGGTTAGGGGACGGGGACGGTTTAGGGTCCAGGTGAGGGCACGACAACGCTTTAGGGGGAGCGTACGTGTGAGGGCGCGGGTTAGTGTCAGCGTACGGGTTAGGATTAGGTGACGGGTGAGGGTCAGGCTTCGGGGAAGGGTTAGGGTTAGGGTTCGGGCTAGGGTTAGGGTTAGGGGACGGGGACGGTTTAGGGTCCAGGTGAGGGTACGACAACGCTTTAGGGGGAGCGTACGTGTGAGGGCGCGGGTTAGTGTCAGCGTACGGGTTAGGATTAGGGGACGGGTGAGGGTCAGGCTTCGGGGAAGGGTTAGGGTTAGGGTTCGGGCTAGGGTTAGGGTTAGGGGACGGGGACGGTTTAGGGTCCAGGTGAGGGCACGACAATGCTTTAGGGGGAGCGTACGTGTGAGGGCGCGGGTTAGTGTCAGCGTACGGATTAGGATTAGGGGACGGGTGAGGTTCAGGCTTCGGGGAAGGGTTAGGGTTAGGGTTCGGGCTAGGGTTAGGGTTAGGGGACGGGGACGGTTTAGGGTGCAGGTGAGGGT